>NC_091624.1:87864252-89168459 GCF_027580195.1 Bos mutus | reverse complement strand
CAGACTCTGGGACCTGTTAGAGCAGCCTGAACCAAGACCCAGGGCATGGCACATTTAGCACCTGCAGTCCACTAGTTGAGGTTGTATGTAAATATTTCATGTTCAAAGCATACATGACAGAGAAGACATTGTCATGTGTAATTACTCTCAACCCCGTTCTTCAGAAAGAAAACTGATAATCTGCACTCACAAGTAAAAACCATAGAGTCTGAATCAGAGAGAGGAATGATGGCCCATCTAAAGGACATCTAAAGGACATTAAGAGTACTGATGAACGAAAGGAAACAGCAAGAAAAATGAGACAACAGGGAAGAATGCTCTGCCTTCTGGTTCTTCCCAAGGGATAATGGGAAAAATATACCTAAAATAATTTTTATTTTAATATATTTTGAAAAACACTTGGATATTTTAAAAATCATTTAACCATTTAGCCAATTGTTCCCTATCCATGGCTTGATCCAAATATTTGCATGAACCATTCCTTTAATCAGGAACCAGTCAGAGAGGGGCAGTGAAATTAACCAATTTGCTTAACTTCATGTTTTGATGAAAGTTAGTAAATTTCAGTATCTTGAGAATTAAAATATTTCCCCTTAATTCCTGAGTTTTCCTGCCAACTTGTTCAAGAAGAAATCTGTTGGTTTCATGTTCTAAATTTTTTTTTCTTATTATCCATGAATAGACCATGAAATATTTTTTTTTAGTTTAATCTGTACAGGGATAAATATTCTTAAGGCAGGAAGTAACAGCTCCCCTGGCCTTGGCCCTGGTGGTGGCTGTGCTCTGACTCACCCCCAGGACATCCTGGACATCTTCCAGAGGTCCCAACACCACCACCAGGTTCCCTGTCTCTGAGCTGTTGCTGGATGGTACCAGAAGGGACTCAAATCTGTAAAATCGACCCCAACTCGCTGACTCCTCGCCTGAAGTCCTTCAGTAAATGGAATCCTTCCTGGAAAATAAAACACAAAACTCTAGGGAAGGCTTGGAAAATGCAAGGTTCTGAGCTCCCAACCAGAGGACACTGTCGCTGGAAGGACTACAAGACTCCCTCTTCAGCTCTCAGCACTGTGAAAACAAAAAGTGTTTTCCCCCAATAGTAAATCAGTATCAAAAGACTCACTGAGGATGCTGTGCCCTGATGGTCTGCAGAGCCCAGAACTGAAAACTCTCCAAAGTGGGCATCCCAAAGGAACCCGAGAAAAAGAGCTCTTTGGCCCTCCTACACCTGGAGAAGTGCGCTGTCCAGGGCTCAAGGGAAGGAGATTTTATTGCTATTTTTGAGTTGCTAAATACTGTGCCAATCCTGTCTGACTCTTTGCAACCCCATGGACAGCAGCATGCCAGGATTCCCTGTCCTTCACTATCTGCTGGAGTTTGCTTAAATCCATAACCACTGAGTTGGTAATGCCATCCAAACATTTCCTCCTCTATCTCCCCCTTCTCCTCCTGCCCTCAATCTTCCCCAGCATCAGGGTCTTTTCCATTGAGTTGGCTCTGTACATCAGATGGCCAAAGTACAGGGCTTCCCTGGTAGCTCAGATGGTAAAGAATGTACCTGCAAGTGTGGGAGACTTGGGTTTGATCCCTGGGTCAGGAAGATCACCGGAAAAGGGAATGGCAACCTACTCCAGTATTCTTGCCTAGAGAATTCCATGGACAGAAGAGCAACTGGCTGGCTACAGTCCATGGGGTCACAAAGATGAAACACTACTGAGCAACTAACATTTACTCACATGTTGGAGCTTCATTCTTGACTGGTTTGATCTCCTTGCTATCCAAGGGACTCTCAAGAGTCTTCTCCAGCACCATAATTTGAAAGCATTGATTCTCCTGCACTCGCCTTCTTTATGGTCCACCTCTCACATCCAAACAAGACTATTGGAAACACCATAGCTTTGACTATACAGACGTTTGTTGTCAAAGTGATGTTTACTCTTTTTAACATGCTGTCTAGTTCTGTTATAGCTTTTCTTCCAAGGAGCAAGTGTCTTTTAATTTTGTAGCTGCAGTCAATGTCCACAGTGATTTTGGAGACCAAGAAAAGAAAATGTGTCATGGTTTCCACTCTTTCCCCATCTATTTGCCATAGATGTCAGAAGCTTAGGTTTTTAAATGGTGAGTGTTATGCCAGCTTTTTCAGTCTCCTCTTTCACCCTCAACAAGAGGCTCTTTAGTTCTTCTTCGCTCTCCTCCATTGGATTGGTATCATGGTATTTTATTATTTATTCCTATCAAAGTTGTTAAGAACATCCATAAGAATGTCAAGAGCTAAACAGAAAGAAATGTTATAAAATTGAGATGAATATTCAGCAGACAGGGAATTAAAAATTGATTTCTGAAAGGAAACAAAGTTAAAAGTACTTCAAAATAAATATGAAGAAAAGAACCTAAGATTTTCAGTGATTTTGAGTTTTCAAAGATTTTTAAGTTTTATACTGTTATTGGAGATTTTGAGTTTTGAAAATCCCATGATTTTTGCAGTCCATATCTATGACTGAGCTACTTCACTTATTATTTATTTTTTTCATGCATTGAAAGGAAATTTCTAGTGTTCTTGCCTGCAGAATGATGGTGGAGCCTGGTGGGCTACCATCTTGGGGTCGCACAGAGTCAGACATGACTGAATTAGCAGCTATTACTATGGTATTATATATGAAGTAATTTGGTACATTACTATTTATATAAGTAAATATCCGCCATTAAAAGTCATTCTTCAAACTCATTCATAAAGTTAAATAAAACTCAACAAATTTTACATTTATTGTACGCCTTTCATTTTATGGCATTGTTAACCCTAGGGTGAATATAACAAGTAAGCTTTGCACTTTCTTATTCTATGTATAAAGATATGCATGGAGTACAAAGATGGATCCATAGCATAAATGTGTTGTCAACATTTCATGGTGGGGGTAATTAGGAAAAAAAAAAATTCTCAGAAGACTCTGTCAATAGGGGAAGGGAAGGCAATAATGAAAAAAATGTTTGTGAAACACTATTCTAACGAATTTGGAGAGTGCACATTGAAAAGCAAAAATAAAAGTAGAGAAAGTAAGAGGGAACTTTCAGAAAATGGAAACCATGGGCTCCTACTTAAGACACAGGCCTGATGGAAGGTCTTCAGAGAACCTAGAAAGCAGGTTCACAGTCATCCACCTCCCCAGGCCAGAAGCATCTGCAAGGTCCCCGATGGCCCCAGCCTGGTCCTTACTCCTGGCCCTGCTGCTGCTCAGCTGCAACGCCATCTGTTCTCTGGGTTGCCACCTGCCTCACACCCACAGCCTGGCCAACAGGAGGGTCCTGATGCTCCTGCAACAACTGAAGAGGGTCTCCCCTTCCTCCTGCCTGCAGGACAGAAATGACTTCGCATTCCCCCAGGAGGCACTGGGTGGCAGCCAGTTGCAGAAGGCTCAAGCCATCTCTGTGTTCCGGGAGGTGACCCAGCACACCTTCCAGCTCTTCAGCACAGAGGGCTCGGCCGCTGTGTGGGATGAGAGCCTCCTGGACAAGCTCCGCACTGCACTGGATCAGCAGCTCACTGACCTGCAAGCCTGTCTGAGGCAGGAGGAGGGGCTGCCAGGGGCTCCCCTGCTCAAGGAGGACTCCAGCCTGGCTGTGAGGAAATACTTCCACACAATCACTCTCTATCTGCAAGAGAAGAGACACAGCCCTTGTGCCTGGGAGGTTGTCAGAGCACAAGTCATGAGAGCCTTCTCTTCCTCAACAAACTTGCAGGAGAGATTCAGGAGAAAGGACTGACACACACCTGGTTCAACACGGAAATGATTCTCACGGACCAACAGACCACACTTCCTCCTGTGCTGCCATGTGGAAGACTCATTTCTGCTGTCATCATACACTGAATTGAATCAATTTGTCAAATGATTTCAGGTATATTAAGCGACATCATGATCTACTTTACGGGCACTACTCCTTTGCAGATACTCAAACTGATCCATCTACTTATTTATCTATTTGGACATTTATTTATCTAATTTAATATTTATTTATCTATATTTAAAGAATTAAATTATTTTGTTCATAAAATTATGTATGTATACTTAAGGGAAAATATATTTTGTATATATATATTATATATATATTCATTAAACCTTACTATAAAAAAAAACTTTCTTTGTTTTTCTTTAAAAAAAGCACATCAAGACTGAATATGCAACTTGATTAAAGAATGCATTTTACAATTCCTTCCCCCATCTTTATAATTTTCCCATTACAAGTAAAAATATACTTTCTCTAGCCAGGTGGTGTGTTGCTCTCAGGACGTAGACATGAACATAATTAATCCAATCATTTTTGTAACTTTGGTTTTTTTAATGGAAAGTAACAAGTGGGCTAAAAAACAATAATGAGTTAATTTATAATAAAATGTTAACTATTTTAAAAATAGTATAATTAGTAGTAGAAAAAGAAATCAGTTACCAAAGAATGCTAAACAATGAAAAAGGAATTCCAGTCTTCAGCAAACCATGAATTTCCCCCAGAAGAAGGTGAGGAACAAGCAAATTGTGACAGGAGATAAAAATAAAAGGTAACTACTTATAGTAGACATTTCAGTGCAAATGTTCAATGGATATTGAGACCACCTGACCTGCCTCTTGAGAAACCTTTAGGTCAAAGCAATTTAGAACTGGAAACAACAGACTGGTTCCAAATAGGAAAGAAGAACTCATCAAATAGGATGGAGTATGGAATGAGAATAGGACTTAAAATGGAGTCCCATGATCTCAGTCTTAAAAGGGAGGGAATGGCACAAGGAAAACAAAGATCATGGCATCTGGAACGGGAAATAGATGGGGAAACAGTGTGTTAGACATTTTTTGCTCCAAAATCACTGCAGGGTGATTGCAGCCATGAAATTAAAAGGATCAGGAAGGAAAGTTATGAGATAGCCCAGGACATTACTTTGCCAACAAAGATCCATCTGCAGGGCAGTTTTTCCAGTCATCTTTAATTGGATGGGGACATGATTCTTTTGAACTGTGGTGTTGGAGAAGACTCTTGAGAGTCCCTTGGACAATTACTGTTTGTCCATTCAATGAGTCCATATCACAAGGAATGATGGCTGAAACTCCAGTACTTTGGCCACCTTGGCAGAAATCATCAGGAAAAGCCTCTGATGCTGGGAGAATCACAGAGTGAGATGGCTGGATGGCATCACTGCCTCAATGGATGGAGTTTGAGAATTCAGGACAGGGAGGCCTGAGACAGTGACTGGGTCAGGGCAGCATGGAACTGGTGCTGGCCCTGAAAACAATAATGGTTAATTTATATTTTCAATGTTAACTATTTTTAAAATAGTCTAATTAGTAATAGAAATGACTATCAGTTAGTTTGAATGCTACAATGAAAGGAATGAAAAATGGAATTCCCCAGTAGAAGGTTCCTTTGCTGTATGCTGAAAAATAAAAGGTAACATTTGAATTTTTCAGTGCTGGTTCAATGGATATTGAGATGGCAATTTAAAAGCATTTCTATGAGTTCTGAAGAAACTCTTTGAGAAAGCAAGATTAGTAGAAAATGCTTTGATCTAAGACAAACATGAATAATAGGGAAAGAATAGACATCTCATATCAATGCAGAGGCAGGAAGCAAAGAGCAGGGGCTGTGAAGTGTGTGGTTCTGGTCTCCAGTCCTGGGCTGTTTCGGGTTGGATCCTAGTTCTCTTTTCCATAAAGTCCCTTGTCCATCCTTGCTGGTAATTTCACCTCATGGAGCCTCTGCATTGCTAGTGAAAGACCAAAACCCAAAAGAGTTCAGAAGCCAATTTTTTCCCTTCTTGTACTATAAAAGTAAGAAACATTATTAATGAATGAAGTGTTTGATTTTCTGCAACCTCCAAGGGGACTCACGCCAAGGGCCACCTTCCAGGATTGCAGCTGCTAGTACCCTTGTCCCCATGGCAAGCCCCTGCTGACCCACCTCCACAGGAGACTCCACCTTTAGCAGGTAGGTCTGGTTTGGTACCCTGTGTGGGTCACTGCTCCTTTCCACTGGGTCATGGTGCACTCAAGATTTTGTTTGTCCCCTTTGAGAATGGAGTCTTTTTCCAACAGTCCTGTGGAAGTCCTGTAATTAAATCCCACTGGCCTTCAGAGTCAGATTCCTTGGGGATACCCAGTCCTTTTGCCAGATCTGCAGGCTTGGAAGCCTGACATAAGGCTCAGAACATTCACAACAGTGGGAAAACTTTTTTGGTATTATTGTTTTCCAGTTTGTTGCTTTCCCATCTGGCAGGTATGGGGTTTATTTTTATTGTGATTGAGCACCTCCTTTGCCTTGTTGCAGTTTCTTCTTTGGCTTTGGACGTGGGGTATCTTTTTTGGGTGGGCTCCAGAGTCCTCCTGTGGATGGTTTTCAACAGCTAGTTGCGATTTCGGTGCTCTCGCAGGATGAGATGAGTGCATGTCCTTCTATTCTGCCATTTTGAACCAGAAGCTAAGCCAAAACTTTGATATTTCACCATTGAAATAGGCTGAAGTATCTCATGCACACCCATCATATCTTTTATTCACCACCATGGACATACTTTGGCTGAGATTTGAACAGGAGGTTAATTACTGGAATTAGGTATGTTGCCTGTCTTCAAATAGTATGATTTTCTAAGACAGATCTTAAAAATCAAATGTCAGTGTGCTGTACAGAAAATATTATTATCAAGGCATATCCAAGTTCCTGCAGTAACAAGTCAGGGTTCATTTATAAAAAGTGATCAAAAAAGATTCCACCAATTTATACATTTACCATATTTCAACTTTTATTATTTTAAGAATTTCCTGTAGTCTGTACTTTTCAAGATCAAGGTCTTACTTTTTAGTTTTAAACACCTCTTCCCCACACACATCCTCCATCAGGACTTTCTAACTGAGAGTCCCTTAGATGGGGAGGAACTGATTCCCCAGAGCAGGAGCAAGTCTCCATTTCTTATTCCCACCCAGCATCCTGCACAATGGTAGGATACTACTGGTCCTCAGGGTTGTCAATAAAAGTGTAAGTGTAATAATGATAATAATAATGATAAGCTTAAAATAGTTTTACCAGTTAAACTGTTTGAAAATGATAAACTTGCTGCATTTTTTCGTTTTTATTTTTTGTGGGTTTCTCTTGTTTTCTCAGGTGACCAGTATATTTGTTATCTGGGCATCTCTTTAGTTCTCCCTCAATTTCCTGCATCATTAAGTCCAGTTGATTTTTCTGTCCTATGCTACTGTTTTCTCAGCTTTAAAATATGAATATGGGAGTGGATATACATGTATTTATAGTTGATTTATATTGTTGTACAGCAGAAACCAGCACAACACTGTAAAGCAATTTTTCTCCAATTAAAAACAAAATAGGGATAACAGGAATACTGTAGTCCATTCAATATACCATCTCATGTTCTGTATTCTATATGATGTTAATACAACAACTTAGAAAATTATCTTAATTGAGTAGATTATATAAAGCATCAGGGACACATTAAACAGCTGTGAGAGTTGTTACTGTGACAGGTGTATACAAAGGTTTCACCATTATTTCATGTCTACCCTAAAGATGATTATGCTGTATCTGTGCCTTACTCAGCTCTAATTTTTAATGCAAAAATTCTACCTCTGCAAATTAGAATACATTAATCTTTTCTAGTATCATACAAAGCATATCTACACATCTTGAAATTTTACTAACAAATAAAATAATCTCATGACTGTACCAAGCACACTGAGATATTTAATAGGCATCAGATCAACATGCAAATCAGTTCATTTGGCATATAAGATGCTTATTAAGAAGTAAATGGTATATTAAGCGTAAACCTACACATTATGCTGAAATAAAAAACATCTTGATTATGAATTTTAAACCAACTTATCTATATGAAATGACATTTTTAAAAAATTAATAAAACTCTCCAATGAAAAACTATGTACAAATTTGAAAGCTTAACATAAGATCCTTAGTTAAAAGAAATGAGAAGAAAAAAATATTTTGAAAATTGAGATTAATTACTTATGGTAGTTAACTGGGTCATACATTTGTCAAATATGGCTTTTGCTCAACTGAACTGAGATGATCAAAGAAGTAATTTTGAAAACATTACAGATCATTTTGCTTCCACTGAATCCAGGAACTTAAAGTCTTGTTTTGGCATAAGGAAAATATTTAAACTTGGTGTGAGTTTAAGACTTATCTATACATTTAAAAATATTTTTCAACTACTTGAACGTTGCAGGAGAAATTACCATTTATATTAAATAAAATAATTTCCCCTTTCCCCAGGGGCTCCTCAAGTTTATCCTCAAGTCTTCCCACTGGATGGTCCCAATATCTAGATTACTGTCTGGAATCTAGAAGCCTTTCCCCTTTCTCCGAATTAGTCTTTTTTCCCAGAAACAACCCGGAATCTGAAAACATACCACAATATGCTCAGATTTCCAGCCATCAATCACAGCATAGACAGGGACCAGTGTAAACCACTCTGGCTAAAATCTCCACCCAGGAAGGTGAGGACCTATGCAGGGGCAGGTGCAGAAATCAAAGGCTCTGAGCAAAGCCACTGAAAGGCTTCCCTGGGCAGTCTGGCCTGAAAAGGAAGGTTCGTCACTGCTCCTGGGGCCCCACGCACTCCCTGGGCCCCAGCAGCACCTAGTCAGCTGGAGGCTCCTGCCTACAGGGACTCCCCGGTTCTCCCCGTGGACTTGGAGCTGGAGTTCGAGGCGCTGGACCTGGACACAGGTGTGCTGGGCGAGCAAGGCCAGTTGCTCTGTTACACGGATTCTGTGGTGCCCTCCTGGTCGCTGGGGCACAGGGAAGGCAGCTTAAGGCACCTTGTTGAGCTGTAGCCCTCAGTTTCACAGAAGTGCTGAGTCTGGGGGATTCCTGGTCTCTCAGAGGGTGGCAATGGTGATGATCACCATTCTCCAGGGCTGGAGAACACCACCCTCCATGTCATCAGGGAAGGGGTTGGCATCTGGTGGGCTTGGTGATGCTGCAGATGTCAGGCTGTGCCAGGCTTTATCCAGCTGTTCTCAGCACCTTCCTGCAAGTAAGATCTGTAAATAGGTCAGAATTGTCACTTTCTGCACTTTTCTCTATTTTCTTTCCACTGAAAAACTTCCCTTCTATTCTGGGTATTAGAGAACGTCACAGCTTCGATGCTTCTTTTGTGTTATTACACTGGAAATGAAATTTTGTTCATGGAAAAGTCTCAGTCCAAAAGGAGATATTCATCTATATGAGTCAACTCAGCTTGAAATAAAAACATGAAGCTCAGTCTAACTCTCTTCTTTAGTCTAAAAGAGAACTTAGAGGTGTGACTCCATAGTCTATTTTGACAGTTTTTAAATTGAACCAAAATAAATCTAGCCATAACTCTCTGCATTTTCTTTTTAAGGTCTAATACATAAGGTTTTAATTCTTCCACAATTATTTACAGGACCATAGCTCTCATTTTGAGATGGTCTATGATAATAGTGGCATAATACTGAACATGGGTTAATTCATACAATTCTCTTCATTCTGTACCAAGTGTGCTGACTGCACACACATGGGACAGTGTGCCTGGAGATGTGGATTCCAGGAGAGTCATGCAGGGATGGTGTCTGTCCTCCTGGGAGCAGGAGAGTGGACACTGGAGGAGGATGAGGAGGAAGGAGGCAGCAGGAGCTCAGAGCAGCTGAGGGCCAGTACTCAGAGCTGACGGAGGAGGGACTGGGAGCAGCAGGAAGCTCTGTTCTCACACTAACTGAGGTCCTGAGTGTAGCCGACACCAGACTTTCACTTCCTCTCCTAAAAGATGAAGACAACTTTAGTACCATCACAGAGGACATTGTATAGTCCAAATAATATAAAGTTTGCAAATTACAGGCTGAGCACGTGGAAATTAATGAATGATAGTAGTCTTTATATCAATATAACCAAGAATCACCTGTTTAACTCCACCCTCAGTCCAACCAAGAGAAGCTTTGCCTGAAAGTCCCTTAACACTGTCAAGGGTCTGCATTTTGAGGCCCCAAGTGTTAATTCTAGGAGAGGCACTGCCTGCAGGACTTTGAAGGAGCCCAGGAGCCCAAGTTTCCTCCCTTTTGATCAATGCCTGGTACATTATGGAGAGAAATCCCACAGCATTTGAAGTTCTTTGCAGAGAAACAGATTCTAGGAAAGTTGTCTAATGAAACACAACTGCTCTGTTAATATGGAGAAGGCAATGGCACCCCACTGCTAGTACTCATACCTGAAAAATCCCATGAATGGAGGAGCCTGACTTTTCCGCTGCATTGTCAACCCACTCCAGTGTTCTTGCCTGAGAATCCCAGGGACGGGGAGCCTGGGACATGACTGAAGTGACACAACTGAAGCAACTTAGCAGCAGCAGCAGCAACTCTGTTAATAAATGAGATAAGTCCCATTCCTCAACCTCAGTTAGTTTCAGTTAGACCACCTCTGATGCTACTTTTTAAGACACAGATTATGTTATACTTTAAAATCACACTGGGAGAAAAATAAACCAGATTTGTAGTTACCAAAAGGTAAGGGGTGGCTGAAGAGGAAATTAGATGAAGGCAGTCTAAAGGGAATTTTTTTCTTAATAGAAAAAAAAGATACGGAGAGAAGGAAAATGGCTAAAATGCTGTGTTTTGAGGCCCCCCCAAAAGCAAAGTCTAGGATGGGGGCAGCCAAAAAGTCTCTGAAGGAGCAGATCCCAAGATTCCAGGCTTATGGCAGTCCTGGAACATTATGGAAAGAAATCTTACAGCCCTTGAATTCTTTTGCAGAGAACCAGCATTTTGAAAAATTGTCTGACAAAATAATGGCTGCTCTGTGAAGAGTATAAATGAGGTAAACAGTCCCTTGGTTGGATGGCATCACCGACTCAATGGACATGAGTTTGGGTAAACTCTGTGAGTTGATGATGAACAGGGCGGCCTGGTGTACTGCGGTTCACGGGGTCGAAAAGAGCTGGACACGACTGAGCGACTGAACTGAACTGAACTGAAACAGTTCCTTACATCATGCTCAGTTAGTTTCAGACCACCTTTGGTGATATTATTTTAAGACAAAGACTTTTTTAATGGTTAAAGAGACCAGGAAATCGGTTATACAATGAAACAGGAAAGAATGACAAGAAATGTGACATTCCTATACTTTCATCCAGGGAAGATGGCAACAGTACTTCTAAAGCGATTTCTTGGGTTAGTACTGGGGTGAAAGTAAGAAAGGACTTCTCTTAAGCGTGATATGTAAAAAGGCACCAAGTCTAAGACAGCAAGATAAATAATATTGTAATTCAGTATTAAAAAATGAAAGTGCCAAAATATAGATGCTGAACAAAACATCAAAATTTTCAAGAAAGACAAGAAATGTCCTTTTATTTGCAAGACCATATGTGTCTTACAAAGAAAGGCTTCATATTGTCAATGAAATCTGGGCAATTTTCATTTCATCTATAAAATTCTTCCCAAAGAAAATGAAAAGATCAGACCTGTAAATGCCCTCAACGCTTTGTACAGGACACTGCCTCTTCTTCCTCTGGTTCCTCTCTCCATCTCTCTCTTCCATCTTCTTTCCTTTCTTTTTGACTGCACAGCACTGCATGTGGGATCTTAGTTCCCAGACCAGACATCAGATTGGCACCTCTTGCTTTGAAAGCTCAGTCTTGCTCATTGGACCAGGGACATCTGCACTAATCCTTTTTTCTACACTACACGCAAGGTGGGGTGCTGGCAGTGGTGTTTCAGAAACTCGGGTTAAATAAAAATTATTTAAGACTGTCACACAGTCACAAGAAATTGTCAAACAAATATAGAAGTGATCTTGAATATATTGAGTTTGCTTCCATTAAAGCCAGGAAAGTAAAATCATATTAAATTCTTGTTTCAGTATAAATAAACATAGCTTAAAAAGAATTTAATAAAATAGAATAAATATTAATATATATTTTAATATTCATACCTAATATCATATATCTAATATTTAAAATATTTTAATAAAAATAAATGTTTTAATACTCATACATTTTAACATCATATATCTAATATTTAAAATGTTTTCATAAAAATATTGCAAAAATAAAAGTTTTAAACTATTTAATGAGACAAATATAATTAAGTATAAATTTAAGGGCATACATTCCTGTTCGTTTTTGAATATTCCTGCTTTTCAGTTGTTCAATACTTACTCCCCCACTTCAAGGCCAATTCTTTGAACGACACCCTAAAAGTCCCAGAGCATCTCCAGGGGCGCACAGCTCCCCCGTCCTCGGCCCGGGTGGGGACCATGCTGGGACTCACCACAGGGCGTCCCCAACACCGTCTAGTCGTCCCATCGCCGCCACCAAGTTCCCCATTCCCTGAGCTGTCCCTTCATCGAACCAGAAACGAGAAACCAGAAACGGCCCAATCTGTAAAACTGGCCCCAACTCGCTCTAATTCTCCGCTTCAAACGCCTCAGTAACCGCATTTTCTTTGTAAAAATGGCCTTGTTCTAGTTTCTGAGCGAAAAAAAAGCACAACATTCATTGGACGCCCAGAAATGCAAGATTCCTGGCTTGCCATCACACAAAATGTGTCTGGCGAGGGCTCGGATTGAAGATTTCTTAGTGCACTATTAAATGAGCACCAACTTGGTCTCTGAGCAGCGACGCCTTTCCTCTGTGGCTGCCAAACCCGCTAAAAGGAAGTCTCAGAACTCGGCAAACTCCCAAATAAAACCAGTAAGAAGACATCCTCCGCCCTCTTGCGGCCTCCTAGAGAAGCGCTCTCCCAGGACCGGGCGAAGAAACTTTTCGCTCTTTGATTAGTGGTGTCCGCGCGCCCCCTGTTGGCCTTCCAGTGAATCACGGAAACTCTGTGTCAGTTCAGTTTGGTCCAGGTCAGTTCAGTCGTTCAGTCGTGTCCGACTCTTTGCGACCCCATGAACCAGAGCATGCCAGGCCTCCCTGTCCATCACCAACTCCCGGAGCCTACCCAAACTCATGTCCATTGAGTCGGTGATGCCATCCAACTATCTCATCTTCTGTTGTCCCCTTCTCCTCCTGCCCTCAATCTTTCCAGCACCAGGGTCTTTTCAAATGAGTCAGCTTTCCTATCAGGTGGCCAAAGTATTGGAGTTTCAGCTTTAACATCAGTCCTTCCAATGAACACCCAGGACTGATCTCCTTTAGGATGGACCTCTTGGATCTCCTTGCAGTCCAAGGGACTCTCAAGAGTCTTCTTCAACACCACAGTTCAAAAGCATCAATTCTTCGGCACTCAGCTTTCTTTATAGTCCAACTCTCACATCCACACATGACTACTGGAAAAATAATAGTCTTCATTAGACGGACCTTTGTTGGCTAATGTCTCTGCTTTTTAATATGCCGTCTAGGTACGTCATAACTTTTTCCAATAGATACTGTCTAGGTTTGTCCGACTCACCCCATGGACTGTAGCCTACCAGGCTCCTCTGTCCAAGGAGTAAGCGTCTTTTAATTTCATGGCTGCAATCACCATCTGCAGTGATTTTGGAGCCCTCAACAATAAAGTCAGCCACTGTTTCCACTGTTTCCCCATCTATTTGCCATAAACTGATGGGACCGGATGCCATGATCTTGGTTTTCTGAATGTTGAGCTTTAAGCCAACTTTTTCACACTCCTCTTTCACTTTCATCAAGAGGCTTTTTAATTCTTCTTCACTTTCTGCCATAAGGGCAGTGTCATCTGCATATCTGAGGTTATTGATTTTTCTCCCAGCAACCTTGATTCCAGCTTGTGCTTCCTCCAGCACAGCATTTCTCCTGATGTACTCTGCGTATAAGTTAAATAAGCAGGGTGACAATATACAGCCTTGATGTACTCCTTTTCCTATTTGGAACCAGTCTGTTGTTCCATGTCCAGTTGTAACTGTTGATTCCTAACCTGCATACAGGTTTCTCAAGAGGCAGGTCAGGTGGTCTGGTATTCCCATCTCTTTCAGAATTTTCCAGTTTATAAATAGTTTTCCAATAAACTGTGGAAACTCCCTATGGCCAAGATCTATTTGCTAGTGGCAGGAGTGATGCTCTGTTCCATTCCTGCTTGTCCTCTGGACAACAAAGAAATCTTCATACATTTGAGACAGATGAAAACGATCCCCTCCCAGTCATGCCTAGACCACAGACACCACTTCAAGTTTCCTTGGAGAAGAGAGAATATCACCCCAATCCAGATGACTCAAGGCACCTGTTATCACCAATGGATGCTCCAGCAGATCTCAGCCTCTTCACCACGGAGAGCAGCTGTGCTGCTTGGAACAGCGCCCTCCTCGACAAACTACTCCAGCCTGAATCAGAGCCTGGAACAGCTGGAAGAAGTGACTCTGGATTGTCCCGATTTGGGAATTGCTGTCCGGAAGTATTTCCAAGGAATCCATCTCTACCTGAAGGGAAAGGAATACAGCCCCTGTGCCTGGGAGGTTGTCAGAGTGGAAATTGAAAAGTGCCTTTCCCTCATGTAAGAATCCTCAAAATAATTCGACAGATACAATGAAAATTACACTTGTGACAACTTTTCATTCAATCAGACTGTTGTTTGCTTAAGCCTCCAAAGTGACCATCTGTTTGCTTACAAGCTGAAAAATGTCTGAAATGAAAATCACAATTTTACAAAAATATTTAGACAGAGAATCGCAATCTCTTTTCTTAAATAAATAATTTTATAACATAATGTAAAAGATCTTTTTATGTGTTTTGTGGGTATTTGCTATTTTCAACATATGAAATTTATTTTTTTTTATGGAAAAGTTAAGAGAATATGTTGTTAAAGGTATTTGTCAGTTAACCTAATGTTTAGTCTCTGTAACAGGTAAACAGCAAAGTGTCAGAATTTGATTCTAATGGACACTTTTCTTTCCTTTTTTGAGAGCACAATGCAGGCCTTCTTGATCAGGTGAATCTTCTAACTTGCTCTCCTCCAAAAAGTGAGTTGAGGACATGGGTCCCCATTGTTTTGCATTTTTCCATCATCAACCTGTGACTCCAAATTTGCCTGTAGCACTTGAGTCTATTCTCCTTGAAGGCAAAGAGAAAAGTCTGCTGGATCACATGGGATGCTTCCAAGGACCAGGACTAGATGGGGTAATAGCACTTCTCACATTACACGGCCTGAACTTAATCTCATGGGAGTCTTATTGCAAAGAAATTTGGGAAATAATTGGATGATTAAAACAGAGAATACAAAGTTCAGTGCACAAGACCATTTTTTAATTTTTGGACTATTTTTCCTAATGAAGCTCTGGGTGGGTGTGCAAGGGGAAATCCAATGTTCTTGTTGCACACACTCTGACAAACTCTTATATCACAGTTTCAGCTTGGGGAAGATGACAGAGCTGTCACTCAGAGTTCACAGCATCATAGACTATTTGAAAGAAGCATTCAGGTTGACTCCCAAAGGCATAGGCCAATGAGGAAAACATCTACAAGTGTAGACAAAGTGTTTCCTTATTACCTGAGGGAGACAAGGAAAGAGTGATCAGGCAGCTCCTTGCAAGTACTTGAGAATCACTGAACTAAAAGTGGACAGTGGGTCTTCCACTCTACACTTTTCAAATATTGAAAATGCAAACTTGAAGAAAATATTTCTGCAAATGATCTTTAAAAATTCTCTCACACAGTAGTTCATCATATCCTCCCTGGTAGAACCATGAAGAATATTTAAACTATTGTGTTATCACATCATATCTATCTAATAGATATTGGGTTTATTGTTTCTCCTATCATTACCATCCTTGAGAATTGATGTTACTGGAATATTGATTGAGCTCAAGAAATGTTACAGCCCAGACTAGACTTCAAGAAAACAGCGTTCAGTAAGATAATTTCTCTCCCTTCAGAAATTTTACAGACTCCGGAGGTATTCTGAGGATAAAACAGGGCATGTAATATCTTACAATTCAAGCTTCTTCAACAAAATAGCATAGATTGGGTAGTTTGCAAAGACCAGAAATGTATTCCTCAAAGTTAGTTCTCGAGTCTGGATATCCAAGAACTGTGTGTCAGCTTGGTCCAGTCGTGGTCAGAGCCTGCTTCAGGTCTCACACAGCAGAGTTCTCTCGTATCATCACAGGGCAGGAGAGGGACTAGTTTTTATCCATCTCTTTTATAAGGGCATTATTTCCTTTTGTGAGGCCTCCATCCTCACACCCTAATCACTTCCCAGAAGGTCTGTCACCTGATATCATTACTTTAGGGTTTACGACCTCATGATATGACTTTGGTGGGGTCCTAACCATTCAGAACATAAAGGTCTTTAAAGTCTACATGCTTGGAATGTAGAAGGAAGAAAATAGTCACACTGAGCAAAAACAAATGAGCAGGTTAGTAGGCAAAATAAGGAGACCAGGGATTCAGATCCAAACTCTAGATTTTCAACCTGTTGTAAGGCTTTAATTATTACATGTCAAAAACTGGAAGCCAAACTAAAATGAAGCTCACCAGCCATGCAATGGAATAAAATAAGAGCATGGAAATGATCATTCACCATTCCTTGTGAGGAGTCTCTGAAGTATCTCAGGTCAGATCAGATCAGATCAGATCAGTCACTCAGTCATGTTTGACTCTTTGAGACCCCATGAATTGCAGCACACCAGGCCTCCCTGTCCATCACCAACTCCCGGAGTTCACCCAGACTCATGTCCATTGAGTCAGTGATGCCATCCAGCCATCTCATCCTCTGTCATCCCCTTCTCCTCCTGCCCCCAATCCCTCCCAGCATCAGAGTCTTTTCCAATGAGTCAAATATTCGCACAAGGTGGCCAAAGTACTGGAGTTTCAGCTTTAGCATCATTCCTTCCAAAGAAATCCCAGGGCTGATCTCCTTCAGAATGGACTGGTTGGATCTTCTTGCAGTCAAGGACTCTCAAGAGTCTTCTCAACAGCACAGTTCAAAAGCATCAATTCTTCAGCGCACTGGCCTTCTTCACAGTCCAACTCTCAATCCATACATGACCACAGGAAAAACCATAGCCTTGACTAGATGAACCTTTGTTGGCAAAGTAATGTCTCTGCTTTTGAATATGCTATCTAGGTTGGTCATAACTTTCCTTCCAAGGAGTAAGCGTCTTTTAATTTCATGGCTGCAGTCACCATCTGTAGTGATTTTGGAGCCCAGAAACATAAAGTCTGACACTGTTTCCACTGTTTCCCCATCTATTTCCCATGAAGTGGTGGGACCAGATGCCATGATCTTTGTTTTCTGAATGTTGAGCTTTAAGCCAACTTCTTCACTCTCCACTTTCACTTTCATCAAGAGGCTTTTGAGTTCCTCTTCACTTTCTGTCATAAGGGTGGTGTCAGCTGCATATCTGAGGTTATTGATATTTCTCCCGGAAATCTTGATTCCAGCTTGTGTTTCTTCCAGTCCAGTGTTTCTCATGATGTACTCTGCATATAAGTTAAATAAACAGGGTGACAATATACAGCCTTGATGTACTCCTTTTCCTATTTGGAACCAGTCTGTTGTTCCATGTCCAGTTCTAACTGTTGCTTCCTGACCTGTGTAGTAGTAATTGCCATGTCGGTAAAGATCCACCAAAGAGTACTGTGGTAAACTGCCTGCTCATTGCTGTGAGCTATGAGCATCAGGGAGAGTTTGAGTTCAGATACATGGCTCTGCGTATGACATCCGGCAAGTTCTTTTCTGTCAGGACCTCAGTTCAGTTCAGTCGTTCAGTCACTGGTGACTCTTTATGACCCCTGAACGGCAGCACACCAGGCTTCCCTGTCCATCACCAACTCTTGGAGCTTGCTTAAACTCATGTCCATTGAGTCAGTGATGCCATCCAACCATCTTATCCTCTGTTGTCCCCTTCTCCTCCTGCCTTCAATCATTCCCAGCATCAGGGTCTTTTCCAATGAGTCAGCTCTTCACAACAGGTGGCCAAAGAATTGGAATTTCAGCATCAGTCCTTCTATTGCATATTGAGGACTAATTTCCTTCAGGATGGACTGGTTTGTTCCTTGCAACCCAAGGGACTCTCAAGAGTCTTCTCCAACACCACAGTTCAAAAGCATCAATTCTTTGGCACTCAGCTTTCTGGTCCAGCTCTCACATCCATACATGACTACTAGAAAAACCATAGCTTTGACCATACAGACCTTTAGGCCCAAGTAACAGCTCTGCTTTTTAATATGCTGTCTAGTGGAAAGGCAATGGCACCCCACTCCAGTACTCTTGCCTTGAAAATCCCATGGATAGAGAAGTCTGGTAGGCTGCAGTCCATGGGGTCGCTAAGAGTCAGACATGACTGAGCGACTTCCCTTTCACTTTTCACTTTCATGCATTGGAGAAGGAAATGGCAACCCACTCCAGTGTTCTTGCCTGGAGGATCCCAGGGACGGTAGAGCCTGGTGGGCTGCTGTCTCTGGGGTCGCACAGAGTTGGACACGACTGAAGCGACTTAGCAGCAGCAGCAGCAGATTGGTCATAGCTTTTCCTCCAAAGAGCGAGTGTCTTTTAGTTTCATGTCTGCAGTTACCATCTGCAGTGATTTTGGAGCCCAAGAAAATAAAATCTGTCACTCTTTCTTTTGTTTCCCCATCTATTTGCCATGAAGCAATGGTACAGGAAGCCATGTTCTTAATTTTTTGAATGTTTTAAGTTTTCAGCCAGCTTTTTCATTCTCCTCTTTCACTTTCATCAAGAGGCTCTTTAGCTCCTCTTCCCTTTCTTGCCTTAAGGGTGGTGTCATCTGCATATCTAGTTATTGATATTTCTCCTGGCAATCTTGATTCCAGTTTCTGCTTCAACCAGCGTGGCATCTCACATGATGTACTCTGGATATAAGTTAAATAAGCAGGGTGACAGTACACAGTCTTGGTGTACTCTTTTCCCACTTTGGAACCAGTCCATTGTTCCATGTCCAGTTCTAATTGTTGCTTCTTGACCTGCATACAGGTTTCTCAGGAGGCAGGTAAGGTGGCCTGGTATTCCTCTCTCTTGAAGTGTTTTCCACAGTTTGTTGTGATTCACAAGGTCAAAGGCTTTAGCCCAGTCAATGCAGTAGAAGTAGACGTTTTCTGGAATCATGACCTAGTTGAGGACAATTAGGGGTGAGGCATCCTCCTGAGTTTAACATATGCTATGCTATGCTAAGTCACTTCAGTCGTGTCTCCAGGCAAGAACACTGGAGTGGGTTGACATTTCCTTCTCCAATGCATGAAAGTGAAAAGTGAAAGGGAAGTCGCTCAGTCGTGTCCGACTCTTAGCGACCCCATGGACTACAGCCTACCAGGCTCCTCCATCCATGGGATTTTCCAGGCAAGAGTACTGGAGTGGGGTGCCATTGCCTTCTCTGGAGTTTAACATAGTGCTGGGCAAAGGCTGAAAAGCGTGTGGCACTTGCTACTTGAATCCCCAGACCACATGTGCCTTCAAGGAAGGAGACTCCTACTGGTTTTAGCAACAAACTCAGTATGACTGGTACCAGCAGGAATAGAGTGGAAATACCAGACGCTGTCTATTATAATTCCAGGAAATAGGGCCCAGATGAAGAAAAATAGCTGGGTCATTTGTAAACGCCTTCCAGTAGTAGAAGGAAATCTGAAAAAGTGCTTTAGCTACAATTACTTGTTGAGGACTTCCCTGATGGTGCAGTGAAGAAAAATCTTTCTTCAGGAGAGACAGATTCGATCCCTGGTCCAGGAAGTGTCCACCTGCCACGGAACAACTAAGACAGTGCTCCCCTGTTACTGAGACCCTGCTCTAGAGTCCACACGCTGCAACTCCTGAAGCCTGCACGCTAGAGCCTGAGGAGGACCGCACAGCAATAAAACCGGGTACTGCGAGGAAGAGCGATCCCCACTTGCCACAACTGACGGAAGTCCGGGCAAACAGTGAAGACCCAGTGCATCCAGAAGTGAATAAGTAAATAAATAACCACAAAACAACTTGTTGAGCGATTACACTGGGCCTGGTACAGAGGATACCACAGGAAGAAGACAGAGTTCAGTCACTACAGAGCTGATTTGCCAAAGATGGCCACATATCTCTTATTTGAAGTTTGGAACATAAGGGGACAAGACAACATAAAATCCACTGTAAAATAAAAAGAATTCAGGAGCAGAGCCAAAAGTTAAATCTTCCCATGAAATAATCAATATTTACCCCATTCTGAATTAATTACAAAGATGATTTCCTTTTATTTGAAAACAATAGACTTGGATTGGAACTTGAAAGTCATTTGGGAAATTTGAAATTTAATGCAAAGGAACAGAGAGAAAGATTCACATGGATGGTGATTCCTAAATCATGGTTTCTCACTGGTGATAATGCTACTTCCACGCATGCAGACATTAGTTTTCTGGAATATGAACAAATCTTGTCATTACAATGATTAGGTATTACACATCAAAGCTCAACCTGATACAACAAAATCTAACCCCTTAGTATTTATTTCTGTCTTTGGTCTTTCTTGTGTATCATACATAAGAGAAGCATTGAGACTGAGTTTATGGAATATAAACAAATTGTATACAAGATCAGTGGTACAACCTAAGGTGACTAGATGGTACAACCTAAGGTAACTGGAGGACTTTCCATCATTTGCTTGATCTCAAAGTCACATTGTGAGAATTTCCCTTTCTGTACTTCTGAGAAACCATTGTCCATCTCATGCATGTTGCTTATGTTTGAAGGTCAGTATGATTTGGGGTCCAGAAATTAAATAAAAATGGAAAATTTCTTTGTAAATAAAATACAAAAAATATTATCGTTTCTTACAAAATTCTACAAAGATGGTTCAACATATCAAAGTATTAAAGAGAAAAAATGTTGATAATATCCAGATGAATATGTAGCAGGCAGTAAAACTAAAAATTATTTTCTGACATGAAGAAAATTCAATGATAAATAGTTTAAATATTAAAGAACTATTTTTAAGTTATTCAATGATTTGAGCAGCTTTGAATGACTTTTAAGTATGTCTATATCTTGGTATTATTAAAAGTATTTATGTAAATTTTATTTCAATATGTAATTGGATACATACCTACTTATAAAAGTAAACATATGACATTAAAAATCACTCTGAAAACTGAGTTTATAAAGAAAAAATAAAATTCAGTAGCTTTTAAATTTAAATTATAGCTTAAATTTTTATGTAATTCTAAACTACACTGAATACAAAGAGTAAGATTTACACCTCCTTTTTCTACGTACAGAGAAAAGATATTCACAGAGTACATAAATACATACACAGTATATCTGTGTTATCAAAATTTCACAGTGCAGGGCAATTAAGAAAAAATACCTAAAAGGCTCTGTGGGCAGAAGAAAGAAGAGCAACATGAAAAAAAAAATGATTGGGTAGCGCTGCCCTAACCCACTGGAGAGTGCAAACTGAAAAGCAAAAACAAAAGTAGAAAATAAGAGGGAACTTTCACAAAGTGGAAACCATGGGCTCCTATTTAAGACACAGGCCTGAAGGAAGGTCTTCAGAGAATCTAGAGAGCAGGTTCACAGAGTCACCCACTGCCCCAGGGCAGAAGCATCTGCAAGGTCCCCGATGGCCCCAGCCTGGTCCTTCCTCCTGGCCCTGCTGCTGCTCAGCTGCAACGCCATCTGCTCTTTGGGTTGCCACCTGCCTCACACCCACAGCCCGCCCAACAGGAGGGTCCTGACACTCCTGCGACAACTGAGGAGGGTCTCCCCTTCCTCCTGCCTGCAGGACAGAAATGACTTTGCATTCCCCCAGAAGGCGCTGGGTGGCAGCCAGTTGCAGAAGGCTCAGGCCATCTCTGTGCTCCACGAGGTGACCCAGCACACCTTCCAGCTCTTCAGCACAGAGGGCTCGGCCACCACGTGGGATGAGAGCCTCCTGGACAAGCTCCACGCTGCACTGGATCAGCAGCTCACTGACCTGCAAGCCTGTCTGAGGCTAGAGGAGGGGCTGCGAGGGGCTCCCCTGCTCAAGGAGGACTCCAGCCTGGCTGTGAGGAAATACTTTCACAGACTCACTCTCTATCTGCAAGAGAAGAGACACAGCCCTTGTGCCTGGGAGGTTGTCAGAGCAGAAGTCATGAGAACCTTCTCTTCTTCAACAAACTTGCAGGAGAGATTCAGGAGAAAGGACTGACACACACCTGGTTCAACAAGGAAATGATTCTCATGGACCAACAGACCACACTTCCTCCTGCACTGCCATGTGGAAGATTCTCATTTCTGCTGTCATTGCACCCTGAAATGAATCAATATGTCAAATGATTTCTGGAATATTAAGTAACATCATGTTCTACTCTATAGGCAAAACAGATGCCGAAGCTCATCTATCTACATATTTAACTACTTGGACATTTATTTATTTATTTTAATATTTATTTAACTATTTATAAATATTTATTTTGTTGATAAAGTATTATGTATGTACACTTATGGGAAAATGTATATTTTGTATTTAGTCAGTTTATGATTTTTCTTCCTTTATTAAATTCTTACTGTAAAAGACTTACTTTGTTTTTTCGTTAAAACAGAGCCACCAAGCCTGAATGGCAGCTTGATTAAAAATTGCATTTTATGATTCCTTGAGCCCTTTTTAGGATTCGCATGTTAGAAGTAAAAATACTCTAGCTCTAGCTATGTTTTTTGTTGCTCTGAGGACCTTGAAGGGAACATAACCACTCCAGTGCTTTTTGTAACTCTGATTTTTTTTCAAAAAAAAGTAACCTAAAAACAACCATCAAAAATCCATGCTTCAGGATTTGATGAATTCTTGGGAAGGATTTTCTGCCTCTTGTTGGTTGTGGAATTTTTTTCCCTGGAAAAAATTGTAGAGATGCTTGAAGACGTGGTATTCAGTTGGCGAGAGGTCAGGTGCATATCTTATCCTTACACTCAAATATCACAGTCATTCACTTCCTCCCAGTGTAGAAATCCCCAGTGTGCGCTCCTCATTCACTATGCATGAAGGTGTCTTCTGCATTCATACAGCTGTGTTCTTCTCCATTATGGTTTCTGGTTGTCAATTTCCCCTTACGATTGCAAACCACCAACTAAAAGCGGAACCTGAGTGAAAGTTCTAGATCTGTCAGACACTCTCCTATGACTTCACCTGCTCTGCCTGCCAAGCACTGCAGGTCCAGACTGTCCAGCCTCCCAGAGAAACACAGTAAATAGAGGGAACCCCGCCCCACAGTGAACAATGGTGGAGACACCAGGGGCTCCTCGGAGGATCTGCTCCTGCTAAGTCACTTCAGTCGTGTCCGACTCTGTGCAACCCCATAGACGGCAGCCCCCCAGACTCCGCCATCCATGGGATTCTCCAGGCAAGAACACTGGAGTGGGTTGCCATTTCCTTCTCCAATGCATGAAAGTGAGAAGTCAAAGTGAAGTCACTCAGTCGTGTCCGACTCTTTGTGATCCCATGGACCGCAGCCTACCAGGCTCCTCTGTCTGTGGGATTTTCCAGGCAAGAGTACTGGAGTGGGTGCCATTGCCTTCTCCTCTGAGTGTCTACCTAGGCTAATCCATGTGCTGGTTGCACTAGGAGGAACTCACCTGGTTCAGGAATCTCATTTGAGAAAAGCCCAAAACACTGGACACTTGGAGTTGAAAGTCAGCAGCAGCTTGAGAACTTGGAAGGAGAACAGAGATGTTCAAAGTGTTCGTGGAGCAGCGGCAGGTCCTCAGGACACAGAACAACACAGATGAACTACACTGAGGCAAGTGCTTCTCCACAACATTCCTGTTCAGAGACTGAGAAGACTGAAGCGATGCTGAGAGCACAGAGACAGAGCACGAATGCCTGGCCACCAGCTGTGTCCCCAGCACGGGTGACGTTCACAGCACAGCAGCCTGCAGAGTCCTGGAAGGCACGAGGGCCACTCCCGTCACAGCCGCAGACTTGTTTCTTCCTTAGGACCCAGCAAGTTATCACACAGCAGGGCAAGAGGTGCCTGGGGACAATGCAATCCAGGGAAGTTCTTAAATTCCATCAAGGTGTCTTTGCATCTCTGAGAGACAAACAAAATCAAACAAGATTGAATAGAAGGGGCACAGGCAGGGCTTTTAATACGTTTAGCAACAGTGGGACAGAGCTTTCCTTGTAGGACATATGTTAGTAACATGCACACTGGAAGAATACAATTTCTCAAAGTAACAAAGATCTTTGTGGAAATTCATGGATTTAATGTAGGCAATCTTCAGGACATTGATGAATCAGTCATCTTTCTCTTCGTTCCAGCTGGGACATACAGCACTCAGTAGCTATATGTAAAGTTGGAGGGACTTTTGAAATAATTTTATTTTTTATTCATTTTTCACTGTGCTGTGTCTTCATTGCCGCCTGGACTTTCCTCTATTTGTGGCAAAGGTGGGTCCTCTCCACTTGTGGTACACAGGCTTCTCACTGTGGTAGCTCCTCTTGTTGGGGAGCACAGGCTCCGGTGCACTTGGCTTTGGTAGTGGGGGTCCCGGGGTCTAGAGCACAGGGCAATAGTTGCGGCACACGGCTCAGCTGTTCTGCAGCGTGCGCATCCTCTAGGACCGCATGTGGTCCTATTGGCAGGTGGGCTCCTCACCACTGAGCCACCATGGAGGCCCCTCAGGGAACATGTAAAGTACATTGAGAGGTTTGGAAACCTTCCTGAGGATAAGGGTCCTAAAAAAGTAAAAAACATTCTGATATTACTGCTAAAAATATCATTTCATTAACAAATTATTTTCTAAATAATCTTTTCATGTCAGTTCTATAGTATTACTTAATGATGTTTAATAGGTTGAGCTAGAAATTTTTTAAAAAGATAACTATACAAGGCTTTGAGGCTTACTTCACAATTCAAGCCAGTTTCTCCCTGCCAAGGAGAAAAATGTTCACTGCTTCTGTCCAGGAAGCACACGTGCACTTCCATCTTGGTCGCACACAGGCCTCCTCAACACCCACATCTTGACCTGAAGTTGGGAAATAGAGTAGCGGTTCTTCACTGGACTCCATCAGTAGACACCAGGATGACCCGGCTGGACTGGAGGTGAGAAACACAGGTGTCTTCCTTGAGAATGAGAACAGCAGGTTACCTGAGGAGGTCTCCTGGAAGGGGTGCTTGTCAACCAAAAAAAAACACACCCAAAAACATGACTCCCCAGAGTTCATTTTATTGGGAGGACTTGCTGAGGACTACAGGCCAGAGGACAGCCTCCCCCCAGCTCTGAGGAACTGCTCCACAGACGTAGAGGAGGTCAGTATGCATGCGACTGTGGTGAAGGGGTGACGTGCAGATAAGCTCACACCTTGGGAGAAAGTGGCTGAGAATCAGGAGGAACAGATGTCTCTCTGAAAGATTTTAAAGCTTTTCTACCCATGAGAAGTTGTAAAATTGGATTCATCAATTTTCTCTGGAAATTATTTAACTATCAGAAGGCCTGTTGTGTCAGTTTTCCCAGAGCACAGAGTGCCTCATTCCTGATTTCAACCCTGAACTCCTATCAGGGCGTGTTGGAGGTCAGAGACTGCAGTGGGTAGAGACTTCATTCTGCAGAACCTGATGTGGAAAGATGTTTTCATTGTCATCCTGAAGGAGAAACGTCAGAACTCATGTGGTGAGAAACTGTTACCTGCTTTTTCTTTGTTCGCATTGGAGAAGGAAATGGCAACCCACTCCAGTGTTCTTGCCTGGAGAATCCCAGGGTCAGGGGAGCCTGGTGAGCTGCCGTCTATGAGGTCACACAGGGTCGGACACGACTGAAGCGACTTAGCAGCAGCAGCAGCAGCAAGCTCACAAGAAAGTTCAAGAGGTTTAAATACATAGAAAGTAGGGCTTACCACCTTGAATCTTTGCTATTTGGAATAGTTCATTTCTCTAGATTTATATTTTTCTCCAGGAGTATAAGTAAGTACCCTAAGAGTTAATCCAGAAAATTAAGTTCAGGATGTTTTGGCAATCATTTATTTTTAATTCATATTTCATTATCTTAAGTTTTTTTGGAATCATTTAATTCATCTTCTAGTTTTTTTCAAAGCATCTTCTCACTGCCTGAGTGGATTTACTACCTAGACAGATGCTCAGCAAGGCTGGTCTCTAAGACACTGCCAGTGAGGGTTAGTATTCCAGCAACTGGCATTCTACTTGTCCATCTCTTGTTAGGTGATGGGCTTGACTTCTTCCTTCTCTCCTGAAACTAATCCTACGTGCATTAATCGAAAGAAAAATGAGGTAGCTGATCTTGCAAAGCAAAGGACAGTCACTTGACCTGGACTTGACCTTCGTGAGCTTCTGTCAGAAGCAGCCATGGCCCAGCAATAAGCCTTTCTGTTGTTCACACTGGCCTCATGCTTCCCCTCTGCCACAGCCTCATCCCCAGCTGTGCTGCACTGAAGTTTGCTAACTCAGAAGACATCATTGTGTCAGGGAAAACCACTTCCCTTCATTCATATTCAGACATTCAGACTTAGTTTTCTTTTTGCCCACAAAACAACTGTGGAGTTTTACTTTCTAGGAAAATGGCAAAGGGAAACAACAAAAAAAACTAAAGTCTTAAATATGATAGAGATACAGCCCCTCTGCCTTTCTTCCCTTCGCTTTATTGTTCTTACCTCAACGTGAATTAGAACTAGAGCAGGAGCAGCAAGACAAATCCTGGTCAAAAAGTCACTAAAAGAATGTAGAAACTAAGTGAAAAATTATACTCAAGTAAAGGAAAGAAGGCTATTTCTCCCTGAACCAGTAGCCTGGTTCTCACTATCCTTTGTTCTCAGAGGGAGAAAGAGATAGAGGAACAGACATATCCAGTGGAATCAACGGCCTGAATGAATGACTGAAACTCTCTAGATTCTGTGACATAAGCTTCCAGTGAGAAACACCATCACTGAATCTCCTTCCTCCAGCTCAGAAACTCTGAGCAGAAAAGTGTTGAACAGTTTAAGTAAAACTGTTGAATAATAAAAATGTTCTCATTTGATTGACAAATATCCAATTGGATGGGTACATTTGAAGTTATTGGGAAATAGGTAAAATTTAATACTTTAAACTGATGACATTTTCTTTGATCATATTGTGAATACATAAATGAAAATCAAAAAAGGAAGTGAAAGTGTATTAAAACAATTAGAAAATGAAAATTACCATGTTCCTTATTTAATGGCCTTGCTTAGAAAGAGTGGCGTCAGAGAACCTACCTCAAGGTTCCACCAGACGCCGCCTCAGCCAGGTCAGCAGCAGCCTAATCTTCCCCATGGCCGTTGTGCTCTCTCTAATGATGGCCCTGGTGCTGGTCAGCTATGGCCCTGGAGGATCCCTGGGCTGTGACCTGTCTCAGAACCACGTGCTGGTTGGCAGGCAGAACCTCAGGCTCCTGGGCCAAATGAGGAGACTCTCTCCTCGCTTCTGTCTGCAGGAAAGAAAACACTTCGCTTACCCCCAGGAGATGGTGGAGGGCAGCCAGCTCCAGGAGGCCCAGGCCATCTCTGTGCTCCACGAGCTGCTCCAGCAGACCTTCAACCTCTTCCACACAGAGCGCTCCTCTGTTGCCTGGGACACCATCCTTTTGGAGCAGCTCTGCACTGGACTGCATCAGCAGCTGGACGACCTGGACGCCTGCCTGGGGCAAGTGATGGGAGAGGAAGACTCTTCCCTGGGAAGGACGGGCCCCACACTGGCCGTGAAGAGGTACTTCCAGGGCATCCATGTCTACCTGAAAGAGAAGGAATACAGCGACTGCGCCTGGGAAATCGTCAGAGTGGAAATCATGAGATCCTTGTCTTCATCAACCAGCTTGCAAGAAAGGTTAAGAATGATGGATGGAGACCTGAACTCACCTTGACATGACTCTCACTGACTAAGATGCCACATCACCCTTGCACGCTCCCCTGAGGTCATTTCAGAAGACTCTGATTTCTGCTTTAGCCACAATGTTTCCTGAATTCAATCAATAGTACTTTCTCAGTAGCAATAAGAAAGTAGATATAAAAAGTATTCAACTGCACGGGGATCAGTCCATAGGGATGACTGCCCTGATGTTATTTATGTTTATTTATGTATTTATTTTCTTTTATCTCATCATATTTATATTTTCATGTAAAAATGTTTTTCTGCATTGTAATAAAATTTAGAAAATATGTTCATTTCCTTAATCTTCTAATTTGTTTTATTTATTAAATTTTATGAAAGTAAATTTGTTTTTTCATTATGAAGAACTAAATACTTTATTTTGTCTACATAAACCTATCGTGGAATAGCATTTGTCCATTTATACTATGGAATAGTTGTATCACTTTTCAGGAAATGATTGTCAAAAGGTAGAATTCCTGGAATTCCCTGGCAGTCCAGTGGATAGGACTCCATGCTTCCAGTGTGAGAAGCTCAGGTGCCATGGATACCTGCTCAGGGAACTAAGATCCTGCAAGCTGTGGAGTGCAGCCCTCTCCACCCAAAAAAAAAAAAGTAGAAAGGAGTCTCTGAAACGGTGGTAAATGATTAGCCCTCAAGTCACAAGTATAACTAGTTTATACCCAATCAGCAAAGAATGGTTGGTGTCAGTATGTGGGGGGAGGACTCACCTCCTCCAGAGAAGCTGCAAACATGTGGTGCTGAGTGGCTGATCCTGACATTACTCTTCCTCCCACCTTCTCCTCAGTCCTGCTTTACTGAACAATCCACTCCCTTACACTATATCTTCACTGCCTCCAACACAGGAGCTCTGTTCTGTGATGGTTTCTGGTTCAAAGTTTCTCTGAGTGGAAATCACTGGAAGAGAGCACAAGTGAAAGGAGAGTTCTAGAAGTTTCAAAACCTTTGAATTGCAGCTCTGCTATTTAACAGCAGTGTGACCCTGCAAAATATCACAAACACTAAGGAGAAGGAAATGGCAACCCACTCCAGTATTCTTTCTTGAAAATCCCATGGACAGAGGAGCCTGGTGGGCTACAGTCCATGGGTCACAAGAGTTGGACATGACTGAACCAACTTAGCATGCATGCAGGCATGCATTCTATCTTGATCTTCTTCTTTAAATATGGGGAAAATAAGAGTAGTTTTCATAGGACTACTGTTTGGATCAATGAGCCCATATTACAAGAAGCATAAAAGTGTGCCTGGCAGTAATAATCAGGACAGGGAGAGTCCCAGAGTAGCTGCCCACAGGGAGGCAGGACAGCTGGCCTGAGGCAGTGACTGAAAGGCAGCACTGGAAAGATGCTGGGTCTTTGGTAAAAATATTTAACTTGGGTGCTAGTTTCACAGTATATTCAGTGTGTGAACTCTCCTGTGCTCAATGCTGAAGACAATTCCAATTTCTGTGTTTCAGACTTCTAGAAGTATTCTTAGGAAGTCACAGAAATTCTTTGAGAAAGAAGGATTAGTAGAAAATGCTTTGATCTACTATAAAAATGAATAATAGGGAAATCATAGAGATCTCATAGGACTGCAGAAAATCACACACATGACTCATTAATAATGTTTCTTGTTCTTTAGTATGAGTACAACTCTACTACTTCTTGAAGACATTTCTAAAATTACCTTCTCAACTCGCTGTTGGGTTTCAGTCTTTCAGCAGCAAAGCAGAGGCAGGAAGAAAAGAGCAAGGGCCATGCAGGGTGAGGCTCTGCTCTCCAGCCCTGGGCTGTCCTGGGTTTGATCCCAGTTGTTTTCCGTGAAGACTTCAGTCCCTAAGTGCCGGCAGTGTCACCTCCTAGAGTCGGTCCTTCTCAGAAATTAGTGCCTTTGAGGAGAGACTGCTACAAGTGTATGCAGGTGTCTTATACCCAAGCGAGAGTCTTTCTCTGAACAAGGGGCCATGAAGTCAATTTTATTGGTCAAAATACATAAACCTTGCACATGCATACTGCCAACTGTCCATGACAACAATGGCTACATTAATCCACATTCAAGACCATATAAGCTCTTATATGTTCTCACATCATTGACCAAAACAGGATCTTATCATCCTTTTTAATTTTGCCAATCTGACTGGTGACACATGGCATCTAGCAGCAACCATTAGTTTTCCTTTTCCTAATTGATGCTCGGTTGTTATCAGTCATACTCCAGTCAGGAAAACAGAAAATTCCTTCCAGCCTTCTAGTCCACCCTTGGAACTGGTATGGGAAAGAAAAACAATCTGCAGGCAAAGGAGAAATGTACTGGAAGGAACTGGAGCCCCAGCATCACAGAGTAGAGTTGAGAGAAGAGCTGTGGAGCTGAGACGTTGGTTTTAAGACCAGTGCACTAGGATAGGTGACAGCCTTTCCCCATCATATCCACTGGAAATGCAGGTTTCTTCTGTGAATTTCTGATCCATGCACAGATGCACCCACTGCTCTTGCATTGTCACTTTACCCACGTAAAGAAGGTCATCATTCATTTTTGTTCAAACTCCGTGATCTCCAGCTAGAAGACACACAGATTGCAAGGTCCTCAACCAGATCCCAGGCTCCACACTCACACTGCACTCCTGCCATCTGGCTGGTATCCAGTCTGAGTTTCATTTGTGACAAAGACACTTGTGGTTTTCCTGTGTTCAGGGCCCAGAACTGTTTTCTGTTCAAACTGATGAACTAGGTCATGACCTGCTCTAGTTTTCAGGCCTTTAAAAATCTATCTTGATGGTGATGTCTTCCAAAGACACATGCTGGAATCATATGCCCAACTGCCTATTTCACAGTTGGTGTCTACTGAGCACACATTATGCTGAAATCAAAAGCATTTTAATTGCAATTTTTTAAACAACTTATCCATATGATTTGACATTTTGAAAAAGTTAATGAAACTCTCAATGAAAAACTGACTAAAAAAAAAAATGTTAATAGATGACCCTTGGTTAAAAGAAATGAGAAGAAAAAAGGATTTTGTAAACTGAGATTGGTTATTTAAAGTAGTTACTGGGTCATAATTTGTCAAATATGGCATTTCCCTCAGATGAAGAGAGATATATAAAAAGTAATTTTGAAAACATTACTGATGATTTTGCTTCCATTAAAGCCAGGAACTTAAAAGTACTGTTGTGGCATAAGGAAAATATTTCAATTTGATGTGAGTTTAAGACTTATATTTTTTAAAACATTTTCAACAATTAACATTACAGGAGAAATTAACCATTTATATTAATATTAAATGAAATAATTTTCTCTTTACCTAGGGGCTTCTTTTTAAGTCTCAGTTTTGTCCCCAAGTCTTCCTTCCCACTGGAGGGTCCCAATATCTAGTAGATTTCTGTCCAGATTGTAGATACCTTTCCCCTTTCCCTGAATTAGGCCTTTTCCCCATAAACAAGTCCTGAATCTGAAAAGCTGGTAAAGATCAACCTGCTCTGATTTTCAGCCATCTGGAAGCTCTGCTAAGAAGGGAAAGGCTACCCAGTCCTGTCTGGCTCTGGAGAATTCCATGGACTGCAGCCTACCAGGCTCCTCCAGACACACTGGATTTTCACTCACTCCAGAGCAATCCTGAATCTGAAAACATACCACAACATGCTGTGATTTCCAGCCATCAATCGCAGCATAAACCGGCACCGGTGTGTTAAATCGCTCTGGCTAAAATCTTCTCCCAGGAAGGGGGATGGATGGAAGGGCAGGTAGCTTATCTAGAATTTGGAGGTGCAGAAATCAAAGGCTCTGAGAGACGCGGCGGCAAAGCTCCCCTGGGCAGTCCGGCCCGAAAAGAAGTTTCCTTTCTGTTCCCGCGGCCCCAAGCGCTCCCTGGGCCCCGGCGGCGCCTCGCTCCGGTCGCGGCTCCTGCCCACGGCGACCCCGAGTTCTCCCCGTGGATCCGATGCCCCAGCTGGCAGCGCTGTACCTGGAGGCGGGTCCAGCTGGGTTTGCGGCGCCGGTCTGTCAGTTACTGAGAGATCGGGCGCCCCCTCCCGGCCGTTGGGGCGCAGCAAAAGGAGCTCGGAGGGCTGCTTAGCTTAGTGCAGGACCTGAGCTGTTTCACTAAGGCCCAGGGGAAGTGCTGAGTTTCTGGACTCCTGTTTCCCTGCTGATGGCAATGGGGATGTTCTGCTCCATCCCTCACAATTCACCCGTTAGCATACGTCGTCTTCTATTCTTCCAGTCATTTCCCACATTCATGTAATTTGGTAGCATTAAGTATGCTTTACCTATATCCACAAGTACCATCAGCTTGGGGTTTTCTACAGAGGATTCACTGAAATGTTTGTAATCCAATCTGAGCAGGGGTCATAACTCTCAAGGATCTTGTCCATCATGTATCTCAATTTTATGGTGAGGATCACTTAACAATCTATGAGTCATCTTGGACACTTAAATACGATTATTTTATAATTATTAATTTTGTCAAGCACAGTTAGACTCTCAAATGTCTAAAACTAAGAATGGCTCACCACAACATGCATGAGATAACATTGGCATCAGGTGAGTCATCCCTGGCCATAACACGATTGACATGAATCTTGAAGAAAGGCAGATTTCCAAACAAATATACAGTATCATTAACACAGATTAGGAGAACACTGTATGAGTGTAACATACTGGTTTGTCAAGTCGGTTCTGAGCCTTTAGGTGGAACTGACTTGAACACAGAGTCTAGAGTAAATACACAGTACATTATCAGCTTAAGACAAACATTTCCATTAGAAAAATGCATTGGTTAGCTCAAGGTTTGGGAAAAGTTCAGTTCAGGTGGAACCAGGTGTCATTATGGCAACACAGAAGTTTAAGAGAAACCTCTTTCTAAATGTGTATGGAGAAGGGGAACAAATCTAAGACTAGTTTGTTTCCTCCTGCTGCTGAAGAGAGAGAAAGAAAGTGTCTGACACTTGCAGCCTGTTTCCTCTGTTTGGAAACCCCTGGCCTTCCTGTCTGTTAAAAAAGCATTAGAGTTTTTTACATACATTGTGCCATCAGGGGTTTTTTCTGTGGAGGATTCAGAAAGTTTGTAATCCAATGACATATTAGGTTTTGAAATCTGGATTTGCAAATTCATTATTAGATTATTTCATTCAAATAAAGTCTTAGCAGGGGGCTCTTGGAAAGGAGAATATTAACTCAGTTTCACTATGTTGGAAGGATTAAGTGAGTCCCTTCAGAGGCTAAGGAATTTGTCGCTGTTGTCACTGTCATTTCTGATGAACACTGATAGTCTGTGGAATTTGTCTGGTGAAAGTGTTAGTCGCTCAGTCGAGTCTGACTCTCTGTGACCCCATGAACTGTAGCCTGTCAGGCTCCTCTGCCCGTGGAATTCTCCCAGCAAGAATACTGGAGTGGATTTCCATTTCCTTCTCCAGGGGATCTTCCTGACTCAGGGATTGAACCTTGGTCTCCTGCATTGCAAGGAGTTTGTAGTTCTTGTCACCATCTTTGAGCCACACAGTCTGTGGAATTTGTCTGGTAGGTCCTTGGTAATCAGGTTCACAGTAGTCATTTATAACATTTATTTAGTAAACAATTCAGGATGGATGTGCCATAAAAAGTGAGGGCAGCATCAGGGAATGTGTTCTTTCTCCTCAAATAAATATCAAGAATGAAATAGATCCTAATGAATCCTTGCCATAAACACAATACCTTGGTATCTTCTTATTACTGTGTTACAGACTGAATGTGTGTGTGTTCCCCAAATTCATATATTGAAACCCTACCCCTTGACTTCCCTGATGGTCCAGTGGCCAGGACTCCATGCTCCCAAGCAGGGAGCCTGAGCTGGATCTCTGGTCAGGAACTAGATCCTGCATGTGGCAAGCAAGATTTCCCATGGCCCAAGTAAAGATCCTGCATGAAGCAAGGAAGATCCAAGATCCAGCATGATTCAACTAAGACCTGCCCCAGCCAAATAAACACATAAAATAAATATTTTTAAAATTCTTAAAAAACCTGTAGAAACCCAACCCATCAATGTGATCATATCACAAACTGGAATATTAGGGAGATCATTAGGGTTAGTAATCAATAAAATTCAGTTATTATTTTTAATATCATAATTTTACTATTACCCAGATTAAGATCAGGATCTTTTGGAATCATTTACTTCCCTGTCATTCTAGTTTTTTCAAAGCATCTTCTCATTACCCAAGTGGATTTATTAACTACACAGATGCTAGGCAAGGCTGGTCTCCTAAACCCTGCCAGAAAGGGTTTGTGTTCTAGCAACTGGGGTTCTGATTGCCTGTCTCTCTTCCGTCTCCCTGATACTGACCACATGTGGATTAAAGGAAAGGAAAATCAGCTAGCTGGTCTTACAAAGCTGAAGGCAGTCAACTGACCCAGGACTTGGCCTTCTTTGAGCTTCTGTAAGAAGCAGCCCTGTCCCAGTCTTTCTGTTGTTCATACTGGCCTCATCCTTCCCCTCTGCCACAGCCACTCCCCAGCTGTGCTGCACTGCAGTTGCTAACTCAGAATAATACATCATTACGTCAGGGGAAAACCACTTCCCTTCTTTCATATTCAGGACATTGAGACTTACCCTTGTTTTCTTCTTGCCCACAAAACAACTGTGGAATTTTACTTTCTAGGAAAGTTGCAAAGAGAAACAAAAACAAATCCAACATCTTGAAAGTGAAAGAGATGCAGCCTTTCTGGCTCTCTTTACTTCCCTTTCTTGTTCTCATCTCATCATGAAATACAACCAGAGCAGAGGCAGGAATACCAACATTGTCCAATAAATCACTAAATGTATATAAAAAGTTTAAATGAAAAATTACACTCAAGTAAAGGAAAGAAGGCTATTTCTCCTGATCTAGTACCCTGGGTCTCACTGCCCTGCAATCTCAGAGGAGACAGAAACAGAGGAACAGAGATGCCCAGTAGAATCAACTGCCTGAATCAATGACTGAAACTCATTAGATTCTGTGACATAAGCTTCCAATAAGAGACAATACCATCACTGAATCTCCTTCCTCCAGCTCAGAAACTCTGAGCAGAACAAGTGTTGAACAGTTTAAGTAAAAGAGTTGAATAATAAAACCTATACTTAGCAAAGTAAATATTATTTATCTACTAAAAGTAAAATAATTGCAGTTGGAAACTCCTCCACCAACTTGCACAAACACACTTTTGCTCTCAGCATCTGAGCACTGCTGACACTTTGGACACCTGGGGAAACGGGTCAGAGAAGAAGAGGTCACCACTGAGAACTAGGGTCCTTCACACAAAAACTCCAGGGGAGAGGTTGGGGTTTCAGGGAGACAATTTATTTTCTCAACAAATCAATGAGCCCTCCACAGAAAGGAGATTTTTGAGTCCTCAGGATGTGGTGAGCCTGTCCTCAGGGAGGGAGTCCAGCAGGTGAACAAGGGGACTCAGTCACTCCAGAGGACAGGGGGTGGCTCCATGTGATCTCTCCCTGTGAGTGAGGTGCTGCTGGGAAAATACAATTATCCTGGATTTACAGTCTCCTCACCCATGTTCCCTGAGTAGAACCAGGATTCTGGTGGGGGTATTGGCCCAGTCTGTGGAGGACAACAGGTCTCCAGTAAGAAAATGGTGGAAAAAAAGGGTGATGTCTGTAATGGTCCTGCCCTCACGGTTCCCTGAAGGGCAGGGATTTGCAGGAACGTGTTCTAGAAGGAAGAGAAATGTGGGAGGAGTTCAAGGACTGATAATAATCAGCCTCTTCTATGAATCAAACACTAAAGAAAACTCATCATTTGTTTCCAAGAGCTTAACTCCTAGAGTGATCTGGTAAACCCCTTATAAATATGAAAACCATAGAGCTGACAGAGCCTGGCTTCCAATGGAACCAAAGAGGGAAAAATGGAGCCTAAGAGCAAGCCAAAAATGTGTTCATGGATGAGAGGAGAGCAACATTTATGCATGAGAGATAAAGGGTAATAACGTGTGTAATTACAAATGTCCATCAAAAAATCCTTTCTCATTTGATTTAAAAATATCCATTTGGATGGGCACATCTGAAGACCTTTCTCCGATTTGATTGAAAAATATCCATTTGGGCAAGGACACTGGAGTGGGTTGCCATTTCCTTCTCCAATTCTTGAAAGTGAAAAGTGAAAGGGAAGTACCTCAGAAAAAGGCAAAATTAATAGTCTAGAAGGAAGAAAATTTGACTGTATTGAGAATACATAACAAAAAACCAACAAAGGAAGTAAAAGTTTATAGAAATGATTAGAAAATGAAAACTACCATGTTCCCTATTTAATGACCTTGCTTAGAAAGCATGGCATCAGAGAACCTACCTGGTTCTCAGAGCCACCTATTGCTCATTGAGTAGCCTCAGGAGTCCCCCTGGAAATTCTCGAGCATCTACCCCTAAAACCAGAGTCTGCCTACTTTCTGCTTTGTGCTTTCACCTACACCTCTGCCTTTACGGGGGGCTGTCCCCCACTACCTCTCTCTGAAAAAAGAGTTAGCTTACAGCTCCAGTTAATAATTCCTGGGTGTGACAGTGTTTCAACCTACAAACTCCTTTGGAAATCCTCTAGCCTACCTGAATAGGTTTTTTCGGCCACATGTGATTGTTCAGAGCCTCCCAACTGTGAGAGGGAGGAGATGTTCTAAACTGTCTAAACACAGATTCTTTTGAGTAGTTAAAAGATTGATTAGAAATTGTATTGGTGAAGGGTTTTTCACTTATTGAGCCAATGTTTGCTGCTAAGGCTCCGTACCCCTTACCTACTGTGTCCTTGGCAGTGTATTGATTGATATAATGGGTGTATAGAAATGTAAGTAGTAACTCAATGTTTGTAACCTTGGACCCTTGAGTTAATTCTTTTCTTGATTGAGCCCACCTCACCTTTGCCCTATAGGAATGCAGCTTTGTCCAATGTTTTTTTGGAGACTGGTGCCTGACTTTGGAATAATCACCTTTAGAGAAAAATAAGTTTCTTAAAATGTTAACAGGCCTCCTGGCCAGAAGATGATGTAAATCACCTGAACTTTTGCATATGATAAGTTTGAAAGCTTGGCTTCGATTAGGACCAGGAACTGCTGTCCTTGCATGACTCTACCCCTTCCCCCATTATCCTCTATGCATAACTTAAGGTATAAAAACTACTTTGGAAAATAAAGTGCGGGCCTTGTTCACCGAAACTTGGTCTCACCATGTCGTTCTTTCTCCCAAATTCTGGCTGAGTCTCCATCTGGAGCACGGAACCCGCCATGCTTGCTAATTATGCCTGGGCTTCTAAGATCCGACTGAGGAGGCCTCAGTGTCTCCTCTCCTTCGGGAGAACGGAAGGATGCCTGCGGCCTACGTAAGTGGTGCAAACTTCTTATCTTGAAGTTTTATTGGTCTCCCGTGTAAACCAAGCTACTCAGCCTCTTTTCTCCACTGAATTTCCTCACTGAGCTATCCTCATTCTATTACTCTTTATATCCTTAATTAACATTTAATTAAGCAGTTGTTTCCTGATCCTCGCGGACGCTGTCCCCCTCTTCGAATTCCCTGGATCCACCAGGGCTGGCCCCCGGCAAGTGGCGCCCGGAACAGGCTAATTCGAAGGTAGGTACCTCAGAAAAAGTGTTGAGAAAGTGTTGAATTGAAAAAGTGTTGAATTTACGGGACGGTAGGCCCCCACCCAGGGTGCCGCGGACCCCCCTGTAGGACAGACAGGGCAAGTAGTGGTGGGAAGTGTTAAAGGGGTTTGAGAGAAAACCCGGTTTTTATTGAAAGTGTCAAAGGGGTTTGAGATAAAACCCGGTTTCTAGAGTTAAAAGGTTGAAAGAAACCTGATCTTTGAAAACTAAACCTAAATCTTCTACTATACTTAATTTTCTGACATGGGTAACACTGAATCAAATGAAAGATAGCTCTTTATAGGAGTAATTTTGCAGTTATTAAGTAAGAGAGGAATCAAAGTTAAAAAATCTACCAATCATTTTTTTCATTTGTACAAGAACAGTGTCCTTGGTTTCCAGAAGAAGGTACTGTTAATTTAGATACTTGGGTGAAGGTTAAAAAAAACAACAACAACAACTAAAAACTTATCCTATAAATATGATTAAAACTGTTCTGGACCCCCATCATGAGGCTGTTGGATAACCTATGGGAGAGGCTATAACGGTGGATGGTAGTGGGTTTCCACCTTCTGCGCAGATCATATTTTCTGCCCTTGACGAAGGAAAGGAGGGAGACTGTGCTCTACCTCCGGAGGAAGGAGAGGGCTTACAGGACGCTGCGGCCGGGCGCCCTGGTGAGCCCCCTTCCCCCTCTACACAAACCTTTAAAAATTTATCCAACAATTTCTGATTTAAGGCGACTACCCCACCTCCGCTTGCACCTCCCAGGGCCTAGGAATTCCCCAGTTTACATCCAAAGCCTCCCAGAGCATTGCCTAAGGCTGAAAGAGATTTAAAAAAAAAAATTCTTTTAAACAAAGGGGCTTTTAAAGAATACACAATATACAGAGCCCGCTCCTTGCAGAAAAACCCCTCAGGGGGGCCTCACCCAAGCAAAAAAAAAAAAAAAAGAGAGAGAGAAAGAAAAATAAAAAGAAAAAAGTGAAAAAGAAAAAAGGAAAGAAAAATAATCGTAATAGAAAAGGATTCTACAAATAAAAAGTGTTTCTCTTATGACCAAGCAGAACGGTAAGGGGATTTAGCAATAGTATTAACCCCTGACATGCTGGTTGCTCCGATTCCAATGGGAGTGGCTGGCCCCCTACCTGAGGGCATTGTAGGACTTGAGCTAGGGCGTAGCTCGCTTTCTTTTCAAGAAATTTCCGTGGTGTATGATGTAGTAGATTCTGATTATATTGGAGAAATTAAAGTTTTGATCTCGCTGCCTACCAAAACTGTGCAAATTAACAAAGGTCAAAGAATAACACAGTTTTTGCTTTTACCTTATCAGACAGGAAAAAACTTGACTTCTCAAGCTAAGAGCCACAGAGCGTTTAGATCTAGTGATCTAGCCTTTTGGATACAGGACATTACAGCTTCTAAGCCTTTAAATTTAAAACGTCAGGGCTATTGGACACAGGAACAGACGTCTCTTAACATTTCCGGGAAAGACTGACCCAGCTCCTAGCCAACACATACTACTGAAAATGAGTTGGTGGGATTAGAGAAAGTGGTATGCGGGGTGGGAATGCTGTAGAGAAAAAGGTGAGGGAGAGTTTAAAACCTTGAAGAATAGTGAGTTCCCCGTTGCTGGAAGTATTCAAGCAAATATTAGATGGTTGCTTGTCATCTAAAAAGCTATAGACTAGATTTAGGTTACAAAACGATAACTGGAGAAGCTTATAAGCATGTTGTGCAACACCTCTTTACTTGCTTCTCATATTTAGGTCTGCCAAAAGTTTTAAAAACTGATAATGCCCCTTTGAAGCTGTGGAGAGATTGTTTACTAACTTTAAATGATTTCCAAAAATTATTAGGGGACATTAATTGGATATGCCCACATTTAAAACTGACTACTGCAGATTTAAAGCCTTTGTTTGATTGCTTAAAAATTGATCCTAATTCCAGTTCTAAGAGAAAGTTGACTAATGAGACAGAGTTAGCTCTTGTTAAAGTAGATGAGACTTTAAATGATCAGTTAATTAGGATTAATATTACCAAAAGATGAGATTAAATTATTCTTCCCACAAAACATACACCTACAGGGTGCTTGTGACAAAAAGGCCCATTGGTTCCATCTACCAGTGACCCCAAGAAAAATAGTTTTATCTTATCCCAGCTTGGTGGCACAATTAATTATAAAAGGAGGAAAAAAGAAGTGTGGAACTTTTTAGAAAAGAAGTAGCAAATATAATAATTTCACTCAATAAGGATCAACTGCAAGTCTTTTACAAAATAGTGATAATTGGCAAGTTGCCTGATAGATTTCAGGGTCAAATTTTGTTTCATTTGCCCTCAAGCCCCACAGTAGTTAAAAGTTCAAAAATGTTAGATTGGCAGTTTGAGGATACCTGTGGAACTTTCCAACCCTATGTAGTTCCTATGCTCCCCTCTACCCTATGGGGGAGGGACATGCTGTCTCAAATAAGAGACACTCAGAGAAGGGTTTTCTCAATTTCTTAGTTATCAACAGGTGGTACAATTCACAATACTTTATATATTGTTATAAATATGTAATATAAATATATTTGCCTAATTACAGTTTGCCTAATTAGGTATGGGTATAAATAAAATATAATAAAGGTATACATAATTCTATTTATAGACCTATACTTAATTAATTTGTATATAAATTAATATGTATACCATATATGCGTATTATACATATACTGTATAATTAAATGTATATTGCAGTAATATAATGTGTGTGTGGCTGATATTAATTGGTATAGATTGATGTGCTGTGGTGATACATGTTCTATATACTGTATAATTATATATGTGTGACATGTACTATTGCAGTACATTGGTTTGTGTTGGTTGGTATTAGCTGTGTACGTGTTGTATTGCTGTAATATATATTACTTAACATATTACTTATAAAGATTAATTCAAGTATATTGATTATGTCAATAAGTTTATACTTGTTGCCATGTATAAATACATATATAAATACATTTTGCATTTAGGTATATCTGTATACCAAAATGAGATAAGGAGGTTGTATATTTATTATTTAAATTTATACAGAGACCTAAACTAAACATTAGACCTAAATTAACATATCTCTAAATTTATGTTGTTAAAATGTAAATTTTAAAAATTTAAAAAATTAAATTGACAACTGGTTGACAATTCCTTTGCCATAAAACCCCCATAGGTGTAATTTGGGTAGCCAGACAAAAAATTGGTTTTATGGCAAAACGGCCCCCTAGAGTGGGTCCATCTTCCCGCTCAAACTACAAAAGTAGCAGCTTCTTATCCAGGATTGACAGCTACTTTGATATTAAAGGAAAAAAGCGGAGCATTTAATTATTTGGTAAAGAGCCATCAGAAATTGTAATTCCATATAATAAAGAACAACTTGATGCTCTTCTAATGTTTGATGAGGATTGGCAGATTGCTATAGGAAATTATTTTGGCCAAATTTTGCATCATTTACCCTCACATGTTTTGCTGAATTTTATATCCAGACATCCAGTTATTTTTCCTGTCAGATGTAAACAATCTCCTATTCCAAATGCTCAGATAGCCTTTACTGATGGGTCAGCAAACGGTAAAGCCTCCATAGTTACTAAAAATCACCAAAAGGTTTTAGAAACACAGGAAACTTCAGCTCAAAGAGCTGAAATAACAGCAGTCATAGAGGCTTTTGCTATGTTTGCAGATGAGGAATTTAACCTTTATTCTGATTCTCAGTATACTGTCAGGTTGTTTCCACACATTGAAACTGCGGTTTTGCCTGAAAATAAAACTACCATATTTCATTTGTTACCTAAATTACAGCAACATATTTAGAAAAGAAATTAAATATTTTTCACTGGACACATTCGGGCTCATTCCAGATTGCCTGGCCCTTTAAATGGCTTTAATGATTTGGCTGACTTGTTAACCAGAAATACAGCGGCTACTGTGATTGAGGAGGCCAGAGCCTCTCACTCACTTCATCATCAATACGCTACTGCCTTAAGATATCAATTCCAAATTCCCAGAGAGACTGCTCGAGAGATTGTGTGTTCTTGCCTACACTGCCCCACTGTTTATGATAGTCTACCTATGGGAGTTGATCCTCGCGGTCTCAAACCTAACGTACTCTGGCAAATGGATGTAACTCATGTCTCTTTATTTGGAAAACTGTCCTTGGTTCATGTAACTGTGGATAACTTTTCTCACGTTATTATTGCAACTGCTCATACCAGAAAGGCAGTTTAAGATATGATACAACATCTCTTTACTCGTTTTTCATATTTGGGCCTACCAAAAGCTTTGAAAACTGACAATGCTCCTGCTTATACTTCTAAGTCTTTTCAGGAATTTTGTATAAAGTTTCAAATTTAACATAATACAGGCATCCCTTAGAATCCCCAGGGACAGACCATTGTTGAAAGAGCGTATCAAACATTAAAAATCCAAATTCAAAAACTAAAAGAAGGGGAGTTTAAGTATAGCTCTCCCCATCAAATCTTGCAACATGCTCTTTTCGTAATAAATATTCTAAATGCTAATCTGGCTGGAACTACGGCAATGCTTCATCATTGGTGCCTGGACCAATTAAATGCAAAACCATTAGTCAAATGGAAGGACCTCCTCTCAGGACAATGGAAGGGTCCTGACCCATTATTAACTAGCGGTCAAGGATGTGCTTGTATTTTTCCACAGGATGCAGATTCTCCAATTTAGATCCAGGACAGGTTGATTCGCCATGTTGCAGACCCCCAGACATCCAGTTCCCCCATTACTTCGATCACAAAAGAGGAGCCCGCCGGAAGGGGAGACAAGATAAACATCGAGATCCCAGCGAGACCGACGGGGCTGCTGCAGCATGAACTCCAACCAGAAAATAATTCTACTTATTCTGTTTTGGCTCGTCTACCCTCTCCTTATGTTTTTCTCTTTACCAATGATTCTGGAAAACTTAATGTACATGTGACTTTCACTGGTGGACCTAATATAGTAACTTGTGAACAATGTATGCTTTCATCTTGTTTGACCCCCCAATATAATGTTTGCTCTTTTGTGGTGTTACAACGCCCAGCCTATCTCATGATACCTGTGACAGTGACTAGCCACTGGTATGACAATTACGGCCTCGCCGTGTTACAACAACTACAAGATTTAATGCAACAACAGCAATTTGTGGACTTACTTATTTTAGGAATATCAGCTTTGATAGCAGCAGTTACTTCTGTTACTGAGGCAGCAATATCATTGACTCAACAGGTGCATACTGCCCAAAATGTTGATACTATGTCTAAAAATGTCTCTTTAACTCTAGCAACACAGGAAGTTATAGATAGAAAATTGGAGATGAGGGTAGATGCCTTGGAAGAAGCAATAATGCATATTGGGACTGAGTTACAGGCTTTAAAAGTGAAAATGGCTCTGTCTTGCCATGCTGATTACCGGTGGATATGCGTGACATCTTTAAAGGTAAACAAGGCAGATTATGAATGGGAAAAAATCAAAAATCATATCTCAGGTGTTTGGAACAGCTCTGACATTGACCTGGACTTAGGGAAACTTCATAATCAAATACAGACCCTGGAACACTCTCGACTGGATTTTACCGCCGCTGGAGCAGCTAATGACTTATTCCACACCTTCTCTAACTTTATTTCTGGAAAAAACATTCTGTCTAATATCTTTATATCTAATTTTGCTTCTCATAATCATTCTTCCTTGTATTGTCAGGATTCTTCAGCAGAACATTCAGAAGCTCGCGACTGAGCTGCATCTGGCTGTTTTAAGAAATAAAAAAGATGGAGAGGCTGGGAGCCAGCATATTGCATATTGAGTGCATATTGCATATTGAGTGCAGCACTTTCCACAGCATCATCTTTCAGGATCTGGAATAGCTCAACTAGAATTCTATCACTGCCAGGAGCCAGCGTGAGGAGCTCCACCCATGACAAATGTCACAAGGAAGGAGGCTCGGCATATGCAAAGGTGGGATTGAGCCTCAGGAGTCCCCCTGGAAATTCTCGAGCATCTACCCCTAAAACCAGAGTCTGCCTACTTTCTGCTTTGTGCTTTCACCTACACCTCTGCCTTTACGGGGGGCTGTCCCCCACTACCTCTCTCTGAAAAAGAGTTAGCTTACAGCTCCAGTTAATAATTCCTGGGTGTGACAGTGTTTCAACCTACAAACTCCTTTGGAAATCCTCTAGCCTACCTGAATAGGTTTTTTCGGCCACATGTGATTGTTCAGAGCCTCCCAACTGTGAGAGGGAGGAGATGTTCTAAACTGTCTAAACACAGATTCTTTTGAGTAGTTAAAAGATTGATTAGAAATTGTATTGGTGAAGGGTTTTTCACTTATTGAGCCAATGTTTGCTGCTAAGGCTCCATACCCCTTACCTACTGTGTCCTTGGCAGTGTATTGATTGATATAATGGGTGTATAGAAATGTAAGTAGTAGCTCAATGTTTGTAACCTTGGACCTTTGAGTTAATTCTTTTCTTGACTGAGCCCACCTCACCTTTGCCCTATAGGAATGCAGCTTTGTCCAATGCTTTTTTGGAGGCTTGTGCCTGACTTTGGAATAATCACCTTTAGAGAAAAATAAGTTTCTTAAAATGTTAACAGCCCTCCTGGCCAGAAGATGATGTAAATCACCTGAACTTTTGCATATGGTAAGTTTGAAAGTCTGGCTTCGATTAGGACCAGGAACTGCTGTCCTTGCATGACTCTACCCCTTCCCCCATTATCCTCTATGCATAACTTAAGGTATAAAAACTACTTTGGAAAATAAAGTGCGGGCCTTGTTCACCGAAACTTGGTTTCCCCATGTCGCTCTCTCTCTCAAATTCTGGCTGAGTCTGCATCTGGAGCACAGAACCCGCCATGCTTGCTAATTATGCCTGGGCTTCTAAGATCTGACCGGGGAGGCCTCAGTGTCTCCTCTCCTTTGGGAGAACGGAAGGACGCCTGCAGCCTACGTAAGTGGTGCAAACTTCTTGTCTTGAAGTTTTATTGGTCTCCCGCATAAACCAAGCTACTCAGCCTCTTTTCTCCACTGAATTTTCCTACTGAGCTATCCTCATCCTATTACTCTTTATATCTTTGATAAAATATTTAAATAAATAGGTCACCGGCACCGTCCCCGCTTCAAATACCCTGGATCAGCCGGGGCTGGTCCCCGGCAGGGTTCCACCAGACACCGTCTCAGCCAGGCCAGCCACAGCTTCATCTTCCCCATGGCCTTCATGCTCTCTCTATTGATGGCCCTGGTGCTGGTCAGCTACGGCCCGGGAGGATCCCTGGGCTGTGACCTGTCTCAGAACCACGTGCTGGTTGGCAGGCAGAACCTCAGGCTCCTGGACCAAATGAAGAGACTCTCCCCTCGCTTCTGTCTGCAGGAAAGAAAAGACTTCGCTTTCCCTCAGGAGATGGTGGAGGGTGGCCAGCTCCAGGAGGCCCAGGCCTTCTCTGTGCTCCATGAGATGCTCCAGCAGAGCTTCAACCTCTTCCACACAGAGCCTCCTCTGCTGCCTGGGACACCACCCTCCTGGAGCAGCTCCGCACTGGACTCCATCAGCAGCTGGATGACCTGGACGCCTGCTTGGGCCCAGTGACGGGAGAGGAAGACTCTGCCCTGGGAAGGATGAGCCCCACACTGGCCATGAAGAGGTACTTCCAGGGAATCCATGTCTACCTGAAAGAGAAGGAATACAGCGACTGCGCCTGGGAAATCGTCAGATTGGAAATCATGAGATCCTTGTCTTCATCAATCAACTTGCAAGAAAGGTTAAGAATGATGGATGGAGACCTGAACTCACCTTGACATGACTCTCACTGATTAAGATGCCACATCATCCTTATTTACTCACCTGGGGTCATTTCAGAAGACTCTGAATTCTCCTTTAGCCACCAAATTTATTGAATTAACTCAGCCAATACATGTCAGTAGTAATAAGCAATTAGATACAAAAGTAATCATGTGAAGGTGTATCAATCCATAAGCAATGATTGCCCTGATGTTATTTATTTATTCTTTATTTAGCTAATGTAATATTTTATCTCATCATATTTATACTTTCATATAAAAGATGTGTATGTTTACTTTGTATTAAAATTTAGAAAACATATTTCCCTGTTTCATTAAAATTGTTGTTTTTTTATTTATTAAATAGTCATCAAGATAAATTTCTTGTTTATATTTTGAAAACCTAAATCCTTATTTTCTCTGCATATACCTATCACAAAATAGTATTTGTTCACTTTATTCTGTGGAACATTTCTATTATTTTCTAGGAAATGTTTGTCAAAAGGTGGAATTCTGAGAATTTTCTGTGGGTGCAGTTGTTAGGACTCTGAGTTTTTCCTTCAGGGAGCCTTGGTTGAGGAACTTATATCCTATAAGCTGTGGAGGGTGCCAAAAAAAACAATTTAGAAAGGAAATTATGAAATTGTAGAAAATGGTTAGTCTTGCTGTCATAGGCATAACTAATTTATACCCACTCATTAAAGAATGGTTGATATACATATCTGAGGGAAGCAGTCACCTCCTGCAGGAAAGCTGATGACGTACGGTATTGACTGGCTGCTCCTGACTCCTATTCCTCTGCCTCCCTTCTCCTCAGTAGTGCCTTACTGAGCAATTCACTCTGTTACACAATACCTTCACTGCCTCCACACTGGAGCTCTGTTCTGTGCTGGTTTCTAGCTGCATGGTGTAGTCAGAGTGGAAGCCACAGGAAGACAGCCCAAGTGAAAGGAGTGTTCTAGAAATTTCAAAACCTCTGAATCCCAGCTCTGCTGTTTACCAACAGTGTGACCCTGAAAAATCTCACAAACACAACAGGTCAGTTTGCTCATCTTTAATACGGGGACAATAAGAGTAGTTTTCATACAATTACTGCTTGGATTCAATGAGTCCATATCACACAAGAGGCATCAAGCACTCCTGGCAGAAATTATCAGGACCGTGAGAATCACAGAGTGTCTGCCCTCAGGGAGGAGACAGGACAGCCGCCCTGAGACAGAGACTGGAGGGCAGCATGGAAAGGTGCTGGCCCCTGACAAAGGTATTTTCTTTTCCACTTGGGTGCTAGTTTCACAGTGCTCTCAGTGTGAGAACGTTCCTTTGCTGTATGCTGAAGAGCATTCCAATTTCTAGGTTTCATACTTCTAAAAGCATTGCTATGAGTTCATAAAAAACTCTGAGAAAGATGAATTGGTAGAAAATGCTTGATCTAACATAAATACGATACTAGGGAAAGAATAGAGATCGCATATCAGTGCAGATAATCAAACACAAGCAGAGGCAGGAAGGAAAGAGCAGGGGCTGTGAAGTGTGTGGTTCTGCTCTCCAGTTCTGGGCTGTCCCAGGTTGGATCCTAGTTCTCCTTTCCATAAAATCCCTTGTCCATACTTGCTGGCAATGTCACCTCCTGGAGCCTCTGTTCTGCTACTGAAAGAACAAAACCCAACAAATGGTTCAGAAGCCAGTTTTACCTCTTTTCATACTAAAGAAGTGAGAAACATGATTAATGAATGAAGTGCTTGATTTTCGGCAACCTCCAAGGAGACTCACACCAAGGGCCACCTTCCAGAATTGCTGCTGCTAGTACCCTTGTCCCCAGGGCAAGCCATTGCTGACCCACACTTCCATAGGAGACTCCAACCTTAGGAGGTGGGTCTGGTTCAGTCTCCTGTGGGGTCACTGCTCCCTTCCCCTGGGTCTTGGTGCATGCAAGATTATGTTTGTCCCCTGCAAGAAGAGTCTCTCCCACAGTCCTGTGGAAGTCCTGTAAACAAATCCCACTGGTGTTCAGAGTCAGATTGCCTGGGGATTCCCACTCCCTTTGCAGGCTTGCAAGCATGGCATGAGGCTCAGAACCTTCACACCAGTGGGAGAACTTTTCTGGTATTATTGTTTTCCAGTTTGTTGGTTTCCCATCTGGCAGAGACGGGATTTATTTTTATTGTGCTTGAGTGCCTCCTGCATCTCATTGTAGTTTCTTCTTTGTGTCTGGACATGGGACATCCTTTTTCGGCAGCTCCAGAGTCCTCCTCTGGATTGTTGTTCAACAGCTAGTTGTGATTCCAGTGCTCTTGCAGGAGATGAGTGCATGTCCTTCTACTCTGCCATCTTGAACCAGAAGCTAAGCCAAAACTTTGATATTTGACCATTTGAAATATGCTGAACTATCTCATTCACACCCACCATATATTTATTCACCACCACGGACGTATGTGTGGCTAAGATTTGAACAGGGCATTAAAACTGGAAATAGGTATGTTGTCTGTCTTCAAATAGTATGATTTTCTAAGAAAGATTTTAAAAATCAATATGTCAATCTGCTGCACAGAAAACATTTTTATTGAGGTATATCCAAGTTCCTGCAGTAACAAGGGTTCATTTATAAAAATTGATCAACAAGGATCCCACCAATTTATACATTTCATTTACCATATTTCAACTTTTATTATTTTAAGAATTTCCTATAATCTGTACTTTTCAAGATCAAAGTCTTTCTTTTCATTTTAAACACCCCTCTTCCACACACATCCTCCATCAGGACCTTCTAACTGAGAGTCACTTAAATGGGGAGGAATTGACTCCCCAGAGCAGGAGCAAGTCTCCATTTCTTATTCCAACCCAGCATCCTGCACAATGGTAGGATACTACTGGTCCTCAGGGTTGTCAATAAATTATAAGTGTAATAATGATAATAATAATAATGATAAGCTTAAAAGAGTTTTACCAGTTAAACTGTTGAAAATGAAAATCTTGCTGCATTTTTTTGTTTTTATTTTTTGTGGGTTACTCTTGTTTTCTCAGGTGACCAGTATATTTGTTATCTGGGCACATCTTTAGTTTTCCCTCAATTTCCTGCATCATTTCGTCCAGTCAATTTTTCTGTCCTATGCTACTGTTTTCTCAGCTTTAAAATAAGGATATGGGAGTGGATATGTGTGTACTTATAGCTGGTTTACTTGTTGTACAGCAGAAATCAACACAACATTGTAAAGCAATTATTCTCCAATTAAAAACAAAATAGGGATAATGAGACTATAATGAGATAATAATACTCCATTCAATATACCATCTCATGTTCTGTACTCTATATGATGTTAATATAACAACTTACAAAATTAACTTAAATGAGTAGATTATATAAAGCATCAGGGCCACATTAAACATGTGAGAGTTGTTACTGTGACAACAGTGTATATAAAGGTGTATAAAAAGGTTTCGCCATTATTTCATGTCTACCCTAAAAATGATTATACCTTATCTGTGCCTTGTCAACTCTAATTTTTAATGCAAAAATTCTACCTCTGCAACTTAGAATAAATTAATCTTTTCTAGTATTATACAAAACATATCTATACATTTTGAAATTTTACTAGCAAATAAAATAATCACAGGAGTGTACCAAGCACACCGCGATGTTTAGTGGGCATCAAATCAATATGCAATCAGTGCATTTGGCATATAAGATGCTTATTAGGTAAGAAATGGTGTGTTAAGTGTAAACCTACATTATGCTGAAATAAAAAACATCTTGATTGTGAATTTTAAAGCACTTATCTGTAGGAAATGACATTTTTAAAAAGTTAATAAAACTCTCCAGTGCAAAACTGTGTATAAATTTGAAAGCTTAACATAAGATCCTTAGTTAAAGGAAATGAAAAGAAAAAAAGATTTTGAAAATTGAGATTAATTATTTAAGGTATCTACTGGGTCATAAGTTTCTCAAATATGGCTTTCGCTCAATTGAACTGAGATGAACAAAGAAGTAATTTTGAAAACATTACAGATGATTTTGCTTGCACTGAAGCAAGGAACTTAAAGTTTTGTTTTGGCATAAGGAATATTTAGATTTGGTGTGAGTTTCAGACTTCTTTATACATTTTAAAATATTTTCAACTACTTGAACGTTGCAGGAGAAATTAACCATTTATATTAAATAAAATCATTTTCCCTTTCCCCAGGGGCTCCTGTAAGTCTCAGTCTTGTTCTCAAGTCTTTCCACTGGATGGTCCCAATATCTAGATTACTGTCCAGAATGCATGTTGACGTCCATTAATGGACCGGAACCTGGTGGTCCGGAGTCGACCGATAAGAAAGTAAAGGAGAGAGAAAGAGGCTGATATTCCTTGGTTTACGCAGAAAGCCAATAAAGTCCCTGACGCAGGGCTTGCTCTGATCACAGAGGCCTCAGGCGCCCTCTCCATGGGGTGAAGTCACAAAGCGCCTTCTCGAGAGGGTCTTAGAAGCCCGGGCAGGAAAGTGAACTCAGAGAGCCTCTGCACTCCAAAGAAATAGTCTGGGAGAGAGAGAGAGAAAGCAAGACATGGGGAGCAAAGCTCTAATGGATCAAGGATGTTTTATTCAACATTGTGTAGGTATTTATACCATCTTACAAGATAGCTATTTTCAGCAGACATAAAAATCAAAACTTACAAGGAAACATGAGGTCATCCATATGAAAGAGAGAGGGTTGTAAATAACCACTTCTACCATACGGTTCATAAAAAGGAAGAGGGTACTTATCATGGAATAGAAAAACTAACTAAGGAAATGCCTGGATTCCTCGGCCCCCAGAAGAGGCTTGCCTCTCCACTAAATTCCTGAATATTCAGGAAATAACAAGGAACAGAGAATTCCTGACAGATCCAAAACAGCACACATGAAGCCTCCTGTTAAATGCTTTCTGACAAATGTAGATGCCTTTCCCCTTTCCCCCAATTAGTCTTTTCCCCCAGAAACAACCTGAAATCTGAAAACATACCACAATATGCTCAGATTTCCAGCCATCAGTCGCAGCATAAATGGGCACCAGTGTAAACCTCTCTGGCTAAAATCTCCTCCCAGGAAGGGGAGGATGGACTCAGGGGCAGGTGCAGAAATCAAGTTCTGAGTGAAATCCCTGCAAAGCTCCCCTGGGCCATCTGGCCCGAAAAGGAAGTTTGCTCACTGCTCCCGAGGCCCCAGGCTCTCCCTGGGCCTCAGCAGCACCTAGCTCAGCTGGAGGCTCCTGCCTACACAGACTCCCTGGTTCTCTCGGTAGATGTGGCACTGGAGTTCCAGGCGGTGTACCTGGAGACAGGTCTGCTGGGGGAGCAAGGCCAGTTGCTCCATTTCAGGGAGTTCTGTGGTGCCCTCCCAGTCGCTGGGGCGCAGGAAAGACAGATTTGAGCATCTTGTTGAGCTGGAGCCGTGGGACCCAATTTCACTGAAGTGCTGATTTTGGTGGCTTCCTGGTCTCTCAGAGGGTGGCAATGGTGATGATCACCATTCTCCAGGGCTGGAGAACATCACCCTCCGTGTCATCAGGGAAGGGCTTGGCATCTGGTGAGCTTGGTGATGCTGCAGGTGTTGGGCTGTGCCAGCCTTTATCCAGCTTTTCCCAGCACCTTCCCCCAAATAAGATCTTTAAATAGGCCAGAAAGGTCACTTTCTACATTTTTCTCAATTTTGTCTCCACTGAAAACTTTTCCCTTCTATTCTGGGCATCAGAGAATGTCACAGCTTCGATGCTTCCTTTGTGTTATTACACTGGAAATGAAATATACTCATGGAAATGTCTCAATCCAAAAGGAGATATTCATCTATATGAGTCAACTCAGCTTGAAAGAAAAACCTGAGGCTCAATCTCTCTTCTTTAGTCTAAAAGAGAACTTAGAGGTGTGACTCCATAATCCATTGTGACAGTTTTTAAATTGCACCAATTTTTAAATTGCCACATCTCTCTGCATTTCCTTTTTACGTGTCTAATACATAAGGTTTGAATTCTTCAGTTATTTACAGGACTATTGCTCCTGTGTTCTAGTGGTCTACAGATAATAGTGGCATAATAATGAACATGGGTTAATTCATAGAGTTCTCTTCATTATCTCATCAAACTGTGCTGACCACGTACACATATGTGACAATGTGCTTGGCGATGTGGATTCCAGGAGCATCAGGAGGGGATCATGACTCCTCTCCTGGGAGCAGGGGAGAAGACTTTGGAGGCAGGATGAGGAGGAAGGAGGCAGCACGTGCTCAGAGCAGCTGAGGGCCGGTACTCAGAGCTGATGAAGAAGAGGGACTGGGAACAGCAGGAAGCTCTACTCTCACACAATCTAGGGCTCCTGAGTATAGCCAACACCGGAGGTTCATTTCGTTTTCTAAAACATCAAGACGACTTGAGTAGCAGTCACAGAGGACATCCTTTACTTCAAATAATACAAAGTTTGCAAATTAGGCTAAGAATGTGGAACTTAGAGAATGATAGCAATCTTTCATGTCAATATAGCCAATAGTAACCTCTTTACTCCACCCTCAGTCCATCCAAGAGAAGCTTTGAGTGCAAGTTTCTTAACACAGTCAAGGGTCTGCATGTTGAATCCCTAAGTGTTCATTCTAGGAGAGGGAATGCCTGCAGGACTATGAAGAGCCCAGGAGCCCAAGTTTCCTCCCTTTTGAGCAGGGCCTTGTACATAATGGAGAGAAATCCTACAGCACTTGAAGTTCTTTGCTGAGGAAGAGATTCTAGGAAAATTGTCCACTCTCCTAGAATTTTGATGTTTTGTTCCTGGTCAGGGAACTAGATCCTACGGGCCACAACCAAGACTTCCCATGCCACAAGTAAAGATCCTATCTGAGGCAAGGAATATGGAAAAGCCAGCATGCCGCAACCAAGACCTGGCACAGCCAAATACATGCATAAAATAAATGCATTTAAAATTATTTAAAAAACAAAACAAAACAAAGACACCCAACTCATCAATGTGATCATATCACAAGGTGGGATATTAGGGAGACTAGGGTTATAATCAATAAAATTCAGGTGTCAGTTTTAATATCATAATTATTGTTACACAGATTAAGATCAGGATCTTTTGGAATCATTTCATTCCCTTTCATATTAGTTTTTTCAAAGCAACTTCTCATTGACCAGGTGGATTTGTCACAGATGCACAGCAAGGCTGGTCTCCTTGACCCTGTGAGAGAGGGTTAGTGTTCTAGCAGTGGGGGTTCTGATTGCTGTCTCCCATGAGCTGGTGCACTTCTTCGTTCTCCCCTTATACACACCACATATGGATTAAAGGAAAGAAAAATCAGGTGGCTGGTCTTACAAAGCTGAGGGCAGTCCACAGACTCAGGACTTGGCCTTCTGTTTGAAGCAGCCGTGTCCCAGCCTTTCTGTTGTTCATATTGACCTGATCCTTCCCCTCTGCCACAGCCTAGGCCCCAGCTATGCTGCATGAAGTTTGCTAACCCAGAATACATCACTGTGTCAGGGAAAGCCACTTCCTTTCTTTCATATTCATGACATTGAGACTTACCCTTGTTTTCTAGTTGCCCACAAAACAACTATGGAACTTTACTTTCTAGCAAAATTGCAAAGAGAAACAAAAAAAAATCTAACCTCTTGAAAGTGATGCAGCCCCTCTGCTTTTCTTTACTTCCCTTTCTTGTTCTCACCTCATACTGAATTACAACCAGAGGAGGAGCAGTGAAATGAATCTTGTCCAATAAGTCACTAAGTGAATATAAAAAGTTTAAATTAAAAATTACACTCAAGGAAAGAAGGCTATTTCTCATGATCTAGCATGCTGGGTCTCACTGCCCTGCATTCTCAGAGGAGATAGAGACAAAGGAACAGAGATGCCAGGTGGAATCAACTGCCTGAACAAATGGCTGTAACTCACTAGATTCTGTTACATACGCTTCCAACAAGAGACAACACCAGCACTGAATCTCCTTCCTCCAGCTCAGAAACTCTGAGCAGAACAAGTGTTGAACAGTTTAAATAAAAGAGTTGAATAATAAAAACTATACTTGGCAAAGTAGATATTATTTATCTACTAAAAGCAAAGCAGAATGGGAAAGACTAGGGATCTCTTCAAGAAAGTTAGAGATACCAAAGGAATATTTCATGCAAAGATGAGCTCAATAAAGGACAGAAATGGTATGGACCTAACAGAAGCAGAAGATATTAAGAAGAGATGGCAAGAATACACAGAACTGTACAAAAAAGATCTTCATGACCCAGATAAGCACAATGGTGTGGTCACTGACCTAGAGCCAGACATCCTGGAACGTGAAGTCAAGTGGGCCTCAGAAAGCATCACTACGAACAAAGCTAGTGGAGGTGATGAAATTCCAGTTGAGCTATTCCAAATCCTGAAAGATGATGCTGTGAAAGTGCTGCACTCAATATGCCAGCAAATTTGGAAAACTCAGCAGTGGCCACAGGACTGGAAAAGGTTAGTTTTCATTCCAATCCCAAAGAAAGGCAATGCCAAAGAATGCTCAAACTACCACACAATTGCACTCATCTCACATGCTAGTCAAGTAATGCTCAAAATTCTCCAAGTCAGGCTTCAGCAATATGTGAACCGTGAACTTCCTGATGTTCAAGCTGGTTTTAGAAAAGGCAGAGGAACCAGAGACCAAATTGCCAACATCCGCTGGATCATGGAAAAAGCAAGAGAGTTCTAGAAAAACAACTATTTCTGCTTTATTGACTATGCCAAAGCCTTTAACTGTGTGGATCACAATAAACTGTGGAAAATTCTGAAAGAGATGGGAATCCCAGACCACCTGATCTGCCTCTTGAGAAATTTGTATGCAGGTCAGGAAGCAACAGTTAGAACTGGACATGGAACAACAGACTGGTTCCAAATAGGAAAAGGAATTCATCAAGGCAATATATTGTCACCCTGTTTATTTAACTTATATGCAGAGTACATCATGAGAAACGCTGGGCTGGAAGAAACACAAGCTGGAATCAAGATTGCCAGGAGAAATATCAATAACCTCAGATATGCAGATGACACCACCCTTATGGCAGAAAATGAAGAAGAACCAAAGAGCCTCTTGAGGAAAGTGAAAGTGGAGAGTGAAAAAGTTGGCTTAAAGCTCAACATTCAGAAAACTAAGATCATGGCATCCGGTCCCACCACTTCATGGGAAATAGATGGGGAAACAGTGGAAACAGTGTCAGACTTTATTTTTCTGGGCTCCAAAATCACTACAGATGGTGACTGCAGCCATGAAATTAAAAGACGCTTACTCCTTGGAAGGAAAGTTATGACCAACCTAGATAGCATATTCAAAAGCAGAGACATTACTTTGCCAACAAAGGTTCGTCTAGTCAAGGCTATGCTTTTTCCTGTGGTCATGTATGGATGTGAGAGTTGGACTGTGAAGAAAACTAAGTGTGGAAGAATTGATGCTTTTGAACTGTGCTGCTGGAGAATACTCTTGGGAATCTCTTGGACTGCAAGGAGATCCAACCAGTCCATCCTAAAGGAGAGCAGTCCTGGGTGTTCATTGGAAAGACTGATGCTGAGGCTGAAACTCCAATACTTTGGCCACCTCATGCGAAGAGTTGACTCATTGGGAAAGACTCTGATGCTGGGAGGGATTGGGGGCAGGAGGAGAAGGGGACGACAGAGGATGAGATGGCTGGATGGCATCACTGACTCGATGGACGTGGGTATGAGTGAACTCTGGGAGTTGGTGATGGACAGGGAGGCCTGGCGTTCTGCAGTTCATGGGGTCGAAAAGAGTTGGACATGACTGAGCGACTGATCTGATCTGAAAAGCAAGATGATTGGATTTGGAAATTCCTTCACCAACTTACACAAACACATTTTTGCTCTCAGCATCTGAGCACTGCTGATATTTTGGACACCTTGGATCAGGAGAAGAGGAGGTCACCATCAAGAACTAGGGTCCTTCACAGAAACACTCCAGGTGAGAGGATGGGGTTCAGGAGGACAATTTATTTTCCCAACAAATAAACAAGCCCTACTCAGAAGGCGATTTTGAGGCCACAGGATGTGGTGAGCCTGTCCGAGAGAGGGAGTCCAGCAGGTGAGGAAGGGACTCTGTCACTCAGAGGAGAGGGGGTGGCTCCATGTGATCTCTCCCTTCTGAGTGAGGTGCTTCTAGAAAATACAATTATCCTGGATGTAGAGACTCCTCACCTGCCAGGGTCCAGCCCCGGCTGATCCAGGGTATTCGAAGCGGGGATGGTGTCGGCGAGGATCAGGATACAATAGTTTCAATTAGATATTAATTAGAGATATAAAGAGTAATAGAATAAGGATAGCTCAGTAGGAAAATTCAGTGGAGAAAAGAGGCTGAGTAGTTTGGTTTACGCAGGAGACCAATAAAACTTCAAGATAAGAAGTTTGCACCACTTACATAGGCTGCAGGCGTCCTTCCGTTCTCCCGAAGGAGAGGAGACACTGAGGCCTCCCCGGTCGGATCTTAGAAGCCCAGGCAAAATTAGTAAGCATGGCGGGTTCCGCGCTCCAGATGGAGACTCAGCCAGAGTGAGAGAGAGAGCGACATGGGGAGACCAGTCTTTCGAGGAACTGATCCCAATTCCTTATTTTCCATGGTCTACTTTTATACACTGAGATGTTATGCAAAAGTCACGCAGGGTCAGCAGTCCTGACTTTTATCAAAGTCAGGTGCTTCATACAAATGTATACAGAGGTCTTAGGGGTGTTACATCATCTTCTGGCCAGGGGGCCTGCTGACAATTTATGACCCTCTCCTTGTGACAGCGGTCAGTTAACCAGGACACTTATTTCTCCAGGGGTGATTATTCTTAAAACAGATGCCACCCAAATAAAGTTACATTCCTATAGGGTGAGGGTGTAGTGGGTTTTAGTTAAGGAAAGAATTTACTTAGCCTAAGGTCTAACGTGATTAATATCAAAGGTTAATACTTATTTCTTCTATATATTCATTAATGTGTGTAAGGGCAGGGGGTGTGGAGACTTAGCAACAAACATTGGCTCAATAAATAAAAAACCTTTCACCAATACAATTTCTAATCAACCCACTATACTTATACTAATAGTTTTCTAACTTCTCTAAAGAACCTGTTTTTTAGAAGGTTTAAAGCATCTCGTGCCTCTCACGGTTGGGAGGCTGTGAGCAATCACATGTGGCCAGACAAGCCTGTCAGGCAGGCTAGAGAACCTTCAGAGGAGTTTGTAGGTTAAAACACTCTTGTCACGCCCAGGAGTTTTTATTAACTGGAGCTCTAAGTTAACTCCTTCTCCAAAAGAGGTGGTGGGGGACAACCCCCGTAAAGTCAGAGGTGTAGGTGAGAGCACAAAGTAGTAAAGTAGGCAGGCTCTGGTTATGGGGGTAGATGCTCGAGGATTTCCAGGGGGAATCCTGAGGCTCGATCCTGCCTTTGAGTATGTCAAGCCTCCTTCCTCATGACCTTTGCCACGGGCAGAGTGCCTCACGCTGGCCCCCAACACTCACCCATGTTCCCTGAGAGGAACCAGGATTCTGGTGGGGGTATTGGCCCAGTCTGTGGAGGACGACAGGTCTCCAGTAAGAAAATGGTGGAAAGAAAGGGTGATGTCTGTAATGGCCCTGACCTTGTGGTTCCCTAAAACACAACCACATGGACCTGTAGGAAAGTGTTCTAGAAGGAAGAAAAATGTGGGGTGGTAAGCTCATGGACTGAAAATAATCAGCCTTTTCTCTAAATCAAACACTAAGGAAAATCTATCCTTTGTTTCAAAGAGATCAAGTGCCACAGTGATCTGGTAAATCCCTAAATAAATACAGAAACCATAGGGCTGAGGGAGCCTGGCTTCCTAGGTAAAGTGAGAGGGGAAAATGGAGCCTAAGATGAGGGCTACAAATGTGTTCCTGGAAAAGAGGAGAGGCACATTTATGCATGAGAGACAGGGAGCAATAATATGTGTAATTACAAATGTACTTCAATTCTAACATAAGACGAAGACCTTCTCATTTGATGATAAATATCCATTTGGATAGCACATCTGAAGTTACTGGGAAAAGGTAAAATTAATAGTTTAAATTGATGACAATTTCTTTGACCATATTCAGAATACTTAACAGAAAACCAAAATGGGAAGTAAAAGTGTATAGAAATGATTAGAAAATGAAAATGACTGTGTTCCCTATTTAATGGCCTTGCTTAGAAAGCATGGCATCAGAGAACCTACCTCAAGGTTCCACCAGACGTCTTCCCAGCCAGCCCAGCAGCAGCCTCATCTTCCCCATGGCCTGTGTGCTCTCTCTACTGATGGCCCTGGTGCTGGTCAGCTATGGCCCGGGAGGATCCCTGGGCTGTGACCTGTCTCAGAACCACATGCTGGTTGGCAGGAAGAACCTTAGGCTCCTGGGCCAAATGAGGCGGCTCTCCCCTCGCTTTTGTCTGCAGGACAGAAAAGACTTTGCTTTCCCCCAGGAGATGGTGGAGGGCGGCCAGCTCCAGGAGGCCCAGGCCTTCTCTGTGCTCCACGAGATGCTCCAGCAGAGCTTCAACCTCTTCCACACAGAGCGCTCCTCTGCTGCCTGGGACACCACCCTCCTGGAGCAGCTCTGCACTGGACTCCATCAGCAGCTGGACGACCTGGACGCCTGCCTGGGCCCCGTGACAGGAGAGGAAGACTCTGCCCTGGGAAGAATGGGCCCCATATTGGCCCTGAAGAGGTACTTCCAAGGAATCCATGTCTACCTGCAAGAGAAGAAATACAGCAACTGCGCCTGGGAAATTGTCAGAGTGGAAATCATGAGATCCTTGTCTTCATCAACCAGCTTGCAAGAAAGGTTAAAAATGAGGAATGGAGACCTGAACTCACCTTGGCATGACTCTCACTGACTAATATTCCACATCACCCTTGTACACTCTGGTGTTGTCATTTCAGAAGACTCTGGTTTCTTCTTTAGCCACCAGATTTATTGAATTAGTTCAGCCAATACATAGTAATGCTGTATTAGTAAGCAAGTAGATGTAAAAGGGGTATCAGTCCATAAGCAAAGACTGTTTGATGTTATTTATTTATATTTTATTGACTTAATGTATTACTCTATCTCAATGTTATATTTTCATATAAAATATGTATATGCTTACATTGTATTAAGATTTAGAAAATATATTCCCCTTTCTATTTCATTAAAATTGTTATTTGTTTTATTTATTAAATACTTATCAAGGTAAACTTCTTGAGTTTTTTTTAATTTTGAAAACTTAAATCCTTATTTTGTCTATATATACCTATCACAAAACAGTATTTGTTCCCTTTATACTGTGGAACAGTTCTATCACTTTCCAACAAATGTCTGTCAAAAGGTGGAGTTCTTCAAGTTCTCTGGTGGTACAGTTTTTAGGACTCTGAGTTTTCTCTCCAGGGAGCCTTGGTTAGGGAACTAAGTTCCTACAAGCTGTTGAGGGTGCCAAAAAGAAAACAGGTAGAAAGGAGATTATGAAATTGTAGAAAATGGTTAATTTTGATGTCATGCTGCTGCTGCTGCTGCTGCTAAGTCGCTTCAGTCGTGTCCAACTCTGTGTGACCCCACAGACAGCAGCCCACCAGGCTCCCCCGTCCCTGGGATTCTCCAGGCAAGAACACTGGAGTGCATTGCCATTTCCTTGATGTCATCAGATCAGATCAGTTGCTCAGTCGTGTCCGACTCTTTGTGACCCCATGGATCGCAGCACGCCAGGCCTCCCTGTCCATCACCAACTCCCGGAGTTCACTCAGACCCACGTCCATTGAGTCAGTGATGCCATCCAGCGATCTCATCCTCTGTGATCCCCTTCTCCTCCTGCCCCCAATCCCTCCCAGCATCAGAGTCTTTCCCAATGAGTCAACTCTTCGCATGAGGTGGCCAAAGTACTGGAGTTTCAGCTTTAGCATCATTCCTTCCAAAGAAATCCCAGGGCTGATCTCCTTCAGAATGGACTGGTTGGATCTCCTTGCAGTCCAAGGGACTCTCAAGAGTCTTCTCCAACACCACAGTTCAAAAGCATCAATTCTTTGGCGCTCAGCTTTCTTCACAGTCCAACTCTCACATCCATACATGACCACAGGAAAAACCATAGCCTTGACTAGACAAATCTTTGTTGGCAAAGTAATGTCTCTGCTTTTGAATATGCTATCTTAATGTCATAGGCATAACTAATTTATACCCACTGATTAAAGAATGGTTGATATACATATCTGAGGGAAACAGTCACCTCCTGCAGGAAAGCTGATGACATAAGGTGTTGACTGGCTGCTCCTGACTCCTATTACTCTGCCTCCCACCTTCTCCTCAGTACTGCCTTATGGAGCAATTCACTCCCTTCCACAATACCTTCACTGCCTCCAACACAGGAGCTCTGTTCTGTGCTGGTTTCTTCTAGCTGCATGGTGTAGTCAGAGTGGAAGCCACAGGAAAAGAGCCCAAGTGAAAGGAGAGTTCTAGAAATTCCAAAACCTCTGAATCCCAACTCTGCTATTTACCAGCAGTGACATCCTAAAAAATATCACAAACACTATAGATCAGTTTCTTCATCTTTAATATGGGGACAGTAAGAGTAGTTTTCACAGGATTACTGTTTGGATTCATGAGTTTATATCACACAAGAGGCATCAAGTGCTCCTGGCAGAAATCATCAGGACTGTTAGAATCACAGAGTGACTGCCCTCAGGGAGGAGACAGGACAGCTGCCCTGAGACAGCGACTGGAGGGCAGCACTGGAAAGGTGCTTGCCCCTGACAAAGGTATTTTCTTTCAACTTTGGTGCTGGTTTCACAGTGTTTTCTGTGTGAGAACTTTCCTTTGCTGTATGCTGAAGAGAATTCCAATTTCTGGGTTTCATATTTCTAAAAGCATTTCTATGAGTTCGGAAAAAACTCTTTGAGAAAGAAGAATTAGTAGAAAATGCTTTGATGTAATACAAAGACGAATAATGGGGAAAGTATAGAGATCTCATATCAATGCAGAAAATCAAACACATGCAGAGGCAGGAAGGAAAGAGCAGGCGCTGTGAAATGGACTTCTGCCCTCCAGTCCTATGCCGTCCCAGCTTGGATCCTAGTTCTCTTTTCAGTAAAGTCCCTTGTCCATACTTGCTGGCAAGATCACCTCCAGGAGCCTCTGCATTGCTACTGAAAGACCAAAACCCAACAAAGAGTTCCGAAACCAATTGTTACCCTTCTCATACTAAAGAAGTGAGAAACATTATTAATGACTGAAGTGTGATTTTCTGAAACCCCCAGGGGACTCACGCCACGGGGCACCTTCCAGGATTGCTGCAGCTAGTGCCCTTGCCCCCACGGCAAGCCCCTGCTGACCCACCTCCACAGGAGACTCCACCTTTAGCAGGTAGGTCTGGTTCAGTCTCCTGTGGGGTCACTGCTGCTCAGTTCCCTTGCGTCTTGGTGCTCGCAAGATTTTGTTTGTCCCCTTTGAGAATGGAGTCTCTTTTCCATAGTCCTGTGGAAGACTTGTAATCAAATCTCCCTGGCCTTCAGAGTCAGATTCCCTGGGGATACCCAGTCCCTATGCTGGATCTGCAGACCCGGAAGCCTGACGTGAGTCTTAGATCCTTCACCACAGTGAGAGAACTTTTTTGGTAGTACTGTTTTCCACTTCGTTGGTTTCCCACCTGGCAGATATGACATTTATTTTTATTGTGCTTGAGCCCCTTCTACTATCTCGTTGTAATTTCTTTTTTGTCTTTGGACATGGGGTATCTTTTTTGGGTGGGCTCCAGAGTCCTCCTGTGGACAGTTTTCAACAGCTCATTGCGATTTTGGTGCTCTTGCAAGAGATGAGTGCATGTCCTTCTACTCCACCATCTTGAAACAGAAACTAAGCCAACTTCAATACTTGACCATTTGAAATATGTTGAAGCATCTCATGCACACCCACCATATCTTTTATTCAGCACCATGGACCTATGTTTGGCTGAGATTTGAACAGGAGGTTAATTACTGGAAATAGGTATATTCTCTATCTTCAAACAGTATGATTTTCTAAGAAGGAGTTTAATAATCAATACGTCAACATGATGCACAGAAAATATCATTACTGAGGTATATCCAAGTTCCTGCAGTAACAAGCCAGGGTTCATTTACAAAAATTGATCAACAAAGATTCCAGCAATTTATACATTTCATTTACCATATTTCAACTATTATTGTTTTAAGAATTTCCTACAGTCTGTACTTTTCAAGATCAAGGCCTTCCTGGAGAAGGAAATGGCAACACACTCAGTATTCTTGCCTGGAAAAGTCCATGGACAGAGCAGCTTGGCGGACGGCAGTCCATGGGGTTACATGACTGAGCATGCGTGCATGAGGGTGGAGGGAGATGGGTTGGTAACAATAAACTGGTAGAACTAAAAGGAAAAAAAAAAAGATCAAGGCCTTGCTTTTTAGTTTTAAACACCCCTCCCCCACACACATCCTCCATCAGGACCTTCTAACTGAGAGCCCCTTGAACGGTGAGGAATTGACTCCCCAGAGCAGGACACATCTCCATTTCTTATTCCCACCCAGCATCCTGCACAATGGTAGCATACTACTGGTCCTCAGGGTTATCAATAAAAGTGTAAGTGTAATAATGATAATAATAATAATGATAAGCTTAAAAGAGTTTTACCAGTTAAACTGTTTGAAAATGACAATCTTGCTGCATTTTGTGTGTGTGTGTGTGCGGCTTAATCTTGTCTTCTTATGTGACCAGTATATTTGTTATCTGGGCATCTCTTTAGTCTTCCCTCAACTTTCGGCACTATTTAGTCCAGTAGTTTTTTCTGTCCTATACTACAGTTTTCTCAGCTTTAAAATAGGAATATGGGAGTGGATATATGTGTATTTATAGTTGATTTACATTGTTGTACAACAGAAACCAAGAAAACATTGTAAAGCAATCAGTGTCCAATTGAAAATAAAATAGAGATAATGAGAATACTGTACTCCATTCAATATACCATCTCATTTTATGTACTTTATATAATGTTAATATAACAACTTATAAAGTTATCATAAATAGTAGATTATATAAAGCAGCAGGGACACATTAAACGTAACTCTGAGAGTTGTTCTGTGACAGGTGTATACAAAGGTTTCACCATTATTTCATGTCTACCCTAAGAATGGTTATGCCATATCTGTGCCTTGCTCAGCTCTAATTTTTAATGCAAAAATTCTACCTCTGCAAATTAGAATAGGTTAATCTTTTCTATGGAGATAGAAATGGCAACCTACTCCAGTATTCTTGCCTAGAGAATCCTGTGGATAGAGGAGCCTGGTGGGCTGCTGTCCATGGGGTCGCACAGAGTCAGACACAACTGAAGTGACTTAGCATGCATGCACTGGAGAAGGAAATGGCAACCCACTCCAGTGTTCTTGCCTGGAGAATCCCAGGAATGGAGGAGCCAGGTGGGCTGCTGTCTATGGGGTCACACAGAGTCAGACATGACTGAAGCGACTTAGCAGCAGAAATCTTTTTTATATTGTACAAAGCATATCTATACATTTTTACATTTTACTAGCAAATTAAATAATCTCATAGCTGTACCAAGCACAGCGAGATATTTACTGGGCATCAAATCAACATGCAATCAGTGCATTTGGCATAAAAGATGCTTATTAAGTAGCAAATAGTATATTAAGTGTAAACTTACATTATGTTGAAATAAAAAACATCTTGATTATGAATTTTAAAGCAACTTATCTGTATGAAATGACATTTTTAAAAAGTTAGTAAAACTCTTCAGTGGAAAACTATGTATAAATTTGAAAGCTTAACATACAATCCCAGATTAAAAGAAATGAGAAGAAAGAAAGATTTTGAAAATTGAAATTATTTAAGGTAGTTAATGAGTCATAAGTTTTTCAACTACAGCTTTTGCTCAATTGAACTAAGATGAACAAAGAAGTAATTTTGAACACATTGCAGATGATTTTGCTTCCACTGAAGCCAGAACCTTAAAGTCTTGTTTTGGCTTAAGGAAAATATTTAAACTTGGTGTGAGTTTAAGACTTACCTATACATTTAAAAACATTTTTCAACTACTTGATCATTGCAGGAGAAATTAACCATTTACTTTCCCTTTTGAGGGGCTCCTTGAAGTCTCAGTCTTGTCCTCAAGTCTTTCCAACACATGGTCCCAATATCTAGATTACTGTCCAGAATGCATGTTGAGTCCATTAATGGACCAACCTGGTGGTCCGGAGTCCAATAAGAAAGTAAAGGAGAGAGAAATGCCTTGGTTTACCAGACTGACGCAGGGCTTGCTCTGATCACAGAGGCCTCAGGCGCCCTCTCCATGGGGGTGAAGTCACAAAGCGCCTTCTCGAGAGAGGGTCTTAGAAGCCCGGCAGGAAAGTGAACTCAAGAGAGCCCTGCACTCCAAAGAATCTGGGAGAGAGAGAGATACCAAAGACATATGGACAAAGCTCTAATGGATCAAGGATGTTTTATTCAACATTGTGTAGGTATTTATACCATCTTACAAGATAGCTATTTTTCAGCAGACATAAAAAAATCAAAACTTACAAGGAAACATGAGGTCATCCATATGAAAGAGAGGGGTTGTAAATAACCACTTCTACCATACGGTTCATAAAAAGGAAGAGGTACTTATCATGGAATAGAAAAACTAATTAAGGAAATGCAGGATTCTCAGAAATCAAAGGCCTAGAATATTCAGGAAATAACAAGGAACAGAGAATTCCTGACAGATCCAAAACAGCACACATGTCCTGTTAAATGCTTTCTGACAAATGTAGATGCCTTTCCTTTCCCCCCAATGGGTCTTTTTTCCCAGAAACAACCTGAAATCTGAAAACATACTATGCCCAGATTTCCAGCCATCAGTCGCAGCATAAATGGGCACCAGTGTAAACCTCTCTGGCTAAATCTCCTCCCAGAAGGGGAGGATGGACCTCAGGGGCAGGTGCCGAAATCAGTTCTGAGTGAAATCCTATCTCCCTGGGCCATCTGGCCCGAAAAGGAAGTTTGCTCTCACTGCTCCCAGGGCCCCAGGCTCTCCTGGGCCTCAGCAGCACCACCCAGCTTGAGGCTCCTGCCTACACAGACTCCCCTGTTCTCTCGGTAGATGTGGCACTGGAGTTCCAGGGTACCTGGAGACAGGTCTGCTGGGGGAGCAGGCCAGTTGCTCCATTTCAGGAGTTCTGTGGTGCCCTCCCAGTCGCTGAGGTGTAGGGAAGACAGATTTGAGCATCTTGTTGAGCTGGGCACTGGGACCCAGTTCACCAAAGTGCTGATTTTGGTGGCTTCCTGGTCTCTCAGAGGGTGGCAATGGTGATGATCACCCATTCTCCAGGGCTGAGAACATCACCCTCCGTGTCATCAGGGAAGGGCTTGGCATCTGGTGAGCTTGGTGATGCTGCAGGTGTTGGGCTGTGCCAGCTTTTATCCAGCTTTTTCCCAGCACCTTCCCAAAATAAGATCTTTAAATAGGCCAGAAAGGTCACTTTCTTACATTTTCTCAATTTTGTCTCCACTGAAAAACTTTTCCTTCTATTCTGGGCATCAGAGAATGTCACAGCTTGATGCTTCCTTTGTGTTATTACACTGGAAATGAAATATACTCATGGAAATGTCTCAATCCAAAAAGGAGATATTCATCTATATGAGTCAACTCAGCTTGAAAGAAAAACCTGAGGCTCAATCTCTCTCTTTAGTCTAAAAGAGAACTTAGAGGTGTGACTCCATAATCTATTGTGACAGTTTTAAATTGCACCAATTTTTAAATTGCCACATCTCTCTGCATTTCCTTTTACGTGTCTAATACATAAGGTTTGAATTCTTCAGTTATTTACAGGACTATTGTTCCTGTGTTCTGAGTGGTCTACAGATAATAGTGGCATAATAATGAACATGGGTTAATTCATAGAGAGTTCTCTTCCATTATCTCATCAAACTGTGTTTGACCACGCATACACATGTGACAATGTGCCAGGCGTGTGGGATTCCAGGAGCATCAGGAGGGGATCATGACTCCTCTCCTGGGAGCAGGGGAGAAGACTTTGGAGGCAGGATGAGGGAGGAAGGAGGCATACGTGCTCAGAGCAGCTGAGGGCGGTAATTAGAGCTGATGAAGAAGAGGGACTGGGAACAGCAGGAAGCTCTACTCACACAATCTAGGCTCCTGAGTATAGCCAACACCGAGGTTCATTTCTGCTTTCTAAAACATCAAGACGACTTGAGTAGCAGTCACAGAGGACATCCTTTACTTCAAATAATACAAAGTTTGCAAATTAGGCTAAGAATGTGGAACTTAGAGAATGATAGCAATCTTTCATGTCAATATAGCCAATAGTAACCTCTTTACTCCACCCTCAGTCCATCCAAGAGAAGCTTTGAGTGCAACTTTCTTAACACAGTCAAGGGTCTGCATGTTGAATCCCTAAGTGTTCATTCTAGGAGAGGGAATGCCTGCAGGACTATGAAGAGCCCAGGAGCCCAAGTTTCCTCCCTTTGAGCAGGGCCTTGTACATAATGGAGAGAAATCCTACAGCACTTGAAGTTCTTTGCTGAGGAAGAGATTCTAGGAAAATTGTCCACTCTCCTAGAATTTTGATGTTTTGTTCCTGGTCAGGGAACTAGATCCTCTGGGCTACAACCAAGACTTCCCATGCCACAAGTAAAGATCCTATCTGAGGCAAGGAATATGGAAAAGCCAGCATGTCAAAATTCAAGACCTGGCACAGCCAAATACATGCATAAAATAAATGCATTTAAAATTATTTAAAAACAAAAAAAAAACAAAGACACCCAACTCATCAATGTGATCATATCACAAGGTGGGATATTAGGAGACTAGGGTTATAATCAATAAAATTCAGGTGTCATTTTTAATATCATAATTATTGTTACACAGATTAAGATCAGGATCTTTTAAATCATTTCATTCCCTTTCATTTAGTTTTTCAAAGCAACTTCTCATTGACCAGGTGGATTTGTCACAGATGCACAGCAAGGCTGGTCTCCTTGACCCTGTGAGAGAGGGTTAGTGTTCTAGCAGTGGGGGTTCTGATTGCTGTCTCCCATGAGCTGGTGCACTTCTTCGTTCTCCCCTTATACACACCACATATGGATTAAAGGAAAGAAAAATCAGGTGGCTGGTCTTACAAAGCTGAGGGCAGTCCACAGACTCAGGACTTGGCCTTCGTTGAGCTTCTGTTTGAAGCAGCCGTGTCCCAGCCTTTCTGTTGTTCATATTGACCTGATCCTTCCCTCTGCCACAGCCTAGGCCCCAGCTATGCTGCATGAAGTTTGCTAACCCAGAATACATCACTGTGTCAGGGAAAGCCACTTCCTTTCTTTCATATTCATGACATTGAGACTTACCCTTGTTTTCTAGTTGCCCACAAAACAACTATGGAACTTTACTTTCTAGCAAAATTGCAAAGAGAAACAAAAAAAAATCTAACCTCTTGAAAGTGATGCAGCCCCTCTGCTTTCTTTTACTTCCCTTTCTTGTTCTCACCTCATACTGAATTACAACCAGAGGAGGAGCAGTGAAATGAATCTTGTCCAATAAGTCACTAAGTGAATATAAAAAGTTTAAATTAAAAATTACACTCAAGGAAAGAAGGCTATTTCTCATGATCTAGCATGCTGGGTCTCACTGCCCTGCATTCTCAGAGGAGATAGAGACAAAGGAACAGAGATGCCAGGTGTGAATCAACTGCCTGAACAAACGGCTGTAACTCACTAGATTCTGTTACATACGCCAAACAAGAGACAACACCAGCACTGAATCTCCTTCCTCCAGCTCAGAAACTCTGAGCAGAACAAGTGTTGAACAGTTTAAATAAAAGAGTTGAATAATAAAACTATACTTGGCAAAAGTAGATATTATTTATCTACTAAAAGCAAAGCAGAATGGGAAAGACTAGGGATCTCTTCAAGAAAGTTAGAGATACCAAAGGAATATTTCATGCAAAGATGAGCTCAATAAAGGACAGAAATGGTATGGACCTAACAGAAGCAGAAGATATTAAGAAGAGATGGCAAGAATACACAGAACTGTACAAAAGATCTTCATGACCCAGATAATCACAATGGTGTGGTCACTGACCTAGAGCCAGACATCCTGGAACGTGAAGTCAAGTGGGCCTCAGAAAGCATCACTACGAACAAAGCTAGTGGAGGTGATGAAATTCCAGTTGAGCTATTCCAAATCCTGAAAGATGATGCTGTGAAAGTGCTGCACTCAATATGCCAGCAAATTTGGAAAAACTCAGCAGTGGCCACAGGACTGGAAAAGGTTAGTTTTCATTCCAATCCCAAAGAAAGGCAATGCCAAAGAATGCTCAAACTACCACACAATTGCACTCATCTCACATGCTAGTCAAGTAATGCTCAAAATTCTCCAAGTCAGGCTTCAGCAATATGTGAACCGTGAACTTCCTGATGTTCAAGCTGGTTTTAGAAAAGGCAGAGGAACCAGAGACCAAATTGCCAACATCCGCTGGATCATGGAAAAGCAAGAGAGTTCTAGAAAACAACTATTTCTGCTTTATTGACTATGCCAAAGCCTTTAACTGTGTGGATCACAAATAAAACTGTGGAAAATTCTGAAAGAGATGGGAATCCCAGACCACCTGATCTGCCTCTTGAGAAATTTGTATGCAGGTCAGAAGCAACAGTTAGAACTGGACATGGAACAACAGACTGGTTCCAAATAGGAAAAGGAATTCATCAAGGCAATATATTGTCACCCTGTTTATTTAACTTATATGCAGAGTACATCATGAGAAACGCTGGGCTGGAAGAAACACAAGCTGGAATCAAGATTGCCAGGAGAAATATCAATAACCTCAGATATGCAGATGACACCACCCTTATGGCAGAAATGAAGAAGAACCAAAGAGCCTCTTGAGGAAAGTGAAAGTGGAGAGTGAAAAAAGTTGGCTTAAAGCTCAACATTCAGAAAACTAAGATCATGGCATCCGTCCCACCACTTCATGGGAAATAGATGGGAAACAGTGAAACAGTGTCAGACTTTATTTTCTGGGCTCCAAAATCACTACAGATGGTGACTGCAGCCATGAAATTAAAAGACGCTTACTCCCTTGGAAGGAAAGTTATGACCAACCTAGATAGCATATTCAAAAGCAGAGACATTACTTTTGCCAACAAAGGTTCGTCTAGTCAAGGCTATGCTTTTCCTGTGGTCATGTATGGATGTGAGAGTTGGACTGTGAAGAAAAACTAAGCGTGGAAGAATTGATGCTTTTTGAACTGTGCTGCTGGAGAATACTCTTGGGAATCTCTTGGACTGCAAGGAGATCCAACCAGTCCATCCTAAAGGAGAGCAGTCCTGGGTGTTCATTGGAAAGACTGATGCTGAGGCTGAAACTCCAATACTTTGGCCACCTCATGCGAAGAGTTGACTCATTGGGAAAGACTCTGATGCTGGGAGGGATTGGGGCAGGAGGAGAAGGGGGCGACAGAGGATGAGATGGCTGGATGGCATCACTGACTCGATGGACGTGGGTATGAGTGAACTCTGGGAGTTGGTGATGGACAGGGAGGCCTGGCGTTCTGCAGTTCATGGGGTCGAAAAGAGTTGGACATGACTGAGCGACTGATCTGATCTGAAAAGCAAGATGATTGATTTGAAATTCTTCACCAACTTACACAAACACATTTTTGCTCTCAGCATCTGAGCACTGCTGATATTTTGACACCTTGGATCAGGAGAAGAGGAGGTCACCATCAAGAACTAGGGTCCTTCACAGAAACACTCCAGGGAGAGGATGGGGTTCAGGAGGACAATTTATTTTCCCAACAAATAAACAAGCCCTACTCAGAAGGCGATTTTGAGGCCACAGGATGTGGTGAGCCTGTCCGAGAGAGGGAGTCCAGCAGGTGAGGAAGGGACTCTGTCACTCAGAGGAGAGGGGTGGCTCCATGTGATCTCTCCCTTCTGAGTGAGGTGCTTCTAGAAAATACAATTATCCTGGATGTAGAGACTCCTCACCTGCCAGGGTCCAGACCCGCTGATCCAGGTATTCAAGCGGGGATGGTGTCGGCGGATCAGGATACAATAGTTTCAATTAGATATTAATTAGAGATATAAAGAGTAATAGAATAAGGATAGCTCAGTAGGAAAATTCAGTGGAGAAAAGAGGCTGAGTAGCTTGGTTTACGGGAGACCAATAAAACTTCAAGATAAGAAGTTTGCACCACTTACATAGGCTGCAGGCGTCCTTCCGTTCTCCCGAAGGAGAGGAGACACTGAGGCCTCCCGGTCGGATCTTAGAAGCCCAGGCAAAATTAGTAAGCATGGTGGGTTCCAAGGCTCAGATGGAGACTCAGCCAGAGTGAGAGAGAGAGCGACATGGGGAGACCAGTCTTTCGAGGAACTGATCCCAATTCTTATTTTCCATGGTCTACTTTTATACACTGAGATGTTATGCAAAAGTCACGTGGGTCAGCAGTCCTGACTTTTATCAAAGTCAGGTGCTTCATACAAATGTATACAGAGGTCTTAGGGGTGTTACATCAGGTGATGTCTGTAATGGCCCTGATTTGTGGTTCCCTAAAACAGAGCCACATGGACCTGCAGGAACGTGTTCTAGAAGGAAGAAAAACTCATGGACTGATAATAATCAGCCTCTTCTCTAAATCAAACACTAAGGAAAACCCATCATTTGTTTCAAAGAGATCAAAAGCCACAGTGATCTGGTAAATTCCTAAATAAATACAGAAACCATAGGGCTGAGGGAGCCTGGCTTCCTAGGTAAACTGAGAGGGGAAAATGGAGCCTAAGATGAGGGCTACAAATGTGTTCCTGGACAAGAGGAGAGGAACATTTATGCATGAGAGACAGGGAGCAATATGTGTGTAATTACAAATGTACTTCAATTCTAACATAAGATGAAGACCTTCTCATTTGATGATAAATATCCATTTGGATAAGCATGTCTGAAGTTACTGGGAAAAGGTAAAATTAATAGTTTAAAATTGATGACAATTTCTTTGACCATATTCAGAATACATAACAGAAAAATGAAAATAGGAAGTAAAAGTGTATAGAAATGATTAGAAAATGAAAATTACTGTGTTCCCTATTTAATGGCCTTGCTTAGAAAGCATGGCATCAGAGAACCTACCTCAAGGTTCCACCAGACGCCGTCTCAGCCAGCCCAGCAGCAGCCTCATCTTCCCCATGGCCTTCGTGCTCTCTCTACTGATGGCCCTGGTGCTGGTCAGCTACAGCTCGGGAAGATCCCTGGGCTGTGACCTGTCTCAAAACCATGTGCTGGTTGGCAGGAAGAACCTCAGGCTCCTGGGCCAAATGAAGAGACTCTCCCCTCGCTTTTGTCTACAGGACAGAAAAGACTTTGCTTTCCCTCAGGAGATGGTGGAGGGCAGCCAGCTCCAGGAGGCCCAGGCCATCTCTGTGCTCCACGAGCTGCTCCAGCAGACCTTCGACCTCTTCCACACAGAGCGCTCCTCTGCTGCCTGGGACACCACCCTCCTGGAGCAGCTCCGCACTGGACTCCATCAGCAGCTGGATGACCTGGACACCTGCCTGGGCCTGGTGATGGGAGAGAAAGACTCTTCCCTGGGAAGGATGGGCCCCACACTGGCTGTGAAGAGGTACTTCCAGGGCATCCATGTCTACCTGAAAGAGAAGGAATACAGTGACTGTGCCTGGGAAATTGTCAGAGTGGAAATCATGAGATCCTTCTCTTCATCAACCAGCTTGCAAGAAAGGTTAAGAATAATGGATGGAGACCTGAACTCAGCTTGACATGACTCTCAATGACTAATATTCCATATTACCCTTGCACACTCTGGTGTTGTCATTTCAGAAGACTCTGGTTTCTTCTTTAACCACCAGATTTATTCAATTAGTTCAGCCAATACATAGTAATACTGTATTAGTAAGCAAGTGGATATAAAAGGGGTATCAGTCCATAAGCAATGACTGTTTGATGTTATTTATTTATACTTTATTTATTTAATGTATTACTTTATCTCAATATTTTATATTTTCATATAAAATATGTATATGCGTACATTGTATTAAAATTTAGAAAATATATTCCCCTATTTCATTAAAATTGTAATTTGTTTTATTTATTAAATACTTATCAAGGTAAACTTCTTGAGTTTTTTTTTATTTTGAAAATCTAAATCCTTATTTTGTCTATATATACCTATCACAAAATGGTGTTTGTTCCCTTTATACTGTGGAACAGTTCTATCACTTTCCAACAAATGTCCGTAAAAGGTGGAGTTCTTCAAGTTTTCTGGTGGTACAGTTTTTAGGACTCTGAGTTTTCCCTCCAGGGAGCCTTGGTGGGGAACTAAGTTCCTACAAGCTGTCGAGGGTGCCAAAGAGAAAACAGGTAGAAAGGAGATTATGAAATTGTAGAAAATGGTTAGTCTTGATGTCATAGGCATAACTAATTTATACCCACTCATTAAAGAATGGCTGATAGACATATCTGTGGGAAGCAGTCACCTCCTGCAGGAAAGCTGATGCCATATGGTGTTGTCTGGCTGCTCCTGACTCCTATTCCTCTGCCTCCCACCTTCTCCTCAGTACTGCCTTGCTGAGCAATTCACTCCCTTCCACAATACCTCCACTGCCTCCACACAGGAGCTCTGTTCTGTGCTGGTTTCTTCTAGCTGCATGGTGTAGTCAGAGTGGAAGCCCAAGTGAAAGGAGAGTCCTAGAAATTCCAAAACCTCTGAATCCCAGCTCTGCTATTTACCAACAGTGTGACCCTGAAAAATCTCACAAACACAACAGGTCAGTTTCCTCATCTTTCATTTGAGGACAATAAGAGTAGTTTTCACAGGCTTACGGTTTGGATTCAATGAGTCCATATCACACAAGAGGCATCAAGCACTCCTGGCAGAAATCATCAGGACAGTGAGAATCACGGAGTGGCTGCCCTCAAGGGGGAGACAGGACAGCCGCCCTGAGACAGAGACTGGAGGGCAGCATGGAAAGGTGCTGGCCCTTTGGCAAAGGTATTTTCTTTCAACTTTGGTGGTTTCATAGTGTTTTCAGTGTGAGAACTTTCCTTGCTGTATGCTGAAGAGAATTACAATTTCTGGGTTTCATATGTCCAAAAGCACTCCTATGAGTTCATAAAAATCTTTGAGAAAGACGAATTAGTAGAAAATGCTTTGATGCAATACAAAGATGAATAATAAGGAAAGAACAGAGATCTCATATCAATCCAGAAAATCAAACACATGCAGAGGCAAGAAGGAAAGAGCAGGCGCTCTGAAATGTATTTCTGTCCTCCAGTCCTCCGCTGTAAGGGTTGGATCCTAGTTCTCTTTTCTATAAAGTCCCTTGTCCATACTTGCTGGCAATGTCACCTCCAGGAGCCTCTGCATTGCTGCTGCTGCTGCTGCTGCTAAATCGCTTCAGTAGTGTCCGACTCTGTGCAAACCCATAGACGGCAGCCCATTAGGCTCCTCTGTCCCTGGGACTCTCCAGGCAAGAACACTGGAGTGAGTTGCCATTTCCTTCTCCAATGCATGAAAGTAAAAAGTGAAAGTGAAGTCGTTCAGTCGTGCCTGACTCTTAGTGACCCCATGGACTGTAGCCCACCAGGCTTCTCCGTCCATGGGATTTTCCAGGCAAGAGTACTGGAGTAGGGTGCCATTGCCTTCTCCACATTGCTACTGAAAGGCAAAACCCAACAACGGGTTCAGAAACCAATTGTTACCCTTCTCATACTAAAGAAGTGGGAAACATTATTAATGAATGAAGTGTGATTTTCTGAAACCCCCAGGGGACTCATGCCAAGAGGCACCTTCCAGGATTGCTGCAGCTAGTGCCCTTGCCCCCAGGGCAAGCCCCTGCTGACCCACCTCCACAGGAGACTCCACCTTTAGCAGGTAGGTCTGGTTCAGTCTCCTGCAGGGTCACTGCTGCTCAGTTCCCCTGGGTCTTGGTGCTTGAAGATTTTGTTTGTCCCCTTTGAGAATGGAGTCTCTCTTCCACACAGTCCTGTGGAAGACTTGTAATCATATATTGCTGGCTTTAGAGTCAGATTTCCTGGGGATTCCTAGGCCCTTTGCTGGATTCGCAGACCTGGAAGCCTGACGTGAGTCTTAGATCCTTCACAACAGTGAGAGAACGTTTTTGGTTGTATTGTTTTCCAGTTTGTTGGTTTCCCAACTGGCAGGTATGGGATTTATTTTTATTGTGCTTGAGGGCCTCCTACCATCTCATTATAATTCCTTTTTTGTCTTTGGACATGGGGTATCTTTTCTGGGTGGGCTCCAGAGTCCTCCTGTAGATGGTTTTTAACAGCTCCTTGAGAATTCAGTGCTCTTGCAGGAGATGAGTGCATGTCCTCATACTCTGCCATCTTGAACCAGAAGCTAAGCCAACACTTTGATATTTGACCATCTGAAATATGTTGAAGCATCTCATGCACACCCACCATATCTTTTATTCAGCAACATGGACCTATGTTTGGCTGAGATTTGAACAGGAGGTTAATTACTGGAAATAGGTATGTTCTTTATCTTCAAACAGTAAGATTTTCTAAGAAGGAGTTTAATAATCAATATGTCAACATGCTGTACAGAAAATATTATTATTGAGGTATACCCAAGTTCCTGCAGTAACAAGCTAGGGTTCATTTATAAAATTGATAAACAAAGATCCCAGCAATTTATACATTTCATTCACCATATTTCAACTTTTATTATTTTAAGAATTTCTTATAGTCTGTAGTTTCCAAGATCAAAGTCTTTCTTTTTATTTTAAACACCTGTCCCCTACACACATCCTCCATCAGGACCTTCTAACTGAGAGTCCCTTAAATGGGGAGGAATTGACTCCACAGATCAGGAGCAAGTCTCCATTTCTTATGCCCACCCAGCATCCTGCACAATGGTAGCATACTACTGGTCCTCAGGGTTGTCAATAAAAGTGTAAGTGTAATAATGATAATAATAATGATGATAAGCTTAAAAGAGTTTTACCAATTAAACTGTTTGAAAATGACAATCTTGCTACATTTTTTGTCTTTATTTTTTGTGGGTTACTCTTGTCTTCTCAGGTAACCAGTATATTTGTTATCTGGGCATCTCTTTAGTTTTCCCTCAAGTTCCTGAATCATTTCGTCCAGTCGATTTTTCTGTCCTATGCTACAGTTTTCTCAGCTTTAAAATAGGGAAATGGGAGTGGATACATATGTACTTGGAGAAGGCAATGGCACCTCACTCCAGTGAGGAAAATCCCATGGATGGAGGAGCCTGGTGGGCTGCAGTCCATGGGTTCGCTAAGAGTTGGACACGACTGAGCGACTTCACTTTCATGCATTGGAGAAGGAAATGCAACCCACTCCAGTGTTCCTGCCTGGAGAATCCCAGGGACGGGGGAGCCTGGTGGGCCACCGTCTGTGGGGTCGCACAGCGTCGGACACGACTGACGCGACTTGGCAGCAGCACATATGTACTTATAGTTGGTTTACATTGTTGTACAGCAGAAACCAACACAACATTGTAAAGCAATTATTCTCCAATTAAAAACAAAATAGGGATAATGAGAATACTGTACTCCATTCAATATAGCATCTCATGTTATTTACTCTATATGATGATGATATAACAACTTACAAAATTATCATATATGAGTAGATTATATAAAGCATCCGGGACACATTAAACATAGCTGTGAGAGTTCTTACAGTGACAGGTGTATACAAAGTTTTCACCATTATTTCATATCTACCTTAAATAGGATTATGCCATATCTGTGTTTGTTCAACTCTAATTTTTAATGCAAAACTTCTACCTCTGTAAGTTAGAATAGGTTAATCTTTTCTAGTATTGTACAAAGAATATCTATACATTTTTAAATTTTACTAGCAAATGAAAGAATCTCATAGCTGTAGCAAGCACACCGAGATATTTACTGGGCATCAAGTCAACATGCAATCAGAACATTTGGCATATAAGGTGCCTATTAAGTAGCTAATGGTATATTAAGTGGAAACCTACATTATGCTTAATACAAAACCATCTTGATTATGAATTTTAAAGCAGCTTATGTGTATGAAATGACAGTTTTAAAAAGTGAATAAAACTCTCCAATGCAAAGCTATGTATAAATTTGAAAGTTTAACATAAGATCCTAGGCTAAAAGAGACGAGAAGAAAGAAAGATTTTGAAAATTGAGATGAATTATTTATGGTAGTTACTGGGTCATAAGTTTGTCAACTACAGCTTTCGCTCAATTGAACTGAGATGAACAAAGAAGTCATTTTGAAAACATTTGCAGATGATCTTGTTTGGCATAAGGAAAATATTTAAATGTGCTGTGAATTTCAGACTTATTTATACATTTAAAAATATTTTTCAACTAGTTGAACACTGAAGGAGAAAGTAACCATTTATATTAAATGAAATCATTTTCCCTTTCCCAGGGGCTCCTGTCTCATTCTTGTCCTCACGTCTTCCCACAGAAGGGCCCCAACATCTAGAAGATGCCAGTCCAGACTGTACGTGCCTTTCCCCTTTCCCTGAATCAGTCCTTTCCCCAAAACAGCCCTGAATCTGAAAACACACCACAACATACTCTGATTTCCAACCATCAATCGTTGCATAAAGGGGCACTGGTGTAAAGCGCTCTGGCTAAAATCTCCCAGGAAGGGGAGGATGGAAGCAGAGGCAGGGGCAGAAACCATAGGCTCCAGGCAAAGTGGCTGCCAAGCTCCCCTGGGCCGTTGGGCAGGAAAAGGAAGTTTCCTCACTGCTCCCAAGGTTCCACGAGATCCCTGGGCCCCAGCAGCGCCTTGCCCGAGCCCGGGGCTCCTGCCGACTGGGACTCCTCGGTTTTCCTTGGTGGATCCCACACTAGAGCTCAAGGCGCTTTACCTGGAGTTGGTGCCCACTGGGCGGGCAGGGCCATTGGTCTGTTACAGGGAGATCTGCGGTGCCCATCCCAGCCACAGAGGTGTAGGGAAGGCAGCCTTGAGCTCCTTGTTGAGCTGTAGCCCTGGGACTCAGTTTCACTGAAGCTCTGAGTTTGGTGATTCCTGGTCTCTAGGAGGATGGCAATGGTGATGATCACCATTCTCCCGGGCTGGAGAACATCACCCTCCGTGTCATCAGGGAAGGGGCTGGCATCTGGTGAGCTTGGTGATGCTGCAGTTATTGGGCTGTGCCAGCCTGTATCCAGCTGTTCCCAACACCTTCCCCCAAATAAGGTCTTTAAATAGGTCAGAATTGTTACTTTCTACACTTTTATCAGTTTTGTTTTCATGGAGAAACTTTTCCCTTCTATCCTGGGCATCAGAGAATGTCACAGCTTCGAAGCTTCTTTTGTGTTATTACACTGGAAATGAAATATACTCATGGAAAAGTCTCAATCCAAAAGGAGATATTCATCTATATGAGTCAACTCAGCTTAAAATAAAACCCAAAGCTCAATCTAACTCTCTTCTTTAGTCTAAAAGAGAACTCAGAGGTGTGACTACATAGTCTATTCTGACAGTTTAAATTGCACCAAGATAAATCTAGATGGTCTACAGAAAACACAACTCTTCAGTCACATTTCAACTTTTTCCTGTCCATCACCAACTCCTGGAGTCCACTCAAATTCATGGGCATTGAGTTGGTTTGCCATCCAACCATCTCATCCTAATTCCCTAATTTCAATCTTTCCTAGCAAGGTTTGGTGGCCAATTCTTCCAGGATTGATTTCAATGATTTACTGGACCATACATGGGCATTGAGTTACCTGCCATCCAGGTCCAATGGATACTGTTGGCAAAACCAATGTCTCTGCTTTTTAGATGGATCTTTGTTTAAATCTAGGTTGGTCATAGCTTTTCTTCCAAGGAGCAAGCGTCTTTTAATTTCATGGCTGCAATCACCATCTGCAGTGATTTTGGAGCCCCAAAATAAAGCCTCTGACTCTTTGCATTGTTTCCCTATCTATTTGACATGAATGATAGGACTAGATGCCACAATCTTGGTTTTCTGAATGTTGAGCTTTAAGCCAATTTTTTTATTCACCTCTTTCACTTTCATCAAGAGGCTGTTTGGTTCTTCTTCACTTTCTGCTATAAGGGTGGTGTCATCTGCATATCTGAGGTTATTGATATTTCTCCCGACAATCTTGATTCCAGCTTGTGCTTCATCTAGTCCAGTATTTCTCATGATGTACTCTGCATATAAGTTAAACAAGCAGGGTGACAATATACAGCCTTGACAGACTCCTTTTCCTATTTGGAACCAATCTGTTGTTCTATGTTCAGTTCTAACTGTTGCTTCTTGACTTGCATACAGATTTCTCAGGAGGCAGATCAGGTGGTCTGCTATTCCCATCTCTTGAAGAATTTTCCACAATTTGTTGTGATCTATACAGTCAAAGGCTTTGGCATAGTCAATAAAGCAGAAGTAGATGTTTTTCTGGAACTTTTCAATGATCCAACGGATGTTGGCAATTTGACCTCTGGTTCCTCTGCATTTTCTAAAACCAACTTGAACATTTGAAAGTTCACGGTTCACATACTGTTGAATCCTGGCTTGGAAAATTTTGAGCATTACTTTGCGAGTATGTGAGATGAATGCAATTATGTGGTAGTTTGAGCATTCTTTGGCACTGCCTTTCTTTGGGATTGGCATGAATTTTATACTTAGTTTATAATTTTTATTTTTCATTAAATTCTTACTATAAAAACATTCTTTATTTCTTTTTCTTTAAAACAAAACGCCAAGCTGAATGCATAACTTGATTAAACAATTCATTTTACAAGTCCTTGACCCCCTTTTTTGATTTTCAGATTTGAATAAAAAATACACTTCCTTGAGCCAGGTTGTGGGTTGCTCTCAAGACCTAGATGTAAATGTAACTAATTCAGTCATTTTTGTAGCTTTGATTTTTTAAAAAGAAATTAACCTCAAATCAATAATCAGTTAATTCATAATAAAATGTTCACTAAGGTCCATCTAGTGAAGGCTATGGTTTTTCCAGTGGTCATGTATGGATGTGAGAGTTGGACTGTGAAGAAAGCTGAGCGCCAAAGAATTGATGCTTTTGAACTGTGGTGTTGGAGAAGACTCTTGAGAGTCCCTTGGACTGCAAGGAGATTCAACCAGTCCATTGTGAAGGAGATCAGCCCTGGGATTTCTTTGGAAGGAATGATGCTGAAGTTGACACTCCAGTACTTTGGCCACCTGATGCGAAGAGTTGACTCATTGGAAAAGATTCTGATGCTGGGAGGGATTGGAGGCAGGAGGAGAAGGGGATGACAGAGGATGAGATGGCTGGATGGCATCACCGACTTGATGGACATGAGTCTGAGTGAACTCGGGGAGTTGGTGATGGACAGGGAGGCCTGGCGTGCTGCAATTCATGGGGTCGCAAAGAGTCAGACACGACTGAGAGACTGAACTGAACTGAATTAGTAGCAGAAATGAATATCAGGTTGAATGCTACAATGAAATGGAGAAAACTGGAATTCTGCCAGTAGAATGTGGAGCAAGATGTGACAGGATATAAAAAGTTAACTACTACAATTAATTAGTAAACATTTCAGTGAAAATGCCCACTGGATGTTGGAGATGGCAATTTACAAGCAATTTCATGAAATGTAAAGCATGGAACAGAAAAACTGATCAAGTGGGAAATGAGTATCAAATGGGAAAAAGACTTCAAATTGAGTCCTATGACCTCAACCTTCAAAGGGAGGGAATGCCCCAACGGAAGCAGAGATGGAATGGCCGTGTGTTAGCAACACAAGAGAGAGTGGTGAAAAGACAGAAATGGAAGGGTTGCAACCCCTTAAGACTCAATGCATTCGTGGATATGTAGATGGAAAGTTCTTCCTACTTGGGAAAAGAGATGACACTGATCACCTTAGTGAGAGCTTGCTCGGTAGAATTAATCAACAGAAACCAGCAGGTTTCTTAATGAAGAAGGAATCAATGATGTGTTGAACATTATGGAAAATCACAGCACAGGCCCTTTAGGTTTACATTTTTACTTTCCTATTAAGCTAGGAATCTCAAGATGATACACAAAGTGGTTCAGAAGAAGCAAGACAATAGCAGCAAGTCCTCAGGACATGGAACAATACAGATGAGCAGAATTGAGGCAAGCATTTCTCTACAACATTCCTTTCCAGAGAATGAGAAGACTGAAGTGGATGCTGAGAGCACAGAGACAGCATGAAAGCCTAGCTACTAGCTGTGCCTCCAGCACAGGTGACATTCATACCACAGCAGGCTTCAGAGTCTCTGAAGGGAGGAGGGTCACGCCCATCACAGTTGCAGACTTGCTACCTCCTTAGGACCCAGCAAGTTATCACAGAGCAGGGCAAGACGTGCCTGGGGACAATGAAATGCAAGGAAGTTCTTTAACTCCATCATGATACCTTTGCCTCTTTCAGAGACAAGCAAAATTAAACAATCTTAAATAGAAGGGACACAGGCAGCGATTTTAATACACTTAGCAACTAGCGTGACAGAGCCTTCCTGAAAGGACACATATCAGTAATGTACACTCTGGAAGATCACAATTCCTAAAAGTAGCAAAGATCTTTGTGGAAATTCATGTATTTAATGTAGGCAATTTGGAAAAAGGACGTTGATGAATCAATCATCTTTTTCTTGTTTCCAGTTGGTACAAACAGCAGTAAGCAGGAACATTTAAAGTCAGTTCAGTTCAGTTCAGTCCAGTCCCTCAGTCGTGTCCGACTCTTTGCGACCCCATGAATCATCAGAGAGACATTTAAAGTACATTTAGAGGCTTGGAAACCTGTCTGAGGAATAGGGTCCTAAAAGAAGCAAAAACCATTCCTATATTACTGTTAAAATATCATTTTATTAACAAATGATTTCTTAAACAATATTTTTATTAAAGTCCTACAGTATTATTTTATAATGTTTAATACATTGAGGCTAGAACTTTAAATAAATTCAACTATACAAAACCATGAGGCTGACCCTGGAGTCCAAGGTAGTCTCTCCACGCTAAGGAGTCCTTTCAAAACCTTCCATAATTCTGTCCAGGAAGTATGTATGCTCTTCCATCTTGGTAATACATGAGGCTTTCTCAGTACCCACATCTGAATTCATGGTTGGAAAAATAAAGAAAAGAGGTTCTTCACTGGACTCTATCAGTAAACAATAGGATGACCCATCTGGACTGGAGGTGAGAAATGCAGGTGTCTTCACTATGAATGAGACCAGCAAGTTGACCTGAGGAGGTCTTCTGCAAAGGGTCCTTGTCAACTGAAAAATACTGACAACATGACTGCCAGAGTTCAGTTTTTTTGGAGGACTTACTGAGGACTATAACTGGAGGACGAACTCTCCTCAGCTCTGAGGAACTGCTCCAAGGACTTAGAGGGTGTCAGCACATACATGATTATGCTGAAGGGGTTACGTGCCATCACTTGGTAGAAGGTGGCTGAGAGTCAGGAGGTACAGATGTCTCTCTGAAAGATCTTACAGCGTTTCTAAGTATGAGAAGTTGCAAAAATTGGGTTCATAAATTTTTCTCAGAAAATTATCTAACTCTCTGCTGGCCTGTTGGACAGGAATAGATAGGGAAGCCTGGCGTGCAACTATCAATGGGGTTGCAAAGAGCTGGACACAATGGAGGGACCTGAACTGCCAGCCTGCTGTGTCAGTTTTCCTGCAGCACAGAGTGCCTCTTTCCTGATCTCTATCCTGAACTCCTATCAAGCGTGTGTTGGAGGTCAGGGACTGCAGTGGGTAGTGACTTCATTCAGGTAGAACCAGATGCGGAGTGTCATTTTAGTTGTAATCTTATAGGAGAAATGTCAGAGCTAAAATGGATGGAAATTGTTAGATGTTTTTCTTTTGTTCTTAAACTCATGAGAAAAGTCAAGAGTCTAAAATACAAAGATACCAGGGATACTATATTTCATTGAAGAAAGTGTGAAAGTGTTAGTCCCTAGTCATGTCCAACTCTTTGCAACTTCATGGACTATAGCTCTCCAAGCTTCGCTGTCCATGGAATTTTCCAGGAAAGAATATTGGAGTTGATTGCCATTCCCTTCACCAGTGGATCTTCCCTACCTTGGGATCGAACCCAGATCTCCTGCATTGCAGACAGATTCTTTACCATTGGAACCACCAGGGAAGCCCATATTTGACTGAAGAAATCACTCATAAAATCTTAGACCTACCACCTTGTGGCTTGTGGGATCCCATTTTTCATACCCAGGACTAAATCCAGGTCACAGTGTGAAAGGACCAGATCCTGACCAGTAGGAAGTCCCGTTCATTTTTATTTTTTTTTCAATTAGCAGAAAAATCTATTCCCCTCTAACTGCTGCTGCTGCTGCTAAGTCACTTCAGTCGTGTCCGACTCTGTGCGACCCCAGAGACAGCAGCCCACCAGGCTCTACCGTCCCTGGGATTCTCCAGGCAAGAACACTAGAGTGGGTTGCCATTTCCTTCTCCAATGCATGAAAGTGAAAAGTGAAAGGGAAGTCGCTCAGTCGTGTCCGACTCTTATCGACCCCATGGACTACAGCCTACCAGGCTCCTCTATCCATGGGATTTTCCAAGCAAGAGTACTGGAGTGGGGTGCCATTGCCTTCTCCATCCCCTCTAACTACTTAATAGCAATTTTGTCTATTTTGATGAGACCTTAAAGAGATTTCTCTAGACTTAAGACCACCTCCCTTATTGCCCTTCAAAACTATTAACAGTGACCCTTTAGCATTTGCAGGGGATATTAGGGCTTTTGTCATCTCCTTCAATTTATTTTGTTGGTTTCCCAGTATCATGTTCATTTGAACCCTTCACTCTTTTTAATGGGCTTGTTCAGACAAATCATTATAAAGCTCCTTTGTATTTGGTACATTGGGAATAGTTCAATGCTCCAGATTGATATTTCTCTCCAGTTGTATAAATGCTGTGATCCAAATAGGGTTAATGAGACCCTGAGTTAGTATTTTAAAGAGCTTAAAATGTCAAGTCTATTAGCAGCAAACAAAATTCAGTTACTACTTTTTAATATTATGATTACTATTACCCAGATTAATATAATGATCTTTGGAATTATCTGATTCCCTTTTATTTAATTTTAGTTTTCGTAAAGCATCTTCTCATTGTTGAGAGATTTATCACCTAGACAGATGCTCAGGAAGGTTGGTCTCCACAATCCTGCCAGAGAGCATTAGTTTTCTAGCAACTGGGATTCCTTGTGAGCTGATGGATGTGACTTCTTCCTTCTCTCCTAAAACTGATCTTACATGGATTAAATGAAAGAAAAATGAGGTAACTAATCCTGCAAAGCCAAGGGCAGTCAACTGACCCAGAACTTTTCCTTCACTGAGTTTCTGGCAGACGCAGCTGTGTCCCAGCCTTTCTGTTGTTCACACTGGCCTCATCCTTCCCCTCTGCCTCAGCGTGTCCCCAGCTGTGCTGCACTGAAGTTTGCTAACTCAGAAAACGTCATCGTGTCAGGGGAAAGCCACTTCCCTTTTTTCATATTCATAACATTCAGATTTACATTTGTTTTCTTTTTGTCTACATTTGTTTTCTCATCTCGAATTTTACTTTCTAGGAAAGTTGCAAAGAAAAACAAAAAAATCTGAAGTTTTGAAAATGATAGAGATACAGCCCCTCTGGCTTTCTTTACTTCCTTTTATTGTTCTCACCTCATCATGAATTAGGACTAGAGCAGGAGCAGTGAGACCAATCTTGTCCAGTGTGTCAATATAAATTAAAACAACTTCAACTGAAGAATCACCCACAAGCAAAGAAAGAAGGCTATTTCCCCCTGACTGAGTAGTGTGAGTCTCACTGCCCTGCATTCTCAGAGGAAGACAGAGACAGAGGAACAAAGCCCAGTGGAATCAACTGACTGAATGAACAACTGAAGCTCACTAGGTTCTGTGACATGAACTTCTGATGAGAGACAGCAACACCGCTGAATCTCATTCCGCCAACTCAGAAACTCTGAACATCACACGTGTTCAAAACATTAAGAGAGTAGAATGATAAAATCTATATTTGGTAAAACAAAAATTATCTATTAAAGGTAAAATAATTGCAGTTGGATAATTCCTCTACTTGCACAAACACACTTTAGCTCTCAGCGCCTTAGCACTATTGACACTTAGGACGCCTGGAGACATGGGTCAGGAGAAGAGGGGTCACCACTGGGAACTTGGGTCCTTCACACAAACACTCCAGGGGAGAGGGGTGGGGTTTCAGGAAGATGATTTACTTTCCCAACAAATAAACAAGCCCTTCACAGAAAGGAGATTTTCAAGTCCTCAGGCTGTGGTGAGCCTGTCCTTAGGGAGGAGGGAGTCCAGCAGGTGCGGAAGGGACTCTGTCACTCTAGAGGACAGGGGGTGGCTCCATGTGATCTCTCCCTGTGAGTGAGGTGCTGCTGGGGAAATACAATTATTCTGGAATTAGAGTCTCCTCACCCATGTTCCCCAAGAAGAACCAGGATTCTGGTGGGGATATTGGCCCAGTCTGTGGAGGAAAATAGGTATCCAGGATGAAAATGGTGGAAAGAAAGGGCGATGTCTATAATAGTCCTGACTTGATGGTTCCATAAAACACAACTACAGGGCCTGAAGGAATATGTTCCAAAAGGAGGAGAAACGTGGGAAGAGCTCATGAACTTGTAATAATCAGACTCTTTTCTAAATCAAACACTAAAGATAATCCATCTTTTGTTTCAAAGACCGTATTCGCCAGAGTAATCTGGTAAATCGCTTATAAATACAGAAACCACAGGGCTTAGAGAGCCTGGTTTCCTATGTAAAGTAAGAGGGAAAAATGGAGCCTAAGATCAGGGCTACAGATGAGTTCATGGACAAGAACAGAGCAACATTTATGCATGAGAGACAAAAAGCAATAATGTGTGTAATTACAAACATACATCAGTCCTGAGTTAAGAAAAAGACCTTTCTCATTTGATTGATAAATATCCATTTGGATGGGCACATAGGAAGTTATTGGGAAATACACAAAATTAATAGTTTAGATTTATGACATTTTATTTGATCATATTGTAAATACATAAAGGAAAATCAAAAAAGGAAGTAAAAGTGTATATAAATGATTAGAAAATGAAAACTATCATGTTCCCTATTTAATGACCTTGCTTAGAAAGCATGGCATCAGAGAACCTACCTCAAGGTTCCACCAGACGCCGTCTCAGCCAGACCAGCAGCAGCCTCATCTTCCCCATAGCCTTCGTGCTCTCTCTACTGATGGCCCTGGTGCTGGTCAGCTACGGCCTGGGAGGATCCCTGGGCTGTGACCTGTCTCAGAACCACATGCTGGTTGGCAGGAAGAACCTCAGGCTCCTGGGCCAAATGAGGAGACTGTCCTCTCGCTTCTGTCTACAAGACAGAAAAGACTTCACTTTCCCCCAGGAGATGGTGGAGGGCAGCCAGCTCCAGGAGGCCCAGGCCATCTCTGTGCTCCACGAGATGCTCCAGCAGAGCTTCAACCTCTTCCACACAGAACGCTCCTCTGCTGCCTGGGACACCACCCTCCTGGAGCAGCTCCACACTGGACTCCATCAGCAGCTGGATGACCTGGACGCCTGCCTGGGGCAGGTGATGGGAGAGGAAGACTCTGCCCTGGGAAGGATGGGCCCCACACTGGCCATGAAGAGGTACTTCCAGGGCATCCATGTCTACCTGAAAGAGAAGGAATACAGTGACTGCGCCTGGGAAATCGTCAGACTGGAAATCATGAGAGCCTTGTCTTCATCAACCAGCTTGCAAGAAAGGTTAAGAATGATGGATGGAGACCTGAACTCACCTTGAGATGACTCTCACTGACTGAGATGCCACATCACCCTTGTATGCTCACCTGTAGTCATTTCAGAAGACTGATTTCTGCTTTAATCACAAAATTTATTAAATTAATTCAACCAGTACTTTGTCGCTAGTAGGAAGTAAATGTATTCAGTTTAGGGGGATTCAGTCCTAAGCAATGACTGCATTGATGTTATTTATTATTTGTTTGCTTATTTATTTAGTTATATTTATTCTTTTATCTCATCATATTTATTTTCTCATATAAAAGATTTTTTTACACTGTATTAAAATTTAGAAAATACATTTACATTTCCAGTTCATTAAATTTGTAATTTCTTTTATTTATTAAATCTTTATGAAGGTGAATTTCCTGAGTTTTTATTGTTTTTATTTAGTTTGTAAGTCAAGTCCAACTCTTTTGTACCCCATAGATTGTAGCTTGCCAGGCTTCCCTTGTTCATGGGATTTCCCAGGCAAGAATACTGGTGTGGGTTGCCATTCCCTTCTCCAGAGGATCTTCCCAACCCATGGATCCAACACTCATCTCCCGCATGGACAGGTGCTTTCTTCACCCACTGAGCCACAAGGGAAGCCCATTTTCTACAGAGGCTCATGGAAATATTTGTAATCCAATCTCTTGCAGGGCCTATAACTCTCAGGGGTCTTATCTATCACATATCTCAAATTTATGGTGAGGACTAATTCAGCAATCTCTATAAATCTATATGGTCAGTTAAATATGATTATTTAATTATTATCAGAATTATTAATTTTGTCAATCACATTAGACTCTCAGAAATAATTACCAGTTGATAGTTTTATTTTGCTAATTATATGAACTCATCAGGATTATGTGTAAATTTGTAAACTGCTCAATTTATCTAGAAATTTGGAGATAGACAATAAACTAATGAAAATATAAAGTACTGTAACAGTGAGGTATAGACAACAAAGGCACAATGCATGTTAGTAAAACAGGAAAATAAGTGATGGTTCAATACATGCAGTTTGCACAGATGTTTATGGTGTTTAGGGAGGTGGGGCTTGGAATCTGACATATTAGGTTTTGAAACCTGGATTTGCCATTTTCTTATTACATTATTTCACTCAAATAAAGTCTTACCAGGTGGCTCTTGGAAATGAGAATATTTACAACTCAGTTTCAACTATGTTGGAAGGATTAAGTGTCCCTTTTAAGGGCTAAGGAATTTGTAGTTCCTGACAACATCATTTTTTTATAAAGACTGATCTGTGGAATTTTTCTGGTAGGTCCTTGGTAATTATGTTCACAGTAGCGTTGTAACATTTAGTTAGTAATCAATTCAGGACTAATGTGCCACAAAAAGTGATGGCAACATCAAGGAATGTGTTTTTTTATCCTCAAATAAATATCAAGAATGAAATATATTCTAATGAATCATTGCCTCGGTATCTTCTTACCATGTTACGGACTTAATGCGTGTGTGTACCCAAAATTCGTATAATGAAAGGTACCCCCACCATGTGATCATAACAGAAGATGGGATATTACAGAGATCATTAGGTTTAGATGAGGTTCAGTTCAGTTCAGTTCAGTTGTGTCCAACTCTTTGTGACCCTATGGACTATAGCATGCCAGGCTTCCCTATCCTGCACCAACTCCCGGAGCTTACTTAAACTCATGTCCATTGAGTAGGTGATGCCATGCAACCATCTCATCCTCTGTCGTCCCCTTCTACTCTACCTTCAATCTTTCCCAGCATCAGGGTCTTTTCAAATGAGTCAGTTCTTCACATCAGGTGGCCAAAGCATTGGAGTTTCAGCTTCAACATCAGTCCCTCCAATGAATATTCAGGACTGATTTCCTTTAGGATAGACTGGCTGGATCTCCTTGCAGTCCAAGGGACTCTCAAGAGTCTTCTCCAACAACACAGTTCAAAAGCATCAATTCTTCCATGCTCAGCTTTCTTTATAGTCCAACTTTCATATCCATACGTGACAACTGGAAAAACCATAGCCTTGACTAGATGGACCTTTGTTGGCCAAGTAATGTCTCTGCTTTTTAATATGCTATCTAGGTTGGTGATAGGTTTTCTTCCAAGGAGCAAGCGTCTTTTAATATCATGGCTGCAATCACCATCTGCAGTGATTTTGGAGCCCAGAAAAATAAAGCCTCTCACTCTTTCCATTGTTTCCCTACCTATTTGCTATGAAGTAATGGGACCGGATGCCATGATCTTAGTTTTCTGAATGTTGAGGTTTAAGCCAACTTTTTCACTCTCCTGTTTCACTTTCATAAAGAGGCTCTTTAGTTCTTCTTTGCTTTCTCTCATAAGAGTGTCAGAGGTTATTGCGTATCTGAGGTTACGGATATTTCTCCTGACAATCTTGATTCTAACTTGTGTTTCATACAGTCCAGTATTTCTCATGATGTACTTTGCATATAAGTTAAACAAGCAGGGTGACAATATACAGCCTTGACATACTTCTTTTCCTATTTGGAACCAGTCTGTTGTTTCATGTTGTTCTAACTATTGCTTCTCGACCTGCATACAGATTTCTCAGGAGGCAGATCAGGGGGTCTGCTATTCCCATCTTTTGAAGAATTTTCCACAATTTGTTGTGGTCTACACAGTCAAAGGCTTTAGCATAGTCAATAAAGCAGAAGTAGATGTTTTTTCTGGAACTCTCTCGCTTTTTTGATGATCCAACGGATTTTGGCCATTTGATTTCTGGTTCCTCTGCCTTTCCTAAAACCAGCTTGAACATCTGGAAGTTCATGGTTCATGTACTGTTGAAGCCTGGCTTGGAGAATTTTGAGAATTACTTTGCTAGCGCGTGAGATGAATGCAATTGTGTGGTAGTTTGAACATTCTTTGGCATTGCCTTTCTTTGGGATTGGAATGAAAACTGACCTTTTCCAGTCCTGTGGCCACTGCTGAGTTTTCCCAATTTGCTAGCATATTGAGTGTAGCACTTTCACAGCATCATTTTTTAGGATTTGAAATAGCTCAACTGGAATTTCATCATCTCCACTAGCTTTGTTCATAGTGATGTTTCCTAAGGCCCACTTGACTTCACATTCCAGGATGTCTGGCTCTAGGTGAGTGATCACACCATCGTGGTTATCTGGGTCATGAAGATCTTTTTTGTACAGTTCTTCTGTGTATTCTTGCCACCTCTTATTATCTTCTGCTTCTGTTAGGTCCTTACCATTTCTGTTCTTAATTGTGCCCATCTTTGCATGAAATGTTCCCTTGGTATCTCTACTTTTCTTGAAGAGATCTCTAGTCTTTCCCATTCTATTGCTTTCCTCTGTTTCTTTGCATTGATCACCGAGAAAGGCTTTCTTATCTCTTCTTGCTATTCTTTGGAACTCTGCATTCAGATGGGTATATCATTCCTTGTCCCCTTTGCCTTTCACTTCTCTTCTTTTAATAGCTATTTGTAAGGCCTCCTCAGTCAACCATTTTGCCTTTTTGCATTTCTTTTTCTTGGGGATGTTGTTGATCACTGCCTCCTGTACAACGTCACAAACCTCCATCCATAGTTCTTCAGGCACTCTGTCTATCAGATCTAATCCCTTGAATCTATTTCTCACTTCTACTGTATAATCATAAGGGATTTGATTTAGGTCATACATGAATGGTCTAGTGTTTTTCCCTACTTTCTTCAATTTAAGTCTAAATTTGGCAATAAGGAGTTCATGATCTGAGCTACAGTCAGCTCCCAGTTTTGTTTTTGCTGTCTGTATAGAGCTTCTCCATCTTTGGTTGCAAAAAATGTAATCAATCTGATTTCAGTATTGACCATTTGGTGATGTCCATGTGTAGAGTCTTCTGGGTTTTTAGAAGAGTGTGTTTGCTATGACCAGTGAGTTCTCTTGGCAAAACTCTATTAGCCTTTACCCTGCTTCATTTTGGACTCCAAGGCCAAATTTGCCTATTATTCCAGGTGTTTCATGACTTCCTACTTTTGCATTCCAGTCCTATATAATGAAAAGGACATCTTTTGGGGGTGTTAGTTCTAGAAGGTCTTGTAGGTCTTCAAGGAACCATTCAACTTCAGCTTCTTCAGCATTACTGGTTGGGGCATAGACTTGGATTACTGTGATATTGAATGGTTTTCCTTGGAAATGAACAGAGGTCATTCTGTCATTTTGGGGACTGCATCCAAGTACTGCATCTCAGACTCTTTTGTTGACTATGATGGCTATTCCATTTCTTCTAAGGGATTCTTGCTCACAATAGTAGATATAATGGTCATCTGGGTCAAATGCATCCATTCCAGTCCTTTTTAGTTCACTGATTCCTAAAATGTCGATCTCCCCTCTTGCCATCTCGTTTGAACACTTCTAATTTGCTCATCCACTTCCAATAGATGACGTTATGAGGAGGGATTCCTTAAGCATGGGATTATTGTCTTTATGAGACTCACAAGACACTTTGCTTCCTCTTTCCTCTCCACCATAGGAGGACAGAGAGAAGCTGGCAGTTTGCAACCCAAAAGAGAGTTCTCACCAGAACTCAACCCTGCTGGTACCCTGATCTCACACTTCAGCCCCCACCATTCTGACAAATAAACTTCTATCACTGATGAGCCACCCAGGCTTTGGGACCTTGTTAGAGCAGCCTGAATTAAGACACAGGGCATGGCATTTTTAGCTCCTGCAATACACTAGTTGAAGTCGTACATAAATATTTCATGTTCAAAGCACACATGACAGAGAAGAAATTGTCATGTGTAATTATTCTCAACCTCCTTCTTAACAAAAAGGACTGGTAATCTGTGCTCACAAATAAAGATCATAGAGTCTGGATCAAACAGAGAGGAATGATGGCCCATCTTAAGGACATTAAAAGTATTTTGAGAGAAAAGAAACACCAAGAAATACAAGGCAACAGGAAAGAATGCTCTGCCTTCAGGTTCTTCCTAGGGGATAATGGGAAAAAATACTCAAAATAATTTTCTAAATTTTAATTTTTTTAATTTAATTTTTTCAAGGCATTTAATCTTTTAGCCAATTGTTCCCTATCCATGGCTTGGTCCAAATATTTGCATCAACCAATCTTTTAATCAGTAACAAGTCAGAGAGGGGGAATGAAATTAACCAATTTGCTTAACTTCATGTTATCGGTAACAGTCAGTTAATTTCAGCATCTTGACAATTAAAATATTTTCCCTTAATTCCTGAGTTTTCCTGCCAACTTGTTCAAGAAGAAATCTTTTAGTTCCATGTTCTAAATTACTTTTCTTTTCTTATTATCTGTGATAGGCCAAGAAGAAGATTTTTTAAAATTTAGTCTGCGCAGGGATAAATATTCTTAAAACAGGAAATCACAGCTCCCTGGTCCTTGGCCCTGGTGGTGGCCACCCTCTGACTCACCCCCAGGGCATCCCAGACACCTTCCAGAGGTCCCATTACCACTGCCAGGTTCCCCTGTCTCTGAGCTGTCACTGGATCACACCAGAAAGGATCCAAATCTGTAAAATCGACTCCAACTCGCTGACTCCCCACCTGAAACCCCTCAGTAAGTGGAATCCTTCCTGGAAAATAAAGCACAAAACTCTAGGGAAGGCTCAGAAAATGCAAGGTTCCATGCTTCCAACCAGAGAACACTGTCACGGGCATGGCTATGACAAGGCTCCCTGTGAAAAAGAAAGGTTTTTCCCGTGACAGTAAGTCAGTATCAAGAGGCTCACTGAGGATGCTATGCCCTGGTTGCCTGCAGAACCCAGAACTGCAAACTCTCCCAAGTGGGCATTTCCCAAAGGAACCCAAGAAAAAGACCTCCCTCTTGCAGCTGCCTGGAGAAGCTTACCATTCAGGGTTCAATGGAGGAAATTTTACTGTTATTTTTGAGCCACTAAAAATCCTGTCCTACTCTTTGCGACCCCATGGACTGCAGCACACCAGGATTCCCTGTCCTTCACTATCTCCTGGAGTTTGCTCAAATTCATTGCCATTGAGTTGGTAATGCCATCAAACCCTCATCCTCTGTTGCCCCCTTCTCCTCCTGCCCTCAATCTTCCCCAGCATCAGGGTCTTTTCCATTGAGTTGGCTCTGTACATCAGATGGCCAAAGTATAGGGCTTCCCTGGTAGCTCAGATGGTAAAGAATGTACTTGCAATGCAGGAGACCCAAGTTTGATCCCTGGGTCAGGAAGACCCCTGGAGAAGGGAATGGCAACCTGCTCCAGTATTCTTGCCTGGAGAATTCCATGGACAGAAGAGCAACTGGCTGGCTAGAGTCCATGTGGTCGCAAAGATCAAGACACGACTGAGCAACTAACACTTATTTATTGGAGTTTCAGCTTCAGCATCAGTCCTTCCAAAAATATTCAGGTTTGATTTCGTGACTGGTTTCATCTACTTGTTGACCAAAGGACCCTTAAGAGTCTTCTAAGGCAACACAATTTGAAAGTAAAATTCTACTGCGCTCAGCTTTCTTTGTGGTCCAACTCTCCCAAGATCATTGGAAATACCATAGCTTTGACTATACAGACCTTTGTCATCAAAGTGATGCCTATGCTTTTTAATATGCTGTCTAGTTCTGTCATAGCTTTTCTTCCAAGGAGCAACTGTCTTTTAATTTTGTAGCTGAAGTCACTGCCCACAGTGATTTTGGAGACAAAGAAAAGAAAATTTGTCAGTTTCCACTTTTTCCCCATCTATTTACCATAGATGTCATAGCTTAGGTTTTTAAATGTCGAGTGTTATCCCAGTCTTTCAGTCTCCTGTTTCACCTCATCATAAGGCTCTTTAGTTCCTCTTCACTTTCTTCCACTGGAGTGATATCATGGTATTTTATTACTTATCCCTATCAAAGTTGTCAAGAATATGCTTAAAAGCATGTCAAGAGCTAAACAGAAAGAAATGTTGATAAAATAGAGATGAATATTGAGTAGCCAGGGAATTAAAAATTGGTTTCTGATTTGAAAGAAAGTTAAAAGTACCTCAAAATAAATAATAAGAAAATAATTTAAGATTTTCAATGATTTTGAGTTTTGAAAGATTTTTAAGTCTATCTATACTGTGGTATTATTATATATTTTTAAATGAATTTCATATGAATATGTAATTTGGTACATTACTATTTATATAAGTAAGTATCCTCCATTAAAAGTCATTCTTCAAACTCATTCATCAAGTTAAATAAAATTCAACAGCTTTTACATTTAATGTACACCTTTCATTTTATGGCATTGTTAACCCTAGGGTGAATACAACAAGGAAGCTTTGCACTTTCTTTTTCTATGTATAAAGATACGCATGGAGTACAAAGATGGATCCACAGCATAATCGTGTTGTTAAAATTTCATGGTCGGGGTAATAGGAAAAAAATATCTCAGAAGACTCTGTCAATAGGGGAAGGGGGGGCAATAATGAAAACAACGTTTGTGAAATGCTGTCCTAACCCATTTGAAGAGTGCAAATTGAAAAGCAAAAACAAAAGTAGAAAGCAAAAGGGAACTTTCAGAAAATGGAAAGCATGGGCTCCTATTTAAGACACAGACCTGAAGGAAGGTCTTCAGAGAACCTAGAAAGCAGGTTCACAGAGTCACCCACCTCCCCAGGCCAGAAGCATCTGCAAGGTCCCTGATGGCCCCAGCCTGGTCCTTCCTCCTGTCCCTGCTGCTGCTCAGCTGCAACGCCATCTGCTCTCTGGGCTGCCACCTGCCTCACTCCTACAGCCTGCCCAACAGGAGGGTCCTGATGCTCCTGCGACAACTGAGGAGGGTCTCCCCTTCCTCCTGCCTGCAGGACAGAAATGACTTCGCATTCCCACAGGAGGCGCTGGGTAGCAGCCAGCTGCAAAAGGCTCAAGCCATCTCTGTGCTCCACGAGGTGACCCAGCACACCTTCCAGCTCTTCAGCACAGAGGGCTCGGCTGCCACATGGGACGAGAGCCTCCTGGACAAGCTCCACGCTGCACTGGACCAGCAGCTCACTGACCTGCAAGCCTGTCTGAGGCAGGAGGAGGGGCTGCGAGGGGCTCCCCTGCTCAAGGAGGATGCCAGCCTGGCTGTGAGGAAATACTTCCACAGAATCACTCTCTATCTGCGAGAGAAGAGACACAGCCCTTGTGCCTGGGAGGTTGTCAGAGCAGAAGTCATGAGAGCCTTCTCTTCCTCAACAAACTTGCAGGAGAGATTCAGGAGAAAGGACTGACACACACCTGGTTCAACACGGAAATGACTGTCATGGACCAACAGACCACACTTCCTCCTGCGCTGCCATGTGGAAGACTCTCATTTCTGCTGTCATCCTGCCCTGAATTGATTCAATTTGTCAAAGGTTTTCAGGAATATTAAAGGATATCATGTTTTACTCTACAGGAACTACTCCCTCACAGATACTAAAGCTGATCTATCTACTTATTTATCTACATGGACATTTATCTACTTTAATATTTATTTATTTATTTATATTTACTTAAATTATTTTGTTTATATAATATTATGTATGTATACTTAAGGGAAAATACATATTTTGTATTTAGTCAGCTTATAATTTTTATTATTCATTAAATTATTACTATTAAAAAACATCCTTTGCTTTTTTCTTTAAAAAAGCAACACCGAGGTGAATGCACAACTTGATTAAAGAATTAATTTAAAAGTCCTTGACCCATTTTTTTGATATGCAGATTAGAGTGAAAAATACACTTCATTTAGCCAGGTTGTGTGTTGCCCTCAAGACCTAGATATAAACATAACTAATTCAATCACTTTTGTAACTTTTATTTTTTTTAAAAGGAAATTATATCAAATCAATAATCAGTTAATTCATATTAAAATGTTAACTATTTTAAAAATAGTACTAATTAGTAGTAGAAATGAGTATCAGTTAGGTTGAATTCTACAATAAAAGGGAGAAAATTGGAATACTGCCAGTAGAATATGGACCAAGCTGTGAGAGGATATAAATGTTAACTACTATAGGGGTAATTAGTGAAATGTTGTTGAATCACGCAAAGACGCCGGGATTCTTGGCCCTCGGAGGAGAAGAATTCAGTCTGGGGCCAGAGATGAGGCTTGATCGCTCAGAGCTTTTGTGTAATAAAGTTTTATTAAAGTATAAAGGAGATAGAGAAAGCTTCTGACATAGGCATCAGAAGAGGGCAGAAAGAGTACCCCCCTGCTAGTCTTCCGCAGGATGTTATATAGTCACTAGCAGTCTGTTAATGAAAGAAAGGTATATCTTAAAACTCAGAATGGCACCAGGCCCCTCACCCATAAGATGCATTTTGGGATAATCTTGGCACCAAATGGTTCATCCTGGGCCATAAAATGATTAACTTGAATATTGAAGAAGGGCAGATCACCATACAAATAGTTTCATTTACATAGATTAGGGGAACAATATCTGAGTATAACATACTGGTTTGTCAAGTAGGTTCTGAGCCAAGAGGCAGAACCAACTTGAAGACAGAGTTTGGGGTAAATGTATAGTATATTAGCATAGCTTAAGACAAACATTTCCATAAGAAAAAGGCATTGGTTATCTCTAAGTTTGAGAATAGTTAACTTCAGGTGAAACCAGATGTCATTATGGCAACACAGTATTTTAAGAGAAACCTCCTTTTAAATTTGTATAGAGAAGGAAAAAATATCGCTAGTTTGTTTCCTCCTGCCGCTTAAGAGAGAGAAAAATGTCTGACATGTGCAGGCTATTTCCTCCCTTTGGAGACCCCTGGCCTTCCTGCCTGTTACCCTCTCATTAGTAAACATATCAGTGCAAATGTCCATTGGATATTGGAGATGGAAATTTACAAGCAATTCCATTAAATATAAAGCATGGAACAGAAAAACTGATCAAATGGGAAAAGAGTATAAAATGAGAAAAGGACTTAAAATTGAGTCCTATGACCTCAACCTTAAAAGGGAGGGAGCACCACAAAGGATTCTTGGCAACTGAAAAAAATACTGGCAACCTGACTGCCGGGACTTCAGTTTTTTGGGTGGGCTTACTGAGGATTCTAGCCAAGAGGACAGACTCTACTCAGCTCTGAGGAACTGCTTCAAGGTTTTAGAGGGGGTCAGTATATAAATGTGATTGTGCTAAAGGGGTTACATGCCATCACTTGGTAAAAGGTGGCTGAGAGTCAGTAGGAACAGATATCTCCATGAATGATTTTAGTGCTCTTCTACCTATGAGGAGTTGCAAAAACTGGGTTCATAACTTTTTCTCAGGAAAATTGTCTAACTCTCTGCTGGTCTGTTGTGTTAGTTTCCCAGAGCACAGAGTGCCTCTTTCCGATCTCCATCCTGAACTTCTATCAGAGCCTGCTGGAGGCCAGGAAACACAATGGGTAGTGACTTCATTCCCACTTGTTTACTTGTTGGGAACAAGATGCCAAGTGACATTTTAGCTGTCATCTCGAAGGAGAAAAGTCAGAGTTCATGTGGCTAGAAATTGATGCTCTCCCTTTGTTCTTAAACTCACGAGAAAAGTCCAGAATTTAAAATACAAAGATCCCAGGGCTCAGCTCTTATAGGGCTAATAAAGTTATTTTACTATATCTCATTGAAGAAATCACTCATAAAATCTTAGATTTACCACCTCATGGCTTGCGGGACCTAATTTTTCATACCAGGGACTGAATCCAGGTCACAGTGAGAAGGGCCAGATCCTGACCTGTAGGAAAGTCCCTCATTTATTTTTATTTTTCAATTAGCAGAAAAATCTGTTCCCCTCTAACTACTTAATAGTAATTTTGTCTATTTTGATTAGACCTTAAAGAGATTTCTCTAGACTTAAGACCACCTCCCTTATTGCCCTACAAAGCCATTTAGCATTTGCAAGGGATTTAAGGGCTTTTGTCATCTCATTCTCCTCCTCCAATTTGTTTTGTTGGTTTCCCATTATCATGTTCATTTGAACCCTTCACTCTTTTAAATGGGCTTGTTCAGACAAATCATTGTAAAGCTCCTTAGGTGTACCTTTGTATTTGGTACATTGGGAATAGTTCAATGCTCCAGATTGATATTTCTCTCCAGTTGTATAAATGCTGTGATCCAAATAGGGTTAATGAGAGAACTGGGTTAATATTTTAAAGAGCTTAAAATGGCAAGTCCATTAGTAGCAAACAAAATCCAGTTATTACTTTTCAATATTATGATTACTATTACCCAGATTAACAAAAGGATCTTTGGAATTATCTGATTCCCTTTTATTTAATTCTAGCTTTCACAAAGCATCTTCTCATTGTTGAGTGGATTTATCACCAGGACAGATGCTCAGCAAGGCTGGTCTCCACAATTCTGCCACAGAGAGTTAGTGTTATACCAACTGAGGTTCCACTTATCAGTTTCATATGAGCTGATGGGTGTGACTTCTTCATTCTCTCCTAAAACTGATCTTACATGGATTAAATGAAAGAAAAATGAGGTAACTAATCCTGCAAAGCCAAGGGCAGTCAACTGACCCAGAACTTTTCCTTCATTGAGTTTCTGGCAGACGCAGCTGTGTCCCAGCCTTTCTGTTGTTCACACTGGCCTCATCCTTCCCCTCTGCCTCAGCGTGTCCCCAGCTGTGCTGCACTGAAGTTTGCTAACTCAGAAAACGTCATCGTGTCAGGGGAAAGCCACTTCCCTTTTTTCATATTCATAACATTCAGATTTACATTTGTTTTCTTTTTGTCTACATTTGTTTTCTCATCTCGAATTTTACTTTCTAGGAAAGTTGCAAAGAAAAACACAAAAAAATCTAAAGTCTTGAAAATGATAGAGATACAGCCCCTCTGGCTTTCTTTACTTCCTTTTATTGTTCTCACCTCATCATGAATTAGGACTAGAGCAGGAGCAGTGAGACTAATCTTGTCCAGTATGTCAATATAAATTAAAACAACTTCAACTGAAGAATCACCCACAAGCAAAGAAAGAAGGCTATTTCCCCCCGACTGAGTAGTGTGAGTCTCACTGCCCTGCATTCTCAGAGGAAGACAGAGACAGAGGTACAAAGCCCAGTGGAATCAACTGACTGAATGAACAACTGAAGCTCACTAAGTTCTGACATGAACTTCTGATGAGAGACAGCAACACCACTGAATCTCATTCCGCCAACTCAGAAACTCTGAACATCACACGTGTTCAAAAAATTAAGAGAGTTGAATGATAAATCTATACTATACAGATAAATCTATACTATAAATAAAAATTATCTCTCTACTAAAGGTAAAACAATTGTAGTTGGATAATTCCTCTCTCTACTTGCACAAACACACCTTACTCTCAGCATGTGAGCAATACTGACACTTAGGACACTTGGGGATATGGGTCTGGAGAAGAGGGATCACCACTGGGAACTCGGGTCCTTCACACAAACATTCCAGAGGAGAAGGTGGGGGTTTAGGAAGACAATCTATTTTCCCAACAAGTAAACAAGCCCTCCACAGAAAGATTTTTCACGTTCTCAGGCTGTGGTGAGCCTGTCTGCAGGGAGGGAACCCAGCAGGTGAGCAAGGGGACTCAGTCACTCCAGAGGACAGGGGGTGGCTCCATGTGGTCTCTCCCATGTGAGTGATGTACACCTGGGGAAATACAATTATCCTGGAATTAGAGTCTCCTCACCATGTTCCCTGAGAAGAACCAGGATTCTGGTGGGGTACTGGCCCAGCCAGTGAAGGACAATACGTCTCCAGCATGAAAATGGTGGAAAGAAAGCGTGATGTCTGTAATAGTCCTGACTTCATGGTTCCCTGAAGCACAACCACATGGACCTGCAGGAACGTGTTCTAGAAGGAAGAGAAACATGGGAGGAGCTCATGGACTCACAATAATCAGAATCTTCTCTAAATCGAACACTGAAGATAAGCCATCATTTATTTCAAAGAGCTTAATTACCAGAGTGAACTGGTAAATACTTTATAAACACAGAAACATAGAGATGAGGGAGCCTGGCTTCCTATGTAAAGTAAGAGGGAAAAGTGGAGTCTAAGATCAAGGCTACAGATGAGTTCATGAACAAGAGCAGAGCAACATTTATGCATAAGACACAAAAAGCAATAATGTGTGTAATTACAAACATACATCGCTCCTGAGTTAAGTAAAAGACCTTTCTCATTTGATTGATAAATATCCATTTGGATGGGTACATTTTAAGTTATTGGGAAATAGATAAAATTAATAGTTTAGACTGATGACAATTTCTTTGACCATATTCAGAATAAATACAGGAAAATCAAAAAAGGAAGTAAAAGTGTATAGAAATGACTAGAAAATGAAAACTACCATGTTCCCTATTTAATGGCCTTGCTTAGAAAGAGTGGCATCAGAGAACCTACCTCAAGGTTCCTCCAGACGCCGTCCCAGCCAGCCCAGCAGCAGCCTCATCTTCCCCATGGCCTTCGTGCTCTCTCTACTGATGGCCCTGGTGCTGGTCAGCTACGGCCTGGGAGGATCCCTGGGCTGTGACCTGTCTCAGAAGCACATGCTGGTTGGCAGGCAGAACCTCAGGCTCCTGGGCCAAATGAGGAGACTCTCCCCTCGCTTCTGTCTGCAGGACAGAAAAGACTTCGCTTTCCCCAGGAGATGGTGGAGGGCAGCCAGCTCCAGGAGGCCCAGGCCATCTCTGTGCTCCACGAGATGCTCCAGCAGAGCTTCAACCTCTTCCACACAGAGCGCTCCTCTGCTGCCTGGGACACCACCCTCCTGGAGCAGCTCTGCACTGGACTCCATCAGCAGCTGGACGACCTGGATGCCTGCCTGGGGCAGGTGATGGGAGAGGAAGACTCTGCCCTGGGAAGGACGGGCCCCACACTAGCTGTGAAGGGGTACTTCCAGGGAATCCATGTCTACCTGCAAGAGAAGGAATACAGCGACTGCGCCTGGGAAATCGTCAGAGTGGAGATGATGAGAGCCCTCTCGTCATCAACCAGCTTGCAAGAAAGGTTAAGAAAGATGGGTGGAGATCTGAACTCACCTTGAAATGACTCTCACTGACTAAGATGTTACATCAGCCTTGCACATTCACCTGTGGTCATTTCAGAAGTTTCTGATTTCTGCTTTAGCCACAAAATTTACTGAATTACTTAAGCATATATTTTGTAGTATTAAGCAAGGATGTTAAAAACTTAGCTCTAGGGTCATCAGTCCTTAAGTGATTATTTCCCTGATTTATTTATTATTTATTTATATTTGTTCTTGTCATATTTATATTTTCATATAAGGATGTTTGCCTTCACATTGTATTAAGATTTAGGAAATATGTTCAGCTTTCCATTTCATTAACTATGATTTTTTATTTATTAAATTCTTATCAAACTCTTTTAGTTTTCTTTTTTGGTGTGTGAGATCAAATTTATTCTGCTCTCTTTTAGTGAATGGCATTTCCAAACATATTTTTACTGAATGATTGAATACACACAAAAATGAACTAATCCAGCAATGAGTATTTAAGTAGAAAATCCTGTGTTTTGAGCAAAGAAATCTCCACAGGTGACACTGCCTCACTGGAAACATATTTGTGCAGTGGTCTCTGTGTAGAAATCCAGACACTTAGTCTGTTTATTCTTAACACCTAAATTCAATCTTCAGTATTCTAAACAAAAGTGAGTAATTGATGGTAACACTTATCTACTCATTCATTCATTCAGTTCATGTCACATGTATTAATTGAGTATCAAAGTGGCAGATTGTGGAATTGCCTTTAAGAAACACTGGTAAATAAATCTAATTCAGTACCTTCTACGTTGAAACTTTCAGTCTCATAGAGAACAATACATAAAAATAATGTATTTTAAAAAATTTTCAATTATATTAAAAAATACAAAAAGAAGTAATGGAAAACTGGGTTCTCACATCAGAAGATACTTACAGGTAATTTTTACAGGTAATTTTCAGGGAAAAAAGAGGGATACCTTTTCTATGGTACCTGGGAGGTATGTAATTGTAGAAGCCTGATTGGCTTTTGGCCAAGTGGGTCTACAATAAACAAACGCCACAGTTAAAAGTACTGATTTGAAATTCTTTATTGTGTGTCTCGGAGAGGGAAATGGCAACCCACTCCAGTGTTCTTGCCTGGAGAATCCCAGGGACAGAGGAGCCTGGTGGGCTGCCGTCTATGGGGTCACACAGTTGGACACAACTGAAGAGACTTAGCAGCAGCAGCAGCAGCATTGTGTGTCTGGTAATAAGGAAATGGGGATGGATGTGGTCGCTTATAAACAGAATAGACAATGAGAAGAGGCCCCTCAGTATTTAAGAGTCAGGCAGATGCGAGTCTGCAACAGGCACTGAGGCAGGGGGCAGTGCAGTGAGAAGGACACAAGGATGAACAGGGGAGAGACTATTGAAGGAAAGGAGTGTGTTTCAAAGACACGGTGGGACTTGCAGGGTGAGTGAGGACTGACCTGTCCCAGAGGACCTGAAACATACGCCACCAGTGACCGTAGCAGGATCTTGTTTAGTAGAATTAATGGGGCAGAAATCAGATGCGAGTAAGTGAAGAAGGGGAATTAAGGGTACTGTGTACAGACAATGATTTTGCAAACTTGTTTGTGAAGCAGAGGAGAGAAATAGGTGGAACTTTGAGGAAAGTGTAGCTTACTATCTCTGTGCATATCTTGTTCTGTTTTTGCAATATGTTTTCTGAGAATTATTTTGAAGAATGTAGGAAATGACAGAAACATGATTATTTTAAATATTTTACTATTTTAAATCATTATTTGGCTAAAATAGCAATTTCTCATTTTTGTAAATAATATTACTTTGTGGTGGACTTGTCAGAGTGGAAAGACAAAGAAGTGCATGCAATGATGAACAATTCATTATTTCCCTCAAGAATCATTATGCTAAATTTGTGCCTTATTCAACTCATAGTTTTAGTTCAATCATCAACATATTGCTTTTGTGACTTGACATATGATAAGTTTTTTTAGTACTGTACAGAGGATAAATGTATTTTTTCAGTTTTCCTATTCTAAAATCCATATTAATAACATAAATAGACATCTGATGGGTATCAAGGTCATGTGTAATCGTGGCACTTCACACATAAAGTAAAGATGTCTGCCAAATATTAAAAGATATAGTATCAAGTGACAATGTACGTTGTGCTGAAATTTAAAGCATTTTGGCACAAAAAGATTATACATTTTCATGCAGTTTAATTTGGCAGGATGCTATTTTAAATCAAATGGTAAAAGTTAATAAAGCTCTACTAAAACCCTCCATAAACCCATCTAGAAATAAAACAGCTTGTTCAGGGAATTCCCTGGCGGTCCAGTAGCTTAGACTCCGAGCTCCCAGTGCAGGGGGCCCGGGTTTCATCCTCGTCAGGGAACTAGGTCCCACAAGCGAAACTAAAGATCACACTGCAAGGATGTTGGAAGACCGTGCATGCAGTAACTAAGACCCACCACAGCCAAATAAATAAATAAACAAAACAAAAACAAAACAGCTTACTCATAGGAGGCCTACCATTTTGCTTACAACAAATGAAACACAGTGAGTTTGAAAGTATGTTGTACGCATGCTTCAGTTCAGTTCAGTTCAGTCGCTCAGTCGTGTCTGACTCTTTGTGACCCCATGAATTGCAGCACACCAGCCCTCCCTGTCCATCACCAACTCCCGGAGTTCACTCAAACTCAAGTCCATCGAGTCGGTGATGCCACCCAGCCATCTCATCCTCTGTCATCCCCTTCTCCTCCTGCCCCCAATCCCTCCCAGCATCAGTCTTTAAAAGCAGTCAACTCTTCGCATGAGGTGGCCAGAGTACTGGAGTTCCAGCTTCAGCATCAGTCCTTCCAAAGAACACTCAGGACTGATCTCCTTTAGAATGGACTGGTTGGATCTCCTTGCAGTCCAAGGGACTCTCAAGAGTCTTCTCCAACACCACAGTTCAAAAACATCAGTTCTTCGGGCGCTCAGCTTTCTTCCACAGTCCAACTCTCACATCCATACATAACCACTGGAAAAACCATAGCCTTGACTAGATGGACCTTTGTTGGCAAAGTAATGTCTCTGCTTTTGAATATGCTATCTAGGTTGGTCATAACTTTCCTTCCAAGGAGTAAGCGTCTTTTAATTTCATGGCTGCAGTCACCATCTGCAGTGATTTTGGAGCCCCCAAAAGTAAAGTCTGACACTGTTTCCACTGTTTCCCCATCTATTTCCCATGAAGTGATGGGACCAGATGCCATGATCTTAGTTTTCTGAATATTGAGCTTTAAGCCAACTTTTTCACTCTCCTCTTTCACTTTTATCAAGAGGCTTTTTAGTTCCTCTTTACTCTCTGCCATAAGGGTGGTGTCATCTGCATACCTGAGGTTATTGAGATTTCTCCCGGCAATCTTGATTCCAGCTTGTGCTTCTTCCAGCCCAGTGTTTCTCATGATGTACTCTGCAGGGTGACAATATACAGCCTTGATGTACTCCTTTTCCTATTTGGAACCAGTCTGTTATTCCATGTCCAGTTCTAACCATTGCTTCCTGACCTGCATACAGGTTTAGTGGTGTTCAACTCTTGCTTGAATTCTTTGTGACCTCTTGGATTTACCCACCATGCTCCTCTGTCCATGGGATTATCCCACCAAGAATACTGCAGTGTGTTACCATTTCCTCCTCCAAGGAATCTTCCCAATCCAGGAACTAAACCCCTGTTTCCTGTGGCTCCTACATTGTCAGGTGGATTCTTTACCACTGAGCCACCTGGGAAGCCCTGAAAGTACGTTAATAAATGTAAAACGCTTGGGATAGATATGCAAGCACTTTCTGAACTTGAAAATATATGGACAAACAGGAATTAGAAATTGGAAATGCAGGAATAACTGGATGAAAGTATCAATTATTTTGGGCTATAAGCATATTTTTAAAGTTAGATTATAGACATCCTGATTTCAACTTTGAAATTTAGATATGAATATAAAAATCTAAACTAAGTGCATTCACATTTTGAGTATTTAACAAAGGAACTTTATTTTCATGTAAATACATCTGATATGCAAAAAGCAGCCACTGACTTGGCTCTTACGTATTTTAATGATTTAAGTTCTGCAGAAATTTATTTTAAGTAGTTTTAAGCAAGATGTACAGCTTCATTGGTGGTCAGGTGGTAAAGAATCTCCCTGCAATATGGGAGACCTGGGTTCAATCCCTGGGTTGGGAATATTCTCTAAAGAAGGGAATAGCAATCCATTCCGATATTCTTGCCTGGAGAATTCCATGGGCAGAAGAGCCTGGCAAGCTACAATCCGTGGTCTCACAAAGAGTCAGACATGACTGGGCGACTAACACACACACACACCCACACACACACAAACACACGCAAGCAAGATGCAACATCAGTAATTTGTAATATAAAATCAGTTTTGTGTTTCGATCTTCTCAAGTGACTCATAAATTTGGTTTAGTGCAATCTTAAGCAAAATTAAAAGTGGCCTTGAAAATTTTATAGAAAATACTAGTCACAGTGGGATGCTGCAAAAGGAATTCCAGCGAGCTGAAGTTAATTAAAAATTCTTTAAAACCACAAAAAATGTCAAAATAGTGATTCTTAATAATGAAAACAAGATAATTAAAGAAGCATATTTTGAAAACTGACTAGTTTCCTTTTATTAGAATGAAGAAAAATTATAATGAATTCTGGTTTGGGTATAAATAAAACATGTAAATTTTAAAAGGTGCTGTGAATTTTAATATTAATAATTGATAGTGTATAATAATTATTCAGCTATTAATAAATAAGAGCTTCAATATTTAAAATTTTAATGTTAATAATTAATAGTATTTTAAATAATAGTTTCAATATTTCAAATGGTGCTGTGAATTTTAATGTTAATTAATAGTTTATAATAATTACATGGTTATTAATAATGATATTTTCAATAAGTTTCAATATTTCTCCACCAATTTAAAACTGTAGGAAAAATAAACCATTAAAAATCATAAAAGGAAACATATAGAAACAAAGCTTACCTTTTGCCTCAGGCTCCAGTAAGTTTGAGCCGCGCATCAGCCGTGTCCCTAAATCATTCCACTCGCAGGACTGGGGGATCCCATTACTTGGAAGATACCTGTCCAGATTGTAGATGCCTTTCCCCTTTCCCTGAATTAGTCTTTTCCCCAAAAACAATCTTGAATCTGAAAACATACCACGACATGCTCTGATTTCAAGCCATCAATCGCAGCATTAACAGGCACGGTGTAAACCGCTCTGGCTAAAATCTTTTCCCAGGAAGGGGAGGATGAACGCAAGAACAGGTGCAGAAATCAAAGGCTCTGAGCGAAGCCGCGGCAAAGCTGCCCTGGGCAGTAGGGCCCGAAAAGGAAATTTCCTCACGGCTCCGTCGGCCCCACGCGTTCCCTGGGCCCCGGCGGCCTGGGACCCCTGGGTTCTCCCGGTGGATCCCGCGCTAGAGTTCGTGGCGCTGAACCTGGAGGCGGGTCCCGCTGGGTGGGCGGTGCTGTCGGTGCGTTACGGCGAATTCGGGTGCCCCCTCCCGGCCGCTGGGGCGCAGCGAAAGGAGCTTTGGGCTCACTTGAACCGCAGCAGCGCGTGCCATTTCTCCGTGGTCCGCTGAATCACTGAGCTGAATGGCACGATCTATTTGCTAATGGTGCTAGGGATACCTTGCTTCAGCCTCTCCTAGGCTCAAAGCTAGGCTCAAAGCTGTGAAAAGCAGGAAATCCTCAGTTTTGAGATATGAGATCAATCACGCAAGCATGACAGGACTGGCATTCATTTTCTTTTTTTTTCACTACAACGTAGGAGATATCAACATCTAGAAGACACAAGCCACCAGTTTCTATCGTTGGATTCTCAATCTGTTCCAGATCTTAAACCTGTTCCACTCAGAAAACTACAGTATAGTTTGGAGTAAGACCTGCTTGTTAAATTACTCTCTAGCCAGTCTGGAGCTGGAGCAGAAGATGAAAATAGACAATCTTCTAGCTTGTCCTTACTTGGGAAAGTTGTCCCAAAAGTGCCTCCAAGGAGTCAGCAGCTATTTAGAAGAGGAGGACTATAGCTGCCTTGCCTTGGAGATTGTCCAAAGGATGAGTGAAGTGTGCTTTCCTCAATGAATAAATTCACAGAAAATAATAAAATTATTTTCATAATTCTCTAATCAATTATGTTAATACTACTGTTCGTCAAATCCAAGCAAGCAATCTGCATTGTATTTTCTGTATCAGCTATGAAAAATCTGAAATTCAAGGCTTTATATTTAAAATACATAGGGTTTCCAAAAAAGAAAGTTTCAGAAATGTAAATGACTTATGCTTTTTTTTTTAAACCTATGCTTTTTTAAATAACCTGGTTATAATAAATCATTTATCTTTTTTGTTTTTTTGGAAGGTATATGCTGTCTCTTGTGTCGACTTTAAAACTATTCATGTCCTAAAAACTGAGAGTTATGTTTTATTCAATGGGAATTTTTAGGACTTAAAGCCTGGGAGACATCTTAAGTCATCCTGAGAGGACTGCCCCGAGGAGGCATGGGGAAGACCCAGGTTACCTAGAAGTTTTGCAACAAAGGGAAGGTAGTCTGAACATCAAGATTATCGAGAACTAAAATTAGATATGCCAAGTAAAGGAATTTAGCAGTTTTCTATGTATGGAAGATGCAAGAGTCTGGGCTGACTGGAATCATTCCTTTGCTATGCACCTTAGCTGTCTGGGGCCAATTTCTTGTGTTTACACATCCTGATCTTCTTTTCCTCAGGGCTCACTGTGGGGAGTGGCTACAGTATGAGGGCTGCTAGATGGCGTGTGTTCTCCTTCTGGAGTTCCCTCAGGGCTCACTAGCTCATGGGAAGGGCTGCAATCGCTGATGATTGTAACATTCTTCTTTACTAATATGGCAAGAAATATTCTATTTCTTACTAAAAGCTGAGATGTAACTTTTCATGGCAAACTTTCTTCATTATTTTGTTACAGACTTCGGTCTGTTAAGGTAATTAATATTAGCTGCTCAAACAGAAAAACATTATAACTGCATTTTGAACACAATAGAGGTTTATCTTCCATCCGTGTTAACACCTCAGTGTAAACATTCCTGATCAGATGGTTCTCTTCCAAACAGTGAATCAGGGACACTTCTGTACAATGCTCTTGCTATCAACAATATGTGATTTTAAATGTCTCTGTGGTGCTTGGGTTTATTCCTCTCCGTTGTAAAGGGGAAAAGCCTGATGGAGTACGTGGCTGTGTTTTCAAGGGCCAGACCTGTGCAAGGAAAACATGACTTCCAACCATGTTCAACTGGCAAGAATTCATTCACATGACCATTCCTCACTGTAAAGAGACTAGGAACGGGAGTCATTTTGTGGCTGGTGGGAAGAAGATTCAAGCTTCCTAAAGAAGAACCCTGTTCATTTTTAAACTATGTGCACTAATGCTGTTTTTAGAAGAAAGAGCTAATTTTCTTGCTGGTGTACATTTTAGCCAAGAAATTCTGACTGCAGATCTGATTCCACAAATTAAAACCAGGCAAGGAATGTGAGAATGAGAGAAGAATGCACAGGCGTTTACAACATTGTTGGCCCTGTGGGTTCCCAAAGGCATAGGTTAAAGTTGAAACACACCTGCTTCTGGGTTGGGAGTATGTGTGTGTGTATGCTTAGTCACTCGGTCATATCCAACTCTTAGGTGGGGTCCTTACAAATCAGTCTCTGCTGGCTTGTAGCCATGCTGATTACCCTACAGCTCTTCCATACCTTTCTACCTCTCAGCAAGGCCCTGGCAGAATGCTTCTGGCCTATTATTAATTACTTGTAAGTTGTAGGCTAAGATCTTATCCATTCATCTGTGCTCCCCGGGCAATGTATAGGGTAGAAGGGGTTAGTCAGGATGGACTACCTTGAGTTTCAATCTTGACTTCATCACTTGGTAACTGTTGCCCCAGACAAATTACATACTATTTCTAAAGCTTTTTGACTTTATTGGAAAGTGTACATAATAAAAATGATACATCTACATTATAGAAGTGTTGCCGTACACTTTACAATCAGATGAATTTACAGTAAGATGAAAAATGAAAGTAGAAATCCGAACCCTTCAGGAGCTCTGCAATGTTGCTGTCACCAGTGTCCCTGCTTTAGTTTTCCACAGGATGGAGGCTTTAGGAACTGGACAAGGTAGATGGTAATTGTTGCCAGTATTTTTATCCTCAGGGTTCTGTGTACTTTGGTTTCTAAAATTCATCTGTCTCTGAGCCCATCAAACAGGACCAGTAGAACCTTAGAGACAATCAGACATGAGTAGGAAATTGTTACTGACGAGAAAATACAGACTCAACTTCAGTAATTTTCCTTACAGCTCAAATGGTTGGAAATAGTACTCAGAATTGAATCCAAGTCTTTCTGACTTCAAATCCAGCGTCTTGCCGCTTGATCTGCTGCCCTTCTATGGTGGGAAACACAAGCAAGTCTACTATACTGTAGATGATGTGGACAACAGCTTTCAACACAGGCATTTTGTTAATGTGACTGCAGCCTTGGAGTCCAGATGAGGACAGATATTATAACTGGGAAGAATTAATTTTAAATTTGCACTGGATCTGCTTCTGTGACTTTAACCCATTTTTGTTATTATAAACATCCATAATGGCCTGCCTCAGGGAGATAACCTGACCCCACCCATCTGTGAAGGACTGACTGTAAGGAAGTAAAACTAACACATTCCCCTGCCTGGGGCTTGTTATTCTAGGGGACATTTGCAAGTCTGCAGAGTTAAAAGTCTTTTTACTCTGTTTCTTCCCGTGCATCTCTGTTCCATAAAAGAACCTGGCATCTAGGCCCTAAACAAGATGTTTATTTTGAGGCGCTAGCCTCCCATCTTCTCTGGCTGCCGGCTCCCCAATTTAAGTCTCTTCCTTGCCTCAACACTTCCTCCCTCGGATTCGCTGGCCTGTTGTGTGGTGAGCAGAGCAAGCATGGACTCGGTAACAATATGAAATTTAGACCTACCGAAGATCCTTGACAAGGGTGTTGTTGTGCCTGATTCTTCCAGCTTAATAGCCCTCATGAATGGGACTCAGGCATGACAAAATGAAAGCCTAGTTATGTTTCTCCCCTTGATATCACTGAGTAGGTGAAAGGTTTCATCATCCTACCATCTTCCAAGCTAGAAGTATCACTGCCATCCCCCTCAGTATCCTTCAGATGCAACAGGTCACCATATCCCAGGAAACAGGTCACCACATTCCAGAAGCAGAAATCTGCTCAAATCCTGACACAAATCTGAATTCTGGGTCAGCAGAACTATGGAAGAAAGGGCGGATTGCTCACTCATCATACTCCTATCTTTTCCGCCTCAGAGTTCTACAAAGGGACAGGAACTCAGCCTGGGCTAGGCTAAGATGGTCATCTCAGGAGAGGGCTGTGGGGCAACCTCTTGGGGAAGGAATGTCAGCAGGTATAGTCAGGTCCAACTTCCTTGAAAGGGGCCTGGAAACAGCTCAAAGAGATGGAGCTGATACCTGGCTTTCTGTAGTCCAGAGATTTGGAAAGATTACAGGAAGGTTGTTGAATTTGGCTGGAAAAATTACATTTCTAGCCTCATCATGAGCTACTTATATCACTGTGTATTTTTTTTTCCACAGTGAATTTCCTTTTGTCTCTTAAAACTGTGGTGCTTGTCATCATGACATAGGTCCTGTGAGCCTACGGAGAGAAAAAAATATCCAGTGAGCATATGCTTTCAAGGAATTCTTTCTAAGAAAGAAATTATCAGACTTCCCTAGTGGTGCAGTGGTTAAGAATTCACCTCCCAGTGCAGGGGATATGGACTGGATCCCTGGTCTGGAAGATCCCACAAGCCCTGAGGCAACTAAGCCTGTGTCCCATAACTATTGAGCCCATGCTCTACAGCCCATGAGTCACAAGAGAAGCCACCACAGTGAGAAACTTCCTTATCACAACAAAGAATAGTATCCCTTGCTGCAATTAGATAAAGTCCAAGCACAGCAATATGACACAGAGCAGCCAAAATATTAATTAAAAAATTTTAAAAATTGTATGTTTAAAAAGAAAGAAATTATTAATGTGCAGAACTTGCAGGTAATTGATCATAGAGGTGGGTGAGTAAATTTGCATTACAGAATTCAAGGATCCTTTGAGAAAGCAAAAAACAAAAACCCAATGTCTTCCTCCCAAGAGTCAGTTATTACAGCTTGTCTTTACATGGTGCTAGACACAATGTAAGTCAGCTCAGGGATAACATTCACAAATAACTTGTTAATTAAATATATGTCTCTTTTTGGGTTTAAATTATACAAATATGCCAGTTATATGTGTAAACCTACTTTGGAGTAAGATGAATATGTGCATCCAAAAGCCTACTTTTCGCATTACTAGGATCACTACTATGAATAAGAATATTTTTTGTTTTATTTCTACATTTGTTTCATTTGTTTTTTTTTTGCTTTTAAATTAGTAGGACATCAAAATGTTCTTTGATTTCTAATTTCCTGCCTTCTTCCCAGCTGAAGTTCGAGACCAATATGGCCAGTCTCTAAGCCAGTATTTGACTACATCCCACCAGAGATCAGATCAGTCGCTCAGTCATGTCTGACTCTTTGCGACCCCATGAATCGCAGCATGCCAGGCCTCCCTGTCCATCACCAACTCCCAGAGTTCACTCAGACTCACATCCATTGAGTCAGTGATGCCATCCAGCCATCTCATCCTCTGTCGTCCCCTTCTCCTCCTGCCCCCAATCCCTCCCAGCATCAGAGTCTTTTCCAATGAGTCAACTCTTCACATGAGGTGGCCAAAGTACTGGAGTTTCAGCTTTAGAATCATTCCTTCCAAAGAAATCCCAGGGCTGATCTCCTTCAGAATGGACTGGTTGGATCTCCTTGCAGTCCAAGGGACTCTCAAGAGTCTTCTCCAACACCACAGTTCAAAAGCATCAATTCTTCAGTGCTCAGCCTTCTTCACAGTCCAACTCTCACATCCATACATGACCACAGGAAAAACCAGATGGACTAGACTAGATGGACCTTTGTTGGCAAAGTAATGTCTCTCCTTTTGAATATGCTATCTAGGTTGGTCATAACTTTCCTTCCAAGGAGTAAGCGTCTTTTAATTTCATGGCTGCAGTCACCATCTGTAGTGATTTTGGAGCGGAGAAAAATAAAGTCTGACACTGTTTCCACTGTTTCCCCATCTATTTCCCATGAAGTGATGGGACCAGATGCCATGATCTTAGTTTTCTGAATGTTGAGCTTTAAGCCAACTTTTTCACTCTCCACTTTCATTTTCATCAAGAGGCTTTTGAGTTCCTCTTCACTTTCTGCCTAAGGGTGGTGTTATCTGCATATCTGAGGTTATTGATATTTCTCCTGGCAATCTTGATTCCAGCTTGTGTTTCTTCCAGTCCAGTGTTTCTCATGATGTACTCTGCATAGAAGTTAAATAAACAGGGTGACAATATACAGCCTTGATGAACTCCTTTTCCTATTTGGAACCAGTCTGTTGTTCCATGTCCAGTTCTAACTATTGCTTCCTGACCTGCATACAAATTTCTCAAGAGGCAGATCAGGTGGTCTGGGATTCCCATCTCTTTCAGAATTTTCCACAGTTTATTGTGATCCACACAGTCAAAGGCTTTGGCATAGTCAATAAAGCAGAAATAGCTGTTTTTCTGGAACTCTCTTGCTTTTTCCATGATCCAGAGGATGTTGGCAATTTGATCTCTGGTTCCTTTGCCTTTTCTAAAACCAGCTTGAGCATCAGGAATTTCACGGTTCACATATTGCTGAAGCCTGGCTTGGAGAATTTTGAGCATTACTTTACTAGCGTGTAAGATGAGTGCTATTGTACAGTAGTTTGAGCATTCTTTGGCATTGCCTTTCTTTGGGATTGGAATGAAAACTGACCTTTTCCAGTCCTGTGGCCACTGCTGAGTTTTCCTAATTTGCTGGCATACTTTCACAGCATCATCCCATAGGTGGCAGTAAAACTCCAATTTCATATCTTTTGTTCAGGAATGTATTACTCACTAGTCAAGTAAGACTCCAAAGCTGAGGGCCTGGAGCACAGGGAGGAGGTTTGCCTAAATCTTCCTCTCCCTGCTTTAGCTTGCTCCAGTTCAATGCTGGATAATGGATCCCTAAAGATAGGCCATGAAAGGCTCCCAGGAACAGATGGAGAGCATGGTGCCCTGCCCTTATGCTCTCCCTCAGACCTAACTTGATCCACCTGCTTTCTTGGTTAAAGCTCACAGGGTAGCCATCAAAAAAGAGTAGTTTATGTGACACTCTGGTAGATCTTCTAGTTGTTTCCTTAACTGTATTCGTGCCTGGATGCAGATTCAGTATGTCTTGAAAAACAGGTCAGAAGCTGTAATCATTAATGATAGACGACAGTATCATCAGCATTCAAAAAGATTTTGATTCCCAGGATGAGATGAGAACTGTCTTCAGAGCAAGTTTACAAGCTAGATAAGAATACCAGACTCCTTGCTATATCCTCATATGCTTCACCTTACAATGAGAATTGTTTAAGTTGATTATGCCCTTACTGACCACAGGACTCCAAAAAATTTTCCAGTCATCACATATGAAATACATGGCAGTAATTTGCCTACTGCATTCAACTTACCATCATGACTTACTACTGCTAAGTCACTTCAGTCGTGTCCAACTCTGTGCGACCCCATAGACGGCAGCCCAGCAGGCTCCCCCGTCCCTGGGATTCTCCAGGAAAGAACACTGGAGTGGGTTGCCCTTTCCTTCTCCAAAGCATGGAAGTGAAAACTGAAAGGGAAGTCATTCAGTCGTGCCCGACCCTCTGCGACACCATGGACTGCAGCCTTCCAGGCTCTTCCATCCATTGGATTTTCCAGGCAAGAGTACTGGAGTGGGGTGCCATTGCCTTCTACGACCATCATGCTAAGCACATTGAAAATTAACATGCTTTTGAACTGTGGTGTTGGAGAAGACTCTTGAAAGTCCCTTGGACTGCAAGGAGATCCAACCAGTCCATTCTGAAGGAGATCAGCCCTGGGATTACTTTGGAAGGAATGATTCTAAAGCTGAAATTCCAGTACTTTGGCCACTTCATGCGAAGAGTTGACTCATTGGAAAAGACTCTGATGCTGGGAGGGATTGGGGGCAAGAGGAGAAGGGGACGACAGAGGATGAGATGGCTGGATGGCATCACTGACTCGATGGACGTGAGTCTGAGTGAACTCCAGGAGTTGGTGATGGACAGGGAGGCCTGGCATGCTGCAATTCATGGGGTCGCAAAGAGTCAGACATGACTGAATGACTGATCTGATCTGATTTTCTTAAATAAACCGTCAACTTATTTTCACTAATCTTTTAGAACCTCTTGTCTGTTTATACTTGAACATAAATTCATGTGATATCTATTCCTATCATGTCTCCTATGAACACTTACTATATTGGCTAAAAGCAAGAGCCCTAATAAGAACTAGAAGGAAACAGTAAAATTGGTTAAAATTACTTTTAAAAATATATTTATTTATTTTTGGCTGTGCCATGCAGGTTGTGGGATTTTAGCTTCATGACTAGGGATTGAACCCAGGCCCACAGTAGTGGAAGTCCTAACCACTGGACCACCAGTTCAGTTCAGTTCAATTGCTCAGTCCTGTCCAACTCTTTGCGACCCCATGAATCGCAGCACGCCAGGCCTCCCTGTCCATCACCAATTCCCAGAGTCCACCCAAACCCATGTCCATCGAGTCAGTGATGCCATCCAGCCATCTCATCCTCTGTCATCCCCTTCTCCTCCTGCCCCCAATCCCTCCCAGCATCAGGGTCTTTTCCAATGAGTCAGCTCTTCGCATCAGGTGGCCAAAGTATTGGAGTTTCAGCTTCAACATCAGTCCTTCCAATGAACACCAAGGACTGATCTCCTTTAGGATGGACTGGTTGGATCTCCTTGTAGTCCAAGGGACTCTCAAGAGTCTTCTCCAGCACCACAGTTCAAAAGCATCAATTCTTTGGTGCTTAGCTTTCTTCATGGTCCAACTCTCACATCCATACATGACCACTGGAAAAACCATAGCCTTGACTAGATGGACCTTTGTTGGCAAATAATGGCTCTGCTTTTTAATATGCTATCTAGGTTGGTCATAACTTTCCTTCCAAGGAGTAAGCATCTTTTAATTTGCATGGCTGCAATCACCATCTGCAGTGATTTTGGACCACCAGGGAACTCCCCCAATAGTTTAATTTTTGCAGTTTTAATTTTGCAATTTTTCATTCAAAACTTAAGAGAAACTCTAAATGGCTTTCAAAAGTATACTGGGTTTAAATCAATGGCAATGGAGAATTGAAAGGAGTATGACAAGTGTCAAAAAAAAATATGTAAAAGGGCTTCCCTGGTGGTCCAGTGGTTAAGAATCTGCCTTGTAATGCAAGGGACACCGGTTTGATCTCTGGTCCAAGAAGATCTCACATGCCTCAGAGCAACGAAGTGCGTAAGCCACAGCTACTGAGCCTGTGCTCCAGAGTCTGGGAGTTGCAACAACTCAGCCCATGAGCCGAAACTACTGAAGCCTGTGTACCTGGAGCCCATGCTCCACAATTAGAGAAGCTGCTGCAATGAGAAGCCCAGGCACCACAACTAGAGAAAGCCCACACAGGAACAAAGACCCAGCACAGCCAAATAAATAATAAAATAAACTAATTCAGTAGCTTTAAAAAAATGTAAAAGTAATAGTAACAGTAAAGCAGAAATCAATGTACTTAAGACCCAAATATACAGCACTCAAGATAATAAATGCAAGCTACTTATGAATGAAAAAATCTGTTGATGGCTTTAAACATAAACCCCACTATTACCTTGAAGAGGAAGAAAAGCCTAAATTCAAATAATACTAAATACTTATTAATACTAAAACTACAATAACAAAAAAGATGGGCAAATACAGAGCAAGAAAATATAATGAAGGATATAATTAGAGGTGGCAATGTTAACGTCAATGAGATCTTGATAAATAATTAATATCAATATTAATGTCATTAACATCCAGGACAATTCAATAAAAACATGCTAAATTTGAGAAAAAAGGTCAATATACATAGAAATGCAATTGGATCTATAATTAAATTTTAAAAGCATGGAACTAAATTTCAAATATTATAAGAGATTTAGTGGAAAAAATGTAGCAATATGTAGTAATGCAAACAGAAACACGGTAGCACTGAAATTTTAGTACAGTGCGATAAGTTGGTAAAAAAATATATAGAAAAATAATAGAGAAAAGAAGGACTGAAATATGATGTAAAAGACTATAAACCAGAGGTTTATATATAGGGCCACTATAACCTAGAATAGGAAATATAACTTCTATCAAATATTTGTAAATCATCCATGAAAATTATCATTTATTAGACTACCCAGAAAATATCTATAATTCCTCCAGAGCAAACATGCATGCTCACATCACAATGCCTGCAATTAATATTAAAATAGGTGGCGCTAGTGGTAAAGAACCTGCCTACCAATGAATATAGACATAAAAGACCTGGATTCCATCCCTAGGTCGGGAAGATCCCTTGGAGGAGGGCACAGCAACCCACTCCAGTATTCTTGCCTGGAGAATCCCTTGGACAAAGGAGCCTGGCAGCTCATAGGGTCGCAAAGAGTCAGACACAAATGAAGCAACTTAGCACAAAAGCAATCATTTAGAGATTTTAAATCATCCTGATAAATTATGGTCAAGTCAGAATTTAAAAATGAAATGAGAAATTTAGTAAGTAACGGAAATTCAATCACTATTCTTCAAATTTGCAGAAGCAAAGTTGCATACTGAGGTAAATTCACAGCCTTGAGTGTGTGGAGGCTAAGTTTCTTCAGTTGTGTCTGACTCTTTTGCGATCCCATGGACTGTAGCCCGCCAGTCTGGCTAGTCCTTGCCACTAGCACCATCTGGGAAGCCCAAATTGACAGCTTTAGGAAACATGAATTGAAAATAGATTGGCCTCACTCATTAAAGGGCTTCCCAGGTGACTCATTAGTAAAGAACTAGTCTGCCAACACAGGAGATACAGGAGACGCCAGTTCCATCCCTGGGTCGGGAAAATCCCCTGGAGGAGGAAACGGCAATCCATTTCAGTATTCTTGCCTGGACAATTCCATGGACAGAGGAGCCTGGCAAACTACAGTCCATGGGGTTGCAAAGAGTAGGACACTACTGAGCAACTGAGCAAGCACACACACACTCGTTCAAGTCAGTAAGAGAATTCAAATAACATTAAAAGAAATAGGAAAAGGTAACATTCATTAAATATTCCCTCTGCATCTGGGACTGTGCTAAACACTTTACAGGAAGTATTTCTATCTTCTGAACAACCCTACCAAGCCATTAAACAATAACTGGTTCTCTTCAGTGTGTCCTTTGATACCCTCATTTACTGAGTCCCTACTATGTGCAAGAACAACAGACCATAGGTGCTATGAAGTAGCAGAAATGTGATTCAATTACAGTCAGAATTTTCCCAAATCTATACACATTCCAGTGTGACAGAATTCAAAATCAGATTAATAAACTAATTCATCATGATTAAGAGTACCTTAGAAATATAAAGATGATTCGACACCAGAAAGTATATATACATATATAAGTGAAGACGCTCAGTGGTGTCCAGCTCTTTGCAACCCCATGGACTGTAACCTACCAGGCTCCTCCGTCCATGTATATATACATATACTTGTATGTATGTATGTATATGAAATGCATCATTTATAAAAATAGACTTTGATAAGTGGCAGTTTCTCAAGGATTAGTCAAAAACCCAAAAAGTGTACTTTTAAAATTCAGTTGCATAACAACGTATCAATCTGACTTGCCCCTTGAATAGGTCTCTTTAACCTATGCATGATTTTGTAGTATATACATGAGTCATTTTTAAAACACTGGTGCAGAGATATTCAGATCTTAGAAAATCTACATCTATTTCAATATATAGACTACAGTAACTTATTTGTTAATATCTTCATTGCTGTCATCATAAAAGTCTAAGTTTTGGGAGACTGTCAGGATCACAGTGGTAGATTTTTTAAAATTCTACTTTTATATTGAAAGCCCAACTGTTATCACTGGCAACAAATGTCCTCCTTGAAGTGACAGTTTCATGTTATAAATATCTCAAGAAAATATCTGTCAGATACCAAATTCTGAATAGCCATAGTTTGTCTGTCATGGTTTGGAGTAAAAATGGAGTTTGTGAAAAGAGTGGCTAATTTAGCTCACAGCTCATACGGTCATCAATCTATGTGCTTCTCCTCAGAACAATCATCATGCACGCAGCAGAAGTGCTTGTCACACAGCACATTAAAAATCTATCACAGAGAATAGTTTTTAAATGCATACTCAAAAGTTAAGATTCCATAAAATTCATAATCTTACTGTTTCTCTAAAGGTATTCTTAAGTGAAACTGGAACTTCTACTTCAAGAAGATTACGGTGAAAACTATGAGAATTACTAGGACATTTAGGTGCCGTGGCTTTGATCGACACAGGCACCTGCAGTCTTACCCACTACTGTTTTTGCACCACCCGTAGGAGTTGTTAATGTGGTGAAAAAGCAAATAAGGTCTTGATATCGTTATATGAAGATATAACAATCATTTTGACTTCATGAACCCCCTTAAAGTGCCTTGGGGATCCACAGGGCTCTACAGACCACACTTAAACAACTGCTGGTTTAATGAATTTCCTTGCACCTGCTCTGGTTAAAGTCACTTTAACCTTTAAATTGTAGAGTAACTTCCTTGGCTCTTAAGAGAAAATCTAACATCTTTCACAAAGTTTACCAGTGGGCCCTTTTCCGTATCTCCAGGGCCATTACATGTCATATTTCTATGCATCAATACTGCCCAACTCTGTGGGCTCGTTCCAGAAATTATTGTCGCTGTTCAGTTGCTAAGTCCTGTTTGAACTTTGTGACCCCATGAACTATAGCCCACCAGATTCCTCTGTCCATGGGGGTTTTCCAGGCAAGAATACTAGAGGGGGTTGCCATTTCCTTCTCTAAGGGATCTTCCAGGATCAGGGGTCGAACTTGTATCTCCTGCATTGGCAGGTGGATTCTCTACCACTGAGGCACCAGGGAAGCCCTACAGAAACTGTTATGCAGCCATTAAGTCATGTCCAACTCTTCGCGACCCCATGGACTACAGCACGCCAGGCTTCCCTGTCCTTCACTATCTCCTGGAGTTTGCTCAGACTCATGTCCATTGAGTTGGTGATGCCATCCAACCATCTCATCCTCTGTCATCCCCTTCTCCTGCCTTCAATCTTTCCCATCATCAAGATCTTTTCCAATGAGTCAGCTCTTCTCATCAGATAACCATAGTAATGTAGCTTCAGCTTTAGCATCAGTCCTTCCAATGAATATTCAGGACTGAATCCTTTAGGATGGACTGGTTTGACTCCCCTGAAGTCCAAAGGGGTCTCAAGAGTCTTCTCCAGCACCACAGTTCAAAAGCATCAATTCTTTGGCACCCAGGAACTGATGAGCTACTGAGGATACTCACAGCCATAAGCATCTTTTACTTCTCCTGCGTGGCTCAGATCCTGAATGTAAATATCTAATTACTTTGTAACTACTTTTTTCACAGCGGTGGCCTTTGCTCCAATGTAAGCGTTGTAAGTTCAGGGCCTCTGCCTCTCATACTCAAGACTCTCTCCCCAAGGCCAACAAGTAAAGGAATGAACTGCACAACACCTTTCTATAAAAGTAGTTTGCAGCAGAAGGACTTTGGGAAAGGTTTCAAAAAGAGGAAGCAGAAAAATATCTTAAAATAAATTTAAAAAGTAAAAATGTAACAGTTTTATTTTTAAAATGTGGCATAACCTTATATTAAAAATACAACCAATAAATGCACATACCATAAACATGAATAGATTAATGCAAATAAGTAAATAACATACATACATACAAATATACATTTTTTCTACAATGAGATTCAGTCACAGGACATCAGTTAAATTTCCTCCAACTCTGAGAAGAGTTGGATATCAATGTTTTCCATATTACTGCAGATACCAAGTGTGACTCAAACTACTTCATAGCTGAGGCAGAAATCACAGCTTTGGAAATGACTGAACAATGAAGAGTCTGAGCTAGGACACGAGTCACTGAGAATCAAGTTCCTTCTTCAGTTCACTTCAGTCACTCAGTTGTGTCCAACTCTTTGCGACCCCATGGACTGCAGCACACCAGGCCTCTCTGTCCATCACCAACTCCTGGAGCCCACTCAAACTCATATCCACTGAGTCGGTGATGCCATCCAACCATCTCATCCTCTGTCATCCTCTTCTCCTCCCACCTTCAATCTTTCCCAGCATCAGGGTCTTTTCTAATGAGTCAGCTCTTTGCATCAGGTGGCCAAAGGATTGGAGTTTCAGAACAAGTTTCAGAACAAGACCCAGCTTCCCCCTCAGTCAGTCTCTCCCATCAGGAAGCTTCCATAAACCTCTTATCCTTCTCCATAAGAGGGCAGACAGAAAACCACAATCACAGAAAACTAACCAATCTTATCACATGGACCATAGCCTCTCTAACTCAGTGAAACTATGAGCCATGCTGTGTAGGCCCACCCAAGACGGACAGGTCATGGTGGAGAGTTCTGACAAAACGTGGTCCACTGGAGAAGGGAATGGCAAACCACTTTAGTATTCTTGCCTTGAGAACCCCATGAACAGTATGAAAGGCAAAAAGATAGGTTCCTTCTTACTTCTGAGTTTTCTTAGGAGTTTGTTAACACACAGAAAGTGCCGCGTGATTTCCAATCTGACAATTTCCCGGGCGCAGTCACTGTATTCCTTCTCTTTCAGGTAGACATGGATTCCCTGAAGTACCTCTTCACAGCCAGTGTGGGGCCCATCCTTCCCAGGGCAGAGTCTTCCTCTCCCATCAGGCAGGCATCCAGGGTCTAATTCAATGGAATGCTTATCATTTTAACAACTTTGAATTAGTGATAGTTCGAAAAGGAAAGGAGAAAAGGAAAGATATTCCCATCTGAATGCAGAGTTCCAAAGAATTGCAAGAGTGATAAGAAAGCCTTCCTCAGCAATCAATGCAAAGAAATAGAGGAAAACAACAGAATGGGAAAGACTAGAGATCTCTTCAAGAAAATTAGAGATACCAAGGGAACATTTCATGCAAAGACGGGCCCAATAAAGGACAGAAATGGTATGGACCTAACAGAAGCAGAAGATATTAAGAAGAGGGGGCAAGAATACACAGAAGAACTGTACAAAAAAGATCTTCACGACCCAGATAATCATGATGGGGTGATCACTCACCTAGAGCCAGACATCCTGGAATGTGAAATAATGTGACCTTAGAAAGCATCACTATGAACAAAGCTAGTAGAGGTGATGGAATTCCAGTTGAGCTATTTCAAATCCTGAAAGATGATGCTGTCAAAGTACTGCACTCAATCTGCCAGCAAATTTGGAAAACTCAGTAGTGGCCACAGAACTGGAAAAGGTCAGTTTTCATTCCAATCCCAAAGAAAGGCAATGCCAAAGAATGCTCAAGCTACGACACAATTGCACTCATCTCACACGCTAGTAAAGTAATGCTCAAAATTCTCCAAGACAATCTTCAGCAATACGTGAACTGTGAATTTCAGATGTTCAGGCTGGTTTTTGAAAAGGCAGAGGAACCAGAGATCAAATTGCCAACATCCACTGGATCATCGAAAAAGCAAGAGAGTTCCAGAAAAACACCTATTTCTGCTTTATTGACTATGCCAAAGCCTTTGACTGCGTAGATCACAATAAACTGGAAAATCTGAAAGAGATGGGAATAGCAGACCACCTGACCTGCCTCCTGAAAAATCTGTATGCAGGTCAGGAAGCAACAGTTAGAACTGGACATGGAACAACAGACTGGTTCCAAATAAGAAAAGGAGTAGGTCAAGGCTGTCTATTGTCACCCTGCTTATTTAACTTATATGCAGAGTACATCATGAGAAACGCTGGGCTGGAGGAAGCACAAGCTGGAATCAAGATTGCCGGGAGAAATATCAATAACCTCAGATACGCAAATGACATCACCCTTATGGCAGAAAGTGAAGAGGAACTAAAAAGCCTGTTGATGAAAGTGAAAGAGGAGAGTGAAAAGGTTGGTTTAAAGCTCAACATTCAGAAAACGAAGATTATGGCATCCGGTCCCATCACTTCATGGCAGATAGATGGGGAAACAGTGGAAACAGTGTCAGACTTTATTTTGGGGGGCTTCAAAATCACTGCAGATGGTGATTGCAGCTATGAAATTAAAAGATGCTTACTCCTTGGAAGAAAAGTTATGACCAACCTAGATAGCATATTCAAAAGCAAAGATATTACTTTGCCAACAAAGGTCCATCTAGTTAAGGCTTTTCCAGTGGTCATGTATGGACGTGAGAGTTGGACTGTGAAGAAAGCTGAGCACCAAAGAATTGATGCTTTTGAACTGTGGTGTTGGAGAAGACTCTTGAGAGTCCCTTGGACTGCAAGGAGATCCAACCAGTCCATCCTAAAGGAGACCAATCCTGGGTGTTCATTGGAGGACTGATGCTGAGGCTGAAACTCCAATACTTTGGCCACCTCATGTGAAGAGTTGACCCATTGGAAAAGACCCTGATGCTGGGAGGGATTGGGGGCAGGAGGAGAAGGGGACGACAGAGGATGAGATGGCTGGATGGCATCACCAACTTGATGCACATGAGTTTGGGTGAACTCCGGGAGTTGGTGATGGACAGGGAGGCCAGGTGTGTGATTCATGGGGTCGCAGAGTTGGACACCACTGAGCGACTGAACTGAACTAATATGGATCTTACTTCCTGATAAGATCAACTTTGAAGGAAACTTTGCTAGGCTTCTTTTAAAAGGTCTTCTTTCTCCTGCCTCTAGAGACCCTCTTGGAAGAGCTGATTAGGTGTGAATGATACCTGAGCTTTATATGCATGGATCTCACCTTTGGCTCTGCTGCAGGATTTATATTTTGTCAAATTTGGTTTCATTTACCCTCTTCAATTGAAAAAATTTCTGAGCACTTACTCTGTGCCAATCATTATGCTGAACTCAGGCTATATCAAGATTATTAAACCTCCAATGTTACCCTCGAGAAGAGTAAAGTGTAGCCTCCACTCCTGTCCAGGTGTTCAAGTGGTTAGAATGTCTTGCTGCTTTTTGGGAACCTCTTTGTCTTAGCCAGCACCAATGTCCTAGCTGTGTCCATGCAATGGTTGTTGTTGATTTTCAGTCACTAAGTCATGTCCAACTCCTTGGGATCCCATGGACTGCAGTCTGCCAGGCTCCTCTGTCCATAGGGTTCTCTCAGCAACAGTAGTGGAGTGGATTGTCATTTCCTTCTCCAGGGGATCTTTCCAATGGTTAAGCAGCCAATTTTTTATTTGCTACATTTATATAATTTTCATATTGTTACCTCTTGCTTGGCATTTGTAGTTTGAATTTGTAAAAGTGGTCGTAAGGATCCTGCAATCCTTTCTATTTCCACTTTGAGGTTTGTTGAAAAAAAAGGGAGGAGAAAATGTAAGTGAAAAGAAGAGGTAATATATTTCCTGTTATTTTTCAAGATATCAAATCTTTCCTCCCTCACTGAACATTGCTGCTGCTGCTGCTAAGTCACTTCAGTCGTGTCCGACTCTGTGCGACCCCATAGACGGCAGCCCACCAGGCTCCACCATCCCTGGGATTCTCCAGACAAGAACACTGGAGTGGGTTGCCATTTTCTTCTCCAATGCATGAAAGTGAAAAGTGAAAGTGAAGTTGGTCAGTCATGTCCGACTCTTCACGACCCCATGGACTGCAGCCCACCAGGCTCCTCTGTCCACGAGAGTTTCCAGGCAAGAGTACTGGAGTGGGGTGCCATAGAAAGTAAAATTAACTTGTGATCAAACTGCCAACATCTGATGGATCATCAAAAAATCAAGAGAGTTCCAGAAAAACATCTATTTCTGCTTTATTGACTATGCTTAAGCCTTTGACTGTGTGGATCACAATAAACTGTAGAAAATTCTGAAAGAGATGGGCATACCAGACCATCTGATCTGCCTCTTGAGAAACCTGTATGCAGGTCAGGAAGCAACAGTTAGAACTGGACATGGAACAACAGACTGGTTCCAAATAGGAAAAGGAGTACATCAAGGCTGTATATTGTCACCCTGCTAATTTAACTTATATGCAGAGTACATCATGAGAAATGCTGGGCTGGAAGAAGCACAAGCTGGAATTAAGATTGCCAGGAGAAATATCAATAACCTCAGATATGCAGATGACACCACCCTTATGGCAGAAAATGAAGAACTAAAGAGCCTGTTGATGAAAGTGAAAGCAGAGAGTGAAAAAGTTGGCTTAAAGCTCAACATTCAGAAAACTAAGATCATGGCATCTGGTCCCATCACTTCATGGCAGATAGATGGGGGAATCAGTGGAAACAGTGTCAGACTTTATTTTTCTGGGCTGCAAAATCACTGCAGATGGTGATTGCAGCCATGAAATTAAAAGACATTTACTCCATGGAAGGAAAGTTATGACGTACCTAGACAGCATATTAAAAAGCAGAGACATTACTTTGCCAACAAAGGTCCATCTAGTCAAGGCTATGGTTTTTCCTGTGGTCATGTATGGATGTGAGAGTTGGACTATAAAGAAAGCTGAGTGCCGAAGAATTGATGCTTTTGACCTGTGGTGTTGGAGAAGACTCTTGAGAGTCGCTTGGACTACAAGGAGATCCAAACAGTCCCTCCTAAAGGAGATCAGTCCTTGGTGTTCATTGGAAGCACTGATGTTGAAGCTGAAACTCCAATACTTTGGCCACCTGATGCGAAGAGCTGACTCATTGGAAAAGAGTCTGATGCTGGCTAAGATTGAGGATAGGAGGAGAAGGGGACAACAGAGCATAAGATGGTTGGATGGCATCATCGACTCGATGGACATGGGTTTGGGTGGACTCTGGGAATTGCTGACAGACAGGGAGGCCTGGCGTGCTGCAGTTTATGGGGTCACAAAGAGTCGGAGACAACTGACCGACTGACCTGAATGCACAAAGGCAAATGAAAGTAAACACTGATGTTGGGGAAAAAAAGTGGTAAAGTCTTCTCTGTGCAAGTGACAAAATGTCACTTAACTACAAATCAGGGATGAAGCGCTCTACAGTGCGACAGATTTTAGACCACCCCATGTTGTCATGGACTTTGTAGACTGGGACCTGGGGACTGGAGTCAACGAGAAGAGGGATGCAGGGGACCCAAGTCTCGAGTGAAACAAGGGTGCTTTATTTGCAGAAATGCATGTTTATATATCTTCATACAAGGCAGCTTTAGGCAGTAAAAAAAATTGAGCAAAAACAAAGCCAAGCAAATAACAATCTTCAAAGGCCAGAAAGCATTCAATATCTTGAATAAGAGGGGTATAACCTAATAGATTACATTTAATTAAGGTCACTGCAGGGAGTCACTGAAGGGAGTCCAAGTAGGTGCCCTCTCTCATGATCTCAGTCGTGAGAACTGCATGCAGCTCTGCTCGCTCCTGTTTTCCAGGAACTGATAAGGAATAGAAAATCCTTGAGAAACGGCACACAAAGGAAAAGAATAACATATTGGATCCCTTAAAGCTGAATGTCCCCCAACACCAGGTGAGCTGGTTTAGCTGCAGACAGAGCCAGAGCAGGGCAGCAGGCTCCTGGGCAGTGTTAACCTAAAAGGCTAGTTGTCAGCTTTGCCAAATCTAAGAATCTATTTACTTATTTGTCTGTTTACATTTTTCACTCTCTATGGAGGTTATCAGATTCTGAGGATGTAGTCCTATTAACTCACATTGAAAAGAGACTGGGGTACAGACTGGACAGCCACTTTATTGATGTGCGAGAGGTCAGCTGTTATCTGGAAACATCTAGATGTTAGTCATTTGGACAGGGCGCCAGGTTCACATAAGAGATGAGATCAGAAGTGAGCTGAGAAAGGAAGGGAAGAGGTCATCTCAGGGAAATTCTATCCAGTGCCCATAGCTGGATGTGTGAATTTTGCCCCACATGGGAACAGCTAAATAATGCCTGCTTATTTGTCCAGGCATTGTTAGAAATACACTAGGCCACCCAATCATCACAAGCCAGTGGAATAGATATGATTATCATTTCCATGTAATTGGGGAGAAAACTGAGGTGCTGAAGGTCATAGAGCCAATGCAGACTGAAGCTGGGACATCAACCCAGGCAGTCTTGCCCCTGTGTCCACTGTCTCAAGCACTGGTTCCAGCCCTCTCCTCTGACAATGTGCTTCCTATCTTAGAGAAATACTTAGTAAGTTCTTACTTTCCAATTCCCATTCTTCTTTGTCACAAAAGTGCCATTCACCCATTCCAAAGACATTACAATCATTACAACAATACAATTGAAGAGGATACAGTTCCCCTTATACTTGCTTACTTCCAGTCTTGTCTTTTAGATGGTGTTTTGTTGAGCTCTACAGAATCTGCCTGCAATGTAGGAGATCCTGGTTTGATTCCGAGGTCGGGAACACCTGCTAGAGAAGGGATAGGATACCCATTCCAGTATTCTTGGGCTTCCCTGGTGGCTCAGCCAGTAAAGAATCTGCCCGCAATGTGGGAGACTTGGGTTTGATCCCTGGGCTGGAAAGATCCCCTGGAGAAGGGAAAGGCTACCCACTCCAGTATTCTAGCCTGGAGAATTCCATGGACTGTATAGATAATCCATGGGGTCACAAACAGTAAGACACAACTGAGCAGTTTTCACTTTCACTTAAACTGGACCTTTGGTCACTTTCACTGGACCTGTTCCCATCCGAGATAATATTTTTAGAAATTATCCTGAAGGATAAAGCATCCATTTAAAATTTACTCTTACTATCTTTGTTTTCAGAAGATTATCATTTTCTGACACAGTCTTCAAATCCTACATCTACTCACTCTTAGAACTGGCTCTGGGACACAGCGAGGACTTCCCTGGAGGCTCAGTGATAAAGAATCCTCCTGCCAGTGCAGGAGACATGGCTTTGATCCCTGATTCGGAAGATCCCTGGAGAAGGAAATGGCAACCTACTCCAGTATTCTTGCCTGGAAATTCCTGGGGACAGAGGAGCCTGGTAGGCTACAGTCCATGGGGTCGCAAAGAGTTGGACATGACTTAGTGACTGAAAAACAACAACTTGCTGGACACTCCAGATGTGGCGTTACTGCATTATAGTCTATCAGGGCAATCAGATGTTACATAATTAGATAAATTACTTAATTCCAGTTGTACAGAGTATAGCTAAAGGAGATGCTTAAGATTAATGAGAAGTAACAAGGACACAGAACAGTGTAGTGGTAAAATACTACTTATATAATTAATCATGACTTAGCAAATTAAGTAACCTCTCTGAGTTTTCAGTTTCCTTATTTGCAAGTAAGTCGATCAGTTGTGTCCAACTCTTTGCAATCCCATGTACTGTCTGTCTCCTAACAGGCTCCTTGGTCCATGGAATTCTCCAGGCAAGAATACTGGAGTGGGCATCCATTTCCTTCTCCAGGGGATCTTCCCAACTCAGGGATTGAACTCGGGTCTCTTGCATTGCAGGCAGATTATTTACCATCTGAGCCACTAGGTAAGCCCTCCTTATTTGCAATCGTATAAATAATTATAGTAATTATCTCAAAGGGAAGTTGTAGAGATTAAATGAAGTGTTTGTAAAAGACTTCCCTGAGAGGTTGTATATAATTTAAGGTTGCTACCATTAATATTAAAAATAATCTGTATCTTACAGATTCAATAAAGATGTATCATTACAAGGTTCAAAAATCATTGCAGCCTCATTCTCCCTGAATATGTGGTAGGATATATCACCTCTCAGTGAATATATAAGGAGATGAGATTGTATTGCACAATGACTGAGGCAACTGTAGTTGGTAAAGAAGAGTAAGAATCACATACACAGGCAAACTCAAAAATTTTAGGAAAACCAGCACCTAAATGAGTGGCCAGAAGGTTATAGGTACACCATACTTTGCTTATAACAGATCATCTCAGTGATATTGTTCTCCAACAATGTCTTCAGTGAACTTTAGAACAATTCAGTTGATATTTTTAAGGTATATACATAATTAAAAATTTTAAAGAAGGGAGAAAAGGGTCAATAAGGAAAAATAAGAAAAATTAAAGTCATTTATATTGAATATTTCCTTCTGACCTGGAAAATCCACCATAGATTGTACGAATGTTTCTCCCTTCTCTGACTTTAACTAGACTCTCCTCTCCAGAAACAACACAGGAGGTAGGAGAAGAGTGTTATACTTCTGTATAGATATCTCAGTGGCACAAGTGATTTGGAGTCCCCCACCTAGGCACTCATGGCAATAAATGCATATTTTTAATAGGCTTCATAAAAAAAAAAAAGAGTAGAAAATAAAAGGGCAAAAAATGACAAAACACAGAAAATCAAAGTTTCAATACTCAATGTTTAAAATGCACCCGTTGCCCAAAGTCCTCAGAACTTGCTGATACCTCTCCTTCAGGCAATCCTGCAGAGCCCCCCAACTTCCCAATGGTCCTCCAAGTTTCTGTGTTTTAATTTATAGAATGTGCTCAGAATGGTACCAGACACTTCCTAAGTGCTCCTTACGTATTAGCTCTTCTATTTGAATCTGGTTAGAAGATTATTTCGGTTATTTTCTGATGTTCTGGGTCTGTGGTCAGGAAGATGAGGCAGTTCCCAGAGAGCTGTTCAGACACAGCTTCATGCCAGTTACCCACTGCACAGTGAGAGGGGAAATAGCCATTCACAGGGATGATGAGGCCAAGCCTGTTGCAACAATACCCAGAGTTCTAGACGGAAACATTCCTACATGGCACACAGGCCAGCTGTCTACAAGGACTCACCCCCACCCTCACTGGATTCTTGGTTCTCCTGGAGTTTAGGAGCTCAGAGTTTCAGCCAGGAAAACACAGGCATCTGGCAGGCAGTCAGGAGGATCCTCTGCTCTATGCACTCAACTCAGCCAGGAGGCCAGGCCAGAGGGGATTCCCAGGCTGGATCCTGAAATCCCGTTTGGCAGCTTGCATTTAGTTTCCTTTTCACTCATTGCATCAACTTCATTGCTATTTTTACCTTTTGGGGTTCATTACACAATCTCTGATGATGTAACAAAATTCAAGTCACTTGTCAGTTTTCAGTATGTAGAGGGCTTTGCTTTGGGCTGTTTCACTGTAAAGATTTGGAAACTGCCTCAGAGACAGGAAACTCACCCAGAACCCACACAGTGCGACCTGCCCTCATGTCAGCAGGGTGGGGCAGGGGCCCACGGAGGCTTGTTCAGCAGCTGCAGCCAATGTGTTGTCCTTTTAACTTTCTTCTCAACCTTAGGTTGGCCCGACTCAATGCAGCCCTGACAATGACTATGAGAATTAAATGAGTTCAGCTCATAGGACGGCCTGGAATCTGAAGGGAAAAGTAAATGCAGGCTTGATGCAGACAGGCATGTTGTGAAAGGGCCAGTCTGAGTGCCCAGCAGCAGCGGGTCTGGCAGCAAACAGTGAAGACAATGCCTGGGCTACTCTTGCCTGTTCCTGGGCCATCGACCCTCTGATGGGAGCATTCTGAGGGTGACAGGATGCAGAGTGTAGGATCCTCTGGTTGGTTATGTTCTGGAGGAGTTAGAAGAGCTAGGCAGAGAGGGCCCCCAGCAAAATACCTAGGCCCAGCTTGATCCTGAAGCAAGAAGGACAAACACTGCTTGATCCTGAAGCGAGAAGGACAAACACTGGGCAATGAGTCTAGTCCAAGGCATATGAAAGACGTATAGAGCGTGAGTAAAGGGAAAACAGAAAGTGAAAGTGAAAGTCGCTCAGTTGTGTCCTACTCTTTGTGACCTCATGGACTATATAGTCCATGGAATTCTCCAGGCCAGAATACTGGAGGGGGTAGCTGTTCCCTTCTCCAGGGAATCTTCCCAACCCAGGGATCGAACCCAGGTCTCCTGCACTACAGGTGGATTCTTTACCAGCTGAGCCACCAGAGAAGCCCAAAGGGAAGAGAGAAGAGGCTGCAACCAGGGGCACTTAGATCTCTCTGCATATTGTCCCTCTCCACACCAGGTGGGAGGCCTGAGGAGCGGCTCTGGGCCCATCAGCTATTGGCTGTGAGCACAGGGCAACCCCAGCCTGGGCAGCATCAGCCTCAGGTGCTGAGACAGGGCGAGAGCGAGGCCGCAGCTGGAAGGTGGGAAGACACGCTCTTTCCTCAAGCTGGAGACAGACTCTCCATTGTGGTCCTGAAGCTTCACAGGAGCTCTCTAGGTTGCCAAGCAAAATGTCTCCAGTCTAGTTTGGCCTATTTTTAAATTTGTATAAATGGTATGTGGGTTTTTTTGAGTTGAGGTTCTTTTACTCACTACTATGTTTGTGCATTTAGTTGTGTTTCTTACATTTTATTGTTATTAACAACCATAGTGTAAGCATAGGTAACATATTTATTCATGCAATTTTAAGGAATATTTGGGTTGTTTCTAGTTTGCAACTGTTATGAATATTGTTGGTCTGAATATTCTTTACTTATATCCTGATGCAGATTTACATGATTCTTTTTAGGTTAATTAAGAGTGGATTTACTGGGTCACAGGCCATGCATATTTTCAGCTTTCCTAGATAATGTTTTTGAAAGTAGTTGTACAAATTAACACACCAAACAGCAGTTGCTCCATATAGTCATTACACTTGATATTTTAGGTCCTTTAACTTTTTTATTTACAGGCAATGTATTTATCTAAAAATTTGAAAAATCAATCCAAAATGTTTATATAGTGTTTGTAAAACTGGCCAGAGAAAAAAAAAATTATTTTCATATGTGTGTGTGTATGAAAATGCAAGGAAAACTTAATAGCAAAGTTTCTATCTCTACTTTCTATTTAAAGTTGCTATTTAAAAAGTAGCAAATGTCATTAAAATTTTTCATTAATACTTGCAACAATAATAAAGCATAAATATATTGGAATAAACCTCAGAAAGAATGTGCAAGACACATAATCAAACTAGCAGCAAAAATTTATTGACAGATAGTTTAAAAATAGTTCAAGAAAATGGAAATATTTGTTTTTCTTTATGACATGGTTAAGAAATGTTTGCTAAGTAAAATTTGTTCACTAAATAACTGTGTGTTTCTCAGGAGAAGGTGGACTTGGCAGTCTCCTGTTGCACACTCTGATTTCCCTCCTCACTGAGGGAAGATATGAATAAGTATCTCCCTTCCACCTCATCACATGCTTACATGCCCCTTGCTCCCTTACAAAAAGAGAAGTTGCTTAATCCTCATTAATGATCAAGATTTAAAGCATACTGTCTCAATGTAAGAGGAAAAACTGTTATATTTTTCACTGGCTTCTGGCCATCTAATATGAATCAAAAATGAAATTATAGACTTGTCAGTTCAGTTGCTCACTCATGTCCTATTCTTTGTGATCCCATGGACTGCAGCACGCAGGCTTCCCTGTCCATCATCAACTCCCAGACCTTGCTCAAACTCATGTCCATCGAGTCCGTGATGCCATCCAACCATCTCATCCTCTGTTGTCCCCTTCTTCTCCTGCCTTCAATCTTTCCCAGCATCAGGGTTTTTCCAATGAGTCAGCTCTTTGCATCAAGTGGCCAAAGTATTGGAATTTCAGCTGAGGTTAAAGGTGAAGATAAAGTGACCTGTCAAAGCTACTTTAAAAAAAAACCTGAAATCTATACTTTATTCAGATATCCTTATTCCACCACCTACCCATTCATCCCCGCTGGTTGGAGTAATTTCATTTTTATTTATTTATTTATTTAAGGCTATGAGAACTGTGGGATCTTATTAAATAGATTCCCAACCAGAGATCCAACCTAGGTGCCCTGCAGTGAAAGCATGGAGTTCCAGCCACTGAAACTCAAGGGAATTCCCAGATCGCCTTAGTTTCTACCCAATATTGTTTTTCTGTTCTGGGATGCTATTTAGAATGGCACATTTTATTAATTTCCATGTTTCCTTAGGCACCTCCAGGCTGTGACAATTTCTCAGTAATAGACTTTTTATGTTCTTATCAGTGGTATCATTTCAAAATGTCAATTTCCAATTTTTTATTGCTAGGTAAAAAGAGGTGATTGATTTTAAAATTGAACTTCTTTTTGGTGACTTGTTAAATTTATTTTAAAATTCTAATAGTTTATATATTGTTTTGTATTTTGTATGTACACAATTATATCTTTAGATAGAAAAAAATTACCTGAGACAGTCAGCAAGGTATTTGAACAGACCTCTCACAAAGAAAATATCCAAAATGGTCAATAAGCATATGAAAATTGTGTTGAACCTTAGAAACAATTAGGCAATATGAGTTAAAACTGTAATAAGACATCACTATGCTTCACTAGAATGGCTAAAATTAAGAAGACAGGCAACACCAAGTGTTGAAAAGAAAGTAATGCAACTAACATCCCATTCTCTGATAGTGAGACTATGCTGCTGTTGCTGCTGCTGCTAAGTCGCTTCAGTCGTGTCCGACTCTTTTCAACCCCACGGACTGCAGCCTACCAGGCTCCTCCGTCCATGGGAGTTTCCAGGCAAGAGTACTGGAGTGGGGTGCCATTGCTTTCTCCAGTGAGACTATAAATTGGTGCAAACATTTGGAAAATATGTTTGTTATTATCTACTAAATCTGAACATATGCACATTCTATTACCCAGTTACTTCATCCTAGACCATATACCCAACAGAAGGCTATAAAAATGTGCACCAAAGGACACAAACAAGGATTTTCATAGCAAAATTAATTATACTGACAAAAATCAATATAAACTCCATGAAGGCAATTGAAAGGTGGTATAAACTCCATAAAGGCAATTGAAAGAGCCTGATTAGGAAGCAGTTCATAAACACAATAGCAGATCATGGGAGGAGGACAAAGGGAAGAAAGAAGAAAAAAGAATTCTTGTTTACAATTCTGCCCATCCCCTTCTTCCAGTTCCTCACTCTGGTCTTTATTTCCAGTCTCTACAGCCATGAGAACATCTGGGCAGGATTTCTCCCGGCTTCAGTTCCCAACAACATCTGTGCCCATTCTTCTGTTCAGGGCACAACCTAGCACCCTCTCTGCCTGAAGACGTCTCGAATTAAGTACAAAGCCACACTCTTGCATTCAAGACTGTCCCGAATATATCCTGAGCTGATTTTCCACCATTGATCCCCTTGATTCTTAGCACATAACTCGTCCACAACTTGAAGCTCCTTCTGTGTGGTCCCTGCAAACTGGGAATTCTCCTGGCTCTCTGATCAAGCTGCTCCGTCCATCTTGAGCTGTGCTGGCCACCATGACATCAACCACAAGAAGCCAAATGACCACTTGACTAGTCCAATCTCAGCTGTACTATGACTGTAAAAGTATGTACTGTATTTTGAAGGAACTATGAAAAAGATGAATGTAGCTATCTCATTATTAATTTTATATTGGTATGTGTTGAAATGATAACATTTGGATATTTCATGTTCAATAAAATACAGTGTTAAAATTAACCTCACTTGTTTCTTTTTCCTTTTTTGATGTGGCTACTAGAAAATTTTAAATTAAGAAATTTAAAATTTCTTAAAATTTTTAATAAATTATATTTCTTCTGAGCAGTGCTGAATACATTCTCTGGTAGCATATTGGAAAATCACATAAAGGATAAAAATCACCGTTTAGCTTCACAAGTCAAACATAATTACTATTAAAATGTTAGTATATTTCCTTTAGTTTATTTTTTTCCTATATACTCTGAAACTCCAGTACTTTGGCCACCTCATGAGAAGAGTTGACTCATTGGAAAAGACTCTGACGCTGGGAGGGATTGGGGGCAGGAGGAGAAGGGGACGACAGAGGATGAGATGGCTGGATGGCATCACTGACTCGATGGACGTGAGTCTGAGTGAACTCCGGGAGCTGGTGATGGACAGGGAGGCCTGGCGTGCTGCGATTCATGGGGTCGCAAAGAGTCGGACACGACTGAGCGACTGATCTGATCTGATCTGATCTGATATACTCTTACATAGTTGCATTGTATCTACAATTTTATGCCCTGCTTTTGAATATAACTAGGTGCTTTTTATTTTCTTATAATACCAAAAAATAAATTCCTTATAGAAAAAATTTAAATGTGAGAAAATAAAGGGTAAAAATTACAATAACATTTATTCAATTTTTTCAAACTAAATTATGAAAATACCTAAGAATCCTATCCCAGAATATTCTTTCATTATGAGGAAAAGTTTATGTACAAGCAGTTCTAAAGGTACAAAGTGAGGAGCAAAGAATTTTCCTGCTTGCTGCATCCTTACCCTAGTGTGCAAAATCAGATATTTAGATTATTTGAAGTATGTACAAAATAAATATGCATCGGGCCTCAGCAATTGTCACAAAGGATCCCTATAAGAGAAATCATGGACTTTTATGCACGGTCTGCGTAACATTCATTTGCCTGCATAGAGATATTCCTTAATCTTTACTTTTTAGTTATATTTGGAATAGTTTGAGATTGTCAAATAAAGCAATAAATTTTGGCTGATAAAGTTATGCAATATCTTGCTGCTTATTGTTGAGGCCTACAAAATATTTCAGATCAACTTAGCTTATACCATTCTATTTTAGATACAAAAAATAAATTTTTCTAAAATCATAAACTCTTAGAAATAAAGATCCTTTCACAGAATCTAATAATATGAAAAGACAAAGATATTTTCCCAATGAAAGAAAATGGAGGCCATCCTGTATAAGTAGCCGACACTCAAGAAGGAAGGCCATTCACTCTGCAAACGCTTGAAGACTCAGCTTCAGCACCTACTAGCAGAACAGGTAGCCCTGTGCCTGATTTCACCATGACCCACCGGTGCCTCCTCCAGATGGTTCTCCTGCTGTGTTTCTCCACCACAGCTCTTCCCAGGAGCTACAGCTTGCTTGGATTGCAAGAAAGGCGGAGTGCTGCGGTCTCTCAGAAACTCCTGTGGCAGTTACCTTCAACTCCTCAACGTTGCCTCGAGGCCAGGATGGACTTCCAGATGCCTGAGGAGATGAAGCAAGCACAGCAGTTCCAGAAGGAAGATGCCATATTGGTCATGTATGAGATGCTCCAGCAGATCTTCGGCATTCTCACCAGAGACTTCTCCAGCACTGGCTGGTCTGAGACCATCATTGAGGACCTCCTTGTGGAACTCTATGGGCAGATGAATCGTCTGCAGCCAATCCAGAAGGAAATAATGCAGGAGCAAAACTTCACCATGGGGGACACAACCGTTCTTCACCTGAAGAAGTATTACTTCAACCTCGTGCAGTACCTGGAGTCCAAGGAGTACAACAGGTGTGCCTGGACAGTCGTGCAGAGTGCAAATACTCACGAACTTTTCTTTCCTGATGAGACTAACAGCTTCCCTCCGTGACTGAACACCTCCCACCTGTGGCTCTGGGAAGGGACAATGTGACTTTGAGCTGAGATGCTTCAGCCAGCAGAGGCTCTTAAAGTAACTGACAGTGCAATGCACTGGATTTCAATGGACATTAAAGACTAAGCTATTTTTAAATTGATTTATGCGTTATTCATTTATTTAAACTTTTATGTGAGAAATAAATTATTTATGAAACAAAAGTCAACGTGGCGGTTTCAATCTCAACTTGATTTATGTGACAACACACATTAAAAATTGCAGAGCACCTTGGAGACATTCATTGCAAAACAAGCCTGCAGAGTAGTAGAGTTTCTGGCCCTGCCTTTGAGGAATTTAAAATACAAGGAAGCCGTGGGGAATGTCCAAGTTCTATGCATGCCCTCCATGTACCCATACAGTCTACCTGCGCTTCTCTTGTTCACTTCTTTAAATGTACCAGACAGCTCATGCTGTAGGGCCCCTCTATATGATGTGGGGTTTTTTTTTTTTTTTTTTTCAATTAAGGGAAAATGTACACCACTTAACATGTGAGAGTCTTACAAAGTAAGCCTTCTTTATGCCAACAAAATCTGGGCAAATTCCACTTAACTTATAAAATTCTTACTAAAGTAAATGAAAAATTCGGACCTTCTAAATGTCCTCAGTTGCTTGTACACTCCAACCCCTTATTTCCAACAACGTAGTCCTCACAAAGAGGTTTCAGGAACATGAGTCAAAAATTACTTAAGACTGTCTTGGGGGTCGTTAGAAACTGTCAAACATGCTAATTCACGCAATTAAAAATAAGGGAAAAGTCATCTTGAAAATATTAAGTTTATATTCGTAAAAGATAGAAAAGTAAAACGATATTAAATACTTGTTTTGGTACACAGAAATATAGTTTTAATAAAGTTTAACAAATTGCTACAGCTATATACAAATATACTTTAATATTCTATGCTTAAGATTTAAAATACCTTCTATAAATTTATTATAAAATTGGAAACGTGAAATATTTCATTTAAAATAAGTATATAATTCAATATAAAATTAATTCGAAAAAAGAAAGTGCTGTGCTTTTTAAAATATTCCTAGTTTTCAGCTATTCAACACTTACTCCCCCCACTTCAAGGCCGAATCCTTGAAAGACCCTGAAAATTCCAGAGCATTCCAGGGGCGCACAGTTCTTTGGTCCCCGACCCAGGTGGTGGCCGCGTTCCGTCTCACCCCCAGTAAGTCCCCCAAACCGTCCCATGGTTCTTTGTCCCCTGGCCACCGCTGAGTTCTCCTCTGTCTGCAACGCACTCCCAGGGTCCCCTAGCCAGTCTCATCGCCTTGGCTGTTTCTCACGTTGTCCAAAATGGCTCCAAGCCTGTAGTCTCACTGACTCCACCTGGCTCCGCTTTGTGCTCAAGGTCCTCCCATCGTCCCATCTCTCACAGTCTCACCCCCACCGCCGGGTTTTCTTGGTCCACATCGCGGTGCCACCACCCCAAGACGATTGTCTCATCACCTATGCGCGCTTTCACTCTGTCCGCAAAGCCGTCCCATCAACTCGAAGCCAAAAGCCTCAGCTCTGCCACCGTGTTTCATTTTGTGCCCAACGCCTTTCCGTCTTGCCACAGCGAATAGTCTCGTCGCCACTTCCAGGTTCCCCTGTGTGGACCACACCCATCCATCGTCCGGCAGTCTCATCCCTTCGCCGGGTTTAACTTTGTCGCAAAGCTGTCCAATCGTCCCACCACCAGTAGTTTTTCGCCACCGTCACGTTTCACTTTGTCCGCAACGCGGACTCAGCGTCTCAAAGCCAAGCAGGGCTCCCCTGTATGAGAAACGCCCTCCCATCACCCCATAGCCGATGGTCTCCTCGCTTCCGCTGTGCTTCACTTTGAGCACCAAGCCCGCCCATCGTCCGACAGCGAATAATCTCAGCCACCGCCGCATCTAAAGCGAGCGCCGCGCCGCCCCCGCTGCCCCACAGCCTCCCGTCTCCTCGTCGGCTTTCACTCTGTCCGCAACACTTTCCAATCGTCTTATGGGCAACAGCCTCACCCCCCACCCCCACCCCCGCCGGGTTTCACGTGGTGCAGGACTCTACCCCAGCGTCCTATCGCCAATATTCTCATCGCCTCCGCTGTTTTACACTCGCCGCAAGCCCTCCGACTTCTCAGCGCAAACATCGGTAGTTCAACCGCCACCTCAGGGTCCCCGTTTGTCCGGTCTCATCCCTACTGCAGGGCCGAAATGCACTCCGTTCGCAACGCCTTCCCATCGTGCCCTAGGCAATACTCTGCTAGCCACCGCCGGGTTCTCTTCCGTCTGCAACGTTCCGACAAGGTCTCACCGCCAGTAGGCATCGTCCCAAAGCCAGTAGTCTCCAAGCTGTCTATCTCAACGCCGGTGCTGGCTTTCGTTTTGTCCGCAACGCAATCTATCCTCTGGAAACCAAGACTTCTAGCCACCGCCGACTTCCCCTTTTTGCCCAACGACCTCCCATGGTCCCAGCGCCGATAGTTAGGCTCATCGGCAAAGCGGTGTTGCACTTCAACTCCAAGGACATCGCCCAAGGGCTCATCCCACCGTCCTGTTTCACTTTGTGCAGAACGCCGTCCCATCGTGCCATCGGGAATAGTCTCCTGGCCAGCTCCAGGCTCCCCAACCTGAGCAACGCCCTCGCACAGTCCCGGTAGACACCGTCTGTGCCGATACGTCTATACGATGAGACAGCGTCTCATCGCCGATGCTGGCTTTCACTTTGTCCGCAACGCGTTCGTCCACTCTTCTCAAAGCCACCACCAGTTTCCCCTTTATGCCCAACGTCCGCCCGTGGTCCCATCGCCTAGAGGCTCACTGCCGCCGCCGGTTTCCCCTTTGTGCACATCATTGCTGTCCTGCCTTCCCATCGCCAATAGTCCCATCGCCACCGCGGTGGTTCACTTTTCTTCAAACTGCTCAGATCACCATGCTCAGATCACCCAAGGTCTCATCCCCACCGCCGGGTGCATATTTGACCTCAACAGCAAATAGCCTCATCGACACCGCGGGAATCGCCCGCGATAGGCGATACTGTCATTGCGGCCACTGTGTTTCATTTTGTTCCGAACTCCCTCCCATAGTCCCACAGCGAAGAGTGTCGGATCCACCGCGGGATTCGACCGTCCATCCCGGCCCCCACTCCGCCCCCCAATCCTGGTAAAGCCAGTCGTCTCATCGCGGCCACTGTGCTCCACTTTGTGCCGAACGCTCTCCCATCATCCCACAGCAACCGTCTCCTAGCCACCGCGGGATTCGGCCGTGTGAGGGACGCCCCAGCAGGGTCCCACAGCGAATAGTCTCTGAAACACCGCGCTGCCAGGATTCCAGCGTGTTTCACCTGGTGCACGACGCCCCCCCATCCTTCCACAGCCTTCAAGCCAACGCCGGATCCAGCGTGTTCGCCACGCTCGCCCCTTCCCCCATCAACGCGGCACACCTAGTTGTCTCATCTCAAGATACCGTGTTTCACTTAGTCAGCAACGGCCCATATGAGCCGGCAACCAGTAGTCTCTTGCTCAACCTCTAGTTTCACTTTGGGCACAACGCTGTCCATCCTCGCATCGCCAAGAATCCCATCACCGCTGCCCGGTGCCTTTCTCTGAGCTGTGGCTTCACTCGCGCCGGAAGCCAGCGCCAATCTGTAAAATCAGCCTCATCTCGCTCAGAACCCCCGCCTTGGGGGTTCTTTTCCTCAAACATGGCCAGTTCGGGTTGACGTGTGGAAAGAAAGCCCACTACTCAGGCGATCTTTCCGAAAATGCAATATTCTGGCTCCCTACTCAGGACAGGGGAAACCAGCCCTTTTCCATCAAAGGGCTAATGATATGCGCACCCTTGAATCAGTGCTCCTATAAAAAGCTCTGTGGAAACTTTGCGTCCTGTCTCTCCAGCAGCCCCACGAGAGTCAACTGCAAACGCTCCCAAGACTGCGATTCGAAAGCAAAAACGGTCGAACCACAGCGTGCGCGCTCTCGCGGTCGCCGGGAGAAACAGGCTGTCTGCGGTTCCATCTCAGCGCTCTTTGCTCATCGTTTCGCGGTGCTCGCGCGCCCCCTCCCGGCCATCTGCAGAATCACTGACATTCTCTATGGCCCACATCCACTTGCTGGTGGAAGGAGTGATGCTCTGCTGCATCCCTGCTTGCTCTCTTCGCTGGACTGGGATCCACTGCCAGAAAAACAAGGAAATCTTCAAACACTTGAAATAGATGCAAAGGATCCGCCATCAGTCGCGCCTAAAGGACAAAGCCGACTTCAGATTTCCTTGGAAAAGAGAGATGATCACTCCAATGCAGATGACTCAGGGCCCCAGCAACCACTATCTGATGCTCCAGCAGAGCTTCCAATTCTTCACCACGGAGGACAGCCGTGCTACTCTGCAGCCCGGATCAGAGTCTGAAACAACTGGAGCAGATGCAAGGAGACATTCTGTGCTGTTCTCATTGGGACTTGGTGCCCGGGAGTATTTCCATGACATCCATCTCTACCTCAGGGAGCTGGAATACAGCCACTTTGCCTGAGGGCTGTCACAGTGGAAATTAAAAGTGCTTTTCCCTCATGTAAGAATCCTCAAAGAAATGGCAACAATAAAGATGTTTATATTTGTAACTCTCGCTAATGAATTCCATTATTGTTTCTTCCTGTTCCAAAGCAATTGCAGCTCCTATTTCCTCAGGCACTGAAAACTGGAATGAAAATCATGATTTTTCAGAAACAGGTGTGGACAGCAAAACAGAATGTCTTTTCTTGTATAAAGATCTTTTGATCATCCTTTAAAAGATCTCTTGATGTCTGTGGGACTAGTATTTTCTATACTCAGAGTTCAGAGTTTCTTTCTCATGGACAGGTTTTCAGGATCCTCTGTTCTTAAAATCTTTTTCAGTTAATTCTAGGTGCTATAGAGATAAAGAATAAACTGTGTGGATTTTCATCATAATAGAAACTTATCTTTCCTTCTCTGAAGAGTACCTTCTGGATCAGGTGAATCTTCTGGTTTGCTCACATTCAAAGGGTGATTCAGGGACATGGGTACCTTCTGTTTTGTGGCTTTTTCCATCATCAATATGTGACTCCAAGGTTGTCTGTGGTGCTTGGATCTAGTACACCCGGCAGTAAAGGGATGAAGTCTGGTGGCTCACAGGGGATGTTTCCAAGGGCCAGGACTATACAGGGTGAGAGCACTTCCTCTCATGTTCCATGGCCTGGATTTATCCTCATGGGAATCTCATTGCAAGCAAGTTGGGAAACTATTGGGTGATGAATGGATGAAGAGATAAGTTCAGGGTGCTGACTTTCAAAAATGCACAACATGATAGTTGAAAGTTAAGTGTCTGGGGGGCAAAATGAGGACTGCAGCCCAGGAGACAGCACATCAGATAGCTCTGAGAAGCTGTTCCAAAGACACACAGAGGGATATATGTGATTTTGGTGAAGGGGGAATACATGTAATCATGTGCCTGTTTTTTGTGGAAGTTTTCTGCCAGTGTCATGGAGGTTTCTTGGAGTCACAAGAAGCAGTCATCACCATGAAGGATTTCATGCTTTTCTAGATATGAGGAGATAGAAGAACAATTGAGTTCTTAAAATGGGCTCCTGAAAATCGCTAACCTTCTGAAGACTTGTTCTGCCAGTTTTCCCTGCACACAGCATGCCTCACTTCTGCTTTCCACCTTAGATTCCTTTCCAGGGGTGTTAAAAATCAGCAGCTGCAAGAACACGATTGAATCCTTGTAGGTAGATGGCAAGTGCCAATGGCACCTGCTAGTTTGTACTTGACAGGGCATGAGACCACATTTCACGTTTTCACTATTTGTTCAAATGAAGTTCTGATAGGGTCAAGGGGAATAAGTATTGTTGTTGCTTCCACACACTTCGTTAAAATACAATCTGACCCAAATGCTTTTTCTCCAAGTTCAGCTTTGGGGAGAACGACAAGAATGCCAGTCATAGTTCACAGTATCATCCACTGTTTGAAAGAAATATTCAAGCTGATCCCCAAAGGCATTGCCTACAGGAAAATATCCACAGTGTAGACACATTACAGGCTGTTTCCTTACTACCTGAGGGAGACAAGAAAAGAAGAATCAGGCAGTTCCTTGCAACTACTTGAGGATGACTGAAGAAAACGTGATGAGTGAGTCTTCCATTTGGGTCCAGGCCCAAGAGCCTCATCCTGATCTTCTAAATATTGGAAATGGAAAGTTGAAGACAGTCTTCCTAAAAATGAGCTTCAAAAAATATCTCACATATGCTGTGTGAGAGGACAAAAAAAAAAAAAAACAAAATTTTTGTATCCACAAAGAGTTAAGAGATAAAATTAATTGCAATTGATGAAACACTTTATAAAATATTTGACACATTACTATGCTTAGTCTATTAATACCACAAACAGTCACCTAATTAGTCTTGCTGTTATCCTGCTGATGAGGTAACATTTATGGTGCAGGAGAATAAATAATAGAGGATAAGATAGCAATTCAAGTAAACATTTGCTGTTCACCCTTTTATGTTAAAGTAGCAAGACACATGTATATACTTATTTAATATATATTGTACAAGTGTGTGTATTTATATATGTGTATATATTTTTGTTCAGTCGCTTAGTTATATCCAACTGTCTGTGACCCCATGAACTGTAGCATGCCAGGCTTCCCTGTCCTTCACTATCTCCCAAGTTTGCTCAAACTCATGTCCATTGAGTCAGTGATGCCAAGCAACCAACTCATCCTCTGTCACCCCTTCTCCTCCTGCCCTCAATCTTCCACAGCATCAGGGTCATTTTCAAAGGGTCAGTTTCTTCTCAGCAGGTGGCCAAAGCATTAGAGCTGCAGCTTCAGCACCAGTCCTTTCAATGCATATTCAGGGTTGATCTCTTTTAGGATTGACTGGTTTGATGTCCTTGCAGTCCAAGAGACTCTCAAGAATCTTCTTCAGTACCACAGTTCAAAAACATGAATTCTTCAGCGCTCAGCTTTCTTTTTGGTCCAAATGACATCCATACATGACTACTGGAAAAACCATAACTTTGACTACGTGGACGCTTTGTTGGCAACATGGTATCTCTGCTTTTTAACACACTGTCTATATTTCTCATAAAATTTCTTCCAAGGAGAAAGAGTCTTTTAATTTTGTGGCTGCATTCACTGTCCGTCCACAGTAATTTTGGACCCCAAGAAAATAAAATCTGACAGTGTTGCCACTTTTTCCCCATCTATTTGCCATGAAGTGATGGGACTGTATGCCATGATCCTCATTTTTTGAATGTTGATACAACTATATATGTATAGGTATTTTTGGGGGTCTGATTTAGCTGTACCTCAAACTGGTTCTCTAGAAACGTGGTTAATTTAGGTCAGGGAAACCATAGATGTTATAGAGATTCTGTTTTACATGATAGCAGAAGATTTTCAAAATTTGAATTTTTGAAATTGCTATTATGGTGGAAAATTTATGTACTGCGATTGGCATATTCATTCCAAAAAATCCTCTCTGTTTTGTTTTCCATGCGTGCAATCTGAATTGTGATACACAGAATGAAATATTCTAAATACAAAAGAAATGTTTCAACAATTAGAACATTTAAATAGAATTTGTGACTACAACAGTTCCATGTGAAATCCTGATGCTTTTCTAAGTTAAAATTAATGAAACTCTATGTGAACTTACAATTTAACAGATGAGATGGCACTAGTGGTAAAGAATCTGCCTGCCACTGCAGGAGACAGGTGATGCGGGTTCCATCCCTAGGGTGGGAAGATCCCCTCTATAAGGAAATGACAACCCACTCCAGTATTCTTGTCAGAGGACCCTGGCAGGCTACTGTTCACGGGGACACAAAGAGTCAGAAGCGACTGATGGACCAAACAACAACAACCATGCAGAAAAGTATAAAACTAGAGAAACACAAAGGAAAGTTTGTGTGTGATTTTCGATGTTATTATGGTTCACATAAGAAAACAACATACCTCCTGTAGTTCCCACGTTATCACTGGAAGTCCCAATGCTGGAATGTTTCTACATTTAGTTAAAATATAATAATGAAAATGATTCAGTGTCTTATATGTGTTCAGTTCAGTTCAGTCGCTCACTCGTGTCCGACTACAGTTCAGTCGCTCAGTCGTCTCTGACTCTATACAAACCCATGAACTGCCGCACACCAGGCCTCGCTGTCCATCACCAAATCCCGCGGAGTTCACTAAAATCACCTCCATCAAGTCAGTGATGCCATCCAGCCATCTCATCCTATGTTGTCCCCTTCTCCTCCTGCCTCCAATCCATCCTGCCTCAGAGTCTTTTCCAATGAGTCAACACTTCGAATGAGGTGGCCAAAGTACTGGAGTTTCAGCGTTAGCATCATTCCCTCCAAAGAACTCCCAGGGCTAATCTCCTTCAGAATGGACTGGTTGGATCTCCCTGCAGTCCAGGGGACTCTCAGGAGTCTTCTACAACACCACAGTTCAAAAGCATCAATTCTTTGGCACTCAGCTTCCTTCACAATCCTACTCTCACATCCATAATGACCAATGGAAAAACCATAGCCTTGACTAGACGGACCTTTGTTGACAAAGTAATGTCTCTGCTTTGGAATATGCTATCTAGGCTGGTCATAACTTTTCTTCCAAGGAGTAAGCGTCTTTTAATTTCATGGTTGCAGTCACCATCTGCAGTGATTTTGCAGCCCCAAAAAATAAAGTCTGACACTGTTTCCACTGTTTCCCCATCTGTTTGCCATGAAGTGATGGGACCAGATGCCATGATCTTTGTTTTCTGAATGTTGAGCTCAAAGCCAACTTTTTCACTCTCCTCTTTTACTTTCATCAAGAGGCTTTTTAGCTCCTCTTCACTTTCTGTCATAAAGGTGGTGTCATCTGCATATCTGAGGTTACTGATATTTCTCCTGGCAATCTTGATTCCAGCTTGTGTTTTTCCAGCCCAGCGTTTCTCATATGTGTAATAAAATTCAAAAAATTTATAATCCTCCTTGGAAACCATGTTAGATCTGAAATACTATCAAGAACATGAGAAAAGTACCTTACCTTATTTTTTAAATTGTACATCATTTGTAGCTCATCAAAAACAAATATATGAGTCATGTATGTTTCATCAAGAAAAATAATAAAACAATAGAAAAATATGTAATTCACTTTATGGAAGTGAAAAAATGGATAGGTTTAATGTATGAAATTCATACTTTGAAAAAAATGATATGGTCATAAAATGTCCATGGTAAGGATATAAAAATAGAGGGAAAATGGCTAATGCATGTAATAATGAAAATCCATTTTTTCCCATTATTGAAAAAGAAGATGAATACGTGCGTCTAGGAACATACATTTCACATTACTAGAATCACTAGTGTGAATGGGAATTGTTTTTTCTTCACTTCTGTATTTGCTACTTTGTGTTTAAATTGGCAGGACAGCTCACTGTTCTTTGATTTCTAATTTCCTGCCTTCTTCCCAGCTGGAGTTCAGAGGAAACCAATATAGCCAATCTCTAAACTCAATATGCCAGGAAATTTGGAAAACTCAGCAGTGGCCATGGGACTGGAAAAGCTCAGTTTTCATTCCAGTCCCTAAGAAAGGCAATGCCAAAGAATGCTCAAACTACTGCACAATTGCATTCATCTTACACACTAGCAAAGGAATGCTCAAAATTCTCAAAGCCAGGCTTCAACAATACATGAACTGTGAACTTCCAGATGTTCGAGCTGGTTTTAGAAAAGACAGAGGAACCAGAGAATAAATTGCCAACATCCGCTGGATCATGGAAAAAGCAAGAGAGTTCCAGAAAAACATCTATTTCTGCTTTATTGACTATGCCAAAGCCTTTGACTATGTGGATCACAATAAACTGTGGAAACTTCTGAAAGAGATGGGAATCCCAGACCACCTGACTGCCTCTTGAGAAATCTGTATGGAGGTCAGGAAGCAACAGTTAGAACTGGACATGGAACAACAGACAGGTTCCAAATAGGAAAAGGAGTACGCGAAGGCTGTATATTATCACCCTGCTTATTTAACTTATATATAGAGTACATCATGAGAAACACTGGGCCAGATGAAGCACAAGCTGGAATCAAGATTGCCGGGAGAAATATCAATAACCTCAGATATGCAGATAACACCACCCTTAAGGCAGAAAGTGAAGAACAAAAGAGTCTCTTGAGAACATGAAAAAGGAAAGAGTCCGCTTAAACCTCAACTTTCAGAAAACTAAGATCATGGCATCTGGTCTCATCACTTCATGGCACATAGTGGAGAAACAGTGGAAACTGTGGCAGACTTTATTTTCTGGGGCTCCAAAACCACTGCAGATGGTGACCTGCAGACATGGAATAAAAAGCTTACTCCTTGGAAGAAAAGTTATGACCAACCTAGACAGCATATTAAAAAGTAGAGACATACTTTGCCAACAATGGTCCATCTAGTCAAAGCTATGGTTTTTCCAGTAGTCATGTATGAATGTGAGAGTTGGACTATAAAGAAAGCTGAGCGCTGAAGAACTGATGTGCTTGAACTGTGGTGTTGGAGAAGATTCTTGAGAGTCCCTTGGACTGCAAGGAGATGAAACCAGTCCATCCTAAAGGAAATCAGTTGAATGTTCATTGGAAGGACTGACATTGAAGCTGAAACGTGAATACTTTGGCCACTTGATTTGAAGAGTTGACTAATTTGAAAAGACCTTGATGCTGGGAAAGATTTATGGAGGAAGGAGAAGGGGACGACAGAAGATGAGATGGTTGGATGTCATCACCGACTCAATGGACATGAGTTTGCGTAAACTCCGGGAGTTGGTGATGGACAGGGAAGCCTGGCATGCTGCAGTCCATGGGATTGCAAAGAGCAGGATACGACTGAGCTGAGCCACTGAACTGAACTGAACTGAAGCCAGTATTTGACTACAGCCCATAGATGGAAGTGTAACTCCAGTTCCTGTTTGTTCATGAATGCATCACTCACTAGTCAACCAAGACTACAAGGCTGAGGACCTAGAACACAGAGATGGAGGTTGCCTCAGCTCTTCATTCTCTCAGTACTGTAGCTTGCTCCTTGCTCTAGTCCAATGCTGGATAACGGATCCCTGAAGAAAGGCCATCAAAGACTTCCAGGGACAGATGGAGAGCCTGGTGTGATGAAGTAACCCCTGCCGCTTAAACTCTCCTCTCAGACCTCACCTGGTTCACCTGCTTTCTTGGTTAAAGCTTGCGGGGTAGTTTTATGAGAGAGTCTGTGTGACACTGAACGTAGATTTCCCCGTGGTTTCCTTAGTTGTACATGTACCTGGATGCAGTCTCTATAGACGTGTTGAAGAACAGGTCAGGAGACCTGATGTCTAATGATGGCAAGAGCATCATCATCATTCAAAAAGATTTTGACTCCCAGGATGAGAACTGCCTTCAGAGCAAGTTTACAAGCTAGATAGGAAGATGAAACTCATTGCTATATTCTCATATGCTTCACCTTAAAGTGAGAATTGTTTCATTCAAATTGATTAGGGCCTTAGTAACCACAGGACTCCAAAAATTGCCAATCATCATATTTGGAATACATGGCACTCATTTTGCAAACTGCATCCACTTTCCATCATTCTAACAGCATTCAAACTTAATGTGTTTTCATTTTCTTAAGTAAACAATGTGTTTTCCTTTAACTTTTAGACATTCCCCTGGGTTTACACTTGACCATAGCTTCACATGCATCTCTAGTCCTATCAAGTCTCTTGTGAGCATTTGCTGTGTTGATGAAAAGCAACAGTCCTAGTAAGAACTACAAGTGAGTAGTCACATGAGTGGAAGGTACTTTAAAGAGTTTGTTATTATTTTGGCTGTGCCATGTGGCTTAAGAGGCATTAGTTTCCTGACTGGGGATCGAACCCAGGCCCACAGCAGTGAAAACTTTGAGTCCTAACCACTGACGGCCAAGGAAGTCTCAAATTACTTTAAATTTTGCAGTTTTCGTTCTTTAGTTTTTCATTCAAGGATTCAGAGAAAGTCTAAATTGCTTTAACATTACATATTTACTAAAATAAATGACTGTTGGAGAACTGAATGGAGTATGACAAGAGTCAAAACCCATGTAAAAGTCATGTTAAAAGTAAAGCATAAATCCAACACATTTGAGACACAAAATGATAAAGGTTAAAATAATAAAAAATTCATAGAATCTGCTTAAACATTAAAGATGCTATCGATTGATTTAATACACAAACTCCATTATTACTTGGAAGAGGAAGAAAAACCTAAAATCAAATAATCAGATCAGATCAGATCAGTCGCTCAGTCGTGTCCGACTCTTTGCAATCCCCATGAATCAGAAGCACGCCAGGCCTCCCTGTCCATCACCAACTCCCGGAGTTCACTCAGACTCATGTCCATCGAGTCAGTGATGCCATCCAGCCATCTCATCCTCTGTCTTCCTCTTCTCCTCCTGCCCCCAATCCCTCCCAGCATCAGAGCCTTTTCCAATGAGTCAACTCTTCACATGAGGTGGCCAAAGTACTGGAGTTTCAGCTTTAGCATCATTCCTTCCAAAGAAATCCCAGGGCTGATCTCCTTCAGAATGGACTGGTTGGATCTCCCTGCAGTCCAAGGGACTCTCAAGAGTCTTCTCCAACACCACAGTTCAAAAGCATCAATTCTTCGGTGCTCAGCCTTCTTCACAGTCCAACTCTCACATCCATACATGACCACAGGAAAAACCATAGCCTTGACTAGACAAACCTTTGTTGGCAAAGTAATGTCTCTGCTTTGGAATTTGCTATCTAGGTTGGTCATATCTTTCCTTCCAAGGAGTGAGCGTCTTTTAATTTCATGGCTGCAGTCACCATCTGTAGTGATTTTGGAGCCCAGAAAAATAAAGTCTGACACTATTTCCACTGTTTCCCCATCTATTTCCCATAAAGTGGTGGGACCAGATGCCATGATCTTCATTTTCTGAATGTTGAGCTTTAAGGCAACTTCTTCAGTCTCCACTTTCAGTTTCATCAAGAGGCTTTTTAGTTCCTCTTCACTTTCTGCCATAAGGGTGGTGTCGGCTGCATATCTGAGGTTATTGTTATTTCTCCCGGCAATCTTGATTCCAGCTTTTGTTTCTTCCAGTCCAGCATTTCTCATGAATGTACTCTGCATATAAGTTAAATAAAGAGGGTGACAATATACACCCTTGACATACTCCTTTTCCTGTTTGGAACCAGTCTGTTGTTCCATGTCCAGTTCTAACTGTTGCTTCCTGACCTGCATACAAATTTCTCCAGAGGCAGATCAGGTGGTCTGGGATTCCCATCTCTTTCAGAATTTTCCAAGTTTATTGTTATCCACACAGTCAAAGGCTTTGGCATAGTCAATAAAGCAGAAATAGATGTTTTTCTGGAACTCTCTTGCTTTTTCCATGATCCAGCGGATGTTGGCAATTTGGTCTCTGGTTCCTCTGCCTTTTCTAAAACCAGCTTGAACATCAGAAAGTTCACGGTTCACATATTGCTAAAGCCTGGCTTGGAGAATTTTGAGCATTACTTTACTAGCATGTGAGATGAATGCAATTGTGTGGTAGTTTGAGCATTCTTTGGCATTGCCTTTCTTTGGGATTGGAATGAAAACTGAGCTTTTCCAGTCCTGTGGCCACTGCTGAGTTTTCCAAATTTGCTGGCATATCGAGTGCAGCACTTTCACAGCATCATCTTTCAGGATTTGGAATAGCTCAACTGGAATTCCATCACCTCCACTAGGTTTGTTCGTAGTGATGCTTTCTAAGGCCTACATGACTTCACATTCCAGGATGTCTGGCTCTAGGTCAGTGGTCACACCATCGTGATTATCTGGGTGGTGAAGATCTTTTTTGTACAGTTCTTCTGTGTATTCTTGCCATCTCTTCTTAATATCTTCTGCTTCTATTAGGTCCATACCATTTCTGTCCTTTATTGAGCTCATCTTTGCATGAAATGTTCCTTTGGTATCTCTGATTTTCTTGAAGAGATCCCTAGTCTTTCCCATTCTGTTGTTTTCCTCTATTTCTTTGCATTGATCACTGAAGAAGGCTTTCTAATCTCCTCTTGCTATTCTTTGGAACTCTGCACACAGATGTTTATATCTTTCCTTTTCTGCTTTGCTTTTCACTTCTCTTCTTTTCACAGCTATTTGTAAGGCCTCCCCAGACAGCCTTTTTGCTTTTTTGCATTTCTTTTCTATGGGAATGGTCTTCATCCCTGTCTCCTGTACAATGTCACGAACCTCATTCCATAGTTCATCAGGCACTCTATCTATCAGATCTAGGCTCTTAAATCTATTTCTCACTTCCACTATATAATCATAAGGGATTTGATTTAGGTCATATCTGAATGGTCTAGTGGTTTTCCCTACTTTCTTCAATTTATGTCTGAATTTGGCAATAATACTAAATACTTAATACCAAAACAGGGGCAACACAGAAGGGGGCCAATACACAGCCCGAAAATACAATGTAGGAAATAATTAGAGGTGGCAATGTTAACATCAATGAGATCTTTGTCATTAATATCAATATTCATACACTTGAGAATTCCAGAAACAAACACGTGAGAAAAAATTATTCTTCGTGAGAAAGAAGTTCAATATACATAGGAAACACATTGAATCTATAATTAAATTTTAACAATGCTTGAGCTAAATTTCAAATAGTATAAAACAATGAGTAAAAAATATAACATTATATAGCAATGTGAACAGAAACACTGGAGCACTGAAGTTTTACCTCAATGCTGTGCCTGCGAGCCTAGTTGCTTCAGTCGTGTCTGACTCTCTGTGAGTCTGTGGACCATAGGCTGCCAGGCTCTTCTGTCCATGGGATTCTCCAGGCAAGAATACTGGAGTGGGTTGCCATGCCCTCCTCCAGGGGATCTTCCTGACCCAGGCATCAAACTGGTGTCTCCTCTTGTCTCCTGAATTGGCAGGCAGGTTCTCTACCATTAGCTCCACCTGGGAAGCCTAGTAGAATGCTGCTGCTGCTAACTCGCTTCAGTCGTGTCCAACTCTGTGCGACCCCATAGACGGCAGCCCACCAGGCTCCCCTGTCCCAGGGATTCTCTAGGCAAGAACACTGGAGTGGGTTGCCATTTCCTTCTCCAATGCATGAAAGGGAAAAGGGAAAGTGACATGACTCTTACTGACCCCATGGACTGCAGCCTACTAGACTCCTCTGTCCATGGGATTTTCAAGGCAAGAGTACTGGAGTGGGGTGCTAGTACCTTCTCCACAGTACAATGCTACTAGTCTGTAAAACACCATATATAAAGTAGTAAAGAGAAGAATGGAAACTATCATTTAGAGGAGGAAATTAGCAATTAACACTCTTGGGCCCTTAACCTACAATAGGAAATATAACTTGTTTCGAATATCTATAAACCATCCATGAAAATTATCATACATTAGACTTCACAGAAAATATCCATAATTCCTCCAGGGGAAAAATATTTTTTTAAGTTGTGTGCCCAGATCACAATGCCTACAATTAATTTTAATATTATTTTAAAGCATCATTTAAAGATGTAACATCATCCTGATAAATTATGTCAGGTCAAAATTAAACCATAGAATTAGAAATTTTGTAAGTAATGGAAATTAAATCACTACTTGTCAAATTTTCAGAAGCAAAGATACACACTGAGATGAATTCATATCCTGGAGACATGAATAGAAAATAGATTGGCCTCATTCATTAAAGTCAACAAGAATATTCATATAACATTAATAGAAATAGTATAAGAAAGTATCTGTCAAATGCGCACTTCTGAGTGACCATGATTTGACTGTCATTCTGTGGAGTAAAGCTTGATCTTCTCAAGAGAGTGGTAGTCTAGCTCATAACTCACATAATCATCATCCAAGTGCTTCTCCTCAGAACAATCACCAGGCATGCAGCAGACGTGCCTGTCACACAACATGTTAAAAAGACTACAACGGAGAATATTTTTAAATGTGTACTCCAAAGTTAAGATTTCATAAAATTCCTCATCTTGCTGTTTCACGAAGGATCTTCTTACGTGAAACTGTCCTTTTTTCCAACTTCAAGTATATGATACGTAAAAGCATGACAATGACTAGGCACTGAGGTGCCCCTGCTCAGATCCACACTGCAGCTCTGTAGTCTTGCCCAGCGCTGTATTTGCACCACCAGCAGAAGTTGTTACTGTGGTGGAAAAGACAGATAAGATCTTGATATCACTATAGGAATTATTTTTCCTCATGAATCCCTGTAGAGTGTCCTGGGGATCTGCAGGGGCCCACAGACTGCACTTTGAGAACTGCTGGTTTCATGAATTTCCCTGCATCTGCTTTGGTCCGAGTGGCTCTGTAGCTTTAAATTCGCAAGTAATTTCCTTGGTTCTTAAGATAAAATCTAACACCATTCAAAAGTCTATCACTGGGCCCTTTTCCATATCTCCAGGGTCATGCCATGATAGCCCCTACATGCATGAGTACAGTCTACCGACTTCGGTCTTGTTCACGTCTTTAAAAGTACCAGAACCATTCCTGTGCAGGGACACTCTATATGCTATGCTTTGTTTTGTATTATTAATTTTTTTTTTTTATTCTGGGAAATTTTGCTCTTCATGAGTTACTTAACAAATTCATACTCATTCTTCAAGTCTCATACTTTGGATTACTTCCCTGGGGAGACTGCTGCTGCTGCTGCTAAGTCATTTAAAGGTGGTCTAAATGAGCTTCCCAGGATACTCACTGCCATCAGCATCTGATACTTCTGTGTAGCCCAGGGCCCAAATGTAAATACCTAATTATCTTATAACTACTTCTTTCATGGCAATGTCCTTGCTCCAGTGTGAGCTCTGTAAGGTCAGGGCCTCTGCCTCTCATACTCAAGACTCTCCACAAGGCCAGCAAATAAAGGAACACACTGCACAACATCTTTCTGTAAAAATGTAGTTTTACAGCATTAGGCCTCTGGGAAAAGATTCAAAAGGAAGAGGAAGAAACATGTCTTCAAATACATTTCATGAGTAAATAAAAGGTACATTTTTATTAAAGAAAATTCTATATTCTTATGGAATAAATTGGAGAAGGAAATGGCAACCCACTCCAGTATTCTTGCCTCAAGAATCCTGTGGACAGAGGAGCCTGGGGGGCTGCTGTCCATAGGGTCGCATAGAGTCGGACACGACTGAAGTGACTTAGCATGCATAGCATGCATGCATGTAATAAATAGAACATATAAATGCAAGAACCATAAAAATAAATAAATTAATATAAATAAATGAGTTACATTCATACAAAAACATGTTATTCAGTAACATTCAGCCACAGGGCATCAGATATATTTCCTCTAATTCTAAAAGCAGCTGGATATTGATATTCTCAATATTAATGCCAATATCAAATGTCACTCAAACTATTTCATAGCTGAGGCAGAAATCAGAGTTTTGGAAATGACTGAAAATGAAGAGTCTGAGCTAGGACATGAGTCACTGAGAATCAGGTTTCTTCTTACTTTCTGAGTTTTCTTAGGAACTAGTTAACACAGCCATCCAGCCCAGCCACTCATCCTTCTCTTTCAGGTAGACATGGATGCCCTGGAAGTACCATTTCAAGGCCAGTGTGGGGCCCACCCTTCCCAGGGCAGAGTCTTCCTCTCCCGTCACCAGGCCCAGGCAGGTGTCCAGGTCGTCCAGCTGCTGATGGAGTCCAGTGTGGAGCTGCTCCAGGCGGGTAGTGTCCCAGGCAGCAGAGGCACGCTCTGTGTGGAAGAGGTTGAAGCTCTGCTGGAGCATCTCGTGGAGCACAGAGAAGGCCTGGGCCTCTGGATATTCACTTGCTCCTGAAAATGTCTCAAAGTTTTCCTGTACCCCAGACAGGAAATCAGAGTTTTGTTTATTTGAAAATGACTGAAAATGAAGAGTCTGGACTCTGGAAGAGATGGGGTTAGTCACAGTGAGAATCATTGGTTTCCTTCTTATTCTTGAGATTTTCTTCATCTTCATTTCAGTTAACACAGAAAGTGCCCTCTGAAATTCCACACTGACAGTTTCCCAGCCCCAGTCACTGTGTTCGTTCTCTTTCAGGTAGACATGGATGCCCTGGAAATACCTCTTCACGGCCAGTGTGGGGCCCGTCCTTCCCAGGGCAGGGTCTTCCTCTTCCATCACCTGCCCCAGGCAGGCGTCAAGGTCGTCCAGCTGCTGATGAAGTCCAGTGCGGAGATGCTCCAGGAGGGTGGTGTCCCAGGCAGCAGAGGCGTGCTCTGTGTGGAAGAGGTTGAAGCTCTGCTGGAGCATCTCGTGGAGCACAGAGAAGGCCTGGGCCTCTGGAGCTGGCTGCCACTCACCTGCTCCTGAGGGAATCTGAAGTCTTTCCTGTAGCCCAGACAGGAAAGAGAGAGATTGTGTTTATTTGATGCAAATGTGAAGGTCTCCTGCTTTTCCAAGTCAAGGCTCTGAGGCAGTTCATGGATTCAGAGGAAGAGATGGGGTTGAGATAAAAGCATCATCAGTATCATCATTGAGGAGATAAAGAACCATTGGTCAATTCCTCAAGGAAGCATTCCAGTTGAGATGAGCGGTTGTGAGCTTTGTTTCATCTTCATTTCATCTAAGGATCTTCTGTTGTGTGCCTCTTAAATATTAAGTCCAAAATGTTCATATTCTGAGTTTACCAAGATACATGTACTACCTCATTTTTGGCTTGCCTTTCAGTTCAACAGCCTGGAAATCTGTCATGAGTTTCTGCTCTTCTGTATCCTTACATTGAAGTAAAATGTATTCATTAAAAACGTAGATGTTCTAATTCCATGGAATGCTTATCATGTCAGTAACTTGGAACTAATGATATATTAAGAGCTATTGGATCTTTCTTCCTGATGCTAAGATCAACTTTTAAGGAAACTTTGTTAGACTTCTTTTTCAAATCTTTTGCTGCCTCTGCATATTCCTCTTGAAAGAATTGATTAGACGTGAAAAATATCTGAGCTTTTATGCATGGATATCACCTTATTCTCTTCAGCAGAACTTTTAATTTGTCAATTTTGGTTGTATTTACTCTCCATAACTGAGGAAATTACTAAACATTTATGATGTGCCAATCAAAATGCTGAGCTTGTTACAGAGTCCAAGTTGCTCTGCTTGCAGCTGGGTAAATCAATGAATCCAAGACGAGGTGTTGGGAGCAGGAAAGGACTTTATTCGGAAACTGGCTGACTGAGAAGAGGAAAGGCTAGTGCCTCAAAATAACCATCTTGTGGGGGTCCTGGGTATCAGACTCTTTTATGAATCAGACATGGGGGGAGGTGAGGAAACAAAGTAAAGGACGTTTAATTCCTGAAAATATCTCCCAGAACAGCCAGCAAGCCTCAGGTAGGCGGATGTGTTAGTTGCACTTCCTGATAGTCATTTCATGGGTGGTGTGAAATGGAATATCTCATGTCATGTCAACAAACAAAGATGTCATATCTATCTGTGATTCTGGCCTTCCCAAATGTGAATTTCTGGGACAAAAACAATTGAAGTCACAGAAGCAGATCCAGTGTAAATTCAAAATTAACCCTTCCTGGTTACAAACTAAGCCTATAACCAAGATGATGAATCCTCCAAAGTCACTTTCATGAAAGTAAAGTGTAACCACTGCTCCTGTCCAAGTGTTCAAGTGGTTAGAATGTCCCTTTTTATCCCAGGCCATTGTCCTTGCCATGTCCAAGCAACCCACTTTTTTATTAGCTCCTTTTATACAGTTTTCATATTGCTACCTCTTCTTTGACATTTGTATTTCAGTTTGTAAAAGCTGTGCTAATGTTCCTACAATCTTTTCTATTTCCACTTTGAGGTTTATGGCAAAAAAAGGAACAGAAAATGTAAATGAATAGAATAGTTAATGTATTTCCTTCACGATTTTTCAAGAGATCAAAACTTTCCACTCATTGAACATTCCTAGAAAGTAAAAGTAAGCAGTGAATGAAGAAGTAACCCACAAAGGTAAAGAGAAAGTAAATGATGTAATGAAAAAACTATAGTGACGTCTCTGTCCAAATGACAAATGTCACTTAACTACACAAACAGGGATGAAGAGCTCTACAGAGTGACAGATTGCAGACCAGCTTATGTGAAATGGTTTAGCTGCAGACAGAGCCTGGGGAGGGTAGCAGGCTCTTAGGCACAGTGTTACCTAAAAGGATAGTGGACGGCTTTGCTAACTCCCAGTATCTACTTATTTATCTTTATTTGTCTGTTTACATTTCTCACTCTTCGTGGATGGTAATGGATTCTGAGGATGTAAACCTATTAACTCACCCTGAAAAGAGACTGGGGTACAGACTGGACGGTCATTTTATTCATGTGTGAGGGGTCAGCTGTTAGCTGGAAGCTACTAGATGTAGTGTTTGGACAGCACATCATGTTCACGCAAGAGATGAGATTAGATGTTATAATGTTGACCAGTGAGCTGAGCATTAAGGGAAGGGAAGCAGGTCATCTCAGGGAAATTCTATCCAGTTTCCATAGTTGGATGTGTGAATTTTCTGCCTCGTGGGAACAGTTAACAGATACTGAAATCTTATGTGTCCAAGCATTGTCAGAAGTACGTTACGTCCTACAATCTTCAGAAAAATCCAGAGAAACTTATATGATTATCAGTTCCATATAAGAGGAGACAACCATAGTGCCAAAGGTCACACAGGCAGTGCAGGCTGCAGCTGTGACATCAACCCAGGAGTCTTGCCCCCATGTCCACTGTCTCATGCACCGGACCGAGCTGTCTGCTCTGACAATGTGCTTCCTATTTTAGAGGAACACTTAGTAAGGTCTTCCTTTCCAGTTCCTATTCGTCATTGTCACAAAAGTGCCATTCACTCATTCCAGGGACAGGACAATCAGTAGATGACAGCTGAGTACACAGTTCCCTTTGCACCTGATAAGTTCCAATCCTATATTTCAAGTGGTGTTTTGTTGAGATCTACAGAGGAGCCTGGCAGATTATGGCAATTAAACAACAACTCTGAGAGTCTCTGTTTCCACCTGAGATAATATTTTGAGAAATTATCCAGAAAGTTAAAAAATCCATTTAGATTTACTCTTACTCTCTTTGTTTGCAGAAGATTATCATTTTCTGAAACAGTCTTCAAATACTAGGTCTACTCAAACTTTGGTGTGTATAGTTCTCTTAGAACTACTTCTGGGACAGAGCTGGACTGCAGCTCCAAGGGATTTTCAGCAAGAATACTGATGGGAAGAGCCCAAATACTCACTGGAAAAGACCTCTTAGATGCTGGGAAAGATTGAGGGCAGGGAAGAGAAGGGACCCTGATCAAAGATTGAGGGCAGGACAAGAAGGGGACAACAGAGGATGAGATGCTTCGATTGCATTGGATCGACTCAATGAACATGAATTTTAACAATCTCTGAGAGATAGAGAAGGACAGGTTGGACATGCCTTAGTGACCAACAACATTGGGACAGAGACCCCTCTGTGCACTTTCTCTGGGACAGACACCTTCCTGTCCATGGGATCAAAGAGAGCTTACAATCTATCAGGACACGCCTGTTACATAAGTGACCAACAACAATGGGACAGAGACCCCTCGGTGTTACTTCAAGTCTGGGACAGACACCTTAATCCTGGATTCCCCTCTGAGTTTTCATGTGCCATTTGCAAACATGCAATAATTAGAGTTTATCTCATAAGGAAGCTGTACAATCTATCAGGGCAGTCAAATTCTGTTTAATATAATTACAAATAATTAGAATTGGGATTACAAGGATTGAATGTAATTGCAACCTCAGTATCCCTGAGTGTATGGTAGATTATCACTTCCCAGGAAATATTTAAGGAGATGAGATTATCTGTACTATCTCACAAAGACTGAAGCAAAGGATCCTGTGAAATATTGTAGTGGTAGAGGAGAAAGAGAAATAAACACAGGCAAACATGAATGTTTTAGGACAACCAGCACCTTAAAAAGTGACTTGTGGATTATAGTTGCAAAATAACTCATTTTAAACAAATGATATTAGTGATATTGTTCCCTATAATGTCTCCAGGGAGCTTAAGGCCTACTCAGGTTATATCGTAAAGGTACAATCACAACTGAAATTTTTTAAAGAAGGGAGAAAAGGGTAAATGAGGAAAACATGAGAAAAATCAAAAGCTTCTCTCATAAGCTCTTTTCGTACTGAGCATTTCTTGGTGACCTGGAAAAGCCACCTTTTGTATGAATATTTTGTCCTTCTCTGACATTGACCAGACTCTTCTCCCAGGAACAACTAAGGAGGTGTAAAAAGCATAACATACGGCTGTGTAGCTATCAACCACAGTGGCACGGATGATTTGATGTCCCCACGTAGGCACTCATGGCAAAAATTAGCACTTTTATTGATTTCATTACAAAGAGTAGAAAAAGAAAGGAAAGGGCAAACTGTGGAAAAACCCAGAAAATGAAAGTTTCTCTACTCACTCTTTAAGAGCCACCCATCACCCCAAGCCCTCAGACCTTGCCTAGATCTCCCCTGCAGGCAGTCCTGCGAGCCCCCAGCATCCCAATGGCCCTCCCCATCTCTGTGCTGCTGGCCCTGGTGATGCTCTGCTGCCAGCCCCACGTGCTCCCTGGGCTGTGAGCTGCCTGCAAGCCACCTCGGCAATCTGGAAAGTTTCACACGTTGGAGTCAGATGGAGAGACTGCCCATTGTGTCCTGTCTGAGGGACAGGACTGACTTCAGATTTCCTCAGACCCTGGTGCACAGGACCAGGCTTGAGAAGACAGAAGCCACAGCTGTTGTGCACGGGTTGCTCCAGCAGACCTTCCAGCTCTTCAGCACCACGGGCTCTTCTGCAGGTCGGGACAGAGCCTCCTGGACAGATTCCTCGTGGGACTTGATCAGCAGTTGGAGGACCTGGACACGTGTCTGAGGAGGGAAGGACACCAGAACAGTCACCTCTAGGGAGTGAGAACTCCAGATTGGCTGTGAAGAGTTACTTCCAGCGAATCAGTGTGTATCTCAAAGAGAAAGAATACAGCCACTGTGCCTGGGAGGTTGTCAGCCTGGAAATCAGAAGGTGCTTGGTCTTTGCCAGCAAGCTCATTGGAAAACTCAGGAAATAAAGAAGGTGTTGAATGTGAAAACAGTTCATCTGGTCAACTAAATGGCTATTTTCTAAGACTCAAAGTGCAACCTTTAACTCTAGTTTTGTGTCAGATGACATATAAGTAATAGCTAATATATGGGATTATTTAAATGTATGTTAAATGTTTTGTTACCATAACTTTTTAAAACAGATTTAAGAATCCATTTTCCATATCTTAAAAAGTTGTAATATTTATTTATTTATTTAAATTATTGGAAATATTTACACTGTTCATAGCATTTAAACTTTATCATTCACATTTGCTTTGTTTATATTTTTTATAAGACTACTCTTGTTTTTCAGTAGAGAAAATAAAAGTAATTTGAAAAAAACAAATGGACTAGCACACACCTTTGAATAAAATCTAACCCAAAGCCTGATCCTACAAGATAAACCTATACTGAAGTCACCTGAATAAAAAGGGAATGGGGTTACCCACCTAGGGTCATAGAAGAACAATGGACAATGTGAGGAGGGATTGAATGTGATTCTTGAGACATAGATTAGAAGTGGGAGGGAGATGAGTGGAGAAAAGCCCAGGTCATGGACACAGTTTCCTGCTTGGGGCCTGTAAGAATCGGATCGCCTTCAAGGATTAGTGGAGAACCACATACATCATGCGGAGAAGGCACTGGCGACCCACTCCAGGACTCTTGCCTGGAGAATCCCAGTAATGGGGGAGCCTGGTAGGTGCAGTCCATGGGGTCTCTAGGAGTTGGACACGACTGAATGACTTCACTTTCACTTTTCATTTTCATGCATTGGAGAAGGAAATGGCAACCCACTCCATTGTTCTTGCCTGAAGAATCCCAGCAACGGGGGAGCCTGGTGGCCTGCCGTGTATGGGGTCACACGGAGTCGGACACGACTGAAGCAACTTAGCAGCAGCAGCACATCCATCATGGGAGGTCAATCTGCATATGTGGAATCTAGGATCCTGGAGTAGGATGTGGAAGGCAGAGTAAGTTTTCTATACTGGGTCACTCCTGAGAAAAGAGTCTTCCTAAATTGTTCAAATGGAGGCAAGAAGAACAAGGCAGCCTGGGGATTGCAGAGACAGCTAAGAGATGTGAGAACCAGTAGCTGTCATGTGACTCTAAAGAAGTAAAGAGGGTTTCTTAAGCTTATTTATATATATTAAACACACATCATCCATAAACTTTTAAATAACTCATACAAAGGAATGCATACCCTTGACTTCTTGGAGGATGCATCCTAATCCTATACTGTTAACAATTTAATGGGTATCCTTCTAGACATTTTTATATGTAGTTAATAAATCTATACATATGGACATACTAATGTATATCACATAAATATCCATTTTTCATATAATTCAGTTTCTCATTTATTTATATTTCCTTGCAAATAGATCTTTGAGATTTTTCTTCATTTATACATCAAAATAGATTGCCTAGTTATAAAATCTTGCATTATGTCTTAAATGCAAAACTAAGATAATCATAAAGGCTTATCTTGAAAGTGTGGTAAGATTAATTGCCTTAATTTATAGCACATGCTCACAATGGTACCAGACACTTCCTAAGTGCTCCTGACGTACAAACTCTTTGGGTTTGAATCTGGTTAGAAGATTATTTCCTGATGTTCTGGTTCTGTGCTCAGGAAGATGAGGCAGTTCCCAGAGAGCTGTTCAGAGACAGATTCCTGCAGCTCACCCACCACTCAGTGAGAGGGGAAATAGCCATTCACTGGGATGACGAGGCCAAGCCTGTTGCAACAATACCCAGAGTTCTAGACGGAAACATTCTTACCTGGCACAGAGGCCAGCTGTCTACAAGGACTCACCCCCACCCTCACTGGATTCTTTGTTTTCCCTGGAGTTTAGGAGCTCAGAGTTTCAGCCAGGAAGACACAGGCGTCTGGCAGGCAGTCAGGACGATCCTCTGCTCTGTGCACTCAACTCAGCCAGGAGGCCAGGCCAGAGGGGATTCCCAGGCTGGATCCTGAAATCCCATTTGGCAGCTTGCATTTACTTTCCTTTTCACTTGTTGCATCAACTTCGTTGCTATTTTTGCCTTCTGTGGTTCATTACACAATCTCTGATGATGTAACAAAACTCAAGTCACTTGTCGGATTTGAGTATGTAGATGGCTTTGCTTTGGGCTGTTTCTCTTTAAGGAAGATTCAGAAACTGCCTCAGAGACAGGAAACTAACCCAGAACCCACACAGTGGGACTTGCTCACATGTCAGCAGAGGGCAGCCTCTGAGGCTTGTTCAGCAGCTGCAGCCAATGTGTTGTCCTTTTAACCATTTTCTCAACCTTGGGTTAGCCTGACTCACTGCACCCCTGATAGTGATTCTGAGGATTAACGTCCAGCTCAGAGAACGGCCTGGGATCTGAAGTAAAAGCAGGCTTGATGCTGATGGGCATGTTCTGAAAGGGCAGGTCTGAGTGTCCAGCAGCAGCGGGTCCTGGCAGCAAACAGTGACAACAAGGCCTGGGCTGCTCCTGCCTGTTCCTGGGCCATCGACCCTCTGATGGGCGCATTCTGAGAGTGACAGGGGAGCACAGTGTGGGATCCTCTGGTTGGGTATGTTCTGGAGGAGTTAGGAGAGCTAGCCAGAGAGGCCTTCAGCCAAGTACCTGGTTCCAGCTGCATCCTGAAGTGAGCTAGAAAAAAAGTGCACAATGAGTCTATCCAAGGCCTGTGACAAGATGTGCAGGGTGTGAGAAAGGGGAAGAAAGAAGACTGCAACCAGGGGCACTTAGATCTCTCTGCATATTGTCCCTCTCCACACCAGGTGGGAGGCCTGAGCAGGGGCTCTGGGCCCATCAGCTATTGGCTGTGAGCACAGGGCAACCCCAGCCTGGGCAGAGTCAGCCTCAGGTGCTGAGAGAGGGCGAGAGCGAGGCCGCAGCTGGAAGGTGGGAAGACACGCTCTTCCCTCAAGCTGGAGACAGACTCTCCATTGTGGTCCTGAAGCTTCACAGGAGCTCTCTAGGTTGCCAAGCAAAATGTCTCCAGTTAGGTTGGCCCATTTTTTAAATTTGTGTACACTTTATACAAATGGTTGGTTTTCTTTTGAGTTGAGTTTCTCTTACTCACTACTATGTTTGTGGGTTTATTGTGCTTCTTACATCTTGTTATTAACAACCCTATTATAAGCCTAGACAACAACTTATTTATTTATGCCATTTTAAGGGATTTTACGTCATTTCGTGTTTGGTACTGTTATCAATAGTGCTGGTATAAGTATTCTTTACTTATATCCTGATGCATATGCACTTGATTTTTTTCCCAGGCTGATTGCTGCAGTTACTAGATCATAGGCTATGCATATTTCAACTATGCTACAAAATGTTTTTAATTTACAAATTTATACACCAAATAGCAGTTGCTCTATATGAACATCACCCTTGACATTTTTAATCCTTTAAAATTTTTATTTGCAGACAATATACATTCATTTAAACATTTGAAAATCCAACCAAATACTTTTAGATATAGCATTTGTAAACTTAGCCAGATTAAAAACCAAAATTATTTTGTTATGTGTTTGTGTATGAAAATGCAAGGAAAACCCAGTCCATTAAAAAGTAGAAAATGTAATGAAAAAACTGTTTCATTCATTCTTGCAACAACAGTAAATAATAAATATGTTGGGGAAAAAACCCAGAAAGAATGTGAAAAATATATAATCAAGCCAGTAGCTAAAGTTTATTGAGAGACATTTTAAAAATAGTCCAATAAGTCGGCAGCATTTGTTTCTTTTGTTTATGAAATGGTTAAGAAACATTTGCTAAATAAATATTTGCTCACTAAATGACAGTGTCAGTCTCAGTAGGAGGTGGCCTTGGCAGTCTCCTATTGTAGACTCTGTATTCCCTTCTCACTGATGTTGACCACCTCATCACATGCTTACATGTCTTTTGCTCTCTCAGAAAAGAATTAGTTGGACAAGTTGCTTAATGTTTATTGATCATCAAGATTGAAAAAATAAGACAATCTGAATGGAACAGAGAAACCTTCTATTTTTCATTAGTTTCTGGCCATCTAGTTTGAATCAAATTTCAATTATAGACTTGTACTTAGAGGCCAAAAGTGAAGGTAATTGGGCCTGTCAATGCTACATTCAAAAGGATTAAAGTCTGGGACTTCCCTGGTGGGCCAGTGGTTAAGAATCCACCTGCCAATGCAGGGGACATGGGTTCCATCCCGGCCAGGGAGGATTACCTGTGCTGTGAGGCAACTAAGCCTGTGCACCCCAACTACTGAGCCCGTGCCCTAGAGTCTGTGCTCTGCAGCAAGAGAAAGCTCCACAGTGAGAAGCCTGAGCTCCTCAACTAGAGATCAGCCCACGCTTGCTCCAACTAGAGAAAGCCCACCTGCTGCAACAAAGAGCCAGTCCAGTCATAAATTAATTAATTAAAAATTACCTAGTCTACACTTTATTAAGAACTCCTTAATGCCTCTCCCCATCCCCCACCCCCACACACACAGTCTGGTTGGAGCAACTTTTTATTTATTTTGTTATTTTTGGTTCTGAGACTTGTGGGATCTTAGTTCTCTGACCAGGGCTGGAACTCGGGCCTCCTGCCCTGAAAGCATAGAGTCCCAACCACTAGATCTCCGGGGAATTCCCAGATCTCCTTTTTTTTTAACCTAATGTTCTTTTTCTGTTCTGGGATGTCATTTAGGATGCCCCATTACCTTTAATTGCCACGTCTTCTTAGGCACCTCTGGCTATGACAGTTTCTCAGTAGTAGACATTTTATGTTATTGTCAATGGTATCATTTTTAAATGTCGTTTTCCAACTTTAAGCTCATATAAAACGAAGTGGTTGAGTTTAATGTTGATCTTGTTTTCCTACTGCTCCCTCCATCTTGAGCTGTGTTGGTCACCATGGAGCCGACAACCCCATGTGGCCAACTGAGCGCTTGCCTAGTCCAGCCTGAGCTGTACTGTGACTAACAGCATGCACTGTATTTTGAAGGCACTATGAAAAAGAAGAATGTAACTATCTCATTACTAATTTTGTATTGTTTTATGTTGAAATGATAACATTTAGATATATTGTTAAAGAAAATATACTGTTCAAATTAACTTTTTTCTTTTTACTCTTTTGATGTGGCCTCCAGAAAAATTTAAATGGCACCTTCATATAAAAAGAAGTAGTTTTTAATTTCCTAGCTGCAGTCACCATCTGCACTGGTTTTGGAGCCCTAGCAAATAAAGTCTGTCATTGTTTCCATTGTTTCCCCATCTATTTACCATGAAGTGATAATGAGTTTGAACAAACTCCGGGAGGTACTGAAGGACAGGGAAGCCTGGCATTCTGCCTTCCATGGGGTCGCAAAAAGTCGGACCTGACCTAGCGACTGAAAACCAACAACAAGGTTGATAAAGTTATGTGATGTCTTGCTCCTTATGGCTAAGGCCTCCAAAAAAATTCAGAACAACTTAATTTAACATCATTCTGTTTTGTTTTTTATATACATTATTTTTTCTTTTACTTAAATATATTTATTTTTAGTTGAATGATAATTGCTTTACAATATTGTGTTGGTTTCTGCCATATATCAACATGAATCAGCCATAGGTATACGTATATCCCCTCCCTCTGGAACCTCCCTGCCTCCACCCCTGCCTCTAGGAACATCACTCTATTTTAGATAGAAAAAAATAGGTATCTTTTTGAAAATCACAAACTGCAAGTATTACTGTTTGGTAATAGCAGATTTCTGAATTAAACCTAATTCTTATGAAAAAGAAAAGTCTTACAAACAAGGCCCCCTCTCCCCAAATCTCATAATATGAAAAGAAAAAAAGAACAATCTTTTCAAAATGAAAGAATTCTGTAATAATCTAGTTATTTGGCTTATATTTTTCTTTAAGATTCAGCAATTCATTGAAATTTTAAAAAACATTAGAAATTCTCGGTTTCTATATCTTTTTTCCCCATGGTATATATAAATTAAAATAGCAAGGAGCTTAAAGAAAAGAGTTTTAGAGGCAACTAATAATTTAAATGACATGGGAAAAATGAAAGGGAGAACTGAAAGTGGGAAATTCCTCTCAAATAGAAAGAATGGAGGGCCATGCTGTATAAGTAGCCCACACTCAAGGACGAAGGACATTCACTCTGCAAACCCTTGAAGACTCAGCTTCAGCACCTACTAGCAGAACAGGTAGCCCTGTTCCTGATTTCATCATGACCCACCGTTGCCTCCTCCCAGTGGTTCTCCTGCTGTGTTTCTCCACCACAGCTCTTTCCAGGAGCTACAGCTTGCTTCAATTCCAACAAAGGCGGAGCCTTGCAGTGTGTCAGAAACTCCTGTGGCAGTTACCTTCAACTCCTCAACATTGCCTCGAGGCCAGGATGGACTTCCAGATGCCTGAGGAGATGAAGCAAGAACAGCAGTTCCAGAAGGAAGATGCCATATTGGTCATGTATGAGATGCTCCAGCACATCTTCGGCATTCTCACCCGAGACCTCTCCAGCACTGGCTGGTCTGAGACCATCATCGAGGACCTCCTTGAGGAACTCTATGGGCAGATGAATCGTCTGCAGCCAATCCAGAAGGAAATAATGCAGAAGCAAAACTCCACTACGGGAGACACGATCGTTCCCCACCTAGGGAAATATTACTTCAACCTCATGCAGTACCTGGAGTCCAAGGAGTACGACAGGTGTGCCTGGACAGTCGTGCAAGTGCAAATACTCACGAACTTTTCTTTCCTGATGAGACTAACAGGTTACGTCCGTGACTGAACATCTCCCACCTGTGGCTCTGGGAAGGGACAATGTGACTTTGAGGTGAGACTCTTCAGCCAGCAGAGGCTCTTGAAGTAACTGACAATGCAATGCACTGGGTTTCAATGGACAGTTAAAGACTAAGCTATTTTTAAATTGATTTATGCATTATTTATTTATTTAAACTTTTGTATGAGAAACAAATTATTTATGAAACAAAAGTTAACGTGGCAGTTTCAATGTCAACGTGATTTATGTGACAACACATATTAAAAATTGCAGAGCACCTTGGAGACATTCATTGCAAAACAAGCCTGCAGAGTAGTAGAGTTTTTGGCCCCTGCCTTTGAGGCATTTAAAATACAAGGAAACCATGTGGAATGTCTAAGTTATATGCATGCTCTCCATGTATCCATACTGTTTACCTACTCTTGTCTTTTCACTTCTTTAAATGTACCAGACAGCTCATTTTGTAGGGCTTCTTGATATGATGTGGGGTTTTTTTTTATTATTAATTAGGGAGAAATGTACATCACCTTACATTTGAGAGTCTTACAAAGTAAGCCTTCTTGATGCCAATAAAATCGGGGAAATTCCATTTAGTTTATAAAATTCTTACTCAAGTAAATGAAAAATTCTGACCTTCTAAATGGCCTTAGTTGCTTGTGTACTCCAACCTTTATTTCCAACAATGTTGTCCTCAGAAAGAGATTTCAAGAATATGAGTTAAAAATTACTTAAAACTACCATTGGGTCACTAGAAATGATCAAACATGGTAATTCTCTCAATTAAAAGTAAGTGAAAAGTAATCATGAAATTATTAACAAATTTACATCCACTAAAAACAGAAATGTAAAAGTATATTAAAGACTTGTTTTAATACAAAGAAAATTTAATTTAAATAATGTTTATTAAAATGCTATTTTTAAAATTATACTTTAAATACCTAAAATATATATAAATTTATTATAAAACTGGAAACTTGAAATATTTCATTTAAAATAAGTATATTAATTAAATAGAAAATTAATTTAAAAATAAATTGCTGTGTTTTTAAAATATTCCTACTTTTTAGCTACTGAATACTTAACACCCCCAATTCACGGCTGAATCCTTGAAAGACACTCTGAAAGTTCCAGAGCATTCCAGGAGCTCACTGTTTTCTGGTCACTTGCCCAGGTGGTGGCCGCAGTCTGTCTCAGCCCTAGGAAGTCCCCTCAAACCGTCCCATGGTTATTTGTCCCCTGGCCACCGCTGAGTTCTCCTCTGTCCAACGCACTGCCAGGGTCCCATAGCCAGTCTCATCGCCTTGGCTGTTTCTCACGTTGTCCAAAATAGCTCTAAGCCTATAGTCTCACAGACTCCACCTGGCCTCTCTTTGTGTTCAAGGCCCTCCCATCGTCCCATCGCCCATAGTCTCACCCCCACCGCCGGGTTTAACTTTGTCCACACCGCAGTTCTATCGTCCCATCGCAATGTTCTCACCGCCTCCGCTGTTTTACACGTGTCCGCGATGCCCTCTGACTTCCCAAGGCAAACACTGACAGTCTCATCGCCACCGCAGGTTCTCCTGTGCGCGCATCGCCTTCGCGTGGTCCCATTCCCTATAGGCTCATCGCCGCCGCCGGGTTTCATTTTTTTTCAATGCAGTCCCAGTCTTCCCACCGCCCAAGGTCTCATCCCACCGCCGTGTTTCACTTTCTGCACAACGCCTTCCCATTGCGCCTTAGCGAAGAGTGTCCTCGCCAGCGCCAGGTTCCCCTTTGTGCGCAACGCCCTTGCATCGTCCAGTAGCCAATTGTCTCATCGCTGCCACAGTTTCACACTGTGCGCAACACTCTCTCAGCGTCCCATAGACAAATGTCTCATCGCCGTGGCTGGCTTTCACTTTGTCCGCATCGCCATCCACGCTTCTCAAAGCCAAAAGTCTCAAAGCCACCGCCGATTACCCCTTGGTGTCCAGCTCCCGCCCACGGTCTCATCACCTATAGGCTCACGGCCGCCGCCGGTTTCCCCTTTGTGCACAACAACGCTGTCCTGTCTTCCCATCGCCAATAATCCCATCTCCACCGTGGTGTTTCACTTTTCTTCAAAGCTGCCCCATACTCCCATCGCCCAAGGTCTCATCTCCACAGCCTGGTTTAACTTTGACCTCTACTCTGTCCCATTGTCCCATAGCAAATAGTCTCATCGCCACCGCAGGTCCTCCTGTGCGCGCATCCCCTCCGGTCGTCCCATAACCAATGGTCTCCTCGCTGATCCCCAGCCTCACTTTGTCCTCAACGCTGTCATAAGGTCACATCGGCTGTACTCCCATCGCCACCGCCGGGTATCGCCCTCCCATCGCCCCGTAGCAGACAGTATCATCCGGCCACCATGTTCCATTTTGTGCTCAACGCCCTCCCACAGTCCCACAGCGAATAGTCTCATAGCGGCCACTGTGTTACACTTTGTTCTCCAAAAGCTCTCCCATCATCCCACAGCAAATCGTCTCCTAGCCACCGCGAGATTCGACCTGTGAGCAACACTCCAGCAGGGTGCCACAGTGAATAGTCTCTTAGCTGCTGCGCTCCATCTGCGCAATGCCCACCCCCCGCCCCCGCCCCTCCCCATGGCAGCAGAGCCAGTAGTGTCATCACTGCCACTGTGTTTCTCTTGGTACACAACGCCCTCCCATTGTTCCACAGCCAATAGTCTCCTCACCACCACGGGACTCCACCGTGACTGCAACACAAGCCGCCACCACCCCCCACCCCAAATCATTAGGGACAGCCAATATCTCATCGCCGCACAGCCAATAATCTCATGGCGGCTACAATGTTTCACTTTGTCAGCAACGCCCCCTACATCGCCCTGTAACCAATTGTCTTATGCCCACCCTGTAGAATGCAAAAGTAGGAAGTCAAGAGATAACTGGAATAACAGGCAAATTTAGACTTAAGTACAACATGAAGCAGGGCAAAGGCTAACAGTTTTGCCAAGAGAATGCACTGGTCATACAAACACCCTTTGCCAACAACACAAGAGACGACTCTACACATGGACATAACCAGATGGTCAATACTGAAATCAGTTTGATTATATTCTTTGCAGTCAAAGATGGAGAAGCTCTACACAGTCAGCAAAAATAAGACCAGGAGCAGACTGTGGCTCAGATCATGAACTCCTTATTGCCAAAGTGAAGTAAAGTGAAGTGAGGTCACCCAGTCCTTCCTGTTCGACTCTTTATGACCCGATATACTGTAGCCTACCAGGCTCCTCCGTCAGTGGAATTTTCCAGGCAGGAGTACTGGAGTGGGTTGCCATTTCTTTCTCCAGGGGATCTTCCTGATCCAGGGATTGAACTCAGTCTCCCACATTGCAGGCAGACACTTTACCATCTGAGCCACCTGGGAAGCCCAAATTCACCCTTAAAATGAAGAAAGTAGGGAAAAACACTAGATCATTCTGGTATGACCTAAATCAAATCCCTTGTGATTACACAGTGGAAGTGACAAATAGATTCAAGGGATTAAATCTGATAGACAGAGTGCCTGAAGAACTATGGATGGAAGTTCATGACATTGTACAGGAGGCAGGGATCAAGACCATCCCCAAGAAAAAGAAATGCAAAAAGGCAAAATGGTTGTCTGAGGAGGCCTTACAAATAGCTGAGAAAAGAAGAGAAATGAAAGGCAAAGGAGAAAAGGAAAGATATACCCATTGAAATGCAGCATTCCAAAGGATAGCAAGGACAGAAAAGAAAGCCTTCCTCAGCGATCAATGCAAAGAAACAGAGGAAAACAGTAGAATGGGAAACACTAGAGATCTCTTCAAGAATCTTTGTATCTTAGAGATACCAAGAGAATATTTAATGCAAAGACAGGCAACAAAAAATGGACAGAAATGGTATGGACCATTTTTCTAACAGAAACACAAGATATTAAGAAGAGGTGGCAAGAATACATAGAAGAACTACACAAGAAAGATCTTCATCACCCAGATAACCATGATGGTATGATCACTCACCTAGAGCCAGACATCCTGGAATGCAAAGTCAAGTGGGCCTTAGGCAGCATCACTACGAACAAAGCTAGTGGAGGTGATGGAATTCCAGTTGAGCTATTTCAAATCCTAAAAGATGATGCTGTGAAAGTGCTGCACTTAATATGCCAGCATATTTGGAAAACTCAGCAGTGGCCACAGGACTGGAAAAGGTCAGTTTTCACTCCAGTCCCTAAGAAAGGCAATGCCAAAGAATGCTCAAAATACCACACAATTGCACTCATCTCACACGCTAGTAAAGTAATGCTCAAAATTCTCCAAGTCAGGCTTCAGCAACACGTGAACCGTGAACTTCCAGATGTTCAAGCTGGTTTTAGAAAAGGCAGAGGAACCAGAGATCAAATGGCCAATATCTGTTGGATCATAGAAAAGCAAGAGAATTCCAGAAAAACATGTATTTCTGCTTTATTGATTAAGCCAAAGCCTTTGACTGTGAAGATCACAACAAACTGTGGAATATTCTTGAAGTTTTTCTTCCTGTTGCTTTTGGGTTGTTTGGCAGTAAACTCCCGGCCATGCCTGAACCCTCGAAGTCCGCTCCGGCCCCGAAGAAGGGCTCCAAGAAGGCAGTGACCAAGGCGCAGAAGAAGGACGGCAAGAAGCGCAAGCGCAGCCGCAAGGAGAGCTACTCCGTGTACGTGTACAAGGTGCTGAAGCAGGTCCACCCGGACACCGGCATCTCGTCCAAGGCCATGGGCATCATGAACTCCTTCGTCAACGATATCTTCGAGCGCATCGCGGGCGAGGCGTCGCGCCTGGCTCACTACAACAAGCGCTCGACCATCACATCCAGGGAGATCCAGACGGCCGTGCGCCTGCTGCTTCCCGGAGAACTGGCCAAGCACGCCGTGTCTGAGGGCACCAAGGCCGTCACCAAGTACACCAGTTCTAAGTGAGCCGGCCCGCCATGGAGTGATCGGTAAGGCTTGGCCTACACCCCAAAGGCTCTTTTCAGTTAAAAGCAAAGACATTACTTTGCCAACAAAGGTCTGTCTAGTCAAAGCAATGGTTTTTTTAGTAGTCATGTGTGGATGTGAGATTTGTACTATAAAGAAAGCTGAGGGCCGAAGAATTGATGCTTTTGAACTGTGGTGTTGGAGACGAAATTTGCGAGCCCCTTGGACTGCACCAAGATCAAACCAGTCCATCCTAGAGGAAATCAGTCCTGAATATTAATTGGAAGGACTGATGCTGAAGCTGAAAAGCCAGTAATTTGGCCACCCGATGTGAAGAACTGACTCACTGGTAAAGACCCTGATGCTGGGAAAGATTGAAGGCAGGAGGAGAAGGGGGTGACAGAAGATGAGATGGTTGTATGGCATCACTGACTCGATGGACATGAGTTTGAGCAAGCTGTGGGAGTTGGTGATGGACCAAGGGAAGCCAGGGGTGCTGCAGTCCATGGGGTTGCAAAAAGTCGGACATGACTGACCAACTGAAATGAATGAATGATTCAGGGACACAGGTACCTTTTGTTCAGTGGCTTTTTCCATCATCAGCTCATGTGACTCCAAATTGAATGTGGTACTTGAATTACTACACTCGCCAGTAAAGGGATGAAGTCTGGTGGCTCACAGGGGATGTTTCCAAACACCAGGACTACACAGGGCAAGAGCACTTCCTCTCACATTCCATGGCCTGGATTTATCCTCATGTGAATCTCACTGCAATCAAGTTGTGAAATTATTGGGTGAGGAATGCATGAAAAAATAAGTTCAGGGTGCTGACTTTCAAAAATGCACAACATGAAAGTTGAAAGTTTTTGAGGGGGCAAAAAGAGGACTGTAGCCCAGGAGACAGCACATCAGATAGCTCTGAGAAGCTGTTCCAAAAAGGCACGGAGGGATATATGTGATTTTGGTGAAGGGAGAGTACATGTAATCATGTGCCTATTTTTTGTAGAAGTTTTCCGCCAGTGCCGTGAAGGTTTCTTGGAGTCACAAGAAGCAGTCATCACCATGAAGGATGTTCCTGCTTTCTAGATATGAGGAGATAGAAGAATCAGGTTCATAAAATGGGCTCCTGAAAACATCTAACCTTCTGAAGACTTGTTCTGCCAGTTTTCCCTGCTCACAGCATGCCTCACTTCTGCTTTCCACCCTGAATTCCTTTCCAGGGGTGTTAAAAATCAGCAGCTGCAAGAGCACATGATTAAATCCTTGTAGGTAGATGGCAAGTGCCGATGGCACGTGCTAGTTTGTACTTGACAGGGCATGAGACCATGTTCACGTTTGCACTATTTGTCCAAATGAAGTTCTGGGTAGGGGTCGAGGGGAACAAGTAATGTTCTTGCTTGCACACACTTTGTTAAAATACAATCTGACCCAAATGCTTTTTCTCCAAGTTCAGCTTTGGGGAGAATGACAAGAATGCCAGTCATAGTTCACAGTATAATCGACTGTTTGAAAGAAACGTCCAAGCTGATCCCCAAAGGCATTGCCTACAGGAAAATATCCACAGTGTAGACAGGTTACTTGCTGTTTCCTTACTACCCAAAGGAGACAAGAAAAGAAGAATCAGGCAATTCCTTGCAAGTACTTGAGGATGACTGCAGAAAAACTGATGAGTGAGTCCTCCATTTGGGTCCACAATCACGAGTCTCATTCTGATCTAAATATAGGAAATGGAAAGTTGAACTCAGTCTTCCTGAAAATGATCTTCAAAAAATATCACACACGTGCTGTGGGCAAGGACCAAAGAAGACTAAAACAAAATTTTTGTAGCAATGAAGAGTTAACCGTTAAAACTAATTGCAACTTATGAAACACTATATAAAATATTTGACAAATTATTACGCTTAGTCTATTAATTACCACTGCTGCTGCTGCTGCTGCTAAGTCTCTTCAGTCGTGTCCGACTCTGTGCGACCCCATAGACGGCAGCCCATCAGGCTCCCCCATCCCTGAGATTCTCCAGACAAGAACACTGGAGTGGGTTGCCATTTCCTTTTCCAATGCATGAAAGTGAAAAGTGAAAGTGAAGTCGCTCAGTCGTGTCCGACTCTTAGCGACCCCATGAACTGCAGCCCACTAGGCTCCTCCGTCCATGGGATTTTCCAGGCAAGAGTACTGGAGTGGGGTGCCATTGCCTTCTCTGATTAATTACCACTAACAGTCATTTGCCTGGAGAATCCCAGGGATCGGGGAGCCTGGTGGGCTGCCGTCTATGGGTTGCACTTCAGTCGGACACGACTGAAGTGACTTAGCAGCAGCAACAGCCACTTAATTAGTTTTCCTGTTACCCTGCTGATGAGATAGCATTTATGTTGCAGGAAGGTAAATAATACAGGATAAGATAACAATTCAAGTAAACATCTGTTTTCCACCCTTTTATGTTAAAGTGGCAACACACATGTGTATACTTATTTAATATAAATTGTACATGTGTGTGTATATATATACATACATATTGTTCAGTTGCTAAGTTGTATCCAAGTCTTTGTGACACCATGAACTGCAGTAAGCCAGGCTTCCCTGTCCTTCACCATCTACTGGAGCTTGCTCAAACTCATGTCCATTTAGTCAGTGATGCCAAGCAACCATCTCATCCTCTGTTACCCTCTTCTCCTTCTGCCCTCAGTCTTTCCCAGCAACAGGGTCTTTTTCAATGAGTTGTTTTCTTCTCAGCAGGTGGCCAAAGTATTAAAGCTTCAGCACCAGTCCTTCCGATGATTATTCAGGGTTGATTTCCTTTAGGATTGACTGAATTAATCTCCTTGCTGTCCAAGAGACTCTCAAGAGTGTTCTCCAGCACCACAGTTCGAAAGCACCAATTCTTCAGCACTCAACCTTCTTTTTTTTTTTTTTATCATTTACCTCCCCTTTCTTTTTCTTTTTTAAATTTTATTTTATTTTTAAACTTTACAATATTGTATTGGTTTTGCCAAATATAGAAATGAATCCGCCACAGGTATACATGTGTTCCCCATCCTGAACCCTCCTCCCTCCTGCCTCCCCATACCATCCCTCTGGGTCGTCCCAGTGCACCAGCCCCAAGCATCCAGTATCGTGCATCGAACCTGGACTGGCGACTCGTTCCATATGTGATATTATACGTATTTCAATGCCATTCTCCCAAATCATCCCACCCTCTCCCTCTCCCACAGAGGCCAAAAGACTGTTTTATACATCAGTGTCTCTTTTGCTGTCTTGTATACAGGGTTATTGTTACCATCTTTCTAAATTCCATATATATGCATTAGTATACTGTATTGGTGCTTTTCTTTCTGGCTTACTTCACTCTGTATAATAGGCCTTCTTTCTGGTCCAACTCTCACATCCCTACAACTACTGGAAAAACCATAGCTTTGACTACATGGACCTTATGGCAAAGTGATGTCTCTGCTTAACACACTGTCTAGGTTAGTCATAGCTTTTCTTTCCAGGAGCAAGCATCTTTTGATCTGTGGCTGCAGTCACCCTCTGTAGTGATTTTGGACTCCAAGATAATGAAATCTGACAGTTTCCACTTTTTCCTCATCTATTTTCCATAAAGTAATGGGACTGGATGCCATGATCTTCAATTTTTGAATGTTGATACACCTATACACGAATAGGTAGATAGATAGATATGGGGGGGGGTCTGTTTTAGCTATGCCTCACATTGGTTCTCTAAAAAGGTGGTTACTTCAGAGCAGGGGAAAAAATAGATCTTATATGTCATTTACTTGATGGCTGAAGATTTCAAATTTGAATTTTGAAATTAATATTATAATGGAAAATGTGTTCATTGAGATTGGCATATTCATTCCAAAAATCCTTCTCTCTGTTTTGTTTTCCATGCAAACAATCTAAATTATGATAACACAGAATGAAATATTCTAAATGCAAAAGAGATGTTTCAAAGATTAGAACATTTAAAAAGAATTTGAAACTACAACATTTCCATGTTTAATCCTGATGCTTCTCTATGTTAAAACTAATTAAACTCTATTTGAACTTACAATATAACAGATGAGGTGGCACTACTGGTACAGAATATGCCTGTAAATGCAGAAGACACAAGAGATGTGGGTTCCATCCCTGGCTTGGGAAGATCCTCTGGAGAAGGAAATGACAACCACTTCAGTATTCTTGCCTGAACTATCCTTTGGACAGAGGAGCCTGGCATGCTACAGTCTATGGGGTCACAAAGAGTCAGACATGACATAGCGACTAAACAACAATAATCATGCAGAAAGCTATACAACCAGAGAAACAAAAAAGGAAAGTTTGTGTTTGATTTTAGATGTGATTATGTTTCACATAAGAAAACAATTCACGTCTTGGAGTTCACAGATATCACTGGAAGTCCCAATGCTGGAATGGTTCTATATTTAGTTAAAATCTGAGGATAAAAGGTCTTATTTGTGTAATAAAATTTAAAAAACTTATAACCCTGATAGGAAACCATGTCAGATCTGAAATACTATCAAGAACATAAGAAAAGTACTTTACCTTATTTTTTAAATTACATACCATTTGTAGCTCATCATGAACAAATATATCAGCGTCAAGTATGTTTCATCAAGAAAAATAGTAAAACAATAGAAAAATAATTAATTCACTTTATGGAAGTGAAAAAATAGATAGGTTTAATGTATGAAATTGATACACTGGAAAACATGATATTGACACGAAAATGTCCATGGCTAAGAGTATAAAAATAGAGGAAAAATGGCAAATGCATGTAATAATGAAAATCCATTTTTTTCCTTTATTGAAAAAGATGAATATGTGTATCTAAAAGACATATATTTCACATTATAGAATCACTACGGTGAATGATCATTTATTTTGCTTCACTTCTGTATTTGTTACTTTGTGTTTAAATTGGTAGGACAGCAAAATGTTCTTTGATTTCCAATTTTCTGTCTTCTTTCCAGCTGGAGTTCAGAGACCAATATAGCCAGTCTCTAAGCCAGTGTTTGATGGCAGCGTAACTCCAGTTCATGTATCATTTGTTTCGACTGCATCATTCACTAGTCAAGAAAGACTCCAAAGCTGAGGACCTGGAGCACAGAAAAGGAAGGCTGCCTCAGATCTTCATTCTCTCAGTGCTTTAGCTTGCTCCTTGCTCCAGTCCAACGCTGGATAACAGATCCCTGAAGAAAGATCATGAGGGACTTCCAGGAACACATGGAGAGCCTGGTGTGATGAAGTAACCCCTGCTGCTTAAATTCTCCTCTCAGACCTAACCTGGGTCAGCCGCTTTCTTGGTTAAAGCTCCTGGGGTAGCCAACAAAGTGGAAGAATCCATGTGACACTCAACACAGATTTTCCCGTTGTTTCCTTAGTTGTATATGTACCTAGATATAGTTTCAACATGTCTTGAAAAATAGGTCAGGAGACATGATGTCTAATGATGGCAACAGCATCATCATCATTCAAAAAGATTTTGACCCCCAGGATGAGAACTGTCTTCAGAACAAGTTTACAAGCTAGATAAGAATACGAAACTCATTGCTATATCCTCATATGCTTCACCTTAAAATGAGAATTGTTTAATTCAAGTTGATTAGGGCCTTATTGACCACAAGACTCCAAAAATTTTCCAGTTATCACATTTGGAATACATGGCACTCATTTTGCAAACTGCATCCAACTTAGCATCATTCTCAGTGCATTCAAAATTAACATTTTTATTTTCTTGAATAAGGAGTCAATTTATTTTCATTTAACTTTTGGATATTCCCCTCTGTTTATACCTGAACAGAACTTCACAAGCATTTCTATTGGTATCATAAGTCTTGTGAACCTTTACTATGTTGACTAAAAGCAAAAGTCCTAGTAAGAACTAGAAGTGAATAGTCACATCAGTGGAAGTTACTTTGTAAAGTTTATTATTATTTTTGGCTGTGACAGCCACATGGCTTATGAGACCTTTGTTCCCTGACTGGGGATTGAACCCAGACCCACGGCAGTGAAAGTACTGAATCCTAACCACTGAATGGCCAAGGAAGTCTCAAATCAAATTTCGCAGTTTTAGTTTTTCAGTTTTTCACTCAAGTATCCAGAGAAACTGAGAGAGTCAGTTCCTAGGCAGGTTGATAGGGAGTCTAGGGGTCCCCAAGGAGAGAGGGGTCTGGAATTCTCCAGGAGGAAGAAAGGACAAACTTTTTTTCTTTCTCTGCATTCCTTAGGATTATATAATAATAATGTATCCTGCCTGAGGACAGTCTTTGGATTAAACCTTCTGGCTAATTCTGTTATCTTAAAATGTAAATTATGGGAGTGGGTCTGATGAGGTCTTTACAACCTCCAGACATTCTTTGGATTATATAACCTCATTGTTAACACTAGCAAGTGGGTACTCTTTCTGCCCCCTTCTGATGCCTATGTCAGAAGCTTTCTCTATCTCCTTTATACTTTAATAGAACTTTATTACACAAAAGCTCTGAGCGATCAAGCCTCATCTCTGGCCCCGGATTGAATTCTTCTCCTACGGGGGCCAAGAATCCTGGTGTCTTCGCGTGATTCAACAACAACCTTTCAAAACTCTAAATTGCTTTAACATTATATATTTGCTCTAAATAAATGACTGTTGGAGAACTGAAGGGAATATGATAAGGGTCACGAAACATGTAAATGTCACGTTAAAAGTAACGCATCAATCCAATACGTTTGAGACCCAAACTGATAAAGGTTAAAATAATAAATATTAATAGAATCCACTTAAACTGTTGATTTATTTAAAACACAAACTCCACTGTAACTTGCAAGAGGAAAAAACCCTAAAGTCAAATAATACCAAATACTTAATACCAAAACAAGGACAACACAGAGGCAGGCCAAAACAGAGCAAGAAAATATAATGAAGGAAATAATTAGAGGTAGCAATTTAATATAAATGAGATCTTTCTCATTAATATAATATTGATATCCTTGAGAGTTAAAATACGTTAAATTTGAGAAAGTAGGTCAATATATATAAGAAACAAATGGAATTTACAATTAAATATAAAAACGCTTGAGCTAAATTTCAAATAGTATAAACACTGAGTAAAGAAGGTAACATTATGTAGTAACGTGAACAGAAACTCGGTGGCACTGAAGTTTTACCTCAATGCTGTGCTTGCGCTGAGTCGCTTCAGTCGTGTCTGACTCTCTGTGAGTCTGTGGACCATAGGCTGCCAGGCTCTTCTGTCCATGGGATTCTCCAGGCAAGAATACTGGAGTGGGTTGCCATGCCCTCCTCCAGGGGATCTTCCTGACCCAGGGATCAAACTGGTGTCTGCTCTGTCTCCTGAATTGGCAGGCAGGTTCTCTACCATTAGTTCCACCTGGGAAGCCCAGCACAATGCTATTAGTCTGTAAAAAACCATATAGAAAAGTAATAAAGAGAAGATTTCAAAATATGATTTAGAAGAGGAAATTAGTGATCAACATGCTTGAGCCCTTAACCTAGAATAGGAAATATAATTTGTTACAAATATTTATAAATCATTCATGAAAATTATCATACATTAGACTTACACTGAAAATATCCATAAAGATGGAAGGCTAACTCCTCAAAATAACCATTTTGTCCTGACCTGGATGTCAGATTCTTTTATGGATCAGAGACTGGGGGGAGGTGAGGAAACAAAGTAAAGTGAGAGTGAAGTCGCTCAGTCGTGTCCGACTCTGCGACCCGTGGACTGTTGTCCACAAAGCTCCTCCGTCCATGGGATTCTCCAGGCAAGAATACTGGAGTGGGTTGCCATTTCCTTCTCCAAAGGACCTTTTAATGCCTGTAAATATCTCCCAGAATGTCTAGTAAGCCTCAGGTAGGGGCATGTGTTAATTGCACTTCCTTACAATCATTTCATGGGTGCTGTGAAATGGAATATCTCATGTCACGTCAACAAACCAAGATGTCACATCTATCTGTGATTCTGGCCTTCCCAAATGTGAATTTCTGTTCCACCTGGTAAGTAGCCAAGTAGGGCATCTGTGCCATTGCCACACAAAGAATCACAGTCCTTCACAGGTAGGTGGGGTCAGGTTATCCCCTGAGGCAGGCCATTATGGTTGTTTCAGTTTAGTTCAGTTCAGTTGCTCAGTCGTGTCTGTCTCTTTGCGACCACATGGACCGCAGCACGCCAGGCCTCCCTGTCTATCACCAACTCCTGGAGCTTACTCAAACTCATGTGCATTGAGTTGGTGATGCCATCCAACCATCTCATCCTCTGTCGTCCCCTTCTCCTCCTGCCCTCAGTCTTTCCCAGCATCAGGGTCTTTTCAAGTGAGTCAGTTCTTTGTATCAGGTGTCCAAAGTATTGGAGTTTCAGCTTCAACATAAGTCATTCCAATGAACACTTAGGACTGATCTCCTTTTAGGATGGACTGGTTGGATCTCCTTGCAGTCCAAGGGACTCTCAAGGGTCTTCTCCAATAACACAAAGAGTTAAAGTCATAGAAGCAGATCCAGTGGAAATTCAAAATTAACCCTTCCCGGTTACAAGCTCAGACTACACCAGGTGATTCATTTCACTTCAGTTCAGTTCAGTTACTCAGTCATGTCCAACTCTCTACAACCCCATGGACTGCAACACCCCAGGCCCCCCTGTTCATCACCAACTCCAGGAGTTTATTCAAACTCATGTCCATTGAGTCAGTGATGCCATCCAGCCATTTCATCCTCTGTCACCCCCTTCTCCTCCCACTTTCAATCTTTCCCAGCATCAGGGTCTTTTCCAATGAGTCAGTTCTTTGCATCAGGTGTCCAAAGTATTGGAGTTTCAGCTTAGGCATCAGTCCTTTCAATGAATATTCAGGACTGATTTCCTTTAGGACGGATTGGTTGGATCTCCTTGCTGTCCAAGGGACTTTCAGGAGTCTTCTCCAACACCACAGTTCAAAAGCATCAATTCTTTGGTGCTCAGCTTTCTTTATAGTCCAACTCTCACATCCATACATTAATATTGGGAAAAGCATAGCTTTGACTAGATGGACCTGTGTTGGCAAAGTAATGTCTCTGCTTTTTAATAAGCTGTCTAGGTTGGTCATAACTTTTCTTCCAAGAAGCAAGCATCTTTTAATTTCATGGCTGCAGTGACCATCTGCAGTGATTTTGGAGCCTCTAAAAATAAAGTCTGTCACTGTTTCCCCATCACTTTTCCATGAAGTGATGGGACCAGATGCCATGATCTTAGTTTTCTGAATGTTGAGTTTTAAGCCAATGTTTTCACTCTCCTGTTTCAGATGATTGATCCTCCAAAATTCACTTTCAAGAAAATAAAGTGTAACCACTGCTCCCTCCAAGTGTTCAGGTGTTTAGAATGTGTCTTTGCTGCTTTTCGGCAGTGTAAGGCGAGTGCAGAGAAAAAGAAAGTGAGTTGGGCAGTCAGGCAAGAAAAGGGAAATTTACTAGAGGGAAAGGAGAGGGTGACTGGCCCTTAAGGAGAACCAGCTTCCTCCCTTTCTGACAGGGTCCTACTTATACCCCACCAGTGAAAAATTTTCTGAAGGGTTGGTTAATTTTTAGCCTGTAGTTGAGTCCTGTGGTCACATAGCTGGAGGTCTAGAATCTGGTGGTCTTGTAGCTTTGAGAAGATAGGCACCAGTGAGAAAGCAGAATGCCATTTGGGCAATTTGGTCAGTCTCATAGATCACTGTAATTTTATTCTCTGTTTGCAAGGTCGACATAATGAGTCATAGCATCAATGAGACCCCGTGTGGGTCCTATCAGGCAGCCTCTCTGTATTAGTACAGGTAATTGTCCTTGCTATGTCTAAGCAACCCAGTTTTCTTTGCTACTTTTGTATAATTTTCATATTGTTACCTCTTCTTTGTTATTTGTATTTCACTTGGTAAAAGCTGTCCTGATGCTTCTGCAGTCTTTTCTATTTCAATTTTGAGGTTTGTTGCAAAAATAAAGGAAGGGAAAATGTAAGTGAAAAGAAGAGGAAATGTATTTCTTATGTGATTTTTCAAGATATCAAAACTTTCCACTCTCATTGAACATTCCTAGAAAGTAAAAGTGAGCAGTGAATGAAAAAGTGACACACAAAGGTAAAGAGAAACAATGTAATTGAAAAAAAAAAAAACTACAGTGACATTTTCTCTGTTCAAATGACAAAATGTCACTTAACTACACAAATGGGGATGAAGAGCTCTACAGAGTGACAGGTTTCAGACCACCCCATGTGAGACTGTTGAGCTGCAGACAGAGCTGGAGGAGGGTAGCAGGCTCTTAGGCGGAGTGTTACCTAAGAGGCAAGTTGTCAGCTTTGCTAACTCCCAGTATCTATTTACTTATTTTTATTTGTCTGTTTACATTACTCACTCTTCATGGACGTTATCTGATTCTGAGGATATAGACCTATTAACTCACCATGAAAGAGACTGGGTCACAGATTGGACAGCCATTTTATTCACGTCTGAGAGGTCAGCTGTTACCTGGAAGCTACTAGGTATAAGTGATTTGGACAGGACGTCATGTTCACATAAGAGATGAGACTAGATGTAATAATGTTGACCACTGAGCTGAGGATTAAAGGAAGGGAAGCAGGTCATCTCAGGGAAATTCGATACAGTTCCCATAGTTAGATGTGTGAATTTTCCCCCTCGTGGGAATGGCTAGTATATACTGAATGCTTCTATGTCTTGTCCAGGCATGGTCAGAAGCATGCTATGTCATTCAATCTTCCCAACAATCCAGTGAAACAAATATGATTATCATTTCCATACAAGAGGAAAACCAGGGTGCTGAAGGTCACATAGCCAGTATAGGATGGAGCTGGGACATCAACCTAGGCAAACTTGCCCCCATGTCCAGTGTCTCAAGCACTGGACCGAGCTATCTCCTCTGACAAAGTGCTTCCTATTTCAGAGGAACTTAGTAAGTTCTTCCTCTCCAATTCCTATTCTTCTTTGTCACAAACATGTCATTTGTTCATTCCAGGAACATTACAATCATTACATTACAATTAAAGAGGATACAGTTCCCATTGCCCTTGCTAACTTCCAGTCCTATATTTCAAGTGGTGTTTTGTTGATATCTACAGAGTAGCCTGGTAGACTATGGGCCATAGTTTCAAAAAGAGTTGGACACAGCTGAAACAACTTAGCAACAACTGAACTTTGAGAATCCCTGTTTACATCTGAGAAAATATTTTGAGAAATTATCCAGAAAGTTTAAAAATCCATTTAAATTTACTCTTACTATCTTTGTTTTCAGAAGATTATAATTTTCTGAAATAGTCTTCAAATACTAGGTTTGAGTAGTCAAACTTTGGTGTGTATAGTTCTCTTATAACTGGCTCTAAAAAAAAAAAAAAAAAAAGAACTGGCTCTGTGGCCCACTCACTGGAAAAGACCGTGATGCTGGGAAAGACTGAGGGCAGGATGAGAAGGGGACAACAGAGGATGAGATGACGGGATCGCATCACCAACTCAATGGATATGAACTTGAGCAAATCTGACCAATAGAGAAGGACAGGGAAGCCTGGTGTGCTGTAGTCCATGGGGTAAAAGAGAGTGGACATGCCTTAGTGACGAACAACAATGGGACAGAGACCCCTCTGTGCACTTCCTCTGGGACAGACACCTTCCTGGATTCCCCACATGTGCCATTACTGCCTTTAGGGAGCTTACAATCTATCAGGGCAGTCAAATGTTACATAATTAGATGGATTACTTAATTACAACTGCATGTAGTGCAGCTAAAGGAGAATGCTTAAGGTTAATGAGGAATAACATGGAGGCAGAATAGTTTAGTGGTCAAGTACCACTTATGCAGTTAATCCTGACTAATCTCTCTGAGTTCTCAGTTTCCTTATTTGCAAACATGTCAATAATTATAGTAATTATCTCATAAGGAAGCTGTGAAGATTACTGTCATGTTCATTAAAAACACTTTGCTGAGAGGCTGCATGTAAAAATTTCTGTCATTAATATAATTACAAATTATCTGTACCTTACAGAATTGGTAAAGACATGCCATTACAAGGGTTGAATGTAATTGCAACCTCAGTATCCCTGAGTGTATGGTAGATTATCACCATAGTGGCAACGGCACCCCACTCCAGTACTCTTGCCTGGAAAATCCCATGGACAGAGGAGCCTGGTAGGCTGAAGTCTATGGGGTCGCTCAGAGTCGGACACGACTGAGCAACTTCACTTTCACTTTTCACTTTCATGCATTGGAGAAGGAAATGGCAACCCACTCCAGTGTTCTTGCCTGGAGAATCCCAGGGACGGGGGAGCCTAGTGGGCTGCCATCTCAGGGGTCTCACAGAGTCAGACATGACTGAAGCGACTTAGCAGCAGCAGCAGCAGCAGCCAGTACTCTTGCCTGGAAAACCCCATGGATGGAGGAGCCTGGTAGGCTGCAGTCCATGGGGTCGTTAAGTTGGACACGACTGAGTAACTTCACTTTCACTTTTCACTTTCATGCATTGGAGAAGGAAATGGCAACCTACTCCAGTGTTCTTGCTTGGAGAATCCCAGGGACGGGGGAGCCTGGGGGGCTGCAGTCCATGGGGTCGCACAGAGTCGGACACAACTGAAGCGACTTAGCAGTAGCAGCAGCAGAGGTATAAAGAGAAATAAACACAGGCAAAATTGAATTTTTTAGGACAACTAGCCGGAGAAGGCAATGGCAACCCACTCCAGTACTCTTGCCTGGAGAATCCCAGGGACAGAGGAGCCTGGTGGGCTGCTGTCTATGGGGTCACACAGAGTTGGACACGACTGGAGCATTTTAGCAGCAGCAGCAGCAGGACAACTAGCACCTAAAAAAGTGCCTTGTGGATTACAGTTGCAACATAATTCATTTTTAACAAATGATATCAGTGATATTCTTCCCTATCATGTCTCCAGTGAGCTTAAGGCCTACTCAGATATTGTAAAGGTACACACACAACTGAATTTTTTGAAGAAGGGAAGAAGGGTAAATAAGGAAAAAATGAGAAAAATCAAAAGCTTCTCTTATAAGCTCTTTTTATATTGAATATTTCTTGGTGACCTGGAAAAGTCACCATTTTGCATGAATTTTTCTCCCTTCTCTGACTTTGATCAGACTCTTCTCCCCAGGAACAACTAAGGAGGTGTGAGAAGCATGCTATACAGCTGTGTAGCTATGAACCACAGTGGCATGCATAATTTGATGTCCCCCACATAGGAACTCATTGCAAAAATTAGCACTTGTATAGATTTCATTACAAAGAGTAGAAAAAGAAAGGAAAGGGCAAACTGGAAAAACCCAGAAAATGAAAGTTTCTCTACTCACTCTTTAAGAGCCACCCATCACCCCAAGCCCTCAGAACTTGCCTACATCTCCCCTGCATGCAGTCCTGCGAGCCCCCAGTGTCCCAGTGGCCCTCCCCGTCACTGTGCTGCTGGCCCTTGGTGATGCTCTGCTCTAGCCCCAGGTGCTCCCTGGGCTGTGAGCTGCCTTCGAGCCACGGCAATCTGGAAAGCTTCACATGTTGGAGTCAGATGGAGAGACTGCCCGTTGTGTCCTGTCTGAGGGACAGGACTGACTTCAGATTTCCTCAGACCCTGGTGCACGGGACCAGGCTTGAGAAGACAGAAGCCACAGCTGTTGTGCACGAGTTGCTCCAGCAGACCTTCCAGCTCTTCAGCACCACGGGCTCTTCTGCAGATCAGGACAAGAGCCTCCTGGACAGATTCCTCGTGGGACTTGATCAGCAGTTGGAGGACCTGGACACGTGTCTGAGGGAGGGAAGGACACGGGAATAATCACCTCTAGGGAGTGAGAACTCCAGATTGGCTGTGAAGCGTTACTTCCAGTGAATCAGTGTGTATCTCAAACAGAAAGAATACAGCCGCTGTGCCTGGGAGGTTGTTAGCATGGAAATCAGAAGGTGCTTGGTCTTTGCCAGCAAGCTCATCAGAAAACTCAGGAAATAAAAAAGACATTGAATGTGAAAACAGTTCATCTGGTCAACTAAATGGCTATTTTCTAAGACTCAAAGTGCAACCTTTAACTCTAGTTTTGTGTCAGATGACATATAAGTAATAGCTAATATATGGGATTATTTAAATGTATGTTAAATGTTTTGTTACCATAACTGTTTAAAACAGATTTAAGAATCCATTTTCCATATCTTAAAAACCTATAATATTTATTTATTTATTAAAATTATCAGAAATATTTAGGCTATTTATAGCATTTAAATATTATTCATAAGATAGTTATTTTGTATTATATTTTGTAGAAGACTACTATTTGTATTTAAGTAGTGGAAAGAAAAGTAGTTTTAAAAAAGCAAGCTGGCTTGCACACACCTTTGAACAAAATCTAACCCAAAGCCTGATCCTACAAGATAAACCTATACTGAAGTCACCTGAAGAAAGAGGGAATGGGGTTACCCCCCTGGGTCATAGAAGGAACAAGGGACAATTTGAGGAGGGAATGAATGGGATTCTTGAGACATAGATTAGAGGTGGGAGGGAGATAAGTGAAGAAAAGCCCAGATCATGCACACAGTTGCCTGCTTGGGGCCTGTAAGAACTGGAGCGCCTTCAAGGATTAGTGGAGAACCGCATACATCGTGGGAGGTCAATCGCATATAAGGGATCTAGGATCCTGGAGTAGGATGAATAAGGGAGAGCAAGTTTCCTACACTTGGCCACTCCTGAGAAAAGAATCTTCCTAAATTGTTCAAATGGAGGCAAGAAGAACAAGGCGGGCTGGGGATTGCAGAGACAGCAAAGAGATGTGAGAATCAGTAGCTGCCATGATAAATGTGACTCTAAAGAAGTAAAGAGGGTTTCTTAAGCTTATTTATATATATTAAACACACATGTCATTGCTAAACTTTTAAATAACTCATACAAAGGAATGCCTACCCTTGACCTCTAGGAGGATATACCCTAATCCTATACTGTTAACAATTTAATGGGTATCCTTCTAGACATTTTCATATGTAGTTAATAAATCTATACATAGGGACATATTAATGTATATCACATAAATATCCATTTTTCATATACTTCAGTTTCTCATTTATTTATATTTCCTTGCAAATAGATGTTTGAGATATTTCTTCATTAGTACATAAAAAAGGATTGCCTAGTTATAAATTGCTGCATTATGTCTTAACTGCAAAATTAAGATAATCATAAAAGCTTACCTTGAAAGTGTGGCAAGATTAATTGCCTTAATTTATAGCACATGCTCAGAATGGTACCAGACACTTCCCAAGTGCTCCTTACGTTAAGTCTTCTATTTGAATCTGTTTAGCAGATTATTTCCTCATGTTCTGGGTCTGTGGTCAGGAAGATGAGGCAGTTCCCAGAGAGCTGTTCAGAGACAGATTCCTGCAGCTCACGCACTGCACAGCAAGAGGAGAAATAGGCATTCACTGGGATGACATTCAGAGAAGGGGATGGCACCCCACTCCAGTACTCTTGCCTGGAAAATCCCATGGACGGAGGAGCCTGGTAGGCTGCAGTCCATGGGGTCGAGAAGAGTCAGACACGACTGAGTGAGTTCACTTTCACTTTCCACTTTAATGCATTGGAGAAGGAAATGGCAACCCACTCCTTTGTTCTTGCTTGGAGAATCCCAGGGACGGGGGAGCCTGGTGGGCTGCCGTCCATGGAGTCGCACAGAGTCGGACAGAGTCGGACACGACTGAAGCGACTTAGCAGCAGCAGCAGGGATGACATTGCCAAGCCTATTGCAACAATTACTCAGAGTTCTAGACAGAAACAGGAAACATTCCTATGTGGCACAGAGGCCAGCTGTCTACAAGACACACCCCCACCCTCACTGGATTCTTTGTTTTCCCTGGACTTTAGGAGCCCAGAGTTTCAGCCAGGAAGACACAGGCGTCTGGCAGGCAGTCAGGACGATACTCTGCTCTGTGCACTCAACTCAGCCAGGAGGCCAGGCCAGAGGGGATTCCCAGGCTGGATCCTGAAATTCCTTTTGGCAGCTTGCATTTAGTTTCCTTTTCACTTGTTGCATCAACTTCGTTGCTATTTTTGCCTTCTGGGATTCATTACGCAATCTCTGATGATGTAACAAAATTCAAGTCACTTGTCGGTTTTGAGTATGTAGACGGCTTTGCTTTGGGCTGTTTCACTTTAAAGATTCAGAAACTGCCTCAGAGACAGGAAACTCACCCAGAACCTACACAGTGTGACCTGCCCTCATGTCAGCAGGGTGGGGCAAGGGGGCCCCCGGAGGCTTGTTCAGCAGCTGCAGCCAATGTGTTGTCCTTTTAACCCTCTTCTCAACCTTAGGTTGGCTGGACTCAATGCAGCCCTGATAGTTATTCTGAGAATTCAGAGTCCAGCTCAGAGAACAACCTGGGATCTGAAGGGAAAAGTAAATACAGGCTTGATGCAGACGGGCATGTTCTGAAAGGACCAGTCTGAGTGTCCAGCAGCAGTGGGTCCTGGCAGCAAACAGTGAAAACAAGGCCTGGGCTGCTCCCGCCTGTTCCTGGGCCATCGACCCTCTGATGGGAGAATTCTGAGAGTGACAGGGGTGAAGAGTGTAGGATCCTCTGGTTGGGTACATTCTGGAGGAGTTAGGAGAGTTAGCCAAGGCCCTGACCAAAATACCGAGTCCCAGCTGCATCTGAAGTGAGCAGGAGAAACACGGCAATGATTATTGTCCATGGCCTGTGAATGATGTCCTCAGTGTGAGTAAAGGGAAGAGAGAAGAGGCTGCAACCAGAGGCACTTAGATCTCTCTGCATATTGTCCCTTTTCACACCAGGGGGGAGGCCTGAGGAGGGGGTCTGGGCCCCCTGGCTGTGAGCACAGGGCAACCCCAGCCTGGGCAGAGTCAGCCTCAGGTGCTGAGAGAGGGCGAGAGGGAGGCCGCAGCTGGAAGGTGGGAAGACACGCTCTTCTCTCACGCTGGAGACGGACTTTCCATCGTGGTCCTGAAGTTTACAGGAACTCTCTTTGTCACCAAGCAAAATGTCTCCAGTCTACTCTGGCCTATTTTTAAATTTATATAATAGTATACATTTTCTTCTGAGGTGAGTGTCTTTCAATGACTGCTATATTTGTGCCTTTAGTTGTGGTTCTTTTTATTGTTATTAATAACCCTATTATCAGGATAGATAAAGTATTTATGCAATTTTAATGGGTATTTGGGCTGTTTCTAGTTTGGGACTCTTATGAATATTGCTGATCTGAATATTCTTTACTTCTATACTGATGCATATTTACATGATTCTCTCCCAGGGTAATTGCTAAGAGTGGACTTACTGGGTCATGTTGTTGTTCAGTCGCTCAGTCATGTCCGATTCTTTGTGACCCCAATGGACTGCAACAAGACTTCCCAGTCCTTCACCGTCTCCCAGAGCTTGCTCAAACTCATATCCATTGAATCAGAGATGTCATCCAACCATCGTGTCCTCTGTCGTCCCACTCTCCTGCCTTCAGTCTTTCCCAGCATCGGGGTCTTTTCTAATGAGTCAGCTCATTAAAGGATTGCAGTTTCAGTTTCAGCATCAGTCCTTCTAATGAAGTTCAGGATTGATTTCCTTTAGGATTGACTGGTTTAATCTCCCTGCAGTTCAAGGGACTCTCAAGAGTCTTCTCCAACACCACAGTTCAAAAGCATCAATTCGTTAGTGTTCAGCCTTCATTATGGTCCAGCTCTTACATCCACATATTACTGGGTCATAGACCACAGGCTATGCATATTTTCAGCTTTGCTAGATAATGTTTTTGAAAGTAGTTGTACAAATATACACAACAAACATTAGTTGCTCCATATGGTCATCACACTTGCTATTTTCAGACCTTAATTTTTTATTTGCAGGCAATGTATTTATCTAAAAACTTGAAAAATCAACCAAACTTTTATATAGTGTTTGTAAAGCTGATCAGAGAAAAATAACAAAATTAGTTATTGTCATAAGCATATATATATGAAAATTCAAGGAAAACTTAGTTCATTAAAAATTAGCAAATGTCATGAAAAAATTTCATTCATACTTGCAACAATAAGAAAGCATAAATATATTGGAATGAACCTCAGAAAGAATGTGCAAGACACATAATCAAGCCAGCAGCCAAAATTTATTGAGAGATAGTTTTAAAATAGTTCAAGAAAATGGCAATATTTGTTTTACTTTATGACGTGGTTAGGACATGTTTGCTAAGTAAATGTTTGTTCACTAAAAGACCGTGTTTCTCAGGAGGAGGTGGCCTTGACAGTCTCCTATTGCACACTCTGATTTCCCTTCTCACTGAGGCTTACTACCTCATCACGTGCTTACATGTCCCTTGCTCACTTACAAAGAGAGAAGTTGCTTAACTTCATTAACGATCAAGATTTAAAACATACTGTCTCAATGTTAGAGAAAAAAATTGTTATTTTTTCTGGCCATCTGAGTCAAAAATGCAATTATAGACTTGTACTTAGAGGTCAAAGGTAAAGACAAATTGTCCTGTCAAAGCTATTTTTAAAAAAACACTTAAATCTACACTTTATTCAAATCTCCTTATTCCTGTACCCACCCACCCAGCCCCGCTGGTTGCAGGAATTTCATTTTTATTTATTTATGGCTGCGAGACTTGTGACATCTTATTAAATAGTTCCCCAACCAGGGATCCAAGCAGGATCCTGCAGTGAAAGCATGGAGTCCCAATCAGTGAAACTCAAGGGAATTCCCAGATCTCCTTAGTTTTTACCCAAAGTTGTTTTTCTGTCCTGGGATGCCATTTAGAATGGCACAGTACCTTTAATTTCCATGTTTCCTTAGGCACCTCAAGGCTGTGACAATTTCTCAGTAGTAGACTTTTTATGTTCTTATCAGTGGTATTATTTTGAAATGTCAATTTCCAATTTTTATTACTAATGTCAAAAGATGTGATTGATTTTAATATTGATCTTTTTCAGTGACCTTGTTAAATTTATTTTAAAATTTCAATAGTTTATATGTCCTTTTGTATTTTGTATGTACACAATTACATCATCTTTAGATAGAAAAAAAATTATCTGAGACAGCAAGGGATTTGAACAGACCTCTTACAAAGAAAATATCTAAATTGTCAATAAGCATATGAAAATGTGCTGAACCTTATTAATAACTAGCAATATGAATTAAAACTCTAATAAGATATCACTCCGATTCACTAGAATGGCTAAAATTAAGAAGACTGGCAATACCAAGTGTTGAAAAGAAAGTAATGCAACTGACATCCCATACTCTTGATAGTGAGAATATAAATTGGTGTAAACTTTGAAAAATATGTTTGTCATTATCTACTAAATCTGAACATATGCACATTCTATGAGCCAATTACTTCATCCTAGGCATATATCCAACAGAAGGCTACATAAATGTACACCAAAAGATGCAAACAAGGATTTTCATAGCCAAAATTAATTATGCCGACATAAAGTCCGTGAAGGCAATCGAAAGAGACCTATTAGGAAGCACCTCATGAACACAATAGCAGGAAGTGGGAGGAGGACAAAGAGAAGAAAGCAGGAGTTCTTGTTTGCAATTCTGCACCCATCCCCTTCTTCCGGTTCCTCACTCTGGTCTTTCTTTCCAGTCTCTACAGCCATGAGAGCGCCTGGGCAGGACTTTTCCCTGCTTCAGTTCCCAATAACATTTGGGCCCATTCTTCTGTCCAGGGCACAACTTAGTGCCCTCTCTGCCTGAAGACTTCTCGAATGAAGTACAAAGCCACACTCTGGCATTCAAAAGCATCCCGAATATATCTTGAGCTGATTTTCCCACCATTGATCCCCTTGGTTCTTCACTCATAACTCATCCACAATTTGAAGCTCCTTCTACGTGGTCCCTGCAAACTCGGCAATTCTCCTGGCTCTGTGTAAGCTGCTCTCTCCATCTTGAGCTGTGCTCACCACCATGAACCATCACCACAGGAGGCCAAGTGAGCACTTGACTAGCCCAATCTTAGCTGTACTATGACTGCAAAAGTATGCACAGTATTTTGAAGGAACTATGAAAGAGAGGAATGTAACTATCTCATTATTAATTTATATTGGTATATGTTGGAATGATAACATTTGGATATTTTGTGTTCAATAAAACACACTGTTAAAATTAACTTCACTTGTTTCTTTTTAATCTTTTGACATGGCTACTAGAAAAATTTAAATTGCCTGTATGGCTCCCATGATATTTCTTCTGAGCAGTGCTGAATACATTCTCTGGTAGCATATCGGAAAATCACAGAAAGAACAAATAATGTTTAGTTGCACAAATTAAATATAATTGCTATTAAAATGTTAGTATATTTCCTTTAGTTTATTTTTTTTCTATATACTTTTACATAGTGACGTTGTATATACAATTTTATGCCCTGCTTTTGAATATAACTAGGTGCTTTTTATTTTCTAATGATACCAAAAAATATATTCCTTGTAGAAAAAATTTTAATGTGAGAAAAGAAAGGGTAAAAATTTAGTAACATTTAAAAAATTCTTTGACACTAGATTATGAAAATACCTAAGAATCCTATCTCACAGATATTCTTTCATTATGGAGAAATTTTCATGTACAAACAGTTCTAAAGGAACAAAATGAAGAGGAAAGAATTTTCCTACTTGCTGCATCCTTACCTTAATATGCAAAATCAGATATTTAGATTATTCAAAGTATGTACAAAATAAATATACATTGCCCCTCAGTTATGGTCAAAAGGCATCCTACAAGAGAAATCATGAACTTTTATGTGTGGCCTGTATAACATTCATTTGCCTGCACAGAGATAAGACTTAATCTTTACTTTGGTATATTCTGGATAATTTGAGATTGCCAAATAAAGCAATAAATTAAAGTTGATAAAGATATGCAATATCTTGCTGCTTATGGTTAAGGCCTAAAAAAAACTCACGCAAACTTACCTTATACAAAAAAAACTCATGCGAACTTACCTTATACAAAAAATACAAAAATTATTTCCTACAATTGTTAAACTCTTAGAAATAAAGACCCTTTCACAAAAAGAACCCTGTAATAATTCAGTTCAAATTGATTAGGCATTTTTTTTTTTTAGCATTTAGCAATTCACTGAAAATTTACAAAAACATTAGAAATTCTCCCAGACTGTATATCTTTTCTCCTAATACATATAAAATCAAAAAGCAAGGAGCTAAAAAGAAAAAGAGTTTTAGAGGTAACTAATCAACACAGGAGAACTAAAAAGGAAACTGGAAAGTGGGAAATTCCTCTCCAATAGAAAGAATGGAGGGCCATGCTATATAAGTAGCCCACACTCAAGGAGGAAGGCCATTCACTCTGCAAATCCTTGAAGACTCAGCTTTAGTACCTACTAGCAGAACAGGCAGCCCTGTGCCTGATTTCACCATGACCTATCGGTGCCTCCTCCAGATGGTTCTCCTGCTGTGTTTCTCCACCACAGCTCTTTCCAGGAGCTACAGCTTGCTTCGATTCCAACAAAGGCGGAGCCTTGCGGTATGTCAGAAACTCCTGAGGCAGTTACCTTCAACTCCTCAACATTGCCTCGAGGCCAGGATGGACTTCCAGATGCCTGAGGAGATGAAGCAAGCACAGCAGTTCCGGAAGGAAGATGCCATATTGGTCATCTATGAGATGCTCCAGCAGATCTTCAATATTCTCACCAGAGACTTCTCCAGCACGGGCTGGTCTGAGACCATCATTGAGGACCTCCTTGAGGAACTCTATGAGCAAATGAATCGTTTGGAGCCAATCCAGAAGGAAATAATGCAGAAGCAAAACTCCACTATGGGAGACACAACCGTTCTTCACCTGAGGAAATATTACTTCAACCTCGTGCAGTACCTGAAGTTCAAGGAGTACAACAGGTGTGCCTGGACAGTCGTACGAGTGCAAATACTCAGGAATTTTTCTTTTCTGACGAGACTAACAGGTTACCTCCATGACTGAACATCTCCCACCTGTGGCTCTGGGAAGGGACAATGTGACTTTGAGGTGATACTCTTCACCCAGCAGAGGCTCTTGAAGTAACTGACAATGCAATGCACTGGATTTCAATGGATAGTTAAAGACTGTAAGCTATTTTTAAATTGATTTATGCATTATTTATTTATTTAAACTTTTATATGGGAAATAAATTATTTATGAAACAAAATTGAACATGGCAGTTTTAATGTCAACTTGATTGATGTGACAACATATATTAAAAATTGGTGAGCACCCTGGAGACATTTATTGCAAAACAAGCCTGCAGAATAGTAGTTTCCAGCCCCTGCCTTTGAGGAATTTAAAATAGAAGACATGTGGAATGTCCAAGTTAGAGGCATATTCTCCATGGATCGGTACAGTTTACCTGCTCTTGTCTCCTTCACTTCTTTAAATGTATCAGACAGCTCATGCTGTAGGGCCCCGCAACATGATGTGGGGTTCTTTTGTCTTTTTTTCAACTGGGGGAAAATGTACACCACCTTACATTTGAGGATCTTACAAAGTAAGCCTTCTTGATGCCAATAAATCTGGGGCAAATTCCATTCAGTTTATAAAATTCTTAACTACAGAAAATGAAAAATTCTGACCTTCTAAATGTCCTTAGTTTCTTGTACACTTCAACCCTTATTTCTAACAATGTAGTCCTGGGAAAGAGGTTTCAGGAACATGAGTTAAAAATTACTTAAGACGGTCACGGGGTCATTAAAAACTGTCAGATATGGTAATCCCTCAATTAAAAATTAGTGAAAAGTAATTTTGAGGGTTAGCCCTCCCATCGCCCCATAGCGGACAGTGTCATCGCGGCCACTGTGTTCCACTTTGTACCCAACGCCCTCCTATAGTCCCACAGCGAATAGTCTCTGAGCCACCGCGGGATTCGACCGTGTTCGCAACGCCCCTCACCTCCCCACCCCCATCCCCACATCGTGGTAAAGTCAATAGTCTCATCAAGGACACTGTGTTCCACTATGCTCCAACTTGAGCGGAACACTCTCCCATCGACTCACTGCAAATCGTCTCCTAGCCGCCACGGGATTCGACGTGTGAGCAACGCCCCAGCAGGTTCCCACAGAGAATAATCTCTTAGCCGCCGCGCTCCTCCTGCGCAACGCCCACCCGCCCCCACCATCGCCACAGAACCAAAACTGTCATCGCTGCCGCTGTGTTTCACTTTGTGCACAACGTCCTCCCACCGTTCCATAGCGAATAGTTTACTAGCCCGCGGGATTCAGCGTGTCCGCAACGCCCGCCGCTCCCCACCTCCCATCAGGGTGGTACAGCCAATAGTGTCATCTCAGTTACCTTGTTTCACTTTGTCAGCAACGCCCCCACAGCGTCGGGTAACCAATCGTTTCATGCCCACCTTCTAGTTTCACTTTGGGCACAACGCTGTCCATCCTCGCGTCGCCAATAATCCCATCACCGCTGCCCGGTCCCTTTCTCTGAGCTGTGGGTTCCCTCGCGTCGGAAGTGAGCGCCAATCTGTAAAATCAGCCTCATCTCACTCAGAAGCCCCGCCTTGGGGGTTCTTTTCCTCAAACATGGCTTGGTTGTTTGACATTTGGAAAGAAAGCCCACTACTCAGGCGGTCGTTCCGAAAATGCAATATTCTGGCTCCCTACTCAGGACAGCGGAAAACCAGCCCTTTTCCATAAAAGGGCTAATGATATGCGCACCCTTGGATCAGTGCTCCTATAAAAAGCTCTGTGGAAACTTGGCGTCCTGTCTCTCCAGCGCATGTGAGTCAACTGCCAACTCCCCCAAGACCGCGATTCGAAAGCAGAAGCGATCGAACCACAGCGTGCGCGCTCTCGCGGTCGCCCGGAGAAGCAGGCGGTCTGCGGTTCCATCTCAGCGCTTTGTTTCGCGGTGCTCGCGCGTCCCCTCCCGGCCGTCTACAGAATCACTGACATTCTCTATGGCCCACATCCGCTTGCTGGTGGAAGGGGTGATGCTCCGCAGCATCCCTGTTTGCTCTCTTCGCTGGAACGTGCCTTGGGATGCACTGCCAGAAAAACAAGGAAATCTTCAAACACTTGAAACAGATGCAAAAGATCCGCTCTCAGTCGCGCCTAAAGGACAGAGCCACTTCAGACTTCCTTGGAAAAGAGAGAAGATCACTCCAATGCAGATGACTCAGGGCCCCAGCAACCACTATCTGATGCTCCTGCAGAGCTTCCAACTCTTCACCACGGAGGACAGCCGTGCTACTTGGAACAACTCTCTGCTGGATAAACTCCTCTCCAGCCCGGATCAGAGCATGAAACAATTGGAGCAGATGGAAGAAGACAATCTGTGCTGTTCTCATTTGGGATTCCCTGCCCAGGAGTATTTCCATGGCATCCATCTCTACCTCAGGGAACAGGAATACAGCCATTTTCCCTGAGAGGCTCTCACAGTGGAAATTAAAAGTGCCTTTCCCTCATATAAGAATCCTCAAGAAACCTCCACAAATAAAGATGTTTATATTTGTAACTCTCGCTAATATATTACATTATTTTTTGCTTCTTGCTCCAGAGCAATTGTACTCATAATTCTTCAGGCATTGAAAAATGTCTGAAATGAAAATCATGATTTTCCAGAAACAGGTGTGGACAGCAGAACAGAATGTCTTTTCTTGTATAAAGATCTTTTGATCATCATTGAAAAGATCTCTAGATGTCTGAGGGGCTGTATTTTCTATACTCAACGTTCAGAGTTTCTTTCTCATGGACAAGTTTTCAGGATCCTCTGTTCTTAAAGATCTTTCTCAGTTAATTCTATGTGCTACAGAGGTAAAGAATAAACTGAGGATTTTCATCATAATAGAAACTTATCTTTCCTTCTCTGAAGCTTGTCTTGTTCACTTCTTTAAATGCACCAGATAGCTCATGCCAGAGGGCCCCTCTATATGATGTGGGGTTTTTTTCCTCTCTTTTTTTTTTTCAATTCGGGGACAATGTACATCACCTTACATTTGAGAGTCTTACAAAGTAAGCCTTCTTTATGCCAATTAACATGAACTGGAGTTACACTTCCATCTACGGACTGTAGTCAAATACTGGCTTCAGTTCAGTTCAGTTTAGTCGCTCTGCTCAGTCGTATTTGACTCTTTGCGACCCCATGGACTGCAGCATGCCAGGCTTCCCTGTCTATCACCAAATCCCGGAGTTTACACAAACTCATGTCCATTGAGTCAGTGATGCCATCCAACCATCTCATCCTCTGTTGACCCCTTCTCCTCCTACCCTCAATCTTTCCCAGTATCAGGGTCATTTTCAATGGGTTGGTTTCTTCTCAGCAGGTGGTCAAAGTATTAGAGCTTCAGCTTCAGCACCTGTCCTTTCAATGCATATTCAGGGTTGATTTCCTTTAGGATTGACTGGTTTGATCTCATTGCTGGCCAAGGGACTCTCAAAGAGTGTTCTCCAGCACCACAGTTAGAAAGAATCAATTCTTCAGCACTCAGCCTTCTTTATGGTGCTTCTTTATGGTCCTTCTTTATGGTCTCACATCCATACACGACTGCTGGAAAAACCATAGCTTTAACTACATGGACCTTTATCAGCAACATGATATCTTTGTTTTTTAACACACTGTCTAGGTTTGTCATAAATTTTCTTCCAGGGAGAAAGAATCTTTTAATTTAGTAGCTGCAGTCACCATCCATAGTGATTTCAGACCCCAAGAAAATGAAATCTCACACTGTTTCTACTTTTTCCCCATCTATTTTCCATGAAGTAACGGGACTGGATGCCATGATCTTCGTTTTTGGAATGTTGATACATGTATATATATATTTATTTGGGAGGGTCTGGTTTAGCCACGCCTCAAATTAGTTCTCTAAAAAGGTGGTTACTTTCAACCAGGGAAACAATAGATGTTATAGAGAATCTATTTTATATGATGGATGAAGATTTTAAAAATTTGAATTTTTGAAATTAATATTATAATGGAAAATTTATTTATTGAGATTGGTATATTCATTCCAAAAAATCCTTCTCTCTGCTTTGCTTTCCATGCATACAATCTAAATTGTGATAACACAGAATGAAACATTGTAAAAGCAAAAGAAATATTTCAACAATTAGAACATTTAAATAGAATTTGTGACTACAACATTTCCATGTTAAATCCTGATGCTTTTCTAGTTAAAATTAATTAAACTCTCTGTGAGCTTTCAATTTAACAGATGAGATGGCACTAGTGGTAAAGAATCTGCCTGCCAATGCAGGAGACAAGAGATGCGGGTTCCATCCGTAGGTCGGGAAGATGCCTTCTATAAGGAATTGACAACTCACTCCAGTATTCTTGTCTGGAGAATTCCATGGACAGAGGATCCTGGGGGCCTACTGTCCCATGGGGTCATAAAAGGACAGAAATGACTTATGGACTAAACAACAACCATGCTGAAAGCTATAAAACTAAAGAAGCAAAAAAGGAAAGTTTGTGTGTGATTTTATATGTTATTATGTTTCACATAAGAAAACAATTCACCTCTTGGAGTTCACAAGACATCCCAATGCTGGAATGTTTCTACATTTACTTAAACTATAACAATAAAAATGAATCTGTGTCTTATTTGTGTAATAAAACTTAAAAAGTTTATAATCCCACTTGGAAACCATGTTAGATATGAAATACTATCAAGAACATAAGAAGAGTACTTTACCTTATTTTTTTAATTATACACCATTTGTAGCTCATCATGAACAAATATATCGGAGTCAAGTGTGTTTCATCGAGAAAAATAATAAAACAACAGAAAATTAATTCACTTTATGGAAGTAAAAAAATGGATAGGTTTAATGTATGAAATTGATAAATTGGAAAAAAAATGATATTGTCATTAAAATGTCCATGGCTAAGGATATAAAAATAGAGGAAAATGGCAAATGTATGCAATAATGAACAATCCATTTTTTCCATTATTGAAAACAAAGGTGAATATGTGGATCTAAGAACATACATTTCACATGACTAGACTCGCTACCTATGAATGAGAATTTGTTTTCTCTTCACTTCTGTATTTGTTACTTTGTGTTTAAATTTCAAATTTCCTGCCTTCTTCCCAGGCCAGTCTCTAGCCAGTATTTGACTACAGCCCATAGATGGCAGTGTAACTCCAGTTCATGTATCATTTGTTTCGACTGCATCACTCACTAGTCAAGAAAGACTTCAAAGCTGAGGACCTGGAACACAGAGAAGGAAGGTTGCCTCGGATCTTCATTCTCTCAGTACTTTAGCTTGGTCCTTGCTCCAGTCCATCACTAGGTAACAGATCCCTGAAGCAAGGCCGTGAAAGAATTCCAGGAACACAGGGAGAATCTGGTGTGATGAAGTAACCCCTGCCGCTTAAACTCTGTCCCCTCAGGCCTAACTTGAGTCACCTGCTTTCTTGGTTAAAGCTTCTAGGGTAGCCAACAAAGTAGAAGCGTCTAAGTGACACTCAAATAGATTTCTCCATGGTTTCCTTAGTTGTACATGTACTTGGATGCAGTCTCGATAGAAGTCTTGAAGAACAGGTCAGGAGACATGATGTCTAATGACGGCAACAGTATCATCATCATTCAAAAATATTTTGACTCCCAGGGTGAGAACTGTCTTCCTAGCAAGTTGACAAGCTAGATAAGAATACGAAACTCATTGCTGTATTCTCATATGCTTCACCTTAAAGTGAGAATTGTTTCATTCAAGTTGATTAGGGCCTTATTGATCACAGGACTCCAAAAAATTTGCAATCATCACATTTGGAATACACGGCACTTGTTTTGCAGACTGCATCCAACTTTCCATCATTCTCAGTGCTTTCAAAATTAATGTATTTTTATTTTCTTAAATAAATAATTTATTTTCATTTAACTTTTAGACATTTCCCTTTGTTTATACTTGAACATAGCTTCACATGCATTTCTATTCCTATCAAATCTCTTGTGAACATTTACTGTGTTGATTAAAGCAACAGTCCTAGTAAGAACTAGAAGTGAATAGTTACATCAGTGGAAGTTGCTTTAAAAAGTTTATTATTATTTTGGCTGTGCCACATGGCTTATGAGACCTTAGTTCCCTGACTGGGGATTGAACCCAGGCCCACAGCAGTCAAAGTGCTGAGTCCTAACCACTGAATGGCCAAGGAAGTCTCAAATTACTTTAAATTTTGCAGTTTTAGTTGTTCAGTTTTTCATTCAAGGATTCAGAGAAACTCTAAATTGCTTTAACATTATATATTTGCTTTAAATAAATGACTATTGGAGAACTGAAGGGAGAATGACAAGGGTCAAAAAACATGTAAAAGTTACGTTAAAGGTAAAGCATAAATCCAGTACATTTGAGACCTAACCTCATAAAGGTTAAAATAATAAATATTAATAGAGTCTGTGAAACTTAAAAGAATCTGTTGATTGATTAAAGCACAAACTTCACTATTACTTTGAAGAGGAAAAAAACCTTAAAATCAAATAATACTAAATAATACCAAAACAAGGACAACACAGAGGCAGGCCAAAACAGCAAGAAAATGCAGTACAGGAAATAATTAGAGGTGGCAATGTTAATGTCACCGAGATCTTTGTCATTAATATCAATATTGATATACTTGAGAATTACAGAAATAAAGACGTTAAATTTGAGAAAGAAGCTCAATATACATAAGAAACACATTGAACTTATAATTAAATATAAAAACGCTTGAGCTAAATTTCAAATGGTATAAACACTGAGTAAAGAATGTAACGTTACGTAGCAACGTGAACAGAAACACCGTAGCACTGAAGTTTCACCTCAATGCTGTGCTTGCGCTGAGTCGCTTCAGTCGTGTCTGACTCTTTGTGACCCCATGGAGCATAGGCTGCCCGGCTCTTCTGTCCATGGGATTCTCCAGGAAAGAATACTGGAGTGGGTTGCCATGCCCTCCTCCAGGGGATTTTCCTGACCGGGAATCAAACTGGTCTCTCCTCTTGTCTCTTGAATTGGCAGGCAAGTTCTCTACCATTAGCTCTACCTGGGAAGCCCAGTACAATGTTACTAGTCTGTAAAAAGCCATATAGAAAATTAATAAAGAGAAGAAGAATTGAAAGTATGATTAAAAGAGGAAGTTCATGATTAAAACTCTTGAGTCCTTAACTTAAAATAGGAAATATAACTTGCTTCAAATATTTATAAACCATTCATGAAAATTATCATACCTTAGACTTCACAGAGAATATCCATAATTCTTCCAGGGCAAAAATATTTGTATAAGTTGTGTGCTCAGATCACAATGCCTGCAATTAATTTTAAAATTATTTTAGAGCATCATTTAGAGATTTAACATCGTGCCAATAAATTATATCAGGTCAAAATTAAAACATAAAATAAGAAATTTAGTAAGTTATGCAAATTAAATCATTATTCCTCAAACTTCCAGAAGCAAAGTTGCACACTGAGATCAATTCATATCCTGGAAACATGAATTGAAAATAGATTGATGGAAGCAACCTAGATGTCCATCAGCAGATGAATGGTTAAGAAAGCTGTGGTACATATACACAATGGAGTATTACTCAGCCATTAAAAAGAATACATTTGAATCAGTTCTAATGAGGTGGATGAAACTGAAGCCTAAAATACCAATACAGTATACTAATGCATATATATGGAATTTAGAAAGATGGTAACAATAATCCTGTATACGAGACAGCAAAAGAGACACTGATGTATAGAACAGTCTTTTGGACTCTGTGGGAGAGGGAGAGGGTGGGATGATTTGGGAGAATGGCATTGAAACATGTATAATATCATACATGAAACGAGTCGCCAGTCCAGGTTCGATGCATGATACTGGATGCTTGGGGCTGGTGCACTGGGACGACCCGGGGGATGGTATGGGGAGGGAGGAGGGAGGAGGGTTCAGGATGGGGAACATGTGTATACCTGTGGTGGATTCATGTTGATATATGGCAAAACCAATACAATATTGTAAAGTTAAAAAAAAAAGAAAATAGATTGGCCTCATTCATTAATTCAACATGAATATTTAAATACCATTAATAGAAATAGTATAAGAAAATATCTGGACACAGATGACATAATCACATTGACCAACCTCCAGATTCCCTGGACTAGGAGATGGCTACCCACTCCGATTGTGGCCTATCAGGCTCCTCTGTACATCTGTCCATGGGATTTCCCAGACAAGAATACTGGAATGGATTCTTTACTGTCTGATCCACCAGAGAATGATGGGAAGATCCCACCACCAGAGAATGATGGGAAGATCCCACATGCCATAGTGCAGCTAAGCCATGTGCCACAACTCCTAAGGCCCCCACTCTAGAGCCTGTGAGCCACAACTATTGAGACCATAGGCCACAACTACTGAAGCCTGACTTTTCTGGGACTCATGGTTTATAATGTGAGAAGTCATCACAAGGAGAACCCCCCGTAGGGCAGTGAAAAATGCACTCCACTGGCTACAACTAGATAAAGTCCACGTGCAGCAACAGAGACCCAGCACAACCATAAATAAATAAATTAACATATAAATGCAACTTTAAGAAAAGAAATGCACAAAGTGCTCTACAGAATGTATAAATGGAGGGGGATACACACACACAGAAATGGGCAAAATAGTCCATGTTTCAAGAAGTTAGAAATAAAGAAATATTTAAACCAAAAAAAAAAAAAAAGAAAATATCTGTCAAATGCCCACCTGTGAATAACCATAATCTGACTATCTGTCATTCTCTAGCGTAAAACTAGGTGTTATAAAGAGAGTGGCTAGTTTAGCTCATAACTCAAATAGTCATCATCCATGTCCTTCCCCTCAGAACAATCACTGTGCCTGCAGCAGAGGTGCTTGTCACATAGCATATTACAGAGACTACAAAGACTACAACAGAGAATATTTTAAAAATGTATACTCCAAAGTTCAGACTTCATAAAATTCATCATCTTGCTGTTTCACTAAGGATCTTCTTAAGTGAAACTGTCCTTTTTTTAAAATTTCAAGTATATTCTGGGTAAAAATATGACAATTACTAGGACATTGAGGTGCCACTACTTTGATCGACACGAAGCCTCCAGCAATATTGCTCTAATATAGAATGCATTATTGCTCTATATTAGAGCAATATTGCATAGGAACCTGGAATGTAAGGTCCATGAATCAAGGCAAATTGGAAGTGGTCAAACAGGAGACGGCAAGAGTGAACATCAACATTTTAGGAATCAGCGAACTAAAGTGGACTGGAATAGGTGAGTTTAGCTCAGATGACCATTATATCTACTATTGTGGGCAAGAATCCCTTAGAAGAAATGAAGTAGCCATCATCGTCAACAAGAGTCCAAAATGCAGTACTTGGATGCAATCTCAAAAATGACAGAATGATCTCTGTTTGTTTCCAAAACAAATCATTCAATATCATGGTAATTCAAGTCTATGCCTCAACCAGTAATGCTGAAGAAGCTGAAGTTGAACGGTTCTACGAAGACCTACAAGAACTTTTAGAAGTAACACCCACAAAATATGTCCTTTTTATTATAGGGGACTGGAAAGCAAAAGTAGGCAGTCAAGAAACACCTAGAGTAACAGGCAAATTTGGCCTTGGAGTACATAACGAAGCAGGGTAAAGGCTAATAGAGTTTTGCCAAGAGAACGCACTGGTCATAGCAAACACCCTCTTCCAACAACACAAGAAAAGACTCTACACATGGACATCACCAGATGGCCAACACCAAAATCAGACTGGTTATATTCTTTGCAGCCAGAGATGGAGAAGATCTATACAGTCAGCAAATTCAAGACTGGGAGCAGATTGTGGCTCAGATCATGAATTCCTTATTGCCAAATTCAGACTTCAATTGAAGAAAGTAGGGAAAACCACTAGACCATTCAGGTATGACCTAAATCAAATCCTTTACGATTATATAGTGGAAGTGAGAAATAGATTTAAGGGACTGGATCTGATAGAGTGCCTGAAGTACTATGGACAGAGATTTGTGACATTGTACGGGAGACAGGGAGTAAGACCAGCTCCAAGAAAAAGAAATGCAAAAAAGCAAAATGGCTGTCTGAGGATGCCTTACAAATAGCTGTGAAAAGAAAAGAAGCCAAAAGCAAAGGAGAAAAGGAAAGATATACCCATCTGAATGCAGAGTTCCAAAGGATAGCAAGGCAAGATAGAAAAGCCTTCCTCAGTGATCAGTGCAAAGAAATAGAGGAAAACAATAGAATGGGAACAGCTAGAGATCTCTTCAAGAAAATTAGACATGCCAAGGGAACATTTCATGCAAAGATGGGCTCAAAAGTGGACAGAAATTGTATGATCCTAACAGAAGCAGAAGAGGTGTCAAGAATACACCGAAAAGAAAGAAAGAACGTGAAGTCACTCAGTCGTGTCCGACTCCTTGCGACCCTGTGGACTGTAGTCTACCAGGCTCCTCCTTCCATGGGATTCTCCAGGCGAGAATACTGGAGTTGGTTGCCATTTCCTATTCCAGGGAATCTTCCTGACCCAGGGATTGAACCTGGGTCTCCTACCTTGCAGGTAGATGCTTTAATCTCTGAGCCACCAGGGAAGCAGAACTATACAAAAAAGATCTTCACGACCCAGATTAATCACGATGGTGTGATCACTCACCTAGAGCCAGACATCCTGGAATGTGATGAAGTCAAGTGGGCTTGGAAAGCATCACTATGAACAAAGCTGGTGGAGATGATGGCATTCCAGTTGAGCTATTTCAAATCCTGAAAGATGATGCTTTAAAAGAGCTGCACTCAATATGCCAGCAAATTTGGAAAACTCAGCAGTGGCCACAGGACTGGAAAAGGTCAGTTTTCATTCCAATCCCAAAGGAAGGCAATGCCAAAGAATGCTCAAAATACCGCACAATTGCACTCATCTCACACGCCAGTAAAGTAATGCTCAAAATTCTCCAAGCCAGGCTTTAGCAATCAATACATAAAGTCTGAACTTCCAGATGTTCAAGCTGGTTTTAGAAAAGGCAGAGGAACCAGTGATCAAATTGCCAACATCCACTGGATCATCGAAAAAGCAAGAGAGTTCCAGAAAAACATCTACTTCTGCTTTATTGACTATGCCAAGGCCTTTGACTCTGTGGATCACAATAAACTGTGGGAAATTCTGAAAGAGATGGGAATACTAGACCACTTGACCTGCCTCTTGAGAAACCTGTATGCAGGTGAGGAAACAACAGTTAGAACTGGACATGGAACAACAGACTGGTTCCAAATAGGAAAAGGAGTATGTCAAGGCTGTATATTGTCACCCTGCTTATTTAACTTATATGCAGAGTACATCATGAGAAACACTGGGCTGGAGGAAGCACAAGATGGAATCAAGATTGCATATCAATAAACTTCAGATATGCAGATGACATGACACCACCCTTATGGCAGAAAGTGAAGAGCTAAAGAGCCTCTTGATGAAAGTGAAAGAGGAGAGTGAAAATGTTGGCTTAAAGCTCAACATTCAGAAATCTAAGATCATGGCATCCAGTCCCATTACTTCATGGCAAATAAATGGGGAAACAGTGGAAACAGTGGCTGACTTTATTTTTGGGGGCTCAAAAATCACTGCAGATGGTGACTGCAGCCATTAAATTAAAAGATGCTTACTTCTTGGAAGGAAAATTATAAGCAACCCAGATAGCATATTAATGCAGAGACATTACACTACCAAAAAGGTCTGTCTAGTCAAAGCTATGGTTTTTCCAGTAGTCATGTAAGGATGTTAGATTTGGACTGTAAAGAATTGATGATTTTGAACTGTGGTGTTGGAGAAGACTCTTTAGAGTCCCTTGGCCTGCAAGGAGATCAAACCGGTCCATCCTGGGTGTTCATTGGAAGGACTGATGTTGAAGCTGAAACTCCAGTACTTTGGCCACATGATGCAAAGAGCCGACTCATTTGAAAAGACCCTGATTCTGGGAAAGATTGAGGGCAGGAAGAGAAGGGCACGACAGAGGATGAGATGCTTGGATGGCATCACTGACTCAATGGACATGAGTTTGGGTAAACTCTGGGAGTTGCTGATGGACAGGGAGGCTTGACATGCTGCAGTCCATGGGGTCCCAAAGAGTCGGACACGACTGAGCGACTGAACTGAACTGAAGCCTCCTGAATAAAGAGGGAATGGGGTTACCCACTCTGGGTCATAGAATAAACAAGGGACAGTTTCAGGAGGGATTGAATGTGATTCTTGAGACACAGATTAGAGGAGGAAGGGAGATGAGTGGAGAAAAGCCCAGGTCATGGACACAGTTGCCTGCCTGGGGCCTAATAAGAACTGGAGCACTTTCAAGGATTAGTGGAGAACCACATACATCATGGGAGGTCAATCTGCATATGTGGAATCCAGGATCCTGGAGTAGGATGTTGAAAGGAGAGTAAGTTTCTACATTTGGCCACTTTTGCGAAAAGAGCCTTCTGAACTGTTCAAAACGAGGCAAAAATAGCAAGGCAGGCTGGGGATTGCAGAGACAGCTAAGAGATGTGAGAACCAGTAGCTGCCATGATAAATGTGACTCTAAAAAAGTAAAGAGGGCTTCTTAAGCTTATTTGTATTTATAAAACACACGTGTCATTGCTAAACTTTTAAATAACTCATACAAAGGAATGCCTACCCTTGACCTCTAGGAGGATGCACCCTAATCCTATACTGTTAACAATTTAATGGGTATCCTTCTAGACATTTTCATATGTAGTTAATAAATCTATACATATGGACATATTAAAATATATCACAAAAATATCATCTTTTATAGACTTTAGTTTCTCATTTATATTTTCCCGCTAATAGATCTTTGAGATTTTTCTTCATTAGTACTTAAAATTAGATTGCCTAGTTATAAATTCCTGCATTGTGTCTTAACTGCAATAACTAACTACAATAACTGTCTTACTAAGATAATCATAAAAGCTCCTCTTGAAAGTGTGGCAAGATTAATTGCTTTAATTTATAGAACATGCTCAGAATGGTACCAGACACTTCCCAAGTGCTCCTTACATATTAATTCTTTGGGTTTGAATCTGGTTAGAAGATTATTTCCTGATGTTCTGGGTCTGTGCTCAGGAAGATGAGGCAGTTCGCAGAGAGCTGTTCAGAGACAGATTCCTGCAGCTCACCCACCACTCAGTGAGAGGGGAAATAGCCATTCACTGGGATGACGAGGCCAAGCCTGTTGCAATAATACCCAGAGTTCTAGACAGAAACATTCCTACCTGGCACACAGGCCAGCTGTCTACAAGGACTCACCCCCACCCTCACTGGATTTTTTGTTTTCCCTGGACTTTAGGAGCTCAGAGTTTCAGCCAGGAAGACACAGGCATCTGGCAGGCAGTCAGGAGGATCCTCTGCTCTGTGCACTCAACTCAGCCAGGAGGCCAGGCCAGAGGGGATTCCCAGGCTGGATCCTGAAATTCCTTTTGGCAGCTTGCATTTAGTTTCCTTTTCACTTGTTGCATCAACTTCATTGCCATTTTTGCCTTCTGGGGTTCATTACGCAATCTCTGATGATGTAACAAAATTCAAGTCACTTGTCGGTTTTGAGTATGTAGATGGCTTTGCTTTGGGCTGTTTCACTTTAAGGAAGATTCAGAAACTGCCTCAGAGACAGGAAACTAACCCAGAACCCACACACTGGGACTTGCTGAAGTGTCAACTGAGGGGGGGCCTCTGAGGCTTGTTCAGCAGCTGCAGCCAATGTGTTGTCCTTTTAACTGTTTTCTCAACCTTGGGTTAGCCTGTCTCACTGCACCCCTGATAGTGATTCTGAGGATTAAAGTCCAGCTCAGAGAACGGCCTCGGATCTGAAGTCAACGAAGGCTTGATGCAGATGAGCATGTTCTGAAAGGGCAGGTCTGAGTGTCCAGCAGCAGCGGGTCCTGGCAGCAAACAGTGACAACAAGGCCTGGGCTGCTCCTGCCTGTTCCTGGGCCATCGACCCTCTGATGGGCGCATTCTGAGAGTGACAGGGGAGCACAGTGTGGGATCCTCTGGTTGGATATATTCTGGAGGAGTTAGGAGAGCTAGGCAGAGAGGCCTTCAGCCGAGTACCTAGTTCCAGCTGCATCCTGAAGTGAGCTAGGAAAAAAGTGCACAATGAGTCTATCCAAGGCCTGTGGCAAGATGTCCAGGGTGTGAGAAAGGAGAATAGAGAAGACTGCAACCAGGGGCACTTAGATCTCTCTGCATATTGTCCCTCTCCACACCAGGTGGGAGGCCTGAGCAGGGGCTCTGGGCCTACCACCAGTTGTTGGCTGTGAGCACAGGGCAACCCCAGCCTGGGCAGAGTCAGCCTCAGGTGCTGAGAGAGGGCGAGAGCGAGGCCGCAGCTGGAAGGTGGGAAGACACGCTCTTCCCTCAAGCTGGAGACAGAAATTGTGGTCCTGAAGCTTCACAGGAACGCCCTAGGTTGCTGAGCAAAATGTCTCCTGTCTAGTCAGGCCTATTTTTAAGTTTTGTATACGTTTATATAAATGGTCTATGTTTTCTTTTGAGTTGAGTTTCTCTTACTACTATGTTTGTGTGTTTATTGTGTTTCGTACATCTTGTTATTAACAACCCTATTATAAGCATAGGTAACAACTTATTTATTTATGCCATTTTAAAGGATAGTTAGGTCATTTTGTGTTTGGTACTATTATCAATAGTGCTGGTATAAATATTCTTTACTTATATCCTGATGTATATTCACTTGATTTTTTTCCAGGGTAATTGCTGGACTTACTAGGTCATAGGCTATGCATATTTCAGCTTTGCTACAAAATAGTTTTTAAAGTACAATCTCATACACCAAATAGCGGTTGCTCTATACGATCATCACACTTAACATCTTCAGTCCTTTAAAATTTTTATTTGCAGACAATATATTTGTTTATTTAAAAATTTGAAAATCCAACCAAATACTTTCAGATATAGCATTTGTAAAGTTAGCCAGATTAAAAACCAAAATTATTTTGATATGTGTTTGTGTATGAAAATGCAAGGAAAACCTAGTCCATTAAATGGTAGAAAAATTTAATGAAAAAAGTGTTTCATTCATTCTTGCAACAACAATAAATAACAAATATGTTGGGAAAAAACCTCAGAAAGAATGTAAAAAATATATAATCAAGCCAGTAGCAAAAGTTTATTGAGAGATATTTTAAAAATAGTCCAATAAATTAGCAGTGTTTGCTTCTTTGGTTTATGAAGCGGTTAAGAAACATTTGCTAAATATTTGTCACTAAATGACAGTGTGAGTCTCAGTAGGAGGTGGCCTTAGCAGTCCCCTATCATAGACTCTGGATTCCCTTCTCACTGATGCTGACCACCTCATCACATGCTTACATGTCTTTTGCTCACTCAGAAGAAGAATTAGTTGGACAAGTTGCTTTATCTTTATTGATGATCAAGATGAAAAAAAAAAAGGACAATCTCAATGTAACAGAGAAAGCTTCTATTTTTCATTAGTTTCTGGCCATCTAATTTGAATCAAATTTCAATTATAGACTTGTACTTAGAGGCCAAAAGTGAAGGTAATTGGGCCTGTCAATGCTACATTCAAAAGGATTAAAGTCTGGGACTTCCCTGGTGGGCCAGTGGTTAAGAATCCACCTGCCAATGCAGAGGACATGGGTTCCATCCCCGGCCAGGGAGGATTACATGTGCTGTGAGGCAACTAAGCCTGTGCACCCCAACTACTGAGCCCGTGCCCTAGAGTCTGTGCTCTGCAGCAAGAGAAAGCTCCACAGTGAGAAGCCTGAGCTCCTCAACTAGAGATCAGCCCACGCTTGCTCCAACTAGAGAAAGCCCACCTGCTGCAACAAAGAGCCAGTCCAGTCATAAATTAATTAATTAAGAATCACCTAGTCTACACTTTATTAAGAACTCCTTAGTGCCTCCCCTTCTCACACACACTCTGGTTGCAGCAACTTTTTATTTATTTTCTTATTTTTGGTTCTGAGATTTGTGGGATCTTAGTTCTCTGACCAGGGATGGAACTCAGGCCTCCTGCCCTGAAAGCATAGAGTCCCAACTACTAGATCTCTAGGGAATTCCCAGATCTCCTTCGTTTTTAACCTAATGTTCTTTTTCTGTTCTGGGGTGTCATTTAAGATGCCCTATTACCTTTAACTGCCATATCTTCTTAGGCACCTCCAGCTATGACAGTTTCTCAGTAGTAGACTTTTTATATTATTGTCAATGGTATCATTTTTAAATGTAATTTTCCAACTTTTTATTGATCATATAAAAAGAAGTGGTTGATTTTTAATATCGATCTTGTCTTCCTATTGCTCCCTCCATCTTGAGTTGTGCTGGTCACCATGGAGTCAACAACGCCATGTGGCCAACTGAGCGCTTGACTAGTCCATCTGAGCTGTACTATGACTGAAAGTATGTACTGTATTTTGAAGGCACTATGAAAAAGAAGAATGTAACCATCTCATTAATAGTTTTGTATTGGTTTATGTTGAAATGATAACATTTAAATATATTGTGTTAAATAAAATATACTGTTAAAATTAACTTGTTTCTTTTTATTCTTTTGATGTGGCTACCAGAAAAATTGAAATTACACAGGTTTGGCTTGCATTATATTTATTCTGGTCATTGCTGATTTTGAATGAAATTAATAAACCCCAAAATGCCGCATTTATTAACCCAGATTACTTAATAATGAAAGAATAAATTCACCGGTTGGAAAGTTGGAAACCTTGCAAGAAAAAAAGAAAAAAAAATCACCGTTTACTTTTACTAATCAAACATAATCACTATTAAAATACTGGTATATTTCCTTTAATTAGTTTTTTTCTCTACATGCTTTTACATAGTTGCATTGTATATATAATTTTATGCCCTGATTTTGAATATAACTAAGTGCTTTTTATTTTGTAATCACACAACATGTGTTCATTATAGGAAAAAGTTTAAAAGTGAGAAAAGAAAGCTAAACATTTAGTAACATTTATTTTATTTTTTCCTGAGGATAAATTGCACTAAGTGATAAAAATGCCTGAGAATCCTATCTCCAAGATATTCTCTTTTTATGGGAAAAAAATCCATGTACAAACAGTTCTAAAGGCACAAAGTGAAAGAATTTTCCTTCTGTTGCATTCTTATTTAGGATATCTACTACCAATAGATGAGTGAAACTGCCCAGTGATAAAAAATTGCAGGCATATATCAGCATATATATGTGTATCTTTATTAATTTATAAAGTTAATAATAATATCATGTCCATTATTAAGTTCAGTTCAGTTGCTCAGTCGTGTCTGACTCTTTGGGACCCCATGGACCGCAGCACCCCTGGCTTCCCTGTCCAGCACAAACTCCCGGAGCTTGCTCAAACTCATGTCCATCGAGTCGGTGATGCCATCCAACCATCTCATCCTCTGTCACCCCCTTCTCCTCTGGCCTTCAATATTTCCCAGCATCAGGGTCTTTTCCAAGGAGTCTGTTCTTTGCATCACGTGGCCAAAGTATTGGAGTTCCAGCTTCAGTATCAGTCCTTCCAGTGAATATTCAGGACTGATTTCCTTTAGGATGGACTAGTTGGATATCCTTGCAGTCCAAAGAATTCTCAAGAGTCTTCACCAACACCACAGTTCAAGAGCATCAATTCTTCAGTGCTCAGCTTTCTTTATAGTCCAACTCTCACATGCATACGTGAGTATTGGAAAAACCATGGCTTTGATGAGACAGACCTTTGTTGGCCGTAAAGTAATGTCTCTGCTTTTTAATATGCTGTCTAGATTGGTCATAACTTTTCTTCCAAGGACCAAGTGTCTTTTAATTTCCTGGCTGCAGTCACCATCTGCAGTGATTTTGGAGCCCACCAAAATGAAGCCTCTCAGTCTTTCCATTGTTTCCTCATCTATTTGCCATGAATTGATGGGGCTGGATGCCTTGATCTTCGTTTTTTGAAAGTTGAGTTTTAAGCCAGCTTTTTCACTTTCTTTCACTTTTATCAAGAGGCTCTTTAGTTCTTCACTTTCTGCCGTAAGTGTGGTGTCACCTACATATCTGAGGTTATTGATATTTCTCTCGGGAATCTTGATTCCAGCTTGTGCTTCATCCTGCCTAGCATTTCGTGTGATATTGCTCTTTTTATTAAATATTCTTGAATGTATGTCTATATATCACCTGACCTTCCTTTTAATGGCCATAAAGTATTTCATTTTGGTCTGTATGATAATATTACTTTGTCAATTCCCTACTGATTGATATTTAATTTGTCTTTTTCACTATGAATTGTATAATATAGACATTCTCAGTTTCCTAAAAGTAATCCCCCTTGATCAATATATGATATTTTTATATGCTGTTGATTTGCTTTATTTTTCCATATTAAAACTTTTCTCAATTAACAGATTTTTCAAAACTTATCTTGTGACTATGTCTTATTCAACAAAATTTAGTTTTTTCCTTTATTTCTAATGATTTCCTGTCTATATATTACTTCATTTCTGCATTTGTCTGATATTGTTTATGTTGTTTATGTAATTTTTAAATGTTTAAATACTTCTCTGGTAATGCTAATTCGGGAGAAGGCAATGGCACCCCACCCCAGTACTCTTGCCTGGAAAATCCCATGGACTGAGGAGCCTGGTAGGCTGCAGTCCATGGGGTCGAGAAGAGTCAGACACGACTGAGCAACTTCACTTTCACTTTCCACTTTCATGCATTGGAGAAGGAAATGGCAACCCACTTTAGTGTTCTTGCCTGGAGAATCCCAGGGACAGGGGAGCCTGGTAGGCTGCCCTCTATGGGGTCCCACAGAGTGGGACACGACTGAAGAGACTTAGCAGCAGCAGCAACGCTAATTCAATCTGTTTCATTTGCATGTATTCCTGGTATATTTTCATTATCTGTAGAGCTATTAGTCCGGCACCTTACTCTCTTTTTTCTAACAATAACCTGTATGAAATTTAATCTTAATACTACTATTCTGTTGCTTGATTTTACAAGAGTTTATGCTTCCTCATTTTCTACAATAGAAGTAGTTCAGGGTGACTTTTCTAGTTTGACAGAGCTCCCCCTTCTGCTGCTTCTGTAAAATGTTAAAAAATAAGCCTGCTTGCTTTCTGAGTTTCCCACCTCTCACCCTGGTCTGGTCTTCTCTTTTCTTGTCTCTCCTGTTTATATCCTGCTAAAATTTGATCCCATTGTTAGCACTTACTCCTCAGTGTAGATCCATTTCCAAAGCGGAGCTGTGCCTGGTTGATTTGAACCTTGCTGGTCTCCTAGACTATTTCACTACCTTTCAGAGCTTACCGAAGTATCATCACAACTCAAAAGCTATAACATTGAGCCAAATCCCTTCCGGTTTCAGCTGCTGTTTTCAGATTGGCCCGGATGGCTTTCCAGTAAATACCTCTTAGCTACTTTGGGGTTCTTAGGTCCATTGCTTTCCTCTGCTTTCTCCCATATGGATGCTCCTCTCAGGCTGGTCCTGTGGCAACTGGTGATTAGTCCTCATCTGCTTGCATTTTTGTGGCTCATATCCATGAGTTCCATGCTCAGTAGGATTTTTGTTTCTATCTGGTGGCAATGTCTGTTTCTTTGTGAGAACTCATAGAAATTTAAAATTATACCGCCGCCACTGTCATCTTCCCAGAATCATTTTTTGGATTGGTTGCTTTATTTTTTCCATTCTTAGTACTCTTCACTCATTTGAGGGAATGACACAGGCATCTTTCCCACTCACCCAGTTTAGAAGGAAGGATGAATTGCTTCCTCTCTACTCCACACTGCATCAGCACAGCTCAAGCACAAGTAGTTTCTTAGCAATACCTTGGACATCACCAATAGATAGTCCTCTCTGGGAGATTCGGGAGATATAGTTTGTTCAGCAAATTGTAAATATCAGAAGACAGGAGATCTATTGATGATGAGAAACCTGGAGGTCAGGATTATACATTTACCCAGATACTTCCAGCCTCTACTTCAGTTTGGTACCATAGAAGTAATGTTCCTTTACACTAAGTAGACATTAAAATTATAATAACCAATAGTACTGAGGTAACTGTAAAATGATGGAGAATTTCTTCAGCTTCTGGTCCTGTCAGGAAATGAGAGATTTCACAGAAATGAATTAATTCTTCTCTACCACTAGCGCCTAGGCCTACAATTAGGTAAATCTCCTAATTACTCTGCCTGCACTCATTCTGTTCTTTGTCCTTTACTTATTGCTTCCTGTAGAGAGATTATTTTTTTTCCCCTCAAATCTAATTAAGTTACCTAGCTCCGCCAAAACCTTTCCTTAGCTTCTACTGTTCTAAGGATAAGGAAAAACTTCTCCCATGGTCTTACACCCTGTGTGCTGTCTGGCTCTTGCCTGCCTTCTGGCCTCATCTCAGATCATTCACTGACCACTTTCTGACTTAAAAGTCACAGTGGCCTTAAGTCCAGTCCTTTACCCTGACATGTGTCTCCCACCACAAGGCCTTAGCACATGCAGTCCCATCTGACCTTCCTTCTGATTTTAGCTCCAGTGTCCTTGCCTCAGGACAGTCTTCTTTGATTTCTTCCACTATATTATGTCCTTATATCACAGGTGCCCACAGTACTACATACCTCTCCTTTGTAACACTGGTTACCATTGCATTTCTGTGCTCTGCTCAGTTGCTCAGTCATGTCCAACTCTTTGCGACCCCATGAACTGTAGTGCACCAGTCTCCTCTGTCCACAGAATTTTCCAGGCAAGAATACTGGAGTGGGTTGTTCCTTCTGCAGGGGATCTTCCTGACCCAGGGATCAAACCTGCATCTCCTGTGTCTCCCTTACTAGATTCTTTACCTCTGAGCCACTGGGGAAGCTCATTGCATTTTTACTTTTGTGTATGTCTTTGATTAATGTTCTTCTCTCCTGCTTAAGTATATAACCCAGGAGAGTGAGGGTCACAGTCTGCATCGTCTCGTGCTACAGCTGCATATTGTGTAAATTTAGTAAATTCAGGTTGAAAGATAAGGCAAGTATTGCTAAAGACTGAAAATTATTAATTAAGTATTAAATAGCATACTTAGAAGAACTTAGTTTTATATTTAAATCTTTAAAAATGTACTGTACATCTCCCCATCTATATAAGCCAGACATGAAAATCATAATTTGATTTTTTTTTACTGATTCCTTTCTTATCAGCATCAGTACCTACACATAAACACAAAAATAGTCTTGGAAATATTGAACTAGAACCCCTTGTCTCAATCCCCTGATTGTTTAGTATTTTTTTTCTTCCATTTTCCTTCTAGATGTCCTCTTAAAGGTGGTATGTATTTGCATGAGAATGGAAAATCAGACTAGATTGTTACAAGTATGTACAAAATAAAAGTTCATTGACCCTCAATACTGGTCACAAAGGCCAACTACAAGAGGAACCATGGACTTTTATGCGTGGCCAGTGTAACATTTATTTAGTCTGCTTAGAAATATTACTTAGTCTTTAGTTTTCAGCTATTTTCTGGATAGTTGAGATAAAGCAATATTTTCCTGGGCTCTGAAATCACTGCAGATGGTGACTGCAGCCACGAAATTAAAAGACACTTGCTACTTGGAAGAAAACCTATGACAAACTTAAACAGCATATTAAAAAGCAGAGACATCACTTTGACAACAAAGGTCTGTCTAATCACATATGGATGTGAGAATTGGACCGTAAAAATGGCTGAGCACCAAAGAATTGATGCTTTCCAACTGTAGTGCTGGAGAAGACTCTTGAGAGTCCCTTGGACTGCAAGAAGATCAAACCAGTCCATCCTAAAGGAAATCAGTCCTGAATATTCATTGGAAGAACTGATACTGAAGCTGAAGCGCCAATGCTTTGACCAAATGATGCAAACAGCTGACTCATTATAAAACATCCTGATGCTGGGAAAGATTGAGGGCAAGAGGGAAAGGGGATGACAGAAGATGAGATGGTTGGAAGGCATCACTGACTCAATGGACATGAGTTTGAACAAACTCTGGGAGGTACTGAAGGACAGGGAAGCCTGGTGTGCTGCAGTCCATGGGGCCGCAAAAAGTCGAACCCGACTTAGTGACTGAAAAACAACAACAAGGTGGATAAAGTTATGTAATGTCTTGCTGCTTGTAGCTAAGGCCTCCAAAAAATTCAGATCATCTTAGTTTAACATCATCCTATTTTGTTTTTTATATGCATTATTTTTTCTTTTTATTTACATATATTTATTTTTAATTGAATGATAATTGCTTTACAATATTGTGTTGGTTTCTGCCATATATTGACATGAATCAGCCACAGGTATACATATATGCCCTTCCTCTGGAACCTCCCTCCCCACTCCCACCCCATCCCACCCCTCTAGGAACATCACTCTATTTTAGATAGAAAAAAGTAGGTGTCTTTTTTTAAAATCATAAACTGCATGTATTTAATTTAAATCATACATATATCATGTATTTATTGTTCATCAACTTAGTTTAACATTATTCTCTTATAGGTAGAAAAAATAGGTGTCTCTTTTAAAATCATAAACTGCAAGTATTATTGTTTGGTAATAGCAGAATTGAGAATTAAACCTAATTTTTATGAAAAAGAAAACTCTCTTACAAACAAGGCCCTCTCTCCCCAAATCTCATAATATGAAAAGAGAAAAAGAAAAATCTTTTCCAAATAAAAGAATCCTATAATAATCTAGTTCAAAAGATTTGGCTTATATTTTTCTTTAACATTTAGCAATTCATTGAAACTTTAAAAAATATTAGAAATTCTCAGTTTCTATATCTTTTTTCCATGTGGTATATATAACTTAAAATAGCAAGGAGCTTAAAGAAAAAGAGTTTTAGAGGCAACTAATAATTTAAATGACAAAGGAAAACTGAAAGGGAGAACTGAAAGTGGGAAATTCCTCTCCGAGGGCCATCCTATATAAGTAGCCCACACTCAAGGAGGAAGGCCATTCACTCTGCAAGCCCTTGAAGACTCAGCGTCAGCATCTACTAGCAGAACGGGCAGCCCTGTGCCTGTTTTCATCATGACCTACCGGTGCCTCCTCCCGATGGTTCTCCTGCTGTGTTTCTCCACCACAGCTCTTTCCAGGAGCTACAGCTTGCTCCGATTCCAGCAAAGGCGGAGCGCTGAGGTGTGTCAGAAACTCCTGGGGCAGTTACCTTCAACGCCTCAACATTGCCTCGAGGCCAGGATGGACTTCCAGGTCCCTGAGGAGATGAACCAAGCACAGCAGTTCCGGAAGGAAGATGCCATATTGGTCATCTATGAGATGCTCCAGCAGATCTTCAATATTCTCACCAGAGACTTCTCCAGCACTGGCTGGTCTGAGACCATCATTGAGGACCTCCTTGTGGAACTCTATGGGCAGATGAATCGTCTGCAGCCAATCCAGAAGGAAATAATGCAGAAGCAAAACTCCACTATGGGAGACACGACTGTTCTTCACCTGAGGAAATATTACTTCAACCTCGTGCAGTACCTGAAGTCCAAGGAGTACAACAGGTGTGCCTGGACAGTCGTGCGAGTGCAAATACTCAGGAATTTTTCTTTCCTGACGAGACTAACAGGTTACCTCCGTGACTGAACATCTCCCACCTGTAGCTCTGGGTATGGACAATGTGACTTTGAGGTGAGACTCTTCAGCCAGCAGAAGCTTTAAATTAAAGTAACTAACAATGCAATGCACTGGATTTCAATGGACAGTTAAAGACTAAGCTATTTTTAAATTGATTTATGCTTTATTTATTTATTTAAACTTTTATATGAGAAATAAATTATTTATGAAACGAAAGTCAACGTGGCAGTTTTAATGTCAACTTGATTTATGTGACAACACATTACTAAAATTGCAGAGCACGTAGGAGACATTCTTTATAGAATGAGCCTGCCGAGTTGTAGAGTTTGTGGCCCCTGCCCTCAATGAATTTAAAATGAAAGGAAGTCATGTGGAATATACAAGGTAAAAGATGGTAAGGGAAGTGATTTTAGGAGGAGAATTGTGGCCTGAGCCTCTACAGTATTAAAATGTAGACACAAGCAGATGACTGTGGCCTTAGAAGCAGGGGCGCCTACTTTCTGCACTCTGCCCCAGGTTCTTTGGCCCTCAATGTAGAATTTGCCTGGCTGTCAGGGTAACTGGAGGAATATTTCAACTCTTGTGTTTGCCCTTAATTCATCCCTATTCTCTGTGGGGTGTCCTGCTTTCCTTTCCACATCCCCCATCCATAGGATTTTAAAACATTTATGTCCCTCCCCACCCCCCAGCCATGCCCACGGGTGAGAAGTTCCCTGGCACTTCCGTGAAACTGTTAAGTAGCAGTCCCTTTATTGCACTCTTCATGAAACAGCCAAAGTGTATGGTTGTCTTAGGAGAGCTGGGGTCTCTGTCTGCTTCCGGGGCATAGAGGCCAGAGGGAAAAAAGACTCTGCTTGATACCCCGCCATCTAACTAGTTTTTTTTCCCTCATTTTTCCCCCCAGAAAAGCGAGTCTGCTCCTCGTGCCCCCTTCCTTGTTCATACAGGACTATCCTATCTGCTTTTCCTGCTGCTCTGCAACTCTGAAACCACATTCTCTCTAAAGCCAAATCCAAGACAGGTGTAACAGATGTAGTGGTTTCAGGCCAAAGGAAAAACCAGAAAGCAGGGAAGAAAGGGAAGTTCAGGAGGGAAGAGGGGGCGCTCACTTATCCTAGGGCTTACCCTGGGAAAATACAGTTTCCCTATGAGCTCCTGGGGCGCCTGGCCAGCATGGCTGGGACACTGTCTTTGTACTGAACCCTTCGAGAACCTGAATTGGTGACTGTTCCTGTCATTAGCTGCCTCCATCCATGCATTGTGCTGAGCATTTTCTCCTGGAGTAAATGCCTAGGAGTCTGCCTTGCCTTTAAGGGATTCAGCTTTGAAAAGAAATGTTAGGCAAGTTACTGTGCAGACAATGAACTCGGAGCTCCCCCTTCTGACGTAAGTTGGGTAAGACACCAGCTGTGGGACCAAGAAGCGCGTCTGTTGTTGGGGTCTATAAACTTTCCCTCCCCCTCCAGCTCCTCACAGTCTGCGACTCCACAGCTCAGCTCTGCCAAAAGCCCTTCTGCACCCATGTTTCCTTTCTTCTAGGAGTTAAAAACAAGTCCGGACCTCAAAATGCCGCGTGATAGGGCTGTCTAGAGCAGTCAAGAGGATGCCAAAGTTCTCCTGGGCCGAACGGCTAAATCGACTGAGAAAGCCAGAGGCTTGGGCAGCCTTGGAAAGGTCTGCTCTGGGTGTGTGCAGGGGACCAGCCGATAGAGGAGAGGCTTCTTCTGCAGAATTAACTGTGCCACAGCTGAGCATGCTGGTCCATCCAGAATATCGAGAGTATGTCCATGAGACTTCCCTGGTGCTCCATTGGTTAACAGTCTGCCTTCCAACCTACTGTATAGCACAGTGAACTCTGCTCAATGTTATGTGGTGGTCTGGATGGGAGGGGAGCTTGGGGGAAATGGATGCATATACATGTATGGCTGAGCCCCTTTGCTGTATACAGAAATTATCACAACATTCTTAATTGGCTATACCCCAATACAAAATAAAAAGTAAAAAAAAAGAATCTGCCTTCCAGTGCAGGGGACAGACTTTCTATCCTGGGTTGGGAAACTAAGATCCAGCATGTTGTGGGACAGCTAAGCCTGTGTGCTGCAATTACCGAGCCCAGGAGCTCTACAGCCTGTGCGCAGCAAGGAGAGAAGTCCTCTCCCCACAATGAAGAGACCGTGTGGAGCAACAAAGACCCAGTGCAGCCAAAAGAAGTTTTTTTTAACAGTATCTTTATCATCGTAGAGGATAAATGATAAATTAATATTAATTCTAATAAGAATCAGGGAGGCTAACCCCAAACTGCATTTGTATTTGCCTGTGCTAAACAGCTATGCCACATATAAGGCAGCATGTCTTCATAGACCGCTACATATTAGGAGGGAAGTAATTATTTTAGCTGGTACCAGAAAACCTCACTAGGAAAGTGTTGGTTCTTGGGAAAAAATACGAAATGGGCCTCTTGCAAAACAAAGTGGTGCCTATGGCAACACAAAAGATATTGCAATACATTGCATGTTTTGGGGCATCTGTTTTGAGGAGGAAAGAGAGAGAAACGCTTGGAGCTGTGATGCTCACTGGAATAAGCCAGCAGTGAAAAATTTCTAGCGAGGGTAAATAAAGTTGCCTCACAGGCAACCTGAAATCATGTGCGTTGATGTGATGAAATCATCACCTCCATCTTCTTCAGAACCTCAGTGGAGAAGTCTGCCCACACAAAGGCCTCACATGTTCAGGGGTAAAATCTTATGGCAAGCAAGCAGAGGGTGTCTAGACATCTGTACACAAACCAAATCAGTGGGGACAGAAGGCCGAGCCGCTTCCCACTCCCACTCCTCTACCTCCCAAGGAAATCATGCAGAAGACATGGATTAAGGGGTCAAGCAGTTAGGAGGCCCTGGCAAACATCTCAGTTAACGTAAGTACTTAAATATTGCCTAACCAAATGGACACGTAGATACGGGCGTAATATCAGTGTACATTTGTATGGTAGTTTTTGCACTTAACAAAGCTGGTGTTTAGGAATTTTGGGTGCCACTCCAGTGTTCTTGCCTGGAGAATCCCAGGGATGGGGGAGCCTGGTGGGCTGCCGTCTATGGGGTCGCACAGAGTCGGACACGACTGAAGCGACTTAGCAGCAGCAGCAGGCACTTTTAGGTCCCAGATGTATCTGATGCAGGGACTTGTTCATAAAGTGCTCTTAAGAAAATGAAAAGAGCATGCCGCAACCTGGGAGACAGTATTTACAAATCACATATCTGATGAAGGACTTGTATCCAAAATATATTTAAAATACTCTCACAACTCAACAATGAGAAAATAACCCAATAAAAATGGGTGATATATTTGAATGAATGCTACACCAAAGAGATAAATGAATAGCAAACAAGTACGAGGAAACATGAAAGCCTGCTTCATGCTGTGTGTGTGGGTGGTTTAGATCAGATAATGAGTGTGAAATGGTTTTCGATTACACAGGAACCCATTTGATTACATGAGGACCGACCGTAGCCACCACCCTTCCTGCGGAATTTCCACTAGCCATCCCGGTGCAGTTCTACAAGTGACACACTTGAGGTCTGTCCAGCCATAGGCAAGGCCCTCACTGCTACTGACTTCTGTTTTGACTGGTCTGAGACATACACAGAGAGCCAGAAGCTGGCAGTGCAGCTGGGAGGTGGAGGGCACCCAGAATCAGGTCTTGCTAATTGCAAACATTTTCTCTAAATCTGTTGCACTGATGCTTACTGAGCTTGAAAAAGTAACAGTTTATGAATTTATCCTTTTTTCTTAACATAGATTGTTGCTTTATGAACCTCAGTTTAATTGTCTAAAATCTCTTAGACTAGTTAGTTTAAAATAATTAAACTTTGACATTGGACTAGAATTGCCAGCACAGAAATATACTCTCTTAATTTAGCAGGACCAAGTTAATCACTTACCTTGTTAATTGACTTGATGGATAATACTCCAGAAACTTGTTCCCATCAAACAATTATTAGTAAATTTGGCTTCAGTTGGCATTCTGTTTCAAAATTTCTGCTTTGGTTTATAATTCCCTGTGTAGCATGTTCCTAGGAAACTCAAACTTCATTATTAGCCTGGGAATAAGGAAAAATAGAGCTCCCTTCAAAAGTTTCCTTCCTTCTTAAGGAAATGAAAAGATCTATGACAGACTGGGGGACATATTTTTAAGACACATACATGGTAAAGGATTTTTCAATGGATAAAGAACTCTCAAATTTCAGAAACAGTAAAACAACCCAATAAAGGATGGATAAAGACTTGAATACATGTCACCAAAGAAGATACTGGGTTGGCCAAAACGTTTGTTTGGGTTTTTCTATAACATCTTATGGAAAGACCTGAATGAACTTTTGGGTCAACCCAATAAGTTGGCTAATAGGACAGAAAAAGATAATCGATCAACATCATTAGTCATTAAGGAAATGCAAATTAAAGCCACAATGAAAAAAAAAAAAGCCACAATGAGACATCACTGAACACTTATCAGAAGGCTAAAGTTAAATACTGACTTTATCAATCATTGGCAAGGATATAGAAGAACTGGAACTCTCATCACACTGCTGGTAGAAGTAAAACATGGCAGAATCACTTTGGAAAACTATTCTATAGTTTCTTAAAAAGGTAAATATACACCTACTATATGACCCAGCCATTCCACTCAGTCATTTACCAAAGAGAAAGGAAAGCATCTTTCTATACATACACTTGTATATGAATGTTTGTAGGAACTTCACTTCTAATATCTCCAAATTAGAAACAACTCAAATGCCCGTCACAAATGAATGATTAAAGAAATTACTGTAGTATATCCAGATAATACTCAGCAATAAAAAGGGATGTATCTTTGATACACACAATAGCATGGATAAATCTCAAAATTATGCTGAGTATAAGACAGACAAAGAATACATTCTGTATTGTCCCATTCATACAAAGTTCTAGAAAGGAAAGCTATAATGACAAAAAGCAGATCAGTGGTTACCTGAGGATGGGTGTGGTGGGACCATGGAACCAGATGGAGGTAGGAATTACAAACAGACATGAGGAAACTTGTGGAAGGATGTGAATATGTTCTCTGTGTTGGTGTTCATGATTTCAGGAGTATACATGTGCGTCAAAACCAAATGTTCACTTTAAATATGCAGTTTATTGGATATCAATTATGCTTCATTAAAGTTCTTAAAAACAGATAAGAAGGAAGAAATATAAAATGAAGCCACAGTATCTCGTGTCCCTTTTTCAGAATAAGTATACATTGTTTGATGGCCTAATATCTCTTAATAAGATTCCAAGATAAGATTAAATCAATAGGCCCTTGTGATGTGTGTTTCATCACTAAGTCATATCCGGCTCCTTTGTGACCCTATGGACTGTAGCCTGCCAGGCTCGTCTGTCCATGGGATTTCCTAGGCAAGAATACTGGAGTGGGTTGCCATTTCCTTCACCAAGGGATCTTCCCAACCCAGGGATTGAACACATATCTCCTCTATTGGCAGGTGGATTCTTTATCACTGAGCCTCCAGAGAAGCCTCAATAGGCCCTTACAGTCTAAGTTCAACATTGTCAGCAGTTAGATTGTAAGAGGTTTTTATGTCACATTGCAATAGTCTGTCATATTTTAAAAGGTTGCCCAAGAAGTTGATCCTCTCCTACTAAAACTCTGGAAAAAAGCCCAGAGCACTTTCTACGTCACACACCTGCACCAACTGCATTTCAAGCTGCAGAAAACAAAGACCAAACTATTTTTGTCTTTTATTGTGGTACAATATACACAATATAAAATCTACCGTTTTAACCATTTCTAAGTGTACAGTTTTATAGCACTAAACACATTTCCACTGTTGTGTAACCATCACCGCACAACTTCAGAGTTTTTTTTATCTTTCCCAGCTGAGACTCTATACCCATGAAACACTAGTTCTCTATTTCCCCTCCTCCCGACCATGGCAATCACCACTTTGTTTTCTATCTCTATGAATTCGAATGGGGCTTCCCAGGTAGCCCATCCACCTGCAATGCAGGAGACGTGATTCAATGTCTGGGTTGGGATGATCCCCTGGAGAAGGAAACGGCAACTCACTCCAGTGTTCTTGCCTGGGAAATCCCTTGGCTAGAGGAGCCTGGCAGGTTACATTCCAAGGGATTGAAAAAGAACTGGACACGACCTAGCAACTAAATAACAACAATGAATTTGGACCCTCTAGGTACCCTATCTAAGTGGACTCGTAGTCTTTATTTCATTTGTGACTGACTTATTCACTTATAATGTCTTCAAGTTTCAGCTATGTTGTAGCATGTATCAAAATTTCCTTCATTTTAATGGATGAACAATATTCCATTGTAAGTATATATCTCATTTTGTTTATTCATTCCTTCACTGATGGACCTTTGAGTTGCTTCCAACTTTTGGTTATTTTGATTAATGATGCTATAAATGTGAGTGAGAAAATATCTATTTGAGCCTCAGGCACTTGTATTTTTTCTAAATCTTTGAGTATGATAACCTGAATTTATTGCATTAGTGATCTTTTAGACCTCAGTAGCTAAGTGGCTGGGGGTAATTTACATAAAAACACAAGTTTAACCAGAAGTGGAATTGCTAGATCATATGGTAATTCCATATTCAATTTTTGAGGAATCATCAAGGTAACTATATTTGTCTTTATAATATGTGAATATCTGCTATAATAGCATAACGCAAACACAGCAATAACAACTACATTTCTTAAGGACATTTGTTCTGCAAGGGACTCTGCTAAATGTGTTATAAATGTATACCATATTACTTAATGCTGCTGAGAACCATAGAGGAAAGTATTACTGTCTTCTTTCTGCATATAAGAAAACCAAGACTCAGTAAGATTAAGTAACTTACCCAAGTCTATAGTTGGTAAGAAGAGAGATATATTTGGAACCAGAAACCATGTTTTCAGCTCCCTGTAATCATCTGTGTGTGTGTGTGTGTGCTCAGTCACGTCCTTCTTTGCGACCCGATGGACTGTAGCCCACCAGTCTCCTTTGTCCATGGGATTTCCCAGGCAAGAATACTGGAGTGGGTTGCCATTTCCTCCTTCAGGAAATCTTCCCAACCCAGAGATCAAACCTGTGTCTTCTGCATTGGCAGGTAGATTCTTTTACCACTGAACCACCTGGGAGCTATCTGTCAAATTGGTCAAACTGTTAACATTTATGCAACATCATAGCACTGATCTTGTGGTTTAAAGAGAGTACAAGGAGTTCTATGGTCCAGGGGCTCCAGCTCCTGGCTTTGCTCTAAGGGCTTATCAGGACCTTCTGCAGAAGGGCTGCTCCCTGCTCTCAAGAAGTTTGGCTCCCTTCCAGCCCCACCCATTCAGAAAAGGACTTTCTCTCCCTTGCTCTATGGAGATTAGCAGGAAATTCCCATCCGCTCTTCACCAGCGTCTACAGAGAATATTTTCTCTTCAGGTGTTTGGAGGCAGCTGTCTGAAGGGTGAGTCACAGTTTTCCTTGGTGAGGCTGCATTTCCTTCTCTCAACCACTATGGTTTAATTCTTGTTGTAGCAAGAAGGCTCCGCATGCAGTTTCCTTTTCAAGTCTCATACCAGTGGCTTTCGTTATCTCATAGGCATGTGTAAGAAAAATGGCCCGTGCCCTATTGTTTAATGGAAATACACAACAAAGTTTCTCTTTCCTTTTACCTTTTAACTTGGCTCCTTCTCTTTCTTCTTCTTTTTTTTTTTTTTAAGGAAAACCCAGAGGTAAATAGTTTTCAAAGCAGAAAATGATTTACTAATCCAGAAAATAATGAAGTGGCAATCTGTGAATTTAAAAATCCAAATATTCAAAAAAAGCTTATTTTAGTGAAAAATGCACAGGTTTTATAGACTTGAGAGCTAATGAGGGTTCTGATACTTTCTAGCTGTATCATCTTGGGCAAGTTATGCAAATAGGGGATAGTCATATCTCAAACTTTTGAGGAATAAATGTCCAGGATGTATGATTTAGTTTAGCACATGGCCTAGCCTGTGGAAGGTGCCCAGTGTTTAACTTAATTACACATGAATAAAAATGGTAGAAATTTCCCTTTTGTAAAAGATTTTTTGGATGTGGGCCAATTTTAAAGTCTTTGCTGAATTCGCTACAATACTGCTTCTGCTTTACGTTTGAGCTGTTTGGCTGTGAGGCATTTGGGATCTTAGGTCCCCAACCAGGGATTGAGCCTGCACCCTCTGCTTAGAAGGTGAAGTCTTAACCTCTGGACTGCCAGGGAAGTCCCCCAGATTGTAGAAATTTCTCACATAAAATTAAGTGAGTTTAAGGAGCAGCCTTCCCCAAATCTCACACAAAAGGCAAGTCCTTTGGGATAATAAATGAATGTCATTTTTACCAAAGTCATATGTACAGATACTGGAAAAGAACATTCAGCATCTCTGATTACAAAGTATAAATAAGACACTCCTAAAATTCCAGCTTTCAACATTCTGTAAGTGGCCTCTGCAAAGAGGTCTTAAGAAACAAGACTAATTGTTTTACAAATTTTGAAATGTCAAGAAAAGAGATGGGTAGAAGACTGTAGGAAAGGGTGAATAGGAAGAAGAGCCAGGCTTTGTCAATCTCCTGTGATGACCTGAACTGTGCTCAGCTATTACACTGGACATCTGTTATGGCCCACCTGGCATCTAGGACCACCACTGACAGGTGCGGGTAGGGGCCATGCCCAGCTGTGTGAATGGGCCTCTGACCCAGGCTGGGGCGCTGAGAGCACAGGCATCATCATGGCCACAGTGACTGGTGAGGAGGAGCTAAGTGACACAAGCTGAGGGCATGAGAGTGACAAGGAGAACTCCGGCTGGAATGCTGAGGAAGAAGGAGCCTCTGTCTATGGCAGCGGGTGCCTGGTTCAGTGTAAGCTTGGGACCAGGACTGCCACTTCTGGCTGCACAACTTACATTCTGCACAGCTTTAGATGGTGCCCTTCTCTGGTGAGTCTGACATGTCCCACATTGGAAGAAACGCTGAGGAAGAAAACCAACTCAGAGGAGAGCAGAAGGGAGAGATAGATGATGACACCTTCCTGAATATATTGTTTCAGCCACACCTGAAGCCAGGTGAACCTTCTTAAGTGTTTCTTATCTGAGCCTTGAAATAGGGGGCTGGAAAAGAAACCAGAAACCCACCCACTCCCTCATCAATCTCCCCTGCTTTTGGAAGTAACCCCATCTATACATTGCTTCACTCTAATTTTCATGAAGTTCTGCAGGCAGGTCTGCCCATCCTTAGAAGTGAGGAGAGGTGCTTACCTGGCTGACCTTTTCCTTGTGTGTCCGGTGTGAGCTGCTGTTTACACACTAATCAAGTCAGTGACTTAGAAGACTTCCGACAACCTCACCACAGCAGACACTGCTAAGCACTGGGCTTACATCCACAAACAAGGTACAGGCACTATCCTCAAGAAGCTCATTTTCAAGGAAAGAAACAGGTAATTATATGACTAAAAAGGATAGCATGATGATAAATGTCATTTTAACATAATGAACAGTTTCTTATAGAAGCCAAGATGTATTCTGTCTGACAGGACTTGAGCAGCATTCACAGAGAAACTGTTCAAACTTAGATTTGAAGACATGGTAGCATTTAAAAATAAAAAGGATGGGTGAGAGAACATTTCAGAAAAGAGCAACCTGAACAAAAGAAGGATCATGAAACAAGTGACCTGTTCAGGGAATGTCACGAAGGACAGGAATTGGGTAAGAGTGAGAAGGAACTGAAGCTGGAATTCAAATTGGTGTAGATGCTGAGGGCCTGGAGAGTCGAGTATTTAAGAGAGGAGTGACCTGGTCAGAACTTTTTATGACAGGAGACTCTGGTCATGGCTGGAAGGGGTGGATTAGAGCAGGTTGGGGCTGGAAGCCGAGAGGCTACTGAGGGTCTCAGCATGGGGAGATGGTAGCTGAACTAGGACTGAGAAAGGGTCAGTTTATAGACACCTATGATGGAAATTTTTTTTTATAGAATCCTGTCAGCCTTAATATGCTCTTTTCATATTCACAACTTCACTCCAATGTTGCCAGCATCACAGGGATTAATCTTTGAAATGACTGAAATTATAATTCTCAATCAGACTGAGAAGCAACAGTTGGTGTTATTAATAAAACACCCCTGTAACCCTAGAATCACTTCCCTGGTGGCTCAGACTGTAAAGCATCTGCCTACAATGTGGGAGACCTGAGTTCGATCCCTGGGTCAGGAATATCCCCTGGAGAAGGAAACAGCAACCCACTCCAGTACTCTTGCCTGGAAAATCCCATGGACGGAGGAGCCTGGTAGGCTACAGTCCACAGGGTCACAAAGGGTTGGACACGACTGACTGACTTCACTTTCACTTTTACTTTCATGACCCTAGAACCTCTTCTCAGCTCACCACAAAGTTAGTGAGGGATCTCTAAAGCCGGAACTGTGCATGACCGGCTAGACACAGGGAGCCACCTAAAGATCACCATCCTCTATATACGTACTGGGTATAAAGCTATCTCTATACAACACAGAGTAGGGACTTCCCTGGTGGTCCAGTGGCTAAGACTCCACACTTCTTATGCAAGAGGTGCAGGTTCAATCCTTGGTCAGGGAACTAAGGTCCCACATGCCGTGCAGTGCAGCCAAGAAAAAAAAAAGTGTTGTTCCCGTCTGATTGCATTTCAACTGCTGTTCTTAGGAGCACTGAGAAGGCTTTCCTATTCACTGGAAGGTTTTGCCAAGCCTTCAGCTGATGGTATAGGACATGTTGTCTGCTCTTTAGCTTATCCAACAAGGCTATGATAGTTCTATTTAATGTCTCCTTTCTCACCTACAGATGACATTCTCTTAACCCTGGTGAAATTCAGAGTTTGGTGGCAGGTTGTATTCATTTGCTAAGGCTGCCATAACAAAGTACTGCACGTTGGGTAGCTTAGAATTACAGAAATATACTGTCTCAGTTTGAAGGCTTGAAGTTCAAAATCAAGGTGTTGGTTTAGGGCTGTTAAGGAGAATCTTAGCCCCATGCCTCTCTCCTAACTTCTGGTGGTTTGTTGGAATCTCTGGCATTCCTGAGTTTCTGCTGCATCATCCTGATCTCTGCCTTTATCTCTCTCTGCTGTTCCCTCTGTGTGCATGTCTGTATTTAAATTTTCACTTTTTATAAGGACATCAGTCTTATTGGATTAGGGGTCCCACCCTAGTCTAGTAAATGACTTCATTTCAACTTAACTATTTACATCCTCAATGACTCTATTTCCAAATAAGTTCACCTTCTCAGGTATTGAGGGTTAAGATTTCAACATTTAAATTTAGGGGAAAGCGAAAGTGCCAGTCACTCAGTTGTGTCTGACACTTTGCAAACCCATGTGCATTAGCCTGCCAGGTTCTTCTGTCCATGGAGTTCTCCAGGCAAGAGTACTGGTGGGTTGCCATTTCCTTCTCCAAGGGATCTTCCTGACCCAGGGATCAAACCTGGGTTTCCCGTATTGCAGGCAGATTCTTTACCATCTGAGCCATAGGGATACATATCAACACATAATACAGAAGATAAAGTACCTCTGTGTCTTCTCCCCTACTCTCTTAGGTACTTCTTTGTGTGGGGCAGAAGGAAGTTTATCAATTTTTCTATTGGATCTTGCCTTTGAAAGAGGCGCCACCCACCTCAGCTTCCTCTAGCTGCAATAGACAGGGGCACAGACAACTTCAACTTTCCTTAAAATGCTGCTAGGAAGCCAAGAGGAAAAATGGTCAACTAAAATGCCATAAAAATCTTCAAAGGCTGTTAATATCATCCCTTCCATCATATATGCTGTAAACTTTATAATTTAAAAGACCAGAATATATTTGAGGAATGGGCCTCAGACCAATTGGGCTCTGTGTGAATCTTAGCAACTGTTGAGGAAGGGGAACCACACGTAGGGAGGGGCATAACATTCAATACTAGCTTCTTCACCTCGGTCTGCAACTTGAACCCTCCTAAAATCCAACATAGTTGAATCCCATGGATTGATTTCCTACTGTACACCCTACCCCTGAAATGATAAATGTGTCCTGCATGAAAGGTATTTTCTATGTACTTAACTTTGTTCTTATTTCTTAGGGCTAATAACCCTGGATTTATTAAGCCAAGAGTAAGCTCAGCCTTTCTGAGCTACATTATAATATTTTCTGTGATGATCAACAAAGAAGTTTCCATTTTTAAGCTGCTTCATCTGATCACTTTGGTTTTACCCCAGGGTCAGTCCTGGGGAGGCAGGTGTGAAGTGGGTGTGGTGTACTATTGCATTCTGCATCACTGTTTGTGTGGCACTTGTTAAGCACAAATAAGAGCTTAAAGATGGAAGATTTTTTTTTTTTCTTTACTGACTGTTACCATCTGTCTTCCCTTGCTAAAGCATGGGAGCCTTTATTACAAAGCACCACCACCTTTACGGCAAAATAGAATTTCATAAAATTTGCATAAAGTCCCAGATAGCTCAATTACTCTCTTCTATGTCAGTAAAATCAACAGCATGGTTGGTTGGCCACTAAGACAGAACTTAGTATGAAGCCATGACAATCTCAAATGTATTTTTAGAAAGAAAAATTGAGCTGGACTTGTTTTATTCTGACTCTCTGCCTTTCATCATACAATTTCACAGACATCGTTGCATGAACCCAGCCTCCCACTGGAAACTACTGTAGGTTTGGTGCCCCACATGGGACTTTCAGGCTGACTCTCACTCCCCATTCCCTGACAGCACAGCCAAATAAATGCCACAGTGAAAAAGATGACAGAGACAGCATTCCATTTTTAGATGTCGTGTCACAGGGAGCTGTTACCAGTTTCTAATGAGCCTCTCTTCCCTTTTCTGTCTTGTTTCCCTCTCTGATCATCACCTGGGAATAGAAAAACACAGGCAGCCCACAGGCTGAGTGATTGGGAAACACCGTGCATGTGTGCGTGCTAAGTCGCTTCAGTTGTGTCCGACTCTTTGCAAGCCCATGGACTGTGGCCCGCCAGGCTCCTCTGTCCATGGAGATTCTCCAGGCAAGGATATGGAGTGGATTTTCATGCCCTCCTCCAGGGGATCTTGCCAACCCAGGGATCAAACCTGCATCTCTTACATCTCTTGCATTGGCAGATGGGTTCTTTTCCACTATTGCCAGCTATGAAGCCCTAGGAAACACTGAGATGGAACCAAAAAGGCTTTCGAAGGTTCTGAGCAAGGATGATGGACTATTAAGCCATAATAACTTCCAAGGAGACATCATCTCACTCATCAATGACACATTTTTCATCAAGAAGTCTTAAGAACTCCTGACTTTTTGTTCTTATTCTTTTTTTCTTTTGATTGGCTGAAAGTGATAAATGGTAACAATTCAGAGAAAACCATAGGGGAGGGAAGCAGTGGGAGAACAGTTTACAATTCTGATTTGTTGATCTTAATAAACTTGTCACTGATCAACTTGGAGAAGATATCCCCTATGGAACCCATTGTCCAAATGCACCTGGCTGTGACAGTAAGTAGTCACCTACCTGGCTGTGTGTGAAACACATCTTGCCTCCAGTAGAGAACGACCTATCAGAGATCTTGCCCACCATCAACAGCCAAAATAGGAGAAAAACATATTTTTATGGGCTTTTCCCCAGGTCCGATCATATAGTAACAAGGTTTGCAGGGGCTCTAAAATATACTGTGATCCTTAACTAGTTGTAATACTGTTTCCCTCCTGGTCAAAATCATGTAATTCCAAAGCCCTTTGCATGTATCACATCTTTTTCAAAACAGCATTTTATAATAATTAAAAAAAAATATATAGGCTCAAAAAAGAGCAGATTAGGGATCTGAACACTCCAAACTTCAGTAGTTAAGTGGTGAATAAGTAGTAGCGGCAAGATTCAAAGACCTGCAAAACTTTAATGGGCTCAGACAATGGTATTATTCAGTAATTCTTCATTTCTTTTTTCAAATTTATTTTTATTTACTTATTGTTTAGGCTGTGCTGGGTCTTTGTTGTTGCTCAGGACTTTTTCTAGTTGTGGCGAGTGGGGGCTACTCTCCAGTTGTGGTGCAAACAGGCTTCTCCACCACTCTTGTTGCAGAGCATGGGCTCTAGGGTGCATGGGTTTCTGTAGTCATGATGCACGGGCTTAGTTCCTCCACAGTATGTGGGATCTTCCAGGACCAGTGATCAAATTGGTGTCCCTTGAATTGCAAGGCAAATTCTTAATCACTGGGCCATCAAGAAAGCTCCAAATTCTTTATTTCCTAACAGGGAGATGGGACTGTATTTCAGTTCAGTTCAGTCACTCAGTCTTGTCCGACTCTTTGCGACCCCATGAACTGCAGCACGCCAGGCCTCCCTGTCCATCACCAACTCCCGGAGCTTACCCAAACCCATGTCCACTGAGTTGGTGATGCCATCCAACCATCTCATCCTCTGTCACCCCCTTCTTCTCCTGCCCTCAATCTTTCCCAGCATCAGGGTCTTTTCAAATGAGTCAGCTCTTTGCATCAGGTGGCCAAAGTATTGGAATTTCAGATTCAACATCAGTCCTTCCAATGAACACCCAGGACTGATCTCCTTTAGGGTGGACTGGTTGGATCTCCTTGCAGTCTAAGGGACTCTCAAGAGTCTTCACCAACACCACAGTTCAAAAGCATCAATTCTTCAATGCTCAGCTTTCTTTATAGTCCAACTCTCACATCCATACATGACTACTGGAAAAACCATACTGGGAATACCAGACCACCTGACCTGTCTCTTGAGAAACGTGTATGCAGGTCAGGAAGCAACAGTTAGAACTGGACACTGAACAACAGACTGGTTCCAAATAGGAAAAGGAGTACGTCAAGGCTGTATACTGTCACCCTGCTTATTTAACTTATATGCAGAGTACATCATGAGAAACACTGGGCTGGAAGACGCACAAGCTGGAATCAAGATTGCCAGGAGAACTCTCAATAACCTCAGATACGCAGATGACACCACCCTTATGGCAGAAAGTGAAGAAGAACTAAAGAGCCTCTTGATGAAAGTCAAAGAGGAGAGTGAAAAAGTTGGCTTAAAGCTCAACATTCAGAAAACTAAGATCATGGCATCTGGTCCCATCACTTCATGGCAAATAGATGGGGAAACAGTGGAAACAGTGGCTGACTTTATTTTGGGGGGCTCCAAAATCACTGCAGATGGTGACTGCAGTCATGACATTAAAAGACGCTTACCCCTTGGAAGGAAAGTTATGATGAACCTAGACAGCATATTAAAAAGCAGAGACATTACTTTGACAACAAAGGGACTGTATTTAGTACACATTTTTAGGGGGGATTCCCTGGTGGTTCAGCAGTAAAGAATCCATCTGCCAATGCAGGAGATGTGATTTGATCTCTGGGTTGTGAAGATCCCCTGAAGAGGGAAATGGCAACCCACTCCAGTATTCTTGGCTGGGGAAATCCCATGGATAGAAGAGCCTGGCGGGCTATACTCCATGGGGTCACAAAAAAAAGCTGGACCCGACTTAGCAATGAAACAGCAACAACAACAATTGTAAATGTGTATTTGAAACAAAAGCATCACTTTATCCCTTCCTTCCTTCTTCCCCTTTCTTCCTCCCTCCCTCTCCCCTTCCTTCCTTCCTTAGTTTCTTTCTAGACAGAATAATTTGTGAGGCTGAAAATTCAGAGATAGTGATTTTTAATCGTATGTCTAATTGTGGTCTTTGGGGATCTACTAAGGTTCATCTTTATGGTGGAGGAGCCCAATTGAGTGACATGGCCATATCTCTCAAAGTGGTTGTGAGAGGTCCCAAATGTAAACAGAAAATCTTTACATTAAAAATATAAAATATCATCAGGATCCTAAACTAAGCAATCCTAAATGCTTCATTCACAGTCAGCACCTGATTCATTCATGGTGAATGAAAGAGGAGCTTCCGTGTCTTTGTATTTTTACTGTCTGGCCTCCACATTATGTGGAACGTGTGCCTGCCTTTGCTTAACTAGCAGTGGAAAACCACTTCCCCTCTCTGTGGCCTTCAGAATGACAACCAGATGTTGTTCCAGTCTTTTCTCTCAGTTTTATTTTTCAGGTCTAAACTCATGATTGCCCTCTGGGTTTCCACGATGGTAAGGGAATGTTTTCAATTGAAACAAGAGTTCCTGCCAAAATGAAAGAACATGAAAACATGGTTCTTCATCACATATTTGGTAAATCCCCTGCTGTCCATTTGAAAATCAGAATTTGGGGGTTAAGTTACAAGAGCACTTTCAAGTGCTGCTTAAAAAAACAGCTGTCTATCTCAAATCACAGGCAATTTTTGTATGAGCCTAAGTATTAAAACTGTTTAGATGCGATTTATTGAGGAAGCCTTTTGCATGGAACCATTTATTTATCCAGTAAAGAATGTACTGAAATAAACACTGTAATTAAATCATTGTTTAACTACTATCATGAAATGAGTTGATTTCATTAGAGCATTCAAAGTTTTGGTTGCTGTTACATATTTTAAACCAAATTCTTTTGACTAATGATAAGAAAAGACAACTCTAACGTTCTTATGTGTTAAGAATTTCTTTGATGGTATCAGGAGATTCTAATTGAGAATCATTTCTCCTTTTTGCCATCAATTCCTTTATTCCTGCTTGCCATCAACATGAAAGTCAGTTTGTATTTAAAATAATGAAGACATATGTGCTAATGAAAACTTCAGCTTTCCTCTTCTTAGTCTTATGTATTTTCTTACTACAGGGGCTTAATCTGTGTTTGAGTAGAGGTGAGTAGTTGATGTAGACAATGGTAACAGTAGTAATATTTGTCTAGCACTTCATATGTATGTATCATGAATTGTGCCAGAGATTTAGCTAGAATGTCTCATATTTTAAATCTTAAGAGAGAGATCATTTCATTAGCCCATTTTTTAATTTATTTAATTGAAGCATACTTATTTACAATGTTGCGTTCATTTCTGGTATACAGCAAACTGATACAGTTATACATATATATATATATATATATATATACATATTCTTTTCATATTTTTTCCACCATGGTTTATTACAGAATGTTGACTATACCCCATGCTATAGAGTAGGACCTTGTTGTTTATCCATCTTATATATAGTAGTTTGTATCTGCTAATCCCAAACTGCTAATTTATCTCTCTCCCCTTTGCCCTTTGCTGACCACAAATTTCATTTTCTATGTCTGTGAGTCTGTTTCTATTTTGGAAATAAATTCATTTGTGTTATATTTTAGATTCCACATATAAGTGATATCATATCATTAGCCCATTTTTTAAAGCAATGAAGCCTCAGAGAGATTAGGAAATTTGTCCAAAGTCACATGATTTTGACATAAATATAAGGATTTTTAATAAATAAATATAAGGATTTAAAAATTTGGATTTAATATAAGGAGTAAATATAAGGATAAATATAAATATAAGGATTTATAAATATAAGGACATAAATATAATCTGACATAAATATAAATATAAGGATTATTTTTAAATACAATATAAATATAAAGATTCTTATGTAGACATATCTACATAAGACATAAATATAAGGATTCTTATGTAGATATATATTAATCCAGACCTTTTGCTTTAAACCTATTTAAAAACTGCAGGAAAAGTCTTTTACATTCAATTATAATCTTAAAGAGAGGTGAATACCAGGTAAAATAGGAAATCTTTGAGTGATAGAACTGAAATTCATGGGCTCAAACTGCTTCTGTTTGCTTCACCAGATAGGGAATCTAGTCATGTGTGCCAAGGACTGTTCTCTATTCTCTGTACTTCCGCAACTCTCTCATACCTGTGTGACCGAGGCTACCATCCTGACTTCCGTCTTCTCCAATGAGATGGAACTCCCTGGGGGCAGGCACTGTGTCTTAAATGTCTTGCATATGACAAGCTGTAGAATTCACGAGTTTATGATGAATAGTGAATAGATGTGTGTGCAGTCAAGGCTTCTCAGTTGTCCCTCCTAGGTTGATGTTGCTATTATTTAGTCCTTAAGTCCTGTGCAACTCTTTTTTGACCCCATGGACTATAGCCTTCCAGGCTCCTCTGTCCATGGGATTTCCCCAGGCAAGAACACTGGAGTGTGTTGCCATTTCCTCCTCCAGGGGATCTTTCCAACCCAGGGATCAAACTCAGGTCTCCTGAGTTGGCAGGTGGATTCTTTATTGCTGAACCACCAGGGAAGCCCCATATTTACAATACCAGGTGTAAAAACAGTATTAACTTAGAAAAATCTCTATATCATTCTTCCAACCTTCTTTTATTTTTTTTATTGGAGGAAAATTGCTTTCAATGTTGTGTTGGTTTCTGCTGTACAACAACATGAATCAGTCATAATTATATTCCCTCCTTCTTGAGCCGCCTTCTCCTCCCCCATCCCCTGTAGGTCAGTGAGAGTGCCAGGTTGGGCTTCCCGGTCTCCTTTATAGCTTGTGGTCACCTTTGTGTAACCTCCCTCATCTACCTCAGACTTAAAGCCTACTTCATTCATGCTCAAGCAAATAAGACACACACTTACGGTATCATGATATTTACACAAGGATGACAACTCACCTTCCCCCTATCTCATGATAGACATTGCTAGCTGATTACAGTATTCTTACCATTCATCCCGGATGAAGCCTCAGGATCCTTCTGACTCCAGAAGCCTAAGACGAATTGATTTGCCATGAATTATTTTTGTCATCTCCAATTTAGAGCACAGTCCCCTAATCTTGTAGCTCCTTCCTTTGCCTCCACTGGTTATGTGATCTTTGAGATTTGCTTTTCTTACCTGTAAAATGAGGATTATTTTAGATCCACACTGAGTCTGTAATAAGATAATGTATATGAAAATACAATGAAAATATATTCAATACCTTGTTTTATTCTATTAACTTTAATTGTTACCATAATTGGCTTTCTCCTTCTAAAAATTCTGGTCTGCCTTCTACACAGTAGTGCATCATTTAGTACAGAGCCTGCACATATTGGTTCCCGATAAACATTAGCCCTGCCCCACCCTCACCACATTTTTGTGACTCACTCCTAGTAATGTTACTCACTCATAAATTGTTGGTGGTCACACTATCATCTGTCCCAGTTAAATAAATTACAAAGCATAATGTATTAAAGAAAATTAAAAAAAAATTTTTTTTTTTAAATTTCCGGCTCCACTGGGTTTTTGTTGCTGCAGAAGGGCTTTCTCTACTTGCAGCAAGCAGGGTTACTCTCTAGTTGCCATGCTTGAATGTCTCATTGCAGTGGCTTGTTTTGTTGCAGAACATAGGCTCTAGGGAGCATGGGCTCAATGGTTGTGGCACAGGGGTTCAGTTGCCCTTGGGGGCACCTGGGATCTTCCCTGCCCAGGGATCAAACCCATGTCCCCTATATTGGCAGGCAGACTCCCAAGCACTAGACCACCAGGGAAGCCCTTAAAGAAGAATTTTAAAACTATATCTCAACTGGTCTCACCAGAAGGGCTTTTTACCTTTAAGAAATTATTTGTGGTCTTATTTCCAAGCGCACTGAGCATAGTTCATCCTCGCTTTAACCCACTGACCTCTCCATGCCTTTCCAAATTGGACCATTCCATGCCTTTGACAAGGATATTCTCTCCACCTGGACAATGTTCTCCAGCTCACTTCCCGCAAGACCAGCTACTCTCTAAGGATGTCCCTGGCTCTTCACTACCATCTCCATTCCCAGAGGGATGACTCAATCCTTCTAGAGTTTTCTGCAGATTTTTATTATAACTCATCATACTATATTTAATGGCTCTTATCACACCCCTAGAGGTCCTTGCCCTCTTCTGGTCAAGATGTGAGCATCTTGAAGGCAGAGGTCCAAGCTCCTTTTCTTCATTGTGTCTGTATCCAGAGACCTACAATGGCTAATCTGCAATAAAATTAGAAGGAAGAGTGGGGACCTTTAGCATTTTGAGTCTTCATTAGTTCATAGCACACAAGGGATCATGGTAGCCAGTGGAGAGTGGGTCAGGATGATAGAGATTGATAAACATTAATCACAAGAGCAGCTAAGATTCACTGAACATCGAGAGTTGCTAGCCACTGTCCTAAGCCTTTTATGTGAATAAGCAAAGAACTGAGGCTCAGAGAGTTAATCAGCTGCTTGGGTTTGAGATGGCCTGGCTTTAGCATTGGCTCTCTCCATCATGCTGCTCTACTGCTGAGGAAGGAAAAGAGGTGAGTAGAAAGGACGTGAGCACAGCTAAATGGCATGATAGGAGAAGAAAGACAAATTTCACAATTCTGATTTTTCTAGGAAAAGAAATGAACAAAAATATCAATGTATGCAATCACTTTTGAAAAGCTTTAAAATGCAAGGTTGTGATAGAGCACAATTAGCTAAAACAAAGCCTTGAAAACCATAACAAATATTTAAACAAGTGTTTCACCAAGAGACAGTCTTGCTTGATTGGAACAAGAACAGGCAACATAACTAGAGGAAGGAAAGGGATGAGAGATGAGATGCATAGAATATTTAAGGCGAAAACATTCAGTTTTGTTTTCGCTTGACTGATTGTTGGTCTTTCACAGGAGGTAGTTTATATTCATCGTGATTCTAAAATAGAATGTGTGAATTGATGACCAAAGAAGCTATAGTTTTGTTTATCATTGAAAAATAGTAAACAATAAGTGGAAAAGATCACAAGAAATTAGGGGGACCCTGAAATGTCTTGCAAAACCAAAGTTCCCACAGATACAAATTCAGAAGTGTGGAGACGGTGCAATCAGAGGTAATCCACAGCCAAGCTCTCTCCAAGGAAGGAGTACATTGTTGAGGGGCCCACGATGACCAGTTGGAGCTTGGCATCTTGGTCCTGAATGCTACTTCTCTCTCTGACTGCCTACTCGCTGGACTGTTACTTTTGTAGAAGGGGCAACTGGAAGATTTTACAACATTTTGAAAACCTAGGAGGAATTTCCTCTGAGATATCTAAAGGACAGGAGCAACTTCGGATTCTTTCAGGTTTCAAAAGTTGACCAGTTTCCAAAGGAATGTGTTTTCATGGCCATCCAAGAAATGCTACAATGGAGCTTCAACATTTTGAAGCCTGAATGTCTCCTAATATTCTTGGAAGTGTCGGGGGAGTGTGTAATTTCTTTGATTTGGTCTCGTCATAACAAAAATTTGAAGCGACAGACCAGCATTATAGCTCTTGGACAGACCAGTGTCACAGCTCCGAGTTATAGCTCAGTTTTATTTAGAAAATAAAGGAAAATGCATCCTCAAGGCATGAGGGCATGACGACCCAAACCATGCGAAGGGAGAGAGTGGGAGAGACAGAGAGCACCCCCCCTTCCCCCACCATTTGGCTTCTCTTTTTATATGTTTTTTCTCCTCCCCTTGGACCTGCCTTATGTAATTTGGGCTAGCCAGGAGTGCTGTTTGTTCTACCTGAAGTCCTCACTCCAGTCACTTCCTTTGATCTATTTTCTCGGGCTTTTCCCTTCCTTGTCTTTTAGCCACTGCCATTCTGGACTCCTTTTTCCTATTTTAACCTAACCATCAGTAAGTCATAAACATGACTCCTTTTTCCTATTCTAACCTAACCATCAATAAGTCATAAACATGAGCTGGGACAGAAACATGTCTTCCACCCTAGCATCATCCCAATCCTAAGCATGCTTTTTCTATTCTGGACATTACATGTATTGATTTTAAAAATGCGCAATGTGAGAGTTTGGGGGAAAAATGAGGACTGCAGCCTAAAGACAGCTTTCAGATAGCCATAAGAAACTTTTCTGATGAGGTGAGGGCAGGAGCTAGAATATATAAGAATTTTGCACCAAAGGGCAGGTAGTTGGGAGCATCAAAATATTACTGTTAATTAAAGAAACCAGATATGCCAAGTTAAGGAATTTAGAGCTTTTCTGTGTACGGAAAGATGCAAGAATCCAAGCTCACTGAAATGACTCTTTTGATATGTACCTCAGCAGCCTGGTGCCAATATCCTGTATTTTCCCATCTTGGGTTTTCTCTGGGCTCAGCATAGGGAGAGGCTGCTGTCTGATGGCTGCTAGATGGCAGGTATTCTTTTCAGCCCTGTGTTTCTTCAGGGCTCACCAGCTCCCAATAGAGGACTGCAATCACCGATGACTATGACATCATTTGTTTACTCCTACATATGTTGAAATCCATTCCTGGAATTTTGATTGTCTTCCATTGTTCAATTTGTTTGTTCCTATTACCAATACAGTATCTTTTTTTTTTTTTTTAATTACCTCCAGTCTGCACGGAACCAGCTTGAGGGTCTCCCGCTGTCTCCTCTCTGCCTGCATGCCATGACCGAAGATACCACCAAATCATCCAGCCCAATACAGTATCTTATACTTTATTGTCTGGCAATGCATATCCTCCTCACTATTTCTCTAATTAATTTTTTGGTTATTATTATAAATTTGTTTCCCTGTATGACTTTAAGATTATTTGCTCCAATAAAAACTTTTCTTGTGATTCTAACTATAATTGCTTTCCATTGATAGATTAATCAGAGAATATTTAAATTTGGGAGATATTAAGGATTCCATTTAAGAAGATGGTATAATTTCCAATGTTTCATTTTTTAGTCTTCTACAGTAAGATTTTATAACTTCCTTCTTAAAGAATATGTATCTTTGTTCTTTATATTAGGTATCTTTAGTTTTGTTACTTTTGTGAATGAAATTATAATTCTATTTTGTTTTAAACTGATTATCACTTTTATAGAGAAAGGATTTAAATTTTTTTTAAATTAAGGCTCATAGCTGGATTTTTGGAAACGTGGGATGAGATCACCCAGCCCTGTAAAGGCAAGCCTGAGCTAACAAAATTATCAGTTAGGATTAATGAAGTTCAGTCCCAAATTTTGTTCTAAATTTCTGTCTCCCGGTAGATCCTTTACCTGTCTATTCTCTTATTTGGACAACTATTTTGCAGTTCTTTTCTGTTTTTCCTTGACTGAATTCTACTTGTCATCATTCAATGCCACACTTGTCCCTCAGGCTAGTCTGAAAGGATGCTGCTTCTTAAGGGTTGCAATCCAGTAGAGGACCAGATTCACCCTGTCTCACAGGTAATCTGATAGACATCACTCATGCGATCTCAGCTATTATGGAATGACTTTTATACCCCTGGTGTAAAACAATTAACTATCTCTACAATGGTCTTAAAAGTTATCTGTGCAGTAAAGATTATTTCTAATAGCAGATAAGAAATCATTACAAAGTCTAAGGATGGCCATTTAAATGTGGTTAGATTTGGCTCATAAACCTTATAAATTAACAGGCTAAATCTCAATGCAAGGTTAGCCTTCAACAATAATGTTAAGTAAGGGGAAGTTTCCTTTATCTTCTCTTGACTCTGGTATCTAATATGATAATAATGCAATTTAGCCATCTTGTCTTCCCCCTACTGCTACCTCCTGCACAGGTCCAATCTCCACTACTCCCAATACCCTCAACCAGACACAGAGAAATCAGACTTTTATCTGAACAACAGGCAAACACAACCACATCTGACTTAACGACAGTTTCCTGCTTCTGTGTAGACAGTTCTCATTTAACCAACACTTCATATTGAGTTTAATTGGCTTTTTGACCTGGCTCACAATGGAACTCTCTATTTCTGAGTTGATCTCCCCTCTTCCTCCCAATCCTCCTACCCACTAACCCCCATCCCACCAATACACTTACTATGACCTCTTCTATAATTTGCTCCCAATCCAGAATATACACTGAACATTTTATTGCTGGAAGTCTAACTCAAATTTCATTTAGGATGATAAATCCTTTTAATTCCTTTGTCTACCATAGCTTGGGGCTTCCCTGGTGGCTCAGATGGTAAAGACTCTGATTGCAATGCAGGGAGAAGGGAATGGCTACCCACTCTAGTTTGGTTGGATGGCATCACTGACTCAAAGGACTTGAGTTTGAGCAAACTCTGGGAGATGGTGAAGGACAGGGAAGCCTGGAGTGTTGCAGTCTGTGGGGTTGCAAACAGTCAGACACAGCTGAGCTACTAACACTTTCACTTTCACCATAGCTTGGCCCCTCTCCAACCATCACAACTCTCCCTGCTCCATCCCCTTGTTCTGTCTTCCCCAGGTTTCTGCCCAATTTGATAGGTGTGGATACGACTTAGTGACTAGAAAAACAAACAAACAAACCAGGGCTCCACCTTCAACTGCTGGAGCAAGTGGTTCATCCTGTTGGCCTTTGGCAAGGGACCCTGACTTTGTTTGCGTTTGAGGCTTGGCAATGATCACATTTGGTCCTGACAAGGCAAGCTGACTAGGGTCTGTATCATATTATTTTCACCATAAAAAATGAAGGAGCTGAGACTCAGAGGGGATTATTACTTGTCCAACATCACACAGAAGTGAAATCTAAACTTGAACCCAGGTCTTCTGACTGAAAATTCCTTGCTCCCTGAAACAATTTATTTCTGTTTCTGAGCATAGATTAAAAAAAAAAAAAAACCCAAACAGCCATTTAAAAATGACTTGAGGGAGTTTGGGATAAGCAGTTGCAAATTATTACATATGGAATTAATAAACAAGGTCCTATTGTATAGCACAGGGAACTATATTCAGTATCATGAGATAAGCCATAATGGAAAAGAATATAAAAAAGGATGTACATATGTATATAACAGAGTCACTTTGTTGTACATTAGAAGTTAACACAGCATTGCAAATCAACTGTACACCAGTAAAAAATAAATTAAAAAATACCTTGAGGTGTATAAACAACTTGAGGATGGATAATGTGTCTTTCTGTCTTTAAATGCATCCAATCTCCCAAACAGCTAATAAGAACTCCCATAGTACAAGGTCAAGCATGAAATATTTTGATAAACAAACATTAATTCTGGGGAAAGTAAACACAAAGAGCAAAATGAAAGTATCAAATCAGTCATAAATAAAGAAGTATGAACATTAACATCTCTTACTGCTGATGGCTTTTCTAAGAACAGCACTTATTAAAAGTATTTGAAATAAGGAATAGATTGTGGGTTTATAGAATATCAGAACCAGACCATGGAGATCTCTATGATCTTTTTATCTAATCCTCCTCAATTAACAGAATAGCTAACATTGAGAAGGCAATATGGAATAAAACAATCTGAGAGGCAAGACTTTTGTTTTTCAGAAACTCATTATTTAAGGAAGGAATCTTTCTAGTCAGTATTCTTTAGGGACCAGCATTTCCTACCATTATGAAGCTATAAAAATGCACATTATGAGCTATGCTCATCTATTTAAATATCTAATAAAATTCAATAACTTTTAGATAAATTAATGTTTAAATTGCTTCCTTTAACTTTATCCCTTAAGTTGTGTAACTTTCCTTATTCAAAAAAATGATTACCAAAAAATGCTGCAGCTTTGCTTTTTGACTCTGTGTATATCATACAATCACAAAGTCTTAAAATTTTAAAGCCGAATACATTTCAAAAATCTCTTACCCTAGACTGTCAAAAAGCAACCCTGTCTTTAAAGTGATTTGGATATATGTTAACAATAATAATTTTATCTAAAGAGATCAATATAAAAATGATCTTAAAAGTGTTTATATCTGTGACCCAAATAATGTTTCATCATTAGAACACTAAACCTTATCGAAAAATTACTGTATTAAGTTGGTTTTCTGTGAGTGGCTCCTCTAAGTAGCTTGGAAAGTGAATTAATCTAAAGAAAGCAGTTGTTAGTAATCATAGACAATGGCATGGAGCAAGAATAAATAGAAAGGAAAATTGTATGTGAATTTAAATAAAACCTTAATGGTATATAACAGGGATAACAGTTTGGAATTACACTAACGTGATTTTTCTCTTTTGCATTTCTTTGTATGTCACCTTCTTCCTAGCCTGCTGACTTTGCCTTAGATTTGGGCTGGTTGTAACAAAGCTGCAAAGGGATGGATTGAGTTTCTTCTCAGCCTCGATATGCTGAGTCTTTTCATTTTGGCTACTCTCATAGATGTGTAATGATATCTCATTGTGGTTTTATTTTGCATTTCCCTAATGACTAATGAAACAGTATCAGACTTTATTTTTTGGGGGCTCCAAAATCACTGCAGATGGTGATTGCAGCCATGAAATTAAAAGACGCTTACTCCTTGGAAGGAAAGTTATGACCAACCTAGACAGCATATTCAAAAGCAGAGACATTACTTTGCCAACAAAGGTCCGTCTAGTCAAGGCTATGGTTTTTCCAGTGATCATGTATGGATGTGAGAGTTGGACTGTGAAGAAGGCTGAGCACCGAAGAATTGATGCTTTTGAACTGTGGTGTTGGAGAAGACTCTTGAGAGTCCCTTGGACTGCAAGGAGATCCAACCAGTCCATTCTGAAGATCAGCCCTGGGATTCCTTTGGAAGGAATGATGCTAAAGCTGAAACTCCAGTACTTTGGCCACCTCATGCGAAGAGTTGACTCATTGGAAAAGACTCTGATGCTGGGAGGGATTGGGGGCAGGAGGAGAAGGGGACGACAGAGGATGACATGGCTGGATGGCATCACTGACTCTATGGACATGAGTCTGAGTGAACTCTGGGAGTTGGTGATGGACAGGGAGGCCTGGCGTGCTGCGATTCATGGGGTCACAAAGAGTCAGACACGACTGAGCAACTGAACTGAACTGAACTGATACATCCATCCCAAGCTCCCTAACTTTCCCTTCCCCGGCAACCGTAAATTCATTCTCTTAAGTCTGTGAGTCTCTTTCTGTCTTATAAGCAAGTTCATTTGTGTCATATCTCTTTAGATTAGAGATGGACTAAAGTTTTAATCTCAGTTCCAGCATTTAAATAGCTGTGTTGACCTTGGTCAGGATATTTAACTGCTTTGACCTTTTTCTCTCACCTGTAAAATTAGTTAAGAATAGTTCCCACTCACTTCATAGGGTCACTCTGAGGATTAAGTGAGATAACTCCTAGAAAGCACTGTGAAGCACACACATAGTGTGCTTTATGGTGAACTAGGAGATGTTTTTGAATGCTAGTACTTCCTGTGATATTCACTGAGAGCAGAGATTCTGGAAAATAACATAGTCATGTGAGCTAAGAGATTTTTATAATGGCTCCTGCATGGTTGAATAAACCAATTACACAACTGAACATATTTGTCTTGGAATAAGACAGAGGATAGATTGGGGAATAATGATGTCCAAGAAGTAGAAGGTTTAGTCTTCTGAATAGCAAAGACAGAAGCCATTTAAAGGATGAATGGTTTAAAGTTCTAGCAGAGAAGCAGAAGCAATGCTTTGGATCAGCTGGAAAAGAATGATAATTGAGGCTGAGAGTGTGTACAGGCAAAGATTACAATAAATGACTATGATTAATGCCCAAGTAAGGTAACTAGGCAAATATGGCAGAAAATTTTCACAATGCTGTAGAAAGAGATCTCAATACAACTTCAACTAGATTTTTGATGCCTGTGAAATAAGAGACTGGACCATATAATCTCTAAGTTCTACATGGATCTGGCAGCCTGTGAAATTTCCAATCAGTGCTATGGGACTGGGTGTGGAAAGAGAGAGAGGCTGTGGTCCTTGAAAATTCCAAGTGGTTGAAATAAACAGGAAATTCAGGATAGAAAGTTATCAGAGTATAACTGGTTCCTTACAGAGCTTTTTGTTGGTAATGGAAGAAAAAGGGGGGCAATAGGGCGCTTTTCCAGAATCTCTGCTCTCAGTGAATATCACAGGAAGTACCGGCATTCAAAAATGAGACTGCCAGGGAATGGGAGGGGAAAAAATGCAGGGACAAGATGATGAATAGATGGATGGATAAATATCCAAACTCAGGATATTCAACCACTGGATTTAATTTTTCTTAAGATCACTGTGAAATGGTATACTTTGTTACTTTTTATGTATGGTTTTAAAAACAGTCAGTCATTGGCATGGAGATAAAACCATATGTGGAAGTGTCTGTGCTATGGCATAAGGGGGTGGCAAAGGGAAAAGATGGTCCCTGTTAGACCTTAGAGGAAATAGAGTCGGGGTGGGGGACGAGGAGGAGGGGAGGGTACCTAACTAGAGAGAGAGAAAGGAGAGAGGCACAAGCAAAGTCCAACATGGCACCGGGAGGAGGGGTGAAACTGGTAAATGCCGTGGACTTGTGGAAGAGAAGGAGGAGCTGTAGATGGGGGCTGTGTTTAATGATAAAAGATCACTTCCTCTTGGCAGTCCTTCTGCCTTCTCTCCCCTCTCTCCAGGCCATCCAGGACTTTCTTCCTCTCTTGCTGCTTGGCCTGGGCACTGATGACACCGATGACTGATTAGCCACCAGTGTTCGCTTGTAAATCAGTTTCCCCTTTAGATCAAACGCTCCCCAAGAGCAAGAACTGAGTGCATCCAGAAGAGATTAACGGCAAGGGAGTCTGATACCTGAGGAATCAGGCCTTTTGACTGAAAAGGTGTGAGGGAAGGCGCGCTCACAGGCATCCTCGCCGAATCGTGACTTTCACAGCTGAGGGTCCTGAGAGGCGCCCAGCTGGGGCTCACGCATCCCAGAAGGCTTTGGGACTGCTTGACTGCACGCTTCTGGAGATCAGGGGTCAGGGGTGGGATCTATTGACTTCCTCCAGGCTGCAACTGGGAGTCTCAACCCAAAGACTGGGAAGCTGGGTAAGGAGCCTGGTGAACCTTAATTTGGGACTAGGGTGTGTTAGGGTCCCCTCCAGCCCAGCCCAGCCTCGCGCACCAGCCGAACCCCGCTGGCAGTCGTGGTGCTGCTGGCTCTTGCCGCCTCAGGAACTTCACGAACTTGGTTTTCTTCTGGTGCCTGTTGCACGACTTGGGTTTTTTTTTTTGGTAAATTGCTGAGTGCGGAGAGGCCCCGCCCTTCCGCGCCAGGCAGCCCAGCCACTCAGCCACTCCTCCCGCGCTCCCCGGTGGGTGTTCCTTTCTGGACGACGCTGGAAGACTTGGTGGCGGCGGCCCATGGGACCCGTGGCGCTGCCCACCTGGCTGCAGCCCAGGTAGGGCGCTCGGCCCGGAGGGTGGGGAGGGGGTCGGGAGGAGGGGCCGCCAGCGGGAGGGGTGCGGGTGGGCGGGTGTGGGTGGTGCCCACATAGTTCCGTGGGGCGAGCACCCGCCAGCGCCGGAGCAGCCTTACGCCTCACGTTCCCTGGGGCTCTGGACAGATACTAGCTAATACAATTTTCTCGGCAACCCTAGGAATAACTGTTATTTTCCCCATGTTACAGCAGAGAAAGGACAGGCTGCATGGCCACCCTTCCTTTTGTATGCTCTCTGCGGTCTTTCTTCTCTTCCCGTTCCTCCGACCTGGAGCGCTTCCCTTTCCTTTTCTCTACCTGCTGCAGAAGCACCAAGCACCCGTGTAGATTTCAGGGGCCCCGGTTCCAGAAAAACTGATTCAGTGATATGAGGGTAGAGCCTGGGATGTCTATGTTTATCCCACAAGCCAAGTGACTGCTGTAGGTTTCAGGGAGGCAGTCGTTTCCCCTACTTTTTTAGTAGTGCCTTAGTCATCTGCAGGGGTACCCGAGTGCGCTCATCAAGCTACATTTTATCTGCTTCTCAATTTATTTGCTTTATTTCTCAGAGGTTTCATATCTCCAGCTAGGAAAAAAATCTTGTCTACCCTGATCCGGCCACTCCCGCCACTTTTTAGAACTAGAGACAACACTTCAAACAGTGCTTCCTCTGACCCCCTCAAACGTGTATCTGTTCATCTTTTCTTAGTCATATCCCCATCAACCAATTTTCAAACTCAGCTTCACTTCCCTTTTCTGGCCCTTAAACTGCTTTCCGTGTGTGCCTGGTGAAGGAAACTATCTACTCTTGCAAACTATAATAGGCAGTGGTAAGGTACTGACCCCAATCACAAAAATGCATTCAGAAATCAGTTCAGCTCGGTTGCTTGGTGGTGTTTGACTCTTTACGACCCCATGGATTGCAGCACGCCAGGCCTCCCTGTCCATCACCAACTCCCAGAGTTTATTCAAACTCATGTGCACTGAGTCGGTGATGCCATCCAACCATCTGATCCTCTGTCACCCTTTCTCCTGCCTTCAATCTTTCCCAGCATCAGGGTCTTTTCAAATGAGTTAGTTCTTCGATCAGGTGGCCAAAGTATTGGGGTTTCATCTTCAGCATATTCAGGAACTGATTTCCTTTAGGATGGACTGGTTGTATCTCCTTGCTGACCAAGGTACTCTCAAAAGTCTTCTCCAACACCACAGTTCAAAAGCATCAGTTTTTCTGTGCTCAGCTTTCTTTACAGTCCAACTCTCACATCTATACATGACTACTGGAAAAACCATAGCTTTGACTACACAGACCTTTGTCGGCAAAATAATGTCTCTGCTTTTTAATATGCTGTCTAGCGTATTAAAAGTTGGTCATAACTTTTCTTCCAAGGACCAAGTGTCTTTTAATTTCCTGGCTGCAGTCACCATCTGCAGTGATTTTGGAGCCCCCCAAAATAAAGTCTCTCACTGTTACCATGGTTTCCCCATCTGTTTGCTATGAAGTGATGGGACCAGGTGCCATGATCTGAGTGTTCTGAGTGTTGAGTGTTGAGTTTTAAGCCAACATTTTCACTCTCCTCTTTCACTTTCATCAAGAGGCTCTTTAGTTCTTTGCTTTCTGCCATAAGGGTGGTGTCATCTGCATATCTGAGGTTATTGATGTTTCTCCTGGCAATCTTGATTCCAGCTTGTGCTTCATCTAGTCCAGCATTTCTCATGATTTACTCTGCATATAAATTAAATAAGCAGGGTGACAGTATACAGCCTTGACATACTCCTTTTCCTATTTGGAACCAGTCTGTTGTTCCATGTGCAGTTCTAACTGTTGCTTCTTGACCTGCATAGAAGTTTCTCAGGAGGCAGGTCAGGTGGTCTGCTATACTTATCTCTTGAAGAATTTTCCACAGTTTATTGTGATCCACACAGTCAAAGGCTTTAGCATAGTCAATAAAGCAGAAGTAGATGTTTTTCTGGAACTCTTGCTTTTTCGATGATCCAATGGGCAATTTGATCTCTGGTTCCTCTGCCTTTTCTAAGTCCAGCTTGAACATCTGGAAGTTCGCGGTTCACATACTGTTGAAGCCTGGCTTGGAGAATTTTGAGCATTGCTTTACTGGCGTGTGAGATGAGTGCAATTGTGTGGTAGTTGAGCATTCTTTGGCATTGCCTTTTTTTGGGATTGGAATGAAAACTGACCTTTTCCAGTCCTGTGGCCACTGCTGAGTTTTCCAGATTTGCTGGCATATTGAGTGCAGCCCTTTCGCAGCACCATCTTTTAGGATTTGAAATAGCTCAACTGAAATTCCAACATCCACTAGCTTTGTTCGTAGTGATGCTTCCTAAGGCCCACTTACTTTGCATTCCAGGATGTCTGGCTTTCAGTGAGTGATCACACCATCATGATTATCTGGGTTGTGAAGATCTTTTTTATAGTTCTTCTGTGTATTCTTGCCACCTCTTCTTAATATCTGCTTCTGTTAGGTCCATACCATTTCTGTCCTTTATTGTGTCTATCTTTATATGAAAAATTCCCTTGGTATCTCTAATTTTCTTGAAGAGATCTCTAATCTTTCCCATTCTGTTGTTTTCCTCTATTTCTTTGCATTGATCACTGAGAAAGGCTTTCTTATCTCTCCTTGCTATTCTTTGGAACTCTGCATTCAAATCAGTATATCTTTTCTTTTCCCTTTGCCTTTCACTTCTCTTCTTTTCACAGCTATTTGTAAGGCCTCCTCAGACAGCCATTTTGCCTTTTTGCATTTCTTTTTCTTGGCAATGGTCTTGATCCCTGCCTCCTGTACAATGTCACGAACCACCATCCATAGTTCTTCAGTCACTCTGTCTATCAGATCTAATCCCTTGAATCTATTTCTCACTCCCACTGTATAATCATTAGGGATTTGATGTAGGTCATACCTGAATGGTCTAGTGGTTTTCCCTACTTTCTTCAATTTAAGTCTGAATTTGGCAATAAGGAGTACATGATCTGAGCCACAGTCAGCTCCCAGTCTTGTTTTTGCTGACTGTGTAGAGCTTCTCCATCTTTGGCTGCAAAGAATGTAATCAAACTGATTTCGGTATTGACCATCTGGTGATGTCCATGTGTAGAGTCTTCTCTTGGGTTTTTGGAAGAGTGTGTTTGCTATGACCAGTGAGTTCTCTTGGCAAAACTCTATTGGCCTTTGCCCTGCTTCATTCTGTACTCCAAGGTCAAATTTGCCTGTTACTCTAGGTAGTATTTCTTGACTTCCTACTTTTGCATTCCAGTCCCATATAATGAAAAGGACATCTTTTTTGGGTGTTAGTTCTGCAAGGTCTTGTAGGTCTTCATAGAACTGTTCAATTTCAGCTTCTTCAGCGTTACTGGTCCGGGCATAGACTTGGATTACTGTGATATTGAATGGTTTGCCTTGGAAACCAACAGAGATTATTCTGTCATTTTTGAGCTTGCATCCAAGTACTGCATTTCAGACTCTTTTGTTGACTAGGATGGCTACTCCATTTTTTCTAAGGCATTCTTGCCCACAGTAGTAGATATAATGGTCACCTGAGTTAAATTCACCCATTCCAGTCCATTTTAATTTGCTGATTCCTAAAATGTCGATGTTCACTCTTGCCATCTCCTGTTAGACCACTTCCAATTTGCCTTGATTCATGGACCTGACATTCCATGATTGAATTACCCTGCCTGGGAATGCCGCCATTGCTACTCCCTTCTTGTAACTATAAACTAGTTATCCTTCAAGTTATGCACTTAGCAGGAACACGTTGACCACATGGGCCTCTCTCCATCCATATTTTCTTTTCAAAAATACTCAAAGCTAACTTTGCAATGCTTGCTTTTATCCCTTGGGGAGCAGCAAAGTTAGAGGTTTATCACAGATGAAAGTGAATGTTGAAATAGAACCATATCTGGCTTTAAACAAACCCAGGATGGTCACTGTAACAGATAGTGTGTGCTTTCAAAATCTCATGGGGGTTAGAAGGGTATCCAAATTAAAAACTCGGATATGGATTAATTGTCTCTTGCTCGCTCAGATTGGCCAGTAAATTAGTTAAAATACATGTGTATAATGCTGAAAAGGTGATTATAAAGGAAGTGTTTAATGTGTTTAAAGGAAGTATTTTCCTGTATTTATTGTAGGTATAGGAAGAATGCCTATCTTTTCATCTACTACTTAATCCAGTTCTGCGGCCACTCCTGGATATTTACAAATATGACAGTCAGATTCTTTTCATTTGGAAAAGGTAAAAGCCCAAAACAGTTTTGAATTTTTAACTTTTAATCCTCATTTTCACCTAGTCCTAGTTATAATTTAACTTCTGTGAACTTCACCTAATATCCTTCACTTCTCTGAAATTTAGTGACCATATTTTTTCAGTAAGCATGCTTCATTCTTAATGCAGAAACCAAAACCTTTTCGGAGGAGGCGGTGAGTAAAATGAGGGAAAGGGAAGTGCGTTCTCCTTGAGTAGGCGTTTGCCCTGAAAACATAGACATGGCATTGAGGCGTACCATTTCACTCTTCCTTTCTTGGTTCTGCACCAAACCTCAGCAGATCTGGTGTGTGTTGAAGAGATCTGTAAATTCCTGTGTAACTTTTTTTTTTTTTGCATAGAAATTAGAAATTAACCAGTTCTTCTCTGGTTTCTTATTCCCCAGGTTTAAGGTAACTGGAAACTACTAACAAATGAAAGACAAACTCTATATTCCCCATTCTTCTATTTAATCCTTTTAAAAGGCAATGTGTCCATAGGAAAATGACACATTCTGTAGATGACTCATCACATATAGGGGAGTTAGTGCTAAAGGTTTAAGTCATAAGCTTTCTCCAGTTTCCTGAAAGTAAAGATTTTAAATGCATTTAAATTTTCAAAAAAACAAATCATTAAATGACTGTCAAAATAAAATTCTTTTCATTTTCCATCCCCACATGGATAAGGGTCATCACAGTTTCCAAGTGTTGCATGACTTGACAATTTGAGCAATTGCTGGTTTCAGCTAAAAACAAACATTAGTATATATCTGGGATAAGTCAGGCTCTGCTCATCAATTCAGCCTTCAATATCATGAGAAAATTAATCTATTTCTGTGATACCATAAACTATTTGATGTTGCTTTTTTTTAACTGCAGATTTGCGGATAAATTCTTGCCTTTGTTAAGAACCTCCAAAGATATAACTTGAGGCTTGTGTTTCAACTTTGAGTGTTGGGAGTCCTCAAGCAGAGGACAACACAGGTGTTTGGAAAACTTCCTTTTGTTTTTAGGAAAAAAGCATCACTTCTAGACCTTGGAAGTTAGCTGTGGCTTCAAGGGCCTGTTATAGGCCATTCACAATATGAGTAACAAGACATGAATTTATTCTTATGCTGCCTGGCCTTTCCAGTGGGGGGAAATGCCTTAGTCAGCAGTGTATTTTTTCTTAATTGTGATCTCGCCATCCATAATTAGAGAAGTTGCATTTTATTAAAGAAACACAACCCATTTCTACAGAAGGTAGCTTGAAAAGAACTGTGTGGGGGGTCAGTACAATTTCCAAATCAGTATATAAATTAAATAGCTCAACAGCACTCAAGCACCTGGAATAGACACCAGCTTCCTTCTTCCTTCAGGGAGCCGTGTGACTGATCATGCTTTTATGGCAAGTGCAGGACTGTGTATGCCTCAGGAATCATCTATAAAGTGGGAATGATAAGAATGTCTACCTCATAGAGCTGCTGAGAAGAGAAACCCTTTGATAAATTACTATCATGTGAATGATAACTAGGGAGTGAAGACGATAAAGATTTCCCTAGATGTTTCTTAATATGGCAGGATTTCATTTAAAAACCAGCACATTTATTCTATTTAGAGAGACATTTGTTTCCGTCCATTTCAGCTCTGTCAAATGTAGTATTTGTTTGGAGCCCTCTGCAATGGGCCCTACTCACAAAAATCCAGAAAGCCCTCACCATGTATGTGCAGGACATAAATGCTATATAAATGGAAGATGTTATTTGATATCATGGCATCATTAATGTCATTTTCATAAATCTCTGAAATCATATTTTCTCATCTCTGTCATTTTCTTGTCCATAGACAAGGAGTGGGCACAGCAGTTTCTCTAATAAACTCATTTTCAGCCTGTTTTCACTGATGTAGTCCAGAGTCTGTTTACTTTTATGCTGGAATTCCTTTAGAATCATATAAATGGGGAATAAATGCTTTAGCTTTGGTCATAGAGCCTTCCTTTTCAAGTTTTAAATTCTTTTTGGAAGAGGAGCAATTAAACTGTACAATGATATGACGTGCTTTCTTTGGTTACATAGTATTTGTAATTTAGAAATCTAGGAAATTTTTCACATGTACAAAGGAAAATGAAGTAAGGAATCTCAGTTGTATTTCAAACTGCTTCCTGGATTTGGGTTGTGATCTAGATTTTACTTACTATGTCTGTATTTTTTTTTTTTTATGTCTGTATTTTTAATTCACTGGACACAGATTCAATGGTTGACACTTTTTATGCAATTGGACTTGTGATGCAACTTTGCCAGTCTATTTCCCTCTTGGAGTTGCTGCACATATATGTTGGCATTGAATCAAACCATCTTCTTCCTAGGATTTTGCAGGTAGGTCTTAATCACATTATTTATATTGTAGAATCTGTTGCATACATAACTTTGTTCTGTTTACAGCCACTCGACTTTGTGACAGTGAAAAAGCCAACCTTTGCTAATGTGCAACCCAAGTCACTAACATGGAGAATTCCATGAAAAAATGACCTCATTGTAAAACACTGCACAGTTAGAATTGCCAGTTGGAAGCATTCAGAGAAATGATGCTTGCTGCTTTGTGCAGCACTATAGTGATCCTCTGCTGGATTTCATAGCCACTGCCCAGTCTTACTATGCCACAGCCTTGGGCGGTGTAGTACAGAGGAAGGGCATAGGATGGGAGCCATTCAGGCTTGGGGTTTGGTGCCTGGCTCCTCTACCTACACTGGGATACATTAACCACCATCATCCAGCTCTTTAGGGAAAAGGATGCCACATACATTACCTGGAAAAGAATAAATTTGCAAAAAAAAAAAAAAAAAAAAAAAAAGGTACCCTTCATCCAAGTCCAAGATTAGAATACTCCCCAGCCATTTCTTGTTCATTCTGCCCCTTTTACTGAATGCAGTTGCAAAGGAGTGGTCTTTCGTGTTTATTTAGTATAGCATCTACTTGTACAGGGGCTTCCCTTGTGGCTCAGCTGGCAAAGAATCCTCCTGCAATGCAGGAGACCTGGGTTCGATCCCTGGGTTGGGAAGATCCCCTGGAGAAGGGAAGGGGATTCTCCAGTATTCTGGCCTGGATAATTCCATGAACTGTATAGTCCATGGGGTTGCAAATAGTCGGACACCACTGAGCGACTTTCACTACTTGTACAGACCTGGGAATGCTGTAGACTTGGCTTCAAATTGGAGAAGACTCTTGAGAGTCTCTTGGACTGCAAGGAGATCAGCCCTGGGTGTTCATTGGAAGGACTGATGTTGAATCTGAAACTCCAATACTTTGGCTACCTGATATGAAGAGCTGACTCATTTGAAAAGACCCTGATGCTGGGAAAGATTGAGGGCGGGAGGAGAAGGGAACGACAGAGGATGAGATGGTTGGATGGCATCACCGACTCAATGGACATGGGTTTGGGTAGACTCTGGCAGTTGGTGATGGACAGGAGAGCCTGGCATGCTGCGGTTCATGGGGCCACAAAGAGTCAGACACGACTGAGCAACTGAACTGAACTGAACTGGCTTCAAATTCCAGTTCTATCTCTTAGTTATATGAGTTTAAACAAGTAATGTAATTGTTCTGAGCTTCATTTTCTCATGTGATATGCAAATAGCATGTATCTTCTGGAGTAACTGAGAAAGTGGGTGGGATAAGTTCCTAGCACTTAGTTAAGAATACAATATCTGGTAGCTGCTGCTGTTATTTTAGGTATCATTGGTTCCTCTGCCATGTCTTGAGCCCTAGATGACCATGTTCCTTTTAAAGGCAGGTTGAAGGGAGATGGGAAATTCACTGATAGAGATTTAGTATAGGAAAGCATTAATGAATTAAGGCAAGAAAAATTAAAAAGTGATATTTTCCACAAGGAGAGATAAGGGTTAGGTGGCTATATGAACATACATTTAAAATTTACAGAAAAAAGTATTTTCATTAGTATAATTTTAACAATTTGTAAAATAAATTAAAAAAATGGATAACTAAATGTGGCAAATTTGCATTTTAAAAATAATTAAAATGTTAGAATCTGATTGTATTGCCAGCACCTAGCAAAATGCTTAGAACATAAACACCTTAAATTTTGTTGAATGAAATAGTGGCATAGATCCTTATATTAAAATTTGCTGAAATATCATGAAAGTTTAAAAGATGGAAATCAGAGTATAAACCTAAGGAGCCTATCGAGAACTCTGCATTACAAGTTGATGGGAGATTTTTAATTTTGCTTATTCATTAGAAGTGGAGAAATAGTATTAGGATGAAGTTACTTTAGTGTTGAAATATCAAATGTAAAGTAAAAATTGGGGCAATATCTAGAGTACAAACTAAGAATAGTTAGTTAGCTAGCTAAGACCTAGATGGAATTACCTGAAATGTATGTCCTTACAATATGAAAAGGGGTACACATCTGTCCCAGAAGAAGCATATTATTTAGGAACAAGATTTATTGATATGTATTATCTGTAAACAACTTAAGATGCATATAGCATTGCGTAACATTAAATTTACAGGCTTCCCAGGTGGTTCAGTGGTAAAGAATCTGCCTGCCAAAGCAGGAGATATGGGTTCAATCCCTGGGTCAGGAAGATCCCCTGAAGAAGGAAATGGCAACCCACTCCAATATCCTTGCTGGGAAATCTGGTGGATAGAGGAGCCTGGTGGGCTACAGTCCATGGAGTCACAAAAGATTTGGACACAATTTAGCAACTAAATGCTAATTTTAGACAACAGAATTAACCCAGGTTAAGTGAAAGCTGTATTCTAGCATATGGAATTATTTTTCTTGGACTATGATCAAATTCATCTGAATCTAAGTCATATTTTCTTTTGGCATACCTTTTTGGACTTTTACTTTTTTAGGCTAAAGTGGATAATACTAATTTTATGGTAAAACAGTTTCAAAGTTATTTCCAAAGTAGGAAATGCAAATGAGAAACTGGACAGGTAAATTTGTAAGAAAGAAAAGCACCTTGAATATGTTTCAAAAATCTGTACAGTATTTCTGCTTTCCAAAAGTATGTAGGCTTGTCCAATAACAGAAATTGTTATTAGAAATCTGATTTCTTGCAGTTCTAGAAATTCCAGGATATTTAAGCATGATTTTAATCCCTATTAATTGCAACTCTATTGATTTATAGAAGTATGATCACTTGTAATTGGACTGTATCCTGGTTTGGTAATTAAAAAATAATGGCAAGTATATATTGGCACTTTTATTTGAATGTGAGGAGGCCAAGTCTCCTGTCGATGGGGCTCAAATGGTTTTTAAGTCTTTGTTGTTGGGAGGAATCAGGGAATCCTCATAGTAGGGAAGACAGTTATTCTCATCCTGGGCTGATTATTATTAAATTTTTGTTATGTTTATCTTCCTCTTTATCTCTTTGAGATTTTATCTGTCCTCTGTTTCTTTTGTTCATTTACTATCTTTTCTATGGTTTTCAGAATAGACATGATGTTCGAAAAAGCTTCAAAAACCCATGTGGTCAGGTCCAAAGTTTCATTTTAACCCCCTTCCTTAGAATTCTGCAGACAACTAGAAGAATTCCCACATTATAAGATGACTCTGAGGCCCCTTCTTTAAAGTAACCAAACAAAACTCTAAAGCTGTGTAATCGTTCTTGGTTTTCCTGTTTCCCCATCTTTAAATGAAGAAACAGTAGTTAAGAATGTGGCTAAGCTACTCATACAGTACTCATAGCTGATTGCATACAGTATTTTGAAAAAATGCAGAATATCTAGCTACTTTGAAGTAGATTGAAGAGAATTCTGCTCATGTGTGTTAATATTTTGACATTACCTTTGTGACACTGGTAAGTCACAATGGAATTGTCCTTTTTCTAAACTGCTTTGCCAAAATATGAAGATGAGTAATTCCCCAAAGCAGTAGGAACAATTAGCTAGTTGAGCAATTAGGATCACAGGTATAATATCAATTGATGGTGGTATGTGTATATACATATATATGTGTGTGTGTGTATATATATACATATATATGTGTGTGTGTATATATATACATATATATGTGTGTGTGTATATATTTTTGTATCTCACAAAAATATGTTTGTTTTCTTCTGTACATTTTAAAATGTTTTATACACATCTTTATTTGACAGGGAAAAGCCGTTGTGATTTTCTAATATTACAGTTGCTAAAGGAGAAAGGGCTTCCCTGGTGGCTTGGAGAGTAAAGGAGCTGCCTGCAATGCAGGAGACCTGGGTTTGATTCCTGGGTTGGGAAGATTCCCTGGAGAAGGAAATAGTAACCCACTCCAGTATTCTTGCCTGGAGAATCCCATGGACAGAGGAGCCTGGTGGGCTACAGTCCATGGGGTTGCAAAGGGTCAGACACGACTGAGCGACTAACACACTAACACTAACTAAAGGAGAAAGAGGGGGTAAAACCTATTGACAGTAACACTATGATAGTTTAACAGAGATGTATATTTTATATATTTTTTAAAAATACAGTTTAGGGGAAAAGAGCAAAACTGCAACAAATAGTTGTTTACATACATCCATTTTTGTAAACACAAGCCAATTAAAATTATATCAGGAAAAAATTTTTTAATATTTTAAAATTGTAAAATGGGAAAGTAAAAAGGTCCAAAAGTAGCATATAACTATAGTTAAAAGTGATAATTGAAAACTAGGCATCTCTTCTTTTCAATCCCTTGCTCTCAAATGAGTGTGCATATTTTATTAGCTTGATTTTTTTAAAAAGTTGAATTGGAAACTAGTATTTTAGTAGATTTAATCAAAACAACTTGGCTTTTATGGAGCGGAAATACCATCAACCTTGAAATACTGATTTTGAAGGACTCTATTCTGACTTTGCTTGTGTAGAAGCCTGAGAAAGAGGTTTTTGTTGATATATAATAGCTTTAGGATGTTTCAACTCAAGGAGAGGGGAAAATAACCCACAAAATTAACCTTTCTTATTGACATTAGGCTGATGTGCCTTTAGAAAACCCTCAAAGTTATCCACTTTACTCCTTTAGCTTTTGAGAGAGGCTTGAAATGCAAAGACTTTGTACACAACTGAATTAAAATGGCTAAATTCTGTCCCCTGACCTTTGCATCACAATAAACACTGCTGCACATGTATTCATTTGACACAGTTTTTAAATCTATAAATCAAAATCCTGGGAATTATCACCCCCACATTATTGTGATACAGAAATTCCACTTTGTGATACAGAAATTCCATTTGTGAGCTCAAATTGCAAGAACAATCCTTATTTTTGCAAATAGCACATCCTATTTCTGATAAGGACAAACAGGAGTCTGTTGTCAGAAACCACTCCAAAGATTTCACAGTCGCAGATTTTGTAAGAAAAAATGTAAAGTCTGTCCCCAAGGAGAGTGTCTTAAAACAAACCCTTTTAGAAACACAGCAAAGTTTCACCCTAATCTCTTTTAATCCATGAAGCAGGTGCTTCTTTGCATTGCTAGATGAAATAATTCCCCCCCCCCATGAAATCATATAATTTTCTCTCCAGTTTTGAGTTGGGAACAGGCTTATATTGTTAGAGATGAAAACTGTACTGAGGATAGTGTCATGCTATGAGATTCTCAAAGCTTTGCTTCCTGAAAATGAATTATATACACAGTTCACTCTGTAGGTAGGATTTTTTTTTCTTTTTTGTACCTTTTGTATTTGATCAGGAATTTCTTCAGTGTGATAGTTATAAAGCTATTGTTGTTGTTTAGTCACTAAGTCATGTCTGACTCCTTGCGACCCTATGAACTGCAACACCCTAGGCTTCCCTGTCCTTCACTGTCTCCTGGAGTTTGCTTTAACTCATGTCCATTGAATCAGTGATGCCATCCAAACTCCTCATTCTCTCTTGCCTCTTTTCCTTTTGCCTTCAATCTTTCCCATCATCAGAGAGTTTTAGTCACAGTATAATTTTAAAGATGCTGAGATTAACTTTTTTATTTACTGATAGTCTTGACTATCTACAAGAAAAACATATTTTCTTATAAATATACTAATTACTACATTAAATTATACTTATTTTTATCTTCAGTATAATGACTTAACACAAAAGTTAAATGACTTACCCAAGTTCACAAAATTGTAAATGGTGGAGCAAAAATTTGGATTTGGGTTCGTTTTCCTGAACACTCAACTATTATGCCACACTTGTTTGTAGTATCTGTCTATAAGTACCTATGTCCTTATAGGCTGGGACATAGCCTACTTCATAGGCTGGGATTTGATCTTGTTCATCTTGCCATGTCCACTGGGATTCAGAATAGTGCACTCAATAAATATCTATTGTTTGATGAATAAATAAATATATACAAATAGTATTTAAATACTTTTGTCTTACAGAAAATAATTGGTGACTTTTCAACATTTAAGGGTATGTTTCTGAAGTTCTCAACAAAAGTTCATAGGATTAAAGTAGTTTGGGTTATCCTTTTAGTAATGTAATAGTCTTTGAAGCTACTACTCAAGGACTAATTAAACAACTACTTGATTTTTAAGACTGTAGAAAGTCTCTCTATAGTTGAAGGATGATTTTTACCCCTTCAATAGTTTCTAACTAATTTGTTAGCTGCCATTAAAAAGTACCATTTTAATTTTAACAAATTAAATTCTTTGACAAAGAACACTTTAATTTTAGTCATGGCTTAATCTGGAGTTCAGAATTCCCAAACAGAACATAAAACTGCAAAATAGTTTTATAGTTACCATATTTTTGAGTTGGCCACATTACCACCATGTTTAATGTGGCCCAAGTTAGTGTTTTCACTGTGCTTTTATTCTGCCTGTTTGAGTTGCACAAAATATCACAAGACCCTGTATTAGTAATTGTCATGGTCTCATAGGATTTGTCTAAAATTACAAAGTGCTAAGTTGTCCCAAGGATAAAGCTCTAAATAACTAGTCAACTATTATATGTAAAGAAAGTAATAAATTTTAAAAATATATTCTTGAAAATTGTTTTGGTGTTGATTCAGAAAATCAAGGAGATTCTTTTAAGTTTTAACTTTTCAGGAGAGGCTTTTTTTTTTTTTTTAATAGACTGTGACTTAGACTTTATATCTGCTTCCTTGGTGGCTCAGGTGGTAAAGTGTCTGCCTACAATGTAGGAAACCTGGGTTCAATTCCTGGGTTGGGAAGATCCCCTGGAGAAGGAAATGGCCACCCACTCCAGTACTTTTGCCTGGAAAATTCCATGGACTGAGGAGCCTAGTAGGCTACAGTCCATGGGATCGCAAAGAGTTGGACACAACTGAGCAACTTCACTGGTTCACTGATAGACATTATATGAGAGTCAGATCAGATCAGTCTCTCAGTCGTGTCCGACTCTTTGCGACCCCATGAATTGCAGCACGCCAGGCCTCCCTGTCCATCACCAACTCCTGGAGTTCACTGAGACTCACATCCGTCAAGTCATCGATGCCATCCAGCCATCTCATCCTCTGTCGTCCCCTTCTCCTCCTGCCCCAATCCTTCCCAGCATCAGAGTCTTTTCCAATGGGTCAACTCTTTGCATGAGGTGGCCAAAGTACTGGAGTTTCAGCTTTAGCATCATTCCTTCTAAAGAAATCCCAGGGCTGATCTTCAGAATGGACTGGTTGGATCTCCTTGCAGTCCAAGGGACTCTCAAGAGTCTTCTCCAACACCACAGTTCAAAAGCATCAATTCTTCGGTGCTCAGCCTTCTTCACAGTCCAACTCTCACATCCATACATGACCACAGGAAAAACCATAGCCTTGACTAGATGAACCTTTGTTGGCAAAGTAATGTCTCTGCTTTTGAATATGCTATCTAGCTTGGTCATAACTTTCCTTCCAAGGAGTAAGCATCTTTTAATTTCTTGGCTGCAGTCACCATCTGTAGTGATTTTGGAGCCCAGAAAAATAAAGTCTGACACTGTTTCCACTGTTTCCCCATCTATTTCCCATGAAGTGGTGGGACCGGATGCCATGATCTTCGTTTTCTGAATGTTGAGCTTTAAGCCAACTTTTTCACTCTCCACTTTCACTTTCATCAAGAGGCTTTTGAGTTCCTCTTCACTTTCTGCCATAAGGGTGGTGTCATCTGCATATCTGAGGTTACTGATATTTCTCCCGGAAATCTTGATTCCAGCTTGTGTTTCTTCCAGTCCAGTGTTTCTCATGATGTACTCTGCATATAAGTTAAATAAACAGGGTGACAATATACAGCCTTGACGAACTCCTTTTCCTATTTGGAACCAGTCTGTTGTTCCATGTCCAGTTCTAACTGTTGCTTCCTGACCTTCATACAAATTTCTCAAGAGGCAGATCAGGTGGTCTGGTATTCTCATCTCTTTCAGAATTTTCCACAGTTTATTTTGATCCACACAGTCAAAGGCTTTGGCATAGTCAATAAAGGAGAAATAGATGTTTTTCTGGAACTCTCTTGCTTTTTCGATGATCCAGCGGATGTTGGCAATTTGATCTCTGGTTCCTTTGCCTTTTCTAAAACCAGCTTGAACATCAGGAAGTTCACGGTTCACATATTGCTGAAGCCTGGCTTGGAGAATTTTGAGCATTACTTTACTAGCGTGTGAGATGAGTGTGATTGTGTGGTAGTTTGAGCATTCTTTGGCATTGCCTTTCTTTGGGATTGGAATGAAAACTGACCTTTTCCAGTCCTGTGGCCACTGCTGAGTTTTCCAAATTTGCTGACATATTGAGTGCAGCACTTTCACAGCATCATCTTTCAGGATTTGGAAAAGTTCAACTGGAATTCCATCACCTCCACTAGCTTTGTTCGTAGTGATGCTTTCTAAGGCCCACTTGACTTCACATTCCAGGATGTCTGGCTCTAGGTCAGTGATCACACCATCGTGATTATCTGGGTCATGAAGATCTTTTTTGTACAGTTCTTCTGTGTATTCTTGCCATCTCTTCTTAATATCTTCTGCTTCTGTTAGGTCCATACCATTTCTGTCCTTTATCGAGCTCATCTTTGCATGAATGTTCCTTTGGTATCTCTGATTTTCTTGAAGAGATCCCTAGTCTTTGCCATTCTGTTGTTTTCCTCTGTTTCTTTGCATTGATCGCTGAAGAAGGCTTTCTTATCTCTTCTTGCTATTCTTTGGAACTCTGCATTCAGATGTTTATATCTTTCCTTTTCTCCTTTGCTTTTGGCTTCTCTTCTTTTCACAGCTATTTGTAAGGCCTCCCCAGACAGCCATTTTGCTTTTTTGCATTTCTTTTCTATGGAAATGGTCTTGATCCCTGTCTCCTGTACAATGTCACGAACCTCATTCCATAGTTCATCAGACACTCTATCTATCAGATCTAGGCCCTTAAATCTATTTCTCACTTCCACTGTATAATCATAAGGGATTTAATTTAGGTCATACCTGAATGGTCTAGTGGTTTTCCCTACTTTCTTCAATTTAAGTCTGAATTTGGCAATAAGGAGTTCATGGTCTGAGCCACAGTCAGTTTCTGGTCTTGTTTTTGCTGACTGTATAGAGCTTCTCCATCTTTGGCTGCAAAGAATATAATCAATCTGATTTTGGTGTTGACCATCTGGTGATGTCCATGTGTAGAGTCTTCTCTTGTGTTGTTGGAAGAGGGTGTTTGTTATGACCAGTGCATTTTCTTGGCAAAACTCTATTAGTCTTTGCCCTGCTTCATTCCATATTCCAAGGCCAAATTTGCCTGTTACTCCAGGTGTTTCTTGACTTCCTACTTTTGCATTCCAGTCCCCTATAATGAAAAGGACATCTTTTTTGGGTGTTAGTTCTGCAAGGTCTTGTAGGTCTTCATAGAACCGTTCAATTTCAGCTTCTTCAGCATTACTGGTTGGGGCATAGACTTGGATTACTGTGATATTGAATGGTTTGCCTTGGAAATGAACAGAGATCATTCTGTCGTTTTTGAGATTGCATCCAAGTGCTGCATTTTGGACTCTTTTGTTGACCATGATGGCTACTCCATTTCTTCTGAGGGATTCCTGCCCGCAGTAGTAGATATAATGGTCATCTGAGTTAAATTCACCCATTCCAGTCCATTTCAGTTTGCTGATTCCTAGACTGTCGACATACACTCTTGCCATCTCTTGTTTGACCACTTCCAATTTGCCTTGATTCATGGACCTGACATTCCAGGTTCCTATGCAATATTGCTCTTTACAGCATCGGACCTTGCTTCTATCACCAGTCACATCCACAGCTGGGTATTGTTTTTGCTTTGGCTCCATCCCTTCATTCTTTCTGGAGTTATTTCTCCACTGATCTCCAGTAGCATATTGGGCACCTACTGACCTGGGGAGTTTCTCTTTCAGTATCCTATCATTTTGCCTTTTCATACTGTTTATGGGGTTCTCAAGGCAAGAATACTGAAGTGGTTTGCCATTCCCTTCTCCAGTGGACCACATTCTATCAAATCTCTCCACCGTGACCCGCCCGTCTTGGGTTGCCCCACGGGCATGGCTTAGTTTCATTGAGTTAGACAAGGCTGTGGTCCTAGTGTGATTAGATTGACTAGTTTTCTGTGAGTATGGTTTCAGTGTGTTTGCCCTCTGATGCCCTCTTGCAACACCTACCGTCTTACTTGGGTTTCTCTTACCTTGGGCGTGGGGTATCTCTTCACGGCTGCTCCAGCAAAGCGCAGCCATTGCTCCTTACCTTGGACGAGGTGTATCTCCTCACCGCCGCCCTTCCTGACCTTCAATGTGGGATGGCTCTAGCCCATTAAAAAGCAAAGGTGAAAATGTCTCAGTGTGTCAGAACAAGGAATTTAGAATGACATGGTCTAGATTTTGCTTCCACATCTGTAGCAAGTCATTTTCACTTTGTAAAATGACTACAAAGAACGCTTTCTTTGTAAAAGGCAGAAAATGGCAGTAGCACTTCCTGGGGTTGTTATGGAGATTAAATGAGATGGCATGTGTTTAGACACAGGCACAAAGTAACCAGTAATTTTTTTTTTTTTTTTTTACCAATTTAGGAATATTGCCAACTATATTCTCCCATTGTCTTGCCATTGAATGGTCAAGATAGAGTTAAATAACCATCAGATAATTTGTTAATTAGATGGATATCGTCGAGGGGGTGATGGGTCTTCACATACCTGTATGGATGTGGTTGTGTTCAGGGGGCATGCTTATTGCCTCTCCTATGCAGTTGGGATTCCATCACCGATGTACCGCAGTCCCTTAAGTGATTATTTTCAACAGTGTTTCTTTGTGCAGCTCCAGCCCCTTGTAGGAGAGTCTTTTCCCTCCCTACTCATCAATTGAGGGGCAGCCTGGCATTACAACTCTGGAAGCCAGGAGACTCAGGATATATATGTTTCCAGGCCTGCCTCTAGGTTGGGCAAATCACTTGATTTCTCTGGTTCCCAATTTCCTTGTTTGTAAAAAGGTGAGGTTGGGTATGTATCTAGCAGGGCTCCTAGAGGTCTGTCTTATCAGAAGTAGCTTATGTTCTTTGGTGGCTCAGATGGTAAAGCGTCTGTCTACAATGTGGGAGACCTGGATTCGATCCCTGGGTCGGGAAGATTCCCTGGAGAAGGAAATGGCAACCCACTTCAGTACTCTTGCCTAGAAAATCCCATGGACGGAGGAGCCTGGTGCAGGCTACCACCCATGGGGTCGCAAAGAGTCGGACACGACTGAGCGACTTCACTTTCACTTTCACTTTATGTTCTTTATTTCAGTAGTCAGCCATGTAATTAGAACTGTGTTTGTGTGCACGCATTCATGTGTTTATCTCCTGAGATTTTGATCAAAAATTAGATAATTTTCCCAATTAGCAGACACTGATGAAATGTAAGATTAGGCAGTGCCTAAGTACTTGTTTGCTGCTAAGATCTTGTTATCTGAAGGTTGCTGTATGTCACAGCAGTAAGCTCGGGTCATTCAGTAATTAATCATTTCAGTTACGTCTACTTCATTACATAAATATGGTTAAGTCAAGAAACTAGAGCATTGAAAGAAAGATTAACAAAAGAAAAACTGCCAGGTAGGTAGCTTCCATCGATTGACTAAGGTTTGAATTGTGTCTAATTTCCTTAGCTAAGTAAGGGCCCTCTTGACTCACCAATGTGATTATAAGCACACTGATACAGCTTCTACATGTGAATTTCTGATCCTCTGGCCTGATATTGGCAAATTTTGGATTTCTCTGCACTAGGTGATTTTCCAGGACTAACAGGCTGTGATTCAAAGTCACAGATTATCCAAGTCTTTTCTCCCTGATCCACTTTAAAAATAAAGACAGCTACTGAAAGACACAAGTCAGCCCTCGTCTTTATCACTAATATGCTCTCGCAATCTCAGGGATAGTTTCCTGTGACCACTGTGAGGAAAGTAAAATATTCTGTTAAAAGCCAACAAAAATGCAGAATATACGAAGTATATTAATACAGCATAAGAATACATATATTTAGATTGGAAAGAGGAATGTGTATTTTGAGGTCAGTAATAGGAGCTAAGCCATAAGTGTGTGAATTCTCAGTGATTTACAAATGCTTACTGACTTGGAAAAAATATGAATTTGTGAATTCTTTTCACTTTCCACTAGCGTATGAGGGTTAGGATTATATTATTTCCCACCTCTCAACTCTCAACACCCCTGCACCACACCCCACCCCACCCAAAAAAAAAAAAAAAAAAAAACTATGGTGGCTTCTTGGTTGGATGAAATGGAAATTTCTTGGCCTGACATTCAAAACTCTTCACAAGCAGCATGTTTTCAGTTTTATCTCCCATGGTTCTGTTTGTGCACTTCCTTTCTGGCCCTCAGGGATGTTTTGGCCCCCAGCACAGCTGTGTTTTCACACCTCCACGTCTTTGCTCTGGCTGCTCCCCAGGATGCCCACTCTCCTATCCAGTCTACCTGATAAACCCTGTCCATTCCTCAAGATCCAGCTGAAATGTTGCCTGTCTCCATGTATCTCTCTGCATCCTTTTCCCACACAGTCTATCTCCCCCACCTCTCCTCCCACACATGGCCCTTTAAATGACAGCATTATTCACACTGTGCTGTAGTGACTGCCCCACATTCTCTTACCGGTGCTGCCCTGTGTAGCAAGGATGAGGCTTTTCATTGTATATGTTGTCTTAGCACCTGATATATAGTGGACACCCAATGAAAGCTTGTCAAAGTGAGTAAAACCATGTGTTCATGTGTCACAAGAAGGGACATGCTGTGATTCAGATGAAATATCTGTTATGTTTTTATCCATTACATTCAATTTGGAGAATACAGAAAAAAAGAAACCAAAAAGGAGGAAATGAAATTCATCCATAACCTTACTCCCCCAGAGATAATATTAATTGTATAACATACATATTTAGAGTTAAAGCATATTTATTAAGAGGAACTTTGGTTTTTAAAATTAGAAAATTACCTACATGCTATACAGATGATCCTAATTCTTGACTTTGCTATTTCTTTTGTTAGCTCACAGAAAGAATAATTGTCCTCTTTATGGTGATCACCAGTCAAGAAGAAGTCCAAGAGAAATACGTGGTGTGTGTGTTATTCATCTTTTGGAATCTATTGGATATGGTTAGGTAAGGAGGCAAAATAACCTCTTAAAGCCAGATTACTTTCTACAGTGAAACCAGTATTAGTTGCCTGTGTTTGATTGCTCAGAGATAAGTACATAACCTCTTTTCATATTATTTTATCTTGATATGGAAATGTATTTTTTATGCTCTCCATAATGGGCATATCAAAGATAATGAAAACCTACCATGGTATTACAAGAGCAAATCAGTGCATTCAGGCATAACACCAATTGGGAATAAACCTCACAGCTGTTTGCTAATGAAAGGCATTCTCTGCAATTGCTCCAGTACATGTTACTTTAATAAACAAAGCCAGACTTTTCTATCATAGTCACAATTTACAAAGTTGGTTTCAAGAGTATTTTAAATATAGGGCTTTATCTCTCTGGGGTGAAAAACACACCTCCACAAACATGTGTATACAGCTCCAGCAGGTTCAAATAACTGAAGCTCGTTCATGAGCTCACTGGGAATCCTTGGACCTCATGTTTAGAATCCTTGTCCTAGTTGGTGTTATGTTGACTTCTAAATTCTAAAGCTTTGCAATAAGATGAGCCTAGTAGTATCTCTACCAGCAATGGTGTAAAATAGCCTCTTTGCACAGTGGCTCACTTTGGAGAGGTTCCTAACTGCTACTTCTTGAGAACTGTCCCTCTTGCTGGAAAGACCTGGATGTGAATGGGTAACAAAAGTCCACAGCATTTTAGCAGAGGTTATATAAATTCTTTCTGTCAAAATCTTGGCTGAGTTAACATATTCTAAGTAGAATGATTAAAATGAAATATTTTGTTGAATTAAAATGACTATAATTCTTTGTTATATATAACTTAGTTATTTCTCACTTTTACCTGAAAGATTTGTGGACTTGGGGCAAACTTTAGGGACTTTTATAGCCTGTGAGTTCCTGTTTATGAGACATGGAGCCTCATCTGGGACTGTGTCTTGCTTTCTTGTTGTTATTTTTTTTAATGTACATCATTTTTTAAAGTCTTTATTGAGTTTGTTACAATATTGCTTCTGTTTTATGTTTTTGTCCTTTGGGCCACAAGGCATGTGGGATCTTAGCTCTCTGACCAGTGATTAAACCTTCACTCCTTGCATTGGAAGGGGAAGTCTTAACCACTGGACTTCCAGGGATGTCCCAGGGAACTGTGGCTTTCTCATGTTTTATTCTCTGTATGCTCACTTCTTTCAGTATCAGTCCAGTCTCAGATAAGTTCAGTAGACCCATTAGAGAACAAAGTAGTTTTGGCATTGAGAGTAGTATTGTGATGTGATGGAAAGACTTTGGGACATAGAAGTAGAAGATCTCAAGATGAACCTCACCTCTACTACTTATGCTTGGACAAATCACATAATCTTAAAAATAACAGCAGTGGGATAATTCATGGACCTTAATATTTACCCTTTTAAAGTATAAAATTTGTTGGTTTTAGTTTATTCAAAGATATGTGTAACAATCACCACTATCTAATTTGAGACCATTTTCATTGCCCCCCAGAGGAGCCCCAAATCCATCAGCAGTCATGCCCCCTTCCCTCTTCCTTCCAGCCTCTGGCAACTTCTAATATACTGTCTGTATGGATTTGCCTGTTCTGGATGGTTCGTATAAATGGAGTCACATGACATGTGCTTTTTGTGATTGGTGTCTTTCACTTAGTATAATGTTTTCAAGGTATAGCCATGTTGTAACAGGTATCAATATTTATTTCTTTTTTGGCTGAATAATATTCTGTTACATCGATATACCAATTTTTATTCATTCATTTGTCAGCTGATGGACTTTGGGATGTTTCTACTTTTTGGTCAGGAGGAATACTGCTATGAACATCCATGTACAAGCTTTTGTGTGCACATATGTTTTCATTTCTCTTAACCTAGGAGTGAAATTCCTAACTGCTTAACCATATTGAAACTCTTTTTTTCCTGTGTAAAATGGGGGTAGAATTAACTTCCAAGTTTACCTTAGAATGATGTTTTGAAAAGCAACTTCCTGAAACTGATGAAAGTATCTGTGAAAACTCCACAGTAACACGATGGTTAATGGTGAAAGACTGATCTTTCTTCCAAAGATCAGGAACAAGACAACAATGTTTACTCTTGTCTCTTTTATTCAACATTACACTGAAGTTCTAGGCATGGCAGTTAGGCAAGAAAATGGTATAAAAGTCATCTACATCAGAAAAGAAGGAGTAAAATTATCTCAGATGATACAATTTTATGTTAAAAAATCATAAGGAATTCACTAAAAGCACTAGAATAAGCTAGTTCAGCAAAGTTGTAGAATACAAAATGGATATACATTTGACCCTTGAACATGTGAGGGTTGGAGTGCTGACTTTCTGCACAGTTGAAAATCCATATATAACTTTTCATATATAGAGTTCCTCTCTGTCTGCAGTTCTGTGTCTGGATTCAACTAACCAGCGAGTGTAGCACTGCAGTACTTACTATTGAAAAAAATCTTCATGTAAGTGGACCCACATAGTTCAAATCTGTGTTTTTCAAAGGTCAGCTTTACAAAAATTAAATGTATTCTACCCATTTTCAAGGGCCTATCCTAAAATAAAATTAAGGAAACAATTCCATGTACAATAGCATCTAAAAAGTACTTAGACATAAATTTAACAAAAGATGTGCACAAGTAGTGCACTAAAAACATTGTTCAGAGAAATGAAAGGAGATCTAAATACATGGAAAGATGTCCCATGTTTGTGAGTTGAAGACAATGTTTTTAAGATGGAACAGTTCTCAAGTTGATCTTCTGCATTCCAGATTCAATGCAGAAGTTGAGAAGCTGATCCTAAAACACATATGGAAACCTCAAGAAACCAGAGTAGCCAAAAGAATCTTGAAAAAGAAGAACATAGTTAGAAGATTCGCACTTCTCAATTTCAAAACTTACTACAAAGTAAAAAAAGTTGCACACATCAAGAGTGTGATACAGACATAAAGATATAGCATGGAATAGAATTGATAATTCTGAGATAAACTTCAGAATTTATGGTCAGTTGATTGTTGACAAGATGCCAAGATCATTCAGTGGAGAAAAATAGTCTTTTGGAATAATCTTTCAGTCAAATGATGCTGGGCCAACTGGATATCTACATGCAAAAGAAGGAATTCGGTTTGTTACTCCACACCATATATAAAAATTAACTCAAAATGGATTAAAAACATAAACAGAAGAGCTAGAACTATAAAACTCAGAAGACATAAGGGTAAATGTTTTTGATCTTGGATTTGACAATGGATTTTTAGGTTTAAAACCCAAACCACAAGCAACAGCAAAAAAGAGACACACTGGACTTCTACAGAAATGATTTCTAAACATATGCAAAGATTCTTACCTACTTTTTTAATAAGAGAAAAAAACATCAAAGTAGTGAAATGCCATTTTTTCCTTGTATTGGTAAAGAACAAAAAGTTTGATAACATGATAACATGTTGGTGAGTGCTTACACTACTGATGTATATTATATATAGTGTATACACAGAGATAAGCATAGGCAAAGGATTTTGGAAAGAGTATATAAGAAACTGGCATTGGACATTGCCTCTGAGAAATGGAAGGAGGGTCCTGGAGTGAATGAAAGATTTACTTTACTGCATTCATGTTTTCCAAGTTTTGGATTTGTTTTGCCGTATGTATGCACTGCCTGCGCCAGTAGTTCTAAGTGTGGTCCCTGGGCCAGTGGCCTCAGCATCACCTGGAGCTTGTTTGTAATACAAATTCTCAGGTCCCTTGAATCAGATGCTCTGGAGATGCCTAGCAATTTGTGCTTTAGCAAGCCCTCTGAGTGATTCTGATGTATGCTTAAGCTTGAGAAATAAAAAGATATTGACTACTTCATCTGTTACATCACAAAGGCAGGTTTAAAATCACCTCCTGTACTCAACACAAGCTCCTAAGGCCCCTTATTTAGTTGTTTACACAGGATGGCCCATTTTAAAAAAAAGTTTTAAAATTTTTTCCATAGATATTTATAGGTCTGTCTGTCTTAAGAAACTTAGCTGCTGTATAAAATGGGTTTGGCTTCCAAGTGAAATTGAAGTCACTATTTGAGGAAACTTGTAACTGTAATTTGCTAAGGGACAAGAGTTACATTTTTTCCTCTTTACCTCTATAATTATCTATGATCCACCCCACGAGACAAGCCAGACTGACATGGTTCCTCTCCATCCATTTTTTTACCTCTTCTCCTGCTTACATTACAGGAAATAAAGTAAGGAATTTGCATGCTCTCTGGTTTTACCTTTGTATTCAGTTACAAAGTAAAGTGTTTTCTTCTCCTGTTATTTCCCAGACACCAGCAGCAAATGTTGATGAGCAAACTTGTCTCCTTTCAGGTACACTTACAGCATGTTGTCAGTCATTGGAATATCCTATGCTGTCTTGACATGGTTCAGTCAAACCCTGTGGATGCCAATTTATCCTTTGTGTGTTCTCGCTGAAGGTAGGAAAAGAGTGACTTTCTGTATTGTTTACTGACAAAGCAATAATGGTTCACAACACTTTCTGATGATTAAATTACTATTTTTGCCACTGTTCAGCTGACTCAGTGTTATCTCTCCTGGCATACTTCCCTTGATGCAAAGAAGCAAAGCATTAAAAAGCAAAGTTAGAGGAGGAAGCAGTTCTGCACAGTAGACAAAATATTGGATGAGGAATGAGGACATCTGAGTGCAGGCCCTTACCTTCATTAACTTGCTGAGTTTTGGGTAAATCATTTAACCTTTCTGTTTCTTCATCCAAAGGGGGTTTAACATTTAGTGACTCAGTGATTATTTTTAATGCATAGAAATTCAGTTCCCCCTAGCAGGACTAGCCTTTCCACTTACCAGCTATTATGCAGCCTACTTTGCCAGAGACAATGAACTCTACATATAGATTAATCATCGGTTTCTCAGGGAAACATTTCTCAACTTCCTCATCTACACCAGTTCCCACTATGAATCTCTTTAGTAAAACCTTAGCAGTAATTAGACATTTGCATGATTCTTTGATTAATATAGATTTCCCTGTCTAGTCTCTAAGCTTCACAGGAATACAGGGTTGTCTTTGTTTCTTCCTTCCTTTCTCTTATGAACCCAATGTACATAATCAATAAACAATGAATTATTAAATACAATGTGAAGTAGGCTGATTACTAAGCCTAAATGTAAAACTTAAGCTTAAAATCAAGTGGTTAAACATCTATTTGCAAAGAGCTTGAGGATATTTGTGGAATATATGCTTCCTTCTGTAATAGATTTAGGAGACAGGAAACTCTGAAACGGACATGATAAAAGTTTTTGAAAACCAAAGGCATAAAGAAATGAAGAGAGCACATGTTAAGGTAACTAAGGGAAAACATATAGAAATATTTAACATAAAATGATGGTGACATTGATAATAATTGTAAAGTATATATGATACCCACATGTTTTCTATCCACCAATGACCAGAGAAAAAGAGCTTATATTCTAGTAAATCATATTAAGTATCATCTTAAAATATGTTTTGTTTTCAAAAGGAAGAATTATTGAGTTTTGAAATTAGACTATGCCAAAAGAATCTAGAAAATCTTAAAAACCATAAAAAATGGATTGCACATTTATTTGAGAACAAAATCCCTCACTCATTGAAACATTTATTAAGTACCTTCATTTGTTAGATAATATAAAAATACTGTAAAGAATATATAAAGTAATAAAGTAGAAATATGACTAATATTTTCCTAAGAATAAAGGACGAATAAATATGTAGCAGACTTTTCTTTTTATTCCGTAATTGTAAGCCTTCTTGTTTCTTAGGAAAGCTTTGTATATGGTTGCTGTAAAATGCATATTCTTTTATTAAAATTAGATTCATATACTTATTCTTGCAATTAAGAAAAGCATATGCAGAAACATTTTGAAAGCGTATATAACAAAATATCGATAATGATTAATTCTGGGTGGTGGAATGTAGGTGACTGCAATTTTGTACGTTTCTATATATTTCCTTTTTTTTTGGTGTCAAGTGCAGACTCTATGCTGATGCCACTGTCTGGCTATAAAAGCTGTAGGCACCTGACTTTTCCTCCATCTTTTAAGGGAAGAAATTAAAAATAATAATTTTAGACTCAAAATAAGTTGTAAAAATAGTGCATTGTTGCCATGTACCTTCACCCAGCTTACCTTGATGACAACATCTTACAAACCGTAGTACATTGTCTTTTTATCCCATGAAATGTTATTAAAGGTCTATATATGGGGTATAATTCCATAGAATATTCAACTCTTTATTTGACAAGAGCCTCCTCCTTCAAAGTAATTGGAGGCCAGCATTTCTCACACTATTCCTCAGAAGTTTTATTAAGTACTGCTGGGGATGGGGAAGAAGAAGCAGCTCTTCCAAGACCAGTTAAACTGAGGAAATGGGTGAAACCAGTTTCTTTATTGCAGAACTTGACAGAATCTCCATTCTACCAATGTGTGTTGTGAAACTCTAAGAGGAAAATATATGAAGCATTTTCCATGTTCACTCATCTATCACCACTACTTGTGGCTAAGAGGACAGGTATTTTGAGATACCATTTTTGGTACAAACCCCTATGTATAAAATAAATAAGCTAAAAGGATATATTATACAGACAGGGAATATGGCTGATGTTTTATAATAACTATAAATGGAGTATAGCCATTTATACTTCACTATACAAAATCATGAATCACTCTGTTGCACACCTGAAACTTATACATCAACTATACCTCAATAAACAGAGAAACACAGTAAACTCTTTCTATGTAGGCACAATAAAATAAAACAAGGATAAAAATTTAGCAGATCCCACTGCTGTAATGGCCCTGCCAATCTGATCTTCAGTGCATTTCCATACCAAATTATAGCTTTGGCAAAAGGATTCAGCAGTTTTCACAGGATTGTCATTATCAAATTCAGAATATCCTTCAATTGTGCTAACATACATACATATCCATGTAGCAAGGTAAGAAGGGAAACCTTCATGATTCGTTTTTTCTTTAAACAGCATTTACCATCTATCAGTCGCTGCCTTATTTCGAATCATTTGGCACTTACTCCACAAAGCTGCCCTTTGACTTATCCTTCTATTTCCCATATGTGCTGAAAATATATCTCATGATGCTGTTTGTAGGTAAGTGGCTTTTCTGTTCTGTTTTTGCATTCTTCCTGTGCTTTTTGGTTTGTGCTGCCATCTACCTTGGTATCAATAGAAAGGTCTGTAAACGTGCAAGAGATGATAGAGGATACCTGGAATGATGACCTGGACCTTATTACTTATTAGTAAAGCACTTAGAAGTTATTTCTAATGGTTTTTGCAGGGCATTATGAGATCAAATATATCACTGTATGAACAAAAAGAGTTTTACTGGCAGAAAATGTAACTGCTTTGTGTATGAAATTTTCACCAACAGACACAAGCATCTACAAAGAAAATCAGGATGTCAAACTAAGTAAACTTGGCTATCTTTGGATTTCCCATTTGTATCTGTTTCTGATTCCTGTTTGTTTGGTCGTATGTGCTAGCATTTCCTAGCAGGCAAGTGGGAGTAGGTGCTAAAGACTCAAGAAAAATATATGGAGCTGAGAAAACCTGATCGATTAATTAATCTGTCCAGGAAATCGAGAAACAGACTTCTGTTGTTAAATTTTAGTTTCATCAGCTCTAACCTTCATACATCCTTAAGATAAGTATTACCTCTAGAAGATAACAACTATCAGGTATGTAAGAACAACACATAAAAAAGAAGACAAATGTGAAACTTTGGGGGGAATGGAGAGAGCTAAAGAACGGGGAAAAGTTCCTTCTTTGTAATATGCAGAACAGTAAGATGGAGGAATTTACTTCCCCTTCTTCAGAAGATCTGATCACTCTTTAAGTATTCTTCTTTGAGTCTCCTTTGCAAGTGTCCTCTTCCTGGACTCCAGGCAGTACGCTGTATTTCAAAACCATGGTTCTTTCCAAAGAAATTGTTGCTGCTGCTGCTAAGTCACTTCAGTCGTGTCCGACTCTGTGTGACCCTATAGACGGCAGCCCACCAGGCTCCCCCGTCCCTGGGATTCTCCAGGCAAGAACACTGGAGTGGGGTGCCATTTCCTTCTCAATGCATGAAAGTGAAAAGTGAAAGTGAAGTTGCTCAGTCGTGTCCGACTCTTAGCGACCCTATGGACTGCAGCCTACCAGGCTCCTCCGTCCTTGGGATTTTCCAGGCAAGAGTACTGGAGTGGGGTACCATTGCCTTCTCCAAAGAGATGGTTAATCAATCTTACTTTTGCCATTTTCTTCTCTACCTTAGGAATGTATTTCACCTACAATCATCTTTATTCAGAAAGACGAGACATCCTCAGAGTGTTTCCCAATAAGAAGAAAATGTGAAGCATAGCACTGGGATGTGACATGAGAAAGAAGAGGCTTGTGGAGTCAGCTGCAGGAAACACAACACCGAAAGTATTCTGGTGAACAGATATCTAGTATTTGACAAAAATCCATAACATGGAATAATTGCACTCCTCCCCAGAACTCTTGACATACACCACAGTCTGTTTTTCCCACACATTGTTTTTAGTTCATATATTCTTCACAACCTGTTTCACCAAAGCTGTGAATTTTACACAAGTTAAGTTTGTATTGTGTGAAGCCTGATTATTTTCCTGTAAAGTTAATGAGAAATAGGATTTTAACTGGAGTAGATTCAATTAAACTAAGAAACCAAAGTTGTTAACTTAAATGACATCTATTTACATCTATTTCTTTTCACTTCTGAGTTCCCATGTAGCAGCTAATCTGTGGGAGGGGAGTGGTGTGTAATATGCCCTGTACTTTTCTAGAATAGCCTATTTTATAGACTGATATCACTGTGCCCATAGTTAACACCCACCTTAAACATTAGACAAACTTGGAAAATAAAACATTTTTCCAAACACTGAAAGAGTATTGTTAATATTACACAAGTTGTTTGGACTTTGCTGTCTTAAAAGAGGACCCTGAGGAAAACAGAACAGACTTTGTTTCACAAATCATGCCCCATATTCCTTTCTTGGAAGATTTAATCAGGCCATATACATACCTTACACGGAGATAAAAGGTACACAAATATAATAAATCAATTTAAAGAAAACTGAGAACTAGTGATGCTTCAGATTATTACTGAATTATTGCTAATTACTATAAACCATATGTCATCACTTACAGTTTTTAAAAATGTTCCTTTCTTTGAAGATCTAAAATATATGTGAATAATTTACTAATAGAATTTTTGTACCTTCAGTATATCATTCATTTTTCTTGAAAGAATTATAAAATCTTATTATCCAGTAACTATGTAAAGTGAACGTGAAATCGCTCAGTCGTGTCCAACTCTTTGCAACCTGTGGACTGTAGCCCACAAAGTTCCTTTGTCCATGGGATTCTCCAGGCAAGAATACTGGAGTGGGTTGCCACTTCCTTCTCCAAGTAACTATGTGAGAAAGAGTACTAAATGTTGTGTTAACAATAAGAACCAAGTAATGGGGATGTCATTATAATAATGGGTAAACTTATTTCCACTAAATAAAATATTTAAAAAGAAACAATTGAGTATTACTAAAGATAGTTGGTGTATTTATGTAGTTATAATTTTTGGAATTTTAAAATAAATGTTAAAATTATCCTTGTAAGAAGCTACATTTTATTTTGCTTTTGTTTTTATTGGAAGTACAGTTGACTTAAAATATATGTTAGTTCAAGTGTACAGCATAGTGACTCAGTATTTTTGCATTATTTGCCATTATAGGTTATTTTAAGTTAATGGGTATAATTCCCTGTGCCACACAGTTGCTTAACTGTTTCATTTATAGTAGTTTGTTAATTCTTTAACAAAGAATTTAACATACCCTTAATTTGTTACTTCCTCCAGTCCTTTCCTCTTTGGTAACCACAAGTTTGTTTTCTATGTCTGTGAGTCTGTTTCTGTTTTGCATATACATACATTTGCATTATTTGATTCCACATATAAATGATATCATAGTATTTGTCTTTCTCTGACTTACTTCCACTAAGTATTAATATAATATACTGAAGGTCCATCCAGGTGGCAGGCAGTATTTCATTCTTTTATGGTTAACTAATACTCCATTGTATATGTATGGCTGCTGCTGCTGCTAAGTCACTTCAGTCGTGTCCGACTCTGTGTGACCCCATAGATGGCAGCCCACCAGGCTCCCCCGTCCCTGGGATTCTCCAGGCAAGAACACTGGAGTGCCTTGCCATTTCCTTCTCCAATGCATGAAAGTGAAAAGTGAAAGTGAAGTCGCTCAAGTTGTGTCCGACCCTCAGCGACCCCATGGACTGCAGCCTACCAGGCTTCTCCATCCATGGGATTTTCCAGGCAGGAGTACTGGAGTGGGGTGCCACTGCCTTCTCCGATATGTATGATGACTGAATTAAGAAGGTGTGCCATAAGAATATGTATGGCACACCTTCTTCAATCATCTGTTGACGGGCACTTGGGTTGCTTCTTTGTCTCGGCTACTGTAGACAGTGTGGCTATGAACATTGGGTTGCATGAATCTTTCTGAATTAGTGTTTTTACTTTTTCTGGGTATATACCCAAGAGTTGAATTGTCAGGTCATATGTGTGTGTGCATGCCTGCTCAGCTGTGTCTGACTCTTCGACCCTATGGATTGTAGCCCACCAGGCTCCTCTGTCCATGGGATTTTCCAGGCAAGAATTTTGAAGTGGATTGCCATTTCTTCCTTCAGGGGATCTTCCTGACCCAGGGATCAAACCCATGACTCCTGTATCTCCTGCATTGCAGGTGGATTCTTTACCGCTGAACTGCTGGGTCATAAAGTAGTTCTGTTCATAATTTTTCTAAGGAACCTCCACACTCTTTTTTATAGTGGCTGCACCAATTTACATTCCTACCAATAGGAATTCAAATCCTGCTGATTTTTTGATTGGATTGTTTTTTGATATTGAGTTGTATGAGCTGATTGTATATTTTGGATTTTGACTCCTTGTCAGTCACATCATTTGCAAATATTTCCTTCCATTCAGTAGGTTGTCTTTTCATTTTCTTGATGATTTCCTTTGCTCTGCAGAAGCTTTACGTTTAATTGGTCCCATTTGTTTATTGTTTATTTTTGCTTTTGTTTGCCTTGAGTTCAGTTCAGTTCACTCGCTCAGTTGTGTCCGACTCTTTGCGACCCCATGAACTGCAGCATGCCAGGCCTCCCTGTCCATCACCAACTCCTGGAGTTCACTCAAACTCACATCCATCGAGTCAGTGATGCCATCCAGCCATCTCATCCTCTGTCGTCCCCTTCTCCTCCTGCCCCCAATCCCTCCCAGCATCAGAGTCTTTTCCAGTGAGTCAACTCTTCGCATGAGGTGGCCAAAGTACTGGAGTTTCAGCTTTAGCATCATTCCTTGTTTGCCTTAGGAGAAAGCAAAAAATATTGCTGTTTTATGTCAAAGAGTGTCTTTCTATGTTTCTTTAGTTTTATGGTTTCCAGTCTTACATTTAGTTCTTTAAAATCTATTTTGAGCTTATATTTGTAATAGTGTGAGAAAATGTTCAATCTCATTGTTTTACCTATAGCAGCCCATTTTCTCCACCACCACTTATTAAAGGGGCTTCCCTGGTAGTTCAGTTGGTAAAGAATCTTCCTGAAGTGCAGGAGACCCAGGTTCAATCCCTGGGTTGGGAAGATCCCCTGGAGAAGGAAATGGCAAACCACTCCAGTATTTTTGCCTGGAAAATCCCATGGACAGAGGAGCCTGTTGGGCTGCAGTCCATGGGGTCTCTAAGAGTCGGGCACAACTGAGTGACTAATACACTCAAACATACACACTTATTAAAAAGACTGTCTTTTCTCCATTATATATTCTTGTCTCCTTTGTCATAGATTAAGTGACCAAAACTGCATGGGTTTGTATGTGGGCTCTGTATTCTGTTCCATTGATCTATGTTTCTGTGCCAGCACCATGCTGTTTTGATTACTGTAGCTTTGTGGTAGAGTCTGAGGTCCTGGAAGGTGATACCTTCAGCTTTGGTCTTTTTTCTCAGAATTGCTTTGTCAGTTTGGGTTCCATGTTCTTTTGTGGTTTCATGTTAATTTTAGGATTATTTTTCTAGTTCGGTGAAAAATGTCATGGGTATTTTGTAGGGATTGCATTAAATCTGTAGGTTGCTTTGGGTAGTAGGTCCATTTTAATAGTATTAATTCTTCTAATATGAGAGCCCACCCTGTGTGTTTTGATCAGAGCATTTAGTCCATTGACATTTAAAGTAATTATTGATAGCTATGTACTTATTTTGTTACTTTCTTTTCCAGTTGTTTTTGTAGTTCTTCAGCGTTCACTTCTTTTTGTTTCTCCCATTGTGGTTTGATAATTTTCTTTTTTAGTGTGCTTAAGTTCCTTTCTTTTTGGTTTTTGTATCTTGTAGGTTTTTGATTTATGGGTACTATGGGTTCATATATATTGGTTCATAGTTGTATCTACTAGCTTTAAACTGAAAAGATCTACATTTTTTACTCCCCTCTCCCACATTAAGATCCCTGGAGAAGGAAATGGCAACCCACTCTAGTATCCTTGCCTAGAGAACCCCATGGATGGAGGAGCCTGATAGGCTACAGTCTATGGGGTCGCAAAGAGTCAGACACGACTGAGTGACTTTACTTTCACTTTCCCACATTTTGTGTTTTTGAAGTCATATTTTACATCTTCATGCTTACCCTTTACTGTTGATTGCAATTATAGTTGCTTTTACAATTTTTTACTTTTGTTTTGATCTATGTACTGCCTTATTTAAGTGATCTTTATCCTTATATTTGCCTTTCTTATTGGGATTTTCCTTTTCCTATATATTCTTACTTCTTTTCCATTTAGAGTAGATCTTTGACATTTCTTTTAACTTTTCTTTTAGGTTTCATATTGGTGGATTCTTTTAGTTTCTACTTGTCTGAGGTCTTTATCTCTCCTATTCTAAATGATAATCTTGGTGTGTAGAGTATTCTAAGTTTCAGGTTTTTTCCCTTTTAGGATTTTGAATGTATAATGCCCTCCCTTCTGACCTGCAAAGTTTCTGCAGAGAAATCAGCTAATAGCCTTATGGTGGTTCCTTTGAATATGACTATTTATTTTTCTCTTGCTGCCTTTAGAATTCTCTCTCTGACTTCTGCTGTTTTAATTATGTTGTGTCTTGGTGTGAGTCTGTTAGGGTTCTTCTTGCTTGGGACCCTTTGTGATTTCTATATAAGGGTATCTGTTTCCTTATTTAGGTTTGTGAAGTTTTTAGCCATAATTTCTTTAAATAGGTTTTTGATCCTCTTCTTTCTTCTAGAACCTCTGCAGTGTGAATGTTGGCACTTTTTATGTGGTACCATAGATCTTGTATGTTGCTTTGTTTTCGTTTTCATTTATCTTTCTGTCTGCTGTTCTGATTGGGTGATTTCCATTATTCTGTCTTCCAGGTCACTCATACTTTCTTCTGTGTCATTTAGTCTGTGATTCAATACTGCTAGAGTGCTGTATCAAAAATGTGTGTGTTAGTCGCACAGTAATGTCTGACTGTTTGAGACCCCATGAACTGTAGCTGGCCAGGCTCCTCTGTCCATGGAATTCTCCAGGTAAGAACACTGGAGTGGGTTGCTGCTCCCTTCTCCAGGTATTTTCCCAACCCAGGGATTGAACCCAGGTCTTCCACATTGCAGGCAGATTCTTTACCATCTGAGCCACCAGGGAAGCCCTTATCAAAAATGGATAATTCAGTTATCTATTTTTGATTTGGTTTTCTTTATAGTCTCTAGTTCCTTGTTAAAATAACCTGTGCTTAGATAAATTCTGTCACCTAATTCAGTTATCACTTTTATTACCAATGTTTTGAATTTGTCTAGTAGACTAATGATCTACCAGTTTCATTATTTTTTTCAGAAGTTTTCTCTTCCTTTTCACTTAGCCATCTCTGTCTCTATGGATTTAGGTGAAACATTTATCTATTATGGTCCTTAAGGGGCATTTTTATGTGAAAGTGTCCCTTTGTAGACTGTGTGCCCAGTATCTTTGGTGTGAGGGCTAGATTTAACGTGGATAGTAGTCACATTCTTCTCAGCTTGTGCTGTCCACTATCACCTTGGTATGGCATGTGGCTGGTGTTGGAGGAGCAAGAGTCTGTGTGTGCTGTGAGGCAGGACTTCCTATGCTCATTGGCCATGACTGCCCTGTCAGGGGCAGGGTCTGATCCCAATTGATAGAGCAGATGCCCAGATAGTTGGGCCTGAGCTGGTTCTGTTCCCTTTGCTGCTGCTGCTAAGTCGCTTCAGTCGTGTCTGACTCTGTGCGACCCCATAGACGGCAGCCCACCAGGTTCCCCCATCCCTGGGATTCTCCAGGCAAGAACACTGGAGTGGGTTGCCATTTCCTTCTCCAATGCATGAAAGTGAAAAGTGAAAGTGAAGTTGCTCAGTCGTGTCTGACTCTTAGCGACCCCATGGACTGCAGCCCAGCAGGCTCCTCCATCCATGGTTTTTCCAGGCAAGAGTACTGGAGTGGGGTGCCATTGCCTTCTCCGTCTGTTCCCTTTAAGTATGTTTTCTTCTCCCTCCACTGAGGCCTTTGCCCCAAAGGAGGGGAGTGCTGAAATAAGTGGGGCTTATGTGCTTATAGAGGTAAGATGTGCTACCTGTATATGTGTCTGTAGCTCTGCTCAGATGCAGCCCAAGGTTGCATCTTTGCCCCTGTTGTGGTAGACCCAGATCTAGTGCTGTGTTGCGGCATGGAGTGGGCGGTGCTGGAGCACTTGCTCAGCTGCAGCTGGGGGGGGCGGGGTCACAGTGTATTGGTTACAGGAATTCTGTCAGAGGTCTGGACTGCTTCTGGGGTGCTATTTGAGTCACCACCAACAGTGGCTGCCACTGCCCTACTTGGACCTCATCTGAGGCCCCCAGTTTGCCTCTGTACCCCTAGGTGGAGTCTTTTCCCAGGAACCAGCTGCCCTAGATCCAGTGCCATGCTGTGGTGTGGAGTGAGCAGGGCCGTGGTGTCCATTCAGCTGGGACAGGGGAATTCGGTGAGACGGAGAAGGCAATGGCACCCCACTCCAGTACTCTTGCCTGGAAAATCCCATGGATGGAGGAGCCTGGAAGGCTGCAGTCCATGGGGTCGCTGAGGGTTGGACACGACTGAGCGACTTCACTTTCACTTTTCACTTTCATGCATTGGAGAAGGAAATGGCAACCCACTCCAGTGTTCTTGCCTGGAGAATCCCAGAGACGGGGGAGCCTGGTGGGCTGCCGTCTGTGGGGTTGCACAGAGTCGGAAATGACTGAAGCGACTTAGCAGCAGCAGCAGCAGCACCCACTAAGGCAGACTGTCTTTGCTCTGTTGGCAAGCCAGCACCCGTGCACTCCTCACCAGTGGAGTCCAGGCCTTTCCAGCTTTTCTGTCAGTGTTTCTCCAAGCAGCCAAGGGGCTTGTCTCCTCCACATAGGACCCCAAGATTGGGATGCCAGGTCTGTGGGTCTTCCCCTCCTTACTCCAAAAGGTAAATGTCTTGCAGCCTCAGTTGTATAGGGATTTTTCTGCCAGTTCCTAGTTTTGCATGAGAATTGTTCTACATATACATGTAGTTTGGATGTGTTTGTGGGGGAGGTGAGCCCCACATCCATCCTCATATTCCACCACCTTGATCCCCTTTCTCTATTTTGCTTTTATGTTGCTTATTTCACTTCTAAAAAAATTTTAGGAGTTTTTAAATATGGACCACTTAAAAAATGTTTATTTGTTATGTTTTGGATTTTTGGCCATGAGGCATGTGGGATCGTAGCTTCCTGACCAGAGATCAAACCCACACCCCCTGCAATGAAAGGTGAAGTCTTAACCACTGGACTGCCAGGGAAGTCCCCCACTTCTAATTTTTTTTTTTTTTTATTAATGAAAGCTTTAGTGGGTAAAGAGAAGAGAATCCCTTTGGAAACTTTAGATGACTTAGCCTAGCTTCCTCCCAATAAAAATAGCTACCTCCATTGCTGAAATACATAATACTATTTTCCTTTTTTTTTTTTTTTTTACTGGTGTATAGTTGCTTTATAATATTGTGTTGGTTTCTACTGTACAGGAAAGTGAAAGGGCTCTATGTGTACATATCCCCTTTGTTGGATTTCCTTCCCATTTAGGTCACCACAGAGCATTGAGCAGAGTTCCCTGTGCTATTCAGTACATTCTTATTAGTTACCTATTTTACACATAGTATTAACTATGTATACTGCTAACTGCTAAGTCACTTAAGTCGTGTCCGACTCTGTGAGACCCCATGGACAGCAGACCACCAGGCTCTGCTGTCCATGGGATTCTCCAGGCAAGAACACTGGAGTGGGTTGCCATTTCCTTCTCCAATGCATGAAAGTGAAAAAGTGAAAGTGAAGTCGCTCAGTCGTGTCCAACTCTTCGAGACCCCATGGACTCCAGCCTACCAGGCTGGCACCCCACTCCAGTACCCTTGCCTGGGATTTTCCAGGCAAGAGTACTGGAGTGGGTGCCATTGCCTTCCCATTAACTATGTATAAAATATCAGTGCATATATGTCAATTGAAATATGTTATTATATATGAAATATATCTCACTAAGATGAGGATAAAGAATTAGATAAAATAAACTTGATGGGTGAAGAAGGCAATGGCACCCCACTCCAGTACTCTTGCCTGGAAAATCCCATGGACGGAGGAGCCTGGTGGGCTGTAGTCCATGGGGTCACGAAGAGTGGGACACTTACTGAGCTACCTTCACTTTCACTTTCACTTTCATGCGTTGGAGAAGGAAATGGCAACCCACTCCAGTGTTCTTGCCTGGAGAATCCCAGGGACGGCGGAGCCCGGTGGGCTGCCATCTGTGGGGTCGCACAGAGTCGGACACGACTGAAGTGACTTAGCTGCAGCAGCAACAGCAAACTTGATGGGATTACTGTAAGAAATTAAAATTTTATAACTTTACTTTTTAAACCAGATTACCTTAAGAACCTTCCTACTTCTCCAAGTATAAAACCAAACAGTAAATTTATAATTCTGGTAATTTTGGAGCAGAGATAACGATTCACAATAATTTGAGATATGTGCAACAATTATAACGTTAAAAAAAATCTGTGATTTACTTTTTTCCCCAATTGTTTATAGTACTGTGGGTGGTTGCCTGTCTTTACTGAAAGAAATACATTTTGATAGAGATTGGTGAAAATCAGGATGTAGTTTTTTTCCGACTCAAGTTTGTGTTCCCAAGATTAAGAATCTGAGACAGTAAACATTTAATCAGATGTTACCCAATTTGCAAAGCTGTTACCTTTGGCTATCTGTTTTAACCACGTCTACCAAATCCTCATTTAATTTTGTTCAGTGTTATCAAAGGCATACCTTCTGAAATCTAGTTAATATAGATGAAATTGGAAAAACTAGATATTTTGAATGTAGGAGACATAACTTTTTAAATAAACTTTCTGGAATTTCAAGTGCAAAGTTGTATTGTGTGAGGTTCCATGTAACCCAAGTTATAGAATACTTATTAATACATCCGCAGTGCTTCTGGTGCTAAGGAAAAAAAAAAGGTAAAACTTAATTGAATCAAAACTGCTTTGGAGAATTTATTTCATCACTCAGCAAAAGTCTACCAAAAAATACAAGTGAAACACAAATAATATCATCAGAGTCCTTGAGATTTTCCTTTAAGAAGACAGTTGAATGAAAACCAATAATTAACACTTCAAAACACATCCATTCAGCTCAGATGTGTTTTATTTTACTCCCAGCATGCTTTTTCAGAAACACTCTTATCGTGGTCTTTTCATTCAATAGAAAGGTTAACCTTAATAGAATGAGTTGGTCCCTTGTTGGCTGTATACAAATGCCTGTATTTACTCAAGAAACTTATTTTGTGCCTGCAGTCTGTCAGGTACAGCACAACATAATACATCTTTACCAGACTTCCTGTACACAGGTTTGCTGTCAACAAATGTACTAGGTCTCACTAAACTTCCTAAGCAAAGTTAACTGTTTTTTTTTTATTACATTTGCTATCTTGAGCAAATCCATCACTTACAAGAATCTGTATTTCTTTTAAAGTTGAAGGAAATAATATCATCAATATCTGTTTCTCCAAAGAAAGAATCATACATTTAAATTTATGTACAAAGAAAAGTTGTATTTTATTGTGCTAAAATATTAAAGTGATTTAAAATTAAAGCTCCCCTTTCCCTGACAACTTCTTCTCATTGGTTTATTTTGGTTTTAAAAACATCATGTCTTCCTTTCTTTCAGATAAGTTTTACTTTCTTCTTCTGGGTCTAAGTGATAAGCTAATTTTGATATGGCATTTCTCCAGGACAGTTTTTCAGAGTAATTCCAGGAAGCAGGAGTCATAGAATTAACAAGAGTACCTGTTTAGAATCCAGATTCCTGGGCTCCATGAAAGATATGTTGAATCAGAAGCTTTGTAATGAACATAGGAGCCTGCATTTTGACAGGTTCCTCAAATGAGCCTCATGTTCACTACAGTTTGACAGCCACTGCTTTTGAGTCTAATGTATTTCAGTGTGGAGAGAAAATTGCTAACAAGAACTCTTTATATAAAAGACATCATAGAATGTAGTTCTCTGCACAACTGAGATGATGGGGCATTCATTTTCTCTTGTATAGTTTTGAACCCACTAAATAGGAATTAGTAACAAATTAGTCTGTCTTTGCTAAGGACAGCTAAAGTTTCACATCTCATCTTAAAAAAAGGTTCCAGTCAATTTTATTAATATATGAAAATCAATTAGTAAAAATACATCTTAATTCATCAGAGAAATGCAGGAATCTGTCGTGGTATTCAGCTGAACCATGGGGCCCTGTGATACATAATGTGGAGGTAAGAGCACTGTTTTTTTTTGTTTTTGCTTCTTACTAATGTACAATATTATATAATTTTCTGGTGTACAATATTATATAATTTTCAGGTATACAATAGAGTGGTTCACAATTTTCAAAGGTTGTGTTCTCCTTATAAAACATTGACTACACTCCCTGTGTTAGACAAATATATCCTTATAGCTTGTTTTATATATAGTCGTTTGTAGCCCTAATTCCCTACCCCTGTTGTGCCCTTTCCCCTTTCCCTCTCCACACTGGTAACCACTGGTTTGTTTATCTGCAAATTTGTTTCTTTTTTGTTATATTCATTAGTTTATTTTTTATATTACATGTATAAGTGATATCATACAGAATTTATCTTTCTCATCTTACTTATTTCACTTGGTATAAACCCCTCCAAGTCCATCCATGTTGTTGAAAATGGCAAAATTTCATTGTTTTTCATGACTGTGTAGAATTCCAATGTATATATATACTACACCTTCTTTATCCATTCATCTGTTGTTGGATATTTAGGTTGCTTCCATATTTTGGCAATTGTAAATAATGCTGCTGTGAACACTGGGGTGTGTCTATCTTTATAGCATATTAAAAAGCAGAGATATTACTTTGTCAACAAAGGTCCGTCTAGTCAAGGCTGTGGTTTTTCCTGTGGTCATGTATGGATGTGAGAGTTGGACTGTGAAGAAGGCTGAGCGCTGAAGAATTGATGATTTTGAACTGTGGTGCTGGAGAAGACTCTTGAGAATCCCTTGGACTGCAAGGAGATCCAACCAGTCCATCCTAAAGGAGACCAGTCCTGGGTGTTCATTGGAAGGACTGATGCTAAAGCTGAAACTCCAGTACTTTGGCCACCTCATGCGAAGAGTTGACTCATTGGAAAAGCCTCTGATGCTGGGAGGGATTGGGGGCAGGAGGAAAAGGGGACGACAGAGGATGAGACGGCTGGATGGCATCACTGACTCGATGCACATGAGTGTGGGTGAACTCCGGGAGTTGGTGATGGACAGGGAGGCCTGGCGTCCTGCGATTCATTGGGTCGCAAAGAGTCGGACACAACTGAGTGACTGAACTGACTGAACTGATCTTTATTTTTAATAATTTTATTTATTGGCTGTGCTGGGTTTTCCTTGCTGCAGGGCTTTTCTCTAGTTGTGGCGAGTGGGGGCTACTCTTTAATTGTGGTACACAAGCTTCTCATTGCAGTGGCTTCTCTTGTTGCTGAGCACAGGCTCCAGGGCACACAGGCTTCAGCAGTGGGGTGCATGTATCTTTTTTAACTAGTGTTTTGGATTTTGGGGGGGGGATAAATACCCAAGAGTGGAGTTTCTGGGTCATATGGCAGTTCTGTTTTTAGTTTTTTGATACACTGTTTTTGCTAGTGGCTGCATCAGTTTATATCCTCAAAAAGAGAGTATGTGGCTTTCCCTTTTCTTCACATCCTTGCCAATATTTGTTATATGTATTCTTTTTGATGACAGCCATTCTGACAAGTGTGAGGTAATATCTCATTGTGGTTTTAATTTGCATTTCCCTGATGGTAGTGATATTGAGCATCTTTTTATATGCCTGTTGGCCATGTGTATGACTTCTTTGGAAAAATGTCTATTTAGGTTTCTGCCCATTTTTAATCAAATTGTTTTTTGATATTGAGTTATATGAGGTGTTTATCTATTTTAAATATTAACCCCTTATTGGTCATATCATTTACAAATATTTTCTCCCATTCAGCCTTTTTTAAAATTTTGTCAATGGTTTCCTTTGCTGTGCAAAAAGGTTTTAAGTTTAACTAGGTGACAATGGTTTATTTTTGCTTTTGTTTCCTTTGCTTTAGGAGACAGATCCAAAAAATAGTGTTATGATTTATGTCAAAGAGTTTTCATCGTATGTTTCTTTCTAGGAGTTTTATAGTTTCTAGTCTTATGTTTAGTTCTGTAATCCATTTTATTTTCGTAATCGTGTGAGAACATGTTCTAGTTGTTTTACATGTCACTGTCCAGTTTCACCAGTATCACTTATTGAGCAGACTGCCTTTTTTCCATCGTGTATGCTTGCCTTTGTTTTTATCAGAGATTGACCATAAGTTTATTTCTGGGTTCTAGTCTGTTCCATTGATCTGCATGTCTGTTTTTGTGCCAGAGCCATACTGATTTGATTTCTGTAGCTTGGTAGTATATAGTCTGAAGTTAAGGAGTGAGATCCTTCCAGTTCTGTTCTTCTTTATAAAGACTGTTTTTACTATTTGGGGCCTTTTGTGTTTCCATACAAATTTTAAAATTATTTTTTCTATTTCTGTGAAAAATGTCTTGGGCATTTTAATACAGATTGCATTGAACTGTAGATTTCCTTGATCATTTTAACAATATTCTTCCAAAACATGAACACAATATATCTTTCTGTTTGTTGTTTTCAATCTCTTTCAGTGTCCTATAGTTTTCCAAGGTCTCTTATTGCTACTTCCTTGGAAGATTTATTCCTACATATTTTATTACTTTTGATAGGATCATAAGTGGGATTGTTTCCTTAGTTTCTTTTTCTGTTTGCTGTTAATGTATAGAAAAGCAACCAATTTTTGTTTATTACTTTTGTATCCTGCAACTTTACCAGATTCATTAATAAGCTTTAGTAGTTTTTTGATGGTGTCTTTAGGATTTTCTGTTTAGCCATGTCACCTGCAAACAATGACAGTTTTACTTTTCCAGTTTGAATTCCTTTTATTTCTTGTCTGATTGCTGTGACTAAGATTTCCAATACTATATTGAATAAAAGTGGTGAAAATGGACATCCTTGCCTTGTTTCTGATGTTAGAGTGAATGCTTTTAGCTTTTCACTGTTAAGAATGTTAGCTGTGTGTTTGCCATATATGGCCTATATTATGTTGAGGTAGGTTCCCTTTACTCTCACTTTTTGGAGTATTTTTATCATAAATGGGTGTTGAATTTTTTCAAAGCTTTCTCTGCATCTATTGTTTTTTTTTTTTTTCAGTTTGTTAATGTGTTGTATTACACTGATTTGTGGATGTTGAAGAATCCTTGCATCTCTGGAATAATGATCCTTTTAATGTATTGTTGGATTCAGTTTGCTAGTATTTTGTTGAGTATTTGTGCATTTATGTTCATCAATGATATTGGCCAGTAATTTTCTTTTTTTTGGTGGTATCTTTGCCTGGTTTTGGTATCAGGGTGATGGTGGCCTTGTAGAATGAACTCCAGAATTTCCTCCTCCTGCAATTCTTTAGACAAGTTTCAGAAAGATAGATGTTAAACACTCTTCCTTAAATGTTTGATAGAATTCACCTGTGAAGCCATCTGGTCCTGGACTTTGATTTGTTGGAAGTTTTTAAATCACTTTCATTTTTAGTACTTGTGATTGATCTGTTCATATTTTCTGTTTTTTCCTGGTTCAGTCTTAACAGGTTGTATGTTTCTAAGAATTTGTCCATTTCTTCTAGGTTGTCCATTTTATTGGCTTATAGTTGTTTGTGATAGTCTCTTATAATCCTTTGTATTTCTGTGGTGTCAGTTGTAGTTCCTCCTTTTTCATTTCTAATTTTATTGATTTGAGTCCTCTCCCTTTTTTTTCCTTGTTGAGTCTGGCTAAAGATTTATCAATTTTATTTTCTCAAAGAACCAGCTTTTAGTTTCATTGGTGTTTCCTGTTGTTCATCTCTGCCTAATTTATTTCTGCTCTAATCTTTATGATGTCTTTCCTTCTGCTAACTTTGGATTTTGTTTGTTCTTCTTTCTCTAGTTGCTTTAGGTGTAAGGTTAGGTTGTTTTGAGATTTTTCTTTTTTCTTGAGGTAAGATTGTTTTGTTATACATTTCCCTCTTAAAACTGCTTTTGCTGCATCCATTATGTTTTGGACCATCTGTTTTCTTTAGTTTCGTGGCCTGAGATGTCCCAGCACTGGTGCCTACAGACTATTGGACCAGGTGTGGTGGGTCCTGAGCTAATATGCTAGATAGAGGAAGGATTCCACAGTGGCAACCCACCAGCACCAGAGTCCCTGTGATAGAAGTAGTTCCCCAAGATGCCAATGGCAATGTCTTTGTCAAGGTGAGCTTCAGTTGCCCCTTAATTCTCTGGGAGACTCTCCAAGGTTAGTAGGTAGATCTGACCCAGGCTCCTCTCAAATTACTTCCTCTGTCCTGGGTCCAGGAAAGGTGTCAGATTTTGTGTATGCCCTTTAAGAGTGAAGTCTTTATTTCTCCCAGCCCCCTGGGACTCCCTAAAATAAGCCCTGCTGGCCCTGAAAGCCAAATGCTCTGGGGGCTTATCTTCCTGGTGCAGGATTCCTGGGCTAGGGAGCTAAATGTGGGACCTCTCACTCCTTTGGGAGAAACTTTGCAATTGCTATTACTCTGTTTTTGGATCACCTAACCGAGAAGGGGGGGGTTGTTGTGAGATTTGACTGTATCACAGTTCTGTTATCCCTACTTGTCTTATGGCTCCTTCTTTATATATTAAGTTGTAAAATACCTTTTCTGGTAGCTTCTGGCTTTTTCACTGATGGTTGTTCTGCACATAGTTGTGATTTGGGTGCACCTGTGAGAGGAGGTGAGCTCAGGGTCCTTCTGCTCTGCCATCCTGCACAGTCCTCTCAAGAACATTGGTTGTGATTTCAAATGCAGACCCAGTACTTACTAACTGAATGACTCTGAGTTCTAATTTTCTCAACTGCCCAAGGTTGTAAAGAGCAAATGAAATATAGTAAAGTAAATAAATCTTTGTAAATTATAAATAGCCATACAGACATAGGAAATTTATGTTTCCTAGAGGCTTTTATCGGAGAAGGCAATGGCACCCCACTCTAGTACTCCTGCCTGGAAAACCCCATGGATGGAGGAGCCTGGAAGGCTGCAGTCCATGGGGTTGCTAAGAGTCGGACACGACTGAGCGACTTCACTTTCACTTTTCACTTTCATGCATTGGAGAAGGAAATGGCACCCACTCCAGTGTTCTTGCCTGGAGAATCCCAGGGACGGGGGAGCCTGATGGGCTGCCGTCTATGGGGTCACACAGAGTTGGACACGACTGAAGCAACTTAGCAGTAGAGGCTTTTATTACATGATGTTTTACTGATTTATATTTTCTGAATGTAAACTCCACAAGGGCAAAAAATGTCATGTCTTGTTTACTTTGTACTCCAGAACCTTGTATTGTGGTACATAGTAGACACAATTGTGCAACTCTGAGTTTATGGATTACTACTACAATATCCAGAAAAAACTACATTTTAGTAAACATATCAGATTAACTAGGTGATTTTTTTGGATTTATCTCAAAGGTCACCTCATGTTCAGAAGACACAATATAGAGGGTTTTTTTTTTAAAGAAACGTATGTAAATCTTTCTTTAATGTGCTACTTGCTTCTATTAACAAAATGTATTTACTTAAGATGTTTCCGTTATCTTCCCAAGTCCCAGCATATAAGGTGTCAGGCCCATTTCAAGCATTATAGCTACTATTTATTGTCAGGGAAATGTACAAAAATGAAAGCATTTCTTTTACATTTTAGAATTTATGAAGCATATTTCTGAATTCTTTCAGCTCTCACAACTACTTTGTTAGGTGGGTTACTTCTTTCATATGAGAAGTAAAACCAAAGTCATGGAGTCATCAATGTCATTTTTATTCATTACCATTTCTAACAGCTTGGAAATTATTTCACAAGTTCCCTGTGTCTGGCAAGAAACGATGCTCTTTCTAAATTGCAGTTTCAAATAATTTTGTTTTATGAAGATTAATAGATTACACTGCATCATATATTAAAAAGATGAGACTTAAAAGTTTCTAGGATTAGAATAAAGCATTTCTTTCCAGAAAATATAAAAGCAAATTATCTTGTCCAGCACCACAGCAGTGATTTACACCTGAGGATGATGCTGTGAGGTATCTTTCCAGAAGAGTGGTGAAGGCTGTGAACTGTCACTGCCACATTCTGTCCTCTGGTTCCATTCGGAATGCCTGCAGCTTCCAATAGGCTGGTTGAGGGCAGAGACCTAAAGACTGGGCTTACAACTCTGGCTTTTAATGAAGGCTCTTAATCACATGCTCAGATTTCTCTTCTAAAACAGCAATTTGCTAAAATGTTTACCCCAAATCTAAAACTACTTCTTGCTTTCAAAGTAACTAAGATAGTTCAAGATAGCAGTTGTGTCCTTAACAAAGACTTACCCTTTATAGAATTATAATATCATCTTTGGTAAAAATCATTTTGGAGAACTTGTGGCAATTAACTTAAAAAAGGTTATTAACAGCTTGTTAGTTACCATGGAGCCATTACATTACAAATAAAACACAAAGATTTTATGCACTTGCATGGATCCCAACATCTGTCTCAAACATATACTTTTCAAATCAAGGGTCAGACTGTTTGGGTACATCCGAGACACACAACACAGACTTAATCCCACACAATGCTTTGTTAGTATACCCCAGCATACTATTTGTCTTGGCAACTGTGATTTCAAAAACTAACAGCAGATGACTTACAAGGAAACTTTTCCTTTTGTATATAGTTCGGAGCTTTTCCTTTTGTATATAGACTGGTCTCAAAAAAGCAGAGACTTCTGGCTTTTGGAGAACAAACTAAAATATCCTAAAGGAATACCTTCATTCTTACCTGAGGTGAGACAGGTAACCAGGAGAAAAGGATCTTATTATACCAGTGAGCTACATCCTTAGAATAGTTGGAGTTTAGAACCTTTAAGAGCTTCAGATTTAGAATCTGACAGTTGAGACTCTTTAGTGCTTCCCATGAATAGGAAAATCCTATGAATCTTAAACATAAGACTGCTGAAAACAAAGAGGGGAGCTAGGGAAGACAGGATACAGATAGATTTTATTTCCTCCCTTTTGTACTCTTCTGTTTTCTTGTCAGGGCAGGAGCAAGGACAAAACCTGATTGAGAAGAAACTGGGCCGAATTGAACAAGGCAGTCTGGGTCTGGAAGACTGGGCTGATTCTTCATCCCTCTCGTGAGCATCAGCAAGTCTTTCTGCTGACTTGTAGGGGGTGGGCATGTCAGAGTAGTTGGTCAGCGCCCACTTCCTCTTCACTATTCTTACTGCCACCCACGTTTGCCAGCTGGCTGGAAATGTAATGTCCTTCAGGACCTGCTCTTTTACACTGTAACTCCGAGCTTCCCAATTCCAGAGGCTTATTAATATGAGGCAGGGGGTTTCTTTTATCTGATTCTAGCAATCTATATTTAGCATGAATGAAGTGTAATCTTTGGTGGGAATTTTCATCCGAAAGTGGGTGCTGACAAGCCTGATGCAGTAGAAAGCTCTGGGCCTGGGGTTCTAGAACCATGATTCCTAAGGGTAGTAGCTCAGCTATGTATTAGATGTTTTCTTCATTTAAAAATAGAGAATAATGCCTCTTTATAGTATTATTAGTAATTGTAAGGGTAAAATAAGATAATGCAAGAGAAACTCTAGTCATTTATAGTCTTGATACCTAGTAATAAATGTTAGAAGAATTTCAGCCTCTCATTGGTAGGAAATATGAGAGAGTCAAGGTGGGTGGGAGAGAGGGAGAGACTGGCTTCTCACAGAAATGTTCTCAATTTCTGCTTCCTTAAAACTCATTTCCCTGTGGCTCAGCCTCTAGGGAGGTAATAGAAATGAAATACTGGTGATGCAGTTAAGTACTACCTGAGTTAAGTACTTCCTTTTCTCCTTTTCTGTAAGTGTCTCCGCACCCTATGGAGTTCAGCAAAAGAAAGCGCTGTGACCTGGAAACAGAGTGTGAATTACCCAGTGAACCACAAATATTTGACACCTGGAATCATAAATCCATATATTTGGAACTTTAGTAGAGCTGTTTTTAACCCAAGTGGTAGGTAGGCTTGGTGACAACATGAAGGTACATGCCACAGAGGTATATTATTCCAGTGGCACACCTTTTCTCCCCAGTAATGCCATATACACTTGTATCACTGTGTTTATATGATTGGCTAAAGACTGCCCTGATTAATGGCTGCATGAAGGAATAATAATTAGCAATCAGAGCAAAATTAAATTCCTGGCTGATTCTGAGCCCCTGAGTAAAATCCAACCCTTAAGGATACTGTCACATTCCTTCATTTACTAGCCATTATGCCACCAGTCACCCTAATTAAGATGGAGATTTGTACGTATTAAAAACATATAATCTTTTGATCTTTCGAGGAGCTATTTGCCATTTTTTGCTTGCCTAGCATCCCATCACCTTTCTTCTGGGGGAACCCAGTTCAGGTGGATGGACATATGACCCAAGCCTGGTCAGTTAGAGTGCCCCCCTACACCCCATGCTGCTTCCACCATACCTATGAGCAAAGACACCTTTCCTTTCTTATTCTGAACTGGGTAACTTTCACTTGCATTCAAGAGACTCAAGCATAAAAAATTATAGCCACCACTTTTGGGTCTGATTTAGCAATGGTTAACACCATGCTTATTATTTAAGCATGTAGAGCAGTTCTAAGAGTGTTTTAGCAGTAAGAATAAGAAAACATGTCTAACTTATTGAGTCAATGAATATCCTCTAGAGACTTCATGGGAAACAGATTCCGCCGTCACCACTATAGTTTGGTTTTGTGAGCTAAACTTCCACCATGCCTTAAAGCAAAAGTCAACATGCACAGATTTCACAAGATTGTTTTACTAGAATTTAGCAGGGAGGAGATGAGATAGTCAAATTTTCACAAAAGAAAACCTTCAGATCTCAGCCAAATAAAATTCAAGTTCTTATTTCAGTCTCAACTGGCCTGGATACCAAAGCAACCTCTCCAGGCATGCACTGTTCAAACTGTGAGTTTTGTGGCCACCCTTTCATGCCCCTGAGCTCTCTGCATCATGTCTCAGCAATCCCAGACACGAATTCTGAAAAATTCCTTCTGCCTATATGGTTTTCCTCATCCAGCTGAGAATGCTGCTGGCTACTGTGAAGTTGTTCACCAACCATAGGCTCTGGTCCATACAGCTTTCTTCTTAAACTCTGGGAGAACTCTCAAGGACAGCAGGGTAGCTAAAGGGGACAAAAAAAAGCACACTGTTTCATTTGGTGCAGTTACATTTGAAAAGATCATTTAGATCAAAAAGGTGTCAGAACAGAACTTGACTTGTTCCTGCTTGGCTAATCTTTAAGAATGACTATCATGCCTTAGATAGAATTTTAATGGAAGAAGCCATTAGTAAAGGTTGAGGAAAAGGTCTGTTTTAAGTTACTTTGCAACCAGTTAGTGGGAAGTTCCACAGAATTAAAACAAACTGACTTCTGGGATGCTGGTGTTGCTCTTTTTCTTAATCCAAGTGCTGACTACATAGGTATGTTCCCTTTGTAAAAATCTACTTGAGCACTTTTCTACACGAATATGACTTTTCCACTAAATGTCTTATTAAAAGGTAAACAAACTGATCCTGTAATGAAGTTAGGATTTCATGGGCTCAATTTAAAGTAAGGAAGTTGTGTGTAATCCCTCTAGGTAACTTATTATATATCTTATTTTAGAATATGAATATAAATATCAATATATTGATATATTTTTTAAGTATTATACTGTGAGAGAATGAAGATAAGCCAGAGTTACACAATAATTATGTGTGACTCTAATAAGCCCTTGAATATATGACCAAGTGAACATGTACTTCCTTGACCCAAATAACAATTTGTCTCACTGGAATTAACTGTTATCTTCATGACTTAAGACAGCATATGTTGGGAACAACCAATGGTATCATGGACGCATGGCCCTTAAAATGAGTCCAAACTCCCCAAGGAAAATAAGTAGAGGAAGTCCTAGTAGCAAGTTTCTTGGGAATGGTCAAGTGAAAATATGTCAGACCACTGCTCTGATCCTCAGTGAAGCTCTGTGGTTGATCAGAATCACCTTCCTACACATGCCCTGCCACCCACATTAGAGGTAGGAACAATACATTAGATAATTCTTGCTTGTTAGGCAATCAATACAATACACCATACTTAAAGCAAAATATGGTCAGTTATCACAAGGGTAGGCCAACAGGCAACTTTCCCAAGGTAAGACTTTCCAGTACAGTAACTTAAAGCATGTCAGGGGCATCAGTGGCAGCCACTGGGAGGATCCTGACCCCCAAGTCCCAAGATGTGGATGACAGTACAAGCTGTCTCGGACCACAGAACCAACACCCAGAAGATGTTTGAGGTTTGAGTAAAAACATCCATGTAATTTGCACAGAAAGATAGCTTATATTTGTGGATCCTGCAGTCATAGTTTAACAGTCAATAGAGATGTATAAGGAAAAGGCAATGGCACCCCACTCCAGTACTCTTGCCTGGAAAATCCCATGGACAGAGGAGCCTGGTAGGCTGCAGTCCATGGGGTCACAAAGAGTCGGATACGACTGAGTGACTTTCCTTTCACTTTTCACTTTCATGCATTGGAGAAGGAAATGGCAACCCACTCCAGTGTTCTTGCCTGGAGAATCCCAGGGACCGGGGAGCCTGGTGGGCTGCCGTCTATGGGGTTGCACAGAGTCGGAAATGACTGAAGTGACTTAGCAGCAGCAGAGATGTATAAAAAACATGCTGCTGCTGCTAAGTCGCATTAGTCGGGTCTGACTCTGTATGACCCCATAGACGGCAGCCCACCAGGCTCCTCCATCCCTGGGATTCTCCAGGCAAGAACACTTGAGTGGGTTGCCATTTCCTTCTCCAATAAAAAACATGAAAACCATCTAAATGCCTGGAAGCATGGGAAATGTCCAATTCCCCCGGCAAAATACTATACAGCCATGAAAAATACTTATGAAGCTAGTATAAGAATAGGTTAAAATGCTTCTAATAATTTTAAAGTAAAAAAAGGCAGTACTCAAAGTGTGCATGTACATTTTTCAATTGGCTATGATTATAACAATGTTAAAACTTACACATAGAGGGGGTAACACTTAGGAAAAATAATCAAAATTGTCATTGTGCAATGGGATTCTGGATTCCTTTTTGCTTATTCTTTTTTACTTTTCTGAATTTTCTAATTTTTATTCAATCATTTTATGATCACAATAAAACATTAAAAAACCACTTAAATAAAAATTAAAGGCCATGAAACTCTTCTCCTGTGGCAGATTCATTTCGATATTTGGCAAAACTAATACAATATTGTAAAGTTTAAAAATAAAATAAAATTTAAAAAAAAAAAAGAAAACTAAAAAAAAAAAAAAATAATAAATCCACTTTCTAATTCAAAAATGCCATATTGGTGACAGCTTCAGATTACTTCTCTAAATTGCACCAAGATGAGCCCTTTCAGGAGCCAGCATACACTAGGATGCTGTTCTCTAGTACAGACAACACTGGATGGTTTTCACCTATGCTGGGTATAAAGGATGAAAGTAATACCTTTTAAAAGATCCTTGGATTTTGCTGAGAGTCCTTCCTTAGGGCTTTCCATGATGCTGAACAGCCAGTCAATGAACTAGAGTGAAAATGAAGAATTGTATCAGATAAACAATCTCAGGATTGGTAAGACATCATTCAAACCCTTGGACCTGCACATGTGCCTAACAAGGACAGTAGTCCCCAGATAATACCTGCCTGGGCTGGGAGAGTGAAGAGGAGATGTGACCAGGCACAAGGGATGGAAATGTTGGAGACAGCCCTCAGTTAAATGACTCAGCAAAGTCAAACCTCCTTCTTTCGCTGATTATCCTGGGAGTTACTATAGTTTAAGAGTGGGGTAGACAGGGGCCCAGAGGGCCTCTGGTGTGCCATGAACATTCTTTCTCATCACTCTAAGAGGCCCCAGAAAGGGTAAGAGCCTTGCCCAAGTCCACTCCCCAGGACTGGCAGAGTCAAGATCTGAACCCAAGTACATCTGGCTTCAAAGCCTCACACTCCTTCTTCACACCATGCTGCCTGCCACCTGGTTCTGTGTGCATCAGGCCTAGGCTCCTAGGTGGGTAGCAAATGGGTAAACACATCAGCTGTAAGCCCCTGTTACTAAAATATGTTTCTGTAGCTACGAATAGTTTGTGCCCAAATGGATATGAAGCCAAGTTGAAATGCAACAGAAAAGGCATAAGACAATTTGCTAGGTAGACCCAAGCATGTTAACTGCAAATAAATCCTGCAAACAAGGTAGAAACTCCACGTACTCATGAGTTTGACTGATCTCCCAGGCATAGCCAAAATTGTTTTTGAATTAGATACTGGGTAATTTCATTGACTGAATGTTCCCTATCTTGACTCACTAAAAAACACTAGTCATAGGTACTAGGCATTTTAATTTTGGACATAGACTGTGGGTTGAAAAGAAAACAGAAAAATAAAATATTCCTAATTCCCTGCTTTAATTAAAATTTTTCTTATTTTCTTTTCCTCAATTTTGTTTTATCATATCCTGCTGGTAAGTAAATAAGTACTACAAATATGTAATAGATGCAAGATATCTATCTACACTGTAGTCCAAAATGAACAGGGTGTCCCAGACCAGAAATAATTAAAGTGAAAAAGAAAATACAAAATTAGAGGTAATAACACTAATGCTTATCAGGTTTAAGAAAACAAAGGCATTTTATTTGAGATGTTCAATGGAGTTGTTCATGGCTGAACTGTGGGTCCACAGTTCAGAAATATTTTTAAAGACTAAGGTTTAGATTTTACAAGTAAGCCACAAAGTTGGCTGTAAGCTTTCAACCTCATAAAGATCCAGTTTGATTAAACGGGACTCAAAAAAATCCTTCAATTGACAATTCAAGATATGTTAGAGCCATGCAATGAGAAATATAGATGTACCTCATTTTCATATGCTCTGCAGGACAGCTAGTAGCCTGGGGAAACTCTATTAAAAACCAAAAGGTACTCCCTATAGTTTGTGTTTTCCTGAGGGCAAAGGTGATGACATTAGGCCTTTACAGATCTCCCCATGGTATCTAGCACAGGCCGGAAGCACCTGGAATGTGGCTACTACATGGAATGAGCTGTGGGGAACCTTAAATATGGTAAAAGATGGGTACTCCAGATTCACAGCTCTCCGGATTTCCCCCACGCATTGTTGATCACCCCCTCCCTTGTTCATCAACTGTATCCTTATCACGTGTGAGCATGCTCTGTCATGTCCGACTCTTTGTGACCCCATGGACTGTAGCCCACCAGGCCACTCTGCCCATGGAATTTTCCAGGGAAGAATACTGGAGTGGGTTGCCATGTCCTACTCCAGGGGATTGTCCCAACCCAGGGATCAAACCTGGGTCTCCTGCATTGGCAGGTGGATTCTTTAACACTGAGAGCCACCGGGGAAGCTCATCCTTATTGTACCATCTTGCAATTTTGAACTTGCCTTCTTGTCTGTCCTCACTAGGAAATTTTGAGCCTTCAGAGAGTTACTCATCCTTTATCCCCAGTATTAAGAACATGTAAGTCTTCAACAAATGAAGGCAAGCACAAGCTTTTCTCTCCGCCTCAGCCCCAACTGTAAGCAAGTTGTTGCCAGTATCATTGTTGTTTTCAGTGAGCAGTTACCCTGAGCCTGAGCTACCCTCAATCTCTGAGGCCCTGCATCTGGCTGAGATCTGAGACTGAGTAAGAAAGCCTGTCGTGTGATTCAGGTTTCACTTATCTCCCACTGCAATTCTACAGCAGAAGCTGCCGAAGAGAAAACGGCTGCCTGCCCTGAAGCAGGTGGCTGCCCGCCTCACCTTCTGGGTCTGTTCCTTCCATGGCTCTTTCTGCAGCAGAAGAGGCATGCTACTGGGAAGGAGAGTGACAGCCTCCTGCAGAGTGACCCTGTGTAATGGACTCCTGCCAAGCAAGCTTGATGCTGGCCCAGCTGGGCCATTTTCCTGGTGCCATGGCAACCAACTGGCACTGAGGCCAAGGAGGAGAGGGGCAGCGTGATCTGCCCATGCAACCACTGCGGCTGCAAATATCAGCAACAAGAAGTCCAAAGCCTATGGCAAAGAAGAAACAGGGTTAGGTCACAGACTTTAACTGCAAAGTACCACGTGTTCACACACAGCTCGCGTCGGGAGGAAATGTTATCTTCCCCCTCGCCGAAGCCTTCCTCCTGCCCCTCCCCTACCCCAGAAGAGGAACTGGATGGGATAGCAGACTGTTTCCATGCTTAATGAAGAGACATTCTGGGCTTTCAGAAGGTTTGAAGGATCCTCTTTCGTAAGTAGAGAAGGCCCAACAGTTTCATTATTATTGTTCTAACATTTCAAGAGGAACATAATCTATTTAATGCCTAATCATACTGAGATCCAAACATTCCTCCTCTGTTTTGGTGTTTTCAAAGAGATTTAAAAATTAATTAAGAGATATATGAACAGGGATATTAAGGTTTATTATCATGTGGCCAAAACTTAAAAAATATGTATAGTATATTCTGTTTTTGAACAGAAACAACATATGACTTTCCATATGCATTAAAAAAATCTGTTTAAAATCCATGCATTTAGATTTTATAGACTAGACACGTAGAAATGATGATAACAAGGGCTACCTCTGAGTTACTACATTACTGTGATTTAAATGATTCTTTCTGTTTATTTATATTTTCTAAGTTTCAAACGATTTTTGTAAGAAAGCAGAGAAAGTTAATATAAACTTTGGAAATACGAGGAAAGCTCAAAAAAAGCTTAAAAAGTACCCCTCAATCTCTTAAAATGCCTAATCTCATTAATGAAAATTTCAAAAAGACACACAGCTCTGGAGAAAAGCTGGGCAGAATATCAAACAATATCCCAGGTTACACATATTTTACTCACACAAGTAAACAGCAGGCCTATAAAACATGGCTATGGAAAAATACAAAAAAAAAAAAAAAAAAATGCACAGCTGAGTCAAGAAAATGGCAAGAATAGGAAAGTGCTTCCTTCATTTTTTTTCATTAATCTTTATTTTTTCTGGTCTTATTCACCTAATACTAGTGATGGTTAACCTCTTTGGGTCATAGATCATTTTCAGGTGAGGTGCAAATTCCCCTTCAATATGTGCGTGTAAGTACTGGCACAAACACAGATTACTTGCACACACTTCAGGAACCCCTTCAAACCAGGTGTTTAAAGCCAAGCTCTGGACCACGGTGGAGGCCAGAGCCCTGGACCCCACAGTCTTTGTGGGATCCAGCTCAGGTGCACAGGACCTTAGATTCCCCCCTAGCTAGAACTTCTGTGTGCTGCCTGTCAAGGGAGGTGTTCTGCTGAAAATATTTTTCAAAGGGCAGCTGTGGGCATCTTCAAGATTCTGGTAAGAACACCCATTTCCTGTGATGTTAGAGAATTGTCATCCTTGTTTCCCAAAAATAAAGGGAGAAAAGAGAGCTGCAAGCAGCAACATGTTCCTCTTTTGGGAGACTAAATATACTCTGTATTTTAAGAAAGCCACAAATGACTCCTCTAGACTGTACCTTGTCAAGAGCCACGTTCTGAACAGACGTTGACTGGTAAGCAACATTTCTGATATAACCCATCAGTTCCAAGAGCCACTCCATTCTCTTCAACACGCCTGAAACAAAAGGACATGTATTACCAGACCATGGTTTTTCTTTGCAGTGTAAGATAGATCAACAATAATTATCATAACTAAAGCGAACGACCCGCTGAGGACTCTCTGCAACAGTTACAAGTCCTCTGATGCTACCTGAGACTTGTTCTCACTCAAGAGAGATTTTTTTTTTTGATACTGTTCACATCAGATGACCTTATTTTGGTCTTTATTTTTAAAAGCTAAATTTATTCTTCGAACCTGATAAAATGGTCAAATGCATTTAATGGAATTTCTAAACACTGGGAGAAACGGGGCATGCCCACGGGTTAGTAGTGTTAAATCTTTGATAATTAATTGTTCTTATAGTCCTCTCTTGCTTAAAGTTCTCAATTTATGACAAAATCATACAGAATACCTATCCTAAAGACATTAAAAAAAAAGCGCCAAAACCAAAACCCAGCTGTAGTAGGCTAAATAGAGAACAAACAATAACATAAATATTATTTTTTCCTTTCAAAAATGAGGATTCCCAGTACAGCAAAGACTACTTGGAAAGATCTTCAAAATTTAGTGCATGAGGAAAATGGCACCATGTTTGTGCCAGTACTTACACGCACATATTGAAGGGGGATTTGCACCCCACCTGAAAATGATCTATGACCCAAAGAGGTTAACCACACTAGTATTAGGTGAATAAGACAAAAAAAGCAAAAAAGATTAAAAAAATGAAGGAAGCACTTTCCTACTCTTGCCATTTTCAAAACTCTTGCCACTTGAAAATTCAAACTAAATTTGAAGGCCAACTGGTTATGACCAAAGGCAATATCAAATTTGTTTCTTTCAAGTATCTTCATGCTTAATTCGGAGAAGGCAATGGCACCCCACTCCAGTATTCTTGCCTGGAAAATTCCAGGGACGGGGGAGCCTGGTGGCTGCAGTCCATGGGGTCGCACAGAGTCAGACACGACTGAGGGACTTCACTTTCATGCATTGGAGAAGGAAATGGCAACCCATCCAGTATTCTTGCCTGGAGAATCCCAGGGACGGGGGAGCCTGGTGGGCTGCCGTCTGTGGGGTCTCACAGAGTCAGACATGACTGAAGCGACTTAGCAGCATCAGCATGCTTAATTGGGAACACCTAAGGTGAGCGCCGAAGAATTGATGCTTTGGAACTGTGGTGTTGGAGAAGACTCTTGAGAGTCCCTTGGACTGCAGGGAGATCCAACCAGTCCATTCTAAAGGAGCTCAGCCCTGGGATTTCTTTGGAGGGAATGATGCTGAAGCTGAAACTCCAGTACTTTGGCCACCTCATGAGAAGAGCTGACTCATTGGAAAAGACTTTGATGCTGGGAGGGATTGGGGGCAGGAGGAGAAGGGGACGACAGAGGATGAGATGGCTGGATGGCATCACTGACTCGATGGACTTGAGTCTGAGTGAACTCTGGGAGTTGGTGATGGACAGGGAGGCCCGGCGTGCTGCGATTCATGGGGTTGCGAAGGGTCGGACACGACTGAGCGACTGAACTGAACTGGTTTTCTACCAGATAAATGTACTTCTGAGGTTGAGTGAAAAAATCTCATTTTTCATCACAGGTTCACTGTTCTTTGGGCAGGCACTAATGTGCAGTGACAACTATCTCAGTTGCCAGCGAGGAAGAGGAATCAAAATTTCCTACACAATCTTGCAAAGAGTATTTAAACTGCATTTGTCAGTCTTCTCTCATGGCCTTTAAAATACAAGAGATGGGGAATATGGCTTACAAGGGCCTTCTAGTCACGTCCAATCTGATCAGGACCTGAACACAGATTTGGAAAATTACAAGCATATGACCAAAGGCATGGAGGAGAAATGAAGGAGCTCCCTATTTATTTTTTTCCTCCTATTAATTTTTAACTGGAGGATAACTGCTTTACAATATTTGCTGACCTCTGCCATACATCAACATGCATCAGCCACTGGTATACATTTATACCAGTGGGTGGGAAGGGGTGGGAGAGGGGAGGGGGTTAAGAAGGGAGGAGAGGTTAAGAAGTGCTCTGTGACAACCCCTTCAAGTTGTCACAGAGCACTGGGTTGAGGGAGCCCTCTCTTTAGATGATTGCTGCTGCTGCTGCTGCTAAGCCGCTTCAGTCACGTCCGACTCTGCAACCCCATAGACGGCAGCCCACCAGTCTCCCCGTCCCTGGGATTCTCCAGGCAAGAACACTGGAGTGGGTTGCCATTTCCTTCTCCAATCTGTAGATGATTATTACAGCATAAATGTCTAAAATGGCCTAAAAGTTGCACCATTCATTAGCAGAGCTTCAGGCCTGCAGTTTCTGGCGTGAGGATGTACTCAGGGTGTCCAGATTTTATTCTTCTCACCCCTGAGAAGTTCTTCTCTAGAATAACTATTTAATTTGTGGTTGCTGCTTTCTTTTTCTGTTTGTTAAATGACCACCCAAAAGCCATGTTCATGCAAACATCAGGCAGAATCCATTAGCATCCATCTGTTTGAGAAACAGAAGCAGGCAGATTCAACCTGGTAAACCTGCTTATGTCTCTGTGGGCCTGGAGGGCCAAATATGAGATCCAAATCTCCAACAGAATTTATTCTCACCTCCAAAGAGTTGATGCTGTGAGCTGTAATTGTGCTTTTCTATCCCAGGTGCTGCTCATTTGGGGGTACCAAGTTCTCACCTGTGTCAAGAAGCCCTAACCTAGTTTTTAAGTTGAGGAAACAATGATAACCTCAAAGAGATGGTAGGCATGTTTGTCTGTCGTGATGTGCTCCCTGGCTGGCCTTACCAGTGTTGGCGTGGCTCACAATCCGTGCCTGGTATAAGCTGTGCAGCGTCATCCAGGCCAGTGTGTCTTTTTCACGGTGCTGGACAGCGACACAGAGCACATCAGTCAAGCCCATCAAGGGGAATCGTCCTTGAGAGACCAAGTAGAGCCTGACAAAGGCAGCCTTTTCTAGGCTACTCTGCAAAAAAGCAAATTGTTCAGTTGCTATTGAATTAACTGAAGTTGTTACAGGACCTTGGGGCAAGGGCAAAAGAGAAAGGGTGAGTTTGAAGTTGATTACCACTCCAAATGCTAAAACTGTTTATTTCCTGCACTGTGAAACCTATCTGCCTGTGTGCTATCTCAAAATGTACCTATAGACAGTTGTAATGTCACCTTCTGCTTTCTCATAAAAACCATCAATGATTTCAAGGGTCAACTGGTGAGGATATTTAGTAAAGACAAATAATAACAATGATAACCAACAAACACAGTACTTACAATGTGCCAGGCATATTTGAAGCACTTAACCTGTGTTAATTTGGCATTTCACAAAGTTTGGTACACAGACCTCTGGGGGACCCCAAGACCCTTTTAGAAGAGAGGGTCTGTGAGGTCAAACTATATTCATAATAGACCCCAAACAGGAGTAATATTCATTGTATTTTTTACTGACACTGGCAATTTTTTAAAAAGCTAGTTTCATTTAAAATATCCTTGTAAACAATAAAATTACTAGTTTTGTTAAACCGCTGCCCTTGAATACACATCTTTGTAATGTTCTGCATGACCAAGTGGGAAGTATGCATAAAGGTCTTGTGCTGCTCCCAGTGTGATGTTCGTCTCAAGGAGAAAGTTGTGAGAGTGAGTTGTGAGCTGAAATAGCCACTCTTTTCACAGACCCCCATTTACTTGAAAGAATGATTCAAAAAAAAAACAAATGATGGTTATGAAAACTGAGTATTTGATTATTTTTTAAAAGTGAAGGAAGTGAGACTGCCATTTCCAAGGAAAATACTTGATAGCAGTTACTGCCAATGACAAAATGTGTCCTTTTAAGCGAAAATTAGATTTTTGGAAAATCTGTATCTGCTACTATGACTTTGGCAGCTTCCCAAGATACATGTAAGACATATATGCATAAAAGACTTTTCTGATGAGGTTGCTGGTAATAGTGACAAATACAATGTTCTGATGTTTATAATGAAATGTACCAACATTTGGAAGATTTTCAAAATTTAGTGACTCAATATTTTCCAAATGACCAATATATCTTACAGATCTTGCAATAGTATCTTATAAAATCACGCATTGGTAAAAAATCCAAAACCCCAAGAACCAATGGATTTTACTGTAACAGAGTATGTGAAGTTCACTGATCTGCTTTCAGATTTCACATTGCAACTAACCTATAAGAAATCACCACTTGGTGAGTTTTGGTACAATATCAAAGAAAGATATCCTCATGTTATCTGAAAAGACTACTAACACTCTTTCCCATTCTACCTTCGTATCTGTGTGAGGCTGGGTTTTCGTCACACACTTCACCAAAATGACATCACAACAGATTGAATGAAGTAGCACCCTTGAAAATCCAGCTGTCTTCTATGAAGACACTGAGGAGACTTACAAAATGTAAGACAATGACACTTTTCTAATTTTCTAAACTAACCTGTTTTTTGGAAAAAAAAAATTTTCTTACATGTTAGGATGCAATGGATTTATTACTACTTTTAAGTAATGTTCTAAAAACTTTCTAGTTTTAATTTCTAATATGGTAAACATTGACAGATATAACCCACATAAACAAAAGCTCTTTGAAGTCCTTGATAATTTTTAAGACACTAAAATGGCCCTGAGACCAAAAAGTTTGAGGACCACTGTATTAATCATTTCATTCTCATAGTAACACTGAGCAATAGATTACTATTATCACGTCCTTTACAGATGAGGAGACTGAAGCACAGAAGTTAGGGAACTTGCTTAATGACACAGAGTAAGAACTGAAACCCAAGGAGTCTCAGCTCTTCACCTGTACTTTCTTATCTCTGTTCTTTCTAGAAATGAAGAGAAAAACACAGGGCTCAGCAGAACACATACTCTTTGGGGGACATCAGAACACAATTTAGAATGTTCTAGTGACAATGTTCTGAATGGCACTTTAGAAATGCAAGTAAACATAGCCACTTTGAGCTTTAGGTACCACAAAGCAAATTATATTAACTTCCAACTATACAACATGAATATAATAACCAGATATAATACCTTACATGAATGCAGTAATTATGATAATGTTATTACTGAATCCTTGCCTTGGGTCAGGCACTTTTCCAAAACTTAACATGGATTAAGTCATTTAACTCTCAAAACGACCCTAATAGGTATGCACTATTATTTCCCTTTTATAGATCAAGAAACTGAGGCAGAGAGAGAATATGACACTTAACCAAGGTCACATTGCTAGTAAATTAGAGACTGGATTTCGCACCTGGGCAGTGAGGCTCCAGAGTGCATTCTCTCAAGCATTTCCTCATTAAATTGCTTGGGCTGTGCTGTGCTTAGTCGCTCAGTCATGTCCGACTCTGCAAGCCCATGGACTGTAGCCTGCCAGGCTCCTCTGTCCCTGGAATTCACCAGTCAAGAACACTGGGTGGGTAGCCAATTCTCCAGGGGATCTTTCTGGAGAATTCAATGGACAGAGGCTACAGTCCATGGGGTTTTGGAGAGTCTAACTGAGAGACTAATGCTTTTTCACCCATAGGGAACACTAAAATGTTCTTGACAAAGTGCGATTAGCTAGGTTAAAAAGTTATTATTCATCTTTCCATTTATACTACTACATATATACAATGGAATATATATTACTCAGCCTGAAAAGGAATGAAACTGGGTCATTTGTAGAGATGTGGATGGACCAGAGACTGTCATACACAGTGAAGTGAATCAGAAGGAGAAAAATACCGTATATTAATGCATATAAATGGAATCTAGAAAAACAGTACAGCTGAATCTGTTTGCAAGGCAGAAATAGAGAACAAATGTATGGACACTAAGAAGGGAATGGGGAGGTGGGATGAATTGGGAAACTGGGATTGACACATATACATTAGCATGAATAAAACAGATAACTAATGAGAACCTATTGTATAGCACAAGGAATTCTACTTAATGCTCTGTGGTGACCTAAATGGGAAGGAAATCCAAAATAGAGTGGATATAGGTTCACAACATATAGCTGATTTATTTCTCTGTACAATAGAAACTAGCACAACAATATAAAGGAACTATGCTCCAGTTGAAAAAAAAGTTATTCATTCATCTACCCATTTATACTACTGCATATCCAACCATACTAGGCTGGACATGAGACCCCTCAGTGAAAGAGAGAGTTTCCTGAAATTGGCCAGTAACTAACAAACATGAAACAAAATGAGCTTCAGCCAAAAGGACACTATAACCATATCAATTGTAATACCCATCTCAATAATGAAAAAACACATGGATATGTTATTACCTCAGTAATCTGGGCAACCCGATTGGCTTCATCATCTGTCATTTCCGAGAGGCACTTTGCTACACTGATATACAGCTCTAGATCATTTCTCTGGTAAGAAAAATCCCAAGCATGTCAAAATACAGTATAAGATAACACGCATATTCTCACTGCTCTGACAAATCTTTAGCTTTGCTTATCTCCATGAACAGCGGTTGATGAGATTTTAATTTTAACCAAGCCAAAACCCGTGGCCAATTTTTTATCATTTAGACAGCATCTTTCCTGTTATTTGGTGTATTTTGTTTGCCTGTACTTTTTTCTCCTGATCAGAACCCATCATTCTGGATGGATTTTCTACTTCTTTGCACAACTACATTTCAGAAGTCTGTTGGGGGAGGGGCAAAGCTAGTATTAAGTCACCTGATGCAAATATTAAGTGTGTTGGACAATACGCCCAAGGATTCCTCAGGTGTAAGGGTTTCTGAACTTGCTCATCTTCTATAGGCATTTGGTAAAAGACTTGAGAGCAAATTTCCTGGTGCTACACTGGTTAACCTTGCTTCAAAGCGTGCTCAAAACTTTTGGTTCTAAATTTTCAACCTTGATTTAGATTTTGGAAGCAAACATTCTTAGTGAAGAATGTGGTTATTTCTTGCTAGTCTTCCCACCACATTCTTAAAAACATACACCTCCCCACTTTGCCAAAAGGCTTTAAAAAATCCCAAACACAAATTGTCAGGAATGCAAATATTTTTGTTCCTCACCCGAATCTTATTTGGCAGGAGGTCAAAAATTTTCCTAGTAGCTTCGCTGAGCAGACTCCAGAGGTGGTGGGAAGGGCTGGGCAGTTTCATGGCCTGACTCAGGCCCTGTAAGGCACTTGGGCGTAACTCAGGACTGGAGAGTGGGGAAGCTGCTTTAAAAACTGCCACCATTAAGCTTTCAACAAAACCCACGATCTGTTCATCAGAGACATGTTTTATCCATGAAGGCACAGATAAGAGAAGGTATTTCTTGATATTCAGCTGAAAGAGAAACCGAAGAGGTCAGATGTAAACAGGCAAGTCTGGGTTTGTAATGCTCAAAACCTCTAGGTCATCACCATGTCTGAGAGTAAAATTAAATTTTAAAAGGTTCAGGTTGCTTCCTAGACCCCCATTTCCCCACAGCTTCATGGGCCAATGGACCAACGATGCCTGTGATGTTAGCTGCTGCAGTGACTTCTGATCTAGGGTGCTTGTGTGGATATATGGCATCTGCCAATCCATCTGTGAACTACTCATCTCAAATCTTGGGTCTTTCCAGTGAGGGGAATAAAATGCTACTTCTCAAAGTACATGACAGTTGCTATTCAGTCTTAAAAGGTCACATTCTCTAGCCAGAAAAGCTACTGGAGATGAAGGCTCAACTGCTGGAAATAGGCTAAACAGAATATTTGATATTATTCATTTCTTCTTCTGAGAAAGCATGAGAAAATAATCAGGGGAACAGGAGTTCTGGGGCCAGTTCTGAGCCAAGAAGAACCAGTCGAGCATGTGAAACTGACCATAGCATCTTAGAGTTCAGGATAGCTAAGAAGGGGTGCGGTAATGAGAGCTATGAGCCATAGACTGTAAGGAAGCAGGCTTCAAAAATTCTTAGAAACGTTAAGTATAATACTAAAGGAGCAGCAAGTCTGAAAGAAGTGTTTTATAATATAAAATCTGACAAAAATCGGTAAATTTCTAAAAAGATCAATGTAGCTGCAAGAGTTACACAATATTTCACATTAAAGAACATGCCATTTCAGATCTTTTTTTTTAAATGAGAAGGTACATAATTAAAAAAAAATGAATTTACAATTTGTTAATTAACAAAGGTAATAAGATTCCTAATCAAAGACGAATGTTAAAAAAAAAAAAAAGGACAGATTTAAAGAAGAAATGGAGGGATAACTAAAACCTAGAAAAATATCTGAGATCAAGAAAACAGGCAGTTAGAATTATAAATGATTTAAAAGGAACAAAGCATTAATAGAACAGTGTTCAAAGCACAGGCTTTTGAGTCAGCTAGTGTTCCCATTGATGAGCTGTATAAGCTTTGCTTAACCTCTACTTGCCTCAGTTTATCAAGCTGTAAAATGGAAACAATTTAAAAAAATCTACTTCTCAGAGGTGAAATAAGTCAGACACAAAAGTTTTCATATTGTATGATTCCATTCTAAAGAATTTCTAAAATTTATATGAAATATAAATGTATATGAAAGTTCTTCAAAGTAACAAAATTATAGAGACCAAAAGAAGATCAATGGTAGCCTGGGTCTGAGATTGGGAGTGGGGATTAACTATAAGTAGGCACAATGGAATTTTTTGGGGTGGTGGAAATGCTATTGATGATGGATGAAAATGTATAAATGTACCGCTGCTGCTGCTAAGTTGCTTCAGTCGTGTCCGACTCTGTGTGACCCCATAGACGGCAGCCCACCAGGCTCCCTGTCCCTGGGATTCTCCAGGCAAGAACACTGGAGTGGGTTGCCATTTTCTTCTCCAATAAATGTACTAAGACTCATCAAATTATACACTTAAAATAGCCATATTTTATGGAATATAAATTATAACTCAATAGAGCTGTAAAAAAATCAGCCTATCAGGGCTGTACATATGCATGCATGCTCAGTTGTGGCCAACTCTTCTGCGACCCCATGGACTGTAGCCTGCCAAGCCTCTCTGTCCATGGAATTCTCTAGGCAAGCATACTGGAGTGGATAGCCATGCCCTTCTCCAGGGGATCTTCCCGACCCAGGGATCAAACCCGTGTCTCTTTTATCTCTTGCACTGGTCGGTGGATTCTCTACCACTAGTGCCACCTGGGAAGCCCCTGTCAGGGTTGAAGAGAGATTAAATCTGATGACTGACAGTGTTCGCTGAGTGCTTACCAGCAGGAGGAATGTAACAAGTGCTCATTAAATGGCAGCTAGATGGGAGCTGCTTGGAGCAGACAGGTAACAGCAGCTACAGATGTCAATAACACTGCCTTTCAATTAAGAAGAATTAGGAGATGTAGGAAAACTTTTTTTAAAAAAAGCACAGAGTAGAGACTAAAGTCAAAAGACAAGGGCTTTTTCAGGAAAGACTACTGTCCTCCACTTTTGATACTAGCATTTTTTTGGGATTCCAAATAATTTGACCTGGGAAGAGAAAAGGAGCCTCGCCTAACTTCTTTGTGGTTAACAAAGCTTTGGGGTTCTTAATCTGGCAGGGAGATTAGTAAAGTGAGTAACAGACTACCTGGAAGATTAGCCGGGGCAATTTGAAAATGTTTGGGCACAGTGTTTAGCCCTGGAAATGCACCTTAAAAACAAGCAAAGTAACAGGGTTCTGTTGGCCAGGTGCCTATTGAAATTTATAAGGAATTCCAGAAGACACTTGGGCATGGGCAGTTCAGCAGACAGTATGGTGATCTGGAAACCCTAAGAGAGCCTCCCGGCTTCCAGGAGTTGAGAACTTGATGTGATGATACTAAGCTGTTGGCCCCTTTTACCATTCTCAAGTAAAAGTAAAAAGTATAAGCCCATGAGAATCTACATGTTAATAAAGAGATCCATATCAGTTTTTAATGCACTCATGAATTACAATAAAGATGATCATATACATAAAAAAAGATGAAATAATGAGAGCTTTTCACCATTCTCAAAGAATTAAAGCCTCCAGCAATAGAAGAATTTAAAAAAGGAGATCATTTAGTTCATAATCAATTGGTGAACCTCTAAGGAATCATGGAATATGCTTTTTTTGTCCTAACTTGAAATGTAACCGAAATGATACATCTTTGCTTATGTCATATCTTTAAATAATCTCACCCCATTCTTCCCACCTACCCTTAGTCTATACCCTGAAAGCTGCTGCCACTTCTGTCACAAAGACTAGGCTGGATCACGTCTTCCTCAGCACTTTACTCAAGCGGAACACCTATGGACAGAGATATCCTGCTCTCTCCCCCTACACCCTCCTACGTACACCCTCTGGGGTCTCTAATTTGATGCCTAACAAAATCCTACCAAGCTTTCAAGGCTCACCTTAATTGCTGCCTTTTTGTGAAAGGGAGGGATGAGGGATTGTTTATCCAAAGCATGTGGATTTGCCTTTCTTTTAATCCCTGCTGTAATGATTATGTAGATCATATAAACAAACAAACCCAGGTTCCAGTAACTCTACAACATTCTACCTGTGTGGTCCTGAGAAAGGAACTTGAATATCTCTGATCATTTCCCCTTTTTCTTGTAATAAACATGAAAAGCATGAAAAGTCAAAAGCATCCATGGTGATGGCTATGGCGGAGTTCCAAGTCTCACAGTTTTCCAATCTCCTGGCCAGCTACTGTCAATTGCTCACTCTTTGTGAGATCCCACTTGTCCACTCTCGACTTTGAGAACTCATACCCAAATGAATGTTGATCTCCCCCACAACAACTATACCCTCCTGTTGCTCAACACCCTTAATTACTACTCACACTCAGACCATGGATCAGAGGTGGCATCACCCACATTCCCAACAGTGTAGTGACATTCTGGGAGGATTGTGCCTGGGTCACCATGATTTCAAGACACAGTTGCTGAATCTCTTCACCTGAAAGGGAGGAAGGGGGAAGAATATCTGTAATGCAGGTAGGTGCCTCTTGTAACTCGTGTTTAGGTTTTAGTGTTCCCAATAACATAGCTAAATGTAAAAGAACTTTCGTATGATGTCTAACAGTAATGGAACTTCAGCAAACCATAAAGTATTTCAAGAGACGTTTTTAGTTGTGAAGCAAATGAATGTATCTACTGGATTAGAGGCCTAAGTCTTGGAACTGGTAAGAATCTTGAACTAGCTTGGCAAATTTCTCTTACAATGTCCAGATAAACCTAAAGACTCAAATACTATTAAAAATTTGAGAAAATTCTAGCTAAAAATTTCATTTCTGTTTTTTTTCTCCTCTCCACCTTGGAATCAGCACATAGACAAATCCAGATCTGGAAGGATTTAAAGAGGTCACATTCTCTAATGATCCAGTCTTTTTTAAGCCTGATCCCCATCAGCAGATACATCTTCCTAACCTGTCAGGAAGCATTTAACAGGAGGCTTCCTGTGTGCTGTTTTGCATCTGTCAGGAATTCTCTGTTCCTTATTAATTCCTGAATATTCAGGAATTAAGAGGAGAGGCAAGCCTCTCCAGGGACTGAGGAATCCAGGGATTTCCTTTGTTAGTTTTTCTATACAGTGATAAGTACCCTATTCCTTTTTATGAACCATATGGTAAAAGTGGTTATTTACAACTCTCTCTTTCATATGGATGACCTCATGTTTTCTTGATAACTTGTAAGTTTTGATTTTATCTCTGCTGAAAATAGCTATCTTGTAGTATAAATATCTACACAATGTTGAATAAAACACCTTTGCTCCATCAGAGCTCTGGTCCCCGTGTCTTTCTTTCTTTCTCTCTCTCTCTCCCCCTCTCTTTTTTAGGCTGGTCCCCTGGAGCGCAGAGGCTCTCTGAGTTCACTTTCCTGCCTGGGCTTCTAAGACCCTCTCGAGAAGGCACTCTGCGCCTTCACCCCATTGAGAGGGCGCCTGAGGCCTTCGTGAACAGAGCAAGCCCCGTGAAGGGGCTTTATTGGCTTTCTGTGTAAACCAAGGAATATCAGCCTCTTTCTCTCCTTTACTTTCTTATCATTGACTCCGGACCACCAGGTTCCAGTCCATTAAAGGACCTCAACACTAACCAGGCCTTTTCTTCTTTCTACTAAAATACCAACATCTTCAACATAGCACATAAAAGTGGGGAGGGGCAGGGGAACATAGTTTTCAAATGAAATCTGTGGATATGTAGTATGGTGACACCATATCTTACATAGGATTAGGTTCAAATGAAAGCATTCAAATGAAAAACTGTGTTTAGTTAAAATCATCTTTGATTATCCTGTAAATTGCACATAAATTATAGTATACAAATCTTTTTGTATATCATATGTAAGTAAGCACCTACTGTAAATAATAGAGCACTCATGCAAATAAACATATATATAATCCATAACTTATAGCACTGTTAAAGTTGTTCTCGCTCCCTCTTTTTTGGAGTTGGGGGTGCAAATATTGATATATGAAGCTAAATTTCCATATGCTAATATGTTAGCTCCATCACAGAATTTGCTTTGGACAAACAGAGGTGTGCATTCCCTTTACCTCTCACCACAAAGTACCCGGGATAAACAGAATAATCTGTCTACATCTAACCTCTGGAATTTGTGAATATGTTCCCTTGCTTGGCAAAGGAACTTTGCAGATGTGATTAAGGTTAAAGACCTTGAGATGGGGAGATTATCCTGGATTATTCAAATAGACCTTTTCTGCCTTCAGAGAATCGGAAAGATGACAGCATGAGGATTCTTTAGCCCTCTGCTGCTTGCGCTGAAGACCAAGAAAGGGAGCCACAAGCCACGGACTGGGCATCCTCTAGAAGCTGGGAAAGGGAGGGGAATGGATTCTTCCCTTTTCAATCTGCTTGGACTGCTATAACAAAACACTCCAGACTGGGTGGTCTGTAAACAACAGAGACTTATTTCTCACAGTCCTGGTGGCTGGAAGTCCAAGATCAGGGTGTCAGCATGGTTGGGTGTCTGGTGAGAGCCCTCTTCTGAGTTGCAGTCTGCTGGCTTCTTTCTGTGTCTTCACAGTGTGGACTGAGGAGTTTTGTGGACCTCTTATTTATTTATTTTTCTGGTTGGTTTTGGTTTTTATTAACAGCTTTGTTGAGATACAATTCGCATAGCATATACTTTACCCATTTAAAGTGTTAACAGTTCAGTGATTTTTAATATATTAACAGAATTGACCATCACCACAATTTTTAACATTTTCAACACTCCCAAAAGAAATGGCACACCTTGTAGCAGCTACTCCTAAGTTTTTCCAAATCCCCCCAACTACAGGCAACCACTAAACCACATTCTGTCTCTAGACTGGTTGGCTGGGGGACATGACTATAAACGGGATCATTATGTGCTCCTTGGTGTGCAAACTAGCTCTAGGACTATAAGGATCAGGGAAGCAAAAGTCACAGCCTGGGAATGTTTGCCCTGCAGAGATGGAAAGTCCCGAGGGCAGGGAAGGCTACTGGTGTGCGGGAGTGCACAGGGGCAAGGAGGAGCGATGGGAGCTGCAGTTCCTTCTAACCCAGATCCTAGAGCTTCCAGGTGGAACACGTTAAGGTCCTGGGGGCCTGCAGTGGCCACAAGGGTCCTTTATCTCACCTTCCCTGTCAGCCTTAGCTCCGGAGGGCACAGTGTCCAATCAATTCCACAAACAAGGAAAATAGATCCCTGCTTGATGATCTGCTGAAGTTGCAAGCCATCCAGCTTGTGGCGAGATAGGCTTGACTCTCCAGCCTGCCAGGTGAAAGCTTGTCTGACCACATACCCTCCAAGAAGGCCCACCCCTGGAGTCCACTTAATTCCCCTAGCCGAGAGGGGGGTGCTCAGTCTCACATAGCCTGCCATCCTTACCCAAAGGACCCTGCCATGGCATGATTCAGCCTCGGAGCTGAGGGCTCCTGTCTCCTTTCAGCCAGGAAAGTCCCCACCCTTGGCAGATCCCTGGCAGTTACCACACAGGCCAAGTAATCAAACTCCTGCATTTTATTCTGTGGAAAGCCCCGGCCCTACCTAGCCCTGACCCTGTCTCCAGGGCTAGCGGAAGGTAGAGAAGCTCTGGGTGCTTGTGCAGGAGGCGTAGGGCACGGCCCAGGAACGGATCTGCAGGGTGTGGAAGGTGAGGGGTGGGTTGGGGCCCAAGGAGCCTGGGTTCAGGGACTCAGTGTGAGGCTCCATGACAGTCATGGGAACCGCATAAGACAGCATCTGGGGCTGGTCGTCCTGGCGTCTCACCGTGCCCTTGCCCAGCAGGTGCAGGATGCAGGAGAGAATGTCAGCACTGCCGCAGGTGGATCCCCTGCCAAGGCTGCTGACCAGGCCCCTGGGAGGACACGGGCCCTTCTGCCAAGCCTCCAGCACCAGGCAGACAAGCTGGTTGATGTGCAGCCCCTCATCCCCATGGGCTTTGAGGATTCGGATGATGAGGCAGTTAAGAAGGTTCCGTCTCTTCTCCAAGTTCCGGCCCTCTTCGTCCTCAGCTTTCAGGTATGTCTGAGCTGGGATGAGCCACACGTTGCCCCTCCGAGGCCTGGGTTCCTCGCTGCCGTCTCGAATCTTGAGCAACCCTGCTGGGGTGTCCTTTGTCTCATCAAGGTCCAGGGGGCCCCTTGAGGAAGTCAGAGGCCCAATTGCCTGATTCAGCATGTCTGGAGGGAGCCCCGAGAGGGCCAGCAGACTCTCCACAAAGACCGCCTTCAGCTTGTTGAAATGCAGCAGCAGCCACATCTGCACGGTGGACACATGCAGCATCTGGTCCCCAAACTGCAGCTCTGCCCGGCCCAGCCACGTCCACTGCAGTCGCCTTTGCAGGCCGCTCCAGGGCAGGGCAGCTCTGACACTTGTTGTAGAAGTTGGAGTATCAGTTCAAGGTGCCCCTCAGGTAGGCAGGCAGGCAGGTTCTGGGGTTGAGCGTGTGGCAGATGGAGGCGGTGGGCCAGCAGCGTGGTGACAGGACGAGCACAGACACTTCTGGCATCGCCCCTTCATAGTAGAGATCCTCTCGTACTCCTCCTCCCCCGCCATGCTGGCTGTTGCTGCTGCCGCCAAGGCCGCAGCTTCCAGCTCAGCTTCCTCCCCAGTCCCTCTCTCATGGCCCCTGCCACTGGCGTCACGGCTCACCTGTATCTTCTTCTCTGTGTCCTCCAGCTTCAGGAGTTCCTGATCAAGCCGCTGGAGCTGGTATATGTGGAGCTGGCGCTGCAGCTCCTCTGAGGTGCTCAGGCTCTGCAACATCTGCTGGGGGAGGCAGTTGGGGAAGCAGGGGCCGATCTGCTCCAGCACGGCCCCCTCCCACCAGCTCGAGCCCATGCCCAGGAGACGGTCCGCCATGTAGTGCTGGTAGTAATGCTTGAAAGTAGTGGCTATCTCCAGACCAGAGAAGATGAGGATGGTTTCCAGGCATAGCTGCAGTTGGGCCAGCATCTCCATTCCCCGTGCCCCACCGATCCAGCTGCCCTGGATCCGCTGGTCGATGTGTTGGGCAAACTGCTCGCTCAAGTGGCCAGCTCTGAGGAAAGGCAGCTTCAGCAGGGCACCGGCACAGCCATTCTGCAGCGCCAGCAAAAAGGCTGCCCATGGCCCAAACAGCTCAGAGCTCGCCTTCTGCAGATTACCGAAGTGTTCGCAGTAGTGGGGCACAAAGTCATCGTCCTGCCAGCATGAGGTCAGAAAACTGTGCACCTGCTCCTCCACCACCGCCCGCCAGTAGCGCGTCAGGTTTCTCATGATGCTGCTGGGAAGCCCCTGGGTGGCCAGGGAGCTCCAGTCGTGGCTTCTGTTTCTGCCCTTGGGCCTAGGCGAGGCCGCCACCACGTGGGGCGCTTCACAGGGCTCCACGTGCACCAGCAGGTGGGTGATGCGGCACATCCAGGAGGAGAATGCTGCCACGTGGCTCTGCGGGTTGTGGGCAGCCTCCTGACACTCCAGGTACTGGTCCAACAGCCAGCCCAGGGGGCTGACGCCTTCTTCATCAGGGCAGGTGATGTTCTGCACCAGGGGGCTGACCAAGGCCTCCCAGTAGGTCTTGCCCAGCGCCTGGGCAGCCTCTTCGTCAGGGAGGAAGCGACTAGCAAAGTTCTTCTCGTGGCGTAGGGCCCCGTTGAGTCTGGAGCTCAGGTGCAGGAGTCCCCTGCGGTCCTCCGCGATGTCCTGGCTCCAAGCCTGCACCTGGACCATGTAGAAGAGGCGCATGTGGCGGCACAGCTGCTCCTGGAACACCAGCCAGAACGTGGGCTTGGGGCCCAGGACCTCCAACCCCCAAATACACGTGTCAATGCCGCCCTGTTGGCAGCGCTTTATGCGGATCTGGATGATGGGCCAGATGCGGCTCAGGTTCTCCAGGAGGACCACCTGGCTGGCGGAGGACATCACGTTCACCGAGTTGAGTTCCGTGTTAAGGGAGGTGGTGCTGTCACCCCCGAACACCACCACCCTGGCCGGCATGTAGCTCAAGTCCTCGCTAGCCACCAGAAGAGCCAGCTGCCTGATGAGGATGCCCTGCTGCATGTGCAGGGTGATATGGTGGGAGCCGGCACTGCTGTTGGACTCCCAGTAGGTCTTGGGGTTGCAGTCCGTCAGCTTGCTGGCCCAGTGCAGGTTGGACAACACCTCCACCTTCTCCCAGCACTTGTCCTCCTCCACCTCCATGCTAGAGCCCTGGCACAGGTATCTGAGGAACACATTGAAGAAGGGGATGTTGATGGGGTGCTGGGTTCTTCTGTGGTCTTCGATCTGGCCCAGCACCATCTGGATACAGCCTCCCAGGATGTTGGTGGTGAGCTTCCGGTAGAGGTGGGCATGCTTCTCGCACTTGAACACCATGTCCCGCAGCTCCTGAGCCAGCTCCAGCTCTCCCAGGTGCTTTCCCAGGGCCTTGGAGATGGCATCCCAGGCTCCCAGCTGATTGAGCACCACGGCATAGTCCCTGCTTACGGAGGCCAGGCGGTGCAGGAAGAGGATCAGCTCCTGGAGCACCTCTTGGTCAGTGTTTGGGGACCGCAGGCAGGCCATGCAGGTGTCCATAGCTTCATGCCAGGGGAGCAGTAGTGCCTCAGGGAAATCCACCAGCTGCATCAGGATTCTCAGAACAGCCAGGTGCAGGGGCTTGTTGGCGGCAGGAGTGTTGAGGCTCCGCATGAGCACGAGGAAGGGCTGGGGCTGCCGCTGCAGTTGCAGGAGGAGGGGCTTGGCCTCTCCCTGCCAGGGCCCCCTCTGAGCGGAACGCTCCCTCCAGATCCAGGAAGATTTTCCCAGCTGGACCGAAACCCTCTGCCAGATGCTGCAGCGGTGTGTTGGAGCCCTGAATTGGGGCTTCTTTTGCTTCCACTCTGGCTGCGTCAGCTGATTCCTGAGGCCGGGCCCGGGCTTCCAGTAAGGACGGGTGGGCCGGCTGCCCTGCCAGGGCCTCGGGCTGTACTTCCTGTAGACGCGGCAGTTGAGCACATCCCTGAGGGCGCTGTTGTCAAGTCACTGTGGCAGAGCCAGCAGCAGGTCTTGGGCCACCTCCGTGGGCATAGCCAGTTCAGCCAGGATCTCGTCATCCAGAACCTCCCTGTCCAGGTTCTCCTGAAGGATCTGGAGAACCTCCTGATGGTTGGGGCTGTCCAGCTTCTTGAAGAAGAAGAGGAGCTCCCACCACTCGGCCTGGGTCAGGTGTTCACTCTCCTCAGTCAGTGTCCTCGTCCGCAGGCCACACGTAGGGCACAGCATAGAGCTCGGTCATGGGCTTCCAGTGCCAGTACGGCAGGGCTGTACCCATGGCTGCACTGACCACTGCCCCCTGGTACTCATAAGCAGCCTCAACCATGTTCTCAATGTCTTCCTCAAAGCCCAGAATCTCCAGCATGTGCCAGTACACCCAACAGGTGTGGCCTGTTGACTCCAACAGCACCTGCACGGGGGCACACCATTGTTGCTCTGCCGGAATTTGCCCTCGTCGCCCACGCTGATCTCATAGTCATCCAGCATCCACACTCGCATGCCTGGCTGCAGTGCATCCCGCATGTACAAGGCATAGGTATTGCCACTTGCGAACTCAGAGCGAGGTCGAAACCTCCTTGACCTCCTGCAGGAAGGCAAGGCCTGGGCAGATGGGAGCCCTGGGCCCTCATCCACCAGCTGGGGCTGGAAGATGGAACCAGAGGGCTATCCTGAGGACCCCTGTCTGCTCCAGGCCTGGTCCCAGCGCATGGCCTGCACCAGCTCTGAGATCAGCGTGCCCACAGCCTTGCTGAACTCCAGCTCCAGGCGACCCCTCTCCCCACTCAGCTCCTCAGGAGTAGAGTGCGGGGCTCCTGGTTCTGCAGCAGTGTCATTCAACTGATCCAGGAGGAAGGTGACATGCAAATAGCGCTTCACCAGGGAGAAGAGCAGCCTTCCTGGGACCTGTGGCAGCTGAATGCTCTCAAAAGACAATGGGTGTTCAGAGAGCATGGCCTGTGCAAACAGTGCCAGCAGAGCACAGCAGCTGTCAAAATCCAGGCGTTTCTCAATGGCCTCTTGCTGGCTTAGTGAGAAAAGGATCTGGTTCCAGGTCCTAGCATCATGGGAGGCCAGGGTTTGAATCATCCAGCCCACGCTCCAGCGAATCGATAATCGGGACTGCTAAGCATGTGCATGAGCAAGTCCAGGACCTTTGGGTCTTTGAAGACCCCGGTGAGGGGCTCAATGCTGGCATAGGCACTGAGCATGTGGACAGTGTGGAGCAGAGGAGCGGGAGGAATGGTGCCCACACATTCCTCCAGCTGCCGAAGTGCCCTCTGAATCAGAGACTTCATGTCGGTTTCCATCTCCCCCAGCACGGATTTGTCCAGTGCTCCAGCCTCCCCTGCTGTCTCCTGGGAGGGCCCGATGACCTGGCCATCCTCACCCAGCATCTTGTGGCAGTTGGCATAAATTTCATCATTGGACATCCATAGCAGGATGTGCTCAGCCTTGCAGTCCACGTGGTTGGAGCCCCCTTCCCCATCATCCCCACACCGGAGGATGAGCCAGAGGATCTGGTACTCAGGATGCCCATCATGGCCCACTCGCTGGCGGATCAGCTCGTCCGGATAAGCGTGCAAGTCGGGCCCCAGGGGCACCCTGAATTCCCTGTAATGGAGTTCCCCCACCATCTTGGTACCTCAGAAGTCGATGGGGGTCCCAGCATGAGGCCTGTCCTTCACCAAGCTAGGAATGTGGCACAGACGATGGCAGCGGCGCTGGTGGAGATTTGGGCTCTGCCTGGGCCCCCAAAGGGGTCGAGGTGGACTGTGGACCTCTTTTAGAAGGACACTAATTCCATTCATGAGGGTTCCTCATGACCTAATTGCCCTTGAAGGACCCACTCCCTAATACCATCACACTGAGGGTTAGGATCTCAACATATGCATTTTCAGGGAACACAAACATTCAAGCCACATCACTCCCCTGGGCAACAATGGAAGGAATGTTGTTCTGCTGATACCCTGATCTTAGTGAAGTGAGAACTATGCTGGATTTCTGACTTACAGAACTATAAGATAATAAATCTGTATAGTTTCAGGCCACTAAGTCTGTGGTAATTTGTTACGGCAGCAACAGAAAACTAATACAGCATCCCATAGGGCATTTAGTTGAAACCTGGAGTTCTGGAAGTGCAGCCTGATAACCATCAAATCAGGCTTTCTGTGCTCTACACTGCACACCCAGAAACATGCACATCTCAGTCAAGTACTGTTTTGATGAGTGCATCTGGTATGTCTTCAAATGTCCTCCTCAGCTATTTAAAAAGTGACTCAATGAAGTAACCCAGCTGTCCCACCCAAGAAGGCAAACCTTACATTCCCAGAGGTCCATTCAGTCACTATCAATTGTGACCCCAAAAATCTCATTTTCTATTCAGGTCACAACCTAAAAGCAGAGTCTGAAGACCAAAAAACACATGATATTTACCAAAGTTTAGCCTCATAAGTGGAGAGAGGAGAGCAGCCCAGTTCACAGGAGGATACTGGTGGTTTTCTCCAACAGTTGCTATGGGTTTCATCACAACTTTGAGAAGGGAAGGGGGCACAGATTCAGGGCCTGCAACAGAAAGGAAAAAAATAATAAAACACCTCAATAGCATCATGAAAGTGAAAGATGCCACTTGCCCTCCTTTCTACTCATTTCAAAGGATTTGGTATCACAGCTTCAGCTGTGTTCAGGCTTTCAATTCTGTGCCCTTAAAGTCAATCCTACTTGCTACAGACTTTGCTCCCTCTATTCTCCTTTCTCTTATTTGTTTTCAGTCTTTCCTTCTTGTCTGGATAGGAATGTTCCACATTGCTAATTAACTCTCTTCCATGCTCTCGCATATCTTTTCATTGAATTTCCTAAAAAGAGTAACTTACTCTATGTTACTGCCTTATCGCTCACTCATTCCTTAATCTACTTCCAGAAGAGGAGATAATTACTGCCACTCAGGTCTATCCCCTTCTCAGGATAAGGGTCACTTTGGTCCCTGAGGCTCTAAATGGTTACACTCTGTCCCATGCACTCCTTGCTGCTGCTTCTCCTCAGCTTGTGCCGTGGCTGACGGCAGGTGAACACACAAAATAGCTAATCCATACTTTAACCAGCTATCTAAGACACAGCACCATGACTTTAGTGATAAATTCTTAAAAAAAATTTTTTTTTTTCAGGTGGGAGGTAATTTGAAATTGAAAAAATCAGATGCTCTAGCAGTTTTGAGTGGAGCCATAAGGTAAAGCCAAGGTTGGAGTAGCCAGTGAGGATCATGAAGAAGTGAAGTTACAAGGAGGTCAGAAATGATGTATGAAAAACTAGGAGACCAAGAAGGAGAAGTAAAAGCAGCAGCAGGATCAATATAGGCAGCAGAAGGCAAATGAGCATTAGCAGAAAGAGAAGCAGAATTAACAAAAGGGGGAAAAAAAAAGCAGGGGTGGAGTCAGAAGACAAAGCAGCAGACACCAAAATAGGGGAAAGCCAAGATGAGGGCAGGGTGAGCAAGAGGAAAACTGCTACAGAAAGTAGTGTGGGAAAAGGAAAAGTACAAGAGAAAGGAGAAGCAGAGGCAGGAGAGCAGCAAAATCAGCAGACTCTGAAAAGTGGGAAAGCAGAAGTGGGCACAGAGTCAGCAAAAAGAGAAACAGGTGCTGAAAGGAGAAACATGGGAAAAGGAGAAGCAGAGGCAGAATAAGCAGAAGAATCAGCAGACCATGAAAAGCGGGAAAGCAGAAGTGGGCACAGAGTCATCAAAAAGAGAAACAGCTGCCAAAAGGAGAAGCATGGGAAAGGAGAAGCAAAGGCAGAAAATGCAGAAGAATCAGCAGACCATGAAAAGTGGGAAAGCAGAAGAGGGGACAGAGTCAGCAAAAAGAGAAACAGCTGCTGAAAGGAGAAGCATGGGGAAGAAGAAGTGCAGGAGAAAGGAGAAGCAGAAGCAGAACAAGCAGCAGAAGCAGAACAAGCATCAGAATCAGTATATCATGAAAAGTGGGAAAGCAGAAGTGGGGACACAGTCAGCAAAAAGAAAATCAGTAGACAAAAGAGAAACAGTTGCCACAGAAGAGAAACAGCAAAGAAAGGGGAGGAGAAGAGGCAGAACAAGCAGTAGACCATGAAAAGGAGGAAAGCAGAAGAATAGCCAAAAGCAGAAGGAGAAGCATGGGAAAAGGAGAAGCAGAAGCAGAATAAGCAGCAGAATCAGCAGACCATGAAAAGTGGGAAAGCAGAAGTGGGGATAGAGCCACAGAAAGAGATACAGTTGCCAAAAGGAGAAGCATAGGAAAAGGAGAAGCACCAGAGAAAGGAGAAGCACCAGAGAAAGGAGAAGCAGAGGCAGAACAAGCATAGAATCAGTAGACCATGAAAAGTAGGAAAGCAGAAGTGGGGACACAGTCAGCAAAAAGAGAAACAGTTGCCAAAAGGAGAAGCATGGGAAAAGGAGAAGCACCAGAGAAAGGAGAAGCAGAAGCAGAACAAGCATAGAATCAGTAGACCATGAAAAGTGGGAAGCAGAAGAGGGGACACAGGCAAAAGAGAAACAGTTGCCAAAAGGAGAAGCATGGGAAAAGGAGAAGCACCAGAGAAAGGAGAAGCACCAGAGAAAGGAGAAGCAGAAGCAGAATAAGCAGCAGAATCAGCAGACCATGAAAAGTGGGAAAGCAGAAGTGGGGACACAGTCAGCAAAAAGAGAAACAGTTGCCAAAAGGAGAAGCATGGGAAAAGGAGAAGCACCAGAGAAAGGAGAAGCACCAGAGAAAGGAGAAGCAGAGGCAGAACAAGCAGCAGAATCAGCAGACCATGAAAAGTAGGAAAGCAGAAGTGGGGACACAGTCAGCAAAAAGAGAAACAGTTGCCAAAAGGAGAAGCATGGGAAAAGGAGAAGCACCAGAGAAAGGAGAAGCACCAGAGAAAGGAGAAGCAGAGGCAGAACAAGCATAGAATCAGTAGACCATGAAAAGTAGGAAAGCAGAAGTGGGGACACAGTCAGCAAAAAGAGAAACAGTTGCCAAAAGGAGAAGCAAAAAGGAGAAGCACAGAGAAAGGAGAAGCACCAGAGAAAGGAGAAGCAGAGGCAGAACAAGCAGCAGAATCAGCAGACCAGAAAAGTAGGAAAGCAGAAGTGGGGACACAGTCAGCAAAAAGAGAAACAGAAAAAGAAGCATGGGAAAAGGAGAAGAGAACCAGAGAAAGTAGAAGCAGAAGCAGAACAAGCATAGAATCAGTAGACCATGAAAAGTGGGAAAGCAGAAGAGGGGACACAGTCAGCAAAAAGAGAAACAGTTGCCAAAAGGAGAAGCATGGGAAAAGGAGAAGCACCAGAGAAAGGAGAAGCACCAGAGAAAGGAGAAGCAGAGGCAGAACAAGCAGCAGAATCAGCAGACCATGAAAAGTAGGAAAGCAGAAGTGGGGACACAGTCAGCAAAAAGAGAAACAGTTGCCAAAAGGAGAAGCATGGGAAAAGGAGAAGCACCAGAGAAAGGAGAAGCAGAAGCAGAACAAGCATAGAATCAGTAGACCATGAAAAGTGGGAAAGCAGAAGAGGGGACACAGTCAGCAAAAAGAGAAACAGTTGCCAAAAGGAGAAGCATGGGAAAAGGAGAGAAGAAAGGAGAAGAATCAGAGAAAGGAGAAGCAGAGGCAGAACAAGCAGCAGAATCAGCAGACCATGAAAAGTAGGAAAGCAGAAGTGGGGACACAGTCAGCAAAAAGAGAAACAGTTGCCAAAAGGAGAAGCATGGGAAAAGGAGAAGCACCAGAGAAAGGAGAAGCACCAGAGAAAGGAGAAGCAGAGGCAGAACAAGCAGCAGAATCAGCAGACCATGAAAAGTAGGAAAGCAGAAGTGGGGACACAGTCAGCAAAAAGAGAAACAGTTGCCAAAAGGAGAAGCATGGGAAAAGGAGAAGCACCAGAGAAAGGAGAAGCAGAAGCAGAACAAGCATAGAATCAGTAGACCATGAAAAGTGGGAAAGCAGAAGAGGGGACACAGTCAGCAAAAAGAGAAACAGTTGCCAAAAGGAGAAGCATGGGAAAAGGAGAAGCACCAGAGAAAGGAGAAGCAGAGGCAGAACAAGCAGCAGAATCAGCAGACCATGAAAAGTGGGAAAGCAGAAGAGGGGACAGAGTCAGCAGAAAGAGAAACAGCTGCCCAAAGGAGAAGCATGGGAAAACGAGAAGTGCAGGAGAAAGGAGAAGCAGAGGCTGAACAAGCAGCAGAATCAGCAGACTATGATAAGAGGGGAAACAGAAGGGGAAACAGAGTCAACAAAAAGAAAACCAGCTGCAAAAAGGAAAAGCATGGGAAAAGGAGAAGCTAAGGTAGAAAAAGCAGCAGAATCAGCAGACCCTGAAAAAGGGAGAAATAGATGTGGGGCAGAGTCAGCAAGGGAAAGCCAGTTACAAAAGGAGCCTAGAAAAACGGGTGGTGTATGCAGAATCAGCAAGAAACGTAGAACAATTAGTAGAAGTTGAAAAACAGGGAGAAGCAGAACCAGAAACAGAATCAACAAAAGATCAAACAAGTGAAGAAATGAGAAGCATAGGGAAAAAGAGAAACATATAAAAATGGACAGAGTTTGAATAGACATTTTCCCAAAGATGGTACACAAATAGCCAAAAGAGATATGAAAAGATGCTCAACATTACTAATCAACAAAAAATGCAAACCGAAACCACAATAAGACATCAGCTTATAAATATTAGATTGGCTACTATTTGGAAAAAAAAAAGAGTGAAAAGAAAAAAATAACAAGTGTTGGCAAGAATGTGAGGAAACTAGAACCCTTATACGCTTTTGGTGGGATTATAAAACAGAAGAACCATGATGGAAAACAGTAAGATGACTTCTCAGAAAATTAAAAATAGACCTACCTTATAACCTAGCAATCCCACTTTCAAAATTGAAAGAGTTTCAAAGAGACATTTGTATGCTTATATTCGTACTATTGACAATAGCCAAGAGCAACCCAAATGTCCATTGATGGATAAGTGTATAAACAAAATGTGATATATACATAAAGTGGAATAGTATTCAACTTTAAAAAGAAAAGAAATGCTGTTATATGCTACAATGTGTCCTCAACTTTGAGGACACTATGCTAAGTGAGATAAACCAGTTGCAAATAAGACAAATGCTATATCAGTTCAGTTGCTCAGTCATGTCCGAGTCTTTGTGACCCTGTGGACTGTAGCACGCCAGGCTTCCCTGTCCGTCACCAACTCCCAGAGCTTGCTTAAACTCATGTCCAAGGAGTCGATGATGCCATCCAACTATCTTATTCTCTGTCATCCCTTTCTCCTCCTGCCTTCAATCTTTCCCAGTGTCAGGGTCTTTTCCAATGAGTCAGTTCTTCGCATTAGGTGGCCAAAGTATTGGAGCTTCAGCATCAGCCTCAGTCCTTGCAATGAATATTAAGGACTGATTTCCTTTAGGATGGACTGGTTTGATCTCCTTGCAGCCCAAGGGACTCTCAAGAGTCTTCTCCAAGTGAAAAACATGGAGTGAAAGTGAAAGTTGCATCCGACTCTTTGGAACCCCATGAACTGTATGGAATTCCTAGGCCAGAATACTGGAATGGGTAGCCTTTCCCTTCTCCAGAGGATCTTCCCAATCCAGGGATCGAACCCAGGTCTCCCACATTACAGGCAGATTCTTTACCAACCGAGCTATCAGGGAAGCCCGTTCCTCTCCAACACCACAGTTCAAAAGCATCAATTCTTTGGCGCTCAGCTTTCTTTATGGTCCAACTCTCACATCCATACATGACTACTGGAAAACCATGGCTTTGACTAGATGGACCTTGGTTGGCAAAGTAATGTCTCTGATTTTTTTTTTGTTTGTTTTAAATATTTTTTTTTTTTCGTTTCATACATGACATTTCACATGTTTCAATGCCATTCTCCCAAATCTTCCCACCCTCTCCCTCTCCCACAGAGTCAATATGGTGTCTAGGTTGATCATAGGTTTTCTTCCAAATGCTATGATTTCACTTAAATCCAGCAAGTAGAATAGTCAAATTAACAGATAGGGAAGGTAGAATGGTGGTTACCAGGATCAGGGAAGGAAGAAAGGGTAGTTCTTGCTTAATGGGTACAAAGTTTCAGTTTTGCAAGATAAAAACATTCCAGAAATTAGTTTCACAATGATGTGAATATAGTGTAATCCTATATAAACGTATTCTTAAAAATGGTTATGATGGTAAATTTTATGTTTTTTATACTTTAAAAAAGTTAGAAAAAAGGGGGGACTTTTGGTTTTCAGTTCTACATGTAAGAGCTTGGCAATTACCACTCTATTATAAACGTAAAAAGCTAAACAGACAGAAGAATCAACAACTCTCTTGGATCCTTAAGAAAGGGAAGAGCAGAGGGCAAGATGTTGTCTCCAAAACCAGAGAGACAGATGAATACAGGGAGTCATGGCTTATCTGAGCAGAAACTCAGAGTGGAGAATGCTGCTTGAACAGTGCTGGGGCAGGAAGATCTGAACTACCTTTTGTGAAATGCTGGAGGCTCTATGTAGACAAGTCCTATGCCAACAAATTTGATAACCTAGATGAAAGCTATCTACAGACTCAACACAATACCTATAAAATTTCAACAACTTTTTTTGCAGAAATGGAAAAGCTGATTGTCAAATTTATATGAGATTGCAAAGGGGGCCCAAATAGTCAAAACAATTTCAAAAAAGAAAAACTTAAAGGACTCACACACATACCAATTTCAAAACTTACCACAGAGCTATAGTAATTAAAACAGAGTGGTACTGGCAAATCTAAGGATAGACATGTATTAAAAATGGAATAGAATTGGGAGGCCAGAAATAAACCCAACATTTATGGTTAACTGATTTTTGACTAGGGTGCTAAGAGCACTCAATAGAAGAAAGAAGGTGTCTCTTCAACAAGCACTGCTGGGATGACTGGATATTCACATGCAAATAATGAAGCTGGATCCCTACTAATACTAATACCATACAGAAAAACTAACTTAAAGTAGATCAGTGACAATATAAGAAACTATAAAACTCTTGGAAGAAAACATAAAGATAAGTCTATTGATCTGGTCATGGATTCTTAGGAATGACCAAAAACATGAGCAACAAAAGGAAAAAAATAAATTGGATTGGGGGTGATGAACACTGTTCTGTAATTTGATACTGGTGACAGTTGCATAATATTGTGAATGTACTAAATGCCACTGAATTGTAGACTTCAAAATGGTTACAAGGGTAAATTTTATGTTATATGCATTTCAGCACACACACACAAACACAAAAGAAGAGAAAGGGGTGAAGCAGTCTTTGGGAGGAAAGGCAGGATCCATGATACGATGCAGCCCTGGCAAGGTAGACAGAAAGAGCAAGATGAAGTCTTGATGCCTGATATCTTCCTGCCTCTGATACTCTGAGGGCTGAGAATAGTATCTGTCCTTGTATTTCTGAGAAACCTATGAATCCTTGCAGTAAATATTGAGTCACTTGAAGCGAGTCACTGTTTTCTATAATAAAAAGCACTATAACATAATTTCTATCACTGCCTACACTCTTTTACTCATAGGTTCACAGACTACTTATGCATTGATGACTAGTAAACACATCCTTCTAAGCCAGGCCTTTCTCTGATGTTTAGGAACTTCAGCTATCTCAAGGATCAGCATGTTTTCTTAGTCGTCACCAACAAACCTCCTTATCTTTGCCTCTGCTGACTTGGGAAGGTAAGATTAGTAGTGTGCTTTCCAGTGCTGTTTGTCTCCCTGCCAACAAACACTTTTTTGCTTTTTGAAAATGTTAAAAGCTCAATGCCCCTGCCACTCTTCTATGCTGTGTTACCAGTAACTGGTATTCCACCTTGTGATATAATACTAGGAGTTCAGGAGATATTATCAGGGAGTTAACTATTGCTATTACAAGAAGAATTTCTAACCAAAAAAAAGTAAATATATTCATAAACACATTCACTTATTCAGCTAAGGATCTACTAGCTACCAGACAGTGGAAACTGTGTCCAACATGGCAGAAGAAGTCACCGTGGAGCTGACATTCTAGTGAGAGGACGAACAGATGAGGAAAAATCAGGCATGAGTAAAAAAAATGCTGTGATAGGAATTACCTGGTTGGGTATTCACATAACTGTATACTGAGTATATACACGTGGTGACTGTCCACACACAAAGTTGGCTGCAAACTGGGGTCTTTGATTTCACAAAACAACAATAACAACAACAAAATTTAAGATGCTTTTTGGGGGACTTTTGGCTCACAATTCACAGAAATAGTCTGATGAATTGGCAGATAGTGTAGTGACAATCTGGGCATAGAATTATTCTTCTGTCCTATTGAGGACATAAATCCAGTTCTATATTGGAAATCTTTTAATTCATAAGCAGATTTCTATTAAATTTTTTCTCAGATCAAGTGTTTTTATAATTATATAAAATTATATCCCAGTTCCTTCTACAGAATTCACTAGGAAATTTGAACTTTCCAGAGGATCTAGAGAATCAGGGAAGACATTAAACCTGTCCTCTAAACCAGGTCTCAATGTGAAATATGACTATTTTCTAGATCCTTTATTGTTTAGGGGCTTCCCTTGTGGCTCAGCTGGTAAGAAATCCGCCTGCAATGTGGGAGACCTGGGTTCAATCCCTGGGTTGGGAAGATCCCCTGGAGAAGGGAAAGGCTACCCACTCCAGTATTCTGGTCTAGAGAATTCCACGGACTGTATAGTCCATGGGGTCGCAAAGGGTTGGACACGACTGAGCGACTTTCACTTCACTTCACTTCACTTTTTGCTTAGACAACGAACTCTCCCTTGACAGGACAACAAAACTTTCACCAGTACCTGCACATCACTGTCTACACACTTTGTATGTTGTTTCTACACTCTTTAGAACTGACCTAATATACAAGGTTTCCTGGTGGTGAGAGGGTAATAGACAGGAAGGCCAGCAGTCTCCAAATGGAGGAAACAGGCTGCAAGCCTCAGATATTTCTTATCTCTCTCTTAATTGGCAGGAGGAAACCAATAAGTGTTAGATTTTTTCCCCTTCTCTATACAAATTTAAAAGGAAGTATCTCTTAAAATTCTGTGTTGCCATGATGACACCTGGCTCCACCTGAACTTTTCTCAAACCTTGAGCTAACCAATGTGTTTTTCTTATGGAAATGTTTGTCTTAAGGTATGTTAATGAACTATGTCTTTACCCTAGACTCTGTCTTTCTTCAAGTCAGTTCCACCTAAGACTCAGAACCAATTTGACAAACCTGTATGTTTCACTCATACACTGTTCTCCTAATCTAATCATTTTATGGCCTGGGATGACTCACCTGGTGCCAATGTTATCTCAAAATGCATGTTGTGGGTGAGGGGCCTGGTGCCACTCTCAGTTTTGAGAAATCTCCTTTCTATAATTAACAGCTTGCTAGTAGGAGAAGGCAATGGCACCCCACTCCAGTACTCTTGCCTGGAAAATCCATGGATGGAGGAGCCTGGTAGGCTGCAGTCCACGGGGTCGCTAAGAGTCAGACACACCTGAGCGACTTCACTTCCACTTTTTACTTTCATGCACTGGAGAAGGAAATGGCAACCCACTCCAGTGTTCTTGCCTGGAGCATCCCAGGACGGGGAAGCCTGGTGGGCTGCCGTCTATGGGGTTGCATAGAGTTGGACATGACTGAAGTGACTTAGCAGCAGCAGCAGTAGCTATATAAGATCCAGCTAAAGACTAGCAGGGGGGCACTCTTTCTGCCCTCTTCTGATGTCTATGTCAGAAGCTTTCTCTATCTCTTTTATTCTTTGGTGGTAGTTTAGTCACTAAGTAGTGTCTGACTCTTGCGACCCCATGGACTGTAGCCTGCCAGGCTCCTCTGTCCACAGGGATTCTCCAGGTAAGAATACTGGGGTGGGTTGCCATTTCTTTCTCCAGGGGATCTTCCCAACCCAGGAACTGAACCCAGGTCTCCTGCATTGCAGGTAGATTCTTTACCGACTGAGCTCCAAGGGAAGATATCTATACTTTACACTTTAATAAAACTTTACTACACAAAAGCTCTGAGCGATCAAGCCTCTTCTCTGGCCCCGAATTGAATTCTTCTCCTCTGGAGGCCAACAATCCCGGTGTCTTTCGTGGTTCAGTAACAACCTTTCAGTGGCTCAGATGGTAAAGAATCTGCCTGCAATGTGGGAGACGTGGGTTCAATCTCTGGGTCGGGAAGATCCCCTGGAGAAGGAAATGGCAACCCGCTCCTGTATTTTTGCCTGGAGAATTCCATGGACAGAGGAGCCTGGTGGGTCACAGTCCATGGGATGGCAGAGTCAGACACGACTGAGCAACTCAGTCAGACTGAGCGACTAACAAACAAACAAAATATACAAGCAAGTGTCAGAAATGAGCAGAACTTGTCAGATGGAACACAGAATATCCAGTAAGTGCTATCATGCAATACATCTTCCACTTTTCAAAAAAGCAGAGAATTAGTATGGACTAACAGAGCTAGAATCACACAGAATTTTCCACTATATTTATAGGTTAATTCTGATACTAACTAGAATGAAAGAAATTATAGTAGATGTTAGGAATGGAGGAAATACGTGGTAGTTCTAAGCATGTGGGGGGAGGTATGGAGAGAGAGGTAGCCCTAAAGTGGGAGAACAAAGTCACATGGTTCTCTCCCCAGAGATCATCAGCATCAGACACAAGAACCCATACCTAGGATATGGGAATGATCAGTTCCCTTATTACAGAGCTCCGTCTTTCACACAAGTGCCTCAGATAAAAAGAAACACTGGAATGCTTTATAGACAATGGATTTGGAACTCAAAAGGCCTAACAGTACTTGTTAAAAGCATCCAGATGTTTTAAAATCTGGGTGCAAAGTTGCTTTAAATCCCTCACCCAGTTGACAGCTTCAAAGAACCCTGATATAAATGGCATATCCGAACATAATGCATTACAACAGGACCCATTATCACACATACTTTGGCTACACAGAGGATCCGATCTCAACGCTATAATGTACATGCATAACCCTTATAGGAAAAGTTTGGTAACAAGTAGGTTAACAGTGGCTGGTGTGTCTATGCTCCATCACCAGCATAATGTCCCTTATATAGTGTGGATATATCTTTACCTTCTCCATCTTTAGCACTGTTTAGAAGAAATGTGTGTGTGTGTGTGTGTGTGTGTGTGTGTGTGTATACATGATTAAAGCAGTAGAACAACAAATATTTGAAAACTTTTAACATGCCAAGTACTCTGTACTAAGCATTTAGGATTAAACACAGAAGCTCTTCCTGCCCTTGAGGAAATTACAGTCTAATGGGAAAGATGGACTTTAAACAAAGAATCACAAATAATTAAGCAGATAATTACACATATGTAAAGTACTACGAAAAACATAAAGGAACGGATCACATAGCAAATATATACTAATCTGGGAACATCTGGGAATCCTCCCTTGCCTTCCACTGAGGAAAGGATGTTTAAAACAAGATGGAAAGGATGAGTAGGATTTTTCTAGACAAAGTCCTTAGGAAACACAGGTAGACAATATAAAGACAGCAGGCATATTTTTGCAGATGCTAAGCCCCTTGCCAGGAACCACTATATAATCAAGATCAGTACAGTTCAGTTCAGTCGCTCAGTCGTGTCTGACTCTTTGTGACCCCATGGACTGCAGCACGCCAGGCTTCCCTGTCCATCACCAACTCCTGGAGTTTGCTCAAACTCATGTCCATCAAGTCAGGTGATGCCACCCAACCATCTCGTCCTCTGTCTGCATTGCTAATCAAGACAGCTGTTGATAGTTGGTGATTCTGATGGTTCAGTCAGACATAAGAGTTGGTAGGGTGTTCTGCCTTAGGACCAAGTACATCATCTGGTGCTACCAGAAACAAAAACATCCCTGAGCCCATGAGCACCAGGAAGGCTGCCAAGCAGGGTAGCTGCCCAGGGGAAATCAGGGCCCAAGAGAGAGAAAGGCAGGTTTAGCAGGACTCTGGCAAATATATTGAGAATAACGGGAGCTGGGTTTCTTACAACTCTAGAGGAGGTTACAAATAAGAAGAGGAAAACGCAGAAGGAAATCTGTAATACTGGTTTGGAGATATTGGTGTAAACTCATGGTTTTCAACACACATAGCTAGACACGAAAATACAGACATATGTGAGAGAGAAAGAGACGGGAGGGGAGGGAAGAAGAGAGAGAACAAAATTTCTAAGTGTCCACTGAAAGGGCCTAGGAACACTGATTAACTCAGTAGCAATGTAGTAATTTGTACTCAGATCTTGACTTCTAAATATCATTCTCCACTAAAAGACACTTGAGTCTTAGGCTACTACAAGTCTGAGGATAAAATAAGATGAACCTAGAACATCTTTGTGTGCCATAAACAAAAGGCACTCAAAGAATGATGAGGTTACCTCAGAAGGACACAAGAGTCAGAGGCTCTTATCTAATCTGGAACAATTTGAGGACAATTCAAAATAATGAATAACTGAATAATAATTAAATACAGTAGGAGTTTAGTGGTCCATATCAAAAGAAAGACAGACAGAAAGAAAGAGTAAGAAAGACAGGAAGGAAGCACAGAAAGAAAGACAGGCAGGCAGCTTTTCCTTACATGAGAAAGTCTACAAAAAAATGTAAACGGGATAATGGAATTTTCTTTTTCTTCCTTATGGCTTGTAGGGTTATGTACTTCCCTGTGTGTGTGTGTGCTCAGCCGGGGTTGACTCTTTGCAACCCCAGGGTCTGTAGCCTGCCAGCCTTCCCTGTCCATGGGATTATCCTGGCAAGAATACTGGAGTGGATTGCTATTTCCTCCTGTAGGGGATCTTCGCGACTCAGGGATTGAATCTGCATCTACTGTGTCTCCTGCATTGGCAGGCACATTCTTTACTGCTAAGCCATCTGGGGAGCCCCAAAAAGGAAGTCTAACATTTAATTAAAAAAAGAAACCACATCTCAAATGGTAAATACATACAAAAATGTTCATTCCTTCTGACAATGAATGCAAATTAGCCTTAAGGCATCATTTTATACCTGCCTGGCTTGTATTATAGTCATTTGTTTACCTAAATGAAGGTCTGCTTTGTAATATGATAACTAGAAAGGGTTTATTCTTTATTTGTTTTCTAAGCACTGTTATATAAAATGATTCATAAACTCATAATCCTTACAAAAACTCTAGAAAGAAGATTCAATTATTTTTTCCACTTTACAGAAGCAATTGAGCCTTACAGACTTAAGCAGCTTGCCTGAAGTGACACAGCTGAGAAGCCATGTAAGTGGGCTATGAACCCAGGCAGTCTGGCTCCCAAGCTTTTAACCTCTGTGACAAGCTGCTATGATATTTATACAGGGCCGAGGTACTGAAACCTGATACAATCCTTCTGAAGAGCAATGAGGCCATGCCATCCTTAGAGTCATCACATCCTCAGAGCCTAATTATAAACTGATGAGAATTTATCCTAAGGAAAGGTACATTCACAAGGATATTCTCTATTATGGAAACATTTTAGATGACCAATAAGGAAATGGGTTAATTATGATTCATCAACTTGACAGAACATTCTACAGTCAGTCATTTAAAAATGATAATTATGGAGATATATGGAAAATAGGGAAATGTTTACAATGTTAGGTTAAAGAATACAAAGCATATGTATACTGGGAAATATGTAAACATTGTGTGTACATAAAAGGAACAAATTAAAATAAAGTGATAATAGCTGTTAGAAAGGGCTTCCCTGGTGGCTCAGATGGTAAAGAATCTGCCTGCTATGCAGGAGACCTGGGTTTGATCCCTGGGTCAAGAAGATATCTTAGAGAAGGGAATGGCAACTCACTTCAGTATTCTTGCCTGGAAAATTCTAAGGACAGAGGAGCCTGGCAGGCTACAGTCCATGGGGTCTCAAAAGAGTCGGACACGACTGAGCAACTAACATATGCCAAAAGCCATGGGATAATTGTTTACTCTTTCAAATATTTTTATGATGTTTACAACAACAAAAAATAGAAATTAAATACTCTCCCAACATACTCTATTAACACTAGTCTAGAGAGCGATGTAAGAATGCTCTTCATACTTTCCCAACCCTCCTTATGCAGGAGATTAGTGGTGATCACGTCCATTTACATGGAAACTTGTTATATATATAAAAGACAATAAAATAATATACATTTTATAATTCAATATAAACACATACACAGCTAGAGGACACACACTGGAATATCTATTGAGGCTATCTCTAGGTGGTGAGATTACAGGGAATTCTTTCTTTTTCTTCATACTGTTTTTGAACTTCATGTTATATACATGTTGCTTTGCTCAGTTGTGTCCGACTCTTCACAATCCTATGGACTGTAGCCTGCCAGGTTCCTTGGTCCATGGAATCTTCCAGGTGAGAATCCTAGATGGGTTGCCATTTCCTCCTCCAGGGGATCTTCCCAACTCAGGGATCTAACTCACGTCTCCTGAGTTGGCAGGCAGATTCTTTACCACTGAGCCACCTGGGAAGCCTGTTATACACAAGTGTTCATTTCTAATAACTTCGTAAAAAGAACTGTATTGGTAAGCTATTACTAAGCTAACCTATTTAAAAATAATATACTTTGGTAACCAACTTTATAATTTCAACAGAAAAACAGGATAGCTTTCTCATATCATTTATTCTATACTTGGAGTTCACTAATTCTGTTCTTTTGGTTAGACTCATCAACAATTATATCTCATGCTAGTAATCCAAAAATGATCAATCAACAATCTACCTACTTATAGTTTATGTACAAGTCCAACTCTTATACACTCAAATCACTGACCAATGAATCCATATCAAGAAGGAAATGCCATTCATAACGACTTAATTTTATACTTCTTACTGTAAACTTTAAAGCCTAGTAGAAAAATCTTGGAAAGTCATATTCCCTAGCAAGAGAATTGGTTAGAAAATAACCCTAAATTGTTAGTGAAAGTGAAGTTGCTCAGTCGTGTCCGACTCTTTGTGACTCCATGAACTATACAGTTTGTGGAATTCTCTAGGCCAGAATACTGGAATGGGTAGCCTTTCCCTTCTCCAGGGGATCTTCCCAACCCAGGGACGGAACCCAGGTCTCCCTCATTGCAGGCGGATTCTTTACCAGCTGAGCCACGAGCATGGAGTCCTAGCCATTGGACCACCATGGAAGTCCCCCTTAATTGCTGCTGCTGCTGCTGCTGCGTCGCTTCAGTCGTGTCCGAATTGTTAGGTAGAAATATATAACATTATCACCAAAAATAAATGATGACTTTCAGTAAGTACTTTTAAGACAGTTTAACTGTTTTATTTTAAAATTAGGAAAAACCTTGAAATTTGAATATACTCTGAGGTTGAGAAAAAACAAATATCAGAAATTGGGAGAAAGAATAAAGGAATAGAAAAGAAGGAAAAATAAGAGCCAAAACTTAGAGGGCCTTAAGAAGAAAAAAATAATTCCAGAATAGGAGGGATTAGATTATAAGCAAATTTTAAATCCAGCACAGTCAATAAATATCCAAAGGAATAGATTATGATGATTACAAAGGTTAAGGAATATTACATCTGCCAGGAGGTGGGACTCTTAGGGAAGAAAAGAAAATGTTATAGAGAATAGCAAAAAACCAGTTATATTTAAAACTATTAACTGAAGTCTTTCAAAAATGGAAGGAATTTTATCTGTTTGGCATGGTTTTAAAAATGTAGGCCTGTGTGAAGGAATGGATACTATGAACGTCTGGTATGTTCTATTGTATGAGTATTAAAGTGGGCATCTAAAATGAGAAAAGTCCTGAACATGAGAACGCAGACTAATATATTCACTGTCTCAGATGTGATTGGCTAAAATTGAGATCATTTCATCCAATCTCATCCCGGCATATGTGTGGATCAAGGATAACGTGTACCATTGTTCTTCCTCTCGTAAGTTATTAAATGGCACACAGAGGCAATGGAGCCATGCTATCCCGAAAGTTTTCTCCCTTTTGCCTATGCCAAGCATGATTTTTATTCTCTCAAGCCATTTCTTCCTCAAAAGAGTTCACCAAAGTTGTCATCCTTCCTATCAGCAGCCCCACTGGGCTCTGATGAGTGACATCCAGACATTTAAACTCAAAAGCTGCTTCAGAAGGGAGTTATTAAAATTCAAATGAGCTGGGCATATTGAAGAAGAAAACACTCGTTTGCATGCACACCTCCGCATTTGGCCATCCCATTTAGACCCATAGAGCAGGGTCTGGTTTTGTCTTTGTAAATGGGCTTCCGAGGCGGAGGTCAGCCTCCCACGGCCCCCACTCCTCTGGGGTCATCATTAGTAATGTGTAAGGCTGAATAGATTTTCCTTGGAATCTAGTCAGGAAACCTGACAAAAAGGCAGCCCTCTCCCACAACCTGAAAATGCCAAAAATCTGATTGGTAATAAGGCATTTTTAAAATACTTCATTTACTTGTCTTCAAATAGCTTTAATAGCAAGATTTTACATAACATTTCTGATGTCAATTTCACCTGATGTTTTTCAGTTTTGGAACAGAATATATCCTATTGTATCATGACAGACCAATCATAAAAATGTTACATTTTATCAAGAATTTTCCACAAGATTCAGAGAAAATTCACTTCTGCTAAGAAATATGAATCTAGGGAGCAAAATGATATTTTAGTCACTAGAAAAGGAGTCTGTGTTTCATTTGGTTTAAAAATCTAATAAGAACTAATAAGAAATATCTCATGGAAAAATCTCACATTAGCATCATTTTAAAAGTTTATAAAATATCAGTGAGCAAACTAACAAAAACAAACCAACAAAAAACTAGAGCAAAAATATATGTTCCTAGAATTACTCTAGCCATGGAAATTTTAGATGTTCCTAGAATTATTCTAGCCATGGAAATTTTAGATGTTCCTTTAGTACGAATTCAATTTCCTATTAATGGAGACATCTCTGCTACAACATCTACTTTAAAAAGACTTACTTTATGGCAATATATAAACAACTCCATATTATGTGTAATAAATGACATGGTCATACCTACACATACCTTGTGTGACAATGACATAACATTATACCAACTTTTACTGAAGATATGAAAAGCAAGTTATGCTAACTCACAACTCTAGGATAACAGCACAATTTCTGGAACTCCAGAAACTAAGGGAATTTATGTCCAAGCTATGAAAGTAGTTTATAACTTGGAAGCTCCAGGGACTACTGTACCTAGTAGAAACTTAGACAACAGACATGACCTCTAATGTCCCTTCCAATGGTAAGATTTTATTCCTCCATGACCTCCATTAATCAAATTTTCTTCCTCCAGATGTCTTCATTTTAATTTGTTCAAAGACTTTTCCCCTAAAATTTGGATGGATTTGTTGTAATACAGGCATTGGTTTTGCCCAGAACACAATCAGCCCAAAGAAGAATGAAACTAGCAAAACATCAATGAAAGAACATTACATAAAACTGGTTCCTGAGCCACAACACACTCAGTTTGGATCCATTTTTTCCTCAAAGCATAAATTTATAGGTGTGTATCATTAATGCACATTTACTTAAAAATTAATGTGGGATTATTTTGGCTCCAGTTAAAAACAAAAGCACTAAATCTCTGTCGGTTGTTGGTGGCAGCAACAAAGAATCACAAAGGCATTACTGCAAAGAAAAAGAACACAAGCTAAAATTAAGAACCAGAGCCAGTGATTCCAACAACATAGAGTGATCACACAAAGTTCAAGAAGACCTACCTCCAGGTCAGGTCCTGTAATACAAACGTGTGTTTTCTCTTTTTAGGTCACACTCGTTTGAAACTGACAATAAAAGTAATGTGCACTTATACTTTTGAAATGGCCAAAAGGAAGATTAGATATTAAATTGGTAATTTCAGGAGGATACACAGTATGCATGTTTGTGTATCACTTATGTCGTAGTTGGTCTCCTAGTCAGCTCTACTGCAAAGATGATCTGGCAGGGGAAATTATTCACCCTTCCAGATTTGTACTGTTTAATCTACAGAAGCAAGCTTAGGGCATACAAACTTAACAGGTACAAAGAGTCAAGAAATGTGCTCACTTGCCTTTTTTTCCTCCTGTAACGAAGAAGCCAATGGCTGCTCTAATAAAACTGTTTTCAGGCAAATAGCTGTAGTCAGTAGGCACTGTGGAGACAGAAAATGATCAAATTAACCAGTGAACTTGGCAGGACTAATGAAGGAAGGATAATGATCTCATGCTGCCATATCAACCTAGAGACAAAGCGGAGATGTTTATGCCATTAATCTCAGAACAATACTCTGTGGTTGCAACTAATTCTATTAGATTAAGTGGCTGAGACTATGCAAGCAAATCTAAAACGGTGGTAAATCTGGGAGTGGTTGGAAAAAAAACCATAGAAGGCGAAAATTGTACTGAAGTGGTTTAAAAAAAACACCCTTTTCCACTTTGGCACATCAATGAACTCCAATCCAGTGACCTCTGTGTCAGCAAGGAGTCCTAAGCTGGACTTCTAAGCTGAGACCACCATTCTATGGGCTATCAAGGGCATCCTGAGTCAGATACATGAACCATGGAAATACGTCAATCAATATTAATACTAGTCACTCTCTTATTTCATGAGACAGGGACCTCTATGTGACCAACACATACAAAAAACCAGATGTGCCTGCTGACCTGAAATAGCGAAGCAGTAACATTTATGCTAGTTGAGTCCTGGGAGTTTCTTAGATTCTTTTCCTCCTGGTTCCCCATATTGTTTAATGAGATGGTTTTTACTGGGATAGATGGCTCCAATGGAAAATTCCATCAGAAACGAGCAGTTGTACTTTTCCAGATACACAGTCATTTTCCTCCATAGAACCTGAGTATAAGATGATTTACTACAACTGACCTTGAATATATGTAGCCCATAGCATAACAATGACAAGCCTATGTTAAAAAGCAAAAGCCTGACATAAACATGCTATTTTTACCAGGACATTGAGAGACCACTGTCCTTCAGGACTAGCATTACCAAGGGTTTCCAATATGACGATGTTTTTTTTTTCTTTTTCCAGTTTTAATAAGACAGCTTCTCTGGTATCTCAGTTGGTAAAGAATCCATGTACAACGCAGGAGACCCCGGTTCGATTCCTGGGTCGGGAAGATCCCCTGGAGAAGGGATAGGCTACCCTCTCCAGTATTCTTGGGCTTTCCTGGTAAAGAATCTGCCTGCAATGCGGGAGACCTGTGTTCGATCCCTGGGTTGGGAAGATCCCCTGGAGAAGGGAACAGCAGTATTCTTGCCTACTCCAGAACTCTTGCCTGGAGAATTCCATGGACAGAGGGCAGAATTCCATGGACAGAGGAGCCTGGCAGTCTACAGTACATGTGGTTGCAAAGAGTTGGACACAACTGAGCAACCTTCACTTCACTTCACAGTATGACAGCTTTTAAATGTATAAAGTTCATTATGTGGGGAATGCTGTGGAACCATGCCCTATTTCTATAGCTAAGGAGTGACTGAAAGGCAGGGAGACAGTAATTATGGTGGCCCATGTTCCTGGTAATGCTGTCGGTAGACTACCTGTCAGGGGATGTGTGAAACTAGGTTTTAATGAGGAAACTTTGGTACCTAAACCTCCCTGGCCCGAGTCCAAGAGAGCCAGTGGTCAAAATTCTATAAAGAGCAAGGAGCAGATATAGGTCCCAGTGCATTACACTGATGTCTTCCCCAGAAAACCTCCAAGTACATACATAAATTAACCACGTGGGAACTGCGAATATTTTTATTGCTTTTATTTAAAAGCAATAGAAATAGAAAAAATCTTGTTGCAGTAAGACCTAGGGTTTTAATTCCAAGGCCAAGGAGATGCATATCTTTAAAAGTACTTACCTCAGTTTTTTCTCAATGCCAGGGCCAGAAGAACTCCAGCCATATGAAGAATCTTTTAATGAAATATGAATGTTATACAACTACGATTACACCTAGTCAAGTAAAAAGAACTCTGTTCCAAGCTTCAAGGATCTGATTCCTAGTTTCTGGATTTCTCACTAAGCTTGCAGCTATGTCATGTAATCTTTCTGAGTCTTAGGTTCTTTGTAAAATACGGTGTTAGACCCAACATCTAAACTTATCTCTAAGGAAGGAAGAGAGGGAGAGTGAAAAGAGCACAGGCTTTGGCGGCTGACAGATCTGATTTCAAACTGTGTATTTCCCACTTAACTGCTGTGTAACTCTGGGCAAATCAGGAGACTTCTCCATGGTCCATCTTCCTCTGACGTAAAAGAGGGACAATAACACGCAGCTCTGAGGGCGGCTATGAAAATTAACGCTCTTAACAAAGTAGACAGCCCCACGTCAGCACCCCTCCTTCCAGCTCCCATGTTCTATGACTCCAATCTTACCCGAGGTTCTACTTTGATTTGAGGACAGAGTAGACAGATGAAGATGTCCTAGAAGCCAGATGGCATTTGACTGAAGACCAATCACCCCAGACACACTGATGACCTATGAATGAAATGTTAACAGTTCAACGATGGGCAAGATACAAATTCCACTCAATAAAAGGCCACACACAGAAGGTCACTAATCTTTTATGAGGTGGTAGCTTGGCTGGTAATGAGAAGTTCTATGACAAGATGTACTATCCTCTGTGTAGTACACTAAATGTGGGACATAGAGGTGATCAACAAGTGTTGCTGAATGAAAGAATGAATGAATCTATCAGTCATGACAGAAGGGATCAGTGATTGTCTCAGATTTCACTGAGTCAGACTGGTCTAAAGGAGTTTTCAAAAAATGGGAAAAGAAAATCCCCAAAGTAAAAAGGGCTGGATAGTTGCTTAGGACTAAAATACGTTTAAAAGTAGAAGGAGATGTTATTTGGTTCTCTTCTTTAAACAGTGCTCTATTACTATTTTACCATTCACAATATGTTCTTTTAAATAATATTTTTCATTTATAGATTGTTTACCCAAGTTATAGCAATTTAAGTTTCAGGAAAATTTTTTGAGAATATTTACATTCATACATGCAAAAGACAATTTCTTCTGTTCCAGGATTTGTTTGCTTTCAAAGGCATGAATTACTACAACTTCTTCATGTGGTGAGTATTATAACCAGCTATGTTTAAAAAAAAAAAAAAAAACAAACAAGTACACTAGGTGAAAGCCTAGGACACAGAGTTCTACATGTGGTAAGAATGCAACTATGCAGAGAAAATAAAAACGCTTATAAAGAAACATGACCACATGTGAGTAGCAGCTGCTTCAGGTTGAGAGGAGCCTCAGTGATTATTTTTTTAAGCTTCTTCCATTCAATGAACGTCATGACGTTTTAAATAAAAATCTGAAAATATAAAATCATTTCTAAGCAGATGGACATTTTTATTCTTTAGCCAAGAATAACTCTGACAATAATTCACCCAAATACTTTTAGTGACATCTGAACTAGCGCCTCTTGACCATTCAGCTTAGCTATCTGCCCTGCCCTTTGGCTGTCTTCTATTTTTCCTTGTCTGGAGGGCCTGACATTCTTTACAGGGTCAGGTTTAAATTTTTAAGAGAAACCAAAGCAACTTAAGTTAACTCAATAATTCAAGCTTTCTTTTTTTTCCAGAGGTGGTGCATGTTGGTCAGCAAATACAGGGCCCTAAGCGGTTCTCCACTGCCCCTGGAACTCACCATGAATAACCAGAGATTTCCCCATTTTCTATGTAAGACAGTTTGTATCATGAGAGAGAAAAAGACAGCAAAGGGGAATATCTGTTTTCCCACTTAAGGATTTGAAATTCTTCTTCTCACCTGAGTTAAAGTTCTAATGACTTCATTAAGTCTGCCTTGAGACTGAGAGGACTGGATGGCTTCTGACTTCAGCTGAAAGAAAAAGGAGAAATAACCATTCAAAAAAGGAGATAATGATACTCCCACTGTATCAGTTGTCAACATCTAAGCTATGGAATAACTCATCATATGTCCTTATATTTCAAAAACAAAAACCATGAGCTCCTTGAGGGCAAGATCCATGTTTTATTAAATTACTGATATCCCAGGGCCAGTTCAGTGTGGCAAGTAGCAGTCACTTAATAAACCTTTACTGTATGAACAAAGGAATGCCTTAGAATTACTTGTAAATTTATACATCCATATGGGCTTCCCTGGTGGTTCAGAACGTAAAGAATCTGCCTGCAATGCAGGACACTCGAGTTCACTGCCTGGGTCGGGAAGATCCCCTGGAGAAGGGAATGGCAACCCACTCCAGTACTCTTGCCTGGAGAATTCCATGGACAGAGGAGCCTGGAGGGCTATAGTTCATGGGGTCGCAAAGAGTCAGACATTACTGAGAGATTAACACGTTCACTTTCTTTCAAGTCTACAGTAGAAAAGCTTTTAAAGTTTTTAGAAACTTTTGAAGCTTATAGAAAGCATAATTACACAGATACATATTTAAACATTACAGATGCAAAGTGGAGCTTCCTATTTCAAATTTTTGAAATTTCTTAGGATCCAATTGCTTTCCTCAGGCAGAGAACTTTATGGAAAGTATATACGTTGACTAGGTTTAATTCCTACAATCCAAATAAAACAAGGAACAAATCTGTACAAAAAGAATTCTTGGACAAGAGATATATAAAGACACAGAGAGCCCAGTGTAACCACTACCATGAGCATATATCGGTCTTCCTTAGCATGATGAGATACTGGGTATTCTCTCCTTGCTGTGACTATGCACACATTTAGGTGTCACCCCATTTTTTTTTTACCTGCATTACATCCCCTTCGGAGCCTACCAAGGCCACCATGCCGTGAAGAGCTGCCAAGCAAAGCATTGTGGGAGCGCCCTGAAAACAAAGCATCAGAAAATGTCAAGAGGGGAACAATCCTTGGGTTTGAATTTGATAAGAATTATACCACAGAGAAACAAATGGTCAAAATGGTACAAAATTTGTAGGGTCAACACAACCTGTATCACTGAACTGAGGAAGGCAACAGACTTGAATAAAGTAAACAAGTTAAAGTTGTTAGATCCCAGGTGGCTTCTTGTTATTTTTTAGTTTTCAAAACCACAGTGCTGTTATAAAATTAAAACACTAACAAAATAGCCAGTTAAAAAAAAAAAAAAAAAACTACAATGGTTAATAGGATGTATCATTTATAAGGCATTAAAAGTACATTGTCTCATTTGATACTGCCTTTTTTTTTTAATGGTTAAGCTTTTATGGCAGCACCTATAAATGGTCCAATAAAGTGGCTCTTTTTCCTTTATAAAAATATAAAATAACATGCAGGAGGTGCCTTCTACCTCTGTTAGGACAGTTTTGATCCAGGCCGGAAGCAATCTGTTGCCCAAGTCTTCAGCTTTTCCATGCCCACACACAGACAAGCCGTGAATTATGTTTCCTAATGCCAGGGCAAAACCTGAAGTCTGTTAGAAATAAATTTTAAAAAGAGGTGAGAGAAAAGAAGACTGGCACAGATCAAGAATGTTCATATACAGCAAAACAAGCACTTTGAGGGGCTCCTTTCCTACAGACACGTTCTGTTGCCATCTGTACATCAGAGATTTAAAAAACCTAGACCAGTTTGCAATAGAAATTGCAGCCTAATTGTAAGGAATTCAGTTTCAGTGAGTGGTATATATCAGGAAAAGAACACTGCACTAGTGATTGACTTGGGTCAAACAATCCCAATTCTAAGAAGAGGGTTAGAGTGAAAATATCAACGTGACTCACAAGCCCAGTCAACCTCCAAACAAGAGGAGAAAAAGCCCTGCAATGAGCACAGCATATGAAAGTTCTACATTTTGGTGTTTACAAGATCTATTCTTTTTTCCTGCTATTTACATTAACTTTATTTTTGTATTGAAGTATAGTTGATTTACAAGGCAAAATCTATTCTGAATGTAAGCCAATAGGCCTATAACCATAAAATAATAACAGTAAAATACAACATAGGCTTAACATCTGGGCTGAATCCTGTAATAACCCACAATGGCCAATATTAAGACTTTGGAGAAATCTAAAAAATAAACAACCAAGCAAACAAAGTACAAACACGGAAATTCTAGAGCATGCATAATCAGAAGGAGCATTTTTCCCCCTCCAACTTTAAAAAATTATGGCAAAATGCACGTAACATAAAATTTGAATGATGCTGAAGCTGAAACTCCAGTACTTTGGCTACCTCATGCGAAGAGTTGACTCATTGGAAAGGACTCTGATGCTGGGAGGGATTGGGGGCAGGAGGAGAAGGGGACGACAGAGGATGAGATGGCTGGATGGCATCACTGACTCGATGGACGTGAGTCTGAGTGAACTCCGGGAGTTGGTGATGGACAGGGAGGCCTGGCATGCTGCGATTCATGGGGTCACAAAGAGTCAGACATGACTGAGCCACTGAACTGAACTGAACTGAACCATTTTAAGTGAACAGTTAATGGTATGAAGTACATTCACAAAGCTGTGTGACCATCACTCCCAATCATCTTTAGAACCTTTTTCATTTTGCAACATTGAAGTTCTATACCGATTAAACTTTAATTCCCTATCGCTCCTGCCTCAGCCTCTGGCAACCATCATTCTGCTTTTCATCTCTACACTTCTGATTGCTCTGAGTACTTCATATCAGCAGAAACATGCAATACTTGTCTTTTTGCTATGGGCCTGTTTCACTCAACATAATGCCCTCCAGGTTATCCACGTCATAGCCTATGTCAAAATTTTCTTCTTTTTGAAGGCTGACTAATATTTCAGAGGGAACATTTTAAGGGGAATTTCATTTACATTGCAGTAATCTAAATTTTCCTATATATTTAGTCATGAGCAGAGATTCTCTGCTTCGAATTTGTGGAGGTTTTACTTGATTAGATTATTCTATGTATTTTTATCTTTATGAATTTTTGTCTCTAGCCTTACATAACTCTTCTATTCCCTAGCCATGTGCTTTAAGATTTTATACAGAGCAATAATTGGAGAGAGCAAAAAGACGTTCATACTCATACCAAAAAAGAAAAAAGTGTCTATAGGGGATAAAGAGAGAAAAAGATGTCTGTAGATACTGGCTAAAGCTGTGGATAAGAATTAGACGTTTCTCATTTCTGGGCACAAAAAAATACTTCATTAAAAAGTCGAAATCAGAGTAAATAAGAACTAGGACTTCAAAGCAGCCTGAAACCCACATAGAAATAACCAGAAATTCCACCTGTTGGCTGTTGTCCACTAACAGTCGAAGCTTGTTCATGATATCTTCAGCCTCCACTGCCTCAATGATGCCGGCACTGAATGCAGATGTACATACACAGCTGAGGGTATAGGCAAGGACCTGAGGAGAAAAGACAGCAGAAACATGGGGCTTCATGCGGGGAAATGAAAGAACACGGTTTAGTCAACACGAATACTTTCTCACACTTACTCCTAGGACAAGGATTGGATTCGAGTATGCCCACTACAGACTGGGCACTGTGCTGCCACCTAACTTATTTGTTGCTGTTGTTATATTATTGTTGCTGCTGTTGTTTAGTCACTCAGTTGTGTCTGACTCTGCAATCCCATGGACTGTAGCCCACCAGGCTTCTCTGTCCATGAAATTTCCCAGGCAAGAACACTGGAGTGGGTTGCTAGTACATCCTCCAGGGGGTCTTTCCAACACAGAAATCGAACCTGCGTCTCCTGCATTGGCAGGTGGGTTCTTTCCTGCTGAGCCACAGGGAAACCCCAACTTTTATATTTCATAACAATATTATGAGATAGGGGTTATTACTTTCTGGATAAAAGTTTTGAGGCTCAACTACACATAGCTAGCAAGTGACAGAAGTGAGATTCAAACCTGGGTCTTTAGACTAAATCAAAAAGTTCCTTCAACAGTAGAAGTAGAGTTTCATCACCAGTGGATGCTGCTAACGGCAATGGACTCTGATCCAAGGTCAAACAAGAGAGGAAATTCAAAGAAGTAAAACGCTGCTACATTAAGATTCCCTAGTAGAAGCAGTGGAGCATGGTAAACGAGGAAGGTAGGTTTCAGAGTCAGATAATTGTGTAAAATAGGGATAATACTATTTACTTCAGAGCACTGGTGTGATTTAATATGCAAATGAATAAATAAGCGAACATATTATAATCTTTTAAAAAATGCTGGGAGTAGAAACAGAATATTTAAGTGTATATCTAAAATTGACCACTGACTGGCTAAGTAACTTTAAGCAAGTCACTCCATCAGTTTGAGCTTCCTTTTTCCCAAATCAAGGTGACGCATCCCTCTCTGCCTTGGCATTTTCATGATGAATCCCTCCCTCACAAAGATGCTGTTAAGACAAAGTAGAAATGTTCAACTCCTCATACTGGTTGATACAGCATGAAAAAAAGAAAGGCAGTTTCTAAGGTAGAAATTGGATAACAAAAATCAGAGGAGAGGAAAAACCAAAACTGCTTGCTTGAGGCCTTCTAAATCAAAACATCAGGACAGACAGATGCTTCAATTTATGAAAACCTTGTTTTCCTTTATTAATCGCATTGCTCCTTGCTTATGACATTTTCTCCTTCAGCTTAAAAAAACACATAGTTTCCAATCATGCTCTGCACCACTTTAAACATGGAAATGCGGTGCATGTCTTAGAACAAAACTTCAAGACCCTGTGCACCAAAGAAATCCACCGATTCAACAAGGCCTATTGCTGAAAGCAGAGGAGCCGAGCCGGGAAACACAGCAGCCATTATGCACTCATCAATAGATTGTGGGCAGGCTGGGAGAAATAGGATCTGCTCTAATGAGAGGGAGAATCTGGCCAGGCCAAGAGGTCGGCCCAGGCACCTCCCAGAGAGAAGAGCCTGGCGACGAGGCTTCACCTGGGCTCACAGACACACAGGCCTCAGACGACCTGGTGGACACGGTCCACACACAGACGGGGGCCCAGGATCCCGATTCTGCATATTTTTGGCGCCATCACAGAAAAATCTTTTCATTAAGTGTGGCAAAGGGAATTTCCTCAATAATTTTTCACGCTGGCTGACATGAAAAAAAAAGAAAAAGAAATCAAATGCCTTTTGGATCTGTAACTTCTTAAGCTTATCCCTGGCCATTTCTTAAAGTTATATTTGGCTTGATCCTAATTCTAAAAATCTACATTTAACCTTCCTCCAGAAATCGCAGCTTTCTTAGAAACTGCCTTCTCGTGATGCTGAGCTAGGGTTCTGTATTCACTCAGGGCTCTTATCTTATATGCCACATGTAAGTCTAAGTTGATTTAAACAGCTGCACTATTTGAAATCCTTATGATCTAATATATAGGTTGTTTGCCATTCAGATTTTCTCCTTAGCCCCGTTGAAATTGAGGAAGGATTTAGTTTCAGAGTCACCAAAACAGGGGAAGCAGAAAATAAGCAGCGAGAGGAAGACAAAAGCCCGCAGAGGGAAGGGAAGTGGAACCTTGGTCCCCTACCTCCTGGAAGGTTCTGCTCTGGCTCCTGCTGTCATCCAGGTATGCGGAGAGCTTCCGAAGCGAGGCTGCCACATGAACTCGGGACTCTGTCTGACCGCTGTGACTCATGAGGGATAGGACGAGTCCAACTCCCAGTATACAGCCCGTGCTTGGGTGCCAAAAAAGATGAGGAGTGAAAACTACAAGAAATCCATGCCCTCGCTCTTCACTTATCACGGGAGTCACCAGTGCTCTACAACCCAAGGTGAGCTGGCTGGATTTTAACTGCAGATTGGTATACATGCACACCCTATAAGCCCCCCACAAGGATTGTTGTTGTTTAGTCACTCAGTCGTGTCCCCACTCTTTGCGACCCCATGGACTATAGCCCACCAGGCTCCTCTGTGGATGGGGATTCTCCAGATAAGAATACTGGAGCAGGTTGCTATTTCCTTCGCCAGGATACCCACCATCCAAACAGGTGTCTATGGCTCATGCCAGTGCTGTGTACCCAATGGAGAAAATAGATAAATACATCAAATAAATACATGAAATAGTTTGACAGGTTCCTCCCTGGGGGTGCAGTGGGTAGGAATCTGCCTGGCAGAGTACGGGACACGGGTTGAGTCCTGGTTCAGGAGGATTCCACATGCCTTGGAACAACTGAGCCCACATACTACAACTACCGGAGCCCATGAATCCTAGAGCTGTGCTCTGCAACAAGAGAAGCCCCCTCCGTGAGAAGCCTGTGTATCCCAACTAGAGAGTAGCCCCCAAAATAAATAAACCATTTTTAAAAAGAGATAGTTTGTACAGTAATTATCCTTCAGCTGAAACAAAATAATTTTTAAAAAACGAAACAGTTTGACAAACTCTATATGAGAAGGAGGTACAAAAATGAGTCAAACCAGTTCTATCTCTGCATTTAGAGAAATGCTGTGGTCCCCTCCCCACTTATGATGAGAGCACTCTGATTAACTGCATAAGGAGAGAAAAGCCTAAATTTCAGGGTATGATCTGAGGACATCTGACTAATAACAGGGTGGGGAACAAATGCAAGGCATGGTTACGAGGTACTGCTAAGAGCTTCATGTTTCCTAGTCAACTTCAACAAGTGGAATTTCTGTCTCAAAGAAACTGTGTATTTGTCTGCGCACAATGACATTAATCCTCTTCTCCCCTCTGATCCCTCCAAGTACCACCGGGTCAGGAGAGAAAATGGACAAATGACAGGCTTGTCAAAAGTTACCCCATGTGACAATTCAATTGGAATCCTGAGCTTTGTGCCCCCATTCCCCTGAAAGAATACACATCCATTTAAAGAAAAGAATTGTTCTCCCAGAAAGCCTCTGGTCAGTACGATAAGATAATGCGGCTTGAGGGTAATTTTTACTCTTTTGAAAAAGTTCTTCTATCATCGCTGTTGTTTTTCAAGTTGAGGAAATGCTGAGTTCTTCAGAAATCATCCTTACTCTGGTTTGGCTTGCCTCGCTTCCTGCTACCTGCTGCTTAAGAAGACATTCCAGGGCGTCTCTCCAGGAACATATTTCAGTGCCCGTATGTTACGTGTTATGTCATTTTACTCTTACATAGCATCTTTGGCTGGCATCTAGACCCTCACACGTTTCTCAAACATGATAGTTACTTCCCCTGACACCTCTGTGACAACGGAGCTCCCACCTCTGACAAGAGATGCCCAGAAGGATGGAGGGGCTACAGGATTTGCTCAAGGTCAGGCAGAGAGTTTCCAGAAGAGCACAGACAGAAGACGAGATTTCTTAGTCTTCCCAGTCTGAACCCAGCCCCTCTAGGCATCCTGCGTGATGCCAGGATGGAATGCCTCTGCGAAGGCAACATGTCTCAGGTGTGTTTTCCCAGGTTCTATTGCACAAAAATCTGGCATTAGAAAATCTTGTATCAAGCAGTTACTTCAGCAACACTCCAAGTCAGACAGGACTGCTGTTTTGGCTTACATGAACTTAACAGCAAGCTCAACTAGCATAATGCATATTTTAACCAGTGAAATCAACATCTAACATCTGAACACTATGTGCTTTAGAGACAAATCACATTTCTGAAAGAGGAAAGGCTGCTGTTGATTCGAATGGATTTAAAGTCTTTGTTTTCATTTATACTCTACAGTAAAGTTTTTTGGCCATCTTTCTATATTGATGAATATAAAAACCGGAAATTAAACCAAAGATATAGTTAGGCAAATGTGATTAGTACTTTAAAATTTAACTTCTCCTTGTTTGATTAAGTAACTGCTACTTTTGCTAATACCCTGTACTAATTCACTTCAGACAATTTTAATGATAAATTCTGATGAAGATTATCTGGGAGTTGATTTAATTAGTGTCCACATTCTTCACCACCCTCCATGAGGGTGGGTACCTTTTCTGTTTTTTTCCTCAATATTTGTGGCACCTAGCACCCTGCTTGACAGGGACAGGCATTCAACCAACATTTACTGAATGTTAAAGAACCGACCAGATGCAGAGTTTCAAGAGAAAATAAAGCTGAGAGAACATTTATCAAGGAAAAAAAAATCCTACCTCCTCCCAAAAAACCCCCAGATTTGATTCTCATGTTCAGTTGGAGGCAAAATTGATGAGTGGAGGCAAAATTCACCAAATATAGCATCCAAGATTCAATCAAGAAAACCTGATTTCTATTTTTTTCCAGACTAACTTAGGAAAGAGGTGTCAGGTTCATGAGGGAAAAAGATGCTTCTTAAAGCTCCCTTAACTACTGGGGTTCATCCTTTTCAAATAATAGGCAGGTACCTAAGCCTTGCTTTTCTGGGCACACAAAAATCTCTATCCCCCTCCTCTTTTGCCATGGGCACAAAGGTCAAGAGAAAGACATCCCGGTTTTTAGTTCACATTTATCTAAAAATTATCACAGCAGAATTATTTTTGGACAAGGTTATCATCCATTGGTATAATGGTTTTTAGCTGACCATATATGGGTGCCAATATAAATATGTTAGATTGTACGCATCTATTGACCTTCTGAACTGTTTCCATCTACTCTAATTTGCTCCAGCATACACCAAGAAGGAAGTCCTAAAGCTTCATTCCTGATGTTTCCTTTTGATTTCTGAATCTTCTGTATTTTAATGTATCTTTTGTCCTAAGTCTTAAAGATTCTCCTAGGTCTTTAGTTCTCCTAGGTGCCGACAAAGGTGCCTAGTTCTCCTAGGTGCCCACAAAGATTTTCCTAGGTGCCAATAAAGGTCCGTCCAGTCACGGTTATGGTTTTTCCAGTAGTCATGTATGGATGTGAGAGCTGGACTATAAAGAAAGCTGAACGCCAAAGAATTGATGCTTTTGAACTGTGGTGTTGGAGAAGACTCTTGAGAGTCCCTTGGACTGCAAGGAGATCCAACCAGTCCATCCTAAAGGAAATTAGTCCTGAATATTCATTGGAAGGACTGATACTGAAGCTGAAACTCCAATACTTTGGCCACCTGATGCGAAGAGCTGACTCCTTGGAAAAGACTCTGATGCTGGGAAAGATTAAAGACAGGAGAAGGGGATGACTGAGGATGAGATGGTTGGATGGCATCACTGATTTGATGGATATGAGTTTGAGCAAGCTTTGGGAGTTGGTGACGGACAGGGAAGGCTGGTGTGCTGCTGTCTATGGGACTGCAAAGAGTCGGACATGACTGAGTGACTGAACTGATTGTCCTAAGTCTTAAAGATTCTCCTAGGTGCTTAGTTTAGCATTTCTACACATTTGCCTCATTCTAAGTTCACTGCTCTACCAGCTCTAAACTGAGATTAACTTGGGCAGAGGTAGCTCTCACATCTTTCTGTCTATTGAAAACAAAAAGGAGTTGTGTAGATGGTGTCTTAAACAGATGAAATAAATTATGTTAGATACAAATTTGAGGTTTTAGACTTGCTAACATAAATCCCTTATAAGAATACTAACAAATGATGAAGAGAATTTGAATTTTAAAATGGTATGCCCCATAATGTCATTACTTATTTGAATCTCTTATCCAAGAGTATTAATATATCACTGGCAAAAAGAAATTCTGAGTCTTAAGATCTATGCAATTCTGACATGTATGTTGCTATATCAACTGAGACATGATATATTTTTCTAAAATTAACCAGAGATGAATCTTTAATTCCCTAGTTTATTGTAGGTTATTCTGCAGATTAAGTAGTAGGCCATCTAATAATTAGTTCTAATATAAGTTAACATTTGTATAGCGCTTTGCCCTTTACAAAGTGCTATTCAAATGTTATATTTGTAAAAGCTCAATAGTAATTAACCAATGCTCAGGTCATCGATGGATAACATGACTTGTTAGGGCTGGGAGGACTGCAATGTCCAATAAATACCACTAGATGGCAGCAAAATGTAAGTGATAGGACCCCAAATACCAGGTGCTGCGTTCTCTCAGCAGGGACAGGTCCATAAAATCCAAGGTGGTGGTGAATTTGCTTTGGGTGAATTCTATCACTTGAGGCAGCATGCTCCTAGATCTATTAACTGCCTCCAGGTAATACTTCCAGTATTTCAGGTGAGGGAGGACCAGACTCCTGTAACCTCACTGGATGGGGGAATATTTTGTGCCATGAGCCAAGCATTCAGGTCTGTGTCAAGTTAGAATTTCTGTTTTGCTTTTAATGGTGAGCAATATCTGCACAATGGGGGGGGCGGGCGGCGGAAATCAACACCACACTGTCAAGTATCAAATTGCTTTTTGTATCAATTTTTTTTTTTCTTTCTACTGAAATGTATTCTCCATGCTGTGCTAAGCAAGAGAAAGAAAAGTCTGACAACCTGGGTTTTTCTCCTGATTCTGCCACTGAGGGGTGTGACCTCGAACCAGTGTCCTATTTGAGACTCATTCTTTATCTGTAAACCGAAGTGATGATGACTCCTGCTTTAGTATCAGTATTTAGGGTATAATCAGGGCTTCCCATGCAGCTGAGTGGTAAACAATCTGCCTGCCAATGCAGGAGACGTGGGTTCGATCCCTGGAAAATCCCCTGGAGTAGGAAATGGCAACCCACTCCAATATTCTTGCCTGGGGAATTCCCATGGACAGAAGAGCCTGGTGGGCTACAGTCCATGGGGTTCCATAGAGTTGGACATGACTGAGCAACTAACACTTTCAAGAATAAAGAAAGGAGGTAAGAATGAAGAAATAAGAATCTTATTACTATATTATAAAAAATTTTAAATTTTATAATATAGTAATTTTAATTACTAATTAATTTTAAAGTTAAATATGCTTAGACATATGAAGGTTTTCAATGTATAAATATCCCTACTTTGGCTAATTCAGTTATCTCCATGGTCCTCCCTATACTCAAACAACATTCCTATAAACTAGTGGAGACAATATACGAGAGTCACTCCTGATTGTTCCAACTACCTGAAAGTTTACAGCAGGCTAATCACATTCCCCACCCCCCAGCTTTAAACGCCCAGAGCTACAGATATGTTGAACACGTTTGGGGCCAGGCAGGAGAAAGAAGGAAGTGGGGAGGGGAAGGGAGAGAAATTTTTCTTACTCCTTGGTTGTAAAAGGCAACAACACCAACATGTGAATTAGGCTCAAAAATCTTCATCAGCCCCCAAAACAGTTAAGGACCCTAGCCCTTCCATTAATCATTCTCTAAAATTTGAGACTTCAATTATGCCTCCAAACTCTTTCTTTGCCCATACTCACAACCATACTCTTAACATGTCATCTCATCTCTGAAGTATTCAACTTTAAAGGGTGATAAAGCAGGTGCATATCAGGGGTTCTTATTCAACCTTAGCTTGCATGTGAAAGATCTCATATTTGTGAGTGAGAGAGTGAAGTTGCTCAGTTGTGTCCGACTCTTTGCGACCCCATGGACTGTAGCCTACCAGGCTCCTCCCTCCATGGGATCCTCCAGGCAAGAGTACTGGAGTGGGTTGCCATTTCCTTCTCCAGGGGATCTTCCCGACCCAGGGATCGAACTCGGGCTTCCCGTGAAGATCTGACTTCACTTACACATGATGAAATATGTGATACGTTCAGTACTTCTACCATTACGCTCTTGTAAGTCTGAACTTAACAGGTGAGATGGTATGGAGGTCACTTTAGATCATCAATTCCTAAAGGCCAGACATTTAAACACTGATAATTTTGGTAAACACTGATGTAATTCATATTTGAACAGTACCCATGATAGTATGAAGGACATGAATTAATAGATTGGAAGTTATACTAGATTATAATAGATGCTTATAATCTGTTGAGTTTCCTATTAACTTCAACCCCAGAAGATCTAAACACAAGCTTCCAAAACATAAGAAGGTCCAAAAAGGTCCAGTGCAGGTTCTCATTGGTGCAGTATTTCAGAGGGCATAATAAAACTGTGTTTATCTTCCCACACAAACCACATGGATGAGACAAAGCATTCAATGTCTCACTAAACCAGTATGTTTAACACCATTTTTTGAGGTTCTTTTCTGATTATTCTCTTTTGTTTTTGTTTTTTATAACTGGAATGAGGAAATAAATTTTAAGATATTAGTTTAATAGAGAAAATCTTTAAAATGCACAAAGCTTCTTTTGGGGAAGGGATCTATTAATAGTGAGGAGGGTGGGAACGCCTGGTGTAACCTCTGTTTGTTTCCATTTTGATGCCTCTGACACGATTTCATAAGGAAATCTAAATTATGAGTCAAAGCCTCTCTTAGTCAAATCAAATTCAAAGAATATTTTCAACAGGTCTTTAAAAAGGTTATCATACATACACATCCCCAGACAGATGTCTCATATGATAAGTACAAGACAGAATCTAAGGTATTGGAAACTTAACGACAGCCACAAAATGACATCTGTTGCTCTGTATGGTAACAATTGTCTATTGTCCAAGTTGTCTATTTTCTGAAACATGGTTTTCAGAACAAATAAGCTTTAATTACAGATTTTTAAAAATTATTATTCTGAGTAAAGGAATTCAGGACTGGGTCCTACAAATATTTCACCATAGAATGAAACATTTTATAGCAAAGAAAGATCCAATCTCTGAGCATCAGAGAGGGAATGGAATCAACATACTTGTATTCAAGACTAGGGTCAAAGCAGCAGTTTTCCAGGGCATCCAAAGACTTCATCAGAAGAAGGTTCATCTGCTGGCTAGATATATCACTGGGTGAAGACCAAGAGCGAAAAATGAGTTATTGAAAATCATGCAACTCTCCAACATATTTACTACGCAATATTTTGCTCTTAGTATATTACTGATAATCATTTCATTAAAAAAACATGAAAGTAGCAAACAACAATACCGATGATGCACACATATCCTGCAGACAGAGAAACTGAGTCAAAGAATTCATTCAATAGTTAAACTGAGTCAAAGAATTCATTCAATAGTTAGGTTTCTGAAACATTGTCATTACTTGCAAACCTGTGTTTTGAATTTTCTCAGCTCATTCAAATTTTAAATCACTGAAAAACAAGAGCTCAGAATTCCAAAAAGAATATTTCTAGAAACGCTAAGGTGACTTTCCTCAGAGGATGAACTAACCTGCTCAGCTGATGCCATCAATGCTCATTCCAGATCCATCTGGCACTTCTGATTTTATGTGTCAAATATGAAGGTTTTTCAGTTCTATTTTCTTTTTTTTAAAGATGTGGAAAAAACCTGGCCCTTTATTTTTCTGCCTTTATAAAGCAATTGATGTGGATTTTGTAACTATGAGAACTTAGTGAGAACTATGACTTCTAGGGTAAAACAAAACTTAAAAGGTAGCTCTGTCTGTTCTTTCAGGCAGAGTTGTGGGCTTCATCACCGACACTTTATTATCAAGGGGTCTCTGCATTTCAGCTCTCTGGCTGCAGTCTTGGATCATGCTGAGTGGAATGCAGTTCCAGGAATGCCAGCCAGCCAGAGAGCACTTTAAGTAATATCCTCTCCAACCAAGACTATAGAGGTTTTGCCTGGGGTGAAGGATTACATTTTGTGATGAGAAAACACGCACACAAGCACACACAATTTTAATAGTTTTAACTAAGTAAGTCTTATAGATGTTCTCTGGAGCAAAGTATACTTAAATATCCTAAACAAATGCTAAAGAGGCTGAACTATTAATAGAATCCTCTGGGAGTTACGACAGAAGCAAGCTTTGGAATAATATGCTTTTCTGAATAAATTCTAGACTGGAATTGAAATTCAGGAGATTTTTCATAAGCCTTAGCAAGAAAAAAAAATGGTTTGAATGTCAAAATTCTTTTACACAAAGTGACTTTTCATTTTTGAGACCAAGATATTGTCCTGATCCTGTTGTCACAAAGGGCCATTTTGGGCCACTTATTTGATGTCATTGATTATTCAGAGTTAGTAGCCCCCAAAACACTTTAGTTTTGGAAAAATAGAAATTTTCTCCAAAAATGTCATTACCTGGTAAAGACTGTCATTATCTAATAAAATATTTATTAGTACCAAAAGACAAATATTTCAGATTCCCCTGTTCTATGAAATTAGGACCTCCCTAATTCATTTCCTACTTCTATGAAATAGGGGCTTCCCTGGGGGCTCAGTTGGTAAAGAAGCCACCTGCAATGCAGGAGACCACCTGAGATGTGGGAGACCCAGTTTCAATCCCTGAGTCAGGAAGATCCCCTAGAAAAGGACATGGCAACCCCCTCCAGTATTCTTGCCTTGGAAATCCCACGAACAGAGGAGCCTGGTGGGCTAGTCCAGGTGGTCACAAGAGCTGGACATGACTTAGCAACTAAAACCACCACCATTGTGAAATAGTAAGGTGGGAACCATGAATAATTACATTAATGTCTGCAGTACTAAAACACCAACCAGAAGGAGAATGTTATCAATGCAGGATCATTATGGCAAAGGTAAAATCTGCAGTTACACCGTGGGCACTCTGCCAGAGGAAGAGCTTTCGGCTGTTCTTCCCCAGGGTTTCCTGCAGATGCGGTCAAGTCAGCAGATAGGGGTGGAAGGCAACTTAAGAACCAGGGAAGGATGCTTTAGGAGAATCACTGTAGGTTTCTCCATGTAGTAAAATTAAATTTACCACAATATGCAAGTCTGTCAAACCCTAAAACCAGCAGCATCTCCTCCTAAACTAAAAAGAAGAGAGCGAGAGCCAGGACAGGATGAAATGAGTTGTCTGGAATTAAAAACTGCCATGGCTCATTTTTAGTTGTAAAACATGTAGCTTGAAAAGATACTGAAGGAAGAACATGAACACAGATGGTGAAGAGACTGCCATTTGTAACACAGAAGCAAAGCGGGGAGGGGGGAGTCACTTTCAAGTTTTAAATCTTTAAAAATACTTTGTGTTCTACCACTCACACACAAGATAAGTAACAGTCCATTCCTATGCAAAGGGCAGCTTCTTGTTTGTGTCCAGAACCAGGCCTGTGTATACTAATACTGGTGAAGAGAACAAAATGAATATTCTGGCAACGTTTCATTTATGATCACAAAGACTAAGCCTATCTTCCCAAATATTCCATAGATGTTTCCAAGGGCTGAAAATGATCATCTGAAATATAGTATTTCCCTAGATCCACAGCAGTTCTCATAAAGGTTTCACATACTGAGTTTGCACAAAATTATGGGAATTAACAAATGTAAACTTAACCACTGGTTTCAAACAGAAATCTAAATATAGCATGCTGCTAAGTCACTTCAGTCGTTTCTGACTCTGTGCGACTCCACAGACGGCAGCCCTCTGTCCCTGGGATTCTCCAGGCAAGAACACTGGAGTGGGTTGCCATTTCCCTCTCCAATGCATGAAAGTGAAAAGTGAAAGTGAAGTCACTCAGTCGTGTCTGACTCTTAGTGACCCCATGGACTGCAGCCTACCAGGCTCCTCTGTCCATGGGATTTTCCAGGCAAGAGTACTGGAGTGGGTTGTCATTGCCTTCTCCCAAATATAGCATAATGTCATCCAATTTACCCACATCAACACCATTTCCTGCCTTTGGACAGATGGTTTCTGCCAGCTAGGGAAGCATCAGGACTGCTAACATCAGAATAGAATGCCTCTCCCCACCGGCCCTACTATTTCCAATGGAGGAAAATGGGGCTGAAATTCCAAATCAGTGACATCTAAAGATTCATGATCTTCAAATATTCATGTTGTACCACACTACCATCAATCTGGATATAAAAATTCTAAGATCAGTTATAAAATAAAGAATAAATATAATGAACACCAAAACTAAAGTCGATTCGTGCACAAGGAAACTTTTTCACTAGTGGAATTTTCCACCTGGGTCTTTGATATTCTATTAGCTTCATTCAAGAGTAAAGCTAGCAGTCTGCAAATGAGCAATCAAACTGAATAAAGCACCCAGTATAATATGCACAGATTAAGACTCTTTAAGGATTACTAAAATGTAGCCAGGGCACAGGATAAAAGCAATACTTAAGACCAGTACATGCAGTTCTCAGGTGATTCAGCAATGCCCGCACCCTCAGGCACAGGGCTACCCCAATCTTTCCTCCCATTTTATAGTGATATCAATGAATGAGCAGTTATTTTCACCCTTATAAACCAGAAGGAAAAGATGCTTTTTAAAATTTATAGCACCATATGATTAGACTTTCCTCATGTCTATTACACAGGGCTTTCATCTAAATGTGAAATGATTTTCAAGTACTCAATCACTTAAAAAAAAAAGCAACCCTTGAAACATATGAATATCTCTGTGATGGTATTTGAGAGAGACAAATTCATTCATAAAAGAGAAAAAAGGATCAACCTGCTCAAACTGAAAAGTTTAGCACCACAAATAGCTCAGATATGATTTGAGTGAGTGTGTGTGTGTGAGAGAGAGACAGAGAGAGAGAGAGAAAATCAATCACCTAAGTCACAAAGAGGAAAAAGAGGAATATTTTAATAAACTGTACCTGAGTTTCTCCTCACACAGGCGAGAGAGAAACATCCCCAGTGCGAGGCCCATGTGGATTTGCACGGCTTGAGACTCGTCAGCCCTTGGTTTCCCAGGTAACCTGGCAGTCAGCATGTTCAGGATTTCCTCAACCTTCTCTTTGCAAGAGATAATGAAAATTGGCACAAGGAGAGACAAAGCCGTGGCGGCCGCGGAACGGGCAATGGCACTGGCCGTGTTTTCACCGGAATAGGATTTCTAGGACATGCCAGAGAAAGAAAGCAAGGGGTTGGCCTTTTGTTTAAAACATGAAGGAAGCACACCTATCACGAAAGCACGACACAATACAAGCTTCTGTTAAACCCACCCTCGCCACCCCAAAAAAATTATTAAAGAAACAAATATATTTCCGTGTTTATCTACAAGTTACCTTTTTACTCTTAGGAAAACAATTTGCTGCTAAGCCATTGGTTAACTAATAATATCCTTTTAAATTTGAAAAAACAAAAACAGTGTCTCTTTTTAATGGGTGTGCATTCCCTCACTATAAAGCCTGAAACAGTTCTGGTGTTTTGAAAGCCCACATGTGTATATAATGAAAAAGCTCCAAGTGAAGCTATCCAAGCTTGGAGAAACCACCGAGTCACATTGTACATGTCCAGGAAGCCAGGAGTTTTCTGGGAGAGAGAAAAGGGGTTAGGGTGGGGGCAGTTCAAGTTTAGTTACAGAAGGATAAGTGTAAGTATAGCACAGGGAGCTATTGGCGGATCTCCCAAAAATTTTGGTGGGAACGTTTCCCAGTAGATGGATTATTTCCTACAGGGGGTTAATTCCTTTTAATTAAAAAGGAAGTTGAAATCCTAAAAGCCTCTGGTTACAAAGCAATAACCAGCTATTCAAAATGAAATGGAGAGCACTATAATGCTCCTTTCCTATATGTAATTATGGGAAAAGAAATGAATAACAGCCCTAATAAAATGACAGGGCAGCTGAATCTGAACAGCTTGTACAAGAATCCTGCGTTAGAGAGTTCCACCAGACATTATATACATTTATCAATATGTCTCAAGTGAGGAAGAAAGCCCGTTGATCATTCCTGAGCATTACCCACTTCAAATTTGCAGACGCACAATAAAGGCCGTGTTGTCCCTTGCAGTCAAAACACATTAAAAAATGTTTTTAATTCTATCCTCATTTGCTCTCTAAGCTTTAGTCCTTTAAGGATAAAAAGCAAACATGTGCTAAGGGATTCTTTAAGTTAATACAGCGCCATTATAATGACAATGCTACTTAAAATGACCCAGCTGCTAGGACAAAGGAAATAAAGGAAGTGGCTTTTGAAATAGCGGTTTGAAAAAGTATAATAACACAAGACTTATAAAGGTAAGAGGCAACCTGGAGCTGCCTAGTAAAGACATTATTTTTACTGGTTTGTAAGAACTAAGCGGCACTATTAGAAATCTAATAGATATCCTGTCCTGCTGCATATCTGAAGCATATAGCTACTGCAAAGACCTCCATATAAGCTAACAAGTTTTTCATCCATCGTTAAAGAAATAAGAACACTTCTGACAGAAAACAGATTATCATAGAGAAAGTACTTCTTCGAGCAAAATCTATTTTCCAATATAATTATATGTTATCTAGTAAGTAATTTTTTTTGTTCTCTAGTCAAAAAGCTGGTTCCTGACCCTCAGCCCTAGATGGGTACACACCAGGTCCGGGGCAGAAGCACACACAGGGGCACACAAATGTTGTAGAAAGAAGACCTGAGGCGATGAAGTTTCAGGCTAAATTCATAATCTTAGCAACAGTTCAGGACCTGCGCTATATTTTCATTCAAATCAGCTATAATTCTCTGCTACTCAGCTGATTGTCCCATGATCCCTATAGTTCCCTAAGCAATGGATAGTGATAAGGTAGAACCGAAATAATTCCATGCAGATACAGAAATACAGCATGCACGACAGCCAGTTAAGGGAAAACAAAACCTAACCAACAAAGTGTGGCTGCAATTTGCTTCAAATCTTAGCATATAAGCGTGAAGAAAGAGAATGACTAAGTAACAGGTGCTTTTATATGACCAACAACATTACTTGGTATTTATAGAGCATTTTGCCTTTCCATTTTCCCATAAATTATATAACTGGATCCTCACAATCTTTTATAAAGTTGGCAAAGTGCTCATTTTTACCTTTACTTTACAGGAAGGGAAAAATCAGATGATAAGTAGCTGTCAGGTCAACGGTCACAAAACTAATAAGAGATGAAGTTGGGGCTACAATCACTGCAGATAATACTGTTCAATAATTTCAATTTATAAATAAGGATACAAAGGGCCAGACCAATGAACTGAACTTCCTGTGGTCACATATCCTGAAATGAAAAAAGCTGTGACAAGAAACTTAGGATCCTACGTATTCAGCCAATGTTTACTTTTCTTCAACACTTGCCTCTGATTATACATTAAAATAACTTAGAAAGCTTCCAAAATGTTGATACCCAGGACACATTCCAAAGCATTTAAATCAGAAGTGAGGCCTACACATCAATATCTCACACACATATATATATATATTTAAAGTTCCTCAGGTGACTGTAATGTACAGTCAAGGTTGAAACATATCTAATGTATAGCTAAGGCCAAGATTTACATTATATCATAGATTTTATGTGAACAATTGATCCTAGAATCAACTCTTGAGTTTCTAAATTATTTTTTGTTTCTCAAACTTACATGATAAAATGAGGAGAAAAAGTGTCCTCTGGGTTGGTAGTGGCTATCAACGATGACCAGAAGGGTATCAAATATCATGGAAACCCAATCTTTCACTGACAGGAAGTGAGGCTGAACCTGCAGATGAAGGAAAACATGAAATGATAATGGGAAAAAAAGAAAAAACCTAACCATTGTTTCTAGATCCCGGGTACGACCTCCTTCTGTATAAAAGAATGAAGAGCTATTAAAAACTAAACTTCATCTGCCAGGACCGCACGAAGTAGACAGGTATTTGACAAATACATATCCTCCCCTGCACTCCCACGTAAATAAAGTTTACCTTTCAGACAAAACTTAGCAGAGGTGAGAGGATGGGGGCAGCAGAACAGAACCATCTGAGAGTTCCTTACAGGGCTCCTGTGTTCAGTGAGGATAATATGGAAGTTTAAAGGGAGAGATGTGCAGGGAAGGCAAATCAAACCTTCCCTTTCTGACTTGTCATTTCAATAAAGCAGCCAACAAAATGTTTTGACCACTTCCAGCTTTGCTGCTTATTATCACTGTACTTACCATTCACACATCATCACAACAACTGCCTAGTCAAGTAGATATGAAAACATAGATGATCTTCAGTTTGGAAAAGAAGAGGAAAGAGAAGAAAAAACAAACACAACAACAACAAAACCCAACTCAATAAAAAGAGAACTTGGTTTTAAAAATCATTCATGACAACAGATGTCAAAAAACATTCATTAATTCACACGGTAACACCCAGGTGGTACTGTAAAAGTTGAAATAGTGTTAAGAATCCTTGGAATTAATTCCTTGAATCAAAGAAGATCTGCTTCTTAAGATCTTCAGTTGTTGCTCAAATGCAGATTTGAATGAAGTTTGAAAATTTCAACTTTAGTCAAATAATGAGGTCTTGAGTTCATGCTGCTGCTGCTGCTGCTGCTAAGTCGCTTCAGTCGTGTTTGACTCTGTGCAACCCCAGAGACGGCAGCCTACCAGGCTCCCCCGTCCCTGGGATTCTCCAGGCAAGAACACTGGAGTGGGGTGCCATTTCCTTCTCCAAAGCATGAAAGTGAAAAGTGAAAGTGAAGTCGCTTAGTCGTATGCGACTCTTAGCGACCCCATGAACTGCAGCCTGCCAGGCTCCTCCGTCCATGGGATTTTCCAGGCAAGAGTACTGGAGTGGGGTGCCATTGCCTTCGTGCTGAGTAAAAGTCAAAGGCGAGGTCATCAAGAGTAAAAGAAAAGCCCTGTCTTTGGCTTGGGTGGCTTCTCAATGTTTTGTGGACTATGTGCTTTGTGGACAGGACACAGATTCAGGGAATAGAGAAGAGGAGAGCCTAGAGCTCAAACTCTGAGCTAGATCTCCAGTTACTACTGAGGCAAACATCCTGCACCACTGGTAGTCCTACATAAATAACACCAAAATAAAGGAGTCCTAGGAAGGCATGCTTACTTTTTAGGCTGTAGATCTACCTAGCATGTTGCTTCTGCTCAAGTATTCCATACCTTTTTCAAGGATACGAAACATTTCCTGTCTAAAAGATTTTCATCTTCCTCATTATTAAAATAAGATTCTGGCCTTAAATTACCATATGGTAACTAGCTACATTTTTGTCCTTCATGCAATAGTCCCTTGGTCTTCATCTCTTCTCCACGTGTAATATACATGAAGAGATTTTGCCAAACAGCATTATTGTTTACTGGTAAGAGCACCCTGTGGGGAATTCCCTCCTTCAGAATTTGAAGCCTGGTTAAATGCTCAATCAAGCGACTCATCCTACCCTGCCGAAAGTGTAGGACTGGGACTCATGGGATTCCAAATTTTAAGGGAGCGATGCAAAGACAGTAAGTGACTAGAGCTGATCCATCCCAATAGGAGTAGTCTGCAGAGATGGTTCATCAGTACCTGTGCCTGGACCCCTGTTCTTCTCCCAACTTGGTTTTTAAGCTTTGCCTTCAATTCTGTGCATGTCCAGATTCCTTTTTCTTCTAGCTCCATTTTTAATTTAAATTAAGAGTTGGTTTCTTGCCCCCAAAGAACCCACCAAAAAAAGGAATCAAAAAACCATACCATGAAAAAAGAATATAAGCGGTCCAAAAGGCACTCTGCGGGGACAGAGATAGACTGAAAAGCATTGAAAAAAAGCTCATTTTTTTTGCAACAAGAAGTGGTGAAGTATATACTGATGCTCTTGATAACAGTTACTATTGCTGAGTATTTACCAGCCATTGTACCTTACATATATAACTTCATCTAATCCTAACAATAATCCTGTCTGGTAAGTACTATTATCCCCATCTTACAGATGGCAAATAGGCTCTGAAAGGTGAGGAGACAACAATAGGATTTAAATCCTAATACCTGTGTTTACTAGCTCTACTCCTACGCCAAAGACTATGTTTTTCAACCACTTGACTATATTGTCTCCAGATAATGATAGCTACCAGATAATGGGGCTTAAAAGGAGAATGAATCCAAGCTTTTTTATTTTGACAGATATGAATTATCTGAAAAAGTACATTGAAAATGAACACTGGCCAGCTTGCTACATGTTTAATTAAGAAATAAATGCCTTGCAAAAATGAATAGGCACTTTCTCATTGACATCTACAATTAAAATGCAAAGTGCGATTTTTTGCAGTCAGTAAACACTGCTTATTTATCATTTTTTGACAGCACTGTTCACTTTCAGTAGGCCTAGTTAACCTCCTAAGATTGGTTACCATGATGTAATCACAGAAAGACAACCCCTGTTGCATAAAATTGGCACCTTCAAATGGAAATGACCACTTAACTGTGATGGAGAAAGCAAAACAGAAAAGCAGCGAAGAAAAGAGTTTTAGAGGACACCAAGGCTTCTGGTATAAAGGCGCATCGGGTAGCACAGCCCATGATGGTAATCTCCTAAATTCAGGGCCAGGCTTACGGAAAAGTCTCACTTTTCACACGTTACACAACCAAAGCCAGTTGGTTCTAATCACCCTTAACTCACCTCCAGGACTCCGTCAGAGTCTGAGCAGAGGCTGACTTCATGTTTGGAAACGACGACAGCGAGGCTGCTTAAGGCTAACAGCGCGTTGCCTTTGACCACCGGGCTGTCTCTGTTTAAAAAGAAAAAGATCCCAAGAGAGGATTTGGGGGCATTAACCAGGAGAAGAGAAGGCGCTATTATAGGGAGGGCAGATGAGGTCAAAAAGCACTTCCACCCCTTCACAGAGCCTTGGAAATGCAGGTCTGTTTGTTCCCTGGAGTTAGAAGCTTCTGTCCTTCTTCTGATGCTAGTGTTAATTTTTAACTCTTCTTATAAATGTATGGTCATTATGCTTTGGGGAACCTAAAAAAAATCCCAGCTCAGATACCTAAGCTCCTTCTCCCTAAAATTTTTTATTTCATCATTTGACCTTACATTTCCCAAGCCATCTTCTTCAGCATCATCTTCAGTCAATATACATGTACGGATTTATTTTAGAAACCCAGCCAAGGACAGTTATGTGAATAAGCCCAACAGAATGGAATTGGTCCCTGGCTTTTCTAAAGCACTGGTATGTGGAACCAACTTCTAGTGAATTGCTTCACAAGGCACCCTTCACTAGCAACTCGACCCACTGGCGGCTTTCTCGTCCATCGTTATCATTTTCTCCTTCTCTCTCTTAATATGCCGAAGCCAGCAACCTTCGAGTCATTCTGTAACATGATTCAGAGCCCTAGAGAAGATCCAAAAAAGGCTTGTTCTCAGGCAATTTGGATTGAGAGATGTCTTCTTATATCATCCAAATGGTAGTTTTCTAATATTGGCAATAAATCTTCAGTTTGACTTCTGAATTTGGTATCAAGAAAACTGAATCTCTTAAATATACTTACTACTTGAAAATGTACATTTAATATTATTCCATAATTCCAAAGTCCTCCTACCGAATAAAGTCCCCAGGGGTCACTGATGACACACTCTTGGCCTGCCGACTCCATCATAACAGAGCTCAGGCAACAGGGTACCCTTACCACCAGATACTTCAGTTCTCAATTAGTCCTAGGATTGTGTGTAGTGCTAGTTGCTCAGTTGTGTTTGACAGTTTGTGATCCCATGATTTGCCCATGGGATTCAGTAAGCAAGAACACTGGGGTAGACAGCCATTCCCTTCTCCAGGGGATCTTCTCAACCCAGGGATGGAACTGGGGTCTCCTGCATTGCAGGCAGATTCTTTACCATCTGAGCTACCAGAGAAGCCGGGTTCCTATAAATACAGAGAATGTTTCTCTGAACCTGGACCTTGGACCTGAACTTGAACCAATGCGTACATCTGAGAATGACTCCCTGCTTACCCTGGTGCAGGAAGAGAACTGATGCGTGGATCTCCAGATCTGCTCCCCAGGCAAGTCTAGTACATCCAGCCCTAGGCCACAGTCGTGACCAAACATGTGAGTTAGTGGGCATTAACAGGTTGGTATAAACTTGTGTTCTTGCATTTTGGTTTCCATTTGGTAAGAATGGAATTCGGGACTCGTCGTTATCAAGTTCTTCCATCTATCAATTCATCCAATCCTTCCTTCTTTCTCCCGCTCCCGCTCTAGGGTTGATTAAACTCAGTAAGGCTTTGTACTCTGGGTCATTTTGTTTACTCCTTCTCCAATCATTTCTCTAAGAGGCCTGTCATATGTTTGATAAGACAACATTTATATTGTGGGATGGGGCAGGGGGAAAGAACAGAAAGGAAGACTTGAGGTTGAAGGAGTTTTTCAAGGAGGATTACTGGCAACTCCTATAGTTAATAATAAAATACCAGTAAGTAAGGCAAGATATGGGCATTCCCAGGTGCCCTAGCCAGACAACCAGTTAAAATCAAAATTAAATCTTTTATTTCTAATATTCTCTCTTTTCTTTAGCTGAGAATATCTTGAAGTCTGTTCTGCAAAAATGATCATGAATCCCTGAAGTTAGATTTTAAAAAAAGTTTTAAATTCTCAGTGAATGTATCACCCTGAAGAAATTCTTAGATGGTCACCAGAAATTGCATAACAAATCTTCTAAATCAAGAATATTGGTCTGGACCTTCCCTGGCAGTGCGGTGGTTAAGACTTTGTCTTCCAAAGCAAGGGGTTCAGATTTGATCCCTGGTTGGGGAGCTATTGTGTACCAAAAACCAAAATATAAAACAAGCAATATTGTAACAAATTCAATAAAGACGTTAAAAATGGTCCATATTAAAAAAAAATTGTCAAGATGACATAAAGTGTCTTTTTAACCCTAAAATTCTAAAAGAGAATTTATCCTCAGTTTTAAAACAGTGCCCCAAATAGTTGTATTTGAAAAGTTTCACTGGTCTTTACATTACGAAGCATGTATTGTTTTTGTAAAATGGAGAAAAATATATTTAAAGTCACTGGTAATTAGATCTTTGGATGCAGACTAAAAGCATATCTGTACATTAATCTTTGAATAGAAAAAAAAAAACCAGCCACACAAGGTATGCTTAGGCCAAGTTACATGTTCATAAAGGGATGGTGACTAGCTCTTCATCATCTTTACATTCCCCACAGGCCTTACGTAGTGACTTACAGAGAGAAGACACTCCATACATACTCATGAGACATATTCAAGGAGGAGCTAGCCAGGTGAAACTCTAGAATTTGTTCAGCAAAAACGCTTCACCTTGTTGATCACCGTAACTATCCCCAACCAGTCAAGTAGCGGTGACTAATTTGCATAATAACATGTCAGCATCAGTACAGTATTTATCTAGGCAACACCACTGACATTTTAATTAAATTGTCCTTTGAAACGGATGCCATTAACCTAATTAAGAAGCTCAAGGAAGGATGAGCTACACTGATGCTTTCTTAGGGACAAAGTATTACATTACATATTAGTGAAGAGACCCACTCCTTTGGGGATTTTTATCTTAGGTTCAAACCTATTTAATTATTAACAACAAAAATAAACTTACATCAGTCTAATCCTGTAACTAGTGTTTTACTTCCTACATTTAATTTATGCCTTAGAACAAAATAAGCCCTACATTGGCCCAAAGGAGCCTGGTGGCTCAGTGGTAAAGAATCTGCCTGCCTGCCAATGCAGGAGACATGGGTTCAATTCCTGGGCTGGGAAAATCCCCTGCAGAAGGAAATCGTATCCAGCTCAAGTATTCTTGCCTGGGAAATCCCATGGACAGAGGAGCCTGGTGGGCTATAGTCCATGCAAAAGAGTTGGACATGACTTAGTGACTAAAACGACAACCACCACCACCTAAGGCAGCCACAGTCCAAGGAACAGAAGACTAAACTGGCAGGAGGTGATAAGGGGGTCCTCACATATTTGGAGGAAGCCAGTGGGAAAAAGTAAAGAGAAGGCAGCAGAGTGATTTTTTTCTTCCTCTCTATCATTAATCTCTCAGCCTCTGGACCTTAACTATCTCCTGCTCATTTGTGAATCCCTAGTATTGTCAGGATGGTTTTAATAAGAAAAGATCTATAAAATACTTTGAAATGTTTGATGAAAAGGCAACACCATGAGAACATAAATTATTGGTACTCAATATCACTGGGAATGTGAACACACTTAGTCATGAAATGATGCTTTGCAGATTTGAAGATTAAAGTCTTGGTGAAATAAAATTTTAGAATGGAATCTGCAAAAGCTACTGCAGAGGCAAAATTACAGTTTGTTTTAATAGAAAGACGCTAGTTTCTTCAGCATTTGAGCTTTTGTTGCAAACGTCAGGGCATTGTTTTTAACAGGAACTAAGTAGACTATTCAATAGAATAAACTATGAAAGGTAAAGGTTAAAGGCGGTCCCCATCCCAGCACCTCTTCCCCTCCAATAAGAAGCTGAAAGCTCTCCCACTGTGTCTGCAATTCACCAAACTACAGAAGCAGACACAAATGAGTTCCTATGGAACCCTCTCTGTACTTTAGTTTTCATTTTGTCAACAGATACGTCAGCAGGTATTTCCCAGGGCTGCCCACAGAACTGAGGGTAGGGGAGGATTACCACTTCTCTTTCCCTTTATTCAGAGGACATGAGGCTGAATAGTGATCAGGTACCGAGATCAGATTTTACAGCAAACTATCTGTGTAAGAAACTGCCAGTGGAAAGTGAATTCTAAGGTAGATTATGTTTTATCTTTTTTTAGGCAAAGCCTATTTAGCTACAGAAGGTTCTGGGAAATGAGAGAGATCAACTATACTGTAGTTAAATATTTCTAGATAATATGGACTTTCAGTACATATGAAATCCTCTAGGTCAAAGGTATATCTATATTATTTGGTGAATAAGAAGAAAGGAAGTCAAACAGAAATGGCAACTAAGAAGAATAGTGAAAAGAAGTGTATGTAACTGACATGTAACTTACTACCAGGAAAAATTAGGCAGCATGCTAACAAAGGGACTTGAAGAGATTGTTCAAGCAAGTTCACTAGGGTATAATTTTCTCAGTGAGAGGTGGCTTCAGATAAATAAAAAGCCTTAAGGTAGTAATGCTCAAGCTATTTTTGTTAAAGGAATCATAAAGATATGATAGAAACTGCCTTTTTAACTGAGTCTTCACATTAGTTTTTAGTATTAAAAAATTCAATATTTAGATACACTTGGTCCAATAGCACCAGGAGAATAAAAGGCTCTGCCTTAAATTATTTACTGGCTCACACTTGAGATTTAATCTATTTGTAAAACAGACATAACTCACATTAGCAAAGACTTCTTCCCCCGTACTAAACTGCAATCCTTTAAATCTAAGCCATAGCACAGAGCGTTTTGTAAAGTGTACAACATGGACATATCTTTGATGTAAAAGTTATGTGCCTGTACTGCTTTCTCTGTATTTTCACAGAAAGACACGTAGTAAGAATTAACTGCATATGAGAAAGGACAACGACTGATTTTTTATAAAAGAACTAAAAAGTCCTTTAAAATCCTTATGAACTGCCTGAAAAGGAGAAATTATTCATACCTGTAAGGGGAAAAAATGTTTATAGAAAATTTCTGGTAAGAGAATAAATGGATCTTACTTTGCAGCTGCTTTGGTGATTTCATCAGTCAACATGTCTCGAACCCTGCAATACAGTTGGAAAACAGGTTTGAGATCTTATAAAAGAAAGCAATCTTTTTGCTTATTCATCAATTAACAAGAACCTCTGGCAATGACTCCAGATCTTAAAATTTCCATGTAGAATTTTAGTGTAAGGTGAAAGAACTTAATAAAGGGCTTCACCCTCAAGATAGTTTCATCTTCTTATTCCTTAGATTACTTAGTAGAAACAGGGAAGGAGGTGAATGTAACTCATGTATAGGCAATGTTGCCATATACTCTTACACTGAGTGGTGGGTATACAAGTGTCCTTTATATTACTCTGTTATGGACTGAATGTTTGTGTCTCCCTCTCCAAACTGACATACTGAAATCTTAACTTTGAGTGTATGGCATCTGGAGGTGGGACCTTTAGGAGATCATAAGAGTGGGTGGGGCCCTCATGAATGGGACGAGTGTCCTTCTAAGAAGACAGACCAGAGGGCTTGCTTTCTCTCTGCTCTCCACCAAGTGAAGCTACAAGGAGATGACAGCCCATCAGCAAACTTAGGAAGCAGGGCTTCACCAGCACCATGTGGGCTGTCACCTTGATCTAGGGCTTCCCAGCTCCTATAACTGTGGGAAATGAATTTCTATTGTTTAAGCCATCTGGTCTATGATATTTTTGTTACAGAAGCCTGAACAAGACAGTCTTTCTTTTCTACACAGGAGCTCATCAAGACAAGAATTTATTACTCCCAAATTATACATAATAGCATTATCACTATGTATGTATATAAAATAAAATTTTAAATGTTGGTTACAATATACATGAAACTAATATAATTTTATATGTCAATCATATCTCAATTAAAAAAAAAACATGGTTATAAAGTTGAACTAAAAAAACTACATTTATGGATTTAAAAGGAAGGTATGTTCAATTCAAATATTCATAGGATTTTTTTTCATATAAGAGTCTTAAGATAAAGTGAAGAACAATCATTGACAAATTTATATTATGAAGAGGATATCATAAATATTTTCACTATACACATTGAGTTTCATAAATTTAAAGTTTTTATAACTATATAAATATTTTGCAAATATAAATTATATTTGCATTTATAAGTAGTTGCATTTAAAATAAAAGCTATCCAGCACTCTCAGAATGAGTCATTCTTAAGAGCCAACTTCTTCAGATAGTTGCAGAATGATCCTTAAACTTGTACTTTATAAAACCATTTGACAATAAACTTCTCTAAAACATACTGTCCAATCTTGGCCTTCCTAAATGGAGTATAGTGCGTTCAGTGTATTCTTCTATTGGTCAACATGAAATATTTACATGTGATGACCTGCCTGTACTTCTACACAGGGCGACAGCCTCCACGAGATCCCTCCCCCTCCCTACGCTCCCTTCTCTGCCACATCACCAATTCTTCCTTCTCCACTTGCCTTACTCCCCGTAGCTCCTGAACACACTATAACATCTACCATCTTAGGAAAAGAAGCCCTCCAGCTATTGCCCCATTTCACTGCATCTCACACCTCAGAACTCACTTAAAAGAACAGTTTATACTTAGGACTCAAGTTTACCTCCTTCCATTCTCTCTAGACCCTTCTATAATTTGGCTTTTGTCCCTACAAAACAGCTCCTTCTTGGTTAACAATGACTGTCAAGAGGCCAATCTAATGCTCAACTCTCAGTCTCCATCTTTCACAGTCTCAGAGCAGTATCTGACACAACTGATTGCTCTTCTCTTGAAACACTTTCTTCCTTAAGCTTTTAAGGTGACTTTTCAGATTCCATTCTCTCTTGGTTTTCCTCCTACAGTACCGATCACTAATATTCCATCTGCTTTATTGGCTCCCTCTTCATCTGCCTTCTAAATGTTGAAGTGCTCCAGGGCTCAGTCCTCTGACTTTTTCTCTGTCTTTGCTCATTCCCTAGATGACCTCATCCAGCATCTTGATTTTAAATGCAGTCGATATGCTGATGATTCCAAAATTTATACATCCAGCCCTGAACTCACCCTGAACTCTAGACTCATAGTCAACAACCTACTTGATACCTCCAAACTGTAGGTCTAATTAGGCATCTCAGAGTTAGCATGTCTCAAATCTAATTTCTACTCTAGATAGATCTGTTTTTCTGTAGTTTTCTCTATCTTAGTAAATGAGAATGCCATACTTTTACTTATTCACAGTCAAAATCTTAGTTATCCTTGACTTCCATTTCTCTCTCACATCCTTGATTCCATATGTCACCGTGTATATTTGGAAAAGTATAGCTAACATACCACTCCCCAGATTATCATTTTCAGAAGATGAAACTAAAACTATGTGTAAAGGAAAATAGCAAATAGGAAGCAAAATCCAAATGCTTAATCTCTAATCTTAAATCCAATGTCATAATGTTTTAAACTGCATGGCTATTTTTAAAATGAATCTGGCAAATATAACAGAATAGAATTATTTAAACATGCGAGTACACACATACACACACACACACAGCTTCTGCTTTTCTACATATGCCAATTGTTAGTAAATTAAAAACTGAAACCCAAGTAACCTTTGAACAGATTTTTATATTAAAGAAATCTGTGGCTACAAGCAAAGTTATTTATTAGATTCTGGGCACTTTACTTAGATTTAGGCTGCTGTAACATTAATCTGACAAGGTATTCATCCCAACCTATGTAACACTTTAAACTGCTTTTAATGTGCCAGCACTTACACATTTCTAGATAATATAGTGGGAATTCACTGGGGGATGTCTGCCAAAGAAATTACAGTCTTAACATGGTAAAGTTGTGCCTAGTAATGAAGATGTGTTGAGGAGGGAAGAGCAGGGCAGCAGAAGGTATTCTTTCACTAAATGAGTGAGAAAAATACTCAACCTTTATTCAAAAGCATGTAAAATAATCAATTATAGGGAAAAAAGGGAAAAACAAACCATTTCCACACTGCTTAAGAAAACAATAAAAATATATAAAACTCATGAATAAAGCTCTCCTTCTTTTATCTGGGGAGAAGATGGAAAATACATCCATCACATCTTTGGCCATTGCCCACTTAGGCTCATAGAGAAGTTAAAATTCCAACATTTAAGTCTTTAAAGGTAGTTCCCTTCTCCTTCACAGTTCATTTCCCATGACAAATAATGAGCACAGAAAGCCATCCCTTACCAGAGCCAGGCTGTGTTTTTTTTGTACTGCACCTCTTCAGGTCCTTCTTTTCCATGTTTTAACTGCAAATCCAGTTCTCCTATCCTTCCCTGCAAAAAGCACAGCATCCATCAGCATGCAAACTCTATGGCCAAAATGATCTTAAAATTTCTTTGGAAAACACTTAGGTAACAGATGGATCCTTTCCCAAGTAGCCTTAGGTGTTCCTGATAAGATAGCAGATTATGACAGAGGATGTGTAAGGAGAGAGAATTATATGACTGCTAGGGATTTCCACATTCACCAAATAAGTATATCCTGGAGCAGTTGTATATTTGGCAAATTTAGTGCAGAGCATTAAATGTTGGGATATCTATTAAAAGCAGATTTGAAGTTCATAGGTCCCATTCAACAAATCCTCCATATAGTAATAATCTGACTGTGTCAGCAGCTGCTAATTTGACCTGACACAATACCGAGATTGGATTACCACCATTACAACAGAATGGTTAGAAAATGAGTAAGAAGTAGATAATACTTAAGATTTAGGTAAGGTGTAACAAAAATTATTATCAAACAGCTGCACACTACATTTTCTATTTCTTGACTCAACTTACAGACATAATTCTCAACCAGTACCAGGCCAAAAAAAAATATATATATATATATATATATATATATAGTTAATATCATCAACCTGTTAAAGGCAAAACCTTCAAATATTTATTTTCTGTTTTATTTTTTTTACACTCAATTATTTTGATCAGATGCTTTCCCCTTTCCTGCATCACCAGTTAAATTATTTAAATGTAGTTAAAATTCTGGTTTATTGATATACCTTAAATCAAACAAGAACTTATTAGTATGCATTACAGAGTAATACTAAACTGTTTTCAGGAGTGTTTGTGTTGCTTTTGTTCCCACTAGTGGTAAACGATGGCACCCCACTCCAGTACTCTTGCCTGGAAAATTCCATGGACGGAGGAGCCTGGTAGGCGGCAGTCCATGGGGTCGCACAGAGTCGGACACAACTGAGCGACTTCACTTTCACTTTTCACTTTCATGCATTGGAGAAGGAAATGGCAACCCACTCCAGTGTTCTTGCCTGGAGAATCCCGGGGATGGGGAAGCCTGGTGCGCTGCTGTCTATGGGGTTGCGGAGAGTCGGACACGACTGAAGTGACTTAGCAGCAGTAAACGATTTCTGGCTATCTCACATCCTTGACAGCATTTGGGATTGTCAGGCTTTTACATTCTTACCATTTTGGGGAGTGTGAAAATGGGGCCCATTACAGTTTTAATTTTCATTTTACTGTTTACTGAGATTAAGCATCTTTCCAAATGTTTAAAGACTATTCGGGTTTCTTATTCTGTTCATTTTTCTATTGGTTGATTTTTCTTGTTGATTTTAGAGTTGTAGGATGTGCTCTACAGAAGAAAAACGTATCTCTCTATATATTCTAGAGAGGGAAGCAATACAGCTTTAGGTTAAGGATGTGGGTTCTGAAATCATGATGTCCTGACCTAATGGCATTTCTATTTGTGTGCTGTGTAAATTTGGGCAAGTCACTTCACCTCTCCAAGCTTCAGTTTCCATTTGTAAAATATAGCAAACACCTGACTTATGGTATTACAGTATCACATTAAATAATGTGAAAAAGTGTCTATTTAGTATAGTGACTGGGAATAATTACTACCATTATCAGGTCTGCTGTAGAAAACAAATCCCCCTTATTATCTTCTTATAAGCTATTCTCTCATGAATATATATGTATATAAAACCTTCTTGAAGTAATTCATAGTTTTAATCTGCATACTCTCAAAGAGTAAAAAGTTCCCCAAAATGTAATATCCAGACTATACAGTTGCATGTCCCTGTATTTCTCTTATACACTCTTGTTACTAGCCTGTAAGCTCATTGACAAGGACAAGGACAATTTATCCAGCTAAGGAGGCGCTGTATTTTGCACAACCTCCAGCACACAGTGCCCTGGGGCTCACCAGTTCAGCACACTGAGATCTGGTGGGCATTCTGTTCACGTCCTTCATAGTTTTTATTTACTTCAGTCAGTGTCCATCCCCGCCTCTGTGTTTCCAATGATAGAATTCTGACCTTTTCATTCTCCCTCTGTCTCTTGGAGCAAGGTATCAGAGATGGTCAAACTGGGAAGACATTAATATTTAATATTGATTGTAGCCTTCTAAGAGGGTAAGCAAAACAGAAAATCATGCCTATTGCCTACCTCTGTTTATTATGCTTCCTAAATCATTCCTCTTTCCTCCTAAAATATTTACGTTCCATAATGCTTTCCATAAAAGATAAGAAATTAAAAGGTTAAAAATCGTTCAGAAATAAACAAAACACAAAAAGGCCCATATACGTGCAGCCTCTTTAGAAGGTCTACTTTTCTGATCTCTCCTGTAGCCATAAATCAGTACAACTCTATTGTGACTAAGTACATTTTTCATTATTCCTTTCTCAGAGTTTCAGTTCTTCTCAATCTTCTCTTCTGAAATGTCTTTAACTCCTTCCACCCAGTCAATGTTAGGCTATTTATTCAGACCCACTTTGCCATCCAATTCTTCACCTACTGATATGAGATCCAGTGGCATTTAACTCAGTCTCCTCTGCTTCTGGTTAACAGCTATGGTTAAGAAGAGGGGTGAGGTGGGGCAAACAGTCGTTGGGAGAGAAAAGGCTGAAATGATCCCTTGAACTGAGATTTTTGGATGGCCTGTAGATTTCAATTATTAATTTATCTATTCATCTTCCTTAAAAAAAAACAAAACAAAACACCCTCAGCCTGTGTAACTACAACTTGCTGATTACAGTGAGCAAGTTTGCCTAATTCTAAACTTGCACACTGAAAACAACCTTTACAAATGGTCAAAGAGTGATTTACTAGTAGTCACAATTCCTGACTGGTTTTGACTTCAGATTATTATGTGGCCAGCTGACCAATGCAGGAAACAAGTATCTTCAGTCAACCTATTTTTAACCCCTCTGTCCTGTCTGAGGTCATAGTCATAATCCCTAAGGACCCTTTACACAAAGGTTGGAAACCTTAACCTCCTTAGCATCTCTCAAAAGGAGCAAGGTCAAGTCGACTGGACGGCACCTTACCAAAATGGACTCAAAATTGTCAGTCAAACTGTAGCTGCATTTTTCAACTTCATGGCAAGAAATTCAAATACCTCCCCATGTCAATCACTTTGATATGCTTATAATTCAAAATCCCATGTTCTTGTGGAAAATTAGATGAGGCTAGAAGCTGATGCCCACGCGAAAGCCACTAGAAGTGTTCAAATTGCAAACTTATTCACATTACAGTCAACCTCCAGGAAATAATGCAGAATGTACCTTTCAGAGTGTCTCCTAGGCTTATTGAATAAAACATGGCTCCTCTAAATGATGCTCTAGTCTACAAAACATGTCTAGCACCAGATGGAAGTAACTACACCTCCTGTACCAAAGAGCTATCCTCCAGGACGGAAATTCTTGATATAGATGAGGAGTTTGGCAGTCGCTCTAATTCTTCTAAGATCCTGTAAATTCTATTTAAGTGTGTGGGCTTATTAAAAAAAAAAAAAAAAACAACCTGTTGAACACTTAAAATGCATCAGCATATCAAATAATACTGATAGCCTATAGAGCATGGCTTTACTTTTATTTTTTATTTTTATTTTTTTATGAGGAAAATGTTTTTATTTTTAATTTTTTAATTTTTTAAATTTTATTTTTAAACTTTACATAATTGTATTAGTTTTGCCAAATATCAAAATGAATCCATCACAGGTATACATGTGCTCCCCATCCTGAACCCTCCTCCTCCTCCCTCCCTATACCATCCCTCTGGTCAGTCCCAGTGCACTAGCCCCAAGCATCCAGTATCGTGCATTGAACCTGGACTGGCATCTCGTTTCATACATGATATTTTACATGTTTCAATGCCATTGTCCCAAATCTTCCCACCCTCTCCCTCTCCCACAGAGTCCATAAGACTGTTCCATACATATACAGTATACTAACGTATATGGAATTTAGAAAGATGATAACAATAACCCTGTGTACGAGATGGCTTTACTTTTAAAATAATACTGAAAATTTTTTTACAGCCCCTACTTTGAGTTTCACCTCTTAATCACCAATTCTCAATGGAACTAGACTTATTAGAAATCCAAAGGAAAGAGATTTTAATTGATAAATAAATATATATAAAGATACATACTGTCACCAACAACAATAGAAAAGGCAGAATAATTGACCTGTATTATTACAAATACTCAGCTGGATTTTCATAAATTGATCTCAAAAATATTAAACCAATTTGCATTATTTGTAACAACTAATGATGGTGTTGGGCTGTCCAGGTGGCTCGGTGGCAAAGAATCAGCTTGCCAAAGCAGGAGACGTGAGTTTTATCTGTGAATAGGGAAGACTCCCCTGCAGAAGGAAATGGCAACCCACTCTAGTATTCTTGCCTGGGAAACCCCATGGACAGAGGAGCCTGGCGGACGACAGTCCATAGAGTTGCAAAGAGACAGAGGCACACAATGATGGTGTTAGGGAAAAAGCATGACATGGTGGCAAAGGCTGTGGCTCTGGAATCAGACAAATCCAAGTTAAGTTCTAGTTCTCTCATTTACTGACTGTTGGGTTGTGTGCTGTTTGCTTTGCTTTCCTGCTAACCCTGCTTTCCCATCTATAATCCCATTCTACATGAGGTTAACAATACCTACTTCAAAGGGCTTCTGTAAAGATGAATTGAAATACTAAATGTTACATGTTGGTGGGCAGACACTAGTCATTTATTAAAGGTCTTATTATGAAAAGGAAACCATAGAGTATTTTTAAAAAAATCAATTGCTTGTCATCTGCATATTATATACCATGAGTGTATGCTTAGCTGCTCAGTTGGGTACAACCCTTTGCGACCCCATGGACTGTAGCTTGCCAGGCTCCCCTGTCCATGGGATTCTCCAGGTAAGAATACTAGAGTGGGTTGCCATTCCCTTCTCCAGAGGATTTTCCCAACCTAGGGATGGAACCTGGGTGTCCTGCATTGCAGAAGATACTTTACTGCCTGAGCTACCAGGGATGCCCATGTTATACCACAATCCTGTCCTATTTGACCTTCCTTATGCTAAAAGCTAAATAAAATTCTCAGGACATTCTGCAGGAGAAGGAGTTATTCTTGCTGCTTCCAGGTGCCTGTATTGGAGTACATCCTCTATTAAAGCATCAAAGACTGAATATGTTGTAGCAAGGTTTTAAGATGCAAACATGGGTGCTGAGATGCTTAGTCATTCCTCTGCCCCACCTCCATCCTTTAGGACAGTGGTCCCCAACCTATTGGGCACTAGAGACCAGTTTCATGGAAAACAATCTTTTCATGGACCAGAAGGTAGGAGGAAGGTGGTCTTGGGATGATTCAAGCACATTCTATTTATTGTGTACTTTATTTCTATTGTGATTTCATCAGCTCCACCTCAGATCATCAGGCATTAGATCCCGGAGGTTGGGGGCACCTGTTATATTTAACCACAACACCTTATTTCTTAAGACTTCATGAAAATCTTATTTGGGGCCATCAATTTCTTAAGTAATTTAGATTTTTTTTTTCCTATCATCCTTAACAATGAATTTTAAGCTAGGAAAAAGGATTAAGTTAGTAGTTTTTTTTTTTTTTTTTTCTCATATTGTTAAATGTTTATATATTCCCAAACTGGTTAAAATTATTTCTAATTTTTGAAATTCATAAACTATAACTTACAATATTATTGGAATAAAAGAAGTCAAATTAAGCATAATTCATTTATTTAGTGAGTACCTACTATGTTTTAGATATGTCAGGTTCTGGAGAGACAACAGATAGGAAAACAGCTTCTGACCGTAAGGAAGAAAGACAACTGGAGGGAGACCCTGGACACATAACTGAGGTGATGAGGGCTTCTAAAGGGAAGCGTGGGTTCTAAGGAAACATATGCGAGGGACAGACAACCCTGGGGGGAGAGGAGAGGCACCCAGATAAAACTACAAAGAACAAGTAGAAATTTGCCATTCCAACATGTGCCCCTTAAACCACCATGACTGACTATACATACAAAGTGAAACTTACTCCTGGAATTTGACAAAAAGGGAAAAGCTGCAAAAGAGCCTTGACTAGGCAAAGGGAAGTGGCAGTTCTGCAATAGAAGAACAGTGTAGGTAAAAGTCAAACGGTTAGGGTATACTTCCCTGGTGGTCCAGTGGCTAAGACCCTACATTCCCAATGCAGGGGGCCTAGGTTCGATCCCTGGTTGGGGAACTGAAAAATTAAGAGGTTAGGGAAGACATGCTGTGTTTAGGAAAACAAAGAAATTGAGCAAGGTTGAAAATGCAGGGGAAGGGTGAAGACATAAAGCTGGAGACATAAGCAAGTCTAGATGGAGAGGGGGCAGGTACAAGACGATAACTCAGTCTGGGATGTACTCAAGTTGAGGTGCTGTGGGCCAGCCATGGGGCACATCAGGCACAATAACAGACATTCACCAAGCAGCAGGACACAGGAGAGCAGCTTTCAAGAGGGAGCTCTGGATGGAACACACATGTGGGGGGGCATCACATTTAAAATTTAAGTGCAGTTATATATGTATGCTTCACATTCCTTTATGAGCAAAAATAACCATTGCATTTTTTATTGGAGTATAATCACTTTAAAGGATTTAAATGGAGAAGGAAATGGCAACCCACTCCAGTGTTCTTGCCTGGAGAATCCCAGGGATGGGGGAACCTGGTGGGCTGCCATCTATGGGGTCGCACAGAGTTGGACACGACTGAAGGGACTTAGCAGCAATCACTTTAAAACATGTTCGTTTCTGCTGTACAATGAAGTGAATCAGCTATATGTATATATATTTCCCATCCCTCTTGAACCTCCCTCTAACCTACCATCATCCTACTTCTCTTGGTCATCACAGAGCACTCAGCTGAGCTCCCTGTGCAATAAAACAGCTTTCCACTAGCCACCTATGTCACACATGGTAGGGTATATATGTCAAACCTAATCTCCCAATTTGTCCCACCCTCCCATTCCCTGCCTGAATCCACATGTCCATTCTTTAGTCTGTGTCTCTATTCCTGCCCTGCAAATAGATTCATCTGTACCATTTTTCTAGATGCCACAGATTTGCATTACTATAAGTCAGAAAGAAGAAAACAGCTGCATTTTTGATAATGCTATTTTCCTAAGTGCTTTTACATTAAATACATATTTGCAGTAAAACTTTAAAAAGAGATAGGCTTTAAAGCAAGCCATCCCATGATTTCATTACCTGTAAAATGGCATGATAAGCACGAGTCATATACGCGAGCCAGGCCTGGGGGAGAAAAATTGCCCGGTGCCACTCGGAAGGCTGGATATGAACCTGTGGGGAAAATGTACCAGAAATCAGGCTGCACAATATTAAAACAGAATAAAATAAAAACTGTATCAGGAACTCTTTCTTCCCCTTCATTTCAATGGTTTAGATTCTAAAACAAACCAAATCTGTCTAGGATCATAACCGCAAATAAGATCTTTTGGAGATTTTCAAAGGAGAGGAGTTTAGAGTCCTGCAAAGACAAAATAAAATAAGCCTGGAATTTTCTAAATTAAAGCAAATAAAATCCTACAATGACCACAAGTTAAGATGCATGTGTAATACAAATATGTCTTTGAAAATTAGGGAGAAACTCTAGAAAGCCTCTTGTCAATGTCAGGAAACTAGGTTTTGTCTAACAAATCCCCCTAGTAATTTTAAATAAAAATAAATATTGCTCACATCCTGGACTTCCAGTATGACAGTTTCTGAAGTAATAACCTTAAATTGCCAACAGAAATATCATGTTGTGTAGAAACCGTCGTGGTAAGAGCATGCAAATGAGTCCCGCACACAGCAATTGTGCACACCACTAGATAAATGCCCTTTAATCAGTGTGGGTAAACAAGAGAAAAATGATATATGCCAACACTGAAATCCTGTTTCTGAAGACAGGCCCAGACAAAACATCTGGTTTTCATAGTCATTTCTGTTTCTACCTATTAGTATACGGCTATCTTGCAACAAATCTTGCCAAGGTCTGCTTCTGTTAAAGAAAGATCACTCAAGAAAAAAACAGTCACAGTGCATCACATTTCATGTTTCCTGTAACTCATCTCATCTAAACTCAAACAACGGAAACTTAGTCTGTGTCTCGCAGACAAACAATAACAACAAACACACAAAAAGGACAAATTTCTATATGATTGCCCCAGGATCATGATAACTACAGTGTTTACGGAGATTTTTACTATACAACAGGAATTAATTTTCTCAAGTGCTCTGTGATAGGGAAGAGAACAGCCTCTCTGAACCGGGTTGGTTTCCATGGCTTCTGACATTTTCTTTCATCCCTGTCTCAGTGTGGGCCTACAACAAGCAAGGGACTCTGGAAGGATATGAGGATTATAAATCGATCAGTGACTGCAGAGGGTTCAGAAATGGGCAGAGAGAGTCACAAATGGACATAAATAGATTATGAAGCGTCTGTGGGAACAAAGAGATCAGCTCTGTCTGAAATCTACACCCCTCATCCCATTGCTTCTTTTTTAAAAATCAGATACTCAAACAGTATGAAAGAGATATTCAGATCATGAAATAAACTTAAAAAAATTATAAAGACAGGTTTCTTGCTTTTCTGGTTAAGTACTCATTCTGTCAAGTAGAGTAGGGGGAGCCTTGTCAACATATTAGCAAAACTCCTTGAAAGAATGAACCCACCAATTCCTGCTTCCTCTCTCATTGTTCAGGAAGCTGAGGAGGCACTAATTAGCCCTTGACCTTGCTCTCTGTTTCCAAAATGTGGGGACTTCCCTTTAACTTTTTTCCTATCAATTCTGTTTTCTTTCCATAAAATAGATGAACAATCTTTGAGTTCTATTTTGAGATTTGGATTACATAGAAAGAAAACCAACACCACAACTAAAACTTTTACCTCTTCAGAACTTCAAAATATCTTAAAATTTTGCTGCCAAATAATCCACGGACATCACTGCACAACTGAGAATATCCACGTGCTGTGTGCTAAGTCGCTCAGTCGTGTCTGACTCTTTGCGTGTCTGACTCTTTGCGACCCTATGGACCATAGACTGACAGGCTCCTCTGTCCATGGGATTCTCCAGGCAAGAACAGTGGGGTGGGTTGCCATGCCCTCCTTCAGGGGATCTTCCTGACCGGGGATCGAACCCACCTGGGAAGCTCAAGTCTCGGCAAATTGGCAAAGACAGCATTGAATGTTTTTGGAAAGACAATGATCTCAATTGCTTCTTGAGTTAAGAAAAGAAAGTAGTATGAAAAAAATGCAAAAGTAAATAAGCAAATCAAATGTCAAGCTTCTAAGAACAAAGACGCTCATGCCAGGAAACCTATTTAAAAGGAGGTTATAAACTGAAGGTTAAAGCTACTCCTCCTGCTGCTACTCAGACCACATCTGAGGGTAGGTGCAGGGAGGCAGTCAGGCTTGAGCCTAGACACCAGCCTGAACTCCCCAGGTTTCCTGAGATTATACCTAGTCTTTGTGTTCTGTGGAGTTAGCTGGGGCCAATCTCCTGTAAAATGCACTTTCTCACTTTTTCCCTTACAGAAGAGAGACTTAGGGAAGCGGCTTGCATACAGCCATGCCCTTACTCTCCAGCTGTGCTACAGACACAAGAGACTTTCTTGACCATTTTTAACACAAACAGATTTTAGGATCCCGTTCCAATTCAACACATAACCCTCCCATATAGGTTAATGTCTCTAGGCTGACAAATATAATTAGCATTTTAAAGTATGAAAATCATGTATCATTTGCTATACTTGTGAGAAGCCTTTGAAGGAAAGCCAATCAACAAACAAGTTCCAAATCATGACGTTTCAACCCTGTTATTCAACAGATGATAAAGCAAGGTTCTCAAGCACTGTGCACTAAGTTTTAATTAACATGTGCAATATACTTTTTCTAAGACTAACTCTGCATACCCATGCAATGACAGGTGTCTGATGGACTGCTGAGGTGAGCAGGTTCTATGATTTAGGAAAGAGTAAGAGTTTCTGTGTATAAGAGGTAGTACTAAGTATAATGAAACATTACTGCATGTGTCTAAAAGAAGAGACCACATTATGGAAATATGCAAATAGAAGAAAGGGGGGAAAGAAGGATAATAAGGCCAGAGTGGGGACAGAAGCTGATTACAGGACCAATAGGGTGATCAGTGTATCTCATTCAGAAGGTGAAGCCTGAGTGAAAACTTGAAGATGAAGATGTAAAAACAAAGGAAAGTGCTAGTGGGAATGGAAAATGGCTCAGCTGCTATGGAAAACAGTTTGGTGGGTCCTCAAAGAGTTAGACATAGAATTATGACTCAGCAATGCCACTCCTGGGCTTGAATCTGCTGCAAATGCAGGAGACTCGAGACATGGGTTCAATCCTTGGGTTGGGAAGATCCCCTCAAGAAGGAAATGGCAACCCACTTCAGTATTCTTACCTGGAAAATTTCACGGACAGAAGAGCCTGGTGGGCTACCGTCCACAGGGTTGCAAAGAGTCAGACACGGCTGAGCATGCGCACACACAGACTCACACACAGTCCCACTCCTAGGTATATACTGAAAAGAACTGAAAATACATATTCAAACAAATACTGTAATATATGCTAAAGCAGCACTTTCACAAGAGGTGAAAGGCAGAAATAACCCATAAATGAATTTGTTCATGAAAGAATAAATGGATGAACAAAAAAATGATATATCCACAATGGAATGTTATTCAGCCATAAAAGGAACGAAGTACTAAAGCAGGCTACAACATGGATGTACCCTGAAAACATGATGTGAAAGTGAAAGAAACCAGACACGAAAGGTCACATATTATATGATTCTGTTTATATGAAATGTCCAGAACAGGGAAATCCATACAGATAGAAAGCAACTTAGTGGTTGCCAGGGATGGGGAAATGAAGAAGTGGGAGGGAACATTTAGTATATACATGGTCTCATTTGACGGTGATGAAAAGGTTTCAGAGCTAGATAGCGGTGATGGTTACTCACTGAAAAGGTACTAAATACCACTGATGTACACACTTTAAGCCTTAAAATGGTTAGTATGATGTTACGTGACTTTTAATTCAATCAAAAAACAAAATAAAAGATAAGGCAAAGGTCCCTAAAGTGACTGCATGGCTCACTGTTTTAGGAACAGAAGGGAGGCCAGTATGATGAGCACAGACAGAGAAGCAGAGAGGAGAGTGGAAAGAGAGAGGGCTGGTGAGTCAACAGGAGAAAGGATGGCCTTCTAGGTCAGTCCTCAGGACTTGCCTTTACTCTCACTAAAGGGGGAGTCATTATGAGGTTTTGAGACAATATGATCTAATCTACATTGAAAAGGATCTTATGGACTGTTCTGTTGAGAAGAGACTATAGTGGGCAAAGGTCAAAGCAGAGAAATCTGCTCAGAGGCACCTGCAAAACTATAGGTAAGAGATACTGGTGGCTCAGAGTGGTATCATTTAGACTGTAGAATAATAGTTTTCAAGTATTTAGTTATGTAATTTTTCCACCTCACCCCAAATGTTAAGTAAAATGCCAATATATAAAGCATGAATCAGAGAAGCAGAATTTGTCAGAGGAAGTAAGGAGGAAGGTTGGGGGCTGGGTGCTCAGCCCTCATGATCATCTCAGTCTACCCTCGGTGGGCCCTCGTGAGTGCTCATGCACGCATGCTCAGTCGTGTCTGACTCTTTACGACCCCGTGGACTGTACAGCCCACCAGGCTCCTCTGTCCACGGGATGCTCAAAGGCAAGAATACTGAAGGGGGTTGCTAGTTCCTTCTCCAGAGGATCTGCCCAACCCAGGGACAGAACCTGCATCTCTTAGCCTGTGGTGGTCCTTAGAATTCTTTAAAATGCAGTTTTAACTAGAGGCATATAAGAGAGATCAGTGGTTGTCAGGAGATGGGGGAGCACATGAGGGGCTGACTGCATAGGGGTATGGGGCGATTTTAGGGTACTGGAACTGTCCTTATCTTGACTGTGGTACTGATTAGATGAATATGTTCACTTCTCAAAATTCATAGAACTATACACTAAAATGGGAGAAACCTACCATATATACATAACTCAATAAAATAAAATTTAAAATACATAGTTTGAAAATGACCACTTTTAGAACATGTACTTCTCAAACATTCACCTCCCACTATCTAATACACTCTGTACACTTCTTTGCATCATCATTCAAAAGCCACTCTCCCTCTTATCATTCCTCTATCAACATTACCCTATCAATATTGCAGTCACCCAGATCTGAAACTTCTGATTTATCCTGGACTTCTCCCTTGCCTCCAACTCAACTGTCAACTCTGCCTCTGAAATGTTCACTGCGCTTGTCCCTACTTTCTTCCTCACTGCTGCTGCTGCTAAGTCGCTTCAGTCGTGTCCAACTCTGTGCGACCCCATAGACGGCAGCCCACCAGGCTCCCCCATCCCTGGGATTCTCCAGGCAAGAACACCGGAGTGGGTTGCCATTTCTGTCTCCAATGCATGAAAGTGAAAAGTGAAAGTGAAGTCACTCAGTCGTGTTCGACTCTGTGCGACCCCATGGACTGCAGTGCACCAGGCTCCTCCGTCCATGGGATTTTCCAGGCAAGAGTACTGGGGTGGGGTGCTATTGCCTTCTCCTTCTTCCTCACTGAGTTAGTCCTAATTCCTGTCTTAATTATTGAGGCCATCTAGCTCATCTCTTAACAGTCTAAAATCTTCCTTCCTTCTAATACATCCTGAACGATGTTGCTACTATTACATTAACTCAGAATTTTTCAAAAAACCTTTGATGGTTCATTAAAGAATAAAGTCCAAAATTCCTCTATGCTATGTCCAAAGTATTTTAAAATTAAAAGTACACCATTTACTTTAAGAAATAATTTGTTGTTATGTGAGAACTCTGCTGGCTAAGATCCTTAACCAGTTCCCCCACTTACTTTCTGCTCCTCTTTCATTTAATCTGTATTCTGGTTCACTTAGGTTATAAACCAATTTCCAAGCCTGTCCAACACTCTTTAAGACCTTCATGTTCCCTGATTGCTTCCATGGCTTTGAATGTCCTGTGTTCCTTCCTCTCATCTCTACTTTCTAAAATATTTCTCCCATCCCTACACTTCCAGTACACTATTCTACACCTCTCCTGTTATACTCAACAGGTGGCATTTTTTTGTGATTGGACACTAATCATACCAACCTAAGAGCAGAGATCATATTCTATTCACCCTGGAATCCCTCTCACAGACAATGAACCCACAACAGTGTCTCACACATAAATGTTCCCTTAAAGACCTGCTGAGCTTAACCACATTAAATATACAGTGTTCGCTTTACGGCAAAATCTTGTCATGTGAAAACTACACTATCATAAACAAGTAATCACAGAGAGTTATGATGTGTGAAAACACAATGTTAGAAAACCATTTTAATAGGCACAGCCAAATTCTAATACAAGTTGTTGAGGATATGATTATTTGAAATTTTACAAAACATGTTCAAAATGTTCTGGCTGGGAAGTGTTTCATTCCAGTTAAAAACACAGTGAGTGACAAAGCGAAATTTAAAGTGAGTATTATAAACTTTACAGTTTGAAATTTCCTAACCAAACATTTTAATTAGTATCACACAAGTTCTAGTGACATATACCTGAAATGCTAGCTAAACAGAGAATATCCTGCTTAGAAACACAATTCACAAACGTAGAGCAAATGTCAAAAGACAGAATGAAAAAGGAGATCTAGTTTCCCCATGGACACATACTTTACTTGAAGGGACTATGTACGTGCGTGCTTAGCTGCTCGGTTGCATCTGACTCTATTCTACCCCATGGACTGTAGCCCGCCAGGCTCCTCTGTCCACGGGGTTCTCCAGGCAAGAAGACCGGAGTGCGTTGCCATTTTCTCCTCCAGGGGATCTTCCTGACCCAGGGACTGAACCTGGGTCTCCTGAACTGCAGGCAAATACTCTACTGTCTGAGCTACCAGGGAAGCCACTTAATTTGATAATTTACTGTTCAGAATACATTGCCTAGAAGTTTGGTAATGTTCTCTGCCTCCTGAGTGGTCTTAACAAATATACTTATTCATTTATAAGAAAATAGTCATTTCAACAGCCCTTCATCAAATAACTTAAATCGTGTAAGTCAAGCTTTGGGGAGGTTGACTATGAAACTGGAATGGGACGAGGTAGAACAGCATGTAAAACTGACAGGTCAAGTGTTTGCTATGGATTTTAAAACCTCAATCTCACAAAGTAAGGCGTTTTCACGTTTCCCAGATGTATATCTTATTATCAAAAGAATAAAAGCATTTAACTTCAGTTGCTACCCAGACACACCAATACTGAGTCACTGCATTTGGTCTGTGACATATGCACACTCCTCCCACATTCCCAGAAGAAAAACCATTTGTACTTAGTGTTAGAGACCCCCAAGGCTGCTCAATGTTCCACTGTATATAAATAAGAAAGCACAGGCTTCAGTTGTCTGTCAATAGTAATCTTGTTTACACAGAATAATTTTTTGTTATTCCCGTCCCCTGACAAATACTGACTGGAAGACAGGAAGGGAGGGCTTGTGACGGACACATTTTTAAAGGAGAATGACACTCGTCACTTTGTAGGTGCTTTCTGGACATTTTAAACTCTCTCTCTCCTCCCTCCCTCCCACTTTCTCTCTCTACCTCAGTCTCTCTTCTCTCCCCCAACTCCCCTTTCCCATCAGGATAACATTAGCTTGAAAGCTGACAATTCAATCATGTCTCAAGCAACCATTTACTCTGTTATTTAATAGGAAGGGGGAAAACCCTGTTACCATAACAACTCACATTGCACAGTAATTACAGAGTCTCTAAAATATAGCAAACCATACTTTTCACAGTGTTTTCTAAGGGGAATGTGTAACAAGCACAGATACCACTTCTCCCAATTATTATTCAAAATTTTTGTCTAATTGTTTCTTATTGCATGAATGCTAACACGCTCCATGCTTTTCACAAGAAATACGTTTTTAAATAAAGAAGGTACTGAAAGAAAAGGGGAAATGATGGGTTATAGCCCATGTACTTTTGGGTATCTAGGGGAAAATGTAAAGAAGGCAGAAGAAAAAAAAATAACTTACAAGGTAAAATAAACAAGTGATGATCAATTTCAAAAGAAAGAAAGAAGAAAAAAATCTCTTTCAGAGTAGTGCCGGCAATAAGCCCAATAAAGGTTTCGCTGAAAAAAAAGATGAAAAAAGAGCTCATTCCCTAGTGCTAAGGCAGATATATGGTTAGGTAGCAGCAGCAGGACTGGGAAAATTTGCATGTGCCCGAAGATGTAGGAAATAATGAAGCAAGGCTGCCATTCTCATCCAGGGACAAATCAGTATCATCCAATTTAGGGGAGAGTGTCATGTCAGAGTTAGAAATGCCAAAGGATGACAAGACAGGCAGCAACTTCCAGGGAAAGAGACATGTCATTCACCTTCAGCTTCCTCATCAAATGGAGCCAAGTCAGTCTCAGGATGAGAAGAAGTACTCATAAATCAGGGCAGAGGAGGAGCTTGAAGAAGCTCTAGTAGGTCTGAAATGACCCCTGCTGGTCCCCTTTTCAAAGGAGCAAAGAGAGCAAGGGCACTTCAGTTTCAGAGAAATCTAAACTACCCCTGGTAGGTCAGGTCAAACCCAATTCAGACTTAGGTCCGTGAGTCTTCTCAAAGTACAAGGGAGAGTTTCAATTTTAAACAAAAACAGTTTTTAGAAAGAAGGGTGTTAAATAATTTATCACAGATTAAACAGCTAGTTCTCCAAGACACTGAATATACTTGATTTAACTAATGTCATTATTGAGAACTATTGACAATTCCATGGAGCAAAATACACTTAAAAAAATGAAGAGCAGAGCATTTGAATATTCATTTACCCATTCATTCACTCACTCACTCATCTATAGTTGTATGCATTAGGGCTATAGAATATCCTATAGGTATATGTAAACTTTGGCAGAGAGGGGAGGCTAAACCATATAAATGAATAACAACACAGTTTATAATAGCTTGTTCAAATGACAATAATGTCATTTCCTAGTAAGATCTCAACAATTATTAGATTCACCATCAATTTAATTGCAACATTTCTGGAAAAAGGAAATGATCCCACTAAATGCACATGTAAAATATAAGACACACCCAAGTTTCGAAAGGATTAAAATAATTTATAAAGTGTCTACTATGTGCCAGGAATACCAACCACTGGAACTACATATGGCCAAAACAAACTCCCTGATTTTATGAAGTGCACACTTTTAAAAAGGAGAGATACACACTAACTGCCAGGTATGCTGTGCCACCGAAATTCCCTCTTCAGCATTAGTGGGGATGAATGGATAGATAGTGTAAATAGTCTCATATATTATGTAACTTGAATTCATAGTTACAAACTTTCCTAAAGCAAACTCCAAGCCCAGACTTTTCACTAGAAAATTCTACCACTTAAGGAAAAATTACTAGGAGAGCATTATCCTGATAACATATCAGGCAAAGATAGCACAAGTAAACCACAAAACCATATCCCTCATAGGTGCCACGGGGCAAAAATCCTTAATAAAATGTGAGTGCTAAGTCACTCCAGTTGGGTTTGACTCTGTGTGATCCTATGGACTATATAGCCCACCAGGCTTCTCTGTCCATGGGGTTCTCCAGGCAAGAATACTGGAGTGGGTTGCAGTGTCTTCCTCCATGGGATCTTCCCAACCCAGGGATTGAACTCACATCTCTTATATGTCTTATGCATTGGCAGGATGCATACCACTAGGATCCCCTGGGAAGCCCTCTAACAAAGTATTACTAGCAAATCAAATTCAGCAATAAATAGGATACTATATTATAATCAAGTGGAGTTTATCCTAGGAATGCAGATTTGCTTCACATTATAAAAATTAATCAAAATAATTCATCCTAATAACAAATGAAAAAAGTATATAATCATTTCAACAAATGCAGAAAAAACCCATTTGACAAAATTCAACATCTATTTATAATAAAAAAAAATACTTCCCAATTTAGGAATAAAGGAAACTTCATCAACCTAAGGAGAAAGCAATGGCACCCCACTCCAGTACTCTTGCCTGGAAAATCCCATGGACGGAGGAGCCTGGTAGGCTGCAGTCCACAGAGTCACTAAGAGTTGGACACGACTGAGCGACTTCACTTTATTTTTTCACTTTCACGCATTGGACAAGGAAATGGCAACCCACTCAAGTGTTCTTGCCTGGAGAATCCCAGGGATGGTGGAGCCTGGTGGGCTGCTGTCTATGGAGTCTCGCAGAGTCGGACACGACTGAAGCGACTTAGCTGATACAGAATATCCATAAAATCTCTATACTAACAGTAAATATAACATCATATGTAATGTTAAGCATCCTGAATGCTTTCCCCCAAGACTATTTTGTTAACAAAATAAGAATGTCTACTCTTACCACTTCTATTCAACCATACCAAAGGTCCCTAGACAGTGCAATTAGGCAAGAAAAAGAAATCAAAGGCATACAGATTGGAAAGAAAAACATTAAGACAATCTCTATTCATAGACAACATTGCAATGAAAATCAAAAAGAATCTACAAAAAATCTACGAGAATATATAAGTAGGTAGAGTAAGGCCATAAAAAAGTATCAATTATATGTTTATATTTTATCAATGAACAGTTGGAAATAAAGACAAACCAAAAAACATTCTAATTGCCCTAGCATAAAAATACTTTGGGATGTGCAGTACTTATTAAATTTAGCAAAATAGGTGCAAGATTTGTAGTAAGAAAACAACAAAACACGGACCTAAAATAATGGAGAAATATACCTTGCATACTGGTTAAAAAACTCAATATTATTAAGATATCAGTTCTCTCCCAGACTGATATACAAATTCTGTGCATTTGTAACCAAAATTACAGCAGGTTTTTAAAATAGTTTCTCAAAGCTGATTTAAAATGTATGTGGAGACTTTGGGATCGACGTGTTCATACTATTATATTTAAAGTGGATAGCCAACGAGGACCTACTATATAGCACAGGGAACTCTGCTCATGCTATGTGGCAGCTTGGATGGGACGGGGATTTGGGGGAAAATGGATACATGTATATATATGGTGGAGTGCCTCTGCTGTCCAAAACTACCACATTGTTAATCAGCTATACTCCAATATAAAATTTTAAAAACGTGGACTCATGGTTGATGAAGGCTGGGATGTGAGGGAAATGGAGAGTGACTGCTAATGGGTATAGAGTTACTTTATATTGTGATGAAAATATTCTAAGATTGACTGTGGTGATGGCTCTACATCTCTGTGTATACACTAAAACCACTGACTTGCACACATTCAATGAGTGAATTCTACAGTCTATAAATTATACCTCATTTTTTGAAAATTCAAAAAGATAACATGGGAAAAAAAGAAAACAGAAAGTTTTTGAGACTTTGGATAAGACAAAAAGCAAGAACCAAAGAAAGAAAAACTTGATAAATTCTGCAAAACTGAAGAGACACTCTTCAAAAGACACTATTCAGGAAATAAAAAGACAAGTTAGAGAGTAGGTAAAAACATGTGCAAGACACATTTCTAATTAAAAAAAAACAAACTTATATCCAGAATATATAAAGAATTCTCATTTGAAAACAAAAACCTGGATTTAAAATGGGCAAAAGAACACAACACTCCATGATGTGAATAAATACATGAAAAGCAGCTCAACATCAGTAGTCATTAAAAAAACACAAATTAAAAACCACAAAAGGAAAACCACTAACCACTATGAGAACTGCTAAATTTTAAGAACTGACCATATTGAGCACTGGCAAGGAGGGAGAGCAACCAGAACTTCCTTATGCTGCTGGTGGGCCTTCAAAGTGGGACAGTCACTGGAAAAACAGTTGGGTTTTCATATTTACTCACCCAAAGACCTAGCAAGTCCACTCGTATGTAGTTATTTAATCAAGAGAAATTAAAATAGATGTCCACATATACACCTGTATAGTAACGTCTATAGCAGCTTCAGTCATAATCTGGAAAAAGTAGAAACAGCCCAAACGTCCATCCATGGGTAAATTAATCAACAAATTGAAACTATGATGACAGACTTTAAAAATAAGACAGAATCAAGAACTGTGAAATCATACTTTTTGGGTTCAATTTCCAGGCTCTTCTACTTATGTGTGTCTAGTACATAAACAGTACCAATCTCACAGTGTGAATATAGAGATTAAACGAATGAACATATGCACGGCAAACTTTAAAGTGCCTGAGCTGGTTATGAGTTATTATTATTGCAATTGTTATTCTCATTAACTAGCTCTTAAATTTTTTATTATTTGTTGCCAGATACTCTGAGAAACTGCTTGGTCATTCTCTCTCTCTACCTTTTTAAAAAATGAATTATAGTAAGCAGAAGATAAATCCAACCCAAAATCCTGCCACAGATGCAGCAGAATTCTGTCTAATGCAACTTCCAAGTAACTCCTAAAATTATGACCTTTTCTCATCTCTTTGAAATTTTCTGCTGCTGCTGCTGCTGCTAAGTTGCTTCAGTCATGTCCGACTCTGTGCGACCCCTTAGATGACAGCCCACCAGGCTTCCCCATCCCTGGGATTCTCCAGGCAAGAACGCTGGAGTGGGTTGCCATTTCCTTCTCCAATGCAGGAAAGTGAAAAGTGAAAGTGAAGTCACTCAGTTGTGTCCGACTCTTAGCGACCCCATGGACTGCAGCCTACCAGGCTCCTCCGTCCACGGGCATTCTATAATACAAGCAACAAGTATCATAACTCAAATATTTTCTCTGTTCACAAAACTAAGGTGCACCTCACAAGTTCTGATATCATTTGCTTAATTTATCAGATGTCTTCTGCCACCCCTACATTAACACTTTTCCTTGTTTCTGTTATGATGAAAGCAAAAGTGTTAGTCACTCAGTTGTGTTTGACTCTGTGATTGCAAGGGCTGTAGCCCGCCAGGCTCCTCTGTCCATGGGATTTTCCAGGCAAGAATATTGGAATGGGAAGCCATTCCCTTCTCCATCTGTTATGATAGCGACTTTTAAATTCAGGCTTCCCTTAAGAGTTAACATGTTGGTTATCCACGTTAAGTACACAGCTTTAAAGAACAAAAAAGTACCAAATCTCTTTCTTCTCCATAACAACGAATAAGATAATAGGGAGAACAAATCTAGAAATTACCTATTGTTTTTCTTCGTTTACGAAATTAAACTTCTCTTCTTCCCAGAGAATCACTACTCTCCCCAGATCTTCCTTCCTTTGTTAAAGACATTGTATTAAACAAAGATTTACATAATTTCAATTCTAACCAAATATATAAAACTAATATGGGTAGCATCAGTTTAATTCACTTCAGTCGCTCAGTCAGGTCCGACTCTTTGTGACCCCATGAATTGCAGCATTCCAGGCCTCCCTGTTCATCATCAACTCCCGGAGTTCACTCAAACTCATGTCCATTGAGTTGGTGATGCCATCCGCCATCTCATCCTCTGTCGTCCCCTTTTCCTCCTGCCCCCAGTCCCTCCCAGCATCAGAATCTTTTCCAATGAGTCAACTCCGCATGAGGTGGCCAAAGTACTGGAGTTTCAGCTTTAGCATCATTCCTTCCAGAGAACACCCAGGGCTGATCTCCTTTAGAATGGACTGGTTGGATCTCCTTGCAGTCCAAGGGACTCAAGAGTCTTCTCCAACACCACAGTTCAAAAGCATCAATTCTTTGGCGCTCAGCTTTATTCACAGTCCAACTCTCACATCCACACATGATCACTGGAAAAGCCATAGCCTTGACTAGACGGACCTTTGTTGGCAAAGTAATGTCTCTGCTTTTGAATATGCTATCTAGGTTGGTCATAACTTTTCTTCCAAGGAGTAAGCATCTTTTAATTCCATGGCTGCAGTCACCATCTGCAGTGATTTTGGAGCCCCCCAAAATAAAGTCTAACAGTGTTTCCACTGGGCTGGAAGAAGCACAAGCTGGAATCAAGATTGCCGGAGAAATATCAATAACCTCAGATATGCAGATGACACCACCCTTATGACAGAAAGTGAAGAGGAACTAAAAAGCCTCTTGAGGAAAGTGAAAGAAGAGAGTGAAAAAGTTGGCTTAAAGCTCAACATTCAGAAAATGAAGATCATGGCCCCATCACTTCATGGGAAATAGATGGGTCACTTCATGGGAAATAGATGGGTAGCATAGGTGGGTCTTTAAAAATCTGGCTATGCTGGGACTTCCCTCATGGTCCAGGGGTTCAGACTCCATGCTTCTGCTGCAGGGCAGGAAGATCCCGCATGCTACGTGGTGTGGTCAAACAAATAAACAAACAAAAATCTGGCTATGCTAACTGGTGGCAACTGGTAAGACACAGAATATTTTCAAATCAAATAAGTGATACCAATATTTATAAATTATGCATCAAAATAAGATTTAATGCAAACATATTGTAGAAGCACTATCATTATCTCAAATCTTTAAAAATTTTTACAATTCATACATTTTCATTTATACCTGTTATATAACTTATGTCTAAATTATATGAAATGAACCTCTTTGCTGTGGTATTTTGTTTTGTTAGTCATTCATACAGTTTAACCTATATACCACCTGAATGAGTAACTGTCATACAATTTTAAAAAACAAAAACCCCCACAGATTTCCCAAGTGCTTTCCACCTTCCTTCTTTCCTCTGGTACTGTACAATCTGTAATGAGCAGATTTCAAGCAACACCTAATGGCATCACATAACTTTAAGAGTAGCATAAAAGAAACATAAACAATAAAATCAAAGGATTTCCTCTTCCAACACAATTATTTACTGTTAATTTCCAATATTTACAAGATATAAATAGTGGTACCCTACATACTTCCAAAGGATTACAATTAAGAAATAGATTATTTCTTGAAATATTAAATTGGTATTTATTCTGAACCAAAGCAATTAAATATTGATAAATAAACCAAACTAGATACTTTCCTAGATACTACTTTGTAACAGGCTGAGCCCTAAAGGAAACATGCTGGTTTCTTTGAGAAGTACATCAAAATACTACAGTTGGATCAACTATTTTGGTTGTCTTTAAAAGCTACTTTCATTATCAATAATAGAAAAATTATTTCCAAACACACACTAAATTTCATCACCATAAACCAAAGGCGGGAAACCCCAAAGCATATACAACAAGAAGCACTGTTTCAGAGAACAGAGCGGTACCTACCTCATGCACTAGAGCAAGTGAGGTCTGCTTGAAGCTTCGCCCTCTACTGGCCATCAGTCGATTCAATGGTTTGCCATCTTTACTCTGATACATTGAAATATCATAACAAAATAACATACCACCTTAAAAAAAAGAAATATAAAAACACTGCTTATGGAAAAACGTCATTAATTAGGTTCTCAGTAGTCGATATTCAATCTGGATAGAGACACTTAGAAATTAAAAGAATATGCTAAGCAAATTATTATTTTTTTAAACTGTCAGTACAGGAAAGAAAAAACAGAAGAGCTATAAGAAGTTAGCATCTTGAAACTACAGAGGAGTGTTATTCATTTGTAAATAAATGAGAAAATTTCAAATCATGTTTAAATTTTGTTAACTGTTACTTCTAGAGATTCTATTAACTTTCCTTAAAAAATAAATCTCAATTAAAGAGAAATGCTTATGCATGCCAGTCTTTGTGAACTCCTGATAATATGGGTTCCTTTAGTTTACACCCATAAGACTAGTTTTCCATCATACCTATACTCAAATACATTCACTCTCCCTTTCTCCTCCCCTCCGCCATCTGTTACCCTTCTCCCAATCCTTCCTACTCTGCTTAACTAAATTGAACTTCCAGCATTAGCTGACCCCATGTCAGTTACAAAGCAAAGGCAGGCAGCCAAACACTAGAGTATGAGTTAGGGTAGTCTTGGACCTTATCTGGGTGATTCTGAGCCAAGGAGAAGACATATTCAAGGACTAAGACACTAAAACAGAAAAAATTACCTTTAAAAATATCTTTTCCTGAAGTATAATAGAGAAGAGTGAACATAAGCATACTGCTCTATGGATTTTTACAAACTGAACAAAAGTGTAATCAGTACCCAGATCAAGAAGCAAAACACTGTTAACATCTTAGAAGCCCTTCCTCATGTCTCATTCCAATCATGTCCACCCCCAGCCCAAAGATAACAACTTTCTAGCAAACTTTGGAGAAGGAAATGGCAACCCACTCCAGTACCCTTGCCTGGAGAATCCCATGGAGGGAGGAGCCTGGTAGGTTACAGTCCATGGAGTGGTACTTTACACAATTGGAATCAGGCTGCACACTTTTATATCTGACTTCTTTCACTTAACATAATCATTGTGAGAATCATTCATATTGTTATTGGCAGTTGTAGTATATGCATTGTCATTATTGAATAACACTCCATAATGTGCACATACCACAATTTTACTGTCAATAGGCATTTAGATAGCTTCTATCCCTTCTACAGGTGATCTTTTAGACCCAGGAATCGAATGGGGGTCTCCTGCGTGGCAGGTGGATTCTTTACCAGCTGAGCTACCAGGGAAGCTCAGCAACTAAAATAAGTTTAAAGAAAGTGAGAAAGTGAAGTCGCTCAGTTGAGTCCGATTCTTTGAGACTCCATGGACTGTAACCTACCAGGCCCCTCCCTCCATGGGATTCTCCAGGCAAGGGTACTGGAGTGGGTTGCCATTTCCTTCTCCAAAAATAAGTTTGAATGAATGCATGAAAGTGCTCAGTCGTGTCTGACTCTTTGCGACCCCGTGGACTGTAGCCCACCAGGCTCTTCCATCCATGGGATTCTCCAGGCAAGGGTACTGGAGTGGGTTGCCATTTCCTTCTCCGAAAATAAGTTTCAGATCAGATCAGATCAGTCACTCAGTCGTGTCCTACCCTTTGCGACCCCATGAATCGCAGCACGCCAGGCCTCCCTGTCCATCACCAACTCCCGGAGTTCACTCAGACTCACGTCCATAGAGTCAGTGATGCCATCCAGCCATCTCATCCTCTGTCGTCCCCTTCTCCTCCTGCCCCCAATCCCTCCCAGCATCAGAGTCTTTTCCAATGAGTCAACTCTTTGCATGAGGTGGCCAAAGTACTGGAGTTTCAGCTTTAGCATCATTCCTTCCAAAGAAATCCCAGGGCTGATCTCCTTTAGAATGGACTGGTTGGATCTCCTTGCAGTCCAAGGGACTCTCAAGAGTCTTCTCCAACACCACAGTTCAAAAGCATCAATTTTTCGGTGCTCAGCCTTCTTCACAGTCCAACTCTCACATGACCACAGGAAAAACCATAGCCTTGACTAGACAAACCTTTGTTGGTAAAGTAATGTCTCTGCTTTTGAATATCCTATCTAGGTTGGTAAGTTTAGGGCTACTCAAATAATGCTGCAGTGAATATTATTATGTCTTTTGGTGACTTAATTTGGGCTTATTCCTAAGAATGAAATAGGTAGGTAACAGAGTATGAATTTATTCAGTATAAATTGTCCAAGTGGTTCTACTAACCTACATTCCCAACAGCAATTCTGTTTACTCCACATATTTATCAATACTTTGTATTTTCCATTTTTTTTTCATCTTAGCCATAGCATTAGGTCTGCTGTGGTATCTTACCGTGGTTTTAATTTGCACTTCTCAGATGACTAATGAAGTTGATCATCTAATCATATGTTCATCAGACATTTGTATACCCTCTTTTTTTCCTCTCTTTTTTTAAAAAAATTTTTATTGGAGGCTAATTACTTTACAATATTTCTGTGGTACACTGACATGAATCAGCCATGGGTGTACATGTGCTCCCCATCCTGAAACCCCCTCCCACTTCCCTCCCCATCCCGTCCCTCAGGGTCATCCCAGTGTACCGGCCCTGAGCGCCCTGTCTCATGCCTCGAACCTGGACTGGCGATCTATTTCACATATGGTAATATACATGTTTCAATGATATTCTCTCAGATCATCCCATCCTCGCCTTCTCCCACAGAGTCCAAAAGTCTGTTCTTTACAGCTGTGTCTCTTTTGCTGTTTCGAATATAGGGTCATCATCACCGTGTTTCTAAATTCCATATATATGTGTTAATATACTGTGTACACCCTCTTTTTGAAGGGTAAACTCAATTCTTTTCCCTGTTTTTCAACTGTCTTTTTCTTACTGATTTTTAAAAATTCTTTACATATTCTAGATACAAGTTCTAAAAATACTTGTCTTCTGTGCCTTGCCTTTTCACTCTCTTAATGGTATACTTTCATTAACACATGCTTGTGATTTTAATATAATTTTTATTTTTCAGAAAGATCCTCCCTTTTCTCTCCAGCACCACAGTATCACCTTTGTAACAAGTCTAGTGACCTTGCATATGGAGGTCTGCTTCTGTACACTCCATACTCTTCCACTAGTCAGTTGGCCTGTTTGTGCATCAGTACCACACTGTCAATTATCATGGTTTCATAATAGGTCTGGACATCTGGTAATGTAGATCCATCTATTTTGTTTTTGTTCTCCACGCTTACCTTGGCCATTATTGGTATTTTGCGATTCCACACACATTTCAGAATCAGTCTGTCAATTTCCAAAAACCTACTGGGATGTGGATTGGGCTGGGTTGAAACAACATATTAGCTTGGAGAGAGCTGACATTTTTACAGCATGGTGTCTTCTGGTCCATAAATACTTTATATAACTCAATTTATTCGAATTTCTTTAACTTTTCTCCATAGTATTTTATAGCATACAGTATAAGGATTTTATACAATTCTTGTTAAATTTATTCTGGGTACTTGATGGTTTTTGGTACTGGTATAAATGATACAATTTTTAAGTTTCATTTTTGTTATGTATATACAAATATACAATTCATTTTTATATGATCTTTGTACAAAGTAATCTTAATTCATTTATTAATCCTAATTAGTCTGCAGATTATTTTGGGTTTTCTATGTACACAATCATGTCATCAACAAATAATGACTACTTTATCTCTTCCTTTCTAATCTGTATGACTTTTATTTCTTTTTCTTGGCTCATTACACTAGCTATGGCTTCCATTACAATACTGAATAATAGTGGTAACAACAAGCATCCATATCTTTTCCCCCAATCTCAAGGAGTGAAAGTTTCATTATTTCAGCATTAAGTACAAAGATGGCATTGTAGATGTTCTTTATCAGAATAAAAGAAGTTCTATTCAGAGCTTAATGAGAGTCTTTTATGTAACATGAATAGGAGCTAAGTTTTTCAAAGGCTTTTTCTACATCTATTGAGGTCATCTAAAGATTATACTGCCTTTTTGCTATTAATGTAATAAATTATATTGATTTTCAAACATTAAATTAACCCCACTAATTATTATTTATTTTCCTTTGTATGTACTGCTGAATTCCATTTTCTAACATATTTTGGGGAGATTTTCGCAACTATGTTCATGGAAAAGAGTGGCTTTTAATATTCCCTTCTGATATTCGGTATTAAGGTTATGCTGACCTCATCTAGGAGGGTTCTTTTTTTCCCTCCTATATTAGAGTTTATAAAGATCCTTGTTATTTCTTTCTTAATTTTTTTGAAAAATTCACCAAAGAAGCATCTGCACCTAAGGTTTCTTTGTGGGAAGGTTCTTACAGACTCAATTTCTTTAATACTAATACTAATATCCAATTTCAAACTATTCATATAGTCTAGTCTGCTTTCTGTCAGTTCTGCAGTTTTATATTTTGACGAACTTCTATGTCTCATCTAAACTGTGAAATTCACTGGCTAAAAGTTCTTCATAATTTTTTTGAATGCTATGGGGTCTGAAATGCTGTCTCGTTTGTTGTTCCTAGTATAGGTAATCTATATTTCTGTTCAAACTTACAATGGTTTTATCAATTCTTTTCAACTTTCCAAAGAGTCAATGTTTGGCTTTGCTGGTTTTATTTTTTTATGTGTTTTCTATTTTCATTGATTTTTATTCTTATATTTATTATTCTTTCCTTTATAATTTAAGTTTAATTCACTGTTATTTTCCATTTTTCTTGAAATAGAAGCTTTAATTATCATTGATTTTCCTTTCCTTTTCTTTTTTCAGTATTTGCTTTAAAGGTATGAATTTCCCACTAACACTGTTTCAGTTGCATCCCACAAGTTGTAATTTGGCTTATTTCCATTATCATTCAGTTCAAAATATTTTCTGATTTCCATTTTGATTTTTCCTTTGATCCATGGGTGATCTATATTATTCAATTTCTAGGCTAGTGGAATTTCCAGGCTAGTTATTACAGACTCAATGACTTCAATATTTTGAAATTTGTTGAAGTTTATGATCTGCCATATGATCATTCTGATAAGTTGCCAAACTACAGTTTGTGTGTGTGTGTGTTAAGTCACTTCAGTCATGTCTGACTCTTGGCAACGCCATGAACTATACAGCCCGTCAGGCTCTTCTGTCCATGGGGATTTTCCAGGCAAGAATACTGGAGTGGGTTGCCATTTCCTCCTCCAGGAGGTTTCCATTTCCTCCTTATCAGTGTATATAAAGAAATCTTAAAAATCAACAAGAAGACAAATAACCCAATGTACAGTTCCAGTTCAGTTCAGTCACTCAGTCGTGTCCGACTCTTTGCAACCCCATGAATCGCAGCACGCCAGGCCTCCCTGTCCATCACCAACTCCCGGAGTTCACTCAGACTCACGTCCATTGAATCAGTGATGCTATCCAGCCATCTCATCCTCTGTCGTCCCCTTCTCCTCCTGCCCCCAATCCCTCCCAGCATCAGAGTCTTTTCCAATGAGTCAACTCTTTGCATGAGGTGGCCAAAGTACTGGAGTTTCAGCTTTAGCATCATTCCTTCCAAAGAAATCCCAGGGCTCATCTCCTTCAGAATGGACTGGTTGGATCTCCTTGCAGTCCAAGGGACTCTCAAGAGTCTTCTCCAACACCACAGTTCAAAAGCATCAATTCTTCGGTGCTCAGCTTTCTTCATAGTCCAACTCTCGCATCCATACATGACCACAGGAAAAACCATAGCCTTGACTAGACGGACCTTTGTTGGCAAAGTAATGTCTCTGCTTTTGAATATGCTATCTAGGTTGGTCATAACTTTCCTTCCAAGGAGTAAGCATCTTTTAATTTCATGGCTGCAGTCACCATCTGCAGTGATTTTGGAGCCCCCCAAAATAGTCTGACACTGTTTCCAGTTTCCCCATCTATTTCCTATGAAGTGATGGGACCAGATGCCATGATCTTCATTTTCTGAATGTTGAGCTTTAAGCCAACTTTTTCACTCTCCACTTTCACTTTCATCAAGAGGCTTTTGAGTTCCTCTTCACTTTCTGCCATAAGGGTGGTGTTATCTGCATATCTGACTTAAAAGCATATAAATTATATCACTATAAGATACAATGTTCCATGCATCACTTAAGTAAAGTTTGTTCAGGGTATTGTTCATATATTTTGTGAACTTGATTTTTCGTCTGCTTATTCATCAAGTCATTGAAGAACATGTTTTAGAGTTTCCTACTAGTATTATGGATTTGTCTATTTAGTTAGTTCTAATTTTTTGTCATGTAGTTTGAACTCTGCTATTTTGTGTACACTGATTTGAATTGTGATGCCTTCCTGATATACTGACTGCTTTATCTCCATGTAATATTCCCTTCCTTTCTAGTTTCTTCCTTTTTCAAATGCCTAGAACTGTTTCCCTGTATACTGGATGGTAATGAAAGAACCACAGAAATTCTAAATGATGTTATTTTTTTATCTGAGAGGAGTTTCTCCTCTGTTAGGCAGAGTGAAGGACTGACCATCTCAACTGAATTAGGGATTTAACTGAGCCAGGCTTGATTATAGCTTTGGTAAATCTCAGTCTACCTCTGGTTCAACCCTGTTTCTAGGGCACACCTTCTTCAAGATTTTCAACTGACAGCCTAATCGGTCTTTGATTCTTCAGTATGGGAAGATTACGGGAGATTCAGAGATTTCCATCTGTCCTCAGAAGTTTTCAGGTTACCTTTTAAATTCCCATCCCACAAAGCTTCAAAATTTGACAAATACCTTAAGGGAGAAACATGCCGTGTGCTTAAAGTCCCTCCAGCTCAGTTTTGTCACTAGGGTTACCACAAAAATGTCAGGATCTCTGTTGGTTTCTCTGCCTCCTGTATCACCCTCTTGTTAAGGTCAAGCCTGAATTTCAGCCTCTAACTGAGGCCAAAATGAGTAAAGGCAACCAGGTGAAAAGACCTGTAGATCTCCAGTATCAACTCACTATTTGGGTACTTGGTTTTCAGGCCCATTCTCCTAGTCAGTCTTTGTTTTCCAAGTACTGTAAGACTGGAGACCACTGCCTTTCAGAAGCATCAGCCTAGCTCTTTAACTTTCAGTGCAAACTCCAAACTCACCAAATATCTCAAGAGGAAAATCTCCAGTTTGTCACCTATGTTAGTTAGAATCTTCAGAAAAACAGAACTAACAAGATATGTATAGATATAGATATGCAGATAAGCAAGTAGAGATTTTTTTTTTTCGCAATTGATTCACAAGAATTTTGAGGCTGAGAGGTCCCACAATCTTCTGTCTGCAAACGAGAGAACCAGGAAAGACAGTGGTGTAATTCAGTCTGAGTCAGGAAGCCCAAGAACCAGGAGCACCACCGTCCAAAGGCAGGAGAAGATGGATCTCCCAGCTTCACCCTTCCTCTGTCTTTTCATTCTATTCAGGTCTTCAATGGTGTGGATGTTGCCGACCCACACTGATGATCTTTACTCAGTCTGCCGACTCAAATGCTAACCTCTTCTGGAAACTCACGTACAGACACACTCAGAATCATATTTATCAGTTATCTGAGCGTCATTTAGCCCAATTAAGATGATACGTAAAATTAATCACCACATCACCCTAGTCCCTTGATGCCACTAAAAGCTTTACTGGTTTTCTGGCCTCCAACAGGCCTCTGCCTGAGCCAATTCCCAGTTCCAGTCCACAACCAAAATGGGTGAACATCCCCTATGAGGTGGGGGCCAGTGCGTGGGGCAGGGAACAACCTAAAAAAATCAGAAACCTCTAAAATGTTCCCCCTATTCTGTAATTTCAGTCTATCTCTTCTTTGCTTTTATTTATGTCTTTGCTTCTGCAGTTCTCTAAATGGCTTTAAGATGTGATTCATATTTGTAATTTATCCAGTGTGTCTAGATGTGGGCAGCAGCAGCAATGCCTTTCCACGCCCAATCACATCCTACTTGGAAGAGAAGCTTAAATCAGTACATTAAAAACCTACACACTGATGTATCGCTTACCCGCAAGGCCAGGTTTCAAACCTGGCTGCTTGTTTGTTTCGTACATTTTCAACATAAAATTGGGGATTCCTGCTACAGTCTTTCCTTGATCTAAGCGGGCACCTCCTTTCAATGCAGAGTGATACACCCCACGGGGCATATTCACCATTTCTTGCTTCACAAGTGATGTAAAAAATTCCTCCAAAGCTGAAAGAAATAAAAGGAGATCAAAAGTAAATATCGTATGCTAGAAGAGAAACATTCATTCTTAAGTCATATACACACACCCACAAAAACAACAACTTAGCTATATTTTAGATCAAATTTCATGAAGTAAAAGAACAAGTCTTGATTCTCATCCCATTCTTAGTCTTCCTAAAACCAGAACATGGCACTCAGTTATGCAAGTTTAAAAACCTGGTCATTCTTAATTCCTCTTTCTCATAGTTTGTATATGTAATTCATTAGCAAGTCCTTTTAGATCTATCTTTTAAAATATATCTCAAATCCACCCCTTTCCATTTTTACTGCTACTTGCCCAGTCATTATCTTCTCTTTTTCTCATTTGGATGAATTTAAAAACTTGTTTCTTGATTTCTTCTCCTCATGACTACTCCTCCAAACCAGCCTCTACTCCAAAGCTAGAATTTTATGTCATTTCCATCTCTAACACCTTCTGGTGTTTCACTGTCCACAGAACAACATCAAAGCTTCCTATGACTCGGCCCCCGACTCTCCTGACTACATCTCTACCACCTGCCTGCCTTCCTTCCTAGCTATGTTAAAGGCACATTTTCACATGGGCTTTACTCCATTCCTCAATAACACAAAGCTCATACCTAAGACAAGGCCACTGCACTTGCTATTCCTTCTACCTGGAACACACTAATCCTTTATTGCCATGTGACTGGCTCTTTCTTATCATTTAGAAAGAGCCTTTTATGACTGTCCTTCATTGTGTAGTAATATCAGTACACTTATTTTTAAAAACGAATTCATTATTTATTTGTGTTCCTTCTAATTAAGCCCAAGATCCTTATTGCTTGACATCTTTACTTATTATAAGGGAATATAGTGATCCAGGACCAGAAGACGACAGGATATTCAAGCAAAATACTTGATTAACACTATAGGTTTATATTCAAGTGTTATTTTCCCAAGGACCACTAGAGGTTGCCCAATGCAGAACAAAAACAGCAACAAAAAAATAAAGCTAAACAATTCATAAGGGAAACAAAAAAGGAAACCACTGCATGTGCCTCTTCTTCTTTTTTTTTTCTAATTTTATTTTATTTTTAATCTTTACATAATTGTATTAGTTTTGCCAAATATCAAAATGAATCCGCCACAGGTATACATGTGTTCCCCATCCCGAACCCTCCTCCCTCCTCCCTCCTCATACCATCCCTCTGGGTCGTCCCAGTGCACCAGCCCCAAGCATCCAGTATCGTGCATCGAACCTGGACTGGCAACTCGTTTCCTACATGATATTTTACATGTTTCAATGCCATTCTCCCAAATCTTCCCACCCTCTCCCTCTCCCACAGAGTCCATAAGACTGTTCTATATAGGAAGAAAAAGCAAGAGTCCACCCACCTGAACTAGAATTTCATTCTGAACAGGTCTAAATGTCCCCTTTAAAAGACCACAGTTAAATTAAAGGCAGCAAATACTCACGGAACATGGATTACATACCCAGTCCTGTCATTCTTATATAGAGCCTTTCTAGGCACAACCAAGCTTCTCCATTCAAAGTCCAGAGAACACCTATGTTGTAAGTTTTCCATTTTGCCCTCCAGATCCACCCTCCCAACCCTGCTCTGTGCCCTGGAAGAATAACCTTTCACAACAGCATCACTAGGCTCCCTTGTCCTCTGGCTTTCAGCTGGCTTCACTCAATGGGAGATACTGGTAGGAGATCAGAGGCTGAGAACAGAGGTGAGGGCATGTTGCTCCCTAGACATCCTCCTGCAGGACTGCTCCAGGATGCCTGTATCACTCTTTTGAAGGTCCTGACTCCCCTTGCTGCTGCTGCTGCTGCTAAGTCGCTTCAGTCGTGTCTGACTCTGTGCGGCCCCATAGATGGCCTCCCACCAGGCTCCCCCGTCCCTGGGATTCTCCAGGCAAGAACACTGGAGTGGGTTGCCATTTCCTTCTCCAATGCATGAAAGTGAAAAGTGAAAGGGAAGTTGCTCAGTTGTGTCCGACTCCTAGCAACCCCATGGACTGCAGCCTACCAGGCTCCTCCGTCCATGGGATTCTCCAGGCAAGAGTACAAAGTGGGGTGCCATTGCCTTCTCCGCCTGACTCCCCTTAGGCAGACCTATTTATGACACAGAAGCTCTCTCTTATTCTCGTAACTATTACCTTCCTTTACCTCTTAGGCTGAGAGACATTTGCCATTCTGAGATGATCCACTATTGCTTGTGAATTTTCTTTAACCTTGACTGCACACCTTTAAGCAGTCCTTTATTAAACTCTCAACTATTCCCTCTGAATTTCCTGTGAAGACCCTGACCAATATATCATCTGAATGAAAAATGTGGGTAATTTGCATTGGCAGGTCACATATCCCAAGTCCTATATACACGACCACATGAATAACTGCTTCAAGCTGGGAGGAGTCTAGACTTTTCAGAATGTACCTAAGAATTATGTGCTTGTGAGGACAGAAGGGATCCTATTCTGGTAAAAGATAATATATGCCAAGAGATAAGTATACATCTCCACATAGACTAACCCAGAAATGAAAATTTGTCTATTTGTCAGGCACTTCAGAGAACTAAGGCCTAATAATTTCAGGCCTGAGAGCAGTTTAAATGAAAGTAAAATACCATGCATGCAACTGATATGTACAGTACCATCCGTCCCAAGTTGCTAGCTTGAAAAAGCTAACAACTAGGAATTTTCCCCATTGTCTTTGAACCTTGCCCTAGTCTCTTCCTTCCAGATGATCAAGTGAGGATTTGAAAAGAGCTGTAGGACACAGAGTGTTAGATATAAAACAAATGTCTTCCAACAGATGAGGACATAGACAAACTATGGTACATTTTATGTGCGTGTGAAGTCGGTTCAGTCGTGTTCGACTCTTGGTGACCCTGTGGACTATAGCCTGTCAGGCTCCTCTGTCCAAGGGATTCTCCAGGCAAGAACACTGGAGTGGGTTGCTGTGCCCTTCTCCAGGGGATCTTCCTTACCCAGGGATCGAACCTGTGTCTCTGACAATTCCTGCATTTGTAGGTGGGTTCTTTACTGCTAATGCCATCTGGGTACATCTCAAAATGGAATATTACTTAGCAATAAAAAAAGAACAACTGATACAGATAACTACTTGGATGGGTCTTAGATGTTATACTGAGCTTTTTAAAAAAGCTAATTCCCAAAACTTATACACTGTAAAAAAAAAATTGATGAAAGCCAAGTTAGGTCTATAGTTTAATTAACAGTATGAAAGTGAATTCCCTGGTATTAATAATGAACTAAAGTTATGTGAGATGTTATCAATGGGAATAGCTGGGTAAAAGTACTCTCTAATTTTGCAACTTCTGATAAGTATGAAATTATTTCAAAATTAAAAAATCTTTTACAGCATATGGAGAAGGCAATGGCACCCTACTCCAGTACTCTTGCCTGGAGAATCCCAGGGATGGGAGAGCCTGGTGGGCTGCCGTCTATGCGGTTGCACAGAGTCAGACACGACTGAAGCGACTTAGCAGCAACAGCAGTTACATCCCTATTTAAAATAATTCAAATCACTGGATTTACTTTGCAACTGCTTTTGTTCACTTGAAAGGAATAAGAAGAAAAGGGCCAGGGTTAGTTTACATTCACTGCAATTCAGTCTTCTGCCTGCTGTACCTAGAAACTTAAAATATATCATCCACCCTGTACTTAGGTTGTACATCTCTAAGGCAGTGTCTTTTCGTGGTTCTTACAATCACAGGGAATAAGAGGCAACAAAAAATGAAGAACTTTGCTCGTGGTGACATGGTCTGTCAGACACAGTCAGCCTCTAGGTCATTCACCTGACTGACTCTAATTATTGAATTTTCTCAAATAGATACAGATAATCTCAACTTCTCCTCTTCTTCCTTAGGGACAGATACTAGTAAATATCAAGTACAAACATGCAGAAGAGCCAGTTAACGGCCAGCACAGCTCTGCACATACAGAATGGACAGAAACAACAGTATACCTCGGCCACAAACATACCCCTTCTCCTGTTTCTAGTGCCAGGAGACTAGAGTAAGGGTCCATTTAAGAGGGAACAATGTCATTTTAAAAGCCCAAGAGGACTTTGAACTCTTCGGTTATCTGGGGATATAGGTGGAAATTTGGATAACTGGAGGCGTTTTTCCTCTTTGGACCCACTATTAACCACAGGGGATTTGGGAGGTCCTAGACTCTGAGGAGCCTTGAGGTAAGAAGTGGGGATGAACAGGAGAAAGAAAATGGCAACAAGTCTTTAAGGCTTGTACTGGACATACGGGGGAAAGAAAAGATGAACTCTGTCTAAGGTGTACCGTTCGGTTTTCTCTAATGAAAGGAGGCAGGACTTAGGGACAGAAGCATGCTCTAGCAATAAATACAAAATGTATTTGGCTGAATTCCTCAGGGATCTCCATGTAGGATGAAACCGAGGATAAAAACGTCTAACATGGGACTTCCCTGGTGGTCCTGTGGCTAAGACTCTGTGCTCCCAATGAGGGCGCCTGGGTTCGATTCCTGTTTAGGGAACTAGATCCCACATGTTGCCACAACTAACAGATCCTGCACGCCACAAGTAAAGACCTGATGCAGTCAAATTAATTAATTAATTATTTTTTAAAACCACCAAAAAATCTCTAACATTATAGGCCAGTGAGATTATGAAGTGAGAAGACTATGATCATTAGTGAGAAGACAAAGATGACATTTTGTGAGTTTACTGAACTTAATTTTTACATCCATGAATATTCAGGGTAGATTTCAGACTGAAAAAGGTAATAAATGCATGCTTGTAAAAACGTTGGCTAATATTGAATTGGAATAATTGGATATAATTAGAATAATTATTTAAGAGTCAAGGTCCTATACACTTTATATCAAAACTAAATGACCATGTAACTTAATCTATTTTTAAAAAGCATTAATGGATAGTTCTCAAATATTGGTACCACCATTTCTTTAGAGTAATTCTAAAGGAAGAATATATTTCTAATGATGAAGTGAAGTGAAAGTCACTCAGTCATGTGTGATTCTTTGCAACCTCTTGGACTGCAGCCTGGAGAAGGCAATGGCACCCCACTCCAGTACTCTTGCCTGGAAAATCCCATGGACGGAGGAGCCTGGTAGGCTGCAGTCCATGGGGTTGCTAGGAGTCGGACACGACTGAACGACTTCACTTTCACTTTTCACTTTCATGCATTGGAGAAGGAAATGGCAACCCACTCCAGTGTTCTTGCCTGGAGAATCCCAGGGACAGGGGAGCCTGGTGGGCTGCCATCTCTGGGGTCGCACAGAGTCAGACATGACTGAAGCGACTTAGCAGCAGCAGCAGGACTGTAGCCTACCAGGCTCCTCTGTCCACAGAATTCTCCAGGCAAGAATATTACTAGAGTGGATAGCCATTCCCTTTTCCAGGGATCTTCCCAACCCTGAACCCAGGTCTCCCACATTGCAGGTGGATTCTTCACCATCTGAGCCACCAGGGAAGCCTAAAAGAATACGAGATCTTAGTTCCCTGACCAGGGATCGAACCCACAGCCCCTGCATTAGAAGGCTGAGTCTTAACCACTGGACTGCCAGGAAATGTGATGAAACTACCCAAGAAATTCCTGAAGATTCTAATGATCTTTTCATTCAGTTTATAAATAAGGTAAAGAACCATTTGACTCAGTAACTTAAGAGTCACACTGCAAATCTGTCTTGTAGAGTAAATTTAACTTTTAAAATGAATTTAAATTTTCCAGTGAAAATGATTGTTTAAACTAGTTATCCAGTTTAGTTTTAAGTCTAACATTTTTCAGTGTGTTTGGAACACCATACTATCTCAAGGAGTCCCTGTAGGACACAGATAGAATATAAGTATTTAAGACTAAAGTAAGCTAGACTATGCATATGTCACAAAAGAGCACAATTAGAGAAGTAGGAAGAAAAAAGCACACACACACAAAAATGCTAGCTTTTGTCCCACCAAATAGGACAAAAGTTTTTTTTACCAGTTTTCCCACCTGGTAAAACTGAAGGAGCTGTGAGTGACAAAAGTTTGAGATAGCAAGAGCCGGGAATGGAAAGATCCACCTCTTTTTCATCACCCTCCTCATCTTCATCTTCATCTAGGTCATCAGGAGTTTGGATTTCTGGTCTTACCTGAAATGATAGAGAAGGTGATACTAAAACCTTTTACTTGCCCTTTTCAAAGTTCATTGAGACTCATTGCTCTACAATGTCTAAAGATCATTAAAATTGATTTTCAAAATCTATTCATTTTCAAATTAACTAAATAGTAAATTCTAATCATCTTATTAGATACACTCCCAGATGAATGTAAAGAACTAATGGTAATATAGTAAGAAAATCATCATAAACCAGCATAAGCAATGATTACTAGAGAAAACTAATAAAAATTTTACGCCATCAGACAATGAAATGCAAACACATTCAGTATATTGAACTTCTATCATTTATAATTAGATATTTGCCTTGTCTGAATACATTTTTTTTAAATCAGTGATTTTAGCTATATTTCTATGATAAAGCTTAAAATCTTCTAGTAGGATATATAGTAGAGATCAGGAAGACACAGAATGCTTTAGTTGACTTATTGTTTGACTCTACAGTTTGTTGCAAGAGAATATAAAAACACTAAAATCTGTAATTGGTAGCTCTACTTTACTGTGTCTAATTTGCCATTTGAAGATTTGTGATTAGTTAGGTTTATTTGAACCAAAAATTAAAAAGGTAGAAAGATTACCACTATTGTAATTTCCACAAGATATAACTGTCAAGCAATTAATTAAATTTTTAATACTTTCAATGACATACCATTGTCATGCCCATGGAGATAATTAAGCATTAGGGGAGGAAATCAAAATATATAAAAGTGGTTGCTATAACCATAAAGTGCCAGAACCCAGTCATTACCATTAGTCTGTCTCCCAGAGTTATTTTTAGAAATAATTAACAATTCCTGCAGACTGCCTTCTTCATAGGTCCCCAAAGCATTGTTCCATTTAGGAACTGCACTGAGTCAGGAAACTTGCAAGGGGATAAAAGAAAACAGGGATAAAATGTTTCTCAAGTATAATAACCTCAACTCTGATGAAGCCTTTCAACCATAACTAGTGTTCTTTTTTGCTAGTGAAGGAGTGAAAGCAGCCTGACTACCGAGTACTTTCCAAGACAAGATTTAATTCTGATTCAATCTTGAGGACCTAATTCTCAGAGGACTGAGCCAGCCATAATTACAGAGATAACATGCTCTGTGGAGGGCATGCCTGCATTTGCTGCTATCAGTGTATACCAGAGAAACCGTGGCACATTTGCAAACCTTTTGTTTCTGACAAGGAGGATTTTCTGAGCATCTCTGGTCTGCTTGTATAATTGGAATTTGCCACATTTAGTATCATCAAGAGATATCGTAGAGATTTTTTTTTTTTTGGCCATACATGTGGCATGTGGGATCTTAGTTCCCTGACCAGGAATAGAACCCACACTCCCTGCAGTAGAAGGGAGGATTCTTAACCACTGGACTGCCAGAGACATCCTCTATCTTAGAGATTTTAACTAGTCCTAGCTGCCTAAAAAGTTCCCCAAAAGGAGTTGGTTCTGGGTCCGTTTACCTTGCTTCTTGACTTTTTACACATCATAGTAAAAACTGAAAAAAGTATTCAAAGGGCATACAGGGGGAAATAGACAATAATGCTTACAGCTGGAGACTATATGCATAACACTGGTTACCACACCAGAGCATCAGTGTGTGCACGCTAAGTCACTTCATTCATGTCTGACTCTTTGAGACCCTATGGACTGTTGCCCCCCAGGCTCCTCTGCCCATGGGATTCTCCAGGCAAGAATACTGGAGTGGGTTGCCATGCCCTCCTCCCAGGGATTTTCCTGACCAGGGATTGAACTCGTGTCTCTTATGTCTCCTGCATTTGCATTGGCAGGTGGGTTCTTTCCCACTAGTGCCACCTGGGAAGCCCCCAGAGTACCACAGCACTGGGAAACTCTGCAGCATGTCATGTTCACAGAGATAGGGGACTCTGGGAGGTGGAAGGCAGCACTAAACCCTTAAGCTAAGATGCAAACTCAGAGGGATGGTGCAATTGTGGAGAAATCAGAACCCTTATACACTGTTCATAGGAATGTAAAATGGTACAGCCCCTGCGGAAAATAGTTTGACAGTTTCTCAGAAAGTTAAATGCAGAGTTACCCAGTAGGACTGCCCAACAATCCTACTCTTAGGTATATGACCAAAAGAAGTAAAAATAAATGACCACACAAAACTTGCCCATCAATGTTCATGAATGTGAATACATTAGTGGTAATAGCCAAAAAAATGGAAGCAACTCAAATGTCCATGAGCACATATGGCATATCTATACAACGGAATATTACTCAGTCATAAGTGGGTATTAAATGCAGGTATGTGTTACTCATGAACTTGGAAAATGTTATGCTAAGTGAACAAAACTAGTCACTAAAGACCACATAGTATATGATTTCATTATAGGAAAAGTTCAGGCCAGGTAAATTTTTAGAGACAGAAAGCATATTAATAGTTCTGGGGAGGGGGGGAAGGGTAATGGGAATTGGTGGCTAATAGAATGTTCTAAAATTAGATTGTGGTAGTTCAGTGATTACACGAACAATTCTTTGAACACACTAAAACCACTAGAATTGTATGCTTTAAAGGAGTGAACCTATGGGATGCAAATTATATCTCAATAAAGTTGGTGGCTCAGATGGTAAAGAATCCACCTGCCAATGTAGAAGACTTGGGTTTGATCCCTGGGTGGGGAAGATCCCCTGGGGAAGGGAATGGTAACCCACTCCAGTATTCTTGCCTGGAGAACTCCATGAACAGAGGAGCCTGACGAGCTACAGTCCATGGGGTCACAAAGAGCTGGACACGACTGAGTGACTAACACTTTCACTTTTCAAAGTTGTTTAAAAAGAAAGGAAGGAAGGCTATAAGAAAGAGAGGAAAGGGGAGAGAGTGTGATCTGGAGGAGGGAGCAGCTGAGGAGGTAGCCACATAAGCGGAAGCATAGGAAACAGAAGTAGAAGCTGCCGCACCCTTCAGACGGACCTGAACTGGCGTGTGAACTATGCCCGATAACCAAACACTCTTAATTCCAGAATTACTTCATATAAAAGAATATGATCTTTTTTGCACACATTTTAGCTTATCCAGTGTTTCTGCTCAACCTTATAATATATATATATATAATATGTAAAAAATGATTTAATTTAACAACATTTGTCTATATCTTACATATGCATATATTTTAACAAAGAAATTAGAAATGTACTGTCATTTAAGTACAGAAATACTCTGCCTACTTATAATGGTATGATTACTCCTTCAATTATGGTTCTTCAAAAGTGAGCTGATTCTCCTGAACAGATTAGCACTTACTGTTAGACCCTGGCTTCATTACACATCCCTTCTCCTCCGCTCACTTTTCTTCAAGCATTTGTTCCAGCTTCCTATACTAGTCCCAGCCTTTTCCCTTGACTTGTATGCAACAATGGAATAAGATCAACATGAGTATAAGTAGGGAAAATCGAGGGAAGACTTATGAAAGAATGCTTGTTAAAATGATAAAATGTTGGTAACTGCATCACATTAGCTACTCAAACATCCAGGGGAAAAAAAGGGGGGGTTCTTTTCAGAACATACACACACACACACACACACACACACATATGCATGCGTGCACATACAGACACCAACTACGCCCTTCCAATTACAGCTAAGCTTTGTTAAAGAAACTTAAAGGGAGAGCCAAATATAAAATAATAAATTACTATTAAAATCTGCTTTAAGTAGAATATTGAAAAGCTTATCCTACAAAATGCTTCACTACACGTTCTGAGCCAGATAACCTTTCTGCCATTCTTCTGTGTGTGCAACATATAAAAATCCAGGAGTTTGTGGATAAGCAGAGAATTTTATTTGGAACATGTCAAGTATCTGCATAAATTCATTTACAAAAAGAAATAGCTTCTGATGAATGCAATTACATTCACTTAAATCAAAGCCAAACAGGTTACACCACATTAATACCAACCTAGGGTGCATAATGAATTCTTTTATATTACTCACTTCTAAAATTAACTCCAGAAATCAAGAACACAATCTATGTTAAGAGCTTTATAATAAAAAGTTCAATTTTTAAACAGCCAAATATTTTTTAATGAACCCAAGTCACAGAAGAATCAACTGAAATGTTTATCCATTATTGACTGTTTTACCAGAAACACAATTCTCTATAGTTTTTTTTTTTTTTTTTGATTTGTTTTTTCCTTTTGTTTCATTTGTGGGGTGTTGGGGGGCGCTAAAGAAGGCGAAGGAGAAGGATAAATAGCTAAAAGACTAAGAAATACAAACTAAATGGGGAAAAAATCATTCTATTTAATATTGAAATAAGTCCTCAAAGAAGCCCCACTGAATTTTTTAACCAATTTTAGACGTGCACATTTCAAATGATTAACAATACTGTTACAAATGAATAAACACATGGATTCATTCAACATTCCCAGCTCATAAGACAGCCTCAGTTCAGTTCAGTTCAGTCGCTCAGTCTAAGACAGCCTAGCACTTAGTATATGTATGTCCAATAAATAATTATTAAAGCAATGCAACTGTTAAGTGTCTATGAACAACAATCCACAGAAGTTCCTAATAATACACCAGTGACAAGAAAGATGAGTTAATGAATCTGGTATTCAAATCCCTGGCTCACATGGTATCTTATTCAGTTCTGCTCTCCACAGACATTTTCCATCTTACCTTACATGCAGTGTTTCATTTAACCCTACACCTTCCTGCTGATGTCTGCCACTCCTTTAATGGCTTTTGATTTACCAGCCTGTTAGCTTTCTTTCAACAAGTTTCACAGTTTAAGTGGATGCAGCAATGAACAAGAAATCTTTCTTTAGTAAATTTAAAGAAAGGTGTACTTACAAAAGTAGTTGAACTATATTCCACAAAAGCAACCATGTGGATATTATCCACTGTGAAGGTGAAAGTCGCTCAGTCGTGTCTGACTCTTTGCAACCTCATGGACTATACAATCCATGGAATTCTCCAGGCCAGAATACTGCAGTGGGCAGCTATTACCTTCTCCAAATCTTCCCAAACCAGGGATCAAACCCAGGTCTCCTTCATTGCAGGTAGATTCTTCACTGAGCCACCAGGGAAGCCCAATTATCCACTGTATCTACTTTTTTTATTTTTTAAAAATATTTATTTAGTTGGCTGCATCAGGTCTTAGTTGTGGCACTGGGAATCGACATTGTGTCATGCGGGATCTTTCATTGTGGCTCACAGACTTTCTAGTTGCGGCACACGGGCTTAAGTTGCTCTGTGGCATGTGGGATCTTAGTTTCTCCTACGTGCAAGGTGGATTCATAACCACTGGACTACCATGGAAGTCCCCATTGTATCTTTTTAACATGTTTTTTCTACTTGAAATTCACAGAATGTTTTGCTAACAGATTATTTCACAAGTTTCCACAAATAGAAAAAGAGACTGCAGGAACATTTTCACTGGAAAGGTATACAAGTAGCCTTCAGTTTTGTGAGTAAGCCAATTGCCCGTGGTGCAGAGTGAGTAAACTTGATAACAAGAAGGAATCTTGGATCTTACAACTAGAAAAGTCCCTACCTGGAGAGACTTCTGAAACAGTTGAAAGTGTGCTTTCAGAGAAAGGGAGTCAGTTTCACATTACTGCCATCATCCACAACACAGAGGCGGGAGCTGACTGGTTGCATCCTTTGCCTATGGGGACTTGTTTGGAATATGAACATATTGACCATTCTGGGGGCTTTTAGTCCTTCAAACAACCAAACTGAAAATCAGTAATGAATAAAAAGAAGAATGGATGGTGCGTGGCTTTGGAAGTAATGATTTCTTCATGTGGAGGAAGGTCCTCTATATCAGAAGCTGGGGCTTGGAGGGAGGTAGACTCTTAAACCATTAAGTCCTTTCATCTTAATCCCAGTTGAGAGAATGATTCCCTGGTGGCTCAGTCAGTAAAGAATCCACCTACAATACAAGAGACCAGGTTCAACTCTTGGGTTGGAAAGATCCCCGGGAGAAAGAAATGGCAACCCACTCCAGTATTCTTGCCTGGGAAATCCCGTGGACAGAGGAGCCTGGTGGGTTACAGTCCATGGGGTCACAAAGAGTTGGACGTGACTAAGTGACTTAACCACCAAACTACCACCAGTGAACCAGATACCTGTAGAAGTGAGTCATATCCCAAAAGGGGGTTAGGGCAGAAAAAAAAGGTTGAAAAAGCAAGGCTAAAATAAGTCTTAAAGATTTCCTTTACAGACCTTCAGGCTCTGTTGGTGAAAACCCAAGCATATATATAAACCCAACTCTACATCACTACTCTTTACATTGGAAGATATAAAGAGCTATTTATGGTTATTCAGGGATCTGAGGATATAGGAGTGAGGTTAAGAAAGTAATATTTGACTGAGTATAGCACTTAACTGAGTATTAACTCTAACAAACATAATCAGAAACTGAACATAACCCTCAAGTAAGATAAAATACAGGGCTTCCCTGGTGGCTCAGCAGTAAAGAATCTGCCTACAATAGAGGAGACATGGGCTCGATCCCTGGGTCAGGAAGATCCCCTGGAGAAGGGAATGGCAACCCATTCCAGTATTCTTGTCTGGGAAATCCCATGGACAGAGGAGCCTGGCAGGCTACTGTCCTGGGGGTCACAGAATAGTTGAACATGACTTAGCAACTAAACCACCACAGAATAAAATATAAACATATCAACATTTAAAGAGGTGGAGACTAAATAGTAAAGAGTATATGGCAGTTATTTAATAAAAGCTATTATGCCAGCTGGAATATTTCAGTAATAATAGCTAAAAATAAGGCAATCATTATGTTGTGATCTAAGTTAGAAAATGCTTATTTAAAATAATAATAACAAAAAAGTATCTTTCTAGAAACTGTAGCTAACCTATTGGTAAGAGTCTGTAAATCAAATATACATGTAACTTTTTCCTTTGTCTTTCTTTTTTTAAAGAAGCTATGGGTATTGCTGATCACCATAGTGCAGTCTGAAATCCCATCTTTTTAAATGTTATGAGTCAAAGAACAAATCTTTTCTTAAGACTTCCTGTTTGTGATAACTGCATGGCAAGCTGGCCGATCTGTCTTTGAGTTCTCAGTAACACGGGAAATCCTGCCTTGTGATGGATTTGGTTTTACAAGAGCCTATCATCAGTCCCTTCAATTCAATTCAATAAACAGAAGCTTGCCTGGTTCCTACTGGCATCTAATTGTTGAATAAACTCAATCCAGAAGAAACAATCAACCCATTTTAAAATGCTTGAGGATCCCAAGAAATTCATAACAAAATTTCTTGCCATTTCACCCCTAGAATGGATTCTGGGTCATGTTACATATAACTTCTTCTAACAAAATGTCTTGCTCACTTTCTAATGGCATTCAATAAACATTTGTAGGGACCTCTCTGGTGGTCCGGTGGTTAAGATTTGCCTTTCAGTGCAGGGGTTCGGGGTTTGATCCCTGGTTGGGGAGATCAAATTGCCAACAGCTGCTGGATCATCAAAAAAGCAAGAGAGTTCCAGAAAAATATCTATTTCTGCTTTATTGACTATGCCAAAGCCTTTGACTGTGTGGATCACGATAAACTATAGAAAATTCTGAAAGAGATGGGAATACCAGACCACCTGACCTGCCTCTTGAGAAACCTATATGCAGGTCTGGAAGCGACAGTTAGAACTGGACATGGAACAACAGACTGGTTCCAAATAGGAAAAGGAGTACGTCAAGGCTGTATATTGTCACCCTGCTTATTTAACCTATATGCAGAGTATGTCGTGAGAAATTCTGGGCTGGAAGAAGCACAAGCTGGAATCAAGATTGCTGGGAGAAATAACAATAACCTCAGATATGCAGATGATACTACCCTTATGGCAGAAAGTGAAGAAGAACTAAAGAGCTTCTTGATGAAAGTCAAAGAGGAGAGTGAAAAAATTGGCTTAAATTTAGCTCAACATTCAGAAAACGAAAATCATGGCATCTGGTCCCATCACTTCATGGCAAATATATGGGGAAACAGTGGAAACAGTGGCTGACTTTATTTTTCTGGGCTCCAAAATCACTGCAGATGATGACTGCAGCCATGGAATTAAAAGATGCTTACTCCTTGGAAGGAAAGTTATGATCAACATAGATAGTATATTAAAAAGCAGAGACATTACTTTGCCAACAAAGGTCCATCTAGACAAGGCTATGGTTTTTCCAGTGGTCATGTATGGATGTGAGAGTTGGACTGTGAAGAAAACTGAGTGCCGAAGAATTGATGCTTTTGAACTGTGGTGTTGGAGAAGACTCTTGAGAGTCCCTTGGACTGCAAGGAGATCCAACCAGCCCATCCTAAAGGAGATTAGTCCTGGTATTCATTGGTAGGACTAATGTTGAAGCTGAAACTCCAATACTTTGGCCACCTGATGTGAAGAGCTCACTCATTTGAAAAGACCATGATGCTGGGAAAGATTGAGGGCAGGAGGAGAAGGGGACAACAGATGATGAGATGGTTGGATGGCATCACCGACTCAATGGACATAGGTTTGGGAGGATTCCTGGAGCTGGTGATGGACAGGGAGGCCTGGTGTGCTGTGGTTCATGGGGTGGCAAAGAGTCGGACATGACTGAGCGACTGAACTGAACTAAACTGAGGAGTTAGGACAAAACATAAAACAGAAGAAATATTGCAAAAAAATCAATAAAGACTTTAAAAATGGTCCACATAAAAAAAAAAACTTTAAAAAATAAACATTTGTATGTTTTTGAATTAGCAGTAACACTAAACGTGAAACCATACACTTTACTCCTTAATATTACCTGAGAATTGAAAGCTGGTTATATTAGGTAGATGTTAGAAAAGGTTGGTTGTTTTTAGTCTAAAACTGAGAAAATGTCATATAATGTGTTAACACTTAAAAGAGAGTGATACCTTCTTCACCCAGTTCTCCAGGACTATCATTTCAAAACAAATAAATAGCAGATTGTTTTCACAAGGCATCTCAAGTCTCCATCACAAATAAAGATCTTTGGGTGCCCAGGTGATAGAAAACCATACTCTGTGTAGTCTGGGTTTAGGTAAAGTGGTTCCAGAGTGACACAGATCTGCTCTGGGCACAGGAATACAGTCATACAACTGGTCACCTTATGGAGACTACATTTTGCTCCATACATGTCTTCCATTTGCTTCAAAGAGATTTAAATTCACTATCTGTGACGTCTAAGACCTCTACAATCTATAACAGATAAAACAAATAGTGAATATAAATTCTTATCTTTTAAGGACAATATATCTAGAGTTACAGGTAAGACTCTCTTCCATAGCGGGATACAAATAAAGCTATACATCCAGGAGAAAAGAGACAGCAGTGAGAAAGCAGAAAGCCCTACCTCTTCAGGCAGATGAAGAATCGTGTGGTCCCCGGCACCAAAGTGTGACAGAGATTTATAGGCAGCATTTGCGACAACTGGGTCCTATAAAATAAAGAAATGGCATATATTAAACATCAACTCTGGAGGAAGAAAAAAAATTTTCCCTCACCAACCTTAATGTTCTATAGTCAGTGCTTTGGAAATGGTATTCACGCCTCACTTAGTATGTCCCAATTAAAAGTAGAGAGTAAACAGCATTGGGCAGACACAAAAGAAGCACCAAATATTTATCCTCGTTGGGACATTAAACATAAAAATATGATTCTTCTCTGATTCTTCAGCTACTTCACAGGGAAAGTTGACCTTTTGGAATCTAAGCTTTTTCACTCGTGAGTTGGGTACAATATCACTGACATTTTTTCTCCATATTTCTTGATTGGAAATGACATTAAAAAATGGAGTGGGCTTTTTATTCATTTGATGTGCTTATTGGTGGGAAGGGGCAAAGCAGGAAAGAGAAAGGACCATTAAAAATGAGAGACAATGGCAATAGTCCCTCTTCATATCCATCAGCATCACAAAGTAATAAGTGCATTTTATGGTGAAAATGTATTAACTGGCATAAATTAAGAATAATTTTTAAAGTCTAAACTTGTAGTCATAATTTTTAAATCAAAAATTTAAAATTTTTATCCTATTCTTATATTATAGTTCTTTATAACACAATTCTATAATTCTTATAATATTCTTGTATTACAATTCCTACTCCAGCTTGGTTCTGTTTCTCTGACACCCTTCTGATAGTACCTTGTTTTGAGTATGGTTCCAGAGGAAGCTGAGGACTTGAACTTTAAAATTCTGAAAAAGCAACAAACAACAGAATAAATCTAAGACAAAGATAAAATTGACAGTAATCAATCTAAAGCAGCAAATGTCAAAAGTAAATCACTTTCAAAATTATACCACTTGTAACGAACTTAATCTGTACTTACTTACCATTCATAAAATGAAAACATTCAGATTCATCATCCAAACATATGGATATGTTAAATCAGGTGAGACTTTTAGATTAAACTAATACAATTATGTAAAGTTTAAAAATAAAATAAAATTTAAAAAAATAAACCAATGAAAAAGAAAAAAAAAAGATGCATATAGCCAAGAATATTGTACCATAAAAAAATAAATAAATAAAATAAATTTCACTTCACTTTTCACTTTTACTTTTCCCCCAACCATTTCTTACTGACCTCTCAAATCTCAGTACAAATGTTAGATTACTCTCTTCTTTCAGGCCACTATTCCTAATCCCCTACCCAGACGAGAGTTCTCCCTTCTCCAAGCAGCCATATGGCACCTGGCACAGTTTAGCATTTAATGTGATTATCTGGGTATGTGGTTAACTCTCTCCTAGCTTGTATAATCATTAAAGGGCTATCTGTCTTTCTCATTTCAAAGGCTGGTATATAAAGAATATAAAGCCCACTCCCTCAAATGACAAATATTTAATAAATAAGTGAGCATAAAAAGCCATTTATCTTCCGGCACTTAACGTCTCCTTCATTTTAGCCACATCTAACTTCTTGTCCTGATAGATCATATGAGGTTCTTTTATACCTCCTTGACTTTGCATATTCTCTTCAAAACTTCAATGGAAAGTAATCTTTAGTAATTCTTCATGATCCTTGTCCAACAGCACCAACTAAATAAGGTTTCTTTAGTGTCCTCCTAAGATGTTGGTCATGTCCACCACCATACTCTCCTAACCCTTTGAATGCACTCAACAAATGCTATTGTAATTATTATTGCTTATGTCTATATCTTTTACCAACTTTTGAGCTTTCAAAGGCAGGGACTGACAATGTGGTATAATGGAGCTAGAAAGTGCTGGGTTTAGAAAACAGCTTTCACTTAGAAACTGCAGTATTGGCTCAGTTATTTGTCTTGCATGTAGCAGATACTCAGTAAATATTTGTTTAATGAATGAGTCAACCTCTCAAAACCTCAGATTCTCTTGTTATAATATGAAAAATACTTTCTTATCAGATATTAGAAGTAATACTTTGACATAAAGTAACTAGTGCTGGGACTATAACTACTTAAAATATTATCTATTATTATTTATTAGTATCTCTAAGGCCTAGTACAGCTTTAATAAATATATTCTGAGTCAATGAATGAATGTATCCAGCACTTGGAACACATGTATACCTGTGGTGGATTCATTTCGATATTTGGCAAAACCAATACAATATTGTAAAGTTTAAAAATAAAATAAAATTTAAAAAAAAAAAGAAAAAAAAAGCAATTCAGAAAATACATTAATTGAAACATGGACTCTATTTTCAACAAGCTTATATTTTAATGGAGATAATATTTGTGCACATGTACCTGAAGTAAATATAAAATAGAAATAAAAGTTCTTAAGACAGTATAGATAAAGAACTTAAGGAATAACAGACTCCTGTTTGAAGAAAAAGTCTCAACAGATGGGATAACTTAAACTGATTCTTTATTTCCTAAAATAGACTTTAAAATTAGAGATGAAAAAGAAAGTAATTCAAGACAGAAAGAACAACATGAACAAAGGAAAAAAAAATAGAAAAATTTGGAAACAGAGAAGGAAACTACAAGTGGTTTGGTTTCCCTGGAGTGTGGGAGGCAGAAAAGTAGAGTGAGGTCCAATTCTAAAAGACCTTTGGCTCCGTATAAGGCAACTGGACTTCATTTTTAGGTAAACAAAATGCATTTGAGGTGAGGTGACATGGGATAGCAATAACCTAAGAAATGCTTTGGGAAAATTACATTTAATTCAGGCTTACATGCCAACAAATTCTAAGCAATTAACAGAAAAAAAAAGTACTTACAGGAAGAGAGAGGGGGAAGGAGAAAGAGAAGGAAAGATAAAGTGGGAAAGGTGGGAAGAAAGGAAGGGACAGAGTGAGTCAGAATGACAGACGGAGAGGGGCTTTCTCTACATTTCTCCCCTTCTGCTCCAGGTGGGCTCTGGTCCCTGAAGGAATCTCCCTTACTAGGAGAAAACTGATGGATAGAACATCCCAAAGCTGCTATCTGAACAACAGGGGAATCCTAATATGATTACAAGCATGAAGATAAACCAAAACAAAATGTCAGTGGAAAAGAATGAAAATTTGAAGGGAAAAAACACAGTCCAAAGGACAACTTATACCAATGTAAGCAAACATAAAAAACCAACACACAAATCACTTCACACTTTAATCTGTAATAAAATCTGAATAACTCAAAGTACAAGCAGCACAAAGGTACATGAGTTCAGCTCTTGAAGACAGAAAATAAATATACACAACACAACATACAAAGTCCTTATTTTGGTTTTTAGTCTGAGCTCCTTATCAGTAGCCTGGCAGACTTTCTGACATCATAAAGGTATGTACCCATGAATGGCAGTCATAAAAAAAAACAACTGTTGGTGAATTATATAATCTAGGAGTCTTGAATTGATTCTTTTTTTAATACCCCCAAATAAAAGCCCAAATGTGAGAATAAACTCACAATATCCTGTACTGCTTCATTCATTCATTCAATAACTAGTTTCTGAATACATATTATGTGCCATGCTAGATATTGTGTCCTTGGTGAGGACAAACTTGATTTTACTCACTGTGTAGCATTTAGAATGATTAGAGCAAGTATTATCTTACACTCCTATCTTATCATGTGATCTAAAACAAGTAAGGGGCTATTCCTGGAATCTTATGGAGTTTATCAAACTCTGTGAAGCACTAAATCAAAGTAAAAGTTTACCAAGACTTCAAGTGAAAATTAATTGAAGTTCTTTGAAAGAAAAGTAAAAAACATGAGCTTAAATGAGGTTATAGCTACAAAAGTGGAGATATAAATGAATCTGCCAGCCTCTCATTTCATTCAAAGAAGAGAAAATAAAGAAAATGTTAAACAGAAGCGCATGAATCTTTTAGCAAAATGTCTTCCACCAAGTAGTTCATTACAATGCCAAATACTGACTAGTTCATAAAATTATTTTCCTCTCCTAGGACAGTTTGATTTTACAATCATCTTCATGGAAGAATATACACAAAGAGCGAAGATGTATATTGAAAATGTAAACTATTAATAACACACAAAAAATAAAATCTCTATGCCCAAGCTAGAAGCAAAGCACAAATAACACTATGTCTACACTACTGGGAAAGTCTGCCCTGCCTTACTAAATCCTTTATAATACTTTGTAGAATTTTAAACACCAACGAAACACATTTAAACTGTTGGTCTCACGAATTGTATTCTTTTAGAAACATACTGGCTTTTAATAATCTTGACTACACTTTCATAATGAAACTTGGCATCCTTCATGTAAGTAAGTCTTAAAGACAGAGGACTGATAAGAGTGGATATCCATCTATTCCTAGGAGTCCATAAAGATATCATCATGTTCGCAGAACTAAAATCACTAAAGGATTTTTGGCAAACACAAAATTACGAATAATTTTTTCCCAAAAGTAATGGTAAAGCACACATTTTCCCAATGTGGAAACAGACAATTTGTTGAGATCCAAACACATACCTCATACTCAGCTGTATTGACTGTTAAGGAAGGAACCAGAGAAAACAGTTCACTGAGGGTCTTCAAAATGAGAGGTCTTGTGTCACAACTCAGCTTTGGGGAGAGAGCATTCCAAGTGGAGCGAATACAAACCACCTGTGAAGCAAACACAAAAGTCAATACCTAACAAAATCCCAGCTCATCTGAAGCCATTAGTAAAGGGTACTGTCTTTTATTATGAGGAAATTTAAGAATAAGAACTCTTAGAAGATAGGATTTGATAAGTTATCACCTCTCAGAAGAAATTATATAAACTAACACAAACTGTTGTTGAAGAAGATCCAGCCTGCCTCCCACAACTGCTTTTTTATAGTTTTATTTTGGTTAACCAAAAAAATAAAACTCTCTCTCTCTCATGCATGAATACACAGATTAGCTACACAGATTAACTCCAGATTAGCTACAAACATTGCTGAATAGCCATTCTCAGAAAACAAAGACAGGTAAGATAATGCTAGTACATTTCTAAATCCAAGTATTCACAATTTTTTATAGTTTTCCATCTTGCTGAAACTATATTACCACTCAGAAAATTGAGATGTTAGTAAATACAAATAAAACACTCTCAAACCATCTTACAAATTTCTAAATGAGGTAGGCGAATTATTTTGTTATTTAAAATAGTAACTTAAAACTTTGTTTTAAAAGTCATTTCAGATTTTAAGAGGCTGTTAAATGATAAAAATTAAACTAATAAATGTCATTTCTAGCTTGATCCAATTTCCTTAAACCAAGTATTCTTAGGCCATTTCAAGATCTGATTTATGGATGTTCAAATATCTTCTTAAGTTCAATTCCAACTACAACAGATGATTTCTTCACTTACAGATATTTTACTAAAACTTTAAAACTCAGGCAGGAAGAGTGACAACACACATCAATTAGAGTTGGACAAGGATTAATCTTTCTAAAACACTACAATCTTTTATCTTAAGCTTCAATTAACATACACAATTTATTTTCATATACTAACATAAACTGGGTTCCCAGGTAGCTCAGTGGTAAAGAATCTGCCTGCCAATCAATGCAGGAGACGCAGGCTGGATCCCTGGGTGAGGAATATCCTCTGGAGTAGAAAATGGCAATGCACTCTAGTATTCTTACCTGGGTAAATCCCACGAACAGAGGAGCCTGGCAGCCTGCAGTCCATGGGATCGCAAGGAGTTGGACATGACTGAGTGACTGAGCACACACACTAACTCAAATTATTTAGGAAACACTATATAAGGTAAGTGAATAATATATACTTAAGGACACAGATTAAGGAAAGACTCAAATATAGCAGAAAGTATTTCAGAAAACTTGGGATTCAGTGCTTTTGCTCTTATTTTCCACTTTCCATGAAAGAGCAGAAAAATGCTCTTTGACTTGGGATCCACTACAAATTTGGATTCCACCATCACTAAGGGTTTTACTATCTGTCAGGCATGACATTAGGCACATTTATACAAATATTACAAAACAACAATATTTGAAATTAAAAAAAAAAAACAATCCTTTAAAAGCTACCAACTCAACACAGAGTATATACCCAGAGTAGGATACAGCACTAAGAGGAATAATAAAATATAATCTAACCTTCAAAGAATTTACCACCTTATCGGAAAGAAAGAGAAATGTACGTAACTCTAAATTATTGGAAAACAAAAGGTACATGATAAGATTTTGAAATATTTCCAACAGAAAATAGGCTTAGGAGGAATCCAGGTAGGAAAGCTATGTCAGTGAGTGGGAGTCATCAGAGTGTCAAGAGGCAGAAAGTCTAGAGATAGGACTTGAAGATGGAATGGAAAGAAATCAGGCAGACCTTTCACAAGGAAGTGGAAAGCATAAGCCAAAACACAAATAAAGCTAGTTGTAGGCATGCATGAGTCCTGGTGAAGAAAGGCTGGTGTAGATCAAAGAGCACCTAGAATAGCAAAGCAGTTTGGATCAGAATCAAAAGGAAAAGGAAGCCTCCAGAGATTTCTGAGTTGGGCAATAAACTAAATTCAAAGGTTATTTTTGAAAGATTCTTCTGGTAGTCTGTAGTCAATCTCAAAGCTGTCATGGACTTCTCTAATTCTTATTTCTCCCTAGTCCTTCACATAGAGCCTCAAAAGTTTTCCAAAAAGCAAACGCTCAATATAATGATTATCCATGCCTTCTCCTTATTTTAAATGCCTATTTAATTCCAACCTTCTTTGTTTCAAAACCAAGTTCACATCTCAATTCTACAATTAACTTTTCTCTTACAATTCAGGCCTTATTTTATCCCTTTCTTTCCTCTAACTTCCAGCATTTAAAACTCTATACTTTCCAACTTAGCACTTAATTATATACTGCCTAGTATTGTTCACTATTTTCATGAATATAAATTGTCTTCTCAACTAGATATTGAGCTCCATGAAGACAATGACCACATCTTCTAGTTCTCACTCCCTGCTCATCTAGCACACTAATAATTATATCAGATTACCAGTAGTTATCAACTACTGATGATACTGGAACCTGAGAAATAGTAAATCTGAGATAGAAAAGGCAAGAATTAAAAGGTCTTGGACAATGAATTGGAAAGTAAGATGATTTGGGCCTAGAGACCTGGGTGAATAAAAAGCAACTTAATAAAACGGAGGGAAAGCTGGAAGGAGCATCTTTGCAGGAAATGAGGGGATGGATATGTTTTACTGGAGTTCAAGGAAAGACATCCAGAGAGAAATATTCTGCAGGCATTAGGGAAAAACTCAGATGTAAGGCTGGCTAATGACAGTTTTGTCATTTAAACATTTGTATATATCAAAAGCCAGGAAGAAGTATAGTCTCATACATGTTCTAATGCACTTTGCAGATCAACAAAAAAGATGCCTGGCCACCAATTATGGAAGTACAAAAAGGGGCCTTGTCTTTTCCATAGTGGTGAATGGGGAGTGAGGCTACATCTTCCAAGTATTTTCAAAGGTTTACACATTTTAAAAGTCTTGTAAAGTTTAAAAATAAAATAAAATTAAAAAAAACTAATACAATTATGTAAAGTTTAAAAATAAAATAAAATTAGAAAAAAAAAAAAAAAAAGTCTTTTTCCTAAAAAGTTTGGAAACAAATGCCTGAAATAGTACTCTATACACAGACTATGAGAAGACATTCTAGCATCTCAACAGTGAATTGTGCCTTAATTGTAAGCAAGGTATACCTGCCAGGAATTATCAGTAAATCTAGGCTTGCTCATACACAATCAGGAGCAGGGAAGTCTTTAATAAAGAATGCTGCTTTCTCTGACCTTCCCAACACTGGGCCATTCTTGACTAGATCTTAGAGATCGTCTGACCCTGAGGGCTCCTTGGATTCAACCTATTACCACCTTGCTATGTCCATCTCCTAGAACCTTATGGATTTCATCCACTAGCCTTATGATCTGTCATAATATATCAGATGAGCCAAGTTCATGGTCCTGGTCCCAATGGGCTTGTTTTACCTTAACAATTCATTACCCAATGACTTGTCTATTTTCAAAATACAGATTGACGTCAGGCTCCAACACATAATGGGCGACACTTGAAATGACTGATAAAGAACATTTTTTATATACTCTTGAGCTGAAATGGAAAAATTGAGAGTAGGGGTAATTAGCCAGGGCCAGAAATAAAAAGGAAAATACCTGCCCTATGGTACTAAAAGGAGGTTGTCAGTTTCCGTAACCTAATTGCTTGAGTTTAAATGCACACATGGAAAGAGGAGATACTGCCTTTAGCCTATAGCAGGTAGGGTGTTGGAACAGAGACCTCCACATAAAGCCAGCATGAAGGGCTGTACCCTTAGTATAATGGTTGGACTAGAAACCACTGAGCTGAGAAATTAACATAAAAAATGGCAGTGAGGTGGGGGCTCCTGGATCACTCTTGGAAAGCACTCCCATAATATATATTCCAAATGATTTGCACAGAAAAATAAAATAAGCCCCTCTAAAAATAAGTTTATAGCTTTATTCATTATAATATGATTAACACAAACGCAAACAATTGTCAGAGCTAAATGGTAGAAAATACACGCTATCTATAAAGGAGTAAATTAGAATAACAACAAACTTTTCAAAATTAACAAGACCAAATGATCATGAAATAAGATCTTAAAAGTGCTGAGGAAACTATCAGCCTACAATACTAAACCCACAATTCAACAGTAATGTTAAAACAAGCAAAAACAAAATAGAAGGAGCAATACCTAGGTATTATATTATGCAGATACAGCATATGAATATTTACAAACAAGCGACTCAGAATATCTTGCTTAGTTTGTCTATGAGATTTTGGAGAATTCATTCCGAGTGCTAACATTATGCACATTTTGTTGCCATTTCTGTTTCTTGGGGAGAATGACACTTTTCCATGTTATTCTTCCATAAGAACCTTAGCAACACTAAACAGCACAGATTAAGGAGACCCAGTGCAGCATGATATACTGGAAAGAGCTCATGACTGGACTTATAAAGCCCAGGTTCTCCTATTTGGTAGTTGTGGGACTATGGCAAAGTCATTAATCTCCTTCAATCTGTTTCCGCAGCTGCAAAACAGAAATAATACTACTAACATCTGCTCCATGTACAGCACAAGGTTAATAGTAAAGGCAATATTGAGGCAACTGTATGCAAACACGCTTTATACACTGTAAAAGAAAGTTATTGACGGAAAAATAATGAATCATAAAAGAATCAGGGTCTTTGCTTCAATTCTTGTGCCGTAAGAATGCATTTGTTCCTTTGCAGAGGCAATAGATGCCTATTACTCTAATTTTACCTCCAAAAGCTATTTCTAGCAATTCCAAAGAACAGCCTACTCCTTTTGTCCTGGTGTTTTACTCCAGCAGAGGGAAAGCTTTATAAAAACCTTTAGGCTATGAAAACCGCCTTATTTGCCCTTTTCATAATGAAGGTAAAAGAAACTGCCTTCACAATTAAGAGGACTCGAGTCATCATCATGCAGTGAAACCCTCTTAAGCTAATTCAGCCCACACAATTCATAAAACAGGACACTTCTGTTACCAAAATACAATAACAGGGGCTAAGAGAGAGTTTAAGGAGACACAATCAATGGAGCAGAAACAATGGGAAAAATAACATTCTTTCTAATCCTAATAACATGGGGTTAAAGGTTATAAGTATTAAAAAATGACTAGCACAGGTTTATTTAAGCAACTTCACAGTCTTTTAATGTCTGAGTCCAGGGTATTATCAAAGCAGTGTTGTAGAAAACAATAGGAATAAATATTGAGTTGCCTTTTTAAAAGTCTCTTATAATGTAAAGGGACAGTATTTCTGATGATTAGAGTTGCTCAACTTCTATCCTGTTGTGGCAAGTAATAGAATGACATATATCTAAATCCCAAATTGTGGTATAGTGAATAAAAAATAAGTGTGCTTGATGGGATAAAACAACTGTCATACTAACAATCCCTAACATCACTATACCATTTCCAAAGAAGGCAAGACCGAGGTCTTCAGATTGTTCCATATTTCTGAAAAACTGGCAGTTTGCAGTACAGACTTATATATATATATATAAGTAGATTATATAGATATATATAATTCTTATATCTGCATAGAAGAGGCTGGAACTGTAGAAGTGATTCAAGTACAAACAAGTATTTATTAATACTAAACAGACTGATCTAGATATTAAGTCACCCAGAAGATTCACTATGCAGTGGCCCAGGATTTTAGGTTTCTCTTTTATTCCCCCTCGTGAGCAGCTGCAGCATCCCCGAGACACCTCCCTAAAGGGAACAGTATCTTCCAATGCAAACTCCATTGATTTCTCTGCAGGAACAGAAAGAAATGACACAAAGAGCTCCCTGCAGGGACGTTCACTTTTCAGTTTTGCTAGATTCTGTCTGAACTAATTATCTATTTCATGTCGGACATTCTTCTGGCATGAACTACCAAATTCACAGTAAGATTGTGTCAGAAATATTCTTTGACAAGAAAATGATTAGTGCTTTATTCCTCACAAATAACCAGAGGGAATTTTTCAAAAAGGCCAGTTCCTTCCCCTGTTCAGATAAGTGGAATTTAGACTTCAAGGTAAAAAAGAAAAATAATAGAAATTCAATCAAAATAGCTTAAAAAAAAACACCCAACTGCTTAGAAGTTGTTTAGCAGATAAAATATATATGGCTATATAATAACTACATAATCAATAAACATACCCCAGGAAAACAATACTGCACAAAGCTGAAAAAATTCTGATGTAACTAAAGTGAAAGTGAAGTCGCTCAGTCGTGTCCGACCCTCAGCGACCCCATGGACTACAGCCTATCAGGCTCCTCCGTCCATGGGATTTTCCAGGCAAGAGTACTGGAGTGGGGTGCCATTGCCTAAATTCAGGTGTAACCAAAGAGTTTCCTGTAGGGTCTCAAAGAAAATACTAGCCAGTGACATCATAAGAGTTTAGATTGAACAAGTTACAACATGGATGAAGCTTTAAAACGCCAGGCTAACTATGGAGAACAGTGGAGATCCCTTGAAAAATTAAGAATAAAACTACCATATGACCCAGCTACTGGGCATATACCCTGAGGAAATCACAGTTCAAAAAGATACAAGTATGCCAATGATCATTGCAGCATTATTTACAATAGCCAGGACGTGAGGCACCCCAGATGTCCATCAACAGATGAATGGATAAAGATGTGGAGGATCTACGCATATATCTATGTATATGGAGAATAATTGCTTTACAATGTTGTGTTGGTTTCTGCCACACCACAGTGCAAGTTAGTCCTAATTGTGCATGTGTGTGTGTGTTCTCTCCCTCTTGAGCCTCCCTCTCCCCTCCCATCCCACTCTAAGTTGTCATGGAGCCAAGCCGGGCTCCCTGTATTATATAGCAGATAGATACATGTATATATAGCAGATATATATAATGAAATATTATTCAGCCATAAAAAGGAATAAATCTGAGTCAGTTCTAGTGAGGTAGATGAACCTAGAGCCTGTTACACAGAATGAAGTCAGTCAGAAAGAGAACAATATCCCATATAGTGCATATATATGAAATCTAGAAAAACAGTACTGATGAACCTATTTGCAGGGAAGGAATGGAGATGCAGACATAGAGAACAGACTGTGAACACAGTCGGGGAAGAAGAGGGTGGGACGAACTGAGAAAGTGGCACTGACATATGTGCGCTATCATGGGTAAAACAGCCAGCTAGTGGGCAGCTGCTATATAACAGAGGGAGCCCGGCCTGGCTCCGTGACAACTTAGAGTGGGATGGGAGGGGAGAGGGAGGCTCACAAGGGAGAGAATACATACACATGCACACACACACACATTAGGACTGATTCACACTGTGGTATGGCAGAAGCCAACACAACATTGTAAAGCAATTATCCTTCAATTAAAACACACACACACACACACACACACACCAGATTGTGTGAAAGAAGCTAGTCACAAAATACAACACATTATATGACTCCATTTATACAAAATGGAAAACAGGCAAATTTAGAGTAAAATTATTGATTGTATAGGGTTGGGGGCTGGGGAGGGATAAAGGCACTGTGTGATGATAGCTAGGGGGTACAGAGCTTCTTTTGGGAGTGATGAAAATATTCTAAACTTGAAAGTCATGATGGTTGCAAAACTGTCAATATATTAAAAATCATCAAAGTATAAACTGTAAATGAGTGAACTGTACTATTTGTGAATTTTATCTCACTAAATCTTTTTATCAAAAAAAAAAAAGATTTCAGATTTCGTGTGGACCTGTTTGACACCAGGGAAACAGATATTTTGGTATCAGAGAACTCTAAGCTGGAGCCTTACCTGTGCCATTAATTAGCTAAATGACCTTAGGTTTTCCTCCTCTGCAAAATGAAGGGTTGTGCTTGTACTAGGACTCTCTGGAGAAATAAAACCAACAAAAAAGAAAAGAAAGGAGGGAAGGAAGAAAGATAAATAAAGATAGGGAGATGGATAGACAAAAAGATTTATTAGAGGAATTGTCTCAAGCAGTTTTGGAGGTCAAGAAGTCCCACAGTCTGCAAGCTGGAGAACCAGGAAAGCAAGTGATGCAAATCAGTTCAAGTTCAAAGACGTGAGAACCAAGTGGTTGCAGTGTAAGTCACAGTGTCTGCAGGTGCAAGAACCAGGAGCTCCAAAGTTCAGGGGCAAGAGAAGAAGGATGCCCCGTATCAAGAAGAGAATTTACCCTTCCTTTGCTTTTTTGTTCCATTCCAGCCATCTTTGGATTAGTTGATGATGCCACACTGTTAAGGGCAGATCTTGTTTCTAAGCCTAGGATTCAAATGCTAATCACTGTCAGAAATGCCCTCACAGACACACCCAGAAATTATGTTTTACCCGCTATCTGGGCATTTTGAAGGCCTCTCAAGTTGGCATAGAAAATGTGCTATCACAGTATAAAAAGATTGAAAACAAAATACTCATCAATAAAAGACTGGGCAACATATGAAAATGCAATATACGATGAAATACTATGTAAGTGTAAAAAAATGTATATACATATTGCCGGGGGGAAAAGTACACACTATATTAAGATGAAAAATCAGCTTATAATACATAGTATGCTCAATAAGGGGTGTTCCCCAGTGGCTCAGACAGTAAAGTATCTGCCTGCAATGTGGGAGACCAAAGGTCAATCCCTGGGTCAGGAAGATCACCTGGAGAAGGGAATGGCAACCCATTCCAGTATTGTTGCCTGGAAAATTCCAGGGACAGAGGAACCTGGTGGGCTGCCATCTATGGGATCACACAGAGTTGGACACGACTGAGCGACTTAGCAGCAGCAGCTAGTTTCTGGAAGCTGCCAGTACTCCGTGGGTCATGATTCCTTCCTCATACCAACACACCACCTTTTATTCTGTTTCAGTTGTCACGTCACATTCTCTCTTTACAGTAGTTAAATCTGTCTCCTTCTTAAAGGCACACCTGTGATTACATTTAGGGTACCACACAGACACGGTATGGACCTAACAGAAGCAGAAGATATTAAGAAGAGTTGGTGAGAATACACAGAGGAACTGTACAAAAAAGATCTTCACAACCCAGATAACCACGATGGTGTGACCACTCACCTAGAACCAGACATCCTGCAATGTGAAGTCAAGTGGGCCTTAGGAAGCATGACTACAAACAAAGCTAGTGGAGGTGATGGAATTCCAGTTGAGCTATTTCAAATCCTAAAAGATGATGCTGTGAAAGTGCTGCTCTCAATATGTCAGCAAATTTGGAAAACTCAGCAGTGGCCACAGGACTGGAAAAGGTCAGTTTTCATTCCAATCCCAAAGAAAGGCAATGCCAAAGAATGCTCAAACCTACTGCACAATTGCACTCATCTCACACGCTAGTCAAGTAATGCTCAAAATTCTCCAAGCCAGGCTTTAGCAATACGTGAACCGTGAACTTCCTGATGTTCAAGCTGGACTTAGAAAAGGCAGAGGAATCAGAGATCAAATTGCCAACATCCAATGGATCATCAAAAAAGCAACGGAGTTCCAGAAAAACATCTATTTCTGCTTTATTGACTATGCCAAAGCCTTTGACTGTGTAGATCACAATAAACTGTGGAAAATTCTTCAAGAGATGGGAATCCCAGACCACCTGACCTGACTCTTGAGAAACCTATATGCAGGTCAGGAAGCAACAGTTAGAACTGGACATGGAACAACAGACTGGTTCCAAATAGGAAAAGGAGTTTGTCAAGGCTGTATATTGTCACCCTGCTTATTTAACTTATATGCAGAGTACATCATGAGAAACCCTGGGCTGGATAAAGCACAAGCTGGAATCAAGATTGCTAGGAGAAATATCAATAACCTCAGATATGCAGATGACACCACCCTTATGGCAGAAAGTGAAGAACTAAAGAGCCTCTTGATGAAAGTGAAAGAGGAGAGTGAAAAAGTTGGCTTAAAGCTCAACATTCAAAAAACTAAGATCATAGCATCAAGTCCCATCACTTCATGGCAAATAAATGGAGAAAGAGTGGAAACAGTGGCTGACTTTATTTTTGGGGGCTCCAAAATCACTGCAGATGGTGATTGCAGCCATGAAATTAAAAGACGCTACACCTTGGGAGACAAGTTATGACCAACCCAGACAGCATATTAAAAAGCAGAGACATTACTTTGCCAACAAAGGTCCATCTAGTCAAGGCTATGGTTTTTCCAGTAGTCATATATGGATGTGAGAGCTGGACTATAAAGAAAGCTGAGTGCCGAAGAATTGATGCTTTTGAACTATGGTGTTGGAGAAGACTCTTGAGAGTCCCTTGGACTGCAAGGAGATCCAACCAGTCCATCCTAAAGGAAATCAGTCCTGAGTGTTCATTTGAAGGACCAATGTTGAAGCTCAAACTCCAATGCTTTGGCCTCTTCATGTGAAGAGCTGATTCATTTGAAGGGACCCTGATGCTGGGGAAGATTGAGGGCAGGAGGAGAAGGGGACAGAGGATGAGATGGTTGGATGGCATTACCGACTCAATGGACATGAGTTTGGGTAAACTCCAGGAGTTGGTGATAAGTAGGGAGGCCTGGCGTGCTGCAGTCCACGGGGTCGCAAAGAGTCGGACATGACTGAGTGACTGAAATGAACTGAACTGAACAGGTAGTCCAGGATAATCTACACATCTCAAGATCTTTAACGTCATCATGTACACAAAATCCTCTTTATTATATAGGGTAACATTCATAGGTTCCAGAGATTAGGACCTGGATATCTTTGAGGGTCATTATTCAGCCTACAGGAATGATTTTAAAATGCTTTCATAGTGGTAGTTGATGTACAGCTTTATGAATCTACCAAAAAATCACCAAACTGTGAACTTTAAAAGAGTGAATTTTATGATATGTGAATTATATCTCAGTAAAACTGTGACTTTCTTAAAAAGACACGGTCGTCAGAAAAAATATAGCTATTACACAGCTCAAAAAATAAGAGGCAAACAATTTGTGTGTAGTTGTGCTCAGGCATACCATAAAGGAATGAAGAAAATTCCATAAAGTCAAGGTTAATAGTGCTTCAGATAAATCTTTCAACAACCCATATATGGAATCAGCATGTCTAGTAAAATGACATAACCACATATACATATATGCATATAACTGTACACATATAAATGTAAATATATATTAAATGACACAACTACATATTTCTATATATGTGTATGTATGTATACATTTTATAAATTTATTTAATACATATGCATAAACTGCAACAGACTATTATATTCTAACACAGGAGAGATGATGGTACAACCAGTTTACTGTGGAACTCCCATTTTTCCTTTGGGATACCTGGCTACTCTGGGTGACATGTGACCATCTGATGGAAATACAAGTAAAGAAACCATCCATCCCTATATTAAATGTTACGAGAGCTTAATTTTACTCTCTTTTTTGAGATAAACGATAAATAAGAAATATTCTAATATCTTCTTCCCGTACCTCATGGCTGGACTTACACACAAAACATTTTAGAGACTGCTGCTCTTGACAATGCTCCCAAACATCACTGAATACCAGAGTCACTGAGGAACTCATTAAAAAATAGAGAGCTTGGGTTTCATCTCTAAAGGATTCTGATTTTGTAGCGCAAGTTATCCACAGAATTTTGAAGACCACACTAGACATCACTGCCATTCATTTTTCAATAAAGTCCATAATGTGGACAGAGTAGTTGAGCCAAACAAGTGAAAGTGAAGGAAAATCACTTTCACTGAAGCTATAAGTGTAACATGATGAAACAAAGTCAACGATACTCTTTTGTTTGACCTGTTTTCAACAATTTCAGATCAAAATCATGCAACCCTGTGAATCACTGAAGCAAGTTAATTGTTCAAACAACCACTTATATAAGTAGAGGCAGTGTGCCATGGCCCTGAAGCAAAAGGAATGGTACCTCTGAGAATATCTTACTCATTACTGTTGAATTAGAATCTAGAGCAACAGGTTTCATTATGCTACTATGAGAAGATCTAAGCCCAGCTTTTAATAAAGCTCAAAGACCTAACAACAGGGCCTACATGGGTATGAAGTCATTTAAATCATCAAAGATAAGTAATATATACTGCAAACATGAGAAGAGCATTAGAACAACATCGAATTAATAGTACAGTCCGTAGACTTGAACAAATCCTTTTCTGGTCAACTTTGCAAAGTCTTTCAAACTTAAAATTAAAGAATCTTAAAACAAAATGTATATACTATCTCCTTTAAATACGACTTCTGGATTTGGAAGCATGTTAAAGAGGCATTCCAAGTAATTCTGTACCTATATAAATATTTACCAAAAGTTTACTGACTTAATTCCCAATACTTCCCAAGCCTTTCACTAACACATGATTTCAGTCATCTAATCAAAGTGAAGTCTAACCTGGAAATGTTAGTGTTTCTGGAAATGAGTCTCTTCGTGATATTTTATCTTGGGAAATGAGAAGGTAAGATCAACACATTTAATGGATAACCAACAAAGACCTACAGCATAGCACACAGAACTCTGCTCAGTGTTATGTGGCAGCCTGGATGGGAGGGGAGTTGGAGGGAGAATGGATACATGAATGGCTGAGTCTCTTCCCTGTTCACCTGAAACTTCACAACATTGCTAACTGGCTATACCCCAACACAAAATAAAAAGATTTTTTTTAAAAAAAGGTCAACACATTTATATAGCATGGAGATAAGTTTAATTACCACAGGTAACAATGACACTTTTTATAAATAATTCTAGGTTCACATGGGTATACGATGAATAAGTGTTTAAAAATTCTAGGTCACTTAAGGGTATATGTGAATTTCTTAGAAGGTACCAAAATAATGTTTTCCATCACGTCTCAAAATCCATAAAGCCTTTCAAACGTGTAATGCCATCTAATCTACAATCCTCCTTCAGAGACCCCCTTTCTACATCCTATGTCTCCATTTACCCCAGAAAAACCCACCCCTTGTATAAGCTTAAACGATATATTTTATTCACAGGAATGGCAGAATGGCACACAATTAGCATCCTTTTAGTCATGTCATTATTTCTAGCTCAGTGGCGTTTATTCAGATGAGCACAATTTGCAACCACTGAGCCCCGCTCTTCTGATGTTAACTGGCATCATTAAAACCCTCCTAGTGTCCAGTTCATTTGATCTTTTAAAGAATACCCTAGGTTTGTGACTGAGCCGGAAACTCACGGCTGGATACCCTGAACAGCGTTCATGTTTGGTCACAGACTACTCACATCAGTTAATAATCCTTAGCAAATTCCACTTTAAGAGGGAAATCTTTTCATACAAAAAAATTTTAAATACAAAATAAAACGGAATTAAGCGGAAACGGAATTAAAATAATGAACAGGAGGGAGAAGGGGTTCCTAAATGTCATAACTTAGAAAGCTGAGATTGTAAAATGTTCAGAGTGAAGTATCTAAAAGATCACACCAAATCTAGGTACAGAAAAGGTCAGACAGAGGAGAGAGGATGGGATCATAAGCGCAAAATCAGGAAATGATAAAATGCCAAGACTTCAAATTTAAAATTTTCTCTAAGTTTGATTTAGTGTTTGACTTTGCATAATCTACAAATACGGTCTATAAAAAACTGAAAATGACCAATTAACTAATTATTGAAAGCTGAAGTCTTTTCTATTTAAACAGGAAATGTCAGTATTTGAATTTTCCCACACATTTCACACATGTGTTCAATAGTATTCCATTATACAACTTACTACAGTCAGTTAAAATTTTATTTTGAAAATGAAAAACCATACTTAAAATCTACTTACAGCGTGACAAAGTAAATGTTATAATATCCACGAATGTTTAATAAAAGGCAAGTTCCTGCTGTCCCTTTATAGTTAAAAATAAGGCCAAACTACAACTTTCAACTGTAAAGAGTCATTGTGTAGTACATAAAAAGCTCAGCGTGGAAATAGATTCAACAAATGTACAAAAAGCGTTTTCATGCCCAGGAAGAACTGAAGGCATCAAAAAACATGCCCCAACTACAAATAATATAGAGCTCGGTTCAAAAAGACAAGCAAATTCCTTGCCTAATGCATAGCAAATTAAACTTAATCAACTCCTCTGCAAGGTCGAACGGGCAATCCACCTTTAAATGTCCCCACAAACAAAACGTAAGAACAACAAAAGAGGTTCCAGAGAATAAGTAATAAATACTGAATCCACAGTAGGTGACAGAACCCTTACTGTACACAGCTGAGGAAAATCTGCCATGGAACAATGTATCACATTTCCATATTAAATTATATTTACCACGCTGAAAGATGCTTAAACAAAATGCAGGACTTCTACTGGCCATTTTAATACCACACTGACTCCCTAAAACTTCCAAACCCAATCCCGTTGAAAACCTGAGTCCCATTGAAAATCGTTCCCACCCCATGGAGCCCTGAAGGAGCAACTAGACAAAGAGTTGGGATGATGGGAGAGGGCAGGGAGAACTACCTTACCCCATGATTTCAGAAATAAATCAATAAAAGAGGGTAGAATAGCCAAAACATAACCTTGGCATAGGGTATTTCCGGGAAAATCACTTCAGTGACAAATGGCCTGGAGTGAACTCTTCCAGAGGTCAAGAATCCCCAGGAAAGGGCCCTCCCCTCCTTATCTATTGCTCAATTGTACAATACTCCGCTTTGAAAATATAACACCCTCTTGGAGCTAGGCGAGATGAAAGAGCTTTTCTTCATGATCCTGCAACGCCTATTAATTTTTGCTACAAGAGACTCACAGCTGATTAAGAAAACAGGGTTAGCACTGCCTCACATTCCCATCTCAAGGACTTAAGAGAGAAAAATCTTAAAAGTGAATGAGCCCTCTTTTTCAGTACAATGTACTGATTTTCATTTATGCACACACCAAAAGCTGTTTCTCCTCCAACTGTGGGCAATTTGTTTAGACTGGAAGTCATTTTCCTCCTTGAAGCATCAGAGGCAATGTTACTAGATTCCTATGCGGTTAAAGAATTAAATTTCAGAAAAACTATGACTCATTCACCACCACCCAGAGCACAGATTTAGAAATCAATGGCTGAAGAAGCAAAACTTGTACTGTCCCCAAAGTACATTCACACTTCTCCCAAGTGGAAAAGCAACATGATACAGTGGAAAAGCACAAGAAGTATACAGAGTATGTGAATGTCTACCTTATCATGTCAATTTGGATGTTACTTTGACTTGCCAGGCTCATGAGCAAATAGCACCTACATTACAAGATTACTATGAAGTATAATACAGACTATAATGGACACCAAATGCCAAACATATTCACTAGCATGAAAATATGCAGCTTTAATAGTTCTGTAGTATTAAAGTATAGCAACACACAGCAAAAAGTACAGATCTTAATTGTATATTTCAATGAATCCTGACAAATGTATACACTATTGTAACCACCACCTCCATCATGAAACACACCACGGAAATATGTGAGCTACATATGCAACTTAAAATTTTCTAGTAACCACATTTTTAAAAAGTAAAAGCAGACAGATTAATTTGAATTACTGTCATTTTACTTAACCCAATCTATCCAAAACATCATTTTAACATGTAAAATAACCTAAAAATATTGAGATATTTTATACAATTTTTCATACTAAGATATCAATCTGCTGTCCACTTTACACTTAGAGCACAACACAATTTGAATTAGTCATAGTTCAAGTATCTAACAGCTCTTAGATACAGACCACAGTCCAGAAGATTGCCTCTTGCCCCTTTCTTGTCTACCCTTCTCCCCACCCCAAGTCAATTACCATGCTGATTTCTATCCTCATAGATGAATTTTGCCTATTCAGGAATTTCATAAAAATGAGATGTATGGACTTTTTGTGACTGGCTCCTTTCGCTGAGCATGCTTCAGAGATTCATCCATATTGTTGCAAGTAGCAGTGGTCCTTTCCTTTTTATTGGTGAATAGCATTCAAATGTACAAACATAATACCCATTTGAGTTGTTTCCAAATATGTTATAATCGTTAAGCTGAAATGAACACTCATATACAAGTCTTTTTGTGGATATGTATTCATTGACTCAGATAAATATCTAGAAGTAAAATGCTAGATCATAAGTATACATTCAACTTTATAAGAAACTGCCAAATATTTTTCAACAATGACTGTATCATTTTATAGTTCTCCCAATAGTGTAAGAGATATCAAGTTACTTTACACCTTCTCCAATGTTTGATATCATCAGTCTTCTTTTTTTTAAATTACTGATTTCAGTGGTGTGTACGTTTCCCAATGACCGACAATGTTGACATTTTCCCATATTTATTAGCCAATCATATGACATCTTTTTTAAAGAGTGGTTTGGAAAAATGAAGGGAGAGTTGTTACATGGGCAAACTGAGATTACTTACATGAAATTATTTCAATGATTAAAATAAGGGACATAATTCTAAGGACTACCTGAGTCAAGCAGAAAATGTCAATCTAAAAGCCAAGAGAAGTGCTGCAAATTAAAGTACATGCTTCTCAAAAGGTAGCTGTTACTGTCACTTGGTATTAACTTGTCCCTCCCACGTGGAGAACCAGGCCAGGTTCTGCAAGATCTTCCTCTTTAACAAGAGAGGGTAGATATCTGTAATTTTTACTTTTAATTAATATTAGAATTAATTAAAAATATTAGTCCTATGATAAGGAAAGAAAATTAGCAAAAGTTTTTAAATTCTGATTTCTATAAATGTTAGTGATTTATATAAAGACAAACATCCTTAATATCATAAACATTAAACCATTCAGGGTCCTTACTGATTACTGGTCAAAGATGGTATCTACTGGGACTTCCCTGTGGTCCAATAGTTAACACTCTATCTTGCAGTGCAGGGGTCATGGGTTTGATCCCTGATCTGGGAACTAGGATCCCACATGCCATGGAGTAACTAAGCCCCCATGCCACAACTCTCTCAAGCATGGCAATGAGAGAGACCATGTGCTACAACACTAAATCCCACATGATGCGTGATATAGCCAAATAAATAAATATTAAAAACCAAAACCCCTCAAAAAAGCTATCTATTATATTACGACAAGGGCTGTCAACCTCAAAGACAGATAACAAAATCATTTTGAGTGGCAGGCAACAGTGCCCCAGAAAAGTTAGAAAGAAAAAGTTGGTGAGGGCAGCTCCCGATTCCTCTTTTCCCACTGCTGCTGCTAAGTCACTTCAGTCGTGTCCGACTCTGTGCGACCCCATAGATGGCAGCCCACCAGGCTCCCACTAGCCTCCCATATTACAGAACATATTCTAGGATATTCTTATTCTTCAGTGACTATTCATATCATGTACATTTTAGTAAGAATGAAAGTCATAGCTAAAAATACTTCAGTGGCAATGCCTACCTAGGAGTATATCCATTATTCAGGGAGAACAGAAGAAAAGGTATCTGTTGATAGGATATAAAACACAACTGCTTTGGAAAACAGCCTGGCAGCTACTAAAATGGTTAAAAATAATTACATGATCCAGCCATTCCACTCTTAGATAAATACCCAAGAAAAACAAAGAACTTGAAAACGGAAGTTCACAGCAGCATTATTCATAATAGCCAAAAAGTGGAAACACCCAGGTGTGGTGCACGTGTGCTCAGTCGCACCCTGTGTGACCCTATGGACTGTAGCCCACCAGCCTCTTCCTTCCACGGGATTTTTCAGACAAGAATACTGGAATGGGTTGCTATTCCCTACTCCAGGGGATTTTCCTGATCTAGGGATCGAACCTGCATCTCCTGCCTGGGCAGGCAGATTCTTTACCACTGAGCTACCTGGAAACAAACCAAATGTCCATTAACTGATAAATAGATGAATAAAATATAGATGAATGGATAAATAAAATGTCGTATAGCCATACAGTGCAATATTACCTATAAAAAGGAATGAAGTATTGATACATGCTACAACATGGATGAAATCTTGAAAACATTATGCTAACTAAAAAGCCAGTCACAAAAGGCCACATATTGTTTGACTTCATTTACATGAAATGTCCAGAACAGGCAAATCTATAAAGACAGAAATTAAATTAGTGGTTCCCTATGGTGGGGGCAAGGTGTGGGGCATGGGGTGGTATGGAAGGTGTGCAACTTCTTTTGGGGGTGATGAAAATGTTCTAAAGTTGATTGTGATGGTGGATGAACAACTAATATTCAAAAAGTGACTAAATTTCACACTATAAATAGGTGAGCTGGAGAGTATGTGAATTATACCTTGATACAACTGTTTACATAAAAAGAAAGAAAAACTAAAGGTACTGGAGAAGGCAATGGCACCCCACTCCAGTACTCTTGCCTGGAAAATCCCATGGACGGAGGAGCCTGGAAGGCTGAAATCCATGGGGTTGCTGAGGGTCCGACAGGACTGAGCGACTTCACTTTCACTTTCACTTTCATGCATCGGAGAAGAAAATGGCAACCCACTCCAGTGTTCTTGCCTGGAGAATCCCAGGGACGGGGAAGCCTGGTGGGCTGCCTTCTCTGGGGTCGCACAGAGTCACACGACTGAAGCGACTTAGCAGCAGCAGTGATTCAGAGTCTCTTTCTTCTAGTCCTAAATATTCTTTTCCTCTGCCACCTGGTATTGCTGCTTGAGATTTAGAAAAGTATTCCTTTGATGTTGTATCTTTCCTCTGCACTATTTCTGAATTTCAAATACATTTGGTGTACTTAACACAATGCTTTCCCCTACTAGGCTGTGCGCTCCTAGAAAGCTGAACATGCTCATAAATCTTTATATCCAGCGAACCTTGCACAGCCTGGCTTCAGTTTTCAATATTTTTATTTTAAAATTGATGTTTTTGGTGTCCTGCCTAGGGAATTTTTGCCCAGCATGTGCACTGCAGTGGACATAGGACTGGGGGAAGCGGTGCCATCTCTTTTTCCCTTGGTCTTCTCACTACTTCTACTCATCAGAGAATAAATGAAAAACTTGGCAGAACACTGTTGAAAGGCTGCCAACCCTTCTATTTGAACATCTTTTCCAACAGGCAACAAACTTTATGAAATTATGAGATAAACAGGATCCCTTTTACACTTACAGCCCATAAACCCAAAAAGCAAAACAATGACAGCACTTTTTAAGTGTAAAATAAAAAGTATGGATTTAAATATGATCTCAAGTCAACAAGATGGATTTCTAAAACATCTTTTAAAAGCATTCATAATAACAATATACATCAATGATTTTAAAATAAAAATTTTAAATACTTCCACTCCTCTTAAATATTCTCCAAAGCTCCAAAGCTAAGCCTACATAGAGCAAATCCACTGTGAGGAAAAAAATATTCATTTCAGACTTTCCTTTTCCTTATGGGCCCCTCATGGGTAACAAGCAGAATTGTCATATAACAAGAAGAAATGCTGCCCTCAATGAAGTGATGATATAATTGAACTGTTCTCTGTACTAACAAATAACACTGCCAGAAACTTAGGAACAATTGTTACATTACAACTTTCTATTTCATACTCAATAAACGTGGAAAGTTACTTTAAAAATAAGCTAATTATTTATATATGTTAGTGTTAGTTGGGTTTCCCTGGTGGCTCAGCTGGTAAAGAATCCCCCTTCAGCGTGGGAGACCTGGGTCCGAGCCTTGGGTTGGGAAGATCCCCTGGAGAAGGGAGTGGCTATCCACTCTTATTTTTTAACTTTCCATGTTTATTGAGATAGCCAATGGGAATTTGCTGTATGACTCAAGGAACTCAAACAGGGGCTCTGTAATAACTTAGAGGGGTGGGAATGGGCAGGAGCCAGGAGGGAGAGTCAAGAGGGAGGGGACATATCTACACCTATGGCTAATTCACACTGACATATGACAGAAATCAAACCAATATTGTAAACCAATCAACAATAAAAATTAATTAACATTAAAAAAGTAAACTAACCATAAGATCATAAAATATCCATAAAACTCTACAATATTTAGTTCAAGAAAACAATTCAAAAGAAAGGAAAAACTTTACATATGTAATTACTTCTTAGACTAATTATAAAACTTTAGAATCCAATTGAAAATGAATTATTTGATGACATATGATACTTTCACTCAATAGAAAATAATTAAGCCATGAAAACCTGTAGCTACATAAAAAATCACTCTAGTAAAATGTAAATTGAGAAGATGGAAAGTATGAAATATATGTGCAAAGAAAATACAATGGGAAAAATGGAAAAATCAAAATGGTTTTGTGAAATGTGGATGAAGGATGCTTTTATTATCCAAAGTAAATGGGATGTTATTAATATAAAAATCTAAAGTAGGATAAAAACACTTCAAAAAGTCAGATGTGACTGAGCATGCATATATGAAGAAACATGTCAATACATCTTTAAAATATAAAATTCAATAAATAACCCATAAAGCACCAAAAATCAATCTATTTTGGCTCAAATATCTTTTTCATTAGGATCTCTATGCAAAGCCTAAATAATTTGAAATCTTATGCATTCATGTATCATAAAGGAAATAGAGAAGTATGAGGGAAAGAGTTCAAACTTAATGCTCACAAAAAGACTTATCCATTTAATATCAGAACAGGACAAGGGCAATGAACAAAAAGATGGCCAGCAAAAACACAGAGTGACAGTATATGAATTATATCTCAATAAAGCTGTGTTTTTTTTTAAGTGATTAACATATTATCTCTGAACTCAGGTAGACCTGGGTTTGAATCCTGGCTCTACAACATTTTAGCTGGATGACTGGGCAATTATTTAACCTCTGTTAGCCTCCCAGAAGAAAACAGCACCTTATCACATAAAGAGCTTTTTCCCATAAGAGTAAATCATATAATAAATATAATGATTATAGTATACAGTGCTTACTACATAGAAAGCACTCAGGAAATCAATAGATGCTTACTATTATTATTATTAAAATATCTCTAATAGTTTTCCATCTGAAAGCACTCTGCTAATTTCATATAAAAATAAAGGAAATGTCATCTGTGGACAAAATAGCTAAGTGGAACATATGTGTCTTTACTTGATATTTCGCATGGCTTCATAAAAAGCTCTCTTTATAGTAAATGGCCCAGAAAAGAGTTCATGATTTCCCAGTATCCTTTATTTATCCTTTGGTTATAAGGATACTTATCCAGTATCCAGTATCCTTTGCTTCTTAGAAGCAAGAAGACAAAATTGTTTTACCAATCATTCCTGTAGGAATGAAACGTAACACAGCTGACCAGGGAAGTTAAAAGCAACAGAGAAGAAAATATGCAAAGGACCTGAATAGACACTACTCCAAAAAGATACACAAGTGGCCAACACACGTGAAAATATGCTCAATATCACTAGTCATCAGGGAAATGCAACTCAAAGCCATATGTGATAACACTTTGTACTCACTAGGAAGGCTACAGTTAAAACAAAAAAGCAGATAAGCATTGCTGAAATGGGGAGAAATTAGAATATCCACACTCTGCTGGTGTGAACATAAAACAGCACAGCCACTTTGGAAAACAGTTCTGGAAGCTCCTTAAATAGTAAACACAGAGTAACCATATAATCCAGCAATTTTATTCCTAGGTATATATCCCTCAAAAATGAAAACATGTCCATGCAATTACATGTTCACAATATTCACAGCAGCAATATTCATAATAATCAGCAAAAATCCAAATGTCCATCAAATGATGAATGGATGAATAAAACATAAGATAGTTGCATCAAATATTATTGGATCATAAAAAGAAGTGGAGTATTGGTACATACTTTAAAGGTGATGAACCTTATAAATACGTTAAGTGAAAGAAGCCAGTTACAAAAGACAATATGTTGTCTTTCTTCAGATGGAATCCATCCTTTCAATCTCTCACTGGAGACCATGATAAATGATTAAGCAGCAATAATTACAGGTTTAATCTGACCCTATCAAGGACAAATGAGTCTCATAATGACTTTCAAAATTGAAGAGTCTATTGTCAACCTTCGGAAAAAGAGTTAACTCATAACACAAAGGCCAGGATGAGAAAGCCTGTGTGCTTAGTTGCTCAGTGGTGTCCGACTCTTTGCGACCTCGTGGACTGTAGCTCTCCAGGCTCCTCTGTCTATGGATATTCTCCAGGCCAGAATACTAGAGAGGGTAGCCTTTCCCTTCTCCAGGGGATATTCCCAACCCAGGGATCAAACCCAGGTCTCCTGCAATGCAGGTGGATTCTTTACCAGCTGAGCCACAAGGGAAGCCCGAGAATACTGGAGTGGGGAGCCTATCTCTTCTCCAGTGGATCTTCCCGATACAAGAATTGAACTGGGGTCTCCTGCATTGTAGGCAGATTATTTACCAACTGAGCTATTAGGGAAGCCCTCTTTAAATATAGGGTTATCCAATTTACTCTCTTCAAATTGTTTTTAAAAATTTCACAGCTTTAGGTTGTCTTTTCATATTCTTAATTATATTTGATAGCAAAGGATCCACAGAGAAATACAGAAATCACTACCAAATGTTTCTGGGAAGAAGATTCATAACCATGCTGAATATTTTCATTCTTGAAACTCTTGGCAGCCATCAATGCTTCACACATGGTATCAATTAAAAGACAGAATAAATAGCTTCATAGAATTCATGTTGGCTTCTGTGGATAGCATACTGGCAAAACACCAAAAGATTAGCCCAAAATTACTAAATGTGGCCTGGCAAGGGCCACCAAATTTAGTATATTTTACAACTTTAACACACGTCACAGAACATAACAGCAGCAGCTCCACAAATAATGAACACACACATACATACACACAGCTTGGAAAGATTAAGCAAAAGAGAAAGATATATTATTACTATAAGGCCCACCACAGGGGAATAGATTATTTCTGTTTATTTAGATGAACATAGAGTTATTCATTACCAAACATAAAAAAGAACATTCTATTACCAAAATTAACAGTGATGCAGTTTCAACAAATTTACAACTGTAGACATTTTAATATCTATAATGAAAATATGGTAAATAACACTTATTCACAACTAGTAAGTGTCAATAAAATAGTGGGTTCTTCCCCCAAACAAGAAAGACAGATGAAAATGAAGGGATAAAAAATAAGTATCAGTCATGTCTGACTCTTTGCAACCCCATGGACTAAATAGTCCATGCAATTCTCCAGTCCAGAATACTGGAATGGGTAGCTGTTCCTTTCTCCAGAGGATCTTCCCAACCCAGGGATCAAACCCAGATCTTCCCCATTGCAGGCAGATTCTTTACCAGCTGAGCTACCAGGGAAGCCCTATAATAAAATGAAGTTAACTGATTAATGGTATTGCTTTTTGACTTATGAATGCCCATCTTATTATAAAAAGGACTTAAAGAGGTTAGTATATATTTGTTAGAAGGACAATATATTAAATTCTTATCTCATTTGTAACATCTCAGTTGAAATTTCTTTGCAGTGAATATGGGATTTGGATTTTACAGCATTAAAAAAAAGAGGGGGGTAGAGAAAGACAAACACAGTAAGAGAAAGGTCTTTAACCAAGCCAAGGAAAAAAGTATTGAAGTACCAAATTAGACACAGGCCTTTTAAAATAAAATACTTAGAACATGATGCCTCACTTCTATATTTAAAATGGATGACCAATAAGGACCTACTGTATAGCACATGGAACTCTGCTCAATGTGATGTGGCAGCCTAGATGGAAGGAGAGTTTGGAGGAGAATGGATACATGTATGGGCTTCCCAGTGGCGCAGTGGTAAAGAATCTGGCTGTCAATGCAACAGACACAAGAAATGCAGGTTCAATTCCTGGGTCAGGAAGGTCCCCTGGAGTAGGAAATGGCAACCCACTCCAGTATTCTTGCCTGGAAAATTCCATGGACAGAGGAGTCTGGTGGACTCCACAGTTCATGGGGTCAAAAGAGTCAGACATGCCTAAGCACACATACACACATACATGTACATGGATACTTGTAGATGGATGGCTGAATCCCTTCACTGTTCACCTGAAACTTTCTCAACATTGTTTGTTAATTGGCTATACCCCAATACAAAATAAAAAGTTAAAAAAATTAAACATGTTCTTTCCATTAAAAAGATGTTATTTGCTATATAATGAATGCTTGTACCTACCCCACTAAACTCAGGTGTTGACATCCTGATCCCCAAGGTGGTGGTATTAGGAAATGGGATCTTTGGAAGGAGATTAGGTCTTGAAGGTAGAGCCTTCATGCCAGGGATTAGTGCACCTATAAGGAGACTACATAGAGCTACCTTGCCCCTCTGGCTATGTGAAATTACAGTGAGAAGACAGCTATGAATTAGGAAGTAGGCCCTCAGCAGACAGTCAAAGTGCCAGCACCTTGATCATGGACATTTTAGCCTCCAGAACTGTGAGAAATAAATAACTGATGTTAATAAGCCATTCATTATGTTATTATTATAGCAACATGAATGGATTCAGATTGCCAAGAGTGTCTGATAGTGGGCTCAGAACCGTCTTTATGAATAGTGGTTTGGAATGGAGAAAGAGATTTAGGGCTACAGTGTAACAATCTCAAGAGGTCTCCTTTCAATACACAAAAAAGTATCAAAAGCTTTGGCAGGGAACTGATAGGATACCATTTATGAGAAGAAACTCAGTTACTATCATATTTTATATGAGTTTTAGGGGAAAGATGAAAAAACTACTTAGACTCTCCTTGAAGGGATGGACTATAACCAATTTTTTAGGAACAAGTTTGACATTTAAAGAGCACCTATGTGGGCGGATATTACCCATATTACTAGATCTATTTTGTGTGTAATGCCGTTTTACCCTCATTTGAGGAAACAAGGGTCAGAGGGGTTAAGTAAATCAAAGGACACACAGCTAATGACATATATACTAGGTAGACAATATGTCCTTCTAAAAACAAAGATGCTTTCTACCCCTTCAGGCAACATTTTTTATATCCTCAGTACTAACTACAGTTAACAATGATATCTTACAGAAGTGGAATGAGGAAAATCACTTCTTATGAGTTAATAAGCACTTATAGACAACAGAGCCTTATAGAAAGGAAAGGATGGGGAGAGCACAATGGAATGACAGAAAAAATTACTTCCTATGTAGTTTCAGAAACAAGGTGATTTCTGTTTGGAAAAAATAATGACAAGGAAATACTCCCAAATGGTAGAACTATTTATTGTGAAACTAATACAATTATTACAGTGGTACTTTCCAATTCCAGATGACTGACTGAAGCAGTAAAAAACAAATTCTACCAGTTAAAAACAAGTAGATATGGTTACAGGTCAACATACATGAACCACAAATCAAAAACCTACAATAGATACCAAAAACACTAGAAAGAAACACAAGAAAACTACTAAAGAAAATCAAACCATGAGGGAAGAAACAAACAGAAGAAGTGAGCAGAGAACTACAAAACCAATTGGAAAACAAGTAATAAAATGGCAATAAGTATAAGCCTATCAGTAATCATTTTAAATGTTAATAGACTAAATGTCCCAATCAAAAGACATAGGGTGGCTGACTGACTCAAAGAAGACCTGTCTATATGCTACTTACAAGAGATTCACTTCAGAGTGACACATGCAGAGTAACAGCGAAGGGAGGGAAAAGATATTTCATACAATCAGAAACGACAAGAAAGTGGTGTGGCAATACTCATTTCAGACAAAATAGAATTTTAAAACAAAGCTTTTAACAGAAGACAAAGAAGGGCCTTATATAATGATAAAGGCATAAGTACAAGAAGAAGATGTTATACTCCTTAATATATATGTACCCAATACAATACATAAGGGGCTTCCCTAGTGGCTCATATGGTAAAGGGTCTGCCTGCCATGCGGGAAATCCAGGTTCGATCCCTGGTTTGTGAATTCCCCCTGGAGAAGGAAATGCCAACTCACTCCAGTATTCTTGCCTAGAAAATCCCATGGACGGGGGAGCCTGGCAGGCAACAATTCACGAGGTCGTAAAGAATGGACATGACTGAGTGACTAATGCTAAATATGTAAAGCAAATATTAACAGACATATAGGGAGAAATCGACAATAAAATGATAATAATAGGAAACTTTTACACTCCATATACATCAATGGATGTATATACACATCTTCTAGACAAGAAAATCAATAAAGCAACTATAGTTTTAAACGACACAATAAACCAGGTGGCCTTAAATAGACATCTCCAAGATGTTCCATCCCAGAGCAGAAATATGCACATTCTTTTCAAGTACACACGGAACATGTTCCAGAAGAGACCAAATTCTAGGCCACAAATCACAAGTTTAAGAGGATATAAATTACGTCAAAACTTTTTTTCTGATCACAATAGTATGAAACTTGAAATCAATTACAGAAAGAAAACAGAAAATAACAAATACCTGGAGACTAAACAATATGCTACCAAACAACAAAGGGTCAATGAACAAATCAAACAGGAAATGTGAAAATACCCTGAGATAGCTGAAAATGGAAATACAATTTCCCAAAATCTATGAGATGCAGCAAAAGCAGTTCTAAGATGGAAGTTTACAGTGACACAGCCCTTCCTCAGAAAACAAAAAAATCTCAAATAAACAACCCAACCGACCATCTAAATGAATTAGAAAAAGAAGAACAAAAAAAGCCCAAAGTCACAGGAGGAAGGTAAGAATAAAGAACAGAGAGGAAATAAATAAATTGGTGGCATAAAAACAAAAACAAAAAGATAAATGAAACCAAGAGCTGATTTTTTGAAAAGATAAGCAAAATTCATACACTATATTGCCAAGTTCATCAAAAGGAAATGAGAGGGGACTAAAAAAAAAAAATTGAAGAAGAGAAATAACAATTGATACCACAGAGTTACAAAAAATCATAAGACAATACTACAACAGTTATATGTCAACAAATTGAACAATCTAGAAGAAATGAACAAATATCTAGAAACATGCAAACTGTTAAGACTGAATCAGGAAGAAACAGACAATCTGAACAAATTAATCACTACTAGTGAAAAGGAATTTATAATAAAAAAAAATTCCCAGCAAAGAAAGTCCAGCATCAGAGGGCTTCACAGGAGAATATTACCCAAAACATAAAGAAGCGCTAATACCTATCCTTCTCAAACTATTCAAAAAAACTGAAGAGAATGAACACTCACAAATTTATTCTACAAGACTAACATTATCCTTATACCAAAGCCAGATAAAGACACTACAAAAAACAAAGTTTCAGGCCAATAACTTTGATGAATATAGACACAAAAACCCTTAAAAAATTATTAGCAACTTCATCAAATGATATATAAAAATAATCATATACCATGATCAAGTAGGATTAATTCCAGGAATGCAAGGATAATTTAACGTTGGCAAATTAATGTGGAACACCACACTAAGAAAAAAATAAAAACCACATGATCATCTCTATGAGTGATAGTCACTCAGTCGTGTCCAACTCTTTGCGACCCCATGGACTGGAGCCCACCAGGCACCTCTATCCATGGAATTTTCCAGGCAAGAAGACTGCAGTGGGTTGCCATTTCCTTCTCCAATCATCTCTATTATGCAGAAAAAGTATTTCACAAAATTAAATATCCATTCATGATAGAAAATCAATTCATGATAGAAAAATCTCAAAGTTGGTGTAAAAGAAATACATCATAACATAATAAAGGTCAGTTATTACAAACCTACATCACACTCAATTGTAAGATGGTGAAAACTAAAAGACTTTGCTCTAAATTAACAGATGAATGTAAAAAGATGTGGTGTGTGTGTGTCTGTGTGTGTTTGTCTGTGTGTGTGTGTGTGTATTCCAAATATACATAATGGAATATTCAGTTCAGTTCAGTCTCTCAGTTGTGTCTGACTCTTTGCGACTCCATGGACTGCAGCACGCCAGGCCTCCCTGTCTATCACCAACTCCTGGAGTTTACTCAAACTCAAGTCCTTTGAATTGGCGATGCCATCCAACCATCTTACCCTCCGCCTTCCCCTTTTCCTCCTGCCCTCAATCTTTCCCAGCATCAGCGTTTTTTCAAATGAGTCAGCTCTTCCCATCAGGTGGCCAAAGTACTGGAGTTTCAGCTTCAACATCAGTCCTTCCAATGAACACTCAGGACTGATTTCCTTTAGGATGGAGTGGTTGGACCTCCTTGCAGTCCAAGGGACTCTCAAGAGTCTTCTCCAACACCACAGTTCAAAAGCATCAATTCTTCTGCGCTCAGCTTTCTTTATAGTCCAACTCTTACATCCATACACGACTACTGGAAAAACCATAGCCTTGACTAGACGGATCTTTGTTGCCAAAGTAATGTCTCTGTTTTTTAATATGCTGTCTAGGTTGGTCATAACTTGTCTCCCAAAGAGTAAGCGTCTTTTAATTTCATCGCTGCAATCACCATCTGCAGTGATTTTGGAGCCCCAAAAAATAAAGTCTGTCACTGTTTCCCCATCTATTTCCCATGAAGTGATGGGACCGGATGCCATGATCTTCATTTTCTGAATGTTGAGCTTTAAGCCAACTTTTTCACTCTCCTCTTTCACGTTCATCAAGAGGATCTTTAGTTCTTTACTTTCTGCCACAAGGCTGGTGTCATCTGCATATCTGCGGCTATTGATATTTCTCCCGGCAATCTTGATTCCAGCTTGTGCTTTATCCAGCCCAGCATTTCTCATGATGTACTCTGCATATAAGTTAAATAAGCAGGGTGACAATACAGCCTTGACGTACTCCTTTTCCTATTTGGAACCAGTCTGTTGTTCCATGTCCAGTTCTAACTGTTGCTTCCTGACCTGCATACAGATTTTTCTCAGGAGGCAGGTCAGCTGGTCTGGTATTCCCATCTCTTGAAGAATTTTCCACAGTTTATTGTGGTCCACACAGTCAAAGGCTTTGGCATAGTCAATAAAGCAGAAATAGATGTTTTTTCTGGAACTCCTTTGCTTTTTCGATGATCCAACGGATGTTGGCAATATGATCTCTGGTTCCTCTGCCTTTTCTAAATCTAGCTTGAACATCTGGAAGTTCAAAGTTCATGTATTGCTGAAGCCGGGCTTGGAGAATTTTGAGCATTACTTGACTAGCGTGTGAGATGAGTGCAATTGTGCAGTAGTTTGAGCATTCTTTGGCACTGCCTTTCTTAGGGATTGGAATGAAAACGGACCTTTTCCACTCCTGTGGCCACTGCTGAGTTTTCCAAATTTGCTGGCATATTGAGTGCAGCAGTTTCACAGCATTATCTTTAGGATTTGAAATAGCTCAACTGGAATTCCATCACCTCCACTAGCTTTGTTTGTAGTGATGCTTCCTAAGGCCCACTTGACTTCACATTTCAGGATGTCTGGCTCTAGGTGAGTGATCACACCATTGTAATTATCTGGGTCATGAAGATCTTTTTTGTACAGTTCTTCTGTGTATTCTTGCCACCTCTTTTTAATATCTTCTGTTAGGTCCTTACCATTTCTGCCCTTTACTCAGCCCATCTTTGCATGAAATGTTCCCTTGGTATCACTAATTTTCTTAATGAGAGCTCTAGTCTTTCCCATTCTATTGTTTTCCTCTATTTCTTTGCACTGATCGCTGAGGAAGGCTTTCTTATCTCTCCTTGCTATTCTTTGGAACTTGGCATTCAAATGGGTATATCTTTCCTTTTCTCCTTTGCTTTTGGCTTCTCTTCTTTTCACAGCTATTTGTAAGGCCTCCTCAGACAGCCATTTTGCTTTTTTGCATTTCTTTTTCTTGGGGATGGTCTTGCTCTCTGTCTCCTGTACAATGTCACAAACCTCCGTCCATAGTTCATCAGGCATTCTATCAGATCTAGTCCCTTAAATCTATTTCTCATTTCCACTGTATAATATTTAGGGATTAGATTTAGGTCATACTTGAATGGCCACCTGATGCAAAGAGCTGACTCATTTGAAAAGACCCTGATGCTGGGAAAGATTGAAGGCGGGAGGAGAACGGACGACAGAGGATGAGATGGTTGGATGGCATCACCGACTCAATGGACATGGGTTTGGGTGGGCTCCGGGAGTTGGTGATGGACAAGGAGGTCTGGTGTGCTGGCAGTTCACGGGGTCGCAAAGAGTCAGACACGACTGAGCGACTGAACTGAACTGAACTGAATGGTCTAGCGGTTTTCCCTACTTTCTTCAATTTAAGTCTAAATTTGGCAATAAGGAGTTCATGATCTGAGCCACAGTCAGCTATTACTCAGCCATAAAAGAGAATGAAATTCTGTAATCTGCAACAATGTGTATGAATTTAGAGATTGTTATGGCTAGTAAAATAAGTCAGACACAGAAAGATAAATACACTATGTTATCACTTATATGTGGAAATTAAAAGATAAAGCAAACAAATGTATGTAACAAATTAGAAACAGACTCACAGATACAGAGAACAAATAAGTGATTCTCAGTGGGGAGAAGGAGAGGGGATGAGGGAAGGTAAGGGGATCGGATTAAGAGGTACAAAATACTACACATAAAATAAATAAGCAACAAGAATATTATTGTATAGCACAGGGAAATTTAGCCATTATTTTTTTAATAACTTAAAGGGAATATAATCTATACAAGTATTGAATTACTATGCTGTACACCTGAAACTAATATATTATAAATTAACTTCCATTAAAAAAATAATAATAAAGCTACTTACAAGACTGCATAAAAATATTAAAAAATTTAGTATGGTCAGTGAATGACCTTTGATGTAATTACTACATTTCTCCAAAACATTAAAGATTCCCTTTGCTGTGCTGTACTTTTGGAAGCAGTCCAAAGTTCAGAAAATGATTTAGAGGCTCAGTTCTAACATTAATCCATCCTACCCAATATGATCACCAGGAAAGGAAGAATCTTTTGCCAATCTTCAAGCCAACAAAAGTTTTTGCTATCTATAAAACTGAGATACCATGTCAATTTCCTTGCCTCCTCTGCTTCTAAAGCTCTCTAATCACAGAACCAAGAAGCAAATATACTCAAGATTTCTTCTATAAGCATTATTCTTCATTTTATATTATCAAGAACAAATAACAATGAAGAAGAACCTAAAGCATGGTTTTCTTTAGCCTCTAGAGAACGTCTACATGTTTCAAGACTCCCCTTTACAGAGAATTTGTAGACAATCTTGCTTCACTCTACTGAACAAAGAAAGATCTCTGGATATAAACATCTGACTTTCAGTTATTAGAATTTGTCTTACATCCTTTCAAGCACAATGCCTTGTAAATTATTTTCTTCCAAATTATACAAAACAATTTTAAAACAATTCAGAAAAGCCCACCTCAGCTTGGCAGAGTGCATGAAGACCTTGTAACACCAAGGCTGCTGGAGTAGCTTGGTCAGGCTTAGTGCACTCATTCAACACCTGGGAAATAGCTGCCAACATATCTGCACCATGCTGATATGGCCTATGAGAAATGACATTTAGACACAAGATTAAAGTCAAAGAGCTATATTACTACTCCAAGGTCTTTTGCCCGAATAAAAAACATTAATGCTTTTCTTTACCCTCATGCTTGTTAAACACGGACCCTCAACAGATGAGGGAGCCTGGTGGGCTGCCGTCTATGGGGTTGCACAGAGTCAGACACGACTGAAGTGACTTAGAAACAGCAGCAGCAGCAACAAATAAAACCATATGCTTTTTGTTTTTTCAAAGATTTGCAACTTCATCATTTCTGCTATAACTTCAGGCTAATTTTTCATATTATTACCCCAAAAAGAAGACACTTATTAATAAATTTTATTCTCCCTGAATCACAAAACCTATAGTCTGTATTCTGTGTTTTCACTGCAGGGGCATGAGTTTGATCCCTGTTGGGGAACGAGTGTCCCACATGCTGCGTGGCAGAGCCAAAAAAAAGAAGAATGTGACGGAAAAAACCCTATTGTCTGAATCAATAAAAACTCAAGTCTACAGTAGTAGTGAAAAGAAATGACTTACCTTATTGAGATCATCAGTAAAGCCAGGGTTATGAGATCAGAAGATGACTGATCATAGTAGTGTTACAAACTTAGAAGGTTATGCCTATCATGATGGTGACAGTGTATGATGATAAAGTTAATAATAATAATATGAACTATAACTGAGCACTTATCTCATGTCAGGAACTGTGCCAGATTCACTGACTCTTCTTCCTCTCATTCCTCTATTGCACATACATTGTGCTATCTCTAGAGTGCTTTTAACTTCATAAAGAAACGCTCACGTCTGCATTCCTTATAACCCCTCAGTGATATATTTCTCTCTACTTAACAAAATGTAAATTAAAAAACTGCCTGGTTGAATTCCGTGAAATCCACCAATGGAAATCAATTAGCAAAAATGGAAAATTTTGATAGGATCTTGAGGTGGTAACCGACAGGTGCACTAAATAAGTTTTTCACAGACTCTGATCTGGTCTGATATTTAACCTCTCCGAGCCTCAGCTTTAAGTACGTAAAATTAAAACGTCGGCTTTCATCTCTTAATTTTTTCCATGCCAATACCTCAAGAGAATCTAAACTCTGAGATCTTGGGATACATGTGTATAACTTTTAGACCAAGTGATTTTTTCGTGTTGCCAAAAGGTTGGAGCTTAGAAAACAGGCAAAACTGCTAAGGCTTAAATACAGTCTAATCTGAGATTTTACCTAACACATGAATCATCTGCATTATCAGCATCCAGGCCAACTCATTCATTGTAAAGCTTCAGGAAGTACCATTCGCAGTGTCATCACTGACAAAAGTGAGGATGATGCTCTAAGAATTCTACAGTGCAGTGGTTCAATCAACATGAAACTGCAAGATTACAACCTATTTCAAATGCGTTAAATCTATTTCCTCATTAAAGATTTTGACCTAATTCAAGAAAATAGAAATCTGATGAGGTGGAGCTCTGCTTAGTGTTATTTCAATCTTAGGAACTCCTGCCTAGCTATTTATCCATAACCTAGAAGAGCAGCAGCATCTCCCTACTATCCTCAAGTCTTTTTAAACCCCAGAGCATATACAAGAATTCAAGATCATTTCCTTCCCTGTAATATTTCCCAACAATTAATTCCATTCAATGAATCACAAATAAGGCCATCTCTATTTACATCTTATAAAAGTCAAGGATAGGTTTTTAAGGAATCTCTATACTGTTCTCCACAGTGGCTGTGTCAATTTACATATCCAGCCATAGTGGAAGAGAATTCCCTTTTCTCCATATCCTCTCCAGCATTTATTATTCATAGACCAAAAAAAAAAAAAAAAACAAGCATCACATAAGGAGACTATAAGAAAGAACAATTTGACCTATAACCCACTGCTTAGGTTTTAGGAATTGATATATAGAAAAATACAAAACATAATATCTTATGTTTTATTACAACATTAAATTATTATCCAGAAAAGGATATAAATATCTGCTAAACCTAGATATAAGACTAGACCTGAAAAGACATGCCTGCTACTCAAAGTAATTGTCTGATGTTACTAAATTTTATAATCAGACACTTGTGCTTAATATTCATTTATTCTTACCCAAATATCCTCTGCCTATCTTTCCGAGTGTCTTGCTTGCAATAAAAAGATTAAATACAAATATATATATCATGCAAAATAAATGCAAAAATATATCATGCATTTATATATATATGTATAAATGCAAAAATATGTATCATGATATACATTCCCAAGGGTCAAGCGTGTCTTACCTTTGCTTACATATATCTCTGATTGATGCTGCTTTAGCAATTAGTTTCTCCCATTGGACTTCCTTGCCCACAGACAGAGAGGGCACATCGGACATGGCCATGAAACGCTGCAGTTCAGGATAGACACGATCCTAAGAAGGCAGTTTCACAAAAAAGGTAATTTTACAACTTGAGTTGAATAATCATTATCTCCTTCTATGAAACATTTTCACCTCTAAATCTTACATTTGCATTGCAAATTATAATGTATTTCTTCTAATCAGCAAAGAAGAATGCTGTTATGATTGCTAGAGATTTTCTTGCGGATCTATGTACTGTTCATTTCATAAAACTAGGAAAAAAGTGGCAAAATCTCACTTTAATTACAAAGGCTCTAATCACTTAAATTTCTATTACTTTTTCGCAAAAATGGAAAAACAGATTTCAAAATTAAGGAAACAAGATGATTTTCTATTCTCAATTTCTCTCTGAGAGTCAATCACAACTGACAGCTTCATAGATCAAAAGCACAACACTAAATTAAAATTTCTCAATGTAATCATTTATGCCACTCACTAATATCACTATATCAAAGCACTGTCACACATAATGACATTTGTTTTTTTCAGTGAAAGGGACATGCTTAATATCCACACAAGTGTGTATCTGAGCTTACCTGTTTTTCCCACAAAGATGTCAACAAGCGCAAAGTGACAGCTTTTAGTTGTGGAGTAGTTCCAAGAAGTTGAATTACTCGTAGAATCTGTCCTATGCACACCTACAAAACATTGAAGAAACTTTGGTTTCATAAATGCAAATATGGATAAAATCCCAATGGTAACAAAAAAACTTAAAAACCTCTTATAAAATAAAGACTGAAATGGAAGCTTATTACAGTATTACCTATTTTCTCAGAGGTCAGAGATACCTTTGGGAGGAGCTAGTTAGCAATTCTGGGCGTATAAAGATCCTATGTCAGACGATATAGCCAGTGGGAAAACATAATGAAAAGATGATTTTAGAAACTAATTCTCAAATATTTTAACAAATATTTTTGGCCCAACAAAGGAAGCAGGGATCGCAGCCAAAATTAAAGGGTCAAAATTTCACATGGTAAGAAACAAAATTCAATGTATTCTTCATGCCTCACTTTCTTTCTGCTCCCAAGTAAACCGGTTAATATACAAACCTTGTGAACTCCAAGTGTAGGTAAAGTATACAAGATATCATTGTATAACACAGGTGCCAGTGGTCTTCCTAATTTGAACATCAAAACTGGAATCAGATTCGGTACCTAAAATGAATTTAAAGAACATACAAATTATGTCTTTTAAAAGAAATCAATCTATAAAGCAATCATTATTTCATTTTTCTCCAAAGGAATACTATGAATATATATGAATTAAAAGACAGAAAATGCCAGTTAGCCATTTGTTGTTAATAATAAATTCACAGTATCACTAATATCCTATTTATTTTTAAATTACCTGTGAGCTCTTGTTCTATCTATTTATACGTGTTTAAATACCCTAGGTTTTTGGTGCTAAAATCACAACATTAATTCTTTGTAATAAAAAATAGTTATGATCTATCCTGCCCTAAAGAAGCTTACAAATTCTTTAAAAAAAAAAAAGAAGAAGCTTACAATTCTAATGAGCAACCTAATGAAATATTCAGTGATGTTATTCCAAAACAAAATAATTAAAATCAATTGTACTTTATGGGAATTAATACACAAAAAATTCCTTGCAAGTTTATATTTCAATCCCTATGCATATCACAATAAAATAAGAAAAGCAAATCATTTATTGATTGGATGCCTTTTATTATTAAGATGGCAATATTTCCCAAATACATCTACAGATTCAATATAAACCCTATCAAAATTCCAGCTAGCCTTTTTGCCAAAATTGAGAAATTAATCCTAAAATTCATATGAAAATAAGCAATCCTGAAGAACCAAAACAATCTGGAAAAGGAATGAAGTTTGAACATTCAACTTTCTCAAATACAAAATGTCCTACGAAGTTACAGCAATCAAAATACTGTGGTACTGGAATAAGAATGTAAATATAGATCAATGAAATGGAACTCAGTATCTAAAAATAAAACTTGTCATTTATCTTAATTGATTTTAGACAGGCCAAGAAAACATGATGGAGAAAGAAGAGTCTTTGAAAACTGGTGTCAGATTTTGAAAGCTATATTTCCATCTACAAAAGAATTAATTTGGACTCCTTCCTCATACTACATTAATAATCTTTGAGCAAAAATTAACTCAAAATAGAGTTTAGACTAAAATGTAAGAACAAAAACTGTAAAACTCTTAAAGAAAATATAGGAGTAGATCTTTCTGACTTTGAGTTAGACAAAGTCTTCTTAGATATGACACCAAAAGCATGAGCAACAAAATAAAATATATTTCATCAAATTAAAAATATTTGTCCTTCAAAAGACACTATAAAAGGAATGAAATTGTGGAATTCACAAACATATACATGGACCTAGTGACTGTCTAAGTCAGAAAGAGAAAATCAAATATCACATAATATCACTTATATGTGGAATCTGGAAAATGTTACAGTGAGCTTATTTGGAAAGCAGAAACAGAGACACAGAGAGAATGGACATATGGATAGTGGTGGGGGGGGGTGGAGGGGCAATAAAAGAGGAGGGGGGATGAATTGAGAGACTGGGATTGACATATATACACTATTATGTATAAAATAGATAATTAATGAGAATCTATTGTATAAGCACAGGGATTCCATTCAGCACCTTGTGGTGACCTAAATGGGAAGGAAATCCAAAAAAGAGGGGATGTGTATGTATACATATAGCTGATTCACTTTGTAATATAGCAGTAACTAGCTCAACATTGTAAAGCAGCTATATGCCAACAACAAAAAAAAGATTTTTTTAAGACACTATAAAGAAAATGAAAATAAAAAGAACCCACGGAATGGAAGAAAATATCTGCAAATCATACATCTAATGAAGGACTTACAGATCCAGAATATAAATATATCAAGAATCCTCCATAATAAAGGACAAATAATCCAATTTTAAAAGAGTAACGGATCTGAATAGATATTTCTCCAAAGAAGACAGACAAATGACCAATAAAGACAGGAAAAAATACTCAACCAGCATTAACCATGACTTAAATGCAAATCAAAACCAAGTAATATGCCACCCCATACCCAACAGGATGACTTGTAAAGACAGATCATAGCAAATACTGACAAGGATGTGGAGAAATCAGGACCTTCATACACTGCCAGTGGGAAAGTTAAATGGTGCAGCCCCTTAGGAAAACAGCCTGTCCGTTTCTCAATTAGCTAAATAGAATTACCATATGATTTAGTAACTACACTTATAGGTATTTACCCAAGAGAAATTAAAACATATACTCATACAAAAACTTACATGTGAACCTTCACAGCAGTATAATTCACAATAGCCAAACAGTGGAAATAATGCAAACATCCATCAACTGATGAAGGGATAAATAAAATGTAGTACACCCATATGATAGAACATTATTCTGCCATAAAAACAGAATCAATACAGATGAACTATTTAAACATCAATAGCAAAAAATAAACAAATAACTCAATTAAAAAATGAACAAAGGACTTGAACAGACATTTTCCAAAGAAGAAATACAAATGGCCACAGATACATGAAAAGATGCTTAATATCACTAATCACCAGGGAAATGCAAATCAAAACCATGATGAGATATCACCTGACACCTGTTAGAATGGCCATTATCAATAAACTAGAAAATAATAGCTGTTGGCAAGGATGAAGAAAAACTGCAACCTTTGAGCAATGTTGGTAAAAAGTAAAATGGTGCAGTCACTATGAAAAACAATATGGAGGTTCCTCAAAAAATTAAAAACTAATATATGCAATCCCATTTCTGAGAATACCAGTACAGGCAGTAGTCTCTTTTAAAATTTATTCACTCACACACACACACAAATTAACTGCTCAGTTGCTATTAGCTACTTATTCTACAACAATAGTCTTTTGATTGAAACACAAGATTTTCTGTAATATTTTATGGAATGTCAAGAAACTTTAATTGTTTGACTTGTTTCATCTGGCACTGTTGGTTTCTATAATAAAATACACATGGGCAATTAAAAATGTTTCAAATCAAATATTTCAAAGGAACCAAAATCAAGATCTCAAAGAGATATTAAGCACCTCCATGTTCACTGGAGAAGGCGATGGCACCCCACTCCAGTACTCTTGCCTGGAAAATCCCATGGATGGAGGAGCCTGGTGAGCTGCAGTTCACAGGGTCGCTAAGAGTCAGACACGACTGAGCAACTTCACTTTCACTTTTCACTTTCATGCATTGGAGAAGGAAACGGCAACCCACTCCAGTGTTCTCGCCTGGAGAATCCCAGGGATGGCGGGGCCTGGTGGGCTGCCGTCTATGGGGTCACACAGAGTCGACACGACTGAAGCGACTTAGCAACAAAATGTTCACTGCAGCATTACTCACAATAGCCAAGAGATGGAAATAACCTAAATACTATCAATGGATGGATAGATAAAGAAAATGTGGAATATACATACACAAGGAAATCCTGTCATATACTATAATATGGATAAATCTTGAGGACATTATGCTATGTGAAACAACCCAGTCACAGAAGGACAAATATCACGTGGTTCTATCGTATGAGGTATCTAAACTAGCCAGTCTTAGAAAAAGAAAGTTGAATGTGCTTATCAAGAGCTGGGAGAAGGGAGAAATGGGGACTTGCTCAGTGGGTACAGAAATTCAGCCTTGCAAGACGAAAACCTGTATACAGTATACCTTCATTTTGATAAGAAGGTATATTTTATGTTATCTACTCTTCACTACAATTTTTAAAGGAACCATGGGATTGTTTTTTAAGAGTCAGAAGAGTCTTGTTGAGTTCATTTAGGTAAACGACTTTATTTTACAGATGGTAGAGGTAAGGCATGGAGGGGATTACAAAGTTAGGGGCAGAATGAGGAGGGAAGTTCAGAGCTCAGTTTACTCCTCCTTTCTATACTGGGAGAAATGAAAACAACACAAGATTCCAGGCTATGTATAATAGGATAAAGAGTTATCATGTTAAGTCTTCTTCCTATAATTGGACTAAACATGTAAGAAAAAAGCAGGAGAGACAAAACTCAGCATCTCCCTGGAGTCAGTCATATAAAGAACAGAGTAGAAAAATTTTACTCTGGATTCCACAAAAAATATCCATGTGGGCAACACTGTACAAGTTATGCAGAAAGCAGCATAATCTTTCAGAGTCCTATAATGAAAATCATGAGTAGTGCTATCCACTTATAAATTGAGAACTATAGAGGGCTTTGTTATTATTCGTTTTGGTTTCCAGATGAGAGATATAATTATGTCTATAACTAGTCTCTTTTTAAAAAATATGAGAGAGCTCATACTTTAACAGTATATAAGAGATAGTTATAAATTAACATTGAAAAATTAAGACACCAGTGAAAAAAAAATTCAAGGCATATTCATCATATGGAAGTAAGAGGTAAATATCCAAAGTGGTATCTGGTTTTCTTTAACTTTTCTGACTTATGTTTTATAAACTAGACCTGAAATATAAAGTGAATTCCTAGACCATATTTTATAAACTCCCTTAGATAATTGCTGAAATATCTTTGCACAAGAGTGTCCTATGAAAAAATGGAAGTAATTTTATGTATACAAAGGTATTTGCCATTTATAAAACAGTGGTAACACTATGTGTTAAGTTAGAAGTGAAAAGATAAAACATGAATTAAAACTTGTATTGATGTGCACTTGATTTAGTATACCTGTGTGAGTTTCAGGTGTACTACATAGTGATTTAGCAAAATGTGAAATTTTATAAAACAAAGAGTGAATATGCTAGGATGGTACATACAAAGAGAAGCATAAAAGAATTCTTAAATAATTTTAACAGTGAAAGAGTTTTTTTTAGTGATTTATTTTACAAAAAAACGTACATAATGTACTATGGTGTTTTTGAACATCAGTTAATTCCATCTTCCTAAATTATTTGACATGTCTATTCAATATTACTTATTATTTCAGTAATACAGTAGAAAGCAGTTCACTGATGGACGTGCTGAAAAGCTAATCATTTCTTTTTCTTATAAGAATCTGAAGAAATACAGCAATATCAAAGAAATCTAAACACAGTGTAATTTTTTTTCTTCTGTGGTTCATATTATTTCATAATGTTATAACTAAATAAGTGGCTTAGGGTCTTGAACTTTAACCTTTGAGAGTCAAATAAGGTCAAGAGATTGCCTCAACTAGGCAATCTTCTTTCTGTTTGATATTCACTCTAGCTTTATTCCAATTCAGCCTGAGCATATGATCCATGACTCCTCTAATAGTAACGGCTAACATCTATTGAACAGTGACTACAAATGCTCTCCTTAGCACTTTATAGAAATCATGATTATCATGTTTCAAATGATAAAACTGAAGTTTATAAAGGCCAAATAATTTGCCCAAGGTATTAATAACAGAGTAGTACATACTGGAGTTGGGACTAAAGCAAAGCAATTTAACTCTGAAGAGCCCATGTACTTGCCAGTTTGGCTTACCAAAAATAGGGGTGACATCTTCATTGCCTTTGCATCTCAGGTCCCAGCATATCATAAGTGCTTTCTGAATGCAAAAACCACTCCTAGTTTCTTTATCTGCTCAAATTCTATATGCAAGATAGATCTTGTAATAGTCCTGCCGATATTTCATTTGGTACACAATTATTAAAAGCTTACCACTTGCAAAGAAAAGTACCTAGAGACAGTACTCTGACCAAACAACTCTGAATCACAAAAATTTACCTCTTAGGTTAAGTGTTACCAGGATATCAATATTATCAGAACATCTTTAGAATCTGAGCTAAGAATTTCCCAGTACATAGAAAAATAAGTTCATCAACATAGGAGCTCCGAGCAAAGAATAAACAAGGAAATACCACAAATTAGAATGGATCAACTCAAGTACCATATCACTGGAAGAGTCTGAAATACCTGGAAGAAAGTAACCGTGGCCTTTCTCTACCTAAACTTAATTTCTAGGTTAGTCTCCTTGGTCTTCTGAATTTCTGTCTCAGAATCGGACAATTTATATATTTAGAAAATGGTATAAGAAAACTTAATTGTTGACAGAAAGTAATCATCATGCTATTAGATGTAAATACCAGTGGGACAAAGGAGTAAAACCACAACTTTTTTCAATTGCTAATATTTTAAAAACTTGATCTAAATAACAACTATAATGAGTAAATTCCTGTAAGCATAAAATTTCCTTCCTAAACGAAAGTTTGTTTTACATTCCTATCATGAAAGTGTGAAAGTGAAAGTCGCTCAGTCCAGTCTGACTCTTTGTGACCCCATGGACTGTACCATGGAATTCTCCAGGCCAGAATACTTGAGTGGGTAGCCTTTCCCTTCTCCAGGGGATCTTCCCAGCCCAGAGATCAAATCCAGGTCTCCTGCATTGCTGGTGGATTCTTTACCAAGTGAGCTTTCAGGGAAGCCCTAATACATTTCTATCATGGTAAGATCTAAATCTTTCGTAGTCTGACTGGTAGAACAATAGTTAAAAGCCCATGTCCCATAAGTAAAGCATAATGTGTTTATTTTTCCTTTCAGTTCAGAACAGTCAATTTCTACTACTGTGTCCGTCACTGGCAATGAGTCTTACATTGGAGAGCTGAGAGGAGGAGTTTGAATGCCCTCCAAGAATGAGATATAATTAAATACAGCTCAGCGAGGTAAGCAACTATGTAATAAAACTAGAGAGAGTCGATGTTTTTGAATTTATTAAAATAGTAAATTGCTCAAGGATCCCAAAGCTATGACAGTCAGATCAATTTATTGGAATAAAAACTATGCAAGACTGACAATGGTAAATGTGAGCCAATTCATAGTACATTTGAAGCAAAAAAAGATTAAATGGACAATACAAATAGGCTGAACATAGAGTACGACTCCAAATCCTCACTTTCCCTTTTCACTGACAAAAAACTTTTGAAGTATAAATAAGTGGTAGATATTTTATACCATAAATTGTATAAGGTTGCAATTCAGTCTCAAATGAATGCCTGAACATTAAACAGGGTTTACGTGAATAATGGTAAACAAATGACCTGACTAGAAAGCTATATTAACCAAAAAGATTCACACCCAGAATGAAGTAAAATTAATGAAAAAAGCCAGAAACATAAAAAAGGATTGATATAAATGTCTTACAACAATGAATAAGAAGACATTCAATTGCTTGGAGTAGACAGGGTATCATTAAGGAATGACACAAAACAGATTTAGTAAACTCCTATCCTGCCTAATCTTCTGCATCAAGGAAAAATATAAGACTAGAAAGATGAATGTTAGTAAGTAGACACTGACAGTCACATCCATGATAGAAACAGTGCAAACCAACAGAAAGTAAAAAAAGATGATAATGATTAATCCATGAATGGTTTTTAGAAAAACTGATTAGTTAATGGAGAAGAGAAATCCTAACACACTACTATGTAAGAAAAAAAATTCCAAATGGATTTAGGAATTAAATATCAAAAGTAATAAGAGAATCTAGAAGAAAATTTAAGTGAATATTTACATGCTCCCTAGGGAAAAAAATCTCACTATGAGGCTAAATTCCAGAGGAACATTTAGAAAACATTAAGAGCATCTGAATTTAAATACATGTTAGCACAACAAAAAAAGGTGAAAGATAATGTTAAGGAAATCACCTTGAAAGTGAAGTAAAAGTGTATAGAGAAGAAAACCGGAAAAGAAAAGAAAAGAAAACTGTAAGTGAAGTGAAGTCACTCAGTCGTGTCTGACTCTCTGTGACCCGGTGGACTGTACCAGGCTCCTCTGTCCAAAGGATTCTCCAGGCAAGGATACTGGAGTGGGTTGCCATTTCCTTCTCCAGGGGATCTTCCCGACCTAGGGATCGAATCCAGGTCTCCTACATTGCAGGCAGATACTCTACCCTCTGAGCCACCAGGGAAGCCCTGAAAAATGTAAGACCAGTACAGAATTAAGGGTCCAAGTAAGAGAAGTTCCAGAAAGAAAGAGCAGATCAGTAGAGGGAAAGAAATTAATGACAAAATAATAAAGAAAATTCCCCAGAATTCAAGGGCCTTGATTTCCACGTTAAAAAAAGCCATCAATTACCAGTTCAACAGATGAAAAAAGGCTCACACCAATACACATCTTTATTGAAATTACAGAGTACCAGGGCAAAGAGAAGATTCTAAAAGCTTCCAGAGAGGAAAAATAAAAACCAACATTAGGTTCACATAAACATACACTCAGGATTTCAGGAATCAGAATAACTTTGGATTTCTTCATAGCAGCACTGCAAGCTATAGAACTAGAAAACAAATAAGATTTTGAAGAAAAATGGTTCCAAATGCAGAATTCTACACCCAGTCAAACTAACCCAATCTCTGCCATACAGTAAAGTACTCACTAATAGTTACAAAAAAGAAAACACACATACATACAATTTTCAATCAAAGATTTGATACTTTAAATAAAGAATACAAAGATTCTTAAGTAAATACAGAATCCACCCCCTCCAAAATGGACAATGCATACATATCTAAAATTCAAAGAGAAAAACAAAAGCAGTGAGTAAAAACTTTAAATCTCACTACTAATTTTTAAAATTGAAAATGAAAACAAGATAGTTTCCTCACATACTGCAGTTTGAAATATTTTAAAATTCTAAAACGTAATGTAAAGATACAGTGAGACAAACATTCTCACACAATTATGGGGGAGTAAAAGGTGATGACAATGTTTCTGAAAAGAAAATTTTCAAATTTTATTTAAGAAGTTTAGCTCTAATCTGAGATTTACTTCAAAATAACATTTCTGAGCTGAGGACTGGAGAGTGGAGGGTACGAAGACATAGCCCAGGTAGGAAATGATAATTGCTGAGGCTAAGGGATGAATCAATCAGGTTTATTATACTATCCATCCATTCTTAATTATGCTTGAAATTTTAAAAAAATAAAACAATAAAAATCTCCTAATCTAGGAGTCTCATCACATAAATGTATTTTTTTTAAAAAATCAGAAATTCAATAAAATGTAGGAGACAAGATTTCCCCCCAATATACATACAACATTATGTCTAAATCAGCTTAAAAGAAAAAAGCAAAACAAAACAAAACAAAATTTCATATTATTAAAACACCATACAATATGGAAAACATATGCCAGAAAAAATACTATAAATAGAATTTGTTGTTATAACCACAAAGAAAAAAGGACAAAGAGAAACAGGAAACTCTGTTTTCCTGTACTATAGAAGAATTGAAGACAGGCAATAGTTACCTATGAAATTTAAAGGGCTAACATGTAAAAGACAAACTAGGTTTTTCATGTAATTCCAAGGTTCAAATTGAAAGGCATATTTGAGTTTAATATGGAAAAGAAGTTTTAAGAGAAATTTTTAGAGAATAGAGTGGGATGCCTTAGAAGGCAGTAAGTTTTCCATAACCAGAGGTGCTCAATAAGAGAATAACCATCTATTGAGAAGTTGTTTAAGGTATATATATTTATATATTCAAATATTAAAAAGAAGAATAATAGGAGAAATTGCCAGGACCTACTATTTAAAATATAAAACATAGCTTCAATTAATCAAAATTTAAGCAAATATCTGTGCAGAAAAGAGTTAACATAGCAGGCTTGAGAATATCATCCTTAAAAAGCCACCTTGCAAAGTTAGGCTTTGGGTAGAGTCTCAGAAAGTGGATTTTGGGAAGGTTCCTACCATTCTTTATTGATGCAAATGTCCCTAAACTGTTTGTACAGACAGTTGCAGTGCTAATGCTGTGCCTAAGCTGAGCGAGTGAGTGAAAGTCGCTCAGTCGTGTCCGACTCTTTGTGACCCCATGGACTACACAGTCCACGGAATTGTCCAGACCAGAATACCGGAGTGGGTAGCCATTCCCTTCTCCAGGGGATCTTCCCATCCAGGGATTGAACCCAGGTCTCTCTCATTGCGAGTGAATTCTTAACCAGCTGAGCCACCAGGGAAGCTCATGCCTGAGCTGACCAGCTCCCAATAAAACCCTTGGGCAGAGTCTCTAATGCTCTTCCATATTAGACAACACTCCACATGTGCTGTCATGATTCCATGCTGGAGGAATTAAGCACATTCTGTGCGACTCCACTAGGAGAGGATTTTTGGAAACTTGTGCCCAGTTTCCTCTGGACTTCACCCAATGAACCTTTTCCTTTGCTGATTTTGCTTTTACCCTTTAGCTGTAATAAATCATAGTTGTATTTGGAACTAGATAATGAGTCCTGTGAGTCCTTAAAGCAAATCAACAAACCAGAGCATAGTCTTGGAGACTCCTGACCCAGAAGCATTTCATATTCTGCCTTAAAAGAAACTAGCATTGAAGAAAACACAAATGTTATGTAGAATTTTTTAAAACAGCAACTTCTAGAGTATTTCTCAATCAATAACAACAGTAAATTCTCCCATGAGTTATATACCTAAGAGTCAAAAACATCTGAGGGACAACTAGACACTGGGTGCTGTGTCAAGCTTTAGCAACAGAGCTAAGGAAAGACAGACCCTGCTCTCAAGTAGTTTATCGTTTATTCAAGGAACTCACAATTAAAACTTCCATCATTACTTACTGAATAAGCCAAACTTAACTTTGAGGGTTAAAAGCATAGAAAATAATTTCTATAGACAGAAATGAAGATATAAGAACAAGAAAACAACAATTCAAACTTTGAGAATTGCAATATACTGAATAGTATGGGCTTCCCAGGTGGCAAGTTGAATTAGTGGTTGAATCCGCCTGCCAATGCGAGATGTGAGACACAGGGGTCAATTCTTGGGTCGGGAAGATCCCCTGGAGAAGGGCACGGCAACCACTTCAGTATTCTTGCCTGGAGAATCCCAAGGACAGAGAAGCCTGGCAGGCTACAGTCCATGGGGTTGTAAAGGGTTGGACATGACTGAAGCGACTTAGCATGCACGCATGCTTTTTTCCGAGGAAAGGAGAAATTCTAGCACTGGGCTGCCCAATGCAATAGCCACTTTCCACATACATCTACTTAACTTTGAAATTAATGAAAATTAAATAAGATTAAAACTCTGGTCTTTTAGTCACATTAGCCAAATTTCAAGTGCACAAAAGTCACAAGTGGCTAGTGACTACCATATTGGAAAACAGATTACAGAACAATTTCATCACTGCAGAAATTTCTGTGTTGAACAGTGCTATCATAAAAGGCTGAAGTGCCCAAGAATTCCTCAGATGTTTGCTACTACATTGTCTGTAATGGCAGCAATAACAACAACAACAAAAACAGGAACAACTTAAATATCTATCAATACAGAAACAATGACATACATTAAACTGTTGATACCCTGTAGAACATCAGCAACCTTCAAACACCATAAATTAGATCTGTACAAACTAGCACAGAAAGGTGACTATATTGTATTAATGAGAGAAAGACACAAACCGCAAAGGAATATATAGTATAACGCAATGGCTTTGTGTTCATATATGCAAATATATTGTGGGTGGTTCAGAGCAAAGAAAGTACCTTAAGACAAATGTATTTGTTTATGACTACTTGGACATACTACTATATTGTCTGGATACATACTATGATTATATATTACAAGAATATTACTTCAGTAAAATATTTTTACTTTATTTATATTAATAAATTTAAATAGTAATGTTGTTTTACTAAATTTCTTTTCAGCAGTCTTTCAGTATGTGATGGGACTGAATTTGCATTAAATGACCAGAAGCTATAGGACTAGTACGTAGAATAGTAGGAAGTAGACGTGGAAGCATTAGAACCCAGCGAAGGCTCAGTGGAGGAATGAGACACACTGCAGATTTTTTCTGCCCAAAGAAGATGGATCCCATCTGGGAACAAAATCTGATTATGCTTCTCCCCTGCTTTCTTGCTCAACTTAGTTTTCAAGACAATCTAGTCCTTCTGGCTTACTGAACCTTATATGTGTTCAATCTTTACCAAAATGATAGTTCAACTACTCATGTACTAACCACGAAAAACAGGGGCTTCCAAGGTGGCACTAGTGGTAAAGAACCCACCTGCCAATGCAAGAGACAAAATCTCTTGAGTCAGGAAGATCCCCTGGAGGAGGGCATGGAAATCCTCTCCAGTATTCCTGCCTGGAGAATCCCATGGACAGAGGAGACTGGCATGCTGCAGTCCATGGGATCACAAAGAATCAGACATGACTGAAGCGACTTAGCACACACGCACAACCATGAAAAATGTCTAAAAGGATAACAGAGTAACTGTTTGCCCTTTTCTAGGCAAAGAATACCCTAGGCCCTGTTTGTCACTCTAGCTTTGTAAGCACCTTTATCTCAGTATATTTTGGGTAACAGTTATTCATTCTCAAGACTGTTGCCTATCGTAGTCTGTGAACGCTTTATAGGTAACAACTCTGTTCCTATTCTTTTTGAATTTATCCAAGACCTCATGTGAAGAGTTGACTCATTGGAAAAGACTCTGATGCTGGGAGGGATTGGGGGCAGAAGGAGAAGGGGAAGACAGAGGATGAGATGGCTGGACGGCATCACTGACTCGATGGACGTGAGTCTCAGTGAACTCCAGGAGTTGGTGATGGACAGGGAGGCCTGGTGTGCTGTGATTCATGGGGTCGCAAAGAGTCGGACACGACTGAGCGACTGAACTGAACTGAACTGACGACCACACATACAGCAAATATTCAGTAAATAAGAGCTGAATTAAACTCAAGGCTGACCTAAGGAGGAAGAAAAATTAACATACTGTTTGAGAGTGACTACTTCCACCCCAAAAAGATCTGCCTGACATTCTATTGCCCTCTTAGTACCTCTTTGAAAAGCCCATTTTAAGAATTATTGTTCTTAACCATTTCAGGTTTCTATTCCACTGCAGAGACTGTGAGGCTATTTTAGCCAAGTAAGATCAATAAGAAGAGTATTCTAAATCCTTGGTATACTTATATCAAAGAAATGAACACTAGGTTTTTGTTTTTGTTTTTTTTTACTGTACATGTGTATTATTCAATCCAGTAGCTGCTAACCACATGTGGCTAAGGAGCCCTTAAAGGTAGTGAGTGTGAACTGAGATGTGCTGAAGGGTAAAGTACACATCAGATTTGGAAAGTTTCATACCAAGGATGTATATGAATATGTTGATTATATACTGAAATAATATTTCAGATATATTGAGGTAAATAAAAAATATTTTAATTTCACCTATTTATTTTTGCTTTTTAAAAAACGTAGCTACCAGAAAATTTAAATCTGTATATGTGGCTCATATACCTCTGTTGAGCAGCGCTATTCTCTATTTCCTGTATGCATCTAAATGCAGTTTAAAACACACACACACACACACACACACGCACACACACAAGAACACTTAAAACAGTTAACGTCCCTCTTTACATGTACTTGGGGAATAAAGAATGACAATAAGTCTCAGATATGCAAGGAACATGTCTATCTTGCTAAATAGCCCAGCACTGCACCTAGAACATAAGGCAGCAGATAAATAATTGTAAAATAAAGAAGCTATAAAAATCGACCACAATTTTAATCACATATAACTTCTGTTGAGCCCTGACTATAAATCAGGTATTATATAGTGGATTATCTCATTTAACCCACCTGAAGAATTTAATGAAGTGGGTTCTTCTATTATTTTCATTTTAGAGATTAGAGAACACAAGTATATGCAGGTTTATAATGAATCTACAATATTATAAGAAACAAAACAATACATATATTCTATACAAGATATTCAATAAAACTTTAAGGAATAAATATTTATTGAGTGCTTTCTATCACATGATTCTAGGAGCTATGACATTAAGAGAAACACAGGTTAATTCAGTCAAAATATAAGTGGTTATAGGCTAGAAATCTCACTATGATTACCAATATTCTACATCAAAATATTAATAAGCCTGAATAATTACTGGTAACACAAAATTCTTAAAAATTCAGGCAATCCCTTGAAATTCACTGTAAAACACAGCATTTATACGGCACTTCACAATGTTTTTTCATAACTCATAACTATTATAACACTTCTTAGAGGCAGGTATTGTTAGAGATTGGATAGGATCTTACAAATACTAAGATTCATTATCTGATCCATTATCAGGTTTTAATTCATGTTCTATGAATTAAATTTAATTAACATGAATTTAATTCATGTTCTAGGACAGTAGTCTTATGACTACTGTCCAGGAATTTTCTGGTAGGGTGACAGGGAGTTTTAGACAAGTCACCTACAAAATTAATTCTGGATTCCAGATTCCTATCATCTTCAGAAATAATGGCCTTGGGCTGAGCAAGGCATGAAGACAATGTTAATTAAAAACTTTCTATGAGGCTTAAAGAGGCCAGTACCAACAAATTTATCACTTTGTTGGGGGGGAAGCATTCAAATTTAAAAGAGCCTTCGATCAAAACATTCATCCTTACTGAGTTCCTTTTTGAAAATGTACTTATTAGGGCAGAAATCTTGACCACCTTGAAAAAATAAGCAATATTCAATGCCCACTAAATGGTCAACTTAATTTTTAATGGTTAAATGGCATGGCAAGAATGGTTCAGGTACTTGTAAATGTTAAATGTCTGGGAATGTCTTCACTGGCTTTTGAACAGTTTCAAAGAGCAGACATGAGGATTCATTAGCTCTTAGCACATATGAACCTGCTCCAAAGGCAGCCATGAGAGTTGCCTAGCAACAGTGCATTTTGCATCTCTCATCATCCCCCAAGATGCTGCAGCAGCAGCAGCAGCAGCTAGGTCAAGCCTCTCATTAGCAACCTGAAAAAGCATTTTTATCTCCCATTTTACAAAATTATTTTTATTTTCAGGTAAAGCTCATGTATCTATGTATTATTCTTACTGACAATGTAGTCTCTTCCCTCTATTCCTTCTTACCAACCCCCATTTCAACAGATATGTTTTAATGAACCCAACAAAATATCTGTAACAAAAGCAGGCACTGAGAAATCCAACAGAATTTATATGCCTGTTCACAGACTCTAATAGTTCCATATCTTTGGGGCAATAAACGAAGCTTCAGAAGAAGAAAAGATGACACTGCAGTCAAATAACAGGAAGAAAAAAGTCAGTTTTTTGACTTCAAAACTAACAAAAAATCTACCCAAATTATTTGCAAAGCTATTAATAGTTAGTCTTATTTCTTTCTCATCCTCACAAAAACTATTTGCAACCATATAGCAAAACAGCAAAAAGGCAGAAGATTCCAGAGTGGTACCAAACTATAACAAATGGATTGACAGTTTATAATGAATGCAATCTATTGGAAAGGTACTCTGGTTCCCAATTTAATAACTGTGTTAAAAAGCTTCAACTCAGATCAATAGCTATTCATTCACTTCTAAAAATATTTCCTAAAATTAATGCTCAGCATGGTTGCCACACAAAGCTAAAATATATACTCACACAATGTTTTATATACAAAGACTTTAAAAAAGATTAACAAAATAATCCCATAGACTTTTCATTTTATGTATTTTAAAGTGCTTAATCCAGATTTTGACATAAACCACGTACATCCTAGTCTCTGAGCTTGTATGCTATCATGAATTTCCCTATGGAAAATATTACAGAATGTGCGTGACATGTTACAAAAGATAAACTGTGGGGCTAATAGACTTACATTAAGAATGGTGTAATAAGGAACATTTAAAAGCAACTGTCATCACACCAAATCAAAATGAGTACATTTTAAAAGTGATCTGAAAGGAACAATGTGATTTTTTCCCCCTGAGGCCCCTCCACCTGCCTCCATTTTTTTTTTTTATACAAACACCAAAAAATGAATCTTTAGGAGGATCTCCCAGAAGGGTGTCGTTTACCACTAAAATATTTCATTCCAGCAGTTGAAAGACCATAAAAGGGTGAATGTCCTCCAGAGTCTCTAATAACAGTAATAGATCTTGTGTTACTATTCACAAGTGACCTCTCAGTCAGGCGATTTAATTTTTCCCCCTGCAGCATGGTTGGTTTCCCACACAGTGTAATAACAGTTTTTGCACAACAAGACAATTCATCTGATTAGAAGGACTATATTAAGTCTTTCATGAACAGCATGTGTCATTACAGCTTCAGCTAGGGTTTGATTTAAGATGACCTGATATATACACACATGATTCTTCGTTTTTCTACTGTTTTAAAAAGGATTCCTGACTTTCTTCAGCAATCTTACAGACCATTGCCTGAACCCTTCCCTGGTTTCAAAAACTAATTAAGAACTCATCAAATTGCTCAGTGAGCACTCTAAGTCAGGTACTAAGAATTCACCAAGAAACAGAAATGTGTATAAGGCTTCTCCTTTCTATGTGGACCAAATGAAATTCTACTAATATCTCAAAAAACAAACAAAAAACATGAAAAGGGACAGAATGAGCATAACCGGTTATTGCAATTACTTATATGTTTCACAACATTTCAACAATGCACTGTTAATTATAAAGACAATATGCATTACCAAGAAAAACTTCAGATAAAGTGAATTTTGAGACTCCATTGTAAACCTCAGCAAAGCACAAAAAATTTAAAATCGGAAACCAGAGGAAAAGGTGTGAAATGAACCAACCATCTGGCAATCTCTACGATAATCAACGGTTCAGCATCATTCAATGCCCACAGAAGCCTAAACCGAAGAATGTCCATACATTTCTTACTGCCTTGCTGATGAGACTGAGAAGCTTAAATCCAGAATCTCTGTAGCAAAGGGCTATAGTGACAGTTGGAGGAATTCTTAGGAGTTTCCTTAACCTTTAATTTAGGCTAATATTCTTGGCTTCCCCCTCCCACCTCTGGATCTGGGCAGCCTCCTCTGAGGACTAGCATCAGAACTCCTTTGCTACAAGGCTAGGAGTGTCCTTACACCTCCCCTGCTCAAAAAGATTCTCCTACTGCTCCATGGTCAGCAGCCCAAACCTGCAAGATTAAGTTCTGTTTAGATTTTTGACGCAGGTAAGATGCTCTCTTCCAGTTTGATTGTTGCACTCCATCTAGGAATTCTGCTTCTTTGAGCAGAGGTCTGTATGTCCCATGAGTGCTAAGTTGCTTCGGTCGTGTCTGACTCTTTGCCACCCTATGAACTGTAGCCCATCAGGCTCTTATATCCATGGGATTCTCTAGGCAAGAATACTGGAGTGGATTGTCATGCCCTCCCCCAGGCGATCTTCCCAACCCAGGGATCGAACCCGCATCTCCTATGGCTTCTGCATTACAGGTGAATTCTTTTACCGCTAAACCACCAGAGAAGTCCATATGCCCCTTAAGCAAACTCTAAAATGAGCTGAGACAATTCCACTATACTTCCCTTGCCCCTGCTGCCCACATTTTATCCATAGGAAACACTAACATATCTTTTGCTTTGAATAAATTCTAGCCACACAAGTCAATTCCTGCATGGTGGTACTCTTTCTTTTGTTTCCACTATACCAGCAGCCAGCCAGCCCATCACTTTCCATTAGATTTGGGTGGGGAGGTAAACATCCACTCATCGCAAATGTCTGCCCACCCCAGCTGCAAGGGGTCCACGTCAAGCTGGATGGGGGGTATGGAGTTTCATTGCAATCTCTGTCACCAGGCTTGAGATAAGGGGCTGGCCCTTGTAGGACTCAGCAGACTCCAGCAACTTTTGTCAAGAATCCTCCCCCTTTTCTTCACCTAACCTTTCATTTCCTAACTTCTAGACCCTTGATATGAGTAACAGGTTAAAAATTGTAATAGTACTCCAGCCTTGAGTTTTATTCCTACTACTCTTCAAATTCTAGAGGGTATTCTGTATTAAAACTCACTTTGGTATCTCAAGGTCCCTACCGAAAATTCTAACATTCTGTTGTATAACTTTATCTCCTCTATGTCTCATTATTTCAATACTTTAGATAAATTCTCATCTCCAGCTTGACTGCAAGGCTCTTCAGGATCTTCTTTCCAAATAACTGTCCAGTACCACTCCAGGATCAACTTTCCTCACCCTATATATCCTAGTTTAATATGGTACAGTTAATACTTGCAGTCTTGTTAGCCCACTGTCGCCTGCCACAGATCTGTGTCTTTGCATATGCTCTCCCATCCTGCCAGAACGCCTTTCCAGTCCCCCACATCAGGGAAACCCATGGACCTCTTCCTATATGTTCCAGAGACATTTATCTACCTACACAATGGCAATCACCACCTTGTACTGAAAAGTAATTTTTAATACCTCTGGCAACAGACTGGGATCTATGATTCCTGGAAACTAAGACCGTGTCCTTTCATCTTAGTATCACCTGAACTTGCCATGTGGAGGGTATGTAATATATACATGTTGAATGATTAAACCAGTGCCTTGAAAATGCTTGATAAATAAAATGGGACCTAATAAAAACAAGATATCTACAGTATTTCAAGCTAAATGATAATTCCATGATAATTCCACTTAATGCAGATCAAGTTGCACCATTAAAGCTTGAATACAATTTGACAACTAAATACACATAAGTACCGTAAAATGCCACCAGTATAATTATCACTAATAACTCAGACTAAGAGAAACAATGAAGGTAGACAAGACTGGATTAGAGAAAAATGTTAAGGAAATAAAATTCGATTACTGTCACGTATATACTCTAACAAACTAATTAGCCAAGTGTTGCCAAGTACCAGTCCCTGCTGATGGGTCTTAATGAATAGCTAATTTGATCATTTTAAACTGGCACATTCATTGTACTAATGCAAATGAGCAAGCTCAAACTGCCTAAAAACAATAACATCAACATCAGCTTATGTTTTAACTCAGCCTATATAAAATTACCCTGAACACTAAATTAATAGGATTTCATTTAATAAGATTTTACTGTAATCTAACCTAAATCCTGTCCCTGGACTCCACACTGTTTCCTCAATTAGTCTGGAAAACACATGCAAATATTGGAAAAGAGTTTATTGTTTCTAGGATGGTGGGCATATACATCTAATACATTTGTATATTAATTTGTGTATTAATTCAATGAGGCAACAAAACAAGGGTCAAACCCAGCAACTGGGCAAGGTTACTAGGAGGCAAAACAAGGGAGGCACAGGTTCTCTTGAGGAATTCCTTTTATGAATTCCAAATCTAATTGTGATTCACTGAAAATTTCCTTTGATGATAACTATAGGACATTTCAGGGTGGTTAACTTGTCCTTATTTATCTTTAACGCTGTTTGTGATATGACAAGTTCAGGTTACATATTTTTTTGTATGTTGGCTTTCTTTAGATTGAGAAAAGAAATACACAAATTCTCTTGAATGCAGATGTCATCCACTACCACAACAGTGTTCATAAACTAGCGTGGCAAGACACGTGGCCTCCAAAAGTCCAATCAATACACCAGGAGCCTGACATGTAGAAGTGATCCCACTTCTTAACTGTCTGTCTGGCTCCACTGAATATGTAACCACATCTAACCCATTTGAAGTACACTGACTTTAGAATGCCCAATTTCAGTATATCAACTACTCTAACCCATTTGAAGTAAACTGACTTTAGAATGTCCAATTTCAGTATATCAACTACTCTAAAAACTTGCCAAGATGTCCACTGTATTGTCTATTATGAAAAGCTCATAACTGTCACTAGTACGGTAGAACCCCAGTATGCTGAAAAGACAAAGGAATAGCGTTAAGTCTCAAGACTTCCAGTGACGGAGCTCACATAGTTGTTTAACTTTACTAATTTTGAAGTAAACTTCCCACTAAACCCAGCAAATCATGGCCCATCATCTCAATTACAGCTATCAGAGAGTAGCTATGATTGTGATGAAGTATCAACGGCTTTCTTTCACTTCCCAACAAGAAAACTAAATCTAAAGTAGAAAGGTACTGCTAATGAACCTATGGTTCACCACATAAAAAACTCCAGTACCTCCAAAAACTTATTTATTCCCACCTTTTGCCCAACAGGAGCACTCAAAAAGGATCACATAAGTGTCGTATATAAAAAGTAGCACTTCATTTGTAATAGAAACAGGCAATAAGACTCTATAATTTCAAAGATGTTTGTTTAACTTGGACTTGTTCAGCAACAGCTCATGAATCACCTATTTCAGGTATCCTATTATGACTTAGCCACTGCTTTCTGGGCCTTTACAACACTGTAGGCTTCTCTGCATCATAGCATGTATCACAGAATATTCTAACTGTATACTGTCCATCTTCCCTATGTACTGTGAATCCACCAATAATTATCTTTGTATCCCAAGTTCCAATTAAAGTGTGTGCCCCAAAGAGCTTCTTCATGACTACTTACTAAATGATTCTTTAATGCCCTTTCAAGCTCTTAAATGAACAGCATATCTTATTAAACCTTTTAAATACTTCAAACTTAAAAGTTAAGGTGTGATTTTTCTCAACATTTTGTAAAAGTTAGTTTTCAAAATAAAGGAAATACAACAACTTACATTTTTGTTCACTAAAAGGTCATTTCTCTAAAGAAGTCATACAGATGGCCAGTAGGCACATGAAGGGCTGACTACTGAAAGGCCGAAGAATAAATGGTAGGAGATGCCTCCTGACAGCTTCACCCTGAGGTGTCTGGTCACAATACAAGTAGGCAGGAGACCAATACCTTCTTCTTCCCCCTGCGCTCTGACTAAAGAGGAAAAAATATATTCTGGCAGTGGTGGGCTTCATGTATTTCCCCCTTTAGAAGAATTCCGCATGTTTGTTATGAAATTCAAAGTTACCACAAAATCTGCTACCCTGAGTCCTTCGCCAACACCAGAAGCCCATTCCAAGCAGGTTTAAAGCAGAATACAAAGCTACTGCTAACTAATAGTCAACTCGGAGCAGACAGACTCTGCTGTTACAAATGCAGTTCTAGGCCCCATGTTCATCAAATTCCACCCACATCCTTTCTGTTACTCACTGTTCAGTGACACAACAAGACAAATGGCCTTTGTTTCAGTCTATTAGTAAGCCAGTGAGTGTCACAGTGACATAGGGTTAAACTGAAAAATCACAACAATTCTATCAGTGAGAATTTTAAGCAATTCATACTCCGTAGTCTTCTTAGAAGACACTCAGCCTACTATGAGCACTCAGGAACTCAGGAAAGGTAAGAAATTGACACAGGACTGCTTTCCTGAGTATAAACTCTAGGCTTCATGCAAAAAAAAACTGAAAAATATTTAAAAATTTAAATGCCAGTTAAAAACATTTCATTCTACAGATATCTATGTGGGGTTTATAAAGAATAAATAAACATATTGCCACAGGATGGAGTAGATACTTGAGCTTGTATTTTCATCTGTGTTTCTCTTTGTCTAATTGTCTCATGCTGACAGGCTCATCCCAATTTTGCTGTAGGCATAATCGATACCAAGGCTACAAGGGAATAGTAGTACAGCATTTCTTATCTGGAAAGCTCTTTATTAAAAGTACTGTACACTCTGGCTTCTTTTTGCTGGTGTGAAGAACACAGGAAGCAGGCTGACTTCAGGGGGGCAGCAATTCATAGAACTCGGTGACAACAGAACAGAATGCAATGTGTCCAAAGACTCTTTGTGCAAGTTCATTTATAGAATATATTTTCTCCTTTTCTCACAGCAGTAACTTACAGACCATTAAATTTCACACATTTCCTATTCATTTTCCATGTTAAAATATGGCTAGTGACCCAGAGTAGAACCATCACAGGATTCTGCCCTGAAAGTCAACTTTTTACTATTTGATAATCTATGACTTCTAAAAGACCAGCATGTCCTGGGCCATGAACCTGCCCTCATAAGTGATTTAAATGGCTCAAGCATGGGTACGCTGTCAAAACAACAACAAAAAAAGCCCTGAAAACATTACAAAGGATAAAATAAAATTATCAAAGTTTGTAATTGTTTCATCAAGACCTTTAGACTTAACAATCAAAAGGTAAAAAGAAAGCAAAAGTCCTCAGAGTTGTAAATGCAAGCAAAACCAAAATAAGAAAGAAACAAACAAACCAAAAAAACACAACTCTATCCCCACTTACAAACAAGAGAAAAGCATACAAGTACCAAGGGTTTGAGAGGCATTGGGTTTCACAAAAAATTTGTTAAGTTCCTCAGTGAAGGAAGGTAAGGAGGAGATCTTTGGTTCTCTAAAGCCAAAGTTTATAAATTTTTCTTCTTTGGCATATTTCATTTTATAAACAAGTTAAGAAGAAATTATTATGCCCTACATGTAGCAGTTGGAGTTCTTCCACTGAAGGTGAAACACTAAGCTACTGTACGATTTTACTTTAAACCATCTCAGCCTATCTAAAAGTTATTCATCTTCATGATTAATGCTCCATTCAGATGTCTAAGTATTTAGTCTTGCCATAAATGCTTAACAATATAAGTAGAAACATAGAAAGAAAACACATTTTCTCATGTTTTAAAACTGCTAGCATGCAGCCTGGATTCCAAAAGAGAATATAATCTATTGTCAGGTGTTCTCTTACATCTATTTATTAAGACATACTATTGAGTATCTAATAACCTATAGGAGGCTTTTGTTGAATCACACATCTATGTAAAAAGTAGCTTCTTCCAACACTTCTATTATTCTTTAGGATGTAATGCTTTGGGTAGAGAAATCTCAATTCCAATAGTTACAGGGAAGCTGTATTGTACTGTATAGTCAATAATATAACTAATGTAATAATTATTATATATTTCATATATTATATCACTACATAATTATAACAAATATTATACTAATTAGCCAATGATACAGTTAATACAATTTAACTAAGCTAATAGATATTAGAGAAGGTTTTAAGAGGTGAGCAATATCCCTTTCTTCTCAAGGGGCCAGAGAAGCATTGTGAGAAATTGGGGGTGAGGGTGAACCCCAGGCAGACAGAGAGAGAGAGAAGTTTATTTGAAGCTGCCAGAAGGAATATGGGTGGGTATTACTGGAAATCAACGTCAGTCAGAGTTGGCAAAAAAATAAACATAAAATTCAAAATGGGAAGGAGAGTTAGGAAGAGAGGAAGAAAAGGTCTGAAACCCCCTCTCACCTCTCTCCCCACCCTATCCCTCTGGTTTCTCCAAGAGGGCCAGCTTTGGGAGCCCAGCTTCAAGCATCAAACTTGCACTGGCCATCTAGTTTACATATGGTAACGTACATGTTTCAATGCTATTCTCTCAAGTCATCCCACCCTCCATCAAGTATGATTAAGAGGCACACAGTACAGATCACTGGTCAGAACAGCCATCATCAAAAATCTACAAAGAAATAAGTGTTGGAGAGGGTGTGGAGAAAAGGAAGCCGCCCATCGTTTGGTGAAAATGTAAACTGGTACAGCCACTATGCAGAGCAGTATGGAGGCTCCTTAAAAAACTAAAAATAGAGCTACCATATGATCCAGCAATCCCACTACTGGGCATATTCCCTGAGGAAACCACAATTCAAAACGACATATTATCCCAGTGTTCGCTGCAGCACTATTTACAATAGTCAGGACATGAAGCTAGTGGAAAGCTGCTATATAACACAGGGAGCCCAACCTGGCCCTCTGTGACAACCTAGAGGGGCAGGATGGGATGGGGCGGGGCTTGGAGGGAGGCTCAAGAGGGAGGGGATATTTATGTATATAGTTATGACTGATTCACGATGTTGTATGGCAGAAACCAACGTAACACTGTAATTATACTCTAAAAAAATATTATGATCAACACACTTATTGAAATAATCTATAATAAGACAAGCAATTTAAAAAATGTGCTATTATCAATTCTATTTGAGACTGTACTGGAGTCCTAGTCAGTGTAGTTAAAAAAATAAAATAAACAATTTTTAAAAGATGCATGCACCCTAATATTCACTGCAGTACCATTTACAATATAGAGGACATAGGAGTGACTTTAATGTCCATCAACAGAAGAACAGATAAAGAAGATGTGGTTCATATATACAATGGAATATAGTCAGCTGCAAAAAAAAAAAAAAAGAATGAAATACTTCATTTGCAGTAACATGTATGGACCTGCTGGTGCTGCTAATCGCTCAGTCGTGTCCGACTCTGTGCGACCCCATGGACGGCAGCCCACCAGGCTCCCCCGTTCATGGGATTCTCCAGGCAAGAGTATCGGAGTGGGTTGCCATTGCCTTCTCCGATGTATGGACCTAGAGACTGTCATATTGAATGAAGCAAGTCAGACAGAGAAAGAAAAATATCACAAGATACTGCTTATATGTGAAATTAAAAAAAAAAAAAGGATACAAATGAACTCATCTACAAAACAGAAACAGAGTTACAGATGTAGAAAATAAACATGTTTACTGGGGGTAAGGGTGCTGTGCTTAGTCACTCAGTTGTGTCTGACTCCTTGCAATCCCATGGACTGTAGCCTGCCAGGCTCCTCTGTCCATGGGGATTCTCCAGGCAAGAATACTCGAGTGTGTTGCCATGCCCTCCTCCAGGGGATCGTCCCAACCCAGGGATCGAACTCAGGTCTCCTGCATTGCAGGTGGATTCTTTACGATCAGAGCCACCAGGGAAGCCCATAGAAGAAGTAGGATGATAAATTGGAAGATTGGAATTGGCATATGCACATTACTATATATAAAGTAGATAACTAATAATAAGGACCTACTGTATAGCACAGGAAACTCTACTGAATACTCCCTAAGGCGTATTTTCCTAAAAAAAAATCTAACAAAGAGTGGATATATATAAAAGATTCATTTTGATCTACACTGAAACATAATATTGTAAATCAACTATACCCCAATAAATTTTTTTTAAATACTATAAAATTAAAGTTCATAAAATGTCCCCATTTAGGCCTAGGGTCCACATCATCTCTTGATTAGAGATTGTGTTTATATTCACACCACTGATTTCAAACTAGATATGACCAGATCTGGACAAATCACAGAGGCAGGAAATAGCTTTCTGAAGAAGAAAGAATAAGGCCAACTGGACATTACTGTTTATGAGCCATGAAGCCATATGTTTCAATTGTCATTCAGGCATCTCTTAGGGCAGACTGAATGATTTACATCAAATTGTGGCGAAACAAAATTACTCACAGTACCAGAAAGGCAGGAACTGTTACAGAAACATAACCAAAAAGTACATGAATCTATCAACTGCAATTTCCAGAAAAAACACTAATTTAGGAATTAGATGGCATTCCCATATATTATAAGCACAGGCTATGATATGAAAATCTTCCTTTAAACTAAATCAATGTGTTTAAAACTTTCAAGACCTTCATGGGAATTCACACAGAATGCTTATTCTTGGATCTTTCCCCAGAACACTCTAAGATATTCCTTCCAAGAATATAAAAGGCACTTAATTTTTACTGAGCACCACCTGGCCTGAGCTTATATCTTCTGCACATTAAGTCTCATGATGTCTGGGTAACAGAACTATACGGATTATTAGTAACTGCTGACAGCATTTCTAGACATGGGGGGAAAACATTTCTTACTCTTTTTTTCAAGTGTTGATTTATTGCCGTGGCCTCGAGTAACTATCTAGTTATTTTAACACCATCATCTGTATCTAGTTAACTAAAATGGTACTCAAAAGGCCAAGTTTCCTTCAGACCATCTAGCTCCATTAGACTTCCACAGCCCTAAATGTATTAAACCCAATGGAAAATGCATGCCACAGGGGAACCAGGTGAGGAGGGATGGAGGATGAAAACTCAGGGGGGAAGGCGATCCATCAATGTGCATGATAAGAATAATAATCACTTTTTTATAGATGACCAGTGCAAGTTCGATGCATGAAGCAGGGAACTCAAAGCCCGTGCTCTGGGACAATCCAGAGAGATGGGGTGGGGAGGGATGTGGGAAGGGGGTTCAGGATGGGGGGACACATGTGCACCTGTGGCTGACTCATGTTGATATATGGTAAAAACCATCACAATATTGTAAAGTAATTATCTTCCAATTAAAATAAATTAATTTAAAAATAAAATAAAATCATTAGGTGACTAATTAATAAGGAACTATGAGAATCAGGCTTATAGAATGTGAATGCACTGATCACTCTTAACATTACCAAAAGTGAGACAATCCAGATATGATATTAAATGAACACTTGATTTTCAACAAAGATGTGAACACTTGATTTTCAACAAAAGGTAACTCAATGGAAAAAAAGATAGTCTTTTCAACAAATGCTGCTGAAATCATTGAATACCCATGCATAAAACAAATAACTTTTTGGACTGATTCAAACAGAAATGTTCTATTTGATTATGGTGGTGATTATGTGATTGTGTATAACTGTCAGAACTCACCAAACTGTAATTTTAAAAAGTGAATTTAATGTATGTAAATTTTTCCTTAATAAATCTAAGTTTAAAAAATTACACTTTTAAAAAGATATATTTTCTCATCATTATTAACTCTAAAATTATTAGTTGATATTGATAATTTCCATTGATAAGTACTATCAAAAATAATTTATATTAGTCTCTTATAATAAATAATAACCATCATACCAAACATACTTCAAACCTGGCATATCTTTCAAACTTTTCAAAGATTTTCTTTCACAAGATTTTACAGTAGGATTCCTACAATAAATTATGGTGTTACACAAACACAATACTTAGATAAGCATACTGCATGCCAGTATGCCAGTAAACTCTACATAGAGGTTATCCTTTCTCCAGGGGAGCTCCTGACCAAGAGCTCAAATCCAGGTCTCCTGCATTGCAGGCAGATTCTCTACCATCTGAGCCACCAAGAAAGCCCATATAGAGGTAGAAGATAGCCTTTAAATTCCTACTTTTACCTACCTATTAACTTAGCATCTGCTTACTAGTAGGCTAAGACTTTTCTTTAGTATTTATCTACTCCCCCATGAATTTGAGCCAATGATTGCTAAAATACAACACTATCTTTTTATAAAGTAAGAAAGGTCAAACACACATGAAATAAGAACACATGTCATGTAGTCATGTCAACTTGACGAAAGAAATAGAAAATACTCCTCCAATAAGAGATCGTGACCCTTAACGCATCTATTTGAATCTAGTTTAAGGAGTTATTCACAATTAGAGAACTTGCTTTTTCTTTTTCATTCTTTTTGTGTGTGAGGGGGGGTTGTTTTTTTAATTGAAGGGTAATTGCTTTACAGTATTTGTGGTTTTCTGTCATATATCAACAACAATCAGCCTTAGGTACACCCATGCTCTTTCAAAATACTCATTCTTATCCTTTTGGCTGCTTTTCCTTCTATTTAAAGGCCAGAGAAATGATACGATATGGTTACTTCATAATGAAAAGTGAAGAAAAGAACATGATCTCCCACTTCTAGTCTTCTTTTATACTTTTCAAAAGACTTTAACTCCACTTGTAAATTCTTATTAATTAATTACATTGCCTTTGCTGCTGCATGAATTTGGGTAACTATATTTAAACATTTTACCTCACCAATCACCCTAACAAGCAAAATTACACTTTTTTTTTCTCATTTCTTTCAAAACTTCTGAGAAATTATCAACAGAAGCATTATATTTACTTTAATTTATATTAATAGCACTGCTTCTTAAAGGACATTTATTGAATAAATAAATGAACCTGGATGGATGGTCACTCCAGTGCTTCCTAACCATTTCCATTTCATGGCACACATGAAAAATATTTATAAGAATACTGGATCACACTAAAACTTCAAAGACTAAATGTATTTCCTGAGTATCAATACACATATTGATATGACATATGTTTTATACCAGTGGCAAACATAGGTCAGGTAACCTACTGAATGACTTCCTCAGATGATCTCCAGGCATATACTATCCTAAAGAGATCATCCAACAAGGTGTCAACAGTGAAAAAAGCACCCAGGAGAACCAGGATTGTTACAGAAGGTGAAGGGAGAGAGAAAGTAGGAAGCAGGCTGAAATGACTCGCATTACTCACACCATAAGACAAAGGTGCTTTGAGTACATTATGGATCCACTTGCAGAACCAGACCAGAAAAGGTCTAGTCAGAGGGGAAACTTCTGTTACATATCAGCAGTTGTTTACTTGACAAAAGGGAATTAGTGCGACAAGTTGGGGACAAAAAAGAATTCCCCATGCACTAATTTCACATCTTAAAGAAACACACTTATCCCACCTTTACTATCAAATTGTGTTCCAAAAGGAACATATAACTTTCCTTAAAGAGATGGACTTTTTCCATACCGTGCTTAAAAAGGAATACAAGCACAGGCACTAAGATAAAGAAGATAATAAAAACACTATACCGACTTGGTTATGAAATCCTTCCCTTCATAGGAAATACATTTTAGACACTCTACCCAACGGAAAAAAACTACAGATGCCTATGCTAAATATATGGTTCATTAAAAGGGGAGGAGGGACTTTATTAATAATGTCTGACGTCTTTATTATACTCCAAGAACTGTACAGAGAGAAAAAATGACTTGTCTTCACATCCCAGCATGTTGATCAGTACTATATATAGCAAGGACCCAGTATTTTTTTTGCTTATTAAATGACTGAATAAAAATACGATTAAATTCCAAGAAGTTAAAAAGAGATTAATGCCTATTATATAGGCACATTTATTCTGAATTAATTAATTTTTCCACCTTAAAAGATTGATATTAGAACCAAGGGCCATGCATCTTGGAATAGGGTGCAAGAGTTAATGAAAATGTTAAAAAAAATTAGCAAATCCACCAATAACAAAAACAGCAGATTAGCATCCTGTGTAGATTCTCACTTGAAGTGCTTTCATTAAAGAAAATATTCGCCTCATTAAATATACATCAACTCAGAGGAAGGAGGGGAAAAAATTGGAAAAATAAAGATAGCAAAGAAAAAAGAAGCCTGTACTTTAAAACTGATAAAAATCATCCACAAAGAAAGAATAATCTTCGATTCCAACATCAAGCTTTTCCCTCATTACTGTTCTATTATTTTCTTGCTTTACCTGAGAGGAATCGGCTTGGGCTAATTCTGTAGTGACCTTCAGTATCTGGTGAAGATTTCGTCCCTTATCTTCAACAAGGAGGTAAGCCAGCAGAAGAAAAACATGAGCAGGGATCACTGTGGTTATAGGGAGCAATGACTCCACGGAAGCCAACCAGTCACTTGCCGCAGACTCTTCTCTCATTACTTCAAGGATCCTCCAGGCTGTAAATATTGAACCATACATGCTGGTTATGGGGAACGCAAGCTTGTAGGAGAGCTGAAAAATAAACACACAAAAAAGTATGAATAAATGAGATAAATCTGTCAGAAATATATTTCTGACATTCATTCATTCTTTATATTTCAAGAAATAGAAGAAATCGATCCTTTCAACAAAATGAATACAAAATTTTCAGTCCCTGACCCAAACCTCTCTGCATATATCTGAGCTAACAGGATTACACAAAAAGAAAAGAGTTGCCAGATGGAAACCCTAGAACAGTTTTATTAAAAAATTTCCTCATGTTTACCATTCGCTCCCTGTTGGGGCTTCCCAGGCAGTGCTAGTGGTAAAGAACCTGCCTGCCAATGCAGGAAATGCAACAGACACAGGTTCAATCCCTGGGTTGGGAAGATTTCCTGGAGTAGGAAATGACAACCCATTCCAGTGTTCTTGCCTGGAAAATTCCATGGGCAGAAGAGCTTGGTGGGCTACAGTCCATGGGGCCGCAAAGACTTGGACACAACTGAGTGAGCAAGCAAGGCAGAGAAAAAAAAGGGGGGCGGGGTCAATATACAAAATCCAGAGGCAACAGAGTTTGGAAAAAGCCATTACTATGTAAGAGGTATTTACCAGTGAGAACGGATATAGAAAAAACAACAGCAACAACACTGTATTTGCCCATCCCCAAGCCCCAGTAAGAGGCAACTTGGGGCAGATGGCAGATTTGGACTGAGGACAATTCATTTTTGTAATAGTATGTTGATAGGAACAGAGCTGGTTCAGCTGGAGTCTGGAAATTCATTAATAGTTTGTGGATAACTCCTGCAAGAAGCAGCAGCCTGACAGCTCTAAATTGAAATGATACCCAAAGAAGACGTTATGCTTAAGTCAATCTGAGCAATGGCTCCTTGTGGAAGTCAAGTGGTACAGTCAGGGTCAGAGACTGGATAGAATTCTGCCATTGTGAGCGGTGTGCCCAAACACCCCAGAAGAAGCCATAGACACTAAAGAGGAATTAGATATTGCCTGCTCAAAAAATAATTCATTTAGAGTGTAACGAGACAAATTAGAAATCTCTAGAGTATCACTGTCCAATTATTAGAGACTCACTTACATGGATAAGGGTAACAACTGAAAGGATGAGAAGTAAAAGTTAAGCCTTACAAAACTTTTTAATAATAGCTTTATTGAGATATAATTCACATATCATTAAATCCAGGCTTTTAAAGTTAATAACTCAGAGGATTCTAGTAATTCATAAAGTTGTATAACCATCATCACCAGCTAAATTTAGAACATTTTTCTTCACCCCAAAAGGAAACTCCATGCCCATTAAAGTGTAAGTCACTAAGTCATGTCTGCCTGTGACCCCATGGACTGTAGCCATCAGGCTCCTCTGTCCATCGGATTCTCCAGACAAGAATACTGGAGTGAGTTGCCATTTCCTTCTCCAATGTCCATTAAAAGTCCTTCTTTATTCCCTCTGATCCCCAAGCCCTGGCAACCATTAATCTTTTATTTTGGCTATTTCATATAATAGGAACCACAGAATATGTGGTCTTTAGTAACTAGCTTCTTTTATTTCACATAAAATAAAACTTTTTCAAGGTTCATCCATGTTCTGGTTGACTGGTATCTATCAATGCTTCGTTTCTTTTCATTATCAAATAATATCCCACTATATGGGTATATATTTTGTTTATCCATTCATCAATTAATGGACATTGGGTTTTTTCCCACTTTTTGGCTATGACAAATAATGTTGCTATGAATATTACTGTAAAAGTTTTTGTGAGGACATAGCTGTTCAGTTATTTCAAGTATATGCTTAAGAATGAAGATCACTTTTATCTGAAAATAAATGCCATTATAAAAACATATGAGGAAGCTTTATCTTTTCTGATATGGAAAGACCTCACACAGAAAAATACAAGATACATACAGTGCGCCTGAAATGCTGAGATTATTTTAAAGAGAAGCATAGGGACTATATATTTGTATTTGCATAAATATGTACAAACACACACACATATTTGGAGTATGATAAGACAAATCAGCTTCTTCAGTGTTACTGGCTGTGGGATAGACTTGGATTACTGTGATATTGAATGGTTTGCCTTGGAAACGAACAGAGATCATTCTGTCGTTTTTGAGATTACATCCAAGTACTGCATTTCAGACTCTTTTGTTGACCATGATGGCTACTGCATTTCTTCTAAGGGATTCCTGCCTGCAGTAGTAGATATAATGGTCATGAGTTAAATTCACCCATTCCAGTCCATTTTAGTTCCCTGATTCCTACAATGTCGATCTTCACATTCACAAGAATATACAGAAGAACTGTACAAAAAAGATCTTCATGACCAAGATACTCACGATGGTGTGATCACTCACCTAGAGACAGACATCCTGGAATGTGAAGTCAAGTGGGCCTTAGAAAACATCAGTATGAACAAAGCTAGTGGAGGTGATGGAATTCCAGTTGAGCTATTTCAAATCCTGAAAGACGATGCTGTGAAAGTGCTGCACTCAATATGCCAGCAAATTTGGAAAACTCAGCAGTGGTCACAGGACTGGAAAAGGTCAGTTTTCATTCCAATCCCAAGGAAAGGCAATGCCAAAGAATGCTCAAACTACCGCACAATTCCACTCATCTCACACTCTAGTAAAGTAATGCTCAAAATTCTCCAAGCCAGGCTTCAGCAATATGTGAACCGTGAGCTTCCAGATGTTCAAGCGGGTTTTAGAAAAGGCAGAGGAACCAGAGATCAAATTGCCAACATCCACTGGATCATGGAAAAAGCAAGAGTTCCAGAAAAACATCTACTTCTGCTTTATTGACTATGCCAAAGGCTTTGACTGTGTGGATCACAATAAACTGTGGAAAATTCTTCAAGAGATGGGAATCCCAGACCACCTGACCTTCCTCTTGAGAAACCTATATGCAGGTCAAGAAGCAACAGTTAGAACTGGACACGGAACAACAGACTGGTTCCAAATAGGAAAAGGAGTACGTCAAGGCTGTATATTGTCATCCTGTTTATTTAACTTATATGCAGAGTACATCATGAGAAATGCCGGGCTGGAAGAAACACAAGCTGGAATCAAGATTGCCGGGAGAAATATTAATGACCTCAGATATGCAGATGACACCACCCTTATGGCAGAAAGTGAAGAGGAACTAAAAAGCCTCTTGATGAAAGTGAAAGAGAAGAGTGAAAAAGTTAGCTTAAAGCTCAACATTCAGAAAACTAAGATCATGGCATCTGGTCCCATCACTTCATGGGAAATAGATGGGGAAACAGTGGAAACAGTGTCAGAGTTTACTTTTTGGAGCTCCAAAATCACTGCAGATGGTGACTGCAGCCATGAAATTAAAAGACGCTTACCCCTTGGAAAAAAAGTTATGACCAACTTAGACAGCATATTAAAAAGCAGAGACATTACTTTTCCAACAAAGGTCTAGTCAAGGCTATGGTTTTCCCAGTAGTCATGTATGGATGTGAGAGTTGGACTGTGAAGAAAGCTGAGCACTGAAGAATTGATGCTTTTGAACTGTGGTGTTGGAGAAGACTCTTGAGAGTCCCTTGGACTGCAAGGAGATCCAACCAGGCCATTCTAAAGGAGGTCAGCCCTGGGTGTTCTTTGGAAGGACTGATGCTGAATCTGAAACTCCAATTCTTTGGCCACCTCATGTGAAGAGTTGACTCACTGGAAAAGACTCTGATGCTGGGAGGGATTGGGGGCAGGAGGAGAAGGGGATGACAGAGGTTGAGATGGCTGGATGGCATCACTGATTCAATGGACGTGAGTTTGAGTGAACTCCGGGAGTTGTTGATAGACAGGGAGGCCTGGTGTGTTGCAATTCATGGGGTCGCAAAGAGTCGGACACGACTGAGCAACTGAACTGAAGACAAATCAAAAATCTCTAGAGTATAACTATTCCGTTATTAAAGACTCACATGGACTTGCACACACACACAAAAGTATTTAGACAAACAGAAAAAATTAATAACTACTAATCTTCATCTTCATTTTGAGAGTGTGGAAATTGGACAACCAGAATCAAAGGTGAGAAAGAGACTGCTCATTGTATACCATTTATGATTCTTGAACCATTTCATTGTATTAAAAATACTTTATTTATTATAGTCCTGTCTCGCTAAGAATTTTTTTTCCCAAGAAAATGAAATTCATTAAAGACTAGAGTCAAGTTCTTTAGTCTAATGACAAACAGCGTTGGACTTCAGATTTAAAAGACCAGATTTTGGCACAGCCATGACAGTTATTAGACAGTTATTAAAAATTGTTACACAATTTCTCTGAGCTTTATTTTCCTCATCTATAAAATGGAAGTAATGTCTATCTCCCTGCCAAAATTATTGAGGTTGAGAAAGAAATAGTATCTACAAAGCACCCAGCACAGTGCCTAAAGTTGCAAAATAAAGGAAAATATTATCCTTGTCATCTTCAGGAGAGAAAAATACAATTGCTGGATACGATTATAAAAGAAAAATAATTGGAAATCACCATGAACCATAAATTGACTAGGCAGCAGTGATATTACGGAGTCAACATATTAAAACAGAAAAGTAATCCTACTGTGCTTAAAGTATTAGTCCAGGTTTAGGCTCTGTTTTTCGTCTGTTTGCCTAAGGTTAGAGTCACAGGAAAAAGGCACAACGTTGACTAAGAGATCACAGAATGGTCTCTCTGTCCCACTGAGTGACAGCTGCCACAGGCATGATCCCAGCGCAAAGGTGCACCAAGGCTTTTCTCTCAGCACCGGCCACCAAATCCTGGCCCCGTGGAGTGCTGTAGGCCCTGGGTTTTAGAGGAGAAGGTAGGTGTTTAAAGATCAAAGACAGGCTTATGTTAAATGAATTATATCTCAATAAAAAGAGAAGAAACAATAGAAAAGTAACATTTAAGTGAATATGAAATGGTGCACATCTACATATGTAAAACAGTTGCAAATCTTTACTTTTTAAAAATCTTAATAAAAATGTTCAGGTACACTGGAATACTAACAATATCTGTTCATACTTCTTTGTCTAAAGAGGACTGAAAAAGAAATTGTGAATGCAGGTGAACAATATGGATTTTCATTAACTTAAAAGAATAACAATTTTCTATAATGTGGACTAAAACAGGCTTAACAAGTGAGGCCAGGATTTGACCAGGAGAGGGAGTGTGGAACAAACCTAGAGACACTTAAAAGTAGCACAGGTCTGTGCAAAAAGGGATTTAATTACTCACCAGACCAGAAACAGAAGACTGGAATAGATAAAGCCTTAATAAGAGTGTCCTTCTCTTCTATACAGGGCTTCCCTGGTGGCTCAGAGGGTAAAGCGTCTGCCTGCAATGCAGGCGACCTGGGTTGGATCCCTCGGTCAGGAAGATCCCCTGGAGAAGGAAATGGCAACCCACTCCAGTACTCTTGCCTGGAAAATCCCATCGACAGAGAAACCTGGTAGACTACATTCCATGGGATCGCAAAGAGTCGGACAGGACTGAGCGACTTCACTTTCACTTTCACTTTCTGTTCTATACATCTATAAAGAATCTAATCAAGAGTTAAAAGCCTTGGTAGTGGTTAATTATCACCGAAAGACAACCATTCTCTGTATCCATGTTATTAAGAAGACAATGATAGAAGCACAAGATCTAATTCCTATTAACTTCCAATCAAAAGCTTTTAAGAAACCAGTTTACTTCAATTTACTATTGATTTACTGTTTTCCTGTAAATCTGAAATACTGTTATTAACTCCCAAGTTCAGCACAAAGATGATAAATTACTGTTAATAAAATCAAAGTGGCAGCAATAGAGTGTAGGCAAATGTAAACTCTATTTGTCAAACAGACAAAACCTGAATCTAAGTCCTACATCCACTCCCTGTGTAATGAGGGGGAAGTTAATTAACCTCCATAATTTCTATTTCTTCACTTACAAAATGAGTACTATAAGATTATCATCAAGGAAATGTAAATCAAAACCACAATGAAATAGCACTTCATAACCACTCCTGTGTTAGTCTCTCAGTCATGTCTGACTCTTTGCGACCCCGTGGACTCCCCATCAGGCTTATCACCCCATCAAGTTGCTCTGTCCGTGGAATTCGCCATGCAAGAATACTAGAGTGGGTTGCCGTTCCCTTCTCCAGGGGATCTTCGTGACCCAGGGATCAAACCTGGGTCTCCTGCATTGCAGGCAGATTCTTTACCATCTGAGCCACCAAGGAAGCCCATCACAACCACTAGTATGGTTGTAATAAAATGACAGGTAGTAACAAGTGTTGGCAAGTACATAGAGAAACTGGCACCTTCACACACTGCTAATGGGAATGTAAAATGATACAGTCCCTTTGGAAAAGTCTCACAGCTCCTCAAATGATCAAACACATGGTTACCATATGATCTAGCAATTTCACTCCCTAGGTTATCTACCCCCCAAAAATGAAAATCTATGTCCACACAAAAACTTGTACAGGAGTATTCACAACAGCATTATTCACAATAAACAAAATTTTCTTAAAAAAATTAAAACCCAAATGTTCAATAGATGAATGAAAAAATAAAATGAGGTAGCTTCATACAATGGAATATTATAAAGTGTCTGCCTGGAATTCGGGAGACCTGGGTTCGATCCCTGGGTCGGGAAGATCCCCTGGAGAAGGAAATGGCAACCCACTCCAATATTCTTGCCTGGAGAATCCCATGGACAGAGGAGCCTGGTGGGCTACAGTCCATGGGGTCGCAAAGAGTCAGACACGACTGAGCAACTTCAGTTCACTTTCTTTTTTGGAGTAATAAAAGTATTCTAAAATTGACTGTAGTATTGTATACACAACTCTGTAAACATACGAAAAGCCACTGAGTTGTGAACTTTAAATGAGTAAAATGTATGTATGTGAATTTTATCTCAATAAATCTATTTTAAAAAATAATCAGACTCTCACTGCATGACCCTTGGCAAGTTATCTTCTCTATATTTCAGTTAACTCTTGGATAAAATTAGACCAATAATAATAATACCTACTTCAAAGAGTTTGGGATAAAATCAAATGACTTAATACATGGCAAAGTACTCAGAATGGAGCCTGAACATAAGACTTGCTTAATAAACAACCACATGAAGCAGGGCTTTGTTGCCTATTTGGCCAGAGCCCGGAGAGCTTCAACCATTAGGCCTTCAACCAAGGCCACACATGTGGAAACAGCAAAACAAAACTATTTCAAAGTTATTGTGAGAAAAGAGTTGATCCACATAACTTCTTAAATAGAGCATGTGCTCAATAAATCTTAACTTCAGCTATAAATAGGACAACAACAATATATTATAAATTTTGATTTTTTAAGAGACAATACTCAAAATACTTTCTGCTTACTATATACTACTTCAAAGTGAAAATGAGTGAAACCTACTTAGTACTGCTTTATTAAAAGGTAATAAAGCTCACAGTGCTTTAAGTACGAACAAAGTACTTTATCCAAAAATACCAATTAATAAATGTATGACAGATCCTACCTCAGTCATACTTTCTCTAAATCTTTCTGTTGACTAAAATAGTTCTCCAAAGATGAATCTTGCCCTACTGTATAACTGCAGGAATTTGACTATTAAGTCTCTTTCTTGCTTTATTTCACCCATCCCTGGCTGCCAGGGGCATGCAAGAGACTCCAGCAGATAGCTTCCTATGGGCCAGCTCTGGCCTGTGACACCCCACACACTTCACCAGCTAGCAGGTCATAGCTACAATCTTCCCACCAGGCTGTGATCTCAGCCTTGAGTGCGGAGATCCATTTGGTTCATTCTTTGGGTGTCCCCTGCCTCACTCTCAGAAGTAGAAGCTGTTCTCAACATTTATTATGGCAATATTCCTTAGAGCCTCATTACTGCTTTCAGTAATTAAACACCTTTTACTAGTTAATAATTTCTGTACTAAGTTTCTCTTTATTTAAATTATCAGTGTGGCTTCTCTCTCCTAACTAGACCCTGACTCATACCCTGGTGCTTTCTTCTCACTACCACCTGCCCCCATTTTCTGGGGGTAGGGGCAGCAAAATTTTAAGGACTTTAGAGTTGCGACTAGTATTTGATGTTTTTCACCTAAGAGAACACAAATAGGTTTTAAACATCACCTGTCATAGTCTAATACAAAGGATCCTGTTTTTCTTACACGATAAATAAACAAATAGAAGTTTATTACTGCTGCTACTGCTAAGTCGCTTCAGTTGTGTCCGACTCTGTGCGACCCCATAGATGGCAGCCCACCAGGCTCCCCCGTCTCTGGGATTCTCCAGGCAAGAACACTGGAGTGGGTTGCCATTTCCTTCTCCAGTGCATGAAAGGGAAAGGTGAAAGTGAAGTCGCTCAGTCGTGTCTGACTCTTAGCGACCCCATGGACTGCAGCCCACCAGGCTCCTCTATCCATGGGATTTTCCAAGCAAGAGTACTGGAGTGGGGTGCCATTGCCTTCTCCAAGAAGTTTATTAGATTATGCTAATCTTTTAAAGAGATGAATGGCTGCTTTGATATTTTACTTTTTAATTCTTAGAAACTGAGAGAAGTTAAAATGTGTTTTATTTCATTGTTATCAACACTTCAGGTAGGGAATTCCCTGGCAGTCCAGTGGTTAGGATTCTACTTTCACAGCTCAGGGTGTGGGCCAATCCCTGGGGAGGGACCTACGATTCCACATGGCACACAGCATAACCAAAAAATTAAGGAAAAAAAAAAAAAGAAATAGACAGGAAACAGAGAACTGCATGGTACGGTAATATTTACCCTTGGATTTATTTATGAAAAGAATTATACTTCTGAAGAAATGCTTTAGTTCTAAGCCAAATACTCAAGTCAGAATCACCAATTTAAAATGAAATAATAAAAATATAAACAACAAAAATCTGTGATTCTAAACAATGTTTCTGTAATAAATCAAGAGGGTAAAATGATCTGTATTTGTATCAGAAGCATACATTCCTCACTGAACAGAAATTTCTTGACTGTCTACTACGTAGTAAACAATAGGTCAGGTGTGGAGGATGCAAAGACAAATAAATAAGCTAGGGTGTTATCTATTTCCTTGAATATGTGGAAAATACTCAGTTTCACCGCTGCTAAAGTGTTTTTAATTTTCCAATCCATGATCAGCTGAAAAAGATAATGCAGAAACACCTATGGTGGAAAAAACATCAAAAGTTCAACAACTGTTGCAATTTAAATATTAATGTGCTTAAAAAAAAAAGGCAAAGTATGAAAAAGGCCAAGCTTCCTTCCCTGGGTGAGCTCACGGCACAGCTGGAGGTACAAATATGTACCCCTTAAACTAAGACACACAACATAATCCCCTTAAACTAAGACACACAACATAATCCCCTTAAACTAAGACACACAGCACAATCCACTAATGCTGAAAGTGTTTGGATGCAAAGGAGACAGAGTAATAAATTCTGACTCAGGGAGGCTGAAAACACTTGGCTGGGTCTTGAAGAACGAGTAGTTCAGGCAGAGGAGACAAAAGTGCATTATGTACTAAAGCAAAGATTCAGGAGGAGAACTGGGAGTTTGGGGCAGGTTAAATTTATAGGTATGTTTGGAATATAGGGTCTGGACAGGCGTAGGAGAAAAGCCAACAGTAAACTGTGGCTTAAATTTTTCAAAAGGGAGATCATATATCCACTGAAAGCCTCAATACAGCAGCACACTACCATCAGGAGGACATTTACACCCTAATAGTATTCCTTCCTCCTCCCTCTTCACCAGCTGCTAAAGAGAAAATCCACCATGCAGTGCTGATGAATAAGATTCACACACACCTGAGCAAATAATAAGCTGAGTACTTACACATTAGATTTAGGGTGATCCTCAGTAAATATCACTCATGATTTAAAGGAACAGAACTCTCAGACATAGTACCCTGTCCCCACCCCCATTCAGAATCCAATTTGTGTTCTATATGGGCAAACTACAAGGGGAGGTAAAAGGCTATTAGAAATTTGGGGTCACAGTTTGTCATTCTATCAGAGCAGATGTTAAGAACTCTCTTATTTTAATGCAAATCAATTACCTATTTCAAGTTTTATGCTTTAGTCAAACAATTAGGATCAAGGAGGCTACAGCATACATTCAATATGCCTGCAGGCTAGTTTCTGCTGCATGATCAAACAGGGAACATAACCAAGAATCCCCAACAATGCCTGGATTTCTGCTGCTAGAACATTTAACAATACGTTATTAGTGGTATCTCTACTTTTGCAAACAAAACAACTAAGGCACTTGCTTGCATTTATGTAATGTCTTTGGTCTCCGGAAACTTAAGATGCTTCACCAGTTTTACCGTCTTTAACCCTTTATAGTTGGGAAGTACTATCACATTTTACTGGGCTTTGCTGGTGGCGCTAGTGGAAAGAACCTGCGTGCCAACGCAGATAGATGTAAAAGATGAGGGTTTGATTCCTGGGTCAGGAAGATCCCCTGGAGGAGGGCATGCCAACCCACTCCAATATTATTGCCTGGAGAATCCCATGGACTGTGGAGCCTGGCAAGCTACAGTTCATAAGGTTGCACAGAGCTGGACACGACTGAAGTGACTTAGGACACACACATCACATTTTACTAAAGTTAAAACCCAAGCACCTAAACAGAAAAAAATATGATGAATGTAGGCCTAGAATTCAGCCACTAACAAGATATTACTTATATTTCTCCATTATTCTAACAGGACCAGTGAGACTGACAAAGCCAAATGGGGTAAGCCCAGTAGGCACGGATCAGAATGAAGTGTGACAGTTGGGCTGAAGGGAGTAGGAACACACACAGGGACATCAAGAACCATGTGCTGGGGAATACAGCGTAAGGTGCCATATTCAAAAGTCAAGTCTTAGTTCTTACAGATCCCAGAACTTCCAGGCAATTGCAGTTCCCCACCATGGATTGTTGCAGGTCTAATTACACTGCACTATTTAACAGTATAAAGAAGGGGAAGAAAGGCTCCATGCTCACATGTGTTGCAGAAGCACTAGGTTAGTTAACTAGAACTAGTTGCTTTCCTGCAGGATTCCTTAGGACCTTTAACCACTAATGGACACTGGAAACTCAACAAGCAAAAAAGATTAGACAGATTTCCAACACTTATTTCAAGCAGGACTACGCTCCCCACCACAGTCCAGAAGAATACACTAACATCTACACCAGTGCCTGACAGAGTGGTAAAATTCAACGACAGGATTTAAACCCAAACACATATATCATCAGGATGTGAGATTTCTGGCAGTGACTTAAATCCCATATAACTGATTAAACTTTATGTTAAGAGAAACAGGGATAAAGTGGTTACCTTTCGGTGCTCGTCTCTGTAGCGCTCCTGCTGCACCATTTCTAAAAGGTTTACAGCCAACTGCTGCCTAGAGGGACCTTCTTCATCCACGGATATACAGTCTTCCAAGGCAGTAGAAGACAGTATCTGCAGAAGTGGCATCACTAGCAGCAACGAGGACTTTGGGATCTTCTGACTCTCAGCAGAAGAAAGGAGCTTCAGAGCTGGTCATCCAAACAACAATTCACAGTTTTCAAAATTAATACTGCAGTCAAACAAAATGCTGTTTTGTTTAAGAGAAATATGCAAAGAGCTTTCTTGCCCCTTTACAATTGGGTCATATATACAATTAAGATGATAAACCTGATCCTTTAAGAAATAAAAAGAACATAAAAATTGACTCAGCAAAAATAAGCTATTAATGCACAGAACTTTTTAGTTTTTACTTGAGGATGCTCTTAGAGAAAATTCATATCATAAAGTAAAATCAACTTTTTTTTTTTTCAGGTCAATATGAATTTCTTTAAAATTCAACTCAACTTTTGTTCTTATACCCTGTCAGATCCTCTGCCCTCACAAACTGAGCCAAGAGACCAGAGTTCCTGATCTACGGATAACAAAATCAACACATGCACTACTCTTTCAAGCCCAGCTGAGAATTGTATCAAGCGATGCAAAAGTAAACAAGGTGAAGCACGGATGACCTTCAGCAGTAATTACCAAGAAGCAAATCAGCAAATTCTCAAAGTCCATTCCCCATGGAATACAACCCATGTTTATAAAAGATTTTTTTTAACATGGAAACAAACACACACGCAGAATAATTTACTTATATGTGTAGTCTCCCTTAGACTATGAACAGGATGAATTAAAGAATAAACTTTCTTCACAGTTATTGAATGAATGCTGATTTACTGAAAAAGGTTATTTTTACAAATAACCTCCTTCAGAGTGAGATTATTAATCAACTTAACTTCCCCACTACACCAAAAAAAACTACAGTGAACGTTAAATCATGTCAATGAATTGCTAGTATTGTATTTTAAATCACCTGGAAGTCAAACCTGAATGTGGTATGAAATACAGACACTTGTTACTCCAACACTACAAATTTACTTTTTTTGCCTAAATATTAGTCTTAATTCATAATTGTCAGTTATTACAATAATATAATACCTTTAACAGATACTGAAAGAGAAACTCCCCAGGTCGGTAGGTGCCCAATATGGTACTGGAGATCAGTGGAGAAAATAACTCCAGAAAGAATGAAGGGATGGAGCCAAAGCAAAACAATACCCAGTTGTGGATGTGACTGGTGATAGAAGCAAGGTCTGATGCTATAAAGAGCAATATTGCATAGGAACCTGGAATGTTAGGTCCATGAACCAAAGCAGATTGGAAGAGGTCAAACAGGAGATGGCAAGAGTGAATGTTGACATTCTAGGAATCAGCAAACTAAAATGGACTGGAATGGGTGAATTTAACTCAGATGACCATTATATCTACTACTGCAGGCAGGAATCCCTTAGAAGAAATGGAGTGGCCATCATGGTCAACAAAAGAGTCCGAAATGCAGTACTTGGGTGCAAGCTCAAAAATGACAGAATGATCTCTGTTCGTTTCCAAGGCAAACCATTCAATATCACAGTAATCCAAGTCTATGCCCCAACCAGTAACACTGAAGAAGCTGAAGTTGAATGGTTCTATGAAAACCTACATGACCTTTTAGAACTAACACCAAAAAAAGATGTCCTTTTCATTATAGGGGACTGGAATGCAAAAATAGGAAGTCAAGAAACACCTGGAGTAACAGGCAAATTTGACCTTGGAATATGGAATGAAGCAGGGCAAACGCTAATAGAGTTTTGCCAAGAGAACACACTGGTCATAGCAAACACCCTCTTCCAGCAACACAAGAGAAGACTCTACACATGGACATCACCAGATGGTCAACACTGAAATCAGATTGATTATATGCTTTGCAGCCAAAGATGGAGAAGCTCTATACAGTCAGCAAAAACAAGACCAGGAGCTGACTATGGCTCAGACCATGAACTCCTTATTGCCAAATTCAGACTGAAATTGAAGAAAGTAGGGAAAACCACTAGACCATTCAGGTATGACCTAAATCAAATCCCTTATGATTGCACAGTAGAAGTGAGAAATAGATTTAAGGGCCTAGATCTGATAGATAGAGTGCCTGATGAACTATGGACTGAGGTTTGTGACATTGTACAGGAGACAGGGATCAAGACCATCCTCATGGAAAAGAAATGCAAAAAAGCAAAATGGCTATCTGGGGAGGCCTTACAAATAGCTTTGAAAAGAAGAGAAGTGAAAAGCAAAGGAGAAAAGGAAAGATATAAGCATCTGAATGCAGAGTTCCAAAGAATAACAAGAAGAGATAAGAAAACCTTCTTCAGCGATCAATACAAAGAAATACAGGAAAACAATAGAATAGGAAAGACTAGACATCCCTTCAAGAATATTAGAGATACCAAGGGTACATTTCATGCAAAGATGGGCTTGATAAAGGACAGAAAAGGTATGGACCTAACAGAAGCAGAAGATATTAAGAAGAGGTGGCAAGAATACACAGAAGAACTGTACAAAAAAGATCTTCACAACCAAGATAATCATGATGGTGTGATCACTCACCTAGAGCCAGACATCCTGGAATGTGAAGTCAAGTGGGCCTAAGAAAGCATCACTATGAACAAAGCTAGTGGAGGTGATGCAATTCCAGTTGAGCTATTCCAAATCCTGAAAGATGATGCTGTGAAAGTGCTGCACTCAATATGCCATCAAAATTGGAAAACTCAGCAGTGGCCACAGGACTGGGAAAGATCAGTTTTCATTCCAATCCCAAGGAAAGGCAATGCCAAAGAATGCTCAAACTACCGCACAATTCCACTCATCTCACATGCTAGTAAAGTAATGCTCAAAATTCTCCAAGCCAGGCTTCAGCAATACGTGAACCGTGCACTTTCAGATGTTCAAGCTGGTTTTAGAAAAGGCAGAGGAGCCAGAGATCAAATTGCCAACATCCACTGGATCATGGAAAAAAGAAGACAGTTCCAGAAAAACATCTATTTCTGCTTTATTGACTCTGCTTTATTGACTATGGATCACAATAAGCTGTGGAAAATTCTGAAAAAGATGGGAATACCAGACCACCTGACCTGCCTCTTGAGAAACCTGTATGCAGGTCAGGAAGCAACAGTTAGAACTGGACATGGAACAACAGACTGGTTCCAAATAGGAAAAGGAGTACGTCAAGGCTGTATATTGTCATCCTGTTTATTTAACTTATATGCAGAGTACATCATGAGAAATGCCGGGCTGGAAGAAGCACAAGCTGAAATCAAGATTGCTGGGAGAAATATTAATGACCTCAGATATGCAGATGACACCACCCTTATGGCAGAAAGTGAAGAGGAACTAAAAAGCCTCTTGATGAAAGTGAAAGAGGAGAGTGAAAAGGTTGGCTTAAAGCTCAACATTCAGAAAATGAAGATCATGGCATCTACTCCCATCACTTCATGGGAAATAGATGGGGGAACAGTGGAAACAGTGGCAGACTCTACTTTTTTGGGCTCCAAAATCACTGCAGATGGTGATTGCAGCCATGAAATTAAAAGACGCTTACTCCTTGGAAGGAAAGTTATGACCAACCTAGATAGCATATTAAAAAGCAGAGACATTACTTTGCCAACAAAGGTCTAGTCAAGGCTATGGTTTTTCCTGTGGTCATGTATGGATGTGAGAGTTGGACTATGAAGAAAGCTGAGCGCCGAAGAATTGATGCTTTTGAGCTGTGGTGTTGGAGAAGACTCTTGAGAGTCCCTTGGACTGCAAAGAGATCCAACCAGTCCATTCTGAAGGAGATCAGCCCTGGGATTTCTTTGGAAGGAATGATGCTAAAGCTGAAACTCCAGTACTTTGGCCACCTCATGCGAAGAGTTGACTCATTGGAAAAGACTCTGATGCTGGGAGGGATTGGGGGCAAGAGGAGAAGGGGACGACAGAGAATGAGATGGCTGGATGGCATCACTGACTCGATGGACGTGAGTCTGAGTGAACTCCGGGAGTTGGTGATGGACAGGGAGGCCTGGCGTGCTGCAATTTTTGGGGTCGCAAAGAGTCGGACACGACTGAGAGTCTGAACTGAACTGAATATCTTTAACAAAATATGAAATTCATGTAATACAAATATTTCTATATTCTGTACTATGGCTCTTGCAGGCATTTTTACAAATTGCTATTTACAATCATGGCCAGTGTTAGTAATTAAGAAGCATAACATTGTATTATGCACACTCAGTCACTTCAGTCGTGTCTGACTCTCTGCAATCACATGGACTGTAGCCTGCCAGGCTGCTCTGTCCAAGGGATTCTCCATGCAAGAACACTGGAATGAAAAAAAAAAAAAAAAAAAAAGAACACTGGAATGGGTTGCCATGCCCTCCTCCAGGGGATATTCCCAACCCAGGGATTGAATCTGCATCTTTTGTGTCTCCTGTATTGCAGGTAGATTCTTTACCACTGAGCCACCAGAGAAGCCCCAACATTGTATTAGTGCTGTGTATTTTTAAAACTTGAAATAATCAATATTCTCCCCGCTATCCTATTGCTTTGAGCATTCTTTCCCAATATACGAAACAATAGATTTTTATTTACATTTCAACATTATATACTAGCTCAATAGTTTTCAGTATGGTTTATTCACTCTATCAAAGGTAACTTCAAATCAGAGACACTGGTTTACAAAAGGAAAACTTGGCTCTTCTCCAACAAAAGTACTGGAGTGTTTGATCCTGTATTATCCTATCATACATGAGCTATAATTGAAGGACTGGAGCCTCAGAATTAGGAATGCAGATTCTGTAGGGCATCAAAAAATTTTTTCTGGTCCAAAAACAAAAACCATGTATACGAAATATCCAGAAGAGACAAATTTAGAGACAGAATGCACTTTAGTGTTTTTCTGGGACCGAGGGTGGGAATGAGGATTAACTATAAATGGGTGCAAGAAATTTGGGGGAGAGGGATTGATGCAAAATGTTCTAAAACTAGACTGTGGAGCTGGCGGCACAACTCTGTAAATTTACTTTTGAAAAATTTATTTATTTTTGGCTGCGCTGGGTCTTTGTTGCTGTGTGGGCTTGTCTCTGGTCGCAGTGAGTGAGGGCTACTGTCCAGTCGCAGTGCACGGGCTTCTCACTGACGTGGCTTCTCCTGTTGTGGAGCACAGGCTCCAGTCATGAGAGCTTCAGTGGTCGCAGCACACAGGCTCATTAGCTGTGGCCCCTAGAGCTTGCAGGCTTCAGCAGTTGTAGCGCATGGGGTCATTACTTGTGGTGCAAGGCTTAGTTTCTGCATGGCATGTGGAATCTTCCCAGACCAGGGATCAAACCCGTGTCCCCTTCTTTTCCAATGTACAACCAGGGAAGTCCCATAAATTTACTTTTAAATGCTATTGTACATTTAAAAACAGTGAGCTCTATGGTAAATAAATTTGCCTCAGTAAAGCTGCTTTTTAAAAATAATAAAACTATGATTGTCATAAGTAACAGGATTGGAAAATTATACCTATAGGAGGATGCCATGTATACTCTTTAAGGAGAGGAGGCAAAAACAGTTTAGTAAGAGACTAGGGAGGAAGGTACAAAGAGAAGAGGGCCAATAAGCAAAAGCAGGGTAGGAATCAAAGCCCTTAAAAGAGCCCAGGGTCCCTTCCATATGCTAAAGCTATTTCTAAGACACTGTAAATGAAAGAGTAATTCATCCTCAAAATCATGGATTAAAATGCCCAGAAGGAGTTACACAATCAGTATTTACCTCAATCATGTTTTAAAAATGAAAGTGGGAATGAATCAACGAATCATGGCATCATAACATACACATCACAAATTAGACAACATCCTACATTACTGCATGTATTATACTGGACCAAGTAAAGCGAGGCAATACTAATGTAAAAGCCACAATTTAAAGGTATGACTTGTTTGTTGATCTGCAAACTTGATTCTTTCCCACGTTATTCTTTCTTTAATTAATTTATTTATTTTAATTGGAGTCTAATTACTTTACAATAATGTAGTGGTTTTCGCCATACACTGACATGAATCAGTCATGGGTGTACAAGTGTCCCCCATCCCGAACCCCCCTCCCACATCCCTCCCCATCCCATCCCTCAGGGTTGTCCCAGTGCACCGGCTTTGAGTGCCCTGTTTCATGCATCAACCTTGGACTGTTGATCTATTTCACATATGATAATATACATGTTTCAATGGTTTTCTCAAATCATCCCACCCTCACCTTCTCCCACAGAGTCCAAAAGCCTGTTCTTTACATCTATCTCTTTTTCGCTCTTGCATATAGGGTCATTGTTACCATCTTTCTAAATTCCACATATAGGCATTAATATACTGAATCGGTGTTTTTCTTACTGACTTACTTCACTCTGTACAATAGGCTTCAATTTCATCCACCTCATTAGAACTGATTCAAATGTGTTCTTTTTAATACCTGAGTAATATTCCATTGTGTATATGTACCACAACTTTCTTATCCATTCGTCTGCCAATGGACATCTAAGTTGCTTCCATGTCCTAGCTATTGTAAACAGTGCTGCGATGAACACTGGGGTCTCTTTCAACTCTGGTTTCCTCGGCATGTATGCCTAGCAGTGGGATTATTGGGTCATAAGGCAGTTCTATTTCCAGGTTTTTAATGAATCTCCACATTGTGCTTCATAGTGGCTGCACTAGTTTGCATTCCCACCAATGGTATAAGAGGGTTCCCTTTTCTCCACACCCTCTCCAGCATTTATTGTTTGTAGACTTTTTCATAGCAGCTGTTCTGACTGGCATGAGATGGTACCTCATTGTCCCACATTACTCTTAAACAGAACATTTTTTGCCTCCCTTTAGCCCCATTCCTTACTTTTTTTTAAGTCAATACTGGACAGTCAAAAGAATGTTATCTTCATTTGTATTAGGTAGGTTAACAAAATAATCATAAATTATTCAATGTGGCACCAGTTTTGAATAGTAAAGGTGTATAGAGTTTTAAAAGTAAATTCAAATGCTAAATACTTATTCTGCTTCAAGGGTTTTATGCTATTGATTCTGTTTGCTGTACAACTGAATGAGCTGACACACCCTTCAAAATATTTACCAATGTCACTGCTATATAATTTAGAACATAATGTCCTAACGAACAGCTGAGATATTTGGTAAATTATGGTATATGGAATCTTGCACAAAACACCTTGATAAGAAAAAGAAAGCTCTATTTGATAATGACTAAACGGAAAAATTCCAGAACGGACATTCACAACATATAGGACTTTACAGCACAGTACAATACGTAGATCAAGTGACACCTGCCAATACTCATGTTAACTTACGTTACTCTTGTGAGCGTATTTTTATTTACCTAGACTTAAGATTGGCTTCTGTTGACTTGCTGGAGTCTGTAGAAGTAGTAAAGCTATTCCAATTATGACCGGTTCAACAGGAAAATCCTAAAGGAAAAGAAGAAAAGCAAAGAGCTGAAGAAGTTTCCAAGACCCATTGATTTATAATTTGTATCTAGGAAAAGTACATTTAACATGAAATATTGTAAACCTATTGTACAAAATTACTCACAGTAAGCCTGTTCTATTTAAGGAAGAGTTGTTGAATGCCACAGCAGTCACAAGTAAACTCAAAATGTTATCATATCTGGCCAAAGAGCAATAAGTTATAAACCATATTAATTCAGAGGGAAAACCTGCAGTCTTCAAAACAGTCAATCTTTGCAAACCAATAAAAAATACCTGAAATACTTAAGAATATTTCATTTCTGGAAAGTAGCTGAATTGTCTACTTAGGTAATACAGACATCGCTCATCTATACAACTTACATAATAAATTACACTTAACAAATTTTGATAAATCATGTTATTATAATAAAAGAAACATTAGTACCAGAGAAGCAGAGATTATTTTTAAATTACAGTAACTTACTAAGTATATGTAAATATAGTAAAGCAATAACCATAGAAACTTAAGGTCATTAATTTCACCAAGTATATAAATGAAATTTAAAAAAAAGATAAAAAGCACATGTACATTAAATTCTAATAAGGAAAATACAAGTGGCATAAGATGTCATTTGAAGTTTCTAAATAAAGAAAACAATAATGTTTTATGGAACTAAAGAAGGTCCAACACCCTCTGCTAAAATCACTTCATTCTGAAATTTACAGAAGTGTCTACAATTCTGTCGGAGAAGGCAATGGTAACCCACTCCAGTACTCTTGCCTGGAAAATCCCATGGACGGAGGAGCCTGGTGGGCTGCAGTCCATGGGGTCGCTAAGAGTTGGGTACAGCTGAGTGACTTTACTTTGACTTTTCACTTTCATGCATTGGAGAAGGAAATGGCAATCCACTCCAGTATTCTTGCCTGGAGAATCCCAGGGATGGGGGAGCCTAGTGGGCTGCCATCTATGGGGTCGCACAGAGTCGGACACGACTGAAGTAACTTAGCAGCAGCTACAATTCTGTAACAAATTCTTCAGAATTCTACAATTCTACAAGCAGAAAATTTCCCATGAATCATGAGTATAGGCAAAAAATTAAAAAACGAAATGTGAGATAGAACTGTGTGTTAAAGAAACACTAGAGAGAAATCAACTTAGTCTGACACAACTAGAGTTATATTCCTGGAGATGCCATCAACTCTGGTACAAATTACTAAATGTATATCTACATCTTCAGCTTCTCTGGTGGCTCAGTGGTAAAAAGAATCCTCCTGCCAATGAAAGAAAGACTTTAACACACAGGCTATCATTGGAAAGGCCACCAAGTAGCTTCTCATGAGACTGACCTGTTGAGAACAAAGGGTGGAAGAGAAAGAGCTGGAGATCAAGACACCTAAAATAAGGAAAAGTAATGGCAGAGGATGAGACTAGATGACTTTAAATTGTTCATGATTCTGAGAGGTCACAAATTTTTTGTGTGATTAGAGGGCTTCCCTGGTGACTCAAATGGTAAAAGAATCTGTCTGCAATGTAGGGGACCCAGGTTCTGTCTCTGAGTTGGAAAGATCCCCTGAAGAAGGAATGGCTACCCATTCCAGTATTCTTGCCTGGAGAATCCCACGGACAGAGGAGCTTGGTGGGTCCTTGGGGTCCCAAAGAGTCAGACACGACTGAGTTACTAACACTTCACTTCCACTGCTTTAATGAACACCTGAGAATGGTACCATTTAATGAGGTCTTTCAATAAAAGCCTGTGCTGGACATCTCATGAACACCTTCAAATACTACAGCTATCGCTATAGTGACTCATACTGCCTGCCCCAGGCCACTGAGAGATCCAGAAGTACAGGGAAGTTAAAGTCCCATAGGCCACGCCTTGACAAGTTGTTAAGAGAAGTCCAGGGATAAACACTTCCGTCTTTATTCTGGATCCTTCTGGCAGGTTCTGAAACATCTTCCATAACACTTCTTAGCATATTCCATTAGATGAGCAACTGGCTCCTTACAGTAGTGGCCAACTTGATAATACTCGTACTGCCTCTCCTACCTTTAGTATTTCACTCTTTCTGTCTCTCTCCCACTTGCTTCCTGAGATCACAGCCACAGATGGACTCCTGATGATAAGCTTTTGCCTTTGTGGAAACCCAGGTTTTGTTTTTGCCTTTAGGGATATTCAGGGTCTACTTTTTGAGGAACCAAGGCTAATTCAAGAGCCTAACTGGAGAAAAGAAGTAAAGAAACCTTTATATTGGACCACAGATATCACTGGAGCCTTGATGACAATAAACACCTGGAGTCCTTTCGCCTCAATCAAATGAAACATAGCAGTGAGCATCAGCCGTGTTCCAGGCAGGAAGTACATATGCTGGGCTCGGGGATGCTACTGTGAACAAGAGAGCATGAAAAAGTTTTTACATTGTTGTTGGATTTTTTTTTCTTATTGTTGTTTTGTTTGTTTAGTGAAAAACAAGGAAGGAGAAAGGCCACAGCAGAGGTAAGTATCTGCAGCAGACATAACAAAGACAACAGCCCAGCTCACACAATTCCCCAGTGTCACAGCTCTGCAACCTTCCCTGCCCTCCACTCAGAGTTGACTGACCCAAGCTGGGCCAATCAGACCATTCTTCCTAGGAATCTGAGAACTTAAACCTCAGTTTAACTTAAACCTCAGTTCTTCACACAGTGAAGAAAGGTAGGGGGGACATCTGATGGTAATGTGTTAGGGAACATAGGTTTCCAGCCTTACCAAAGCTGGGAGGTTTAGCACTCTTCACTTTGAAAGCTACCTAGTCTCCCCACAAACAATATTTTCTGTTAAGAGTACATATGCTTAGGGCTCTGTGCTTCCAATGCAGGGGGCATGGGTTCAATCACTGGTCAGGGAACTAAGGTCACACAAGTCGTGTGGTATAGCCAAAAAAAAAAAAAAAAGAGAGAAAAAGAATATATATTTTGCTTGAAATGGGAAACATCTTAGGTTATAATCATTCAAATAGGCTAAAAATAGTTCAGCTAAGACCAAATACATTGAAACTAATGTAGCCTAAGAAATACATCCATTTTCAGTGTGCAATGAAATAAATCCAATATAAGAACAGAAAAGGAATAAAGAGGAAAAGACAAGTTAATGTAATATTTGAATTGAACATTTAGCTAAATTTCCTGGGGGACAGGAAATTTCATAACATAAGTATTTTAACAGTTCTACATATTTTTAATTCCTTCTAGAATTTTTAAAATATTGGGCAGATGGAAGACACAGCATAAATAAGACCTTCTCCCACAGACACCATTTCATCATTCTCAATGAAAGTATTCTGTCATTCTACATTAAAACCAAAAATATTTTTAAAATCCGACTCGAGTCAAAAATATTTGACTCAATATTTGACTCAAAAATTGACTCAAAAATATGACTCAATATTTGACTCAAAATTTGACTCAAAAATTCACTCGAGACAATGTGAATTTTAATAAGGATATTATCCATAAGAAGTTGAAATGCATCAAATATGTTTAAATCTATAAGTTCAGAATACTTTCAGAAATTAGTAAGTAAAGGGAAAGAGTCAAGCATGTATTCTAACTTTTCTGTATAAACTCTACTACTGGACAACCAAATACTAAGTGGAACCAACTACTTCTTTTAAGAGAAGTAGTCCAGCTAACAAATGAAGAAGAACAGAATTAGAACATCATTTCTTTAATTCCTAATGAATTAATGGAACTAGGCACCAGCATCAACAAATACCAACATCATAAAAAAAGAGCAACACATATTATGTGCTTCTCGATGAAAGAACACATCATGCCTTGTAGTCTTGGAAACAAAAAAATAAAACAAAAATCTGAATCTGATCAGGCCTCTATAGCTAACAACCTATGAACAGGGAGACATGTCAAAGTGCACCAAGAGATTGCAATCAGCAGGTTTCAAGATTTACAAAACTCTATAGCTCACATAAGCCAGGTTTTCCTTCTTTTTTAAAACATGTAAACAATGTACAGATACACATGGAGTTGATAAAACTATAAACAAATGTAAAGAAGATATCACTATAGAAGTCAGGATAGTCAGGGCAAGGAGGAGGTTGTGATTAGGACTGCGCTAATTAGGACTAACCCTAGGAAACTTCTAGGGTTGCCAGAAAAGCTCTATTTCTGGATTTTTTATGCTTACAAGGTTGTTTACCTTCTATGCAAAAAAATATATATATATAATAATAATCAAATTATTTAAGGGTGCTAGTTTAAAAGGTAGATGTTTGGACCCAACCAGCCCAGCTAATTCAATATCTCTAGGGGTAGGACCTAGGCATTTGCAGTTTAAATAAAATCTGCCTAGTGATTTTGATGCACTCTAGTCTGAACAATTTGATTGGAATATAAACTTCACAGATCTTGTCTTTTTCACCTAACTGCCATAGCAAAGTACTTGCCATAAAAAACTGTCTCCTATTCACATGAATCTACACAAACAAGGAATATTATGGGTTTACCTGTTAAGTACATTACATATATGGTTAAGATAGGCAATTCCAAGTAATTTAACTATATAATATTATCTATATAGTATTTTCCACATATTATTTAGCTACAAATACTATTTATTCATATTTTATATGTATTTTATTAGTATAATATATATAAATATATTATCTATTATAGCTATTATCTAATAGGTATAACTATATAAAATTGATATAAAAATCTGAAAAAGTATGATTATTTTATTATATTAACTACATAATTTGTAACATCTAAGTAAGTGCTCAGTTGTGTCCAACTCTTTGCAACCCCATAGGCTGTAGCCCACCTAGCTCCTCTGCCCATGGAATTTTCCAGGCAAGAATACTGGAGTGGGGTGCCATTTCTTACTCCAGGAGATCTTCCCAATCCAGGGACCAAACCCATGCCTCTTATATCTCCTGCATTGGCAGGTGGATTCTCTACACTGTGCCACTTGGGATATGGTAATAATGTATCAGTTCAGTTCAGTCACTCAGTCGTGTCCAACTCTTGGCCACCCCATGAATCGCAGCACGCCAGGCCTTCCTGTCCATCACCAACTCCCGGAGTTCACTCAGACTCACGTCCATCAAGTCAGTGATGCCATCCAGCCATCTCATCCTCTGTCGTCCCCTTCTCCTCCTGCCCCCAATCCGTCCTAGCATCAAAGTCTTTTCCAATGAGTCAACTCTTCACATGACGTGGCCAAAGAATTGGAGTTTCAGCTTTAGCATCATTCCTTCCAAAGAAATCCCAGGGCTGATCTCCTTCAGAATGGACTGGTTGAATCTCCTTGCAGTCCAAGGGACTCTCAAGAGTCTTCTCCAACACCACAGTTCAAAAGCATCAATTCTTCGGTGCTCAGCCTTCTTCACAGTCCAACTCTCACATCCATACATGACCACTGGAAAAACCATAGCCTTGACTAGATGGACCTTTGCTGGCAAAGTAATGTCTCTGCTTTTGAATATGCTATCTAGCTTTGTCATAACTTTCCTTCCAAGAAGTAAGCGTCTTTTAATTTCATGGCTGCCGTCACCATCTGCAGTGATTTTGGAGCCCCAAAAAATAAAGTCTGACACTGTTTCTACTGTTTCCCTATCTATTACCCATGAAGTGATGGGACCTGATGCCATGATCTTCATTTTCTGAATGTTGAGCTTTAAGCCAGCTTTTTCACTCTCCACTTTCACTTTCATCAAGAGGCTCTTTAGTTCCTCTTCACTTTCTGCCATAAGGGTGGTGTCATCTGCATATCTGAGGTTATTGATATTTCTCCCGGCAATCTTGATTCCAGCTTGTGTTTCTTCCAGTCCAGCGTTTCTCATGATGTACTCTGCATACAAGTTAAATAAGCAGGGTGACAATATACAGCCTTGAAGTACTCTTTTTCCTATTTGGAACCAGTCTGTTGTTCCATGTCCAGTTCTAACTGTTGCTTCCTGACCTGCATACAGATTTCTCGGGAGGCAGCTCAGGTGGTCTGGTATTCCCATCTCTTTCAGAATTTTCCACAGTTTCTTGTGATCCACACAGTCAAAGGCTTTGGCATAGTCAATAAAGCAGAAATAGATGTTTTTCTGGAACTCTCTTGCTTTTTCCATGATCCAGCAGATGTTGGCAATTTGATCTCTGGTTCCTCTGCCTTTTCTAAAACCAGCTTGAACATCAGGAACTACACAATCAGAACAACAATTGAATCAACAGATGCAGAATTGGAGAGCCAACTGTAAATTATACGTGTATTTTCCACCTCTCAGAGAGTTGGCACCCCTAATTCCCATGTTGTTCAAGGGTCAAATGAATTCTTCCATTGTTTTTCAGTCATTCAGTTGTGTCTGAATTTTTGTTACCTTATGAACTGTAGCATGCCAGTCTTCCCTGTCCTTCACTATCTCCGGAGTTTGCTCAAATTTATATCCAATGAGTCAGTGATGCCATCCAACCATCTCGTCCTCTGTAGTCCCCTTCTCTTCCTCCCTCAATCTTTCTGTGCATCAGGGTCTTTTCCAATGAGTCAGCTCTTTGCACCACATGGCCAAATTATTGGAGCTTCAGCATCAGTCCTTCCAATAAATATTCAGGATTGATTTCCTCTAGGATTGACTGGTTTTATCTCCTTGCAGTCCAAGGGACTCTCAAGAGTTTTCTCCAACATCACAAAAAGCATCAATTCTTTGGCACTCAGCCTTCTTTATAGTCCAACTCTCACATCCATACATGACCAGTGGAAAAACCATAGCTTTGACTCGATGGACCTTTGTCAGCAAAGTAACATCTCTGCTTTTTAATATGCTGTCTAGGTTTGTCATAGCTTTTCTTCCAAGAAGCAAGCGTCTTTTAATTTCATTTCCTTGGAGCCCCAAAAAATAAAGTCTCTCACTCTTTCCATTGCTTCCCCCACTATTTCCCGTGAAGTAATGGAACTGGATGCCATGATCTTCATTTTTGAATGTTGAGCTTTAAGCCAGCTTTTTCACTCTCCTCTTTCACTTTCATCAAGAGGCTTTTTAGTTCTTCTTCGCTTTCTGCCATAAGGGTGGTGTCATCTGCATATCTGAGGTTATTGATATTTCCCCCGGCAATCTTGATTTCAACTTGTGCTTCATCCAGCCCAGCATTTCTCATGATGTACTCTCCATATAAGTTAAATAAGCAGGGTGACAATATACAACCTTGATGTACTCCTTTCCCAATTTAGAGCCAGTCCATTGTTCCATGTCCAGTTCTAACAGCTGCTTCTTGACCTGCATACAGGTTTCTTAGGAGGCAGGTCAGGTGGTCTGGTATTCCCATCTCTTAAAGAATTTTCCACAGTGGTTGTAATCCACACAGTCAAAGGCTTTAGCGTAGTCAGTCAGTGAAACAAAATCTTTCTTTCTGGAATTCTCTTGCTTTTTCTATGATCCAACAGATGTTGGCATTTTGATGTCTGGTTCCTCTGCATTTTCTGAATCCAACCTGTACACCTGGAAGTTGTTGGTTCACATACTGTTGAAGCCTCGCTTGGAGTATTTTGAGCATTACATAGGGTGTAGCACGTAAGTGTTGAATATTTGTGTCCTACATGAGTAAATGAAAAACTATCACTGTGGTAGACCCTTAACTGATGCTCCAAACAGTATGTAATGACTCGTTTTTATAATAAATGATAATAGCAGCATTATATTACTGGGCTTCCCTGGTGGCTCAGATGATAAAGAATCTGCCTGCTATGTGGGAGACCCAAGTTCAATCCCTGGTCGGGAAGATCCCCTGGAGAAGGGAATTGCTACCCACTCTAGGTTTCTTGCCTGGAAAATTCCATAGAAAGAGGAGCCCAGCAAACTACAGTCCATGGGGTCACAAAAGTATGATCTAATAGTATTAGATAAAAAAAGCCTTTGATATGCAATAAAGTAAAAGAGTATACTCACCTTGCTACTAAAAGACCAGTGTAAGTGATAACTGATATTAAAACTTCTTACTATCCTTACCTCCTTTAGAAGTTCAACACTGTGCTCTAAAAGGTGAATTAAAGATGAGCATTCCCCAGTTATGTTTAAGCTGACTTCACAGACAGATAGCAGCTGAAGGGTCAGCTGGGTAAGCTGAATTTTCCAGAAAACAGGATAACGCAAAAGGTTTAAGTATACTTCTTCAATAAACAGCATCACTTCTGTTGTCTGTATCAAATCTTTGATCTGAGAAACAATCATTATAGGATATTAAAATAAATACACAAACCAAAGGATAATTTAACTTATACAAGAAGCTTACCAATAAATTATTTTTTCTCTAAACCTATAAAGACTTAAAAGAAATGAAGAAATTTATGTAACTCAAAGACAGTTAAACCATACAACTCTGCCTTCTCCTATTGTCACTAACCGAAACACAATTTGCTACTGTTTTTGTTACTGCTGGCTGGCACAAATTCTTCTCATTTATTTTTCTAACTACTCCCTGTGCAGATTTTAAAAGACAAATTACATGACAGTACCACATGTTGAAGTAAATAAATTAAAGTTGGTTTTGAATCCTTCAAATGAACTTGCCTTTCTATAATTCCAACATAGTTACCTGCAAGAAAAGCGTTAGTATGTTATTCTAATGCACTGCTAAGCCCTCCATCTGCAAGAAATTTGTTCAGACAACCTTAACTGAGAGCAGCATTTCCAAACATGGCAGATGCAGTGAAAGACCATATTCAAATAGTAGAGTGTCTTCTCAACTGGCTAATGTATTAGAGAGGAAGGACTTGAATGCTCTTGAAAATCCCAATTCAATTCAAACCCAGCTGTTCTGATCAAAATTCTGGAGTTAGTACTAAGGATATGGTCCTACTCACAGACACACTGGCATTTCCCAGAGATTACAAACAATGAACCATCTGCTTCAATCAGGAGCCTTGTGTCTGTTAAATTCATCAAGAGGAAAGCCTACAGTTGGCCAGCTGTACCTTTCACCCAGCCGTTACCACCATAGTAACCCCAAAAGACTGTAAGTTATACACAGAAAAATTAATTTCTAACAAATAAAAAGAAAAAAGCTATTAAAAGATCAAGGGGGAGGAGACAGCAGAAAATACTAAGTTATTAAGAAAATATGTGAACAGTTCAGTAGCCAAATTATTTTACTCCTTTGCAAACATATAAAGGAGTATATTTGCAAAGGCAAAAGGCCACCAAGAATTGAAAGGGATTTAAAACAAAGTAAAGCCTCGTGCTTATTTGACAACATACTTCTTTGAGTGCATTTTTTTCTACATACTTAAAATTTTCTATAATAAAAAAAATTTTTCAAGACCATCTCAGTAACTTCACATTAAAGGCTTTCCAATCTTTAGCATTACCAAAGTTCTTAACAAGATTACTTTGTAAGTAACGGTTTCTCTTTATGTTGAAATAGACCATGTGCAATGAATAATATGTGAGATGACAAGTCACAATTAAAAAGAACGACTGGGACCAAAGTGAGTAGTGAAGTTTAAGGCAGGTAAAAACACAATTCCATAAATACAATATGAAAGAACTGAAGTGAGAAAAAAAGAAATAGGAGTTCCACTGGTCAGCATCTCACTGACTTATGGATCAACAGTGTGATGGCTATTTCTACGGAAAAACTTTTAATTATATGATTGTTTTGAAATGCTCCATATGGATCAGACCACATCTACAGTACTACATTCAGCTCTAAAAAGAACATTTTCTAATAATACATTCTCAACACCAACAGACTATAGAAATTCCCCCAAAGAACAGTTAAAAGTCAAAACCATTTCATGCAGAAAAGTAAAGAAATTGATGAAAAGAAAGAACAGAGGAAGGGAGTAAAGGATTAAAAGGAAGAAAAGGAAGGAAGAAATGTATAGGATAGAATTCAGATAAGCTGTTTAAAAAGCTTATTTCATTTTGTTTTGAGAAGAACAGAGACTAATGGGTAATCTTAGGAAAATGCAGGTCAATTAGAAGTATTTGCTAAAAAAAAGTATATAAAAAACGGTTGCCTTGCAAAATAGCATGCTTCCTATCACTGAAATATTTAATTAGTCATGGGATGGTTGTCTCTTAAAGAGTATAACAAATACATATAATTAGTGGGAAAATGAATTACACCACCAAGATCCCTCCCAGCTCTGCTCTTCATTCCAATAAAACTGATTTGTTAATAATTAAATGTATTTATGTCACTAGTCCCACTAGTTCCAAATGACGGATCTGGATTTTTCTTCTCATCTACCATGACTAAATATATTAACAAGCCACAGATTCCCAGGTGGCACTAGTGGTAAAGAACCTGCCTGTCAATTCAGGAAACCTAAGAGACACAGGTTCCATCCCTGGGTCAGGAAAATCTGCTGGAGGAAGGTAAAGCAACCCATTCCAGTATTCTAGCCTAGAGAATCCCATTGACAGAGCAGCCTGGCGGGCTATGCTCCATGGGGTCTCAAAGAGTCAGACACGATTGAAGTGACTTAGCATGCATGCACAGATTTCTGAAAATACTTCACAAAACACACTTCTAGAAGTATTTAGGCTTGTTAATATAGGTTGATGACAGTGAAGGCGAACATCTACCAAAGAGCACAGAACAGGGTAATACAAGCATGCTACGGAACAAGTGTATCCTAGTGCTATGTGTTCTGCACATACACTGCTTTATTGGCCACACAAAACAAAAGCTTTGAAAAAGCCACAGGGGAATTCACTTTAATTAACTTTTCTCTGCCTTGATTGCAGCAAAGTCTGATTATGAGTCACAAAAGATTCACTCTAGTCACTCCTTGATAACACAAACTTGAAACAGGTCATCTGTGACCTCAAGTGATCACCTTGAAAAATATTCACAAATTCCCTCCCATTGGCTAAGCAGCATGGAACTCAGATTGTAGGCAAACAACAAACTAGATGGTGAGATGGGATAAATGAATATTATATTCAAATTGCAACAATCTGGCAACTGAAATTAAAAAAAATCTGTAGTTACAGAGATATTAGCTTAAATTTATCATTCCTCTTAACTCCCTAAGCATTCTGTCCTTACCTCTATTATACAACTTTGTCCATCTACTTTGAATTATAAGAATATATATACCTGTTTTAGCTCCCTTACTAGACTATGGTCTTTCTAAGAATAGGATCCATACAGGTCACCACATACGCTATAAGGAAACTTTTGAAAACTAGAATCTAGCCAGCACTCAGACAGTCAAGCCCCCAGGGCTGTATGTACCCAGAGAGATGTCTTTTTCCAACTTACACAAAAAGTACTTTTTTTTTTTTTTAACTTATAACCCTCTCAGTGTCCAGCACAAGGGGAAACTCAGTTCAAAATTATTTTCCCCGAGGAGTCCTCTTTAAAGTTTTCATTCCTACTAATCCTAAAATGGATTATGTTGATTTGCATTCCTGTGAATTTAGTTAACATTGTATATATCAGAGTGAAATCTAGATTTGTTTCCATTATTATCTCCAAAACCCAGAAAGTGTTTCTAGAGCTGTTTGCCATATCACACAGGTTCTATTTTATGTACTTATTAATTAAGTACAATCAATACTTATTAATTCAGGTGCCATGTTAATGAAAGAGGAGAAAAGGCCTTACCTGCAAACATGGAACCATGTCACAACACAGTTGTAGTATCTGTTGTTCCAATATTGATGGTTGTTCCTTGTCACAAGGGACCCGGGGTTTAAGTAAGACTTTGAGCAGAGTTAATCGGAGTTTAGCATATTCTTGTAACTGGGGTGGTTCACAATATAGATACCATAGAAATGGCGCCATAATTTGGATACACGAAACTTCAGACCTGCAAGTAAGTCATGTAACGTAGAAGCCAGTCACTGAATTACACAGAGTACCAACCAGGTAAGTGTCAAGCATCAACTTAGAGTTCATGACATGTCATGAACTATGATACCATTGAGTGTACCTTTTTTACCATGACTCTTCTATTCTACCATGACCCACCTAAACTCATGCCAAACAGTTGTTTCTACACTGGGGAGAATGACTTAATACCTGGAGCCCATAAGCCTGATGCCCAGGACTAAGAGGGTCTACTTGCACACTAAAATAGCATCTACAGCTCCAGGACCAGTCTTTAGTGAACATGAGAATCATCTGAGAACCTTTTGAGAATTTTAGACATCAGGATCCATTTTTCCAAGAGTATGATACAAGCATGCAGTTTTGGAAAAGCTCAATAGGTAAGGTAATAGGTAAGGTCCTAAGTAAAATACAAAACAAAACAAAACTCATACAGACATCCAAGAAGATGACCGACAGTTAATATTTACTTGTCAACTTGTCAGCACTTAGGGTGTGCATGTTACTACACTTGGTGCCTTTAAATTCAATCAACCTTTACCACAACCCTACGAAATAAAAATATTATTATCCCATTATGCAGACACAGAAACTGAGGCAGACAGAAGTGAAGTAATTTGCCAAGTCCTCCTAAGTTTTTCCCACTCAAAGGAGGAAGACTTTACAAATCTTTCATATCTATTTAGATTATAATACATCCCTATAACTCCAAGTCCAAAGTCACTAAAATGCCAGAATGACCTTTCAGAGATAAAAATTTGATCATGCCATTAATCAGTTTGACAGAGTTTATGCTTAAGATAAAGTATTCACAAACCCTTCACAATTTGACCTCTATCTTCTAATTTCATTTCTTCTTCCTCTCCACTCTCTGCTGAACTACACTAAATTTAGTTCTGATCATCAGTCAAGTCATCTGGGTTTTCTTCTCACCTGCTATTACATTCATCTGTAATACTCTCCCCTTTCTCCTTTTCCTGATCCTTCCTCTGCCTAATTTCTATCATCTTTCAGTTCTCCCCTTTAAAAGGACTTCCTGAGGGCCTTCCCTGACACACACAGCCTTGGTCAAATCCCCATTGTGTGCTTGCACAGCATAATGACTTTATTGTCATTATTTATTTATATCTCCATCCCCTGCTAGACTATTAGTCAATAAGGGCATGAATCATGGGTTATCTGTTTAATGCTCTATTACCAATAAGCATACACTAGGCCCTCAGAGATGCTCAATCATTAAATTAATTGATTCATTTACACTGTCATAGAGTAGTTTTATAATTAGCATGCATTGATTAAATATCATGATTTTATTTTAATATATTTCATACTTATTATAAATAAGTTATTATTAGATAAGATACAAAGATGAAACAGGCATTATCTATCCTTAAGAAGCATGTAGTCTAACAGGGACTATCAGCTCTGTTACTGGACTAGAGACTACAAAGTGCAAAAGGTGCTAAAAGAAAGGTATAAGGTGCAATACTTAATGGAGGAAATGGTATTTAAATCATGACTGATGACATTAATTTTATAATGCTATACATTCCACAGCAATGTGATTTCAAAACACCATTAATACTAATAAAAAGTTAAAAGTTACCAAATTGATAAGATTTAACCTAGTCTTCATTCATTTATTTGCTTCACAAAATTTACTAAGCTCCTACAGATATCTTCACTCTTCTACGTGCTAGAAACAAAATTAAACACATGCTCTGACAGAGCTCATAATCTGGAGGAAGTTTTTTTTTTTTCCCTCATCAGCATCAATACTTACACAATCTATAAAAAAAAAACAAAAGGACTTGTGAGTTCATAATTATTAATGAAACATTAATAATTGTCTTTATCACAATACCTACTATAGGAAACTAAAAAAAGTTTCATATAGATCAAGCAAGTAGATGATGTATATATGGATTAGACTATGAAACAGAAAAGAGACTTAAAATACATTGTTCCCCCATCTCTCTCCAATAATGTACTCCCCAAAGAATAAATACTAGCCAGGTGGTAAACAACAGTTAGAACTGGACATGGAACAACAGACTGGTTCCAAATAGGAAAAGGAGGATGTCAAGGCTGTATATTGTCACCCTGCTTATTTAACTTATATGCAGAGTACATCATGAGAAACGCTGGGCTGGAAGAAGCACAAGCTGGAATCAAGATTGCCAGGAGAAATATCAATAACCTCAGATATGCAGATGTCACCACCCTTATGGCAGAAAGTGAAGAAGAACTAAAGAGCCTCTTGATGAAAGTGAAAGAGGAGAGTGAAAAATTTGGCTTAAAGCTCAACATTCAGAAAACTAAGATCATGGTGCCTGGCCCCAGCACTTCATGGCAAATAGATGGGAAAACAGTGGAAACAGTGGCTGACTTTATTTTTTGGGGCTCCAAAATCACTGCAGATGGTGATTGCAGCCATGAAATTAAAAGATGCTTACTCCTTAGAAGGAAAGTTATGAACAACCTAGACAGCATATTCAAAAGCAGAGACATTACTTTGCCAACAAAGGTTTCTCTAGTCAAGGCTATGGTTTTTCCAGTGGTCATGTATGGATGCGAGAGTTGGATTGTGAAGAAGGCTGAGCACCGAAGAATTGATGCTTTTGAATTGTGGTGTTGGAGAAGACTCTTGAGAGTCCCTTGGACTGCAAGGAGATCCAACCAGTCCATCCTAAAGGAGATCAGTCCTGAGTGTTCATTGGAAGGAGTGATGTTGAAGCTGAAACTCCAATACTTTGGCCACCTGATGTGAAGAGCTAACTCATTGGAAAAGACCCTGATGCAGGGAAAGATTGAAGGCGTGAGGAGAAGGGCATGACAGAGGATGAGATGGTTGGATGGCATCACCGACTCAATGGTCATGAGTTTGAGTAAACTCTGGAAGTTGGTGATGGACAGGGAGGCCTGGCATGCTGCAATCCATGGGGTCTCAAAGAGTCAGACACGACTGAGCAACTGAACTGAACTGAACTGAAGTGATGTGCTATCTGATGATTAACTATCAATGCTGTGGAGTATGAAATCAACTGGTCTTAAGGAGGAAAGGAAAATAAAACAGATAACCTGAAATCCCAAAGTGACTAAGGATGTTTTAAAATGTAACCCATTGTGCATGTTTACAAACAAGGCTTTCACATGTATGTTCAACAAGGAGGGAGAAAGAAATAGTGGGAAAAGACTTGGAATAAGAGTCAAAAGACTGAGGCTTAGGGCCCAACTCTGCCAACTGACTAGCCACGTGACCTTGAGCAAATCATTCAGTGTTGCTCTCCTTAGTTCCCTCTCTAAAAAACTATGTGTTAGCCTAGTTAATCTTGACAAAGCCACACTTAAAGTCCATGTGTGTTAGTTGCTCAGTCATGCCCGACTCTTTACAACCCCATGGACTATATAGCTCGCCAGACTCCTCTGTCCATGGGATTCTCTAGGCAAGAATCCTGGAGTGGGCTGCCATTTCCTTCTCCAAAACACCATGACATCCTTGTCAATTTACCCAATTCTTAGTTCTATAGAGATGAAATCTTGACATCAGAGGCCTTCTACAAATGAGTGCAGAATTTAACTAGAGAATCACGTCCCCAAAAATCTAGCATGAAGATACACTGCTATTTCAGGACATCTACATTCTATTAAAAATGAAACCAAACAGTTATTCTAACCAACAATTCCTAAGATAGAAAGGTCTAGGAATACTAGCTATCATCACAATATTTTGCCTCCTTCCTGTAGTTGTGAATCACCATTTATATTCTTACTAAATTACCCAATTTCCTTCATTATCTTCTAAATGTAAAAACTACTAATCTAACTCACTCTAAAATTAAATCTCAGGAAACTAACAGTCTGCTGAAAATGCAACCAAAATTATCAATTTCATCCTGCAAAAAATAGTCTCATGGTGCAAAAGTAGAAATGAGACAACTGAAATTCTTTGCAAAGAAATATAAAATTACTTAGAACTTCTAAAAAGCTCTAGATAGCATACTGTAACACCTCAGAATGCAAATGAAAGGATTAAGTCATTAAAAGCTTATCAGTAAATAAATCAAAATCAAAAAATAATCTTTTCTCCTTATGAACATCTGGACATTATCATTAGAACTACTTCCAAATTCCAAAATAATACTCCTTTGACATAAAAACAACTAAAATGTAATTTAATTATTTGCTAACTGAAGCATGAGACAAGTGAGATATTTGTAAGGATTACCCTAAAAAGAAGCTTAATAACAGATTTGGCACATAAGCAGCACATCTTTTATAAAATATCCCAATCTATTTAACAAGAAAAATTTCATTAAACATCTGTTTATAAATTTGTTAATTTTGCTTTCTGACATGGATGAACAAAGACTTTTTTAGTAAATATTAATATCTTATCTTTGAAAATGCAGTCATGGGTGAGGGAAGAGAAGATGATAATGTTTATTTTAAGATATTTATTCGATTGTTACACAGATTTTTCTCACTGGCAGATTCCAAGCTTCTCTGTATCTCTTCAAAGCTTCTTCTGACAGTATATCCTACCTGGAAATTCTATCTAAAATTGAAGTTAAAGACTCCAAAATGGAATTCTAATAAATTGTATCTATAGGATATTCTAAGACCTTCAAGAACAAGAACACATGAATATAGCTAGTGTGGTAAATGTAGCTCAAGCATTGGACTACATGGTCAATGGTACTATCCTATCATGACCTAGTATAGAAGTACTAAGTAAGCAGTTAGATATTATATTTTAGGAGCCACTTTACAACCCACTGCCTGGGCCCCACCAATCTAGGAGCCTCCTGTGTAATACATATATACTTTGAACATTTGTAAGCACCTAAACTGTCCCAGGCATTGTTTTTTTTTTTTTTTTTAGGCACTGTTAACATAAAGAATACTAAGACACAGTTCCTGCCCTCAAGAAAGTTTCAGTTAATGGAGGATAATAATTATAAGACAATGTAATAAATATAATGATGTCAGAAATCACAACTAAAGTTATTAATTTAGCTTGTGATAAGTAAACACTTCCTGGGAGAGACAATACCTAAAAAGAGATTTAAAATAGAGAAAGTAATCAAGAAAGGGCTAGTTAGACAAGGGATGGCACCCCACTCCAGTACTCTTGCCTGGAAAATCCCATGGATGGAAGAGCCTGGTGGGCTGCAGTCCATGGGGTCACTAAGAGTCAAACACGACTGAGCGACTTCACTTTCACTTTTCACTTTCATGCATTGGAGAAGGAAATGGCAACCCACTCTAGTGTTCTTGCCTGGAGAATCCCAGGGACGGGGAGCCTGGCGGGCTGCCATCTATGGGGTCACACAGAGTCAGACACGACTGAAGCGACTTAGCAGCAGCAGTGATGAGATTCAAGACAGTAATGTAGAAATTAATAAGCAAAAGAAGAGGCAAGGGAATAGCACTTCTTGCTGTGTGGAACCAAAGCAAGTCACTGTATTGCTGAATATGGAATTCATAAATCATGAGATAAAGAAAGGAGAAAATAAAATTGGTGAAACCGATCATACACAGAGCCTAGTATATGACATAACAGATCTCATCCTGTAGCCTAGGGATTTTTCAGCTAGTCCGGAGACCAAACTATTGTTTTCCAATAGAAAGCTGCTGTGAGATATCAACACATTATTAAAAAAAAAAAAGAAGAAAACAGTGTATAAAAACAGAGCTGGGACTTCCCTGGCTGTCCAGTGGTTAAGACCTCACTTTTGAATGCAGGAGATATGTGTTCAATCCTGGTCAGAGTGCTAAGATCCCACATGCATTATGGCCAAAAACCCAAAACATAAAACAGAAGCAGTATTGTTACAAATTCAAGAAAGACTTTAAAAATGGTCCACATCAAATTAAAAAACAAAAACAAAACTTAAAATAAAAAAAGCTGAAGCAGTGTGAGGGTGTTTCCGTGTTTAGCCTCTACATGTGCAAGTCCAGTTTGAAAATCACAGTGATGGTGACCTAAGCTAGGCAGTGATACAAAGATCTGCTCTCCCGATACGTCACCCTGATGGATGGTTTAGAGAATGGCCTTGAGCAGGATGAGATGGAAGGCAGAGCTGCCAGTTAAGAACAGGTGGCAACAGTCACAGCAAGAGATGACCACCTGAGCTAATGCCATGGTAACAGAATGGGAGAAAGCTTTGAAGACCATCAGAAGGCAGAAGGCCTTGGTGAAGCTAAACTAACGGCACATATGGTGGTCATCTGGTCCCAGTCGGCAATCCTGTTTAATCCCAACTGGCACTGGTTTCTAATGGAGAGATTAACTCACTAATCAATTTCCAGCAGGAAGACCTGTCATCCATATGTACTATGTAGTAGCTTACTGAATATTTCCAATCAACCTTCCCAACTATCCAATGCTTAGCTTCTTTAACAGTAGCTATTCTCATGGTCAATATTTCAACAATCAATAAAACGGGTAGGATTTTTTTCTCTCAAAAAGAAAACAGAAAACTATATCCTGCTCTAAGACATTTCTGCAGGAGAAAACATTACAATCAAAGCAGCTTAAAAGAAAAACTCTAAAATTAGCATATACTATTCCATCTCCCTAATTTATTTTATTTTATATTACCTTTCAAGGCATTGTTGGAAAAAAGTTGTCAGCTGCTGCAAAATGACTGGCCAGCAATCAGGTCTGTGCTCAAGAACAGTGATCAAAGGCTGAGGATGGTTTCTGAAAAACACACAAAGTAACACTGGAAGCTGTCATTTCAGGATATACATTTTTAATATCCAAATATAACAAGAGAAAAAGTCATTGACATCTAGAAACTTTTTTTCCAGGATTCACAGTTGTCACAGAATCCTCATTTGCTGCATTTGTTGCAGAGTTGGCTCATTAGAACTATTTTTTTTTTAATTTGTTTTCCAGAAAAAAGAACCTGAGTCTTAGAGATCCAAATTTGACAGCAGTCTTTGTTATCTAATAGCTCTATGACTTTGGCCAAGCTCCTCAATCCAGTACCTCTCTCATTATCCACTCTCTTGATTCCCTGATATTTGGAAATCTCCTCTTCCTGCTGATGAATCTCTTTCCAGACCTGAAAGATACCATCTCCTCTAACACTGTCCCAACCTATAAGCACCATCTCTCTGCCTCTGTGGGGCTTCACTGGTGGCTCAGCGGTAAAGAATACACCTGTAAAGCAGGAAACGTGGGCTTGATCCCTGGGTCAGGAAGATCCCCTGGTAAAGGGGATGGCAACCCACTCCATTATTCTTGCCTGGGAAATTCCATGGACAGAGAAGCCTGGCAGGCTACAGTCCATGGAGTCGCAAAGAGTCTGACACAAATGAACAATTAAACAACAGCTCTGTCTCTGTTCCCATTTACCCCCATTCTTCTCAATATCTAGCTCTGTGTTCCCCCAATATACTTTAGGTAAGGGAAAAAGAAAATATTTCTCCCATCTCAAATAACAAACTCTGCAAATTATAAATTCTGAAAATTTCTATTGAACAAGGACAAATCTTTTTATCTGGGCTCCATCAATCAAGATACCAAAAAGACTATAGAAAAGATCTGAAATGTGAAGGATTCCCAAATAATGGGGTTAAAAAAAGAAAAGGAAAAAAGACAAACAAATTATTCTAAGTAGTACAAAAAAGTCTACTGGAAATTGTAAATTCATTAGCTCTTTAAACTATGAAGTACTACACAAAGAATCTTCAGTTATTAGTGACGTGGCTATTTCCTCCAAGAAAAAATTTTTAATTAAAAATGCTGCTGCTGCTGCTGCTAAGTTGCTTCAGTCATGTCCGACTCTGTGCGACCCCACAGACAGCAGCCCATCAGGCTCCCCCATCCCTGGGATTCTCCAGGCAAGAACACTGGAGTGGGTTGCCATTTCCTTCTCCAATGCATGAAAGTGAAAAGTGAAAGTGAAGTCGCTCAGTCATGTCCCGACTCTTTGCGACCCCATGGACTGCAGCCTACCAGGCTCCTCCGTCCATGCCATTGCCTTCTCCAATTAAAAATGCTACTTATTTTTTTAATGAAGTATAGCTGATTTACAATATTGTGTTAGTTTCAGGTATACAAAAAATGATTCAGTTATACCTACATATATACAAATTCTTTTTTTATTCTTTTCCATTATAGTTTATTATAAGATATTGAACATCGTTTCCCATGCTATTCAGTAAATCCTACTGTTTATCTATTTTATATATAGTAATATGCATCTATTAATCCCATACTCCCAATTTATCCCTCCCTTATCCTTTCCTGTTTGTCAACCATAGTTTGTTTTCTGTGTCTGTGAAAATACTTCTGTTTTGTACATAAGTTCATTAGTACTATTTTTTAGATTTCACATATAAGTGATATCATATAATATTTGTCTTTCTGACTTCATTTATAGAACAATCTCTAGGTTGATCAATGGTGCTGCAAATGGTATTATTTCACTCTTTTTTTATTCTGTTTTTAACTTTTTATCTTACATTGCAGAATAGTTTATTAAGAATATTTTGGTAGTTTCAGGTGTACAGCAAAGTGATTCAGTTATATATATATATACATGTGTCTATTTTCTCAAATTAAAAAAAAATTTTTAAATGCTATTTGAAAGAAATTCACACCATATAGATGCATCTATCTTTTTTACATAAAAAGAATTATATACATAATTTTAATTCAATAATGCAGCACTAGAAATGTTTAAAAAAAATAAAGAAAAAGATCAGACCATCAGTCACACTCAAATGATTTTTTAAAACTGCCTTCTTGTGGTTCTCAAAACGTGATCGCCTTCCCAGCAATATCAGCATCACCTGGGAACTTGTTAGAAATGAAAATAAATTCTCAGGCCTCAGCCAGACCTAATAAACAGCTCTCCAGACAATTCTGATGCACTGCTATAAAGCAGTGCTACTCAGCCCGGTTGTGAGCTAGATTCATCTGTGGAGCTCTTTTTAAAATACGAGTGCCCAGGCTTCAGTTATACCGGGGTTGCTAGGAGTGGAGCCCATGCACTAGTAATTTTAAAAAATTCTTCTAGCAATTCTGATGTGTTGCCAGAGTTGAAAATTGGTACAAGTTAAAAACCACATAAGAGGGAGGTTTGTAGTTGGGAAGTTTTCTGATTTTTTTTTTCTCTCTCTTAAACAGAAAATTATGGCAGATACTTCACACTGAAACACTCATGTTAAACACCTCTCTGACACTACTACACAGTTTCTGGATATTATAACACCATCTCTCTATTCTCTCCTCAACCTACCTAATCTATCAGCCACTAACTTCAAATGCTGGCAAGTTCCTGTTTGTTAAAGCACAGGCTATTTCTGAGTGATCAGATTATTGCCATTGCTAAAGGACTCCTCCAAGCAACTCTTTATGCCAAAACTTAAAAATCCTATCAAAATCACATTTCCAAATTCCAAACTCCTTGGCAGTTAATCCTATCTAGAATCTGCTTCTACCCTAGTTGTTACAGATATTCAGAAAATAAATGCTACAAATCCTAAAAAAAGCCTCTCAGGTATGTCACATCATCCGAACTTGTTAGATTACAAATTCAGTAGGTCATGTTCGAGCAAACATGAATGAAAAGGAAAGAACAGCAACTGTAATTAATTTTAGCTATGAGTTTTCCTTCTGACAAGCACCATACTGAAATAAGGAGCATCAGATATGACCACCCACTAGTCCTCCAGCTAATGATGGCATTTATGACTATTTAAGAGGAAAATCCAAGAAGATACTATGTAGTTTCTGTGTGATCATAAAACACTTAAACGCTTGTCAATACTCTTCCCTTATGTCACCTCCTACCTCTTCCCACTTCTCATGTTTCCTCCTCCAAAAAGCTGTTAAGAATCTACCTCCTTTATAGAGACTCACAGACTTAAGACAAAAACTTATGGTTGCTGGGTGGAAGGAAGTGGGGAAGGGATAGTCAGGGAGTTTGGGATGGACATGTACACACTCCTGCATTTAAAATGGATAACCAGCATGTGGGTACAGAACATGGAACTCTGTTCAATGTTATGTGGCAACCTGGATGGGAGGGGAGTTAGGGTAAAATGGATACATAGGTATGGCTGAGTCCTTTTGATGTTCACCTGAAATTATCACAACATTGTTAACTGACTATACCCCCCAAAAATAAAAAGGTTTAAAAAAATTTTTTAATCTCTTTTTTAAAAACTATAAAGAATGTATCTTCTTTTATAAACAGTTTTTTTTTGGTCCAAATTAAATCATATCACCAGAAGTAAAAGATAATAATTTAAATTAGATTAGAAATGATGCATATACTAGCAAACAACTCTATCATACTTTATAAATAGCTTCTACTTTACTGGGATTGTGGGACCCACTGTAACTTTGTTGTATGACTAACTGTGTTGGAGGCTCGTTCTGCTAGCTTTTGGGTTCAGCAAATTCTATTCAATATCTCAGACTTAAACTCTAAAGATGAAATTATGTAGAATATAGAACAGGGATTATCCAAATTAATTACTGACTTGTGTTGCTTTTGAGTCACTAAGTCGTGTCTAACTCTTTGCAACCCCATGGACTGTAGTTTGCCAGGCTCCTCAGTCCATGAGATTTCCCAGGCAAGAATACTGGAGTGAGTTGCCATTTCCTCCTCCAGGGGATCTTCCTGGTACAGGGATCAAACTCTTTGTCTCGTGCATTGGCAGGCGGATTCTGGACCACTGAGCCACCAGGAAAGCTGAATTACTGACTTAGACATCTGGAAAATTAATTTTTCCAGATAATTAATTATGTCAGATCCGAGTGAAAATTTGTAGGAATAATATACAATATCGATTCCAAGAAATTAAAAACCTTGACAGGGAAAGGAAGTCCAAATTAAGAACACTGAATATTACTGCTGATTAACATTGATTACCATTATACTATTTCAACTTGGTACAACTAAGCTAAAATCAATTATAATTGCCAAAATTTTGTTCTAATACTTTGAATATAATGAAAAGAGCTAAGGTTTCCCTTGTGAATCACTACAATGGCATACGAATGCACCTATAAAATAATATATAAAGCTTTATGGTTCATAGAATGGACATAGTTTTTAATTCAATCTACTTTATTGTGCAGTTGCCATACATAAAGTTTTCTCAGTCTGGCTATACTGATATTTGGAGTCAGATAATTCTTTGGCATAGGGGTTGTTCAATATACCATGGGATATTCAGCAGCATTCCTGGCCTCTACCCACTGGATGCTAATAGCTTTCAGTCTAGTTAAATGACAATCAAAAATATCTCTCAGATCAGATCAGATCAGATCAGTCGCTCAGTCGTGTCTGACTCTTTGCGACCCCATGAATCGCAGCATGCCAGGCCTCCCTGTCCATCACCAGCTCCCGGAGTTCACTCAGGCTCACGTCCATTGAGTCAGTGATGCCATCCAGCCATCTCATCCTCTGTCGTCCCCTTCTCCTCCTGCCCCCAATCCTTCCAGCATCAGAGTCTTTTCCAATGAGTCAACTCTTCACATGAGGTGGCCAAAGTACTGGAGCTTCAGCTTTAGCATCATTCCTTCCAAAGAAATCCCAGGGCTGATCTCCTTCAGAATGGACCGGTTGGATCTCCTTGCAGTCCAAGGGACTCTCAAGAGTCTTCTCCAACACCACAGTTCAAAAGCATCAATTCTTCGGCACTAAGCCTTCTTCACAATCCAACTCTCGCATCCATACATGACCACAGGAAAAACCATAGCCTTGACTAGAGGAACCTTTGTTGGCAAAGTAATGTCTCTGCTTTTGAATATGCTATCTAGCTCTGTCATAACTTTCCTTCCAAGAAGTAAGCGTCTTTTAATTTCCTTCCAAGAAGTAAGCGTCTTTTAATTTCATGGCTGCAGTCACCATCTATAGTGATTTTGGAGCTCAGAAAAATAAAGTCTGACACTGTTTCCACTGTTTCCCCATCTATTTCCCATGAAGTGATGGGACAGGATGCCATGATCTTCGTTTTCTAAATGTTGAGCTTTAAGCCAACTTTTTCACTCTCCACTTTCACTTTCATCAAGAGGCTTTTGAGTTCCTCTTCACTTTCTGCCATAAGGGTGGTATCATCTGCATATCTGAGGTTATTGATATTTCTCCCGGCAATCTTGATTCCAGCTTGTGTTTCTTCCAGTCCAGCATTTCTCATGATGTACTCTGCATATAAGTTAAATAAACAGGGTGACAATATACAGCCTGGACGAACTCCTTTTCCTATTTGGAACCAGTCTGTTGTTCCATGTCCAGTTCTAACTGTTACTTCCTGACCTGCATACAAATTTCTCAAGAGGCAGATCAGGTGGTCTGGTATTCCCATCTCCTTCAGAATTTTCCAGTTTATTGTGATCCACACAGTCAAAGGCTTTGGCATATTTGGAAAACTCAGCAGTGGCCACAGGACTGGAAAAGGTCAGTTTTCATTCCAATCCCAAAGAAAGGCAATGCCAAAGAATGCTCAAACTACCGCACAACTGCACTCATCTCACACGCTAGTAAAGTAATGCTCAAAATTCTCCAGCCAGGCGTCAGCGATATGTGAACCGTGAACTTCCTGATGTTCAAGCTGGTTTTAGAAAAGGCAGAGGAACCAGAGATCAAATTGCCAACATCTGCTGGATCATCGAAAAAGCAAGAGAGTTCCAGAAAAGCATCTATTTCTGCTTTATTGACTATGCCAAAGCCTTTGTGTGGATCACAATAAACTGTGGAAAATTCTGAAGGACATTACCAAATGTCCCCTGGGTCCACAATTGCCCCTGGTTAAGAACCACTGAACTAGGTAAAATGGCAAGCACTGTGCAAAGTATAAAACTAACTCAAACGTGGTACTAGCCCTGAGCTATTCAAAAAGACAATGATTCCACCATTATCCTTCTTTACTGAGCCAAAAGCAATCAATCAATCATGTCCAAAATTTGAAGTTTCTTATGGAAAATTTGTGGAGAAAGTAATGGCACCCCACTCCAGTACTCTTGCTTGGAAAATCCATGGATGGAGGAGCCTAGTACGCTGCAGTCCATGGGGTTGCAAAGAGTCAGACACAACTGAGCGACTTCACTTTCACTTTTCACTTTCATGCACTGGAGAAGGAAATGGCAACCCACTCCAGTGTTCTTGCCTGGAGAATCCCAGGGATGGCGGAGCCTGGCGGGCTGCCGTCTATGGGGTCGCACAGAGTCGGACACGACTGAAGCGATTTAGCAGCATGGAAATATAGTCATCCAATAATAACATTAGGTACACAAAGGCAATGGTACAGTAGAAAATAGAAGACTTAAAATGGAAAACAAATGTACAATTATTCCTTGCAAAAAACAGAAGCATGTTCCAAAATAAACAAACAGTATTAAATATTATGCATGCTGATCTGGGTATGATAGAAAATAGGGTTAATTTCCTATTTAAAATACTATAATTAGCACATTTAAAATGTCCTAAGGCTAAGTATAGTTTACTCTTCATATAGTTAAGATTGATTCTTAAATTTATAGATTATTCAAGATTTTTCTTTCCTTTCTTCTCACTGCTTATTAGCCATTCCATTTCTTCCAAGTACCTCTGAGAAAGGTCAAGGTAAATCTACAATTCAAACTTTACTCGTCATTAGAAGCACTGTTGAGGAATAAAAAAAATGTGATTCAAAAGAACATCAAAACAAAACCTGGGTTATGCCTTAAAATGTCAGTTATCCCCCAAACTAGTAGTCAAGTCATAAAGAGTAATTTGACTACAACACTTTATTCAAAATGATAGATAGGATGCACATACAATCATCCTGATCACTTGAAAGGCTAACACTGGCAGACAATAAGCTCTATACAACTTTGAAAAGCAAACACAAATGCGGGGCACTGAAGTCATTATTTACATAAGCAGTGCCTACATAGCATCATCCGAATCATTTACTGTCATGCTGCCACATCCACGTCTCAGAAACAAAAACCAGAAATGGAGAAGTGATGTGAAACAGTGTACGGGACACACTGAATTAAGGGAAAGAATCAAGCATTCCAAATTCACCTTCTGTCTCTGCAACACATTGTGTGATCTCAAGCAAGAGAATTAACCTCTCTTGCTTGGGCAAGAGTTTCTTCAGCTGTAAAATGAGGAAACCAGACTAAGTACCTTCCAGGGCTAAAGTTCTATAACCCAAGTCACCCATTAAAGCTCTAACCTTTGAATTGCTCAAAATCAGAGGTGGATGGCTCTCAACTATTAATAATTCTATGCCAAGTTTAAACAGCTCTAAGGTCAACATCTAATAAAACCTAAGGCCTCAAAACAGTGGTCTCCTATTTTTATCTCAAATAAATAAATCACCCTATATTTTTCATTTCAGAGAGAAATGCAGTACTGTATCCAGAATAAGCCCACAGAAAATTTCAAATCAGGGTTTCCTAACTCTTAAGACATACATCCAATAGGCTCTGCTTTCTTCTTAAAAGAGAGTAACATTGTTTGTAAAGATTGAAGTCAATACAAAACAAGCAACCAGGTCACCCTTCATTGGCCTCTGGTGCCTCCAATTTCTCCTTCACTCTGTGGTTTTTAATATTTCTGTTGTTTTCCTGCCACAGATGAGCCAATTTGTTGTATGTTCTTTGGCACGTGCCCATTTCATAATTTGTAAATGTTTTAACTGCCATTTTAAGTAAAGCATTCAACACAGTACCTAACACAAAGAATACTTTGTAAATGTGGTTCTATTATGATTATCATGCAGATAAATTTGATTCTTAAACTAGAGCATAAGCAGCTTGAAAGCTGGGTCTCTATCTTCTTATTCTTATGCTTCCCTTTCAGTGCCTAATGCACATTTTAAATAAATGTAACAAACACACACTTTTCCCAAAGTACCTTTTTAAACTCTCTGAATGGATCATGAAAAACCAACATCACAACCCCTCTAAGTACACTGTTTCAAAGTTAACAACATTCAGAGGCAAAAAAAAAAAAAAAAAACACAGAAGAAGCAGGCAGAGTTCCTACCCAATACTTCAGGACTCCCTACCCTTTAATAACATTGTCAACAACACAGAGCAGTGCATGCATCTTAGCAGACTGGAGTGCGGGAAGCAATAAATGAAAAATTCGTGGTTCCACTAGACTAGCACAGAGACAACGATAAAATAAGGTATGTAACTAGATTCACCTTTCCAAGTATAAATGCATCAATCTTAATAGAAAAGAAAGAGTTAAAAAAAAAAATAGTCTTGTGGTAGGCAAATCAAAAAGCAAAAGTTATTTGTAACCTTTAGGTCACCTCAACCTTTCTGCTACATCTCTAAATGTAGGAAAGCTATGATTTGATTTATATCATAAATCCAGCAATAGACACAGATTGCCTTTTCTGTGTGAGGAAACAATGCCTGCAGTCACCATGCATTTTCATGTATGCAGCTGTGACCCCGGCGCTTTCAGAAGCATAGCATAGCACTTACTACATCAAATACGCATTTTAAAAGCATTTCTCTACCTGCTCTGAATTTTGATTTGAAAATGTTGGTTAGAAGCCAAAGTAGGATTAAAAAAAGAGAAAAAAAAAAAAAGCTCTGCAGATTTTAAGATAAAAATGAATAAAAATTGATTCCACAATAAATATTACTATAAAAAAAGAAAAATTAAATGATAATAGTGAATCTTTATCTATCCTATAGAGTCTTAAGACAAATGCATTTCATCCACGCCAGAAAAAGAAGACTTGGAACAAAAAAAATTTAATTTTGACATTTTTTATTAATTTCCTTTTTTCTTTGGGTCTATAAGGCAGATAGGGAGAAGATAAGATTTCTTTGAAAAGAGATTTCATATTACAATGGTTCTGCCCTCATAGTGAACCTTTCCCACGACTCCTACTTTGAGAGGCAGGGTTTTAACACAAAGATGTCTGCCAGTGTCAGAAGGCTAGAACTATTTTAGGTACTAGTTGGTGGCTAGGGGAAACAGAGACACACAGGGTTCAAAACATCTATTATTAAGTTACATCCTTGATTGGGAAAGAAAAGAAACTAAAGATAAGATAAATAGGCTAATAAGGCAAAAGTCAAAATATCTTGTGCTCTTAAAGACACTTACCACCAAATCACCATACCAATTTTTAAATTAAGCATGTGCACTTAGCAGAACTTATGAAATATTTCCTGGTGGCAACTGCTAACTGAAAGATAGTATATGTACAAATTATTCTTTAGGTCTGATTTTTAAACACCAAGTGTAAACCCCAGGTGACTGAAACCATGAATTGTGAACAAAGACTCCCCTGGGTGGGAAAGATGAGGGAAAAGAAGAAATGAAAATGGAAGCAAAACATGCAGTTTGACAGTAAGAATCAAGTCATATAGATGTCCACATCTAAAGCTTATCTGTATCTCCACTGCCATTAGTAAATCTGAAAGGAGTGGTAGAGTTGGGAAATTACCGTTTTGAAATTATCTCAGTGAAAATTAATAGGGAGGGGGGAGCTGTGAGTTTAATGAGGAACACGATATATTCATGGTCTCATAGCATCTTCTCCACAGACTGCTTATTAATTACAAGAAGAAGATGGTAACTACACAGTAAAGAAACCATATATTACCTTGATAGGGTAATGAAAATTAAAATCACCAGTGAAAGGCAAGATGGACATCAGTGTCTCCAGACGAGATGTCCTGAGAAAGGCACAGCAAACTTTCACAGTATTCGAAAATGTCAATGTCATAAAAGATAAAGGATGAGAAAATTCCAAGTTTTAAAAGACTAAAAAGATATGACAGTTAAAGACAACATATGATCCTAAACTGGAGCCCGTACACTAAAAATAAAAAGGAAAGAGGTATGAAAGGACGTTATTAAGCCAAATGGCAAAACTAGGATATGGATTATAGGTAAAAGTGTTAAATGAACATCAAATTTTCTTGATTTGATAACTGTACTCTGGTTATATAAAAATCCTTGTTCTTAGAAAACACACCCTACTGAATATGTACAATCTACTCTCCAATAGTTTTTAATTCTATAGAGAGAAGGATAATGAGAATGTGGAAAATCAGTGAATTGGGATAAATGCCAGATGGAAATTTTCTGTACTATTCTTGCACCTTTTCTGGAACTTTAAAATTCTTTCAAAATAAGTTTAAAAAATAAAACCTTCAATGACTTCCTACTACTCTTTAAAGAAAACCCAAAGTCTCTACCATGGCTTGCATCTTCTAGGCCATGTCTAACTCTCCTGAGCCTCTGTCTTGGCCTCTTCCTCCCTTAAACACTAAGCTCCAGGCACCCTGCCTCCTGTTAGCTCCTCTAGGGCACCAGGCCCTCACAAAGCAGCAGCTAAGCACATGCTTTTCCCTAGATCTGAGATGCTCTGCATTCTTCGCACAGCCAATTCCATTTCACCCACCAAAATGGAGAGGAGACAATGCAAAAAGAGTTTAATGCTAAGAAGTGACTTCTACTTTTCAGGGAAAAAAGAGGTATGAACCATAAAGTACTTCAACCTTCAGGACACACATCTTTAAGATCTCAAAATTAACTCTACATCTAAATAAACTCATAACATTACACAAACATATGCAAATACTGACAAAGTAAATAACTTTCATCTACTCTGGGTATAATCACCCATTGCTATTGGCCTAATCACCCATTTCAGAGCATACCATCTGCCCAAAACATTTAATATTCCCTTATTTCAGAAAGTACAGCTTGATGTTGATCAGACCAACTCTTTCCATAAACAAGATTCTCAACATGTGATATTTGTGCATGTCAGCCACTGTCTGGCACATCAGAATAACACACAAATTCTGGAACAAGCAGTTACCGCTCATGAATTCACAGCTATTTCCTCACTTCAGCTGAGGGAAGAGAGATCTTAAAAAGACTGCCATAATATGAATACATAGAGGAAAAATTAAAAGCAAGAGTACATGATAAAATTTTAAGAGGAAAAAATGGCATATTACAAAGAAAATGAGCCTCTCATAATTAATAAATCTTAAAATTTTAGTCTGGGCTTCCTTGGTGGCTCAGTGGTAAAAACTCACCTGCCAATGCACAGGTTCAATCCCTAGGAGGGAAGGATCCCCTGGGGGAGGAAATTGCAGCATGGATTCGCAAAAGAATCATATGTAACTTAGTGACTAAACAATAACAACAACAACAAAATTTAGTCATTCTTTCTTATAATCAAAATATCAGGCAAACGCTGGTCTGCTGCACTTCCTGTATGGTCAATGTTATAGAGCACTGCTGCTGCTGCTGCTGCTGCTGCTGCTGCTAAGTCGCTTCAGTCGGGTCTGACTCTGTGCAACCCCATAGACAGCAGCCCACTAGGCTCCCCCGTCCCTGAGATTCTCCAGGCAAGAACACTGGAGTGGGTTGCCATTTCCTTCTCCAATGTATGAAAGTGAAAAGTGAAAGTGAAGTTGCTCAGTCGTGCCTGACTCTTAGCAACTCCATGGACTGCAGCCTACCAGGCTCCTCTGTCCATGGGATTTTCCAGGCAAGAGTACTGGAGTGAAATAACTTAAAAATAAGTGTTTATAACAAAGTGGAGTTCAAGCTAACAAGAAGAAAAATTAGACCAAACATAAAATGGGAGGGGAAAAATAAGCCTGAAATAAAGGATATCTTAGTGGTCATCTTTCATGGTTTTTTTTTTAAGTGATTAAACTAAAAATTGTTCACAGATTAAAAAAAGGAGAGGGGGGAGGTTAAAGTTTTTGAAAACAGTTAAATGTCTAAATCAGAGGTCACAAACGGTTGCCCTTGGATTGCATCTTGTGAGCAGATGTGTTCGGTCTGCCGACTCTGTATTTTGAAAAACTGGAATTGTTTTCCAACATTTACTAGTCGAAATATTTCATTTAAAATGTTATTAATACTGAAGGATCTGAAGGTCTGGCGACAACAAAGCCCCATGCCTCACTGCAACAACTGGCCAGCAGTCCTCAATCCAACCACCACACTAATAACAATCCAGGAAGCTTTGAGTGTTACCAGTGCTGGAGGCTGAGCCCTACTCATTCTCGGGAGAGCCCAGGCACTACAGTTAAAAGTTCCTCAGAGAACTCTAACAGTGCAACCAGAATTGAGAGTCCTGGGCCTAGAGTAAAACTTGCATATTCTCTTCATTTAATCACAGTAGCCAACTGTGCTCTATTGCTCTTCCAATTTACCCCCATTCTAAAAGGTCCTGGAAATTGAAACTCCATTTAAATATCCTCCTTTAATCTTGTTTAAGTCACAAGACTATAGAAGGGTTCAGTTAAGCAAAATGAACTTTACTGGCTATACGCACTCTTATCTGATGTATCTCAAAGCATGGTGGGTAAATAGATCATCTGTGTACCCAGATGATGTATGGGTAAAGTGTGTGCTCCAGACATATACATGAAAAACACTGAACTCCTTCCACACTAAAACACTGAAAACCATCACTGGTTTGTAGAATGGTGCTGAGGATTCAAGGGATTAGAGCTGGTAGACAGAGCGCCTGAAGAACTATGGATGGAGGTTTGTTACATTGTACAGGAGGTGGTGATCAAAACCAACCCCAAGGAAAAGAAATGCAAGAAGGCAAAATGGTTGTCTGAGGAGGCCTTACAAATAGCTGAGAAAAGAAGAAAAGCAAAAGGCAAAGGAGAAAAGGAAAGATATACCCATCTGAATGCAGAGTTCCAAAGAATAGCAAGGAGAGAGAAGAAAGCCTTCCTCAGTGATCAATGCAAAGAAATAGAGGAAAACAATAGAATAGGAAAGACTAGAGATCTCTTCAAGAAAATTAGAGATACCAAGGGAATATTTCATGCAAAGATGGGCTCAATAAAGGACAGAAATGGTATGGCCCTAACAGAAGCAGAAGGTATTAAGAAGAGGGGACAAGAATACACAAAACTATACAAAAAAGATCTGAATGATGCAGATAACCACAATGGTGTGATCATTCACCTAGAGCCAGACATTCTGAAATGTGAAGTCAAGTGGGCCTTAGGAAGCACCACTACAAACAAAGCTTATGGAGGTGATGCAATTCCAGCTGTGCTATTTCAAATCCTAAAAGATGATGCTGTGAAAGTGCTGCACTTAATATGCCAGCAAATTTGGAAAACTCAGCAGTGGCCACAGGACTGGAAAAGGTCAGTTTTCATTCCAAGCCCAAAGAAAGGCACTGTCAAAGAATGTTCAAACTACTGTACAATTGCACTCATCTCACACGCTAGCAAAGTAATGCTCAAAAGTCTCCAAGTGAGGCTTCAACAGTACGTTAACCGAGAACTTCCAGATGTTCAAGCTGGACATAGAAAAGGCAGAGGAACCAGAGACCAAATTGACATCTGTTGAATCATAGGAAAAGCAAGAGAGTTCCAGAAAAATATCTACTGCTGCTTCATTGACTACGCTAAAGCCTTTGACTGTGTGTATCACAACAAATTGTGGAAAATTCTTCAAGAGATGGGACTACCAGACCTGACCTTACTCTTGAGAAATCTGTATGGAGGTGAGGAAGCAACACTTAGAACCGGACATGGAACAACAGACCAGTTCCAAATTGAGAAAGGAGTACGTCAAGGCTATATATTGTCACTCTGCTTATTTAACTTATATGCAGAGTACATCATGTGAAATATCACGATGGATAAAGCACAAGCTGGAATCAAGACTGCCGGGGAAAATATCAATAACCTCAGATACACAGATGACACCACCCTTATGGCAGAAAGCGAAGAACTAAAGAGCCATGGCAAACAGATTAGGGAAACAATGGAAACAGTGACAGACTTTATTTTGGGGGGCTCTAAAATCAGGCTATGGTTTTTCCAGTGGTCATGTATGGATGTGAGAGTCGGACTGTGAGAAGTTGAGCACCGAAGAATTGATGCTTTTGAACTGTGGTGTTGGAGAAGACTCTTGAGAGTCCCTTGGACTGCAAGGAGATTCAACCAGTCCATCCTAAAGGAGATCAGTCCTGAGTGTTCATTGGAAGGACTGATGCTGAAGCTGAAACTCCAATACTATGGCCACCTCATGCAAAGAGTTGACTCATTGGAAAAGACCCTGATGCTGGGAGGGATTGGGGACAGGAGAAGAAGGGAACGACAAAGGATGAGATGGCTGGATGGCATCACCGACTCGATGGACATGAGTTTGGGTAAACTCCAGGAGTTGGTGATGGACAGGGAGGCCTGGCGTGCTGCGATTCATGGGGTTGCGAAGAGTCGGACACGACTTAGCGACTGAACTGAACTGAAAATCACTTCAGCCATGATATTAAAAGACGCTTACTCCTTGGAAGAAAAGGTATGACAAACCTAGGCAGCATATTAAAAAGCAGAGACATTGCCAACAAAGCTACGGTTTTTCCAGTAGTCATGTATGGATGTGACAGTTGGACTATAAAGAAAGCTGAGCACTGAAGAATTGATGCTTTTGAACTGTGATGTTGGAGAAGACAGGGAAGCCTGGAGTGCTGCAGTCCGTGGGGTCGCAAAGAGCTGGACTCAACTGAGTTACTGAACTGAACTGGCCCAGGAGAAATACCAAACACCCAAAGGGTTGTGTTTCATTACTTCTGCACCCAAATGTTTATCACAGCATTATTTACAACATCCAAGATATGGAAACACCCTAAGTGTCATTGATAGATGTATGGACAAAGAAGATGTGGTATATATGCACAATGGAATACGACCGAGCCATAAGAAAGATGAAATCCTCCCATTTACAACACATGGATGGACACTGAGGGTAATATGCTAAGTGAAATAAGTCCAACAGAGAAAGACAAATACAATATGATTTCGCTCACATTTGGAATATTAAAAATAAACAAACAAACCAACCAAAAACAAACACATAGATACAGAGAACAGGCTAAGTGATTACCAGAGGGGAAGAGCAGTAGGGGTAAGGCAAAACGGGTAAATGAGGTCAACTCTATGGTAACAGATGGAAACTAAGCATTTGGTGGTAAGGGTGCTGTAGCATCGGAGAAGGCGATGGCAGCCCACTCCAGTACTCTTGCCTGGAAAATCCCATGGACGGAGGAGCCTGGTGGGCTGCAGTCCATGGGGTCGTAAAGAGTCGGACATGACTGAGCGACTCCCCTTTCACTTTTCACTTTCATGCACTGGAGAAGGAAATGGCAATCCACTCCAGTGTTCTTGCCTAGAGAATCCCAGGGACGGGGGAGCCTGGTGGGCTGCCGTCTATGGGGTCACACAGAGTCAGACACGACTGAAGTGACTTAGCAGCAGCAGCGTGCTGTAGCGTATATGGAGGTCAAAATATAAGGTTGTACACATGAAACAGTAATACAAACTAATATTTTCTCAATTTTTTAAAAGTTTTAATAAAAAATAAGATGACCAATATTCTGTTTTACTATACTGCAAGTTAATTAGCTATTAGGACAAAAAGAAAATCCAACAGTATACTAGCAGAGTCCTTAATACCATAAAATTAGAGTTGAGTTTCCTGCCTAGAAAGCTTACAATTACTTGTCATACTACTTTCATTTTAGATCAAACCTACAACATAACCAAGGAAAACCTTTCAGTGGAGTTCTAAGCTCCTCATACCCTTTTTATGTTTTCACACACAGCTCATCAGTTTTCTCTCCAAGGCTGGACGATATTGCTCACCAACACGTGGCATACAAGATTCTAAAACAGCATGACAATTTTATGATTGACTCAGGTAATCATAGCTCTCCTGAGGGAAATCTGCTCTTCAGGCTCACCTCTCCTGTGTTTCTGCCATCCAGAATCCCCCGTGGAGGAACCTCAGGTTCTTACACACTCAATTACACTCTACTGATTTATAGTGCCAAACAGCCATTCACACGAGGGCCCTCCATAAACATTACTGGATTATGCCAACTCAAGTGATTGATTCTGGACCTCTTAATGTGCCACCACTCTACACACAATCCTTATATATCCAGTATGATTTCAGTTCTTCAAACAAGGCTCCCAATCCACACCTTGCATCTATTGTCTTCTAAGAACAAGCCTACGGCTAAAAGAGCCAACTACTGGAGAAAATAAACTATGAATAGAAAGCAGGTGAAACATTACAGGTAACAAAGTTTAGCACTCACTCACAGGGAGCACAATCAGTGTGAAAATATAATTATTCTGCATGACTAAAAATGTCCTTAAATCATCATCAAAAAAACTAAGATGGCTATGATCCACCTGGAAAATCTCACCAGAATGCAAGCTCTGATTCAGGTAGTCTGAGACGGGGTCCGAGATTCCACATTCCTAACAAGCTCCCAGGAACTGCTAATGCTGCTCAAAGCTCTGCTACTTCAAGTATGGTAGGGAAACAGCAGTATCAGCATCACCTGGGAGCTTGTTAGACCAGAATACTGAGCCCATGTTATGTCTAAGGAAACAGAATCTGCCATTCAACAACGTCTCAGGTGATGAATGGTAGAGAGCTGCTAACACACCATCTTATACTCACTGTTGATCAGAATCACCTGGGACTTTTCTGACTCTGATTCAGTTGGTCTAGGGTATTTCATTGTCCTATGTTCATCTGGTTTTAGGCATACCCAGACTTAGTGACTGAACAACAACAGCAAAAGGTGGTTCTCATGAATAGCCAGTGTTGAGAAACAATGAAATTAAAAATACTTAATTGGGTAGCTCTAGGTTGATAGAGCTATGGTTAACGGGTGAGGAATTTGAGGAAATGATGAAAATGTCCTAAAATTGATTATGGCAATGATTGTATGACTACATGAATATACTAAAAATCATTGAATTGTATACTTTAAACAGGTCAGTTGTACAGTACAGTATGTGAATTGTATTTCAATAAAACTGTTAAATAAAATTTTAGAACTCCAGTAGCTTTCCTATTTTAAAATAAGTAAATAACTCCTCCTGAATAACGATGAAGTGGAATTATTTCCTATCCTGGAACTCTGCCCCAAGAGTGTGAACCTCTTTCAAAAAAAGAGAACACAGCCCCAGACATCCTGTATCCTGCATCGAACCTGGACTGGCGATTCAGTTCTTATATGATATTATACATGTTTCAGTGCCATTCTCCCAAATCATCCCCTTGGGGCTGGTGCACTGGGATGACCCAGAGGGATGGTACGGGGAGGGAGGTGGGAGGGGGGTTCAGGATGGGGAGCACGTGTACACCCGTGGTGGATTCATGTTGATGTATGGCAAAACCAATACAATATTGTAAAGTAATTAACCTCCTATTAAAATAAATAAATTTAAATTAAAAAAAAAAGAGCATTAAAAAAAAAAGAGAGAACACAAATGCTTGTATGACCCATCTAGAAACATTAAGTCCTGCTCATTTACTCCTTAGGTTCAATCCTGGTTAAGGTAATGTATATTTTTAAAAGAAAAGCGTATTTATCAATTTGGAAAAGTTTACCTTTCACACCCAGTTTTCAGAGTATTTTCAAATAAATAATTTTCCTTTTGCTTCCCCAACTTAAAATTAATGAGTTAACTACTAAGTTAACAATGAATTAACTAATTCATTGTACTACATTCTTCCAATTGTTCTATATTTTTGAAAACATTCAAAACACATGTTAAGGGGATTTCCCTGGTGGTTCGTAGTTAACAGTCTGCCCTGCAATGCAGGGAACATGGGTTCAACCCTCATTGAGGAACCAAGATCCCACATGCTGTGGGGTAACTAAGCCCACGCCACAACTAGAGAGTCCAGTGACGCAACTACAGAGCCCCAGCGCCACAAATACAGAGTCCAAGCACCACAGTGAAATATCCCACATGATGCAAGGCAGATCCCACGTGCCACAATTAAGATCCAGTGCAGACAAACAAATGATTTAAAAAACAAATGTTAACAAAAAATATATAAAATGCAAATCTGACCTTGTTTTTAAAAAGCGACTTAAGAAACTCGATAATATGCTCATAAAAATAAAGGAGATGGTAAGTAGCACTAAACTAACAGGAAAGATCACTGTAATATATGAGACACTGTTTACTTACTATCAAAAGGAAAGTACTATACATGTATGTAAGTAACAGGCACTATATATCAGGAGAGGCACTCACGGCTTCTGATAGCAGTGGTGTCAAATGCTTGAAACTGCAGGTTTTATATGCTCAAGCCAATGACAATTCCCAAGTATGGTCTACTCTCCCTACTGGATCACCACAGCCTATGGAAGTCATTTTCCCCCAGAACCAGTGCCCTTGTTTAGGGTGCCATGGGTTCATTCTTTATAAAAGGTATATTCTAGATGCATCACTGAACAGATTTTCTAGGACAATATACACTGATTATGGGACATCTTCTGGCATCCTCTACTAAGTGGGAGCCCCTCTCTTATGAAATGACTTTCTAGGACCTTCAACGCAATGGTTAAGGTCACCTTCACAAGTAAGTATGCCTTCCCTTGCCCAAACTCTCCCATAAAATTCAATGCATTTCACTGGAACTATTGCAGTAATATATATATATATATATCAGAGAAGGCTATGGCACCCCACTCCAGTACTCTTGCCTGGAAAATCCCATGGACGGAGGAGCCTGATGGGCTGCAGTCCATGGGGTCGCTAAGAGTCAGACACGACTGAGCGACTTCACTTTCTCTTTTCACTTTCATGCATTGGAGAAGGAAATGGCAACCCACTCCAGTGTTCTTGCCTGGAGAATCCCAGGGATGGGGGAGCCTGGTGGGCTGCCATCTATGGGGTCGCACAGAGTCAGACACGACTGAAGTGACTTAGCATAGCATAGCATAGTCCTGTTACTTTCTATAGTGAGGAAGTTTATCTTCCTGCTTTTAATACATTTGTTCAATGAACTCTTCAGTTTTCACAGCATTGGGAAAATGATTCTATATCCCAGATCAAAATGAATGACTTGAATTTTGGACAAAAGATTCCAATTCCAAGGAAGCAAGCTGAAAGCCACAGTGATGATACTCAGCATACAGTAGTCAATTCTATCTCAATCCTGAGTGTTGGAAATATAACTTCCTGAGAGGTTAAGACTCACAGTCTCTGTGAACTTCAATAACTAATTCTTAATGAATTAGCATGTCTTAATTCATAACATTTAACAATTCACTAAAAACAAAAGTTTCAAAAGAAAGGAGAAAAGGCTTACCTAATATTATATATATCCTGAATATTCTTCTCCCCGCTGTGTCCTTCCTTAACAGCTTGCATTTGTAATAGTTTCATAAGGGCTTTTATCAAGCCATGTGTATTTCTGTAAAGAAATATAATAGCATGTCAAATGTTATAAAGTGAACAGTCTACTCAGGTACTTAATCCTACCACTTTTGATAGTTGAACACTTGCCACCCACACTGAACAGTAGCCATCCACATACACCTAGCTTATCCCATAGCATAGCCGAGAGGCCTACAAGCTCCCATTCAACACAATGAAGGAGAAGTGAAGCCAAAGAATCAAACTACCAACCTATCTATCACCTCACTGCATATACTGGGGGGAAATCAATCAGGGAAAAGTAAACATTAGCCCACGTAATTGCAGGCAGTGACCACATCAATTACCCACACTGAATAATCAAGTCCTTCATTTATAAATATTAGCAGACCATGAAAAATAACGAGACAGATGAAATGGAATGGCCACTAAAAAAAAAAGTGGGCCAGGGGACCAATCAGAGCAAATAACCCCCATTAAAACAAAGCTAATGGGAGCAGGGAAGAGAAATTTAAGTTTTCTCCTTATTCTCTGTGAGAAGCAGCAAGATAATAAATCAGAAAAAATGGCCTGCTTTTTAAATTTTTTTCCTGTTACTAATGTTTTCTAACTATTAAATAGGATTTTATTTCAGCTTTCGTGAGGTAAAACTAACAAAAACAACTGTAATATAACGTGTACAAAATGATTTACGTGTGCATTTTAAAATGGTTGCCAAAATCAAGTTAATTAACACATATATCACCTCACATAGTTACTTTTTAGTTTTCATTTTTTTGGATAAAATGCTAAATACTCTTAGCAAATTTCAAGTACACAATACAACATTGTTGACTTTAGTTACTATGCTGTACATTAGATCCTCAGAACTTAATCATAACTGGAAGCTTGTATCTTTCAACCAGCATCTCCCCATTTCTCCTACCCGCCCCTGGCAACCACCATTCTACTCTCTGCTTCTATCTGTTCAATTTCTTTTTTTAGATTCCACATACAAGTGGTACCATATGGTATTTATCTTCCTCTGTCTGGGTTATTTCACTTAGCACAATGCCCTCCAGGTTCATCCACATTGTCACAAATTACCCTGATCTCTTTAAAGTAAGATTCTCCCTGGGAATGAGAAAGAAATCTTAGAAATACAGATTATTTGCTAAATGAAAAAAAAACCCAATATTTTAAAAATCATAACTGTTAATAATTATGGAGCATCTATTGTAAGTTAAGTACTCTCTTAAGTGCTTAACACGCATTATGTCATTATTATCTAGAAATCACTGGTAACTTTACCATAGGGCTAGGACAAGACCTGGACTTAATTAACAAAAGTCATTTCGGGCAATTATGTGAGATGTTATTTAGTGTACTCTTTGATGGCATTTAAAGTTTTACAACTGGTAAACGGTTTGGCCATGCTGTCCAATACAGCAGCCAATGGGCACACAGGCTACTGAACATGTGTAACATGGCTAATCCGCACTGGGATGTGCTGTACTGTAAAATACCTGCTGCATTTTAAAGACGTAGGGACTTGCCTGGTGATCCAGTGGTTAAAAACCTCCTGCCAATGTGGGACTCATGAGTTTGATCCCTGGTCCAGGAAGATCCCATATGCCACAGAGCAACTAAGCCCGTGCACCACAATAAGAGAAGCCATTGCAGTGGGAAGCCCAAGCCCAGCAAGAAAAGTAGCCCTCACTCGTGGCAACTAGAGAAAGCCCACACATCAAAGAAGACCCAGCAAAGATAAAAATAAATAAACAAGAGGAATAAAATATAATTAAAAAAAAAGACTGAGAACACAAAAATACTGTAAAATATCATATGTAGATTTTTATATTGATTACATCTTGATTATATACATATTTTTGATATATGAGGTTACACAAAATAGATTATTAAAGTTAACACCACTGGTTTCTTTTTAATGTGGCTACTAGGAAAATTTTGAATTATATATGTGGTTCACACTTGTGGCTCAGAATATATTTCTATTTCACAGTACTGCTAAAGACACTTATGGTTTGTTTCCTAAGTAGATTCTTTGGTGAGCAGTGAGGCTTTTCTTGCAGTTGAAGCATTTCCCACAATCTACACAACAGTATGTTTTCTTTCCCACGTGGCTCCTCTTATGACCATGCAGTGTACATTCATGAATGAGTGTTTTGTGACAGGCAGCACACAAACATGGTTTCTCTCCTATGTGGATCCTCTGGTGAAGAGTGATGTCTCAACACTGCATAAGCCTGTTCCCTAAGATTCTCTCCTGTGTGTTCCTTGCTGTATGTCAAACCGAGGTTCACTTTTCTCACATACCCTATATTGGTGTTACGTCAACTCCACTTTGTTTTCACTAAAAATATGGCCAGTGAATCCCACTGTGACTCAGTGAAAATTAAAAAGTACATTTTTAAAAAACTAGTGGGAAGTACAGTTGTCTTAGAAAGGTCTGATGGCATGGCACCCCCTTGGGAACAGGGGTTCTGTCTTGATGTTCTTCCCTCATGAGTGCTCAGATTCTTCCAGGAGCCTTCTCTGTTGACACTCTTGAGTTTCTAGAGCCCTCTTACTCTAAAGCTTAGGAAGAAGATATCTTAACATGCAAACATTCAGAATAAATTCCTTCTTTACAATTCCTCACACCATTCACTTTTACAGAATGAGACCCATTCTGCAGCTAAGGACCCTGGACTTTAAGAACGGTATTTTCCAGTCTATGCTCCAGCTCTTCACAACTCTGCTTACTTTCCTTCACCAAGATCTAGAGATCCTTCAGCATGGAGATTGCAACTGACTCTTATCACTGGTTTATCAAGAACATATTCTGGGTGTGAAGGTCTGACCTCAGTCACACAGAAGCTCCTTGGAGCTTCAGGGGGATTCAGTTTCTCCAAATATGCAAATTGGCTAAAGCTAACTCATCAGGCCTCAGTGCTACAATCTTGCTTTTTGAAAGTTAGTCTTTCAAAAACCCTACAACTCTGACCTAAGCCAGTGCCTAAATTTTCGACAAGACTATGAAATCTCCGGTCTATACCTATGTTTAGCAGACAAATTCTAATCATCACTGAGTCAGTGAGCACTTCCAGATCCCTCTGTCTGACTGAGACCTATCACCGGAGGTCTACTGTGGTTTTTTGCCTTGGTGAGAGCAGCACTGTGTGTTCAGAAGTTTCCTTGTCTTCTCATCTTCAATGTTTATGCAACTGACAATAAGCTTTAAAGCTGATTTCAGCTAAAAATAACCCCATTTATATATGGATGAAATGGAGATGGAAAAAGTCTAGACCTCACCTAGTAACCTCATAAGACCACTCCCTGGGCCTAATGATGAGTTTAAAGGGTACTCATATTAAATGATCAGTACTGATTGAATTTCTGGCTGAATTTCTTTCATGAAATATGAATTCATTAAATAATCCCTTTTGGTATGTAAAACTAAATTGGTTTTCCTTATCTAATGATTTATTTGTCATATGAATAGTTTAAGAGAAGATAGATAACAGACACAATTTTTAACCAACTGGGGTCACTTACTTCTTTGTGAAAACAGTACAATCACACAGAAAGCACACACATCCTACGTACATTTAATTCAAGGCATTTCCAAGAACCACTGTGACCTGTAAATTTTCAGCTTTTTAAAATCTTTATGTTATACCTTGCTTTTATTTGTGGGCTGAGATTTTACTATGTGGATAACTGAGTCTGTACTATATTTTAAGCAAGAGTGTAACATGAATAGATTATGAATATTGAAAGATGATGGCATCAATAAATCATGTGTAGATCCATTCAAGTAGTAACATAGTTGCCTTAAATTCAATTGAATAATTTCTTAAATTTTTAAATATTTCAAGTGAGCTGAGAGGGATGGATGGTTTCAGATTTTCATTTAAGTTCCTGCTTTAATTCTAATTTACTGGAAAATGTTGGGCAAGTCACTTAATGCCTACGAGCAAGTCACTTAAGGCCAACATCCTCATCTGAGCAACATAGAATCATGATAATAAACTCAATCTTGCGTTGTTTTAAAGAATAAATTAATGTATGTCAGTAAAGTGTCTGGTTATTTTTGCAATAAATCAACAATCTAATACTTATACCATTAAGATTGCAATGTTTCTCCCTTTGTAAGGTTATGCAAACAAAAGTGTCAGAGTTCATGAATGCAAAAACCTAGAACATTCCTAAAACTAACTACAGTTAAGTCATGAATGGCTAAATCCTAGCATTTTCCATCTTTCTTCACAAAAACCTCTTTCTCTTGTTTTCAAGCCATTGTTACTTTGCATCTGAGATCTGTTGTTACAAAATTCAGTTCAGTTCAGTCGCTCAGTTGTGTCTGACTATTTGCGACCCCATGAACCACAGCATGCCAGGCCTCCCTGTCCATCACCAACTCCTGGAGTTCACCCAAACTCATGTCCATTGAGTCAGTGATGCCATCCTGTAGGAGACAGGATGAATAAAAGAAAAGCAGACCCTGGCAAGGGCCACAAGAGGAATTTATAATTATTGATAAACTGGATGCTATAAGGCATGAGACTCTTGGAACAAATCCAGAGGGAACTGTTAGTTCACAATCTTGAAAACAAGATATGATCCTGGGGTCAGAAAACCGACCCCAGACTGTTTCTCAACTGGCATCTCAGAGTCACATGTTTTATGTATCCGGTGGAAAATCTATAGATAAGAATATTAGTCATAGTTACTGATTTGTTATTGATTAGTTTCCTAATTACTCAATGGTTAATGATCATTTTGTTCTTTGGCCCCGAAGGCCACATGAGTTACAGTTTAATTCCCTGCATATTCTTTCCTTCACGGATGAAAGTCTAATAAAGCCGGCTTGGATTCAGTTCTGGCCCCTTCACATTGGAGCGGTGTTGGTCCCCTGATCCTCACTTTTCTCTGAATTCTTGTGTCTCGTTTCTCATTCTCTCGCCATATCGCGCTTTTCGAAACCCTGCTTTTTGAGCTGGCCTCAACATCATCCAACCATCTTATCCTCTGTTGTCCCCTTCTCCTCCTGCCCTCAATCTTTCCCAGCATCAGGGTTTTTTCAAATGAGTCAGCTCTTCGCATCAGGTGGCCAAAGCACTGGAGTTTCAGATTCAATATCAGTCCTTCCAATGAACATTCAGGACTGATCTCCTTTAGGATGTACTGGTTGATCTCCTTGCAGTCCAAGGGACTCTCCAGAGTCTTCTCCAACACCACAGTTCAAAAGCATCAATTCTTCTGCGTTCAGCTTTCTTTATAGTCCAACTCTCACATCCATACATGACTATTGGAAAAACCATAGCCTTGAGTAGACGGACCTTTGCTGGCAAAGTAATGTCTCTGCTTTTTAATATGCTGTCTAGATTGATCATAACTTTCCTTCCAAGGAGTAAGTGTCTTTTAATTAAGTGATGGGACAGGATGCCATGATCTTAGTTTTGCTGAATGATGGGACTGGATGCCATGATCTTTTTTCTGAATGTTGAGCTCTCCAACTTTTCACTCTCCTCTTTCACTTTCATCAAGAGGCTCTTTAGTTCTTCACTTTCTACCATAAGGGTGGTGTCATCTGCATATCTGAGGTTATTGATATTTCTCCCGGCAATCTTGAGTCCAGCTTGTGCTTCTTCCAGCCCAGCGTTTCTCATGATGTACTCTGCATATAAGTTAAATAAGCAGTGTGACAATATACAGCCTTGATGAACTCCTTTTCCTATTTGGAACCAGTCTGTTGTTTCATGTCCAGTTCTAACTGTTGCTTCCTGACCTGCATACAGGTTTCTCAAAAGGCAGGTCAGGTGGTCTGGTATTCCCATCTCTTTCAGAATCTTTCACAGTTTTTGTGATCCACACAGTCAAAGGCTTTGGCATAGTCAATAAGTTAAAAATCTGTAACTGAATTCTATACGACTGCAGAAAGAGGTTACAACAATTTGGTAGTGCTAAAAATCAAAATAAAAAAAGAAAAAACATAGTCATTAGAGAAGCTAAAATCAAAGAAAGGAGAAAAGAAAATTTCAAAGTCTTCAATTGAAAGGGCTACCAAGTGCTAGGCAAGAGTCTTGAAAAAATTAATTGCTAACATTTCCCAAATCCAAAGATGAGGAAAAAAATCCTATGAACTTTCAGTTATAAAATAAAATCTGTAAAATAAAGACTATTAGACTGACATCATATCTAATTTGGCATAAGATTTCTCATCTGCAATGCTAAATGAAGCAATGCACATGGAATTATGAGGGAAAGGTTATATAACTTAATAAATCTAACCCTCCCAGAATGACTAAGTGTAATGTATGAAGACAAAAGAAATAATTTTCAGACATAATTCTCTGAAAGTTTTTCTTAAAGAGGCTCTCCAGTTAAAAGATAATATATAATGATTATATAATTTTGTAAATATACCAAAACCCACTGAATTGTACACTTCATAAAAATGATTTTAATAAATGAATTACACCAAGAAAACTTTTTTTTTAAGATAAAGTACAAGAAAGAACTGAATAGATCAAAAGACACAAAATATAAAGAACTTTGGTCACCAAGGAATTCCTTGGTGGTCTAATGGGTAGGACACAGTGCTTTCACTGAGGGTTCAATCCCTGGTTAGGAAACTAAGATGCCACAAGCCACTCAGTGTGGAGAAAAAAAAAAAAAATTGGTCAGAATGAATACCAGAAGAATTTACAATCCAGTCTTTATCATTTTTCAAATGTCACTATAAAGATTAAAGCGACTGTTAAGAGAGGTTTTGGAGGGAAAAGTGTAAAAAAGACAAAAAAAGGAAGACGACCTGTCATAAAAACTCCAGATCACTTTAGCAAAGTTAGTGGGGAAGGGTTTTGGGGGGAAGAAAACATAAAATTAACATGAGAGATAAACTGAGATGAAATATTACATATATGACAAATATCCACAAAACAAAAATAAGCAACAAAATGAAACAAATCATATAACAGAAAAGTGAGCAGAGAATATAGATAAACAGATCACAGAAGAGTAAGATTCATAATATCCAGTGTGGATGAGTGAATGGGGAATAAGTATTTTCAGGTTGAGCATACATTTGTTCAGACTTTATGGAGGGCAATTTGGCAATTTAAAAGTTTAAATGCAGTCTTTTCCCCATAAATTGCATTCCTAAAAACCTATCATGGGAATTCCCTGGTGGTCCAGTAGTTAAGGCTCCACACTCTTACTGCCAGGGACCCTGGGTTTGATCCCTTAGTCAGGGAACTAAGATTCCAAATGCCTTGAGGCACACCCCCCAAAAAATGACCTATCATATAGAAATACCCTTACATATACCCAAAAGAAGATCCATTTGTTATCTTAAAGAAATGGAAGAAGAAAACTACATTTGACAAAGGAGAAATATTTAAAATAAGATATGCTGCTGCTGCTGCTGCTAAGTTGCTTCAGTCGTGTCCGACTCTGTGCGACCCCATAGACGGCAGCCCACCAGGCTCCCCTGTCCCTGGGATTCTCCAGGCAAGAACACTGGAGTGGGTTGCCATTTCCTTCTCCAATGCATGAAAGTGAAAAGTGAAAGTGAAGTCGCTCAGTCGTGTCCGACTCTAGCAACCCCATGGACTGCAGCCTACCAGGCTCCTCCGTCCATGGGATTTTCCAGGCAAAAGTACTGGAGTGGGGTGCCATCGCCTTCTCCGAAAATAAGATATAATCGTATACAAAATCATATCATAAAATATGATATAATCATATAAAGTAGTTTGCAGCTATTAATAAATATGCAAACAAATCTATGAAAAGACGTTCCAACATATATTAAGTAAAAAAAACAAGTTTTAGAACACTATACATATGAATAGAATATCCAATTTGAAAAAACTTGAAGTGTATGGGGCTGAATGTAAAGTATGGGCTTTTTCTATAGGTCTAGAAATGGGGCTCCAGTTTCGCTGGAATTAGCTGGTCCCTGATCCTGTGTGCCTGGATCTGATTTCAGATCACCCTAACTTTCCCAAGATTGTTGGATGGCATTGCCAACTCAATGGACATGAGTTTGGGCAAGTTCCAGGAGATGGTGAAGGACAGGGAAGCCTGGGATACGGCAGTCCATGGGGTTGCAAAGAGTTGGATACGACTGAGGGACTGAACAACAACTTTCCCTATATTCTAGGGGAAACAAAGATCAATATTTGGAGGAACCTCTGAGCCACCCTACACGCCCTAAGCCTTTCTAGTACTGTCACTTCCTAGTTCTACCAGGGCCCAACAAGAAAGTGAACTTTTAAAAAGAAGAAAAGAGAGAAAATGATAAAAAGGAAAAATTTTACCACTTACTACTTTCACTAGCTGCAAGTACCATTGCTTGAGTTTTCAAAAAAGTACGTATTACTTCTATTTTCCTAAATAGTGAAAAAGCGGGGGTGAAATTTATAATCTCAAGGTGAGGTGGGACTCGCTGAACACAAATAGAAGATTAAACCTCATCTGCAAGATAGACAGTATGAGCATAAATTTAAATAAACAATGAAATAGCTCAGTATCATTTATTGAGAACCTGCCTTCAGTCACAGGTTAGCACCGACATAAAAACATGCTAATTTGAGGAATAGACCTCTGAGAATAGTATCAGGATCTGAAATTAACCCTGAGACAAGCAGGCTGGCTGTGTATGAGATACACAGAAAGTTATTTTAAAAATACAAGAGAAGACTTTAATCAATGCAGAAGAGATCTGATTAGATATAACAACTAACCTGTTCATAGTACAATGTGTTCAGGGGATGTCACCACCAAAAAAGGGCTTATCCAACTGCCTACTAGATATTCCCACTTTGGTGACTAAATTGTGCCTTAAATCCTACATGTCCAAAACCAGACTCAAGCTCTTCTCACACACCTGGTCTTCTAATGTTTCCTCTCTACCTGTCAGGGAAGCCAGAAATCAAGGAATCACCTTTGATATATTCCTTTCAGTCGTTCTAATATTCAATCCACCTCAAATGCTTCATCCCCTAAATATCTCACAAATCCATCCATTTCCCTTCAACTCCAGGCAGCAGCCATCACCCCTCACCTGAACTGTAGTAACAGCCACCTGAGCCCAGCTCCCTATACCACTCTAACTGCCTAGCCAGAAGGCAGCACTTTCAATGTTATGTTCACACTGCAGCCAGAATGGCCTTTTTGTAATCACTGATACTCAGCAGATAAAAACACTTCAACAGACTCCCTCTGCACTCAGGATAAAGACCCAAATCCTCTAGAGCAGCCATCGTGGTCTGCATTGTCTGACTCCTACCCTTTTCCCCAGATTCATCTCAAACCACTCTCTGCATAATGTTGGCATTCTTCAGGCCTTCCTAAGAAGTCATCTCCCTCCCACCACAGGGACCTGCCACACGCTACTTCTTATAACTGGAAAAGTCTATCCTCTTCTATTTCCCGAAATAAATTTTATTCATGCCTCAGTCTCCTGTTGAGTCACTTCATCAGGGAAGCCTTCCTTGACCTCCACGACAAGGTTGAACTCTCACGTTAAAGGCACAACGAGCACAGGGTACTCTGTCTGAATGCAGTTGAAGATATAATTGTACGACTGTGTGATTACAGCATCTCTCTCTAAATGAAAAACATCATGAGTGCAATGACTACATCTGCTTTCCTCACTGTGATCTCACAGCACCTACTACAGGCATACAAGAGATATTCAATAAGTGTTTAATTAGTACATGGATAGGTGGATGGATGGAAGACAGCTAAGGTATTGTCTTGCTTGGATTCAGAAGTGACCTCTGAAGGTAATTTCTAGTTCTATAATTACGTGATCTTACATATGCACACTGAAATTACAGTATCTTATATATATATAATTATAAAGTTCACTATTTGTGTGCATGCTCAGTCGCTCAGTCATGTCCAACTCTTTGCGACCCTGTGGACTGTAACCCATCAGGCTCCTCTGTCCATGGGATTTCCCAGGCAAGAATATTGGAGGGGGTTACCATTTCCTCCTCCAGGGGATCTTTCCCAATCCAGGGATCAAACCCACGTCTCCTGCACAGAAGGTGGATTCTTTACTGCTGAGCCACTGGGGAAGCCCAAAGTTCTTAGTTTATTACTAAATAGGCTAACATGAATAATATTACTAGCTATGGTTATAGTCCTTTCTGGGATTGTACACTTAGCAAATGAGGGAATCGTAAATACTGGGAAGATAAAATTAATATAATATCCTTTACATTATCAAGCAATGAAGTAACCCTTGGGGAAGGGAGGCAGGGGTTTTTTGTTGGGAGTTTTTTGTATGTTTGTTTTAAAATACATCTTAAGCCACATCGTTATAACATTAAAACCAACGTAAGACTCCTGACAGAATAAGTAAAGTGCAGGAAATATTCGGCACAGTCAACAGAGATTTAACTACTATGTTGAAGACTGCCCACCATGCAGACAAGTTCACCACACTATAAATTAACACCTAAGAGAATCTTACGAGTATTAGATGGTTCCTGTGACTTAAGATCGGAGCAGATGAAAGGGGTCTTTGGAGGATGCTATTTTTTTCACCCCCTTCCCTCTTAATTCATTTGTTATATATGAAAATCATTAAGTAGCAATAGGACTTTTGAAACTAATAAAATTTCTTCCTCCCTCTCCCTTTACCTTGTCTCTCTCTCAAGCTGCTTCTAAAAGAGTGGGTCTAAAATAAACTCAAAATAGTGAAAAGATAATAAAGGTTCAAAATACAATTTTTTAAAAGGGACAGAGGATGGGAAAACATCAATTATGTTTAAATCCATGAGCTCATTGTAATTTTTATAAAATAAAATCTAATTGTTCAACACTGATGGATGTTTTTAAAAACTGATATTCTGAAGTTTAGCTAATAAAAAGAAAAAATCAGGTAGATATCTTACCTTCCCTATACAAACTGTACTACTGGGTAACTAGATAGTAGATATGGGGAAAGTTCTCTTTATAGCAATATTTCAAATAAGCAAAAAAAAAAAAAAAGAATTAGAAACTCACTATTTTGAAACTTCTAATGAATTAATTGATCTAGCCATTAAGCACAGACAGCTAACATCACCGAAAGAGAAAACAATGGGCTGTTATGTCCCTTTGGATGGAAGAACAGATTACCATCTCTGCAGAAGTCTTCCCTCCTCTGACACTCCCCCTCAACAACAAAATTTGAACTTAAATCTCATCAAATTTCTAGAGCACACTTTTAAATTTATAGGAAATACAAAGAAATAAATTAAAGTACACCATGCGGAAGCAGTCAGCAAAATTCACACTGCGGGAATCACTTCAAACAACCAAGTTTTTTCAATAAATGTAAGAAAGAGACAGAGAGAGATGGAGAGATGCAAAGCAGAGAGCCTATAGGTTAAGAGAGATATTAAAGACATAACAACTAACTCTTATTTGGATGGTTATTCCAACAAATTGCTTTAAAAAAATTATGAGGCAATTAGAAAACTGAATACTGGCTAGATATTTAAAAATCACACACACACACAAAACACATATCCAGGTATAATATTACTAATGTTTTTATTTTTAAAAACATATACACTTAATATTTACAGAAGAAATTACACAATATCTGGGATTTGATACAAAAGAATATGGCAGGAGGGAATTATGGAGGAGCAGGACTGGCCATGAGCGAAAAGTTGTTAGGCTGAGTAATAGGAATATGAGGGTTCATAACACTATTCTACTTATTTTTGAAATTTTCTATACAAAGCTTTTAAAATCAAAGAGTTCCTCTTTGTAACACCTATTTTTTCTAAAACTTTCTTGTTTGTGTGTGTGCGTGTGTATGTGTGTGTGGCACGCTCCAAGCTAGATTCCTTCCTTTACCTTCCTTCCCTTGGCAACCAAGTCAATGGCTATTTCTATATTACTCTGTTTGGAGAGATAATACATGCTTTCAAAACAATATTCCAGAGGATGGTTATAATGATGAAGATGATGGAAAACATGGTGTCATCTTGCCATCACAACAAAACAATTATGTTATCTTTGACAATTGCTCTCCATCCACTCAATTGCTATTCCCTCTATTACAGTCGGAGCAACACAGATCGAATATCATTACCTATGCTTAAATACAATAATATTTCAAAGCTAGAGCTGAGAAGCTGACAGATAACCTATTTCCAAAGTTATGGCTTTCCCCCAAGTTCAATCTTCAGTAAGTGTACCAGTGTCCTCTCTGTTTTGAGAATTACCACTCCTTCTCCCTTCATATGGTTACTACAGAAGGGATCCTAGCATACAAATATTCACAGAATAAAGACACAGCCAATAAAGGGTAAATTGTCATCTTCCCAGGTGGCGCTAGTGGAAAAGAACTGCCAATGCAGGAGACATAAAGAGATGCAGGATCAGATCCTCCTGGGTCGGGGAGAATCTCCTGAAGAAGGGAATGACAACCCACTCTAGTATTCTTGCCTGGAGAATCCCAGGGACAGAGGATCCTGGTGGGCTATAGTCCATAGGTCACAAAGAGTCAGACACGACTGAAGGGACTTAGCATGCAAGCAAACGTACATCTAAGTCCTAATCTCAGTTCCTGTGCATGTAACTTTACTTGGAAATAAGGTCTTTGCAGATGGAACTAAGGATCTCGAGATGCAATCATCCTGGGTAGGCCTTCAGTCCAATGACTGGTGTCCTTATCAGAGACAGGAAAGAGAGATTTGAAACACAGAAGCACACAGAGAAGAAGGTCATGAAAAGTCAGAAGGGTTGCCAGCAGCCACCAGAAGCCATGAAAGAGGCATGGAACAGAGCCACCCAGCCTCCAGAAGGAACCAATCCTGATGACACCTTGGTTTTGGGTTTCTGGCCTTCAGAACTGTGGAATAGCAAGTTTCTGTTGCTTTAAGTTTGTAGTCATTTGTTACAGCACTCCTAGAGAACTAATACTACACAGCCCTTGGCAGAACTGACTGGTCCAGGAGCAAACATCTCAAACATGCTGGTCCTGGGAAACCTGTTAACTGTGGTCAGGAAATTTCAGCCTCAGTCTGGCTATCTCTTACGGATATGTCAGCCCAGGAGGCAGGTGGTGCCCTGTAACTAGGGAGCAGAGAAATCTGTCTGCAGCAAGAGAGAAAAAATACATAACCTGTGTCTCTAATTTGCATCTGAAGCCCAGGTACATTCCTCTTAAGTCCCATGGGATACCTCTTTAGGAAGATAAAATCACCCTTTTGTGCTCGAAGGATTACAAGCAAGTTTCTGTAACTTGTAGCCCACAGAGTCCTGTCACACTCAAGAACCTGTTGCCAAAAGCCCTTTAGTAAAGATCAACTGGAACAAGTCCCTCCTTGGGTAGCTACCAAAACAAGTTGAAATGACTCATGAACCCTCTGTGCTTTGCTGTGCTTAGTCGCTCAGTCGTGTCCAATTCTTTGCAACTCCAGGGACTGCAGTCCGCCAGGCTTCTCCATCCATGGGGACTCTCCAGGCAAGAATACTGGAGTGGGTGGCCAGGCCCTCCTCCAGGAGGTTTTCCCAACCCTGGGATCGAACTCAGGTCTCCCGCATAGCAGGCAGATTCTTTATCATCTGAGCCACCAGGGAACCCCAAGAATACTGGAGTGGGTAGCCTATCCCTTCTCCAGGGGATCTTCCTGACCCAGGGTTTCCTGCATTATAGGCGGACTCTTTACCAGCTAAGCTACCAGGGAAACCCCATGAACTCTCTAAGAGGGAGCAAAGAAAACTTCAGGCTTGAGCTATAAGCAGAGTGACAAGAAACAATGCAAAAAGGAAGCTCAGTTTGAAAAAAGAACCCTTGTTGGTAGGAATGTAAATTGGTACAACCACTATGGAGAAGAGTATGGAGGTTCCTTAAGAAACTAAAAATAGAGCTACCATATGATCCAACAATCACTCTTGGGCATTTATCTGGGAAAAAAAAAAAAACATAATTTGAAAAGATACATGCACCCCCATGTTCACAGCAGCACTATTTACAATAGCTAAGACATGGAAGCAACCTAAGTGTCAACGAACAGATGAATGGATAACAAAGATGCCATCCATATATATAAATGGAATATTATTCAACTATTAAAAGAATGAAATAATGCCACCTGCTACAACATGATAGGCCTACAGATTATCAAACAAAGTGAAGTGAACCAGAGAAAGACAAATATATGTATGATATTGCTTATATGTGCAATCTAAAAAAAAAAATCATACAAATTAATTTCTTTACAAAACAGAAATAGACTCACAGACATAGAAAACAAACTTATGGTTACCAAAGGAGGCAGTAGGGATAAATGAGGAGTTTGGGATTAACATAGGCATATTACTATTTATAAAATACTATTTATAAGACCCATAAGGACCTACTGTATAGCACAGGGAAGCATAGTCAATATCTTGTAATAAGGAAAAAATATATATATATAACTGAATCATTTTGCTGTACAGATGAAACTAATATAAATAACTGTATTTTTTTTTAATTTTTTAAAAAGGAAGCTCAATGTTCACTGGCATAAGAGCTAAACCCAGATCTCATCATAAAAGGGAGTGTAGGTCAATAATGATGCTGAATATTCCAGAAAAAAAAAGAAGAAAAAAACATTTTTGGTCAAGCTGCACAGACTATACTAATCAAAACCACCCATAAAAATTGTTCTTCCCTAGGTAAATATAGCATAATTACTATTGTGTATATGAATACCATGTCTCAGGTTTCCTTTGTCTGGGGTTTACTTGATTACAGCATTAAACACTGTACTTATGTATGTAAGCATACCATATGCTCGCTCTCCTTTTGAAAAGACTACAATTAATGCTTGGTTCTTTATTTTCAAAATATTCAAAATATAAGGTGCAAGAAAGTACCCATACTAATTTTTTGACCAGGGATGAGAATAACAAAAGTTTGTGTTGAAGAGAATTATACAAACATTCCAAAAGAGAGCATCCCTGGGTATCATGGAAGCAAATGGTACAAATGTAGCCAAGTCTTTTTTTAACTCAAAAGGGTAAGTGGTCAGCCTTAAGTACAGTATGTCCTAGCAAATAAGTGTTAAACATTAGATTAATGATCAAGTCATTTCCTGTATTTGTTATAAAATTATATGAGAAAAAAAAGCCAGGAAGAGAGGTAAGAAATTTTAAAAAGTTCTGGGAAACCCAAGGTTGAATAAATAACAAAAAATGATATTTCTTTCAAAAAAGTTTTAAGTAATATAATGTTACTGAGATTTTGCTTCGGAAAGTTCTGCATATTTATCTTCTAAGTACCAGAAAACAGCCTGATTTCTTCTGAAACATTTTTCCATTATAAAAGAAGTATCGTGTATTTCAGTAGTCACTTTTTAAAAATCACCTAAAAACACCTTCACATAAACACGTGACTCTTATAATGGAAGATTTTTTGACAAACAAAGCCTTCAACCAGGTCAGCTAACTTAACAAGAAATAGGGCAGAATGTCCTAGATGAGGAAAGTGGCTGGAATTACTTTTCTGATTATGAGCTGCAAGTTGAAAGAGATTCTGTAAGTTTAGAGAAAAAAAAGGATTTGAAAAAGGCAAGGAGAGCATCTGAAAACAAGTTAAAAGGCTTAAGGAATACTTGAAAGACAAGATGAGGAAGTAGCCCTGAACCAGGAATTATGTCATTGTCAGATAAGAGTTAAAATTAAATGAGCAATGACACCAATGTAGATACAAACCCTGAAACCATCTCAAAGTCACAAAAAATTCTCTGACTCCCTGGCTGCAAATAAGCATGCTAACCACTACTGTCTTCCTCAAATCTTGGGGAAACCTCAAAAAGGCATCCTTCTTTAGTTCTTCTCCTGCCAAATAAAATAAAGCTAAATAATATAGAAAAGCTTCTATAATACAAGGTATGAATGCAGTAGTCTCCTCAGTTGCTAACCATTTCCTGAGTACTGATGAGTACTCAGACACTCAGTCGTGTCCAGCTCTTTTATGATCCCATAGAGTTTAGCCAGCCAGGCTCCTCTGTCCATGGGATTTCCCAGGCATGTATACTGGAGTGGCTTGCCATTTCCTCCTCCAGGGAATCTTCTCGACCCAGGGATTGAACCATTTCTTACTTTATAACAAAACAATTAAGTTTCCCAAGGAACAGGGTCATCAACAAAGGAGAAGACCCTGAGAGACAAGAATTTCCTCATTAAATTGCCCTAAGTCTTAACTCCAATTAGTTCTCAAAATCATTTTTAACCAAACTACACCTTCATCAGTCCATGATCCAAGACTCACTGGATCCAGCAGCTTTAGCCAGGACCCACGAGGGGCATTTTAAACATCTCATTTGAGATTTACTAAAAAGTAGCTTTAAGGAGTCTCAGAAAATAGACTTTCATCTCTCACACCTTAATGCACTTTATTTTTCCCCAAAACACATAAATTACAGGTTCCTTTCCTGTTTGAATGCACAAAAGAGAACACAAATCAAGTGCTACTTTATCTAGAGCATTAACATCCTGGAGAATCCCATGGACAGAGGAGCCTGGTGGGCTGCAGTCCATGGGGTCGCTAGGAGTTGGACACGACTGAGCGACTTCACTTTCACTTTTCACTTTCATGCATTGGAGGAGGAAATGGCAACCCACTCCAGTGTTCTTGCCTGGAGAATCCCATGGACAGAGGAGCCTGGTGGGCTGCTGTCTATGGGGTCGCACAGAGTCTGACACGACTGAAGCGACTTAGCAGCAGCAGAAAACGTATTTTTTGAAAGAAGGGGTGGGGGACTTGGGGAAGCAGTTGAACTGAAATTACAGGCTGTCATGACATCTCAATATCTAAAACTAAATACCTGGTTCCATAGGAGAGTATGGTTTTTATTCACAATCCTGTTACTAAGCAACTGTAACAATGGCTGCATGAAGCTTTCTAGAAGTTAGCAGAGTTAAGCGATCTAAGGAAAGAAAAACAGGGAAACTCTTTGCTTATGGGAATCTTTATATTAGGATGAACTCAATGTAAAAACAAAAACTAACAAAACCAAAAACAACGCAAGCAGTTCCTTAAAGGACAAGAAAAGTACATGCTACCACATATCATTCACTTTATTTTAATTTCATCTAATTTCAAAATTCACATTTAACTGCTGATAATAATTTCCTTACTGTATTTCCTTTGTAGTCCCCTTCTTTCCTTCACCCTCCCTCCCTAGGAAATAATTTTTTTTCAATTTCCTTGCTGATTAAAAGAACATTTTAGACCTCTTATGTCCATTTCTTTGTTTACAGAAGCTATAAAAACTAGTTTACAATTGTTTCATGTTGCCTCCGCTTTGAACCCCAGAGTGCTCTTGGACATCAGACTATTCCTTTGAAGGGAACAGTCTCTCAAACAGAGCCAGACACTTTCCCAGCCACTCCCTGAATTTTAGACAACCAGAGCTTTACAAATGTCAAGTCTCTTTTCAAAGTTAGACTATACAATGTAGCAGGCTCCAGACCAATGCTTCTCAAATTGTGGGTTGGATCTGGAGGGGGAGGGGGTGGAGGGGAGAGGGGTGGAAGAGAGGGAAGCTTTTCATACATGTTGCAGGGGAATTTTACAGACTAGACCTGCAAAGGGGCTTCCCTGGTGGCTTAGATGGCAAAGAATCTGCCCGCAATGAGCGAGACTCAGGTTGGATCCCTGGGTCAGGAAGATCCCCTGGAGAAGGGAATGGCTACCCACTCTAATACTCCGGTCTGGAGAATTCCATGAACAAAAAAGAAAAAAAGAGCCAAGGAGTAGGTTAAAAGAGAGAGGAAGACCCACACTGACTTGTCCCTCCAACTTCCCTTACAGCTCTCAACATTTAATGCTGAGAAAGCTCCAGAAGCTACATTGTCTAAATGTCTATTCCATAGAAGGATGCTGCTTCTCCCTCCTTCCTTCCCACCCTCTGTCTCTCTCTCCCCCTGCCCAATGCCTTCCCTTCTTCTCCCTCTCTCCCCTTCTCTCTCTCCTTCTGAAGAATGCTAGGCAGACAAAATGAAAAAATAACAGTTTTACACTCATTCTTCTACATCAAAGCTGAGCAATCTTTGTGTGGTTCTGTGCCCAAGATACCTCTACGTTGCAATAAATGTCTATTTCAAAAAGAGAAAGCCAGAGACAAGCAGAAATTTAAACACTGGAAACCGAAGATCCAAAATGTCTCAGCCAAGAACCACAGGGAAATGACAAAGTCATTTCTGCTTTTAGATCCCAAAGATAAAAACAGTTTTCTGTCTCAGAAGATTCCCTGAGGAGCATTTGGAAGAGCAGGCTGTGTGGGTTCCTTGTTTGTAATTAAATTTAACCTAATTTCTTAAATTTAATTCTCATTTTGGTTTTTTTAAGCTGTAAACAACGCAGAGTATAGTCTTTGTAATCACTGCAAACCACAAAGCTGTGCTACTTGAAATAAAACAAAGAAAGAAAATTCTTCACAAATAATCATTATGTCTACTGGCAAGAATAAAGAAAACCCAGCAGTTTTATAACACATTTCATGATCAAATTGATGCAAAAGTTAAATTGGTCAGCTTCAGAATCTACTCTGTCTACATCTCCTGTGGCTACCAATTAGAGAACATAAATACTCTAAGAAACAAAAAAAAACTTTTAAAACAGCTAAAAACTTATTTTCTGTCTTTTTCTTTGTGTGTATGCCCACATGCACACATGCATGCACACTTGAACAAATGTTTTTTTCTGCTGTCGTCGTTCAGTCGCCCAGTCACGTCTGACTCATTGGGAACCCCATGGACTGCAGCACGCCAGGCTTCCCTGTCCTTCACCACCTCCTGGAGCTTGCTCAGACTCATGTCCATTGAGTCGGTGATGTCATCCAACCATCCAGTCCTCTGTCATCCCCTTTTCCTCTTGCCCTCAATCTTTCCCAGCATCAGAGTCTTTTCCAGTGAGTCAGCTGTTCACATCAGGTGGCCAAAGGACTGGAGCATCAAAGCTTCAGCATCAGTCCTTCCAATGAAGATTCAGGGTTGATTTCCTTTAGGATTGAATGATTTGATCTCCTTGCTGTTCAAGGACTCTCAAGAGTCTTCTCCAGCACCACAGTTTGAAAGCAACAATTCTTTGGCACTTATCCTTCTTTATGGTCCAACTCTCATATCTAAATATTTTTTAGAAGGATCCTATTGTATAACCACAAAAATATCAGTTTTGAGGGGGATTTTAAAAGGTTAAGTTTTAATGTGTCTCTCTTTATGTAATTTATTGGTTGTCCTTACACAAGCCACCGAGATTTTGCCTCAGTCATTTTTTCAAATGTGGGTAGTAGTATTAGTTCCTCCCTAAATAGCTTTCACCCTAAATTCACAACATTGGAACCTCCTTGCACTGTGTAGTTGTATTGTTTATATCCAAAAGTAAGACTATCAGCATCTCAAAGGGGCCAGGGGGACATCTCTAAGAGATAATTAGAGCAAGTTAGATTACACCTTTCATTCAAAAATGTCTTATTAGAAAATAAGATGTCCCTAATGTCTCATTAGAAAATGGCATGGCCATCCTTTGGACATCCGTCTAAGTCCGTCATCACCGCTGTAAACTGGAACGCAGAAGTTTTGCTGATAGTGGATCAGCATGCCATCTGTATACATTAAAATTTGTCAGTAATATTAGATTTTTTATTAAAAAATATACTTTTGAATTAGCAACATATTCACATAGTTAAATAGGCTTCCCTGGTGGCTCAGACGGTAAAGCATCTGCCTGCAATGTGGGAGACCCGGGTTCGATCCCTGGGTCGGGAAGATCCCCTGGAGAAGGAAATGGCAACCCACTCCAGCACTGTTGCCTGGAAAATCCCATGGATGGAGGAGCCTGGCAGGCTACAGTCCATGGGGTTGCAAAGAGTCAGACACGACTGAGCAGATTCACTCACATAGTTAAAAATTCAAAAAGGCATATGAGGCAAATATTCTGTCTTTCCTCTGTATCTCAGTTTTTCTTCCCAGAGGTAAAAGTCTTACCAGGTCTCATTTATCCTTTTAAGGATGTTGTATGCACATGTCACTGAAAATGTATAGGTACGTGTGTTTTCTTTTAAAAATAAAAAAAGTAGCCTACTAGACATAGTATTCTTTTTCATTTTTTAGTGAAAAAATATATCTTGGCCATCATTCCTTATTTTTCCAGCTGTATAATATTCCACTGTATCAATATGCCATAATTTACGAGTTTCCTATTATTTTCAATCACAGGCAGTGCTTCAGTGAGTAATTTTAAACATAAGGTCACCATTAGTTTTCAAGAGTCTTTGGAAATATGGCCAAGATATAGAAGAAAGCTTTGAATTTTATTGTACACAAATATAGGAACTTTAACAATTGAAGGATCCTGAAAAAAAATGTTTTTTTTAAGTTTCTTAGAGTATTCATATTGTCTAAATTGGTAGCCACAGGAGATATAGACAGAGTAATTCTGAAACTAACCAATTTAAATTTTGCATCAATTTGATCAAATCTTTATTCAGAATGATCTGGTTATCTACTAACTGTCAAAGAGTGTGCTAGAGACAAAAATACAGGTTAAAAACATAAACATATTGTGAAAGAGCAAGTAGCCCATCTGAGAGGGGGGAAGTATGTAGGTAGAAGAGCTGACATCTGAGCTGAGCTTTGAAATATGAAGAAGAGATTTCAGAAAAAGAAGGGGAAGGAACATTACATGCAGAAATGCAGTGTGCACAGGTTTCAGAACAGGGATCAGCTGTGTATTGCTAACAGGAGTGTTCATGGCAGAAAACGCAGGCTGAATAGAAAGTGGGAACTAGCTTGGGAAGGGCATGTATACCATATTAAAGGGCTTGGACTTATAAATGTAGACTAAAAAGACTATACGCAGACTATACAGAAAAATCAAGGTTCCAAAAAGTTCCAAAAAGATGATCTAAGGGAACAAAATAAGATTTGTGAAGAAAGGTTAAAAGGCCAGAGGTTAATGGCTATTAAACATATGAAAAGATGTTAAACACTGCTCATTATTTGTCTGCTCACTTGCTCAGTTGTATCTGACTCTTTGAGACCCCATGGACTGCAACCCACCAGGCTCCTCTGTCCATGGAATTTTCCAGGCAGGAATACTGGAGTGGGTTGCCAGTTCCTATTCCAGGGGATCTTCCTGACCCAGGGATCAAACCCACATTTCTTTATCTCCTGCATTTTCAGGTAGGTTCTTTACCACTAGTGCCACCTGGGAAGGTATTCACTCATTATTAGAGAAATGCAAACAAAATCTATAATGAGGTATCATCTCACACCAGTACCAGTCAGAATGGTCATTATCAAAAAGTCCACAAATTATAAATGCTAGAGGGGGTGTGGAAAAAAGAGAACCCTCTTGCACTGTTGGTGGGCATGCAAATTGCTACAGCCACTATGGAGAACAGTATGGAGATTCCTTTATAAACTCCAAATAAAGCTAGCATACAACCCAGCAATCCCACTACTGGGCATATACCCTGAGGAGACCAGAACTGAAAAAGATATATGTACCCCAATGTTCACTGCAACACTATCTACAATAGCTATGACCTGGAAGCAATCTAGATGTCCATCAACAGATGAATGGATAAGAAAGTTATGGTACATATACACAATGGAATATTAGTCAGCTATATAAAGGAACACATTTGAGTCAGTTAATGAGGTGGATGAACCTGGAGCCTATTACACAGAGTGAAGTAAGTCAGAAAGAGAAAGACAAATGTCATACATTAACCCATATATGTGGAATTTAGAAAAATAGTACTGACAATCCTACTTGCAGGTCAGCAAAAGAGACACAGACATTTTGGACACAGAGGGGAAAGGAGAGGGTTGGATTATATGAGCGAATAGCATTGAAACCTATACATCACCATATGTAAAATAGACAGCCAGTGGGAATTTGCTGTATGATACAGGGAACCCAAACCCAGTGCTCTGTGATAATCTAGAGGGGTGGGGTGGGGAGGGGTGGAAGGAGGGTTCAAGAGGGAGAGGACATTTGTATACCTAATGATGATTTATGTTGATGTATGGTAAAAACCATCACAATACTGTAAAGTAATTATCCTCTAATTTAAAAAAATAAAATATATACTAAAAAAGGCCAGAGGTTATTTAATTCAATAGACCTCAAGTCCAGGAAGGCACTAACCAAAGATTGATGGTGACAGCTATATTCCATCTCCACCGAAGGCAGGAAAAAAGATTAAGTATTCAGTTCTGGGTTTCCTTGGTGGCTGAATCAGCAGAGAATCTCCCTGCCAAGCTGGAGACACAGGTTCAATCCCTAGGTCAGGAAGATCCCCTGGAGAAGGGAATGGCAACCCACCCCAGTATTCTTGCCTGGGAAATCCCAGAGAAGAGGACCCCCCAGTCCACCAGGAGGTTGCAAAGAGTTGGACACAACAGCAACCAAACAGCAGCAGCAGTGAATGGAATAAATATGGTCAAACCAAACAAATTCAAAAAACCAAACATTATTTACTTCGAATAATCAGGGGAAAGTATGTCTAAATCACAAAATGCTTTTAAAGAAATTGATGCCATTATTTTCTAATGCATGCACTGATGTTAAAGGCTGACCAAGGCCAATAGGGTATCAACTTTACCATTGTGGAATGAGTATTGCTTATGGGCAACCTCCTTTCTTAAAATAAGACAGGAAATTACACTGCAAACTGTGAGTTATAAACTTAGCTATTCATTAAAAAGAGTAATAACACTTTCAAGCAGAGTCCCAAAACTTAAGTACAGCAAAATGACCACAAATGCCCAAATTTTCAGAGCTTAATTTAGCATGTTTTCACCACATATGAAATATCAACTGTATGACATTTTTAGGGAAAGAACAATAACTAGTAAGTAGGATGAACGGTGACCCTTAATGGCAAATCAGCGAATTTTTGTCTAAAAATTTAAACTGTTAACTGATCAACTATGAAGGAAAGGAGCACCTGGTTGATGGAATCAGGTTGAGAATCCCATTGAGAACATAGCTGAACTCTGCGTGATCCTGAGCGACAAGGGCCACCAGACCCTCGCAGCAAGCTGTTCGAACTACGACATTATCGCTGCAGCACTTCTCCCACAGCAAGTTCAAGGCAGGAGTCTGAAATCAAACCAGTGATTAAAACACACGTCTGATGACTAGCAAATGCATACACGGCCCAAGCAGTTCATCAAAGTGTAATTCGTTCACCGTAGGCTGGCTTTCCTCTACAAAAATGACGCTGTGTCACACCATGTGTAGGACACACTGAAGCTGGTTTTCCAAGAGAGGTAGTGGATGTATTCTGATATAGTAACTCTCTCCCCTCTGGTGTCTTTGCAGCAAACTGAGGCTGGCTGCAGAGGTTCTATCTGAGTCTAAGGAATGCAGCTACTAGGAGATCAAAACTACGGTTTGGTTCTAGCACTATGTTCTAACCAAGCCATTTAACCAGACACCAACCATACCAGCATATCAGTTAGTCTAAGTTGGACTTCAAATCATACCTACGCTTCAAGCCCTGAACATTTTCAGAAAATATTCCTACTCTTCTCCCACCAACCTCTATTTAAACCGTCAACTGGTCAAACATGGAGGAAAGCACACCTGATTGATGCCACCCCACTGTCCCTTCCGCACCCCTGCTCCAAGTGATTGAAGCTGAATGTGGACCCAGAGGAAGGAGACAGAAGCAGCTCAGGCTACAAGCAAGCTGCTGGTTCCAGGACTACCAAAAACACCTAGAAAAACTTTTTCCCCCAAGGAAGAGAGTTTGACTTCTCCCTTCACACTGTGAACCTGTCATCTTTGATAGGAAAGCATCAGAAAGACACAAAAGTAAATAGGTCTTCATTTTGAAAATTCCTACTAAAGCAGAGGTTCTAGCTCTCATAACTTGCTCAGGAACTTATGATTCTCCTCAAAAAAAAAAAAAAAAAAGTTCATTACTAATGATGAACCTACATTTGAATGTATTCTGGGCTAAGTCCATTTAGATTTTACATGGGGTTTGGGTTATTTAGTTTTGCTTTTTTTTAAAGAACACAATGAAGCTATTTTTCCTTTCTTCTGACATAATTTACTAGGGAAACATAAAATCTAGAGAGAAAAAAAATTACAATCCCCAGCTCCCATGGAATAACTAAACTAATGAAAATCAACATAAATTGTGCCCACTTTCCCATGGTAGCTGACTCTGAGAGCCTTTTCAATCTCAGGATCCCACTAACTAACTGTACAGAACAAGACAGTTAACAGTCACTGAAGGGAAGAAATATTTATATTCTATTCTTTTATTCCGAAGGAAATTTTATTCACCTGTGTGGACCATACCAAAGGGTTCTAAATGTCATCACTCCACTCCTAAGCCAGAATAACAAAATAAATGAATAAAACACTGTTGCCTCAGGTAACATTGCACCTTCATGGAAGGAAGCACTCATTTATTAGCAGAAGAGGAAACATTTAGTTACAGGGATTTGACATTCAATAAATTCTGGCAGTTTAAGTAAAACCACTAGATCGTCTCAGTGTACATAATGTGATTATAGGCAGGATTAAGATCAGAGTTCTCAGAAAACCTAATTTATATGACTACATACAAACACCAGATAAATGCCAATTAGTGAAGTATGCCTCTACATTGCCTTCAATGTGTCAGCAGAAGTGATAAAGAAACGCAACTTGGAGAAGCTAATATAAAGGAATATGAGAGAAAGGAAATCAATTTATTTGTTATGAAAAAAAAATCTTATTTCCATCAGCTATATTCTCCATAGAGTTTACCTTAGAGGCCCAACTTAAGCAGAGTTTCCAATCAGCATATCAAGCTACTTAGCACTGGTCAACCAAAACCCAAGTGGTAAATAGGTCAGTAAATATGACCAACCCTATGAAGGATACAGAATTTTTTCCTCCAGTTCTACCTGTCAAAGCATGACCTTTCTAACTTAGAACTCATGTGTGGGGCTACCTAAAGCCTGAGAAATCTCCTACACCCCAACAGAGCCATTGTGTTCACTTTGTCTGTTAAACAGATTCCCTCAGCAGTAACTCTACTGGCCTTCTTCTAAAGGCTGCCTACGCTCATTCCACCCATGTTCTTTTTCATTAATAGTCATAAGAATACTCCCCTCCACCCCTTCCCTGTCTAGTTCCTGGAGTCTGTTGTAACACTTTTTAAAGTTTAAAAAGCAAACAAAGAAACAAAAATAGATAAAATCATTTCTATGGTGACCTGAACTGTGAGGAAAACAGAAGAAACGCAAAGGTGGTCCAGTTACCAGCAATATCTGAATAGAACTAAGCACAAAATTAAAGACAGACCTGGTTTGTGCACTGGTGGATCTTTTCTGAAAAGCTGTTTTCCTTTAGAACTGCAGCAATAAGATGACCCACAGCCTAAAACAAACAAGATTAATGAATACATTCCCTCAGAAGTTCTCTCTCAATAGTGAATTTGAAGGTTAACTAACAGCAGTAGTAGTGGATATGAGTATGCCAGTCGATCAGTAACAACACTCAAAGTCACAGGGTGTGTGCTCTGAAGAAGGCGCTGCATTTGGCACCCCACAAATGGAATCTCTCACCTTCACAACAACCCTCAAGGTAAGCGTTTTTATCCTACATTTTATCCCAGTAAGCAAACTACGGTTCACAGATGTTGAGAAAATTGCTGGATTTTCTGTTTAAATTGTTGTCACTTGGTATTACAAGATAATTTGAGATTGCTTAATCCATTAAACCATGAGACAAATGAGAAACTCCATAGCTTTTAAAATCATCTTTGCAACTAAATGAAATGCATCATGCTTCATCATGCCCTTAATGAAGATAGAGAAAACTCATCACCATCTTCATGACTATGGCCCACACAGATTTGAACCAACAGGTCCTCCCCCCACCTCAAACATTCTCTCTCCTCTAGGATCTAGGATGTAATATCCCTGTTGGTTTCTCATAGGTTTCATCTCCTTAATAAGCTTTCAGTTTCATAAATCTCTAAAAATTTTCCATATCGTCTTTGGTCAAAAAACCCAGAGTTAAAACTAAGATTCTCATAGGAGTGCTGATTGATTCCATAAATATATAAACGTTGTTACTTCCTATCATCTCAACTCCATTCTCCTAGATCTTCAGCACCACCCAGCATTGCTGTGGTAGAACCACAGACTAGCAACAACGACAGCCATTCTAGGTATGGGTTGGGAAAAATTTTGCTATGGCAAGAACTATTCAGTCTGCCCATGCGACCAATGTCTGATATGGATGTATAAACACCCATCAGCCTTGCAAAGTCTCCAGAAAAGCTCAAACAAAAGCACAGCACCTGCTCCTTCATTTCCTTTTGCATTTCACACACTAGAATTGAATTCAGACCTCAATGATCAATGGTCTTTGTAAGTCACTCATTTACATGAAATTTAAGTTTAGATCAACGAACTCTTACCTCCTTGTTAAAGAGATAGTAACAAAATTGAGGACCAATGAACAGCTTCAGTTCCTGTTTACAAAATAACCATATTTCATTGAATGTAAATGGCCATCAAATGCAAGATGCACCATTACTTTATGAACCGCTAAGAAAGAAAAAAGGCTGCCAATTAATGTTATACAACGCTTCTTATAATTTTTTGATTTTACGTTAATGAAAGAGCTCTTTCAGACTCTTAGAAAATCATGGCCAAATGCATAAATGTGCAGGCAATATCAACTGTATAATGACTGCTGCCATCAATTACTAAATGCAGATGTTAAAATATGAAAAAAAATGTGTGAATCAATGAAATATGGTGCTAACACTGAGCAGTGGTTACAAAAGAACAATAGGAAGTATTCATAGAGGACAGGGAACAATTGCAAGAATCTAATAAAACCAATATGAAACACAACATGGACAAAAAAAGTTACCATTCATATTTAGAAAAGGACTAACAGAAAATAAGCTTCATGATAAATATCCCCCACTGCCCACCAAATTCAATTTCCCTAATTTACCTTCCAATTTATCCCTCTAACAAATGAGAGTATAGCCTAAATTGATTTTCAAATACAAAATCCAAGTATAAATCAGCCTATGCTGCTACATAAGTTTTCCATAACAAAGAGTAGCTTAAATGGATACTGCACACTAAACAATACAAATACACTTTTCTCTTAATTTAACAGCAACACACATAGGCATTTCTTGATTGACCTATGCTAATGAAGGGACTCCACGCACAGAAAAATAGAAACTGTGGACAGCATCCTCCAAGCCTTCATCTTCTTCTTCATGGTAACCACCTGTGTTGCACAGGATATGACTCCAACCCAGTCAGGTAGAAGGGAATCTTGCATAAGGAGTGTTCTACTCCTCATGGAAGGGTTCCCCACTACCCAGCTAAGTCAATTCCCACAGCAGGCATCTCCGAAGGTAACTGCTGAGAGTATCCAAGACGCTGCAGGTTGGTAAGTCTTCAGGCAGGCTTCTGCTGGTCCCTTTGCTTTACTCTCATGAGAGAAGACAGTAGCTATTATGTACCTTGATTAACCAAAATGCTTCTAGTTAGCTGAAAGTTAACCAGAAAACCAGTTCTGTTTTACCCATAATAACCAAAAAGCTCTTCTAAAACTAATTATCACAATCTTCTACCTGAGTTAGCATATAGATCTAATTTTTCAATCCAGGATATTTTACTGATTTAATATCATTATTATAAAAATTTATTATTCTTAATAGTTGTACTAAGAGTAGAATATACCTTTTTAAATAGGAATCTCTGACATTCTCAAGATGTATAACCATTTACTTCTGTTCCCAATAATTAACTACAGACCAACAAATATATATTCAGAGGTTAGTCAAAGTTTTTTATCTCTAAGAAGAAAAGGATGACATAAATAAAAGCACAGATTGGTCAGTTTCACTATTTACTTTCCTATGTCAATATAAATTTTCAAATTAACTGATATAAAAGTTAGTTATTAATATATACTCCTGTATATAGATGAATAAAAATTTTAAAATGTTAAAAATATAAATTTCAATTAACAATCCACAAAAAAACGTTCATTTGTTACCATAAAGCATAAATAGATAAATAAATGAACAAATAAATAAAATTACCTGTGACTGGATAAGAGAATTTGGAAATTCAAACCTTTTCCTTATGTCATCCGACATTTTTACTTCTCTTACATATAAGCAGATTCTGTAACCAAAACAAAAGAATATTTGTTACTCTGGAAAAGGAGTTTAAATAACTATTTGTCAAATAACATGAAAGTAATTCTGTACAAAGACAACAATGGCAATAAAGCACAGAGCCCTGGAGAACAATCCTCTGGCACACCCTTCACTGTTAAGCATTTCAGCTCTCAAATGCCATGGCTGATGGCACAGTGAACTAAAAATGCCCAACCGTTCTTAGTTTTCCCATGAGAGCAAATCCCAAAACAGATGATTTCACGCCACAGAAACAAACAAATAAAAATCCAAAAGCTCATGTCTAAATAGCAGAATTTGAAAAGTTCAACCACATATTTGAAATAGAAATTCATCCTTCTGTGGATCAAAACTTCTGAGGAAGAAAGAACCAAACTTTCACAAAATTGTTTAAGCTGTGCCTCACTTTGGTACAAGCTTCCACTGAAGCATGAACCCACCCGTTTGTGACAAGTGTGAAGCACTGGTGAGTTTTTTCCAGGAAGTATAGAAATGACCTAGAAATTCACACATCCAAACAGATCCTTTGTCTTCTAAAAGAGGAACAGCAAGCAATCGGCACCAACTTTTAATATTTACATCATGCCTCTCATGCCTATCGGGTTCTCAAGTACAACAATCACAACAAAATTATAGAGGAGGACAGAGTAGTAAAGTGGAGGCACAGAACTCGTAAGGGGGTTTCCCAAGGATCTCACTTGATCCAGTTACCACACAGCACTGAACCCACTGAATTACACCCCACTGTAAAAAGCAGGATGCTGTACCAATTTATTGCAGTATAACTTTAAAAAAGTGTTTACATTAGTACTGTACTCTAAGTCACCTTATAAAAATAACAGGCAACAAAACCAAGCTCTCCTCATCTTAAAAATGAAGGCATTTTGTGTTGAACCTGTAGCTTTTTCTTACTACTGTCTTGCTTTTCTTCTAAACCCAAACTCCCTGGATAATTTATGCTACCTTTCTTCTTCAACATATGGGTCCAACTTAACTCCCTTGAACTAGCCATTTCACAGCACTGAAACAACATGTTCTGACTGCAAACCATGTCCCTTATCTAATCCACTCATTAGCTTTTAAGCAGGTCAAAAATTCAACCTCCCAGTTGTATTAATCTCACCTTTCTTGAAATGTTCTTCTCTGTTGTTCCATAAGACATCATAACAGAAATACCCAAAGTGTGTCTTGGGGAAAGCCAAGATAGAGACCTCTTCGAGAGGAAAAAAGAATTTTGTAGGGACATATATTGCCATTTTGAAAATTCAAAAAGTAAATAAAAAGCCAAATAAAACATGAAATATGTTAGAAGGTGTTACAATGGAGAAAAACAAGTGAAAGTGAAAGTGAAGTCGCTCAGTCGTGTCCAACTCTTTGCGACACCGTGGACTGTAACCTACCAGGCTCCTCTGTCCATAGGATTCTCCAGGCAAGAATACTGGAGTGGGTTGCCATTTCCTTCTCCAGGGGATCTTCCCGACCCAGGGATTGAACCTGGGTCTCCCGCCTTGCAGGCAGAAGCTTTAACCTCTGAGCTACCAGGGAAGCCCGGAAAAAAATAAATCTGATCTCTTTTTCTATGAGTTTGTTTTTGAAGTACAACTGGCCTACAAGACTATGTTAGTTCCTGTTACACACATAATGATTCGATATTTCTAAGCGTTTCAAAATGATCGCTATGGTAAGTCTATTTACCATCACTAACACAAAAGTTATTAAATAATTATTGACATATTCCCCACACTATACAATTCATACCTGTGACTGGTTTATTTTGCAGCTGGAACCAGAGACAGGAGAGGGGAAGGCAGAAGTGAATGAAGGCAGTCAAAACATACAAATTTGTAGTTATAAGATAAATAGGTACCAGGGATGTAATGTACAACCCAGTGCTGAATGTTACATAGAAAAGTTGTTAAGGGAGTAAATCTTAAGAGTTCTCATCAAAAGGAAAAAATATTTCATTTCTATTTCTTTCATTTTGTATCAGTATGAAATAGTGGATGTTCACTAAGCTTATTGTGGTAATCATTTGATGATGTATATGTCAAATCATTATGCATTAGAGTGCTAAATGTCAGCTGTAGCTCAATAAAACAAGAAGAAAAAAATTTTTTTAAGTAAAGCGAATAGAACAAAGGGGAGGAGATGAGAAATGGGGGATGGATACACTTTCTATTTAAATATGGTGGTCACTTTAGAGGGTGCCATTTGGGAGTCAGATTGGAGATGTTAAAAACAAAACACATATTTTCTCATAAAAATTGTTTCCATTTCAGTGCATCTTTTCCCAGTTCTCCTCTCACAGTTCTCTTCACCAACATTCTCAAAGTCCAGTCAGTCACAAAGTCAGCTTCATTCCTTCCAGCATCTCAGACTTTATGCCTGAGATGCTGGAAGTTAGCCACGCAGATAACCTAGGGAAACAGTATCACAGGCATGGGAAACAGTATCACAGGCACAGGAAACAGTGAATTCAAAAGCTCTAAACTAATGATCTGCTTAAGATACATCCCAGAAAGAGCAAAAGGATGAGTTAGGAACAGAGCAAAGGAGGAAGGAAATGGCAAATGAGAGCCAATGAGAAGCTAGACCACAGAGGGCCTTGTAGGCCACTGAAAGGACTGATGTATTTATACAGAGTGAAATGGTTAACCACTACAGGGGAAAAAAAAAGTGGTAAGATTTTAATAGAATCACTTGAGGTGAGATGTGGTCAGACTCTGGGTATCTTCAAAGGTAGAGTCAATGTGGTTACTAACGGACTGGATGAGAGTATAGCAGAAGGAAAGGGTCAATGATGACTCCAGTGTTTCTGATCTGAGCAGCTTCATTCTTAATTTCAATCCCTTTGGGCATTTTACACATAAAAAAAAAAAACATGAATAAATTAATTACCATGGCATTTTTTACTAAAAGGCAAAGACAGAATTGCCATCAACTGAGATAGAGAAATGAGTTCTTTGAGGGAAGACTAGGAATTCCATTTTGCACAAGTAAGTTTTAGATGCCTAATGGATATCCAAGCGGAGACATCAGGGAGAAAGTTGGATACATGAATCTATAATTGAAGAGACAGATATTAGTTGGTGATACAAATAATGGTGTGCACTACTAAAGAATCTGAGAGGTTCTAATGCAAGAAATTTGATAAACTTTGCTTAATCCAGAGTTTACCAAACTTACCTGGTCATGGCCCCTTTTTTCTGAAACTAGCTGTTAATAGTCTATACAACCAACCTTCCTTGGGATACACCCTGGTAAACACTGCTCTACTGGTTCCTCCTATTCCTCTCTCCACTCTGCTTCTCGTGCGCCATCTTCCTTCCTGAAGGTGCTCCCAAGCCTCTTGTCTTGTTCTGCTTTCATGAAAACTCTCCCAGAGTCTTCATCTAGTCCCTATCTCCAAACACTTCCCTACCCTCTCTCAGGAGGCTCTAAAGCATCAGATTGGAGATGTTAAAAACAAAACACATATTTTCTCATAAAAATTGTTCCCATTTTAGTGCATCTTTTCCCAGTTATCCTCTCACAATTTTCTTCACCAACATTCTCAAAGTCCAGTCAGTTACAAAGTCAGCTTCATTCCTTCCAGCATCTCAGAGTTTATGCCTCCATTTCTCTACTCATCATTGTCCATGCTCACATGAGACTTCCTTCAGTAACTGGTTAAACTTGGGGTTCTCTACCCCATACACTGCTGTCGGACTAACTGTCCTAAAATGCTATTTCCATCATATCAATTCTCTGTAAAGAATACACAGCAGGTTTTTAATAGCCTGGCAGACTAAATACAAATACTTATTTCCAGCTTTTAAGTTGTCTCCAACAACAATCTCACACATTCAACTTCATTTTCACTGTTGTCTAATTCTGGTGGTTTAGTCACTAAGTCATATCTGACTCTTATGAGCCCATGGACAGGAGCCCTGCCAGGCTCCTTTGTCCAGGGGATTCTACAGGTGAGAATACTGGAGTGAGTTGCCATTTCCTTCTCCAGAGGATCTTCCTGACCCAGGAATTGAACTCGGGTCTCCTGCATTGCAGGCAGATTCTTTACCGACTGAGCTACGAGGGAAGTTGTCTAATTTTAAGCTGCCTGCCTCTTGAGAAACCTATATGCGGTCAGGAAGCAACAGTTAGAACTGGAAATGGAACAACAGACTGGTTCCAAATAGGAAAAGGAGTACGTCAAGGCTGTATATTGTCACCCTGCTTATTTAACTTGTATGCAGAGTACATCATGAGAAACACTGGGCTGGAAGAAGCACAAGCCGAAATCAAGATTGCCAGGAAAAACATCAGTAACCTCAGATATGCAGATGACACCACCCTTATGGCAGAAAGTGAAGAGGAACTCAAAAGCCTCTTGATGAAAGTGAAAGAGGAGAGTGAAAAAGTTGACTTAAAGCTCAACATTCAGAAAAGGAAGATCATGGCATCTGGTCCCATCACTTCATGAGAAATAGATGGGGAAACAGTGGAAACAGTGTCAGACTTTATTTTCTGGGGCTCCAAAATCACTGCAGATGGTGACGGCAGCCATGAAATTAAAAGATGCTTACTCCTTGGAAGGAAAGTTATGACCAACCTAGATAGCATGTTCAAAAGCAGAGACATTACTTTGCCAACAAAGGTTCGTCTAGTCAATGCTATGGTTTTTCCAGTGGTCATGTATGGATGCGAGAGTTGGACTGTGAAGAAAGCTGAATGCCGATGAATTGATGCTTTTGACCTGTGGTGTTGGAGAAGACTCTTGAGAGTCCCTTGGACTGCAAAGAGATCCAACCAGTCCACCCTAAAGGAAATCAGTCCTGGGTGTTCTTTGGAAGGACTGATGCTAAAGCTGAAATTCCAATACTTTGGCCACGTCATGTGAAGAGTTAACTCATTGGAAAAGACTCTGATGCTGGGAGGGATTGGGGGCAGGAGGAGAAGGGGACGACAGAGGATGAGATGGCTGGATGGCATCACCAACTCAATGGACATGAGTTTGGGTGAACTCCGGGAGTTGGTGACGGACAGGGAGGCCTGGCGTGCTGCGATTCATGGGGTCGCAAAGAGTCAGACATGACTGAGAGACTGAACTGAACTGAAAACCATTTTCAGAATAGACCCATGTGCTCAAAAATCGGTTCATTCCTAAGGGATTCCCGCCTACCCCACCACCCCCACCACCCCTCATGTGGAATCTCAGTTCCCCAACCAGTAATGGAACCCATGCCCTCTGCAGTGGAAGCACAAAGTCTTAACCACTGGACTGTCAGGGAACAGGGAAGTCCCTAAGGGATTTTATTTATGCTGTTCTCTCCCACATAAAATGTCCTCCTCTATATGATCACTGCAGATGGTGACTGCAGCCATTAAATTAAAAGACGCTTGTTCCTTGGAAGAAAAGTTATGACCAACCTAGACAGCATATTAAAAAGCAGAGACATTACTTTGACAGCAGAGTTCCATCTAATCAAAGCTATGGTTTTTCCAGTAGTCATGTATGAATGTCAGAGTTGGACTACAAACAAAGGTGAGAGCCGAAGAATTGATGATTTTGAACTGTGGTGTTGGAGAAAGACTCTTGAGAGTCCCTTGGACAGAAAAAAGATCCAATCAGTCAATCCTAAAGGAAATCAGTCCTGAATATTCACTGGAAGGACTGATGTTGAACCTGAAACTCCAATACTTTGGCCATCTGATGCAAAGAGCTGACTCATCTGAAAAACCCTGACACTGGGAAAGATTGAAGGCAGGAGGAGAAGGGGATGACAGAGGATGAGATGGTTGGATGGCATCACCGACTCAATGGACATGAGTTTGAGTAAATTCCAGGAGTTGATGATGGACAGGGAGGCCTGGCGTGCTGCAGTCCACTGGGTCACAGTCAGACACAACTGAGCAACTGAACTGAACTGAACTGATATGTTCCTACAATTATAGGTGAAATTCCTTTTATACTGCATCTTCTCTGTTTAACCTTTCTCAAGGAGCCACATCTTAAGAGCATTCACCTTACTTTATATTTCTTCAGTGCTACTGCATTTGGCCTGACCCATACTACCATGTGACTAATTACATTAGGATTGTTAATATTTTTCTGTAAAGGCAAATAGAAACTACTCAGATTTGCCACTGTAGCAGGAAAAGCAGCTACAGACAATACATAAATAAATGACCAGGGTTGTGTTCCAATAAAACTTTATTCACAAAAATAGGAGGCAGGTGGGCTGTAGTTACTGACTCCTGATTTACATACTATTTATTTAATTAATTTGTAAAATTTATTGATAAAAACTGCTAAACTGACATTCAAATTTGCCCCTGTGCATCCAAGCACAGATAATTCATAAATAAGATAAATTGAACATGTCTTATTATCTAAAAATGGAAAAGTTCTATCATAGAAAACAATTTTCATGCCCCTAAACTCTGAAGGAAATTTCTCACATTAGGCTTTCTACTGGGGCTTCCCTTGTAGCTCAGTTGGTAAAGGATCTGCCTGCAATGCAGAAGACCCGGGTTCAATTCCTGGGTCAAGAAGATCCCCTGGAGAAGGAAATGGCAATCCATTCCAGTATTCTTGTCCAGAATACTGGACAAGAATCCCATGGACAGAGGAGCCTGGCAGGTGGCCGTCCATGGGGTCACAATATTCGGACATGACTTAGCGACTAAACCACCACCACCACCATGGGATACAGGGTGATATAATAATCAATAATCTCAATAACATAAGCAAAACAGAATTTTGTTACCTCTTTTTTATGAAAGTCAAGGTTGTATCATAATATGTAACTCAGGAAGGAAAAAAAAAAAAAAACCCTCAGCTAATGGAGTCAAAGCTCAACAGAGCTTTCTGATGATCTGATCTAACTCAAGAAAGCCAAGTCTAGAATATTGAGAGAAGCAGAGGTTATTAGCTTATCACAGAATATACTTACCCAAATGTCAAGAGTGACAGAGCTAAACTGAAGGAAATGTGGGACTACACTCTCTGATCCAGACCTGAATGATAGAATTCCAAAATGCTCTAAGGACCAGACCAACAGCTGGTTAGGCTAATAACATCATGGCAATGAAGAAGTTGAGCCATCCAGAAAGAGGACTTTTGTCTCCAGGAGGAGGTGGGCCAATGGAGTAAAAAGAGAACTGCTTTTATCAAAATTGTCTAAGTATCAGTGACAAATACCTAAGCTTATAAAAGACAGTCCTAATTTTTGGTACAATGGTTTAGAGAACAAGTAAGTTTTTTAAATCTACAGTAACTTTATCTTTCCTAAAAATGGCCAGAAGGCAGTTTCAAAGCCACTACCCAAGCTGCAATATAGATTTGATACCATCCTTGATTTGCTATCTTTGGGCTACAAATTGCTAGAGATTTTTATTTCAAGGTTAATCACAACCACTTGGCCTTTCAAGGTATCAAAACATCATATTCTCTCAGGGAATTTCAAGAAAGAGTACAAATGTTTGCTTAGCATTGGCAGCGTAGCCTGTGTCCTACTTTATTTTTAATCTCAATGTCCCTTGGGCATTTTATACATTAAAGAAAACAATTATATATTACTTCTTACCATGACATTCTTTACTCAGAGGGAACTAGTCACATTTTGCTCCATAAACCATGTGTGACAAAAAAGAACGTTTGATTTGAAAAGATTTCTCTCCAACCTGTCATTGTGCTTTTTTTGTCTGCCTGAATCTAAACCAGAAAGAGAATTTTTAATGAGGGCTTTAAGTTCCAGGTGAATCAAAGCATTTGTCTGACTTAACCAATTATTGAGTTAGCTGCCAGAGTATTTTAGCCATGTAAGAACACTTTCAAAACAATAAATCAGTTGCACTCTAGCAGTAATAAAGAAGCAGAAGATAGATAAAACACCTTAGGTTTTCAACTTTCTCATTACTTTCTCTAGCATACAAAACACAAAACCATACACCACACAAAAGTCTTTAGTGTCAAACTTCAAATAAAAGGTACAATCTGAAAAACACGAGAAAAATGTATCTGTAGTTGACCCTTGAACAATGCAGGGGTTAGGGATGCCAACCCCTGCACAACTGAAAATCTATACAACATCATAATCTGTCCTTCAAAGCAGTGGTTCCTCATCCACCAATTCAACTTACCTTGGATCATGTAGTACTGCAGTAATGCATTTACTGAAAAAAATCTGTTTACAAGTGGACCCGTGTTGTTCACGGGTCAACTGTATTTATATTCACGATAGCTATGGGAGCCCAGCAGAAGGACTGTGCAAGGTAGTTTGCAGGGGGCATTATTCAATGGTCACAGAGAAAGACTTGATTTTGAACTGTTTTTTGGTGTTTTTTTTTGGCCATACCATGCTGCATGTGGGATCTTAGTTTCCTAACCAGCGATGGAACTAACCTGTCCCCTGCAGGAGAAGCAAGGAGTCTTAATCACTGAATCACCAGGGAAGTCCATGACTTTGAACTCTCTTGACTATCAAATTTCTATATAGCAAAGATTCAGAGTAGCAACGTAGGTGGTAGTCAGGGCTACAGACAGCACCTTCTGGAAACTGGTCTATAGAAACAAAGTCATCATCAGATTGAGAGAAAGCAAATTGCATTCACATTAATGGGATCCTATTTCAGAGATACAAAATCTAGGCCTTTTTTTCTTTATCAAGCTATTTCAATTATTAGTTATCCATTTACTTAGCTTCTTCCTTTCACACTTTAAGCTACAGAACTCAACTCCTGCTGTATGGCCCAGTTCCTAACAGACCATGGACAGGTACTGGCCCGCAGCCCAGGTGTTGGGGACCCCTAATATAGTGGACCTGGGAGCATCTGCCTTCTGTCACTAGAGAAACAATGATTGAGCAACTCAGTAAAAAGGTACTCATCCTAGCAGTTCATGTAGGAAGAAAGGTTTCGTGACTTCCAACCCAGTGTTTCCCTGGACCATCGGTAACATGAGGCACAGCCAGCACACTCCACATTCTTGCTTCAAGTCCCAGGAATTTTAAGATCTGTAATTCAAGTGCTGAGCAAAGTTAGGTGACTATGGGTTCTGATGATCTCACCGGCTGCAATTTACTAAAATACATCAAATTGCAATCAGATTCCTGCCTTTACAATTTAGTTTCTTCTCAGTCCCATCACATGTTACTTACTCATAGATTTTGAAATGAGTCTAAAATAAGATCAAAGGCAGGAAATTCCAAGTTAGAACTGATTACTGTCCAGGAGAACCAAGCATGAAAGTAGGAAACAAAACCACCGACTTGAATAATGTCTGATTTGTTACATTTTCTTCAATTATTCTTGGATTATTTTTTCTAAAGTGTCTTTTATGTGCATATATATGACAAATACATAATGAAACATAAATTAAAAAACAGTATTAGTAATTTTTAAAATTGAAAGACTGATTTAAATCTAGAACTTTTTACAGTATCCAATCTAAGTCTTCAAAGAAGTCTTCAAATTACGTCCTTTATGACGATTATTTTCTCTAATATTACAATTTTAAAATACTTTTGTTTCATCAAAAGAACAATTACTCAAATTGTTCACTATGTTTTTAAATAAATATTTTATGTTGAAACAAAAGAACCTTTACTGTATATTTTTTATAAAATTGATGCCCATTTTAAAGACCTTGCTACTGCTACTGCTGCTAAGTCACTTCAGTCGTGTCCGATTCTGTGCGACCCCAGAGACGGCAGCCCACCAGGCTCCCCCGTCCCTGGGATTCTCCAGGCGGGAACACTGGAGTGGGTTGCCATTGCCTTCTCCAATGCATGAAAGTGAAAAGTGAAAGTGAAGTCGCTCAGTCATGTCCGACTCTTCGCAACCCCAAGGACTGCAGCCTACCAGGCTCCTCCATCCATGGGATTTTCCAGGCAAGAGTACTGGAGACCTTACTGACCAATAAATGTCTAATCTTCATAGGTAAAATCTCCAAATTCATCACATTACTTCAAATACCAGTTAACTAAAATTTAATCAAACACCAAAGAATGTATTTTATACATATTTGATTTGTATTCTTCCTCTAATAAAATTACTCAAATTTTGCACACTGGTCTTCTAAAATAATTTACTTCTTAGCAAATATTAATTTGGCACAAACTGAAGTACACCAATGTCCCTCCAGGGGAAAAAAAAGGAGGAAATCATAAGTAAAACAAGAATACCTAAATGCTGATACTAAATGGGTACATTAGAATTCATAATACTATTCTATGTTTATATATGTTTGAAATTTTCTGAATAAGCTTTTAAAAAAAAACAAAACCCATGTGTGTGGCTCTCACTAGGGACCAGGCAATATCCTCAGCACTTTACATTTATCACTTCATTTAATCCTCAAAATAACCCTATGAAATAGGCACTCATTGTACAGAGGAAGAAACTGAAGCACAGAAGACAGATAACTTTCCCAAGGTCATACAATAAGCTGAAATTCAAATCCAGGTAGCCTGGTTATGTATGTGCATAGAAAAACTTGGAAAATATAAATTACAGTGCTTTTTAATTTTGCTTATTCCTATTTTCTAATTTTTACACAAGAATATATCTTTCGTAATTTGAATAAAGTTCAAAAATTATGAAAACTTTTATTCAAATACTTATACATTCTTTAGAAACAGAGGATGTGACTTTCTAAAACCTACATCATTACAAGCGTAGAAATCTATCATTAACAGATGTGATTAAATGAACAGTACTAAATTAGGAAACTTTTAGACATGATAAAAGATTACTTTGTTAGCCATTTACCAATGTCCTATGGAAAGAGTAATGTTGAAAAGGGATCAATATAATTTAACTAGATTCAATTAACTTTAGACCATTTAAAAATCTTCCTTCATCTTCAAAGAAAAATACAACCATTATTATCTTCCTATTTTAGACTCCTGGGAAATTTTACACCAAAATAAGAACTCTCACTCTAGAAAAGAATTATGTAGACTGATGACGAGTTAAATGGAAACATTTTTCCTGATTACTGCAAACTGGCCAAACTCATTTATTTTTCATGAGAAGCAAATTATCAAATTCATGTAAAATGGAATAGAGTTATTTTAACTTGCACTCTTAGTACTGAAGAAAGTTGAAGATCAAATGAGCCGAGGAGTTTTACAGGAAGATAGTAAATCTTCCTGCTGTTAACTAACTCAGTGTAGCCCAAGCTGGAGAACACCTCTATATTCCAGACCTGAATAGACAAAATCACAAAAACAACATCATCACCACACTGTTCGAAGAACCACTTTGAAAATTTCCAGTGAATAAGATGAATGGGGCACTGTGAAGTAATGTCATATATTCTTTTGCAAACCCTAAGACAATCCATAGTGAAGATGAGAAAACATCTTTAGTTTGATTATACTTAGTCTTACATACCTCTGTCTCCATGAAGAGTAACATGACACAGAGAGAAAAATGCACGGAGTTAGTAGTTGGGAAGCAGGAAAAACAGACTGGATGCAAAACCTAACTCCACCACTAGGTTTTAAAAAAATTACGTTAACCACTTACTACCTGGAGCCTGATTCCTCATTGAGTAAATCTGAGGACACCTGCCTCACAAGATGATACAAAGAACAATAAGAAGTGAGTCTGAAAGCCAAGAGGATGTTGACACAGTACGTATGTATTCTAAAAATGTGTTTCTTCCCTCCCTTGATACAATGTGGGACAGTCAAGGGAGGTAAAGGATGGAGAAGAATTTAAGTTTAGGTATAAGTTCAGTTCAGTTCAGTCACTCAGTCGTGTCCGACTCCTCGCGACCCCATGAATCGCAGCATGCCAGGCCTCCCTGTCCATCACCAACTCCCGGAGTTCACTCAGACTCACGTCCATTGAATCAGTGATGCTATCCAGCCATCTCATCCTCTGTCGTCCCCTTCTCCTCCTGCCCCCAATCCCTCCCAGCATCAGAGTCTTTTCCAATGAGTCAACTCTTCGAATGAGGTGGCCAAAGTACTGGAGCTTCAGCTTTAGCATCATTCCTTCCAAAGAAATCCCAGGGCTGATCTCCTTCAGAATGGACTAGTTGGATCTCCTTGCAGTCCAAGGGACTCTCAAGAGTCTTCCCCAACACCACAGTTCAAAAGCATCAGTTCTTCGTTGCTCAGCTTTCTTCATAGTCCAACTCTCGCATCCATACATGACCAATGGGAAAACCATAGCCTTGACTAGACGGACCTTTGTTGGCAAAGTAATGTCTCTGCTTTTCAATATGTTATCTAGGTTGGTCATAACTTTTCTTCCAAGGAGTAAGCGTCTTTTAATTTCATGGCTGCAGTCACCATCTGCAGTGATAAGTTAGGCATCTCTAATCAAAGACTAGGGTGGGATCTTATATGTAAGTCAAAAGCTAGAGAAATAAGACACCAGCCCTCAGGTTAGGAAATGCATGAGATTCCATTCAAAATATAGTTGACTTCTAACTCACTTGCTGAAAGCCTTTCAACAGCATCCCACTGCACTTTGTAATAAAATTCAAACTCCAAACCATGGCCAAAAGGTCCTACATGATCTGGTCTCACAACTCTCCCTCAATCAAGGGGCTTCAGCCACAACAACCTCCAGTTTGCTCTGTGGACCCCCTAAGTTCTTTCTGTGTGCAGGTCTAGAGCCCTTAGGTCCCTCATCAAGTGTTCGTGCCCTTGCTGTTCAAACAGCTGACTCCTCTCACCTTTCACATCTTCTCTTGAGACTCCACAGCCCACCCAGCCCCTACCCCCAGGAACCCACTACCATATCCTTCATTGCTTTCATCACAATCTCAAAGGATCATCATATACTTATTTCTGCTGACTCTCTCTCCCCCTCCCCCACCAGTAAAATGCAAACTCTTGAGGGCAGGGACCTGGTCTCTTTTTGACCAGGATACCCCAGCATATAACAAGTTATCTGCTCAATACAGATCCACTGAACAAACACAAAGCACGACACGGGCTTTGGAACACCATGTTGGATAAACAGCTCCTACGTGCCACACATTCACCAAACACTCTAAGTAACTAATCCCATTGGATCGTCACAACCACTCTGAGTTAAGTATTATTAACTCCATTTCCTGTATGAGAAAGTAAGAGCTCAGAGAGGAAGTAACTTGCCTGAGGTTATACAGTGATATTAATAGCCAGGATTTATTGAGAATTTTACCACGTGCCAGGCAGGCACAGTTGAAGCTCTTTATGTGTGTTCTCTCACCCAATATTCAAAACAACTCCATGACATGACTACTATTATTATCCTCATTTTCATATGAAAAACCATGTGAGGCAAAGAGAGGTCAAAATTAATTGCCTAATTAAGTAAGAAGCAGAGCATGGATATGAACTGTGCAGCCTATGAATCTAAGCAAAGTTTACATTCTTAACCACTCCTCTACAAAGTAGAGTTGACACAGAGTTTTTAAAAAGTTAAAATAATCCATTAAAGCAATTCACTCAGAACCAGGCACATAACCAACACTTTCTAAATGTTAACTATTATGAATCTTAGTCTAAATCCAATACTTTGTTTCTTTTTTTTTTTCTATTATATCTTGCTGCATCCCAAGGAATCAAGCAAATCTTAAAAAGAACAACCTAGGTTTGGACATAGTGTTAGATCAGATTCCCAAAGCAGCTCATCAGCATCCACAAATAGCTCTGTCTCTTAGTGTATATTGCAACCCTAAAAATATAGAAAGCCTGATGCACGAAAGTTACATATGAAAGGGGTGCTCCATGCCATGCACAAAACACAAAAATTATCAATCTAAACTTAACCTTTATCCTGTGGCACCATTACCAGCAACACATCTATCTACCACATTTGTGTATGTTCTGAGATTTTATACTTGTATTTTATCATTGACCATTCATTCCAAGTTCAATGAGCATCTATCAAAAGCTAAAGATTGCCACTTTGGTCATGGCAACTGGTATCAATCTTTAGTAAGTCTAGCCTTCTTGTCATTGCTAGTAACGCTTTCACATTTACATTTTCCATCTTTTTAAACAGTAAATATTCACTGCAATAGATGAAAGCAATTATTTGCCCAAATGGTTACTCAAACATTACCACCCAAACACAGATGGCTACACTGCTGCAGATGAATGCTTGCCTGGCAGGCAGCTCCACCAGGTGACAGTTCAAGACGCAGCTCAACAAAGCAGGGCAATTTCCACGTGGATGTGTTCACGTGTAAAAACAGACAGGAGCTTGAAATAACAGTGGAATGTTCTGGAAGTAGTGTTCAGAACCAGGAAGATCAAGAGGAAGGCACTGATATGTTCTCAGTTCCTGCAGCTGCCTCAGAAAACAGAGCTTGACCTCCAACTGGCAGTGCACTTGATGCAAGGACAGCACAATGATACGGTGCACAGAGGCCATGCTAGAGCTAGGCCTGTTTCTCATGACCCTTTCCGCTCTGAGAGGACTGTCACCAATCCTCAGGCTGTAGATGTCGTCTAGTTCTGAAGGGGCTAGCTCCATCTCTGTAGCAGCGGCACCTGCTCAGACGCAAGCAAAGAAGAATCTCAAGCAGGAAGGACTCCTCACTGACCAAGCCTGCTGCGTTCTTCTCCTGCACCTCCAAGTTTCTTGGGAGAAACAGCTGAGCCCTGTTCACCGCCTGCCAAGTCTGGCAGGTACTAAGCAGTTAATATACGTTTTTGAGTTATTGTCTTTAGTATAGCATCTAATACACAATAGACTCAAAAATATGTTCAAATCAGAATTCTACTGTTTATTTTGTTTTCAGATCAACTTTCCAAAACAGAAAGTGAGAAACAGAGAAGAATCTATATCCACATCTTTTTCACCCATGAAGATTCATGAAACAGACCAAAATAAATTTAAAAGAAGGAAGCCTCACATGCTGCAGTCCATGGGGTTGCAAAGAGTCAGACATGACTGAGTGACTGAACTGAACTAAACTGAAAAGTAAAAAGAAAAATTGTAAACAACTTTATTTTCAAATTAATACAGTAACCAGATCCAGTTATCAACACATTTAGGGTTTGAAAATAAGTAGTTCTTTTTAAGATGGACTCCTTTTTACCAGCTTTTTTAAGCTGAGAAAATAACTTTTATATAGATAGGATAAAGATGAACTTCAGCCAAGCCCAAATCCCAAATCAGCAGAATCCAAATTAGTGAGATCTTATCATGCTGTTATTTATTTTGGTACATTTTTTTTTTTAAAAAATCAAATAAAAGGTCAAAGAACACATGTCAACATAAGACTGGTTCTTTACTGTTTCCAGCTAAATCTAATAGTGATGGGAAATGGGTCTTTGTTACTTGAATACATCATAAGTTTTACATGAATGCTTCAGCTGACAGCTATTATTTATCATAGCTATATTCTTAATCTTCTATGTATTACAACCCTTTAAAAGCTCATGGTATCACCTCTGTGTATTTCCCACTGGGGTAAAAGGCATTTTAAACACATAATTACCCAATGAAGTAACATTTACCAATTTTCCATTACACAGCTAGCAGTATTCATGGCTGTTTTACTTGTGGGGTTCTTAATAATCTGATATTAGTTAACCTTCACAAGCATCCTGGGCAGATGATCATTAGTAAATCCTTTCACATTAGTAAGAGACATCAAGCAGTATATTCAAGAATCAGAAGAGGATTCAGCAAAGTAATGCTAATATCCAGTTGGCACAGTATAGTGTGTAGAATGTCTTTCAGATAAAGTCAAGAACTTTATGTAAAGAAAGAAGAAGGATGAAGAGGAGGTGGAGGAGGGGGGAAGAGAAGGAACATTAGCTCCTCATGAGAATAATTTTTAACTTCACCAATTTTAAAACCAATACATACAATTTTCACATGTACAGGGTTCAGTGGAACTTCTCAATGCTGTGTTGGAAATAAATGACTGACTAGAAAAATGATAGTGAATTGGCAACTCACAATAAAGTCAACACTCAGAGCTTCATTTCAACTTCAAAATCTACTTCTGCCTCTCAGTCCAAATGCAAACCCTATTTATGAAAGTGCTCCCAACCTGTCTTACCTCCAAACCGACATCCATGGGTCCTCAAAGGCCAGACCAGCTGGGAAGCAAAGCCACAGCAGTAAGGGAGGATCAGCATCGTTCCCAGGACCACAAGCCTCTCCCCACTCTCCAGCCCACTGTTCTCAATTCCATAGGGAACTTAGCACAGTAAAGTTGAAAGTCTGGGGCAGGTCAACAACTAAACCCAGTCTATAAAAGTGGGCTGTCAGGGTACTCACTGAGCATTTGGCCTTAGCGTTTGGCACTTCTTGGCAATATCCCAAAGCATGGCACATGTGCTTCAAATTCTAGCCACCTTCCAATTCAAAAGTGTAAAACTACAAAAGGCTTTAAATTGGCATCTTTTTATTTATTTTTTAATTAAAGGATAATTGCTTTACAGAATTTTGTTGTTTTCCGTCAAACCTCAACATGAATCAGCCATAGGTATACATATGTCCGCTCTCTTTTGAACTTTCCTCCCATCTCCCTCCCCAGCCCACCCCTCTGTGTTGATACAGAGCCCCTGTTTGAGTTTCCTGAGACATACAGCAAATTCCCATTGTAAAGCCAGCATCTTTTGTGCAAAGTCATTCATTAATTGCTCTAAAAGGTAAGCTAAATAATATGTAGATAAAGTATTGATTAGTAATGTGAAACAGTTACAAAGAGTTTTAACAATATATAGATATGCTTATGGCAAAGTAAAAATACTGAGAGAAATTTTTATACACAATCATGAACACAACCAAGTTTAAACTACAGATATAAAGACAAGACTAAGGGGGAAAAGTGAATATGCAAAAATGTTAAGTTCATTTCTAATTAACAAGTTGATGACTGATTACATACTATTCCTCTTCTGATATTTGCTGCATTTAACTTTCCCCTCCTACAATGGGCATACATTACTTTTGTATATTAAATAAAAATGATCACTTCTCTTCAAATAAAAAATCAATTTTTTTAGTCTCAATTAAAAAAAAAGTAGTAATCTTACTTATTCACTTGGCACCATGGTCTTTTATCACTGTCTAAAGAGGCAGTTTCACCACAGCACACACCAAGATAAAAAGCCTTACTTGATCCAATTACACCACTTATTAAGAGCTATTTAATGAGAAAGTCACACCTTGGAGTTATTAGATGCTATAATGGTCCTGCAGTGTTCCAAACAACTAAGCTAACAGAATTACCTTTGATTCTAAATCGTTTGCCAGGAGATTAATCCATCTGGTCCCTGAAAAAAATTAAGTGTTCTTCCAGTGTGTTCAACTTCCTCCAATCTCATTTTAATCAAGGATGTCGGCCTCTGTTGACAGAGGTATTTTTTAATAGATTTACTGAAGTATAATGGATATACAAAGAAATCACATATTTAATGTGTACAGTTTGATGACTCTGGACATGTGCAAACACCCGTGATGCATCACCACAATCAACGTAACAGACATATGCAACACCTTCCAAAGTTCCCTTGTGTCCTTTTTTTTTTTTCCACTTTTTGGTGTACACAATATTGTACTTTAACAACTGGCATCAGGCTGTACAGCAGATCTTTAAAACTTATTTATCTAGCATAACTGAAACTTTATAAAGGATAGCTATTTAGAATTTCTTAAATTACAGTACAAAGACCCAGTTTGATTTTTCCTTTAATTTTCCCAAAATGCAGATAGCATATAATACCTAAAAAAATTGTTGTCATCAATAGATATATTTTTAGGAGGTCTTTACATGTTTTGGCATCTGCCAAAGAATCAAGAAATGTCTTTCTGACATAGTAACATTTGGAAAAAGACCTAGAGGAAACAATGAGCATTCCAGACAGAAGGAATGCTAAGGGCAACAACCCTGAGATAGAAGCATGTGTGGCAAATTCAGGGAAGACCAAGGACACCAGTATGGTAGATACAGATGTGCAAGCTGGGAAGTGAGAAATGACAGAGAGGAGCGGGAGCCAGTGACAGAAGCCCCTACAGACACTGTGGGCTCTGGATGTTTCTGAGTGGGACAGATAGCCCTAGAGGCTTTGGGGCAGGGAGATGGCACACTTGACTGTCATTTTTAAAAGGTCATCTAACTCCTCTAGAGAACAGACCACAAGCGGGCAAGGATAAAAAAAAAAGGGAGACCAGTTAGGAGGTTATGGCAATAATCCAGGAAAGAAACCATATGGCCATGGACAAAGAGAAGAGTAGTGGAGATGGTAAGAAGTCAGACTTCACACTTATTTTGACAGAATTTGCTAAGGGATTGGATGTGGAATGCAAGAACAGTGAAGGATGACTCCAAGGTTTCTGGTTCAGACAAGTAGAAGAAAAATGCAGTCACACAGTGAGATGCCAAAGACTGGAAGAGTCATTTGTTTGTTTTTGGCCACACAGCATGTAAGATCTAGTTCCCCTACCTGGGATCAAATCCATGCCCCCTGCATTGGAAGCATGGAGCCCCAACTGTTGGACTGCCTGGGACATTTCATTCGTTTTTGAAACAGGGCAACAATGCACAAGTATCCTCAATCAATGGGGTACAAAAAAGAGAAGGGGGCAACAGAGGATGAGATGGTGTGATGGCATCATCGACTTAATGGACATGAGTCTGAGCAAGCTCTGGGAGTTGGTGATGGACAGGGACAGCACTGATGTGCTGCAGTCCATGGGGTCACAAAGAGTTGGACACGACTTAGCAACTGAACAACAAATCTCTGGAAGGAGAGTCTACAGGACAAAAGGGTGCAGACAGTACAAGCTTCGTCTTTTTCTCAACTTTATTTGAAGCCAATCTTCACTATAACACAATTAATGTTAAATTTTGTATGCTTAGTTCTAGCTTCCCTGGTGGCTCTGAAGGTAAAGAATCCGCCTGCAATGCAGGAGACCTGGGTTGGATCCCTGGGTTGGGAAGATCCCCTGGAGAAGGGAATGGCAACCCACTTCAGTGTTCTTGCCTGGAGAATCCCCACGGACAGAGGAGCCTAGCAGGCTACAGTCCGTAGGGTCACAAAGAGTTGGACACGACTGAGCGACTAAGCACACAGCACAGCTCTAGACTGGATTTGCATTTGATTCATACCCAATTCCAACGCTGCTGTCAGCACTTGCCCCCCTTTCCAAGCTCCAAAAGAACTCAGTGGCCTGTTAAACCCTAACTATTCTACACAGCTTAAAATCTCATAAACTGAAAAGAGAGAGATAGAAAGGAAGGAGGGGAAACAGGTAAATTAGTAGGTGGGTCGGTAGATAATCCTTACTATCCTGTTCCCCCAGCCTTCCTTGTCCATTCCATTTCATATCTCCTTCCAGAGTCGGACACGACTGAGCAACTTCACTTTCCAGGCTTTCTGTTAAATGTTTAATACATTCCACAGGCACTGTGAACAGGAGCAGATTTGGGATTCAGGGAGGGAGAAAGAGGTCAACTGGTTGCGAAGTGATACTGTAAACAGAAGTGTGAAGAAAATTCCAAGGTATTTATTTATTAAAAAAAAAAATAAAACCTTTAAAGATATGAAGTCACTTTGTTAATATTCAGTTGACTTGTGAAAGCACCACTGTCACTGCTGTTGCTGACAATATGGTAGGAGATCAAGGGAAAACAGACCAGTTAGAAGGCTATCATGCTGTCACTTCAGTCATGTCCAACTAAAGTGGACAAAGTTGGTAATCCAACTTTATGACCCCATGGACTGTAGTCTGCCAGGCTTCTCTGTCAATGGCATTCTCCAGGCAAGAATACTGGAGTGGCTTGCCATGCCCTCCTCCAGGGGATCTTCCTGACACAGGTATCAAACCCACGTCTCCTCTGTCTCCTACACTGCCAGTAGATTCTTGACCACTGAGCCACTGGGGAAGTCCTTAAAAAGCTATGGTAGCTCGCAAAAAATGGCCCCAAATTCTTCCCAATTTGGTATGCACATTTCTTTACAAAGTGACTTAGCTGCTCCTCTCATAAGTAGGCTACTTCTCCATCCCCTTGGCTTTGGGCTGTCTTTGTGACTACTTTGAGCAACAGTGGGAGAAGTAAAGTGGGAATTCTTAGTCTACCTCTCAGAAGGCCATGTAGCTTCCTCTTGCTCTCTTGGCTCTATTAGACCAAGCATGGGACAGGTTACTGGACCAGATGTAGCAGAGATAAGCCATTCCAGCTGATGCCTCCAAACCTACGGTTGCCATTAACCCACCAGCAAAAAAAGCTCCCCCCGCACCTAGCCGCCCCAAGCCTAATCCAAATTGCCAACCCCAGAATCATAAACTAATAAAAGATTGTGGCTTTAAGCCACCAAATTCCAACAGTGAGTGGTAACAAATAACTGATACAGAGACTATCACAACATCAAGAACATACACAATGGAGGCTTACACTAGGGTGGGAGCAGTGGATGGTGAAAAGTACTCAGATTCTAGCCATATTTTGAAGGGACAGACAATAGGCTTTCCTAGTAGTTTACAAGTGGATTGTGAGCAAAAGAGAAGAATCAGGGCTGACACCCAAGTTTCTGGCCCAAGTAATGGAAAAGATAAATTTCCATGATCTGAGATGAGGAAGACCACAGGTGATGTAGGTGTAGGAAGAAAATCAGGAGCTGTATTTGAGATTTCTATTTAGTCATCCAAGTAGAAATGCTAAGTAGGCATCTAGATATACGGAGTCTAGAGTTCAAAAGAAGAGGTGTACAGGACTTCCCTGTGGTCTAGTGGTTAAAAATCCACCTGCCAATGTAGGAGACACAGGTTCGATCCCTGGTCTGGGAAGATTCCACATACTGTGTAGCAATTAAGCCCGAGAACCACAACTACTGAAGCCCATATGCCTAGAGCCTGTGCTCCGCAACACGAGAAGCCACTGCAATGAAAAGCCTGCACACTGCAATTACAGAGTAGCCCCTACTCGCTGCAACTAGAGAAAGCCTGCACACAAGACCCAGAACATTCAAAAATAAAATTTTAAAAATATAGTGTCAATTTGTAAAATCCCATCTATGTAAATCATTTAAAAAGATTAATAGGTCCAGGCTACATATATATGTGTATACACACACACACACACACACACACACACACAGAGACGTATATATATATAAACTGGGAGTTAATAGGGTATTGCACGTGAGCATGCATGCTCAGTCACGTCAGTCATGTCCGACCCTATGAACTGTAGCCCACCAAGCTCCTCTGTCCATAGGATTCTCCAGGCAAGAATACTGAAATGGGTTACCATGCCCTCCTCCAGGGGATCTCCCCGACCCAGGGATCAAACCTGAGTCTTCAGCATCTCCTGCATTGCAGGTGGATTCTTTACCACTAGGCCATGGGGAGAAGCCTAATAGGGTATTATTAGTATGTAAAGACTGAATGGGGGACAGGGCACATTTTTCAAAAGAAAAAAAATGAAAAGAAAAAGACAATAATATGATTAAAGGACTGTGAGGACTGAGCCGAGGAGCTCTCCTATTTGAGAGGTGAGGGCAATAAGAAAGAACCAGTAAAGGTGTTGAAAAGGTTCAGAGGGGCAGGAGGAAAACCAGGAATTGTAGCATCTTTGATAATAAAGGAAGAGAATGTTTCAAGCAGCAGAAAGTGATCAACTAGGGAACTACGTGACAGGAAATGGTAACCATGTGACAGGATACAGGGGGTGGCTCATGCTATGGTGCAAATCATTTTACAGTTTCTACATGTATCAAATCAACCTGCTGTACCTTAAACTCACACAATGTTATGTGTCAATCATATGTCAATAAAGTTGGGGGCAAAATGACGATCAGTCATGTAAAAGATGTGAGTTAAAAACAGACCTTTGGACTTAGTGCTGCAGTCCATGGGGTCACAAAGAGTTGGACACGACTGAGTGACTGAACTGGACTGAACTGAGGGAGAAAGTCTGATGAAAGTGAGTTTAATAAAGAATGGGGGGAAGTAATTGGACACATGAGTCTAAGTCTTGCCATAAAGGAAAATAGTGTGGTGGCATAAGGAGGAAATGGGGTCAGGAAAGAGTAATTATTTTAAGGTAGGAGAAGGAACAGCATATTTAGATACTGAAGGGAACAATCCAGTAATGAGGGAAAATGTGATCTTGCAGGAGAGAGATGCTGGAGCCAAATCTTGGAGTAGGTGAAAGAAATCTTCATGCAGGGGTGCAGAGTTCTCCTTAGAAACACAACCTTATTTCCCAAGACTCTCAGTCCCAAAATAACTGGAGGGAAATCAGAGGTAAATGTAGGTACGCCCACCTCTCACACCCATGGCAACTGTCATTAGTATCAAGGCATTTTTCATACCTCCCAGGTGAGAATCAACCTAAAAATGCTCAACATAACCTTCCAGGCATTCCAATAAAATGAGAGTCGTCACATGTAATGAAAAGTGCAGCTGACCCTTAACAACCTGGGGGTTAGGGGTGCTGACCCTCCCTGCAGTAAAAAACTCACACATGACTCTACAGTGGGCCCTCCGTAGCTACAGTTCTGCATCCATGGATCCAACCAACCAGAAAACCTTCTGACAGAACTATAGTTCAACATTCACAATTACAACATTTGTTGAACACACTTACCAACCAAATTAGCAGTTACTCATCTGACCCAAAAGATTAGAGGATATACTCTAATACACTGGAAAGAACTGAATTCTTCAGTTTAGAAGGTTGAATGAAACACTGGTTCACAGTAAGTGAAATTATGGATTTTAAAATAAATAATAACAAACTATCTATGCAATTTGAATTCTCAGCTTCCTTGGGTCTGAAGAAATATTTTCCCTTCATGAACAACGGAAAATTTTACAGTATTTAATGTCACAGCTTTTGATATATTTTCAAAATACATAAAACTAAAGTAACTCAGGCTAACTGAATGTAATCCAATATTCCAATATAAATCAACAAAAATTTTAAATCCTAAATGCAGTATTATTACTTCCAATGGGGCTTAGAATAGGTTAAAAAAATTATGAGGCCAGAACTACTTGGCAGACCCAACTTATAAGAACAACATTCAATCTATTGTTTGAAAAGTGGATGAAGTCTTCTGCATTGCTTGAAAACTCTGTTTCAAATAATTGAAATGGGAGAAAATTGACAAGTATCCCTTGTTCTATTAGCTTAGCAAATTTGTATCCTATCCTGTGGAAACAGTACACACAACTTCCATCCAATTTATCACTAATTGTGAATCAAAGATATATATTATACTTATAAAACTATACCATATTTTATTATACTACTCATCTTCAGACTTTTAAGAAATATAATACTTACAGATTTCACATTTCCTAAAGAAATATCTATTGCCAACTTGATTTAAATTATCACCCTAGGTTTCTTTTTCGAGATAACTGAGCTCATTGTTATAAACCAAGAAATATTATGACCAGGTTTTGCTACAGATCCAAAAATAATTCTGACACTACTATTTCCTTACATTTCTTCCAAATATAATTTCATTTTTCACTGTTTTTCTCCCCAAATTTTAATTTTTTTTCCTTCACACAGATATTTTAATATATAATCTGAATCCCTGAGTCTCCCCAAATTTTAAGCCAGAAGACTCCACTTGGATTTTTTTCCTCAGCTCCTGCATTTCTCCCCAGTCTTCCCATCTTGATCTGCTCCATTTCTAGAACTAGAAAAAATTTTTAAAGTTCTGTTTTCTTAAATTTTCCCAACCCCCAGTAGTGATATAGGGGTTTAATTTAATTCACTAAATGGTTTGTGAATAACAATCAAAAAGTATCACAAGGCTATGAATGTGTGTGTTAAGTCATTTTAGTCCACGTCCAACTCTTTGTGACACAATGGACGGTAGCCTGCCAGCCTCGTCTGTCCATGGGATTCTCCAGGCAAGAACACTGGAGTGGGTTGCCATGCCCTTCTCCAAGGCTATGAATATTATGCCTCAAAAGCAGGAAGACCAAATGGATTACTTAATAAGTACCATCAATAAATCAACAAATGAAAATCTATTGTTACATCTCTATTAGCATCTTTACTCTCAAACTGATGATGTGCTTACCTTTTGGTTATTAATTCTCAACTGTAAAGCAGCAATCAATTAAAATCCAGTAAATTTTAGGTTGGTAAAATAAATGTTAACATAGACATGATAGTGAAAGACATTAACCAGGTGATGACAACTACCAAATATTAACCAAGTAAGCAAATAACCAAGGCAGTGTTAGTTACCACTAACCTACTAAAGCAAGTAAAAATGCTTTGAAAATTGCATTCTTATCCAATGTTTTTATATCATACCTTTAAATGTAACATTTAAAATCTCCTGATTATTACATTTCAAAATTTAGATGAGTCATAGTGCTCTGAGTGCGGGAATTATATGTGAATCAAAATTGTAAACAGGCACTTGCTTGCTAGTCAAAAAGTCAATGTGTACAGATTCAGGAAGAGTAAAACATATAATGTTAAAATATATCCAGGGTTTTGTAAATGGTCACTTCCCAAATATTAACACAGTTCAGTAAACGTGCAATCTGCCCATCCTGTCCTTGAATGTCTCACTATTACTAAATATTTCTAATCCCATCCCTTCACTTTACAGATAGGTGCCTGAGACCTAGGTCTTTAGTGATACTTAGCAGGACTATGCCTCAGAGCTATAACGGTCTGAGGCTTACAGGAGGTAAAAGTAAGGAAAACTGAATGAGGTCCCAGAAGAGCTATATAGCTTATGATACAGGATCATAAGCTTCTGTGCCTAAATCTAGAACCTGAAATTGAATCATCAAATCTAGACAATAAAACTGGCTAATAAACTGGAAGAAAAAGACAGGGAATGACCGTTTTACTTTATGGCATAAGACCCTGACCACCAAGGAACCCACCGAAAAAGTGCTGAACATATGAATGACTGATTGCAATGATACTTGATAGCATGACTTCATTGATTTCAGAAGCTCCAAATTCAGAAACTAAATTAAGGATATCATGCTGAAACTAAAACTGATAGAGAGTAAGGGGCAACACAACGGGCAAGTCTCCGTAAATCTCTGCATAGCTGTTGCTGACATTTCGAAACATACGTTCATACGTGTATGTGATATATATACAGAGATAACAGAAACATACTACTTCTTCAAGTAATTCCTGCAAGTGAGGACAGAGCCAGGAGACCTGAAAACAGGCCCTGCTCACCCACAAGCCCTTGCATTAAAGTAGACAGGATCTGAGTGAGTCACCGGGAATTAGGAGGAGACAGTCACTCCAGGACAAGGAGGGGAGGGCTAGAGTCCCTGTGCTGCCTTCAGACTAGGGAAAAGTGGGATGACTGCAACCTGCTGCAGGAAGGTATGCAAGGACCGCGCCGACCTGTTTCCGAATCAGGATCCCGCTGAGCCCCACCGCAGTCACCAGAGCCGGCCCCACCCAGGCATCCGGGAGCTCTCTAACGCCGAAGGCCTACTCCTTTGGGAATTCAGAACCCCAGCAGGACAGGACGAGGGCAATCGACAAGACCTGTCCCCTTCCCGGCCGCCCAAACCACGACGCGGCCCTGCCACCACATGCTCTATTACCCCATCTCCCATTAAAGCTCCAGGCCCACCGGGCCTCAGCCTCCCTCCCAGCAAGCTGAGTCAGGCCATAGGCGAGTGCCATCGGGCGACCTCTGTGCAGGAGGCAGAGGCCCGCAGCCCGCCGCCTAACACCCGCAAAGCTTACCTCCCTTCTGCCACAAGCTCAGCCCCACGCCGGCTGCCTGACGTGGGCCGCCCCGCCGTCTCGAACGCCTGGGGGCGGTGACCATAGGGAGACAGCCAATGGCCTGCAGACCTCAAGGTCTTGCCCCGCCTCCTCCAACTTCGACCCGCCCGCCCCTGCTTAAGCGCAAGCGCGTTCAAAGCCAAGGCCGCGCACTGCGGCTGGAAGGCGGCGTGGGCGGCCAAGCGCTCAGCAGCAGTCCCTGAGCTGGAAGGGTGGTGCGCGCGAGGGCTGGCTGTGGGACTGCGCCGCAGTGGGGAGTTAGCCTAGGGAGAGGCGGATTAAAGGAACCCGCCTGGAGATACCACTGCAGCGTGTCCGGATGGTCCTACTGGCAGCATGCCCCTATGCAGCTTTTGGAGGTGCAAAAGCAGCTTCTTGGTATTGGGAGATTTTGTTTCCCGGGGGGAAAAACAGTACTGATAATTATAGGATTCAAAAATTTTAATGCAGACAGCAGACTTGCGGTTTCGTTTCTGGTAGTCGCTGCTTGGTTATCTTTACTTCACTTGGCCAACACAGAACATTGAGCTTCTTGGTGCTAGTCTGATATATCCACCTGTTGAGTAGTCCTACACGTCATCCTGTTGATTTAATCTGGCGAGAACTGGCACCAGGAATTGTTACTTTTATTGTTTTTATTTTTGCCTAATACCTACTGATTGTCCACTGGTGCATGAACACGCATTTTCATAAGAAGACTGTAAGGCACCTGGCACAATGGAACAGAAACTAAAAGAAGGAGCAGGAAAAAATGAAAAGGTTATGACAAAATGGAATTCTGATTGTGGATGACAAAAGTGGGAATTATATACAAGATAAAATAGTTAAGACAAGTTGCTCTACAGAACCTGCCTTATCCAACAGTTTCTAAACCCCGGATCACCTTTACAAGAATTTGGAGAGCCTGTATTTTTAAATACCAGTGCCTAGGCCCCTTTTCTAGAAAGTCTGCTTTAATAACTCTGCTGAGGAGCCTTGGCATTGGTATTTTTCTAGGTTTCCAAAGTTTTTGTAATGTGCTGACAAGAAGCTCTACTCATTTATAAGAAGGACTTGGTTTCCTATACTCCACTTCAGAAAAGTAATTATATACCACCAACCGTCTTCCATTCTCTCACTAATCTATTATGCATTCATTCTGTAAGAATGTATCTAAATTAATTTTGAAACTACTTATATATTCAATCTCTGTATGTAACCCTTTGAGAGAAAGGAGCATTATAAGGTTTATAATTGCTTTTTTTATTTTATAGACTTTGATGATGTTCCCCTTCAATCTTAATAACTCCAAATAGCAATACAACAGCTCTTCTTTTAGGACTAGTTTAATTCTTTATAAAAATTCTTCCTCTATTCCCTTATTTCTTGAGATACATTAGTCAATATTACAGTTGAGCATTTAATTATGTAAATAGCACCTTTAAATGTATATCAACTCATTTAATCCAACTGTATGAAGCAGGTACTGTTATGACCTACATTTTATAAATAAGGAAACTTAGGTACAAGGAGTAAACATCTTAATCAAGAGGCAAAATTTGAATCCAGGTACTCTGGCTCTCAATAAGTAAATATACTACCTCTGTTACATAAAGACTTGCTTTAGGTGTGTGAGAGGAAATGCCCATTAGAAGAATGGTAATGAGTCTGTGATTTTTCACTTTTGACACTTCCCCTGGATTCTGGGCAGGACTGAAGGACTTTGGCTGTTAAACCAAGAACCCAGAATTGACTTGACAATTCTTGTGACAGATCTTGGGGTAGGCTGGAAGCCCGAGGGCTCACCCTCTTCTGGGATATACTCAGCCTGCCTCTGGGTTTGACTCCTTCCATACATGACTGTAGTTCAGCAAGGATTGTTCTGTCTTTTAATTTATTTAATTTATTGCTATACCTGGCACTGTGCTAGACATGAGAGATACCAAGATGAAATACACAGTGAGAGACACAATGAGCCAGCTCATCCTGGAGATTCATTTGGACAAGATGAGAGGTGTAGACTTTTAGAACCAGAAAGGATGTTAGAAGTTGCCTATGACAAGTTTTCACTGACAAGCGCGGAAATGAATAAGTAAATAAATGACAGTGTATCAAGTTTTCATAAAAATAAATTTATTCAGTGTAAAGGACTGTTCTTTTTGAGATTGTGTTTTGATTTTTTTTCTCATAAAAATGTTCTCTCATAATAATTAGTAGGTTAAATTTTTGGGAATTTTGTTTACTTTAATGACCTTGAAGTCCTGTCTTGATTCTCAAAAATTTTTGACGTTTTACTGATTTAGTTTGACTATCAGCTGATGGTGAAGGAAATTGAATAAGATTGCAAAGGGACAAAATGCAGTTCTCTTTCTACTGCATTCCCATTGAAATAGCCCATTTCATGAGCAGGGTTAGAAATGTTTAAAAATAGTCATGTCAATAACAAATTTAAGAAGAAATTAAGGTCAAGGTTAGACTACAAAGATTAGAACTGATTCTGATAGGCCAGCTGGTTGTTTGCCAGGAAGAGCAGTCTTCAGTCTGCTTAATTAATCAGATTATCTTGGTTTCCTTCTGAGCTGAAAGCAAAGAATGGGGCCTAAGGGAATACAGCTACTCTATGAAGTGACATTTTGATTGGGGTAAGACCTAGGAAAGATCAGCTTGACTGAGAGGGAACACGCATGTCTGATATAGATGTGTGGAGTCTATATTCCCCACGAGTCAGCCTGGGGAGAATTTTTGAGAATCAACAGGGGGAGAGTGGACCCCTTTGAGAACCATGGGAGGAGAATCAATTTCGTTCATGTAACTTGCAGAGGGTGATCTAGACCTAATACCAGAAGCCCCAGCACAGATGGAAATTTCAATTGAAGGATTAAAGCAGACTACAAATCTGTATATTATTTTCTGGATAGGCTTAGATTATATATACAAATGAACTCTCTGCTTTTTAAATATTCAAGACAAACCACCATCTTGCAGAAGTAAGCAAGCAGACAGCGTTTCTCTGTTAAACTCCTTGTATTATGACCCCTGGAGTGCTGATAGTTAAGCAGTTAGTTCTCTATTGTACCAGACCCTTTAGATAAGTACCCTTTTTGAAGTCAGTATAGAAGGGCCTATTGACTTTAGCAACAACAAAAAAAGAAAGAGAGTAAGAAAAATCTGTCCACTCCCAAATCATTAACTGAACTGAAAAGAATATGCTAACAAAAAAGACACTGTAGTCTGAATCCTGTACTGTAAGAGAAGGTCATGTCCCCCACAGCATCAGGAGAGGCACATAGCCTTGAACTCAGGCCCCAGCATGCTGGGCTAGTGCAACACGCCCACGCATTCATCAGCAGGCAGGGAACTGGGAGGAGAAATTCAGAACTGAGTCACAGGGCTCCACTGTTGACACATAACAGAAAGTAGTCTTATTAGATTTAATTAGATGTGAGTAGATGGCTTCAATGGTTCCCCATTTCTTTTAGAGTAGAAGCCAAAGTCCCACAAAGGTCAACGAACTATATACATGGTTTGCTTCCCTGAATAATGCATCTCCATCCCCAACACACACACACACACACACACACCCTGTTAATCTTTGTCTTCTACACTCACCCCAACCCACTCCACTCCAGTCATCCTGCCCCCTTGCTGCTACAGGATCTTGGCACATACCCTCTCATATTTTCATGACTCATTCCAGTGAATCATTCAAGCCTTTGCTGAGAGGTCGGTTACCTTTTGGATAAGGACTACTCTCTTAGTCAAGGTCTCAGCAGGAAACAGATGGCACAATCAAATTAGGAAAATGGAGTAGCAGTTAATAAAGGGGCCATAAACAGAGGTGTGGGCATGGAATAAAGAGATCACAAGGAAGACTCAGGAACATTCAGTCCCCCAAAATCACCTCTGAGCCTAAATTAGGGCAAGAAGAAGGAGTAGTTATGAAACATGGAGAAGGCTGTGTACATAGGAGACTACCTGACAGGAACTGGGACCTTTGATCACAGAACACAGCCAGTCCACAGTGACCTGACAGGGAGAGGGCTCAGGAGTTATCACCTTGACTGCCATCATTCCCCTCTTTCTGTTCTCTGAAGCCAGGGAAGCCAAAGTTGCAGTTCATATGAGACCATCTCCTGTGGTACAGGAAAGAGGCAAAAAGAAGATATCTCAGGACTTCCCTGGTGATCCATGCTTCCTCTGCAGGGGGCAAGGGGTCAATCCCTGGTCAGGGAACTAAGATCCCACATGCTGCATGCAAAACAAAAAGAAGATATCTTGCACATTTACCTTGATCACCTACAGTTCAGTTCAGTATAGTCGCTCAGTCGTGTACGACTCTGCAACCCCATGAACTGTAGTACACCAGGCCTCCCTGTCCATCACCAACTCCCAGAGTCCACCCAAACCCATGTCCATTGAGTTGGTGATGCCATCCAACCATCTCATCCTCTGTCGTCCCCTTCTCCTCCTGCCCTCAATCCCTCCCAGCATCAGGGTCTTTTCAAATGAGACAGCTCTTTGCATCAGGTGGCCAAAGTATTGGAGTTTCAGCTTCAGCATCAGTCCTTCCAATGAATATTCAGGACTGATTTCCTTTAGGATGGACTGGTTGGATCTCCTTGCAGTCCAAGGGACTCTCAAGAGTCTTCTCCAACAGTGCTCAGCTTTCTTTATAGTCCAACTCTCAAATCCATACATGACCACTGGAAAAACCATAGCCTTGCTTAGACAGACCTTTGTTGACAAAGTAATGTCTCTGCTTTTCAATATACTGTCTAGGTTGGTCATAACTTTCCTTCCAAGGAGCAATTGTCTCTTAATTTCATGGCTGCAATCACCACTGCAGTGATTTTGGAGCCCAGAAAAATAAAGTCTGACACTGTTTCCCCTGTTTCCCCATCTATTTGCCATGAAATGATGGGACCAGATGCCATGATCTTAGTTTTCTGAATGTTGAGCTTGAAGCCAACTTTTTCACTCTCCTCATTCACTTTCACCAAGAGGCTCTTTAGTTCTTCACTTTCTGCCATAAGGGTGGTGTCATCTGCATATCTGAGGTTATTGATATTTCTCCCGGCAATCTTGATTCCAGCTTGTGCTTCTTCCAGCCCAGCGTTTCTCATGATGTACTCTGCATATAAGTTAAATAAGCAGGGTGACAATATACAGCCTTGATGTCCTCTTTTTCCTATTTGATCACCTACAACACTTAGCATTTGCTGTGTTAGCAAACTAAGTTAGAACTCAGCAGCTTGAAATCAGGAGTGTTTAGATTGCAAAAGCAATCATATCTAGTCATGGTAAGAGTGGAAAAGGTCCAAGAAGGAAGGGGCCAAGCACCATGGAAAGCTGTTGCGCAACAACCATGGTCAGGAAGCTGGCCATTCAGTGCCTGGTCTAGTACCGGGGGCTTTAAGCCCATCTCTAGCCCCTTCCATGGGGAGACCAGTAGGGTGATCAGTTATTCTGAAGTCACCTACACAGAATACGCCAAGCCTGAAACAGGCACAACCATGGTGATCTGCAAACTCAAACCCCAGGGATGTACTCCAGGATTTGGTGACCAAGAATATAAGATCTGCCATACCTCAACACTGAAAAAATGGGCCCTTTCCAGGCCCTCCCAGGAAGTCACCTAAAGGGCTGTTATGCCCCGCAGAATTGTGAAATCTGAGTAGGTAATATCAAACAGCAGTTTGCATAAGGCTGCTGAAAGGTACATGCATTATTATTTTGCAAAGCAATTGCATAACTTAATCCTGGAGCATTTTATCACAGTAAGGTGCTGGGAATTTTTTGTTTTTAACAAAGGAAAAGAAGTAGGCCTTTAAAAAAGGGGTACAATAAATGAGCACAAGCAAATGGTGCTGACAAAAAGACTGTCTACAAAACACACACACACACACACACACACCCAGAAACACGTATTCATTTTCGGGTTACCTAGACAATTCTTCTGATAAAGGCTGGCTCTTGCTGGTTCCGCCTGAGTCTGCTTATATATCTGCAGTCACTTCAAGTCAACTGACAGCTTGGCTGGTCTAGAATAGCCCCATTCACATGTCTGGTGGCTTGCTCAATGTCAGCTGGAGCAATAGGGATGAGGTGGCCATGTATCTGTATTAACTGTAACCAATCTCTTTCCTTATTTGTGTGACACCATCATATCCTTGCTACTAATAATATCAAGACACATTATTTTGATGGAATTCCCATGTTAAAACAATACCAGCTTCTCTAATGGCTCTGTGATAAAAAATCTGCCTGCCAATGAAGAAGACACAGGTTCGATCCCTGAACCAGGAAGATCCAATATGCCTCAGAGCAACTAAGCCTGTGTGCCACAACTATTGAGTTTGTGCTCTAGAGTCCCGGGGGCCACAACTACTGAAGCCCAAGCACCCTAGAATCCTTGCTCTGCAACAAAAGAAGCTACCACAATGAGAAGCCTATGCAGTACTAGAGAGTAGTCCTTGCTCGCTGCAACCAGAGAAAAGCCCTCGCAGCAACAAAGACTCAGCACAGCCAAAAATAAATAAAGAGATAAAATTATTTTTTTTTAAAAAGGGGACAGAACAGAATTGATCAAAACCAATGTTAGTCTCTCAGTCATGTCCAACTCTTTTGCAACCCCATTGACTGTAGCCCTCCAGGCTCCTCTGTCCATGGGATTTTCCAGGCAAGAATACTGGAGTGGGTTGCCATTTCCTTCAAAACCAGAGATCAACAAACTTTTTCTATAATGAACCAGAAAGTAAATATTCTAGGTTTATGAACCAAGGCAAAATTGAGTGCATTATAGAAAAAGTTAACTAAAAAGAGAGAAAGAAAAGGCAAATTTCCATAAAATTTTTATTGATGAAATTCAAAGTGCAATAACAATCATTTATAATTCAGGTCTACTAATAAGAAGAATGGAATTCTTTGTTAGAAGATAATAGTTCATTTAATAGGAATTCAAAGTTAGTATTCCCTGTTAATCAAAGTCAATTCCAAATATTCATCTGTTAATGTTGATCTATAATGATATTTTATCCATTTCATCTTTGAAAGTATCCTTTACACAGATCGATATGGCAAAATATTGATATCAGCCTATGAGCATATAATTTTAATTGAGCATATTTATCACTTGGAAGTAATGTACAGAATTCTATTAGGTTCTTCTCTTGATATTTGCCAATTACCATGCCATGATATTGCAGATTAATCACTTCAAATTAAAGGTTAGGTAGAAGATATTCAGTTGGAAAGTTAAATGGATTTTGAAATATGGAAATTTCCTTTCCACATGCATTGAGATCCAAAAATGCTGTTGGAACTGTAGTTCGAGCTTAGAAAATATATCTCCTGCAAAATTTTGTGGGAATGAAGATCTTGCTTCTTTTTAGAACTTTGACAGCACAGGAAGTGTATCAGACAGCTTGACATTACTTGTGATTCAAAGAACATCAGTTGTTCTTAAAATGACTTTCTCACAGTGCTACATTTACATATAAGCACTGTTTACTTTGTAATTTTATATTGAGAAATATGACCAAGTCTGCAGCAAAAGAGAATTTTCAAAACCAATGTTCAATAAAACTGATTGAGGGAAGTTCTCATTTCAAAAAAATTCAGTCTCAGGCTTGAGCTCCAAAATTGCAATAAAACTAAACTATGGCTAAGCCATCAACTGCTATGTGGTAGAGCAAGGCAAAAATATTCAGTCTCTATTTTTGACAAAAGTCCACAGAACTGATAGTTGTTAAATCCACTAGAGTAAATGAAGTTTAACATGGAGGCTACTGGTTCAAAAGCACAAGAAATTGAAAAACTTTGTGCCAATGACCTACGGATGAATAATACAGTGATTAACTACAAGCTTTATAAATTTGTTCAAATAAGTCTTCTCCACACATATTTTTATCACCATCAGCTGGAACTTATCTCAGCAGGTTCCACTTCAGGTTGTACTGAGTTAAAGTTTTCTTTGAAAATATTCTCATCTTTAGTTGTTCCGATGCAGACAATTTATAGAGGCTGATTCTTCAGTTGCTTCAAACTCAGCATTGACTCCTTGAATAAACAATGTATTGAACAGTATTATTAATATCTGTCGGCTCATCAAAAGCTGAGGAAAACCTGTGGATATCATTGACTTTGATTTTTAATTAACTATTGATGCTGCTCCCAGTGTCCTCAACTCTTCAAGTAACTGTTCTCAATGAAAAGCTCCTGGTCTTAAGTTTATTTTCTCCAGAAATATTTCTTTAGCTGCTGCCATTAAACATGACTTAATTAACTCACTATCAGTAAAGAGCTTTCCTGGCTCAGCTAACAAAATGAGCCACTCAAAAATGTACTTTCATTGAAACTTTTTCATTTTTATTTTTGTGAAAAAATCTTGCTGTGATGAGATGTTGCGTTTCAAATTTTTGTATTTTTCTGATCACTGTTTTCTTGTGAGTTGGGACTGTTGTGATGAATCTGGAATGTCAGTATATATTGTAATCTTTTCACACAGGTATAATGTCACTGCACAATTAACACGTACTTTGTCATTTATTTTGAAAGTAAAACAATCCATATCTATTGTGCCTTGAAAAGTATGACATAAAAGGTGAGTGATGTCACCAAAATGGTGCATTAGGAGACCTCAGCCTTAACAGTTAGACAGCTATCCCAGGAAAGGCAGCTCTGGGACAGCTCTGGGGTCCACTTAAGAAACTCCAGCAACAGGGAATCCCCTGGTGGTCCAGTGATTAGCGGATTTCTCCAGTGGCTCAACAGTGAAGAATCTGCCTGCAATGTAGGATCCGCAGGAGACACGGGTTCCATCTCTGGGTCAGGAAGATCCCTTGGAGGAGGGCATGCAATCCACAGCAGAATTCTTGCCTGGAGAATCCCATGGACGGAGAAACCTGGCGGGCTACAGTCCGTGGGGTTGCAAAGAGCCGGACACGACTGAAGTGACTTAACACGCCTGCCTGCACCAGTGATTAGGACTCTGCTTTCACTGCTGTGGGCCCAGGTTTAATCCCTGGAGGGGGAACTAAGATCCCACAAGCGGCACAGTACAGCCAAAAAAAAAGACAAACTTCAATAACGCAGTAGAACAAAAACCTGAGAACAGCTACAGGAAAAGAAGGAAGAGAGCTTAACTCTGCATGATTATCCCAACCCCTAAGCCAGCATGGCTCAGCGCCAAAAGGAACCTTCTCAACTAGAAAGAATTTCCTTCCCAAGAAAGGAAGAGCAAGGTGAGTAACTAGCTCTGCCAGCCTTTTGGGACATTGCACAAACCCACTTCTGAGTCACCCAACTCAGACCTGAAAAGATAAGACGTATAGAGATGGCTAGAAACAAGGAAGAGAAGCAAGGGCTCCCAGTAGCAGCCATGCACCTAGAACAATTACAGTTCCAAGTGACCGGCTTCGGATTTTGCCACTGAAGGAACCAATGGCCCAAATAGTCACTAAGGAGTCCTGAAGATGTCATCGGCTTTCACCCCACAGATACTCATGTTCACTGACTGACACCAGCCACCTGAGTCCCTCCTTGCTCCCTCTCCCACCCTTCACCCTAACAGAGCCGGGGGGTTTCACTAGCAACCAGCCCAGGCCTTTGCAGCTGTGCAAATGCAACACACCAGCCTAGACCCATGAGTTGAACCTCATCACTATACATACACTATGCTTCTCTGGTGGCTCAGTTGGTAAAGAAACTGCCTTCAATGCAGGAGACCTGGGTTCAATTCCTAGGACAGGAAGAGCCCCTGGAGCAGGAAATGGCAACCCACTCCAGTATTCTTGCCTAGGAAATCCCATGGACAGAGGAGCCTGGCGGGCTACAGTCCATGGAGTCACAAAAATCAGACACAATTCAGTCCATTTAACCACTTAGTCCATTAAACCATCACTACTATACATACACTTAGGGTTAGCCCTTCTAAGTGTGCACTTGTATGCCATTGGCCTGATGCCTGTCACTGGACTCCACCCAGGAGGAGTACAGCCACAGAAGAGCACATCAATGACCAGGGCCCATGCAGCTGCTTTTGGGACCAGACGGGGCCTTGTCTTCTGTTATTGGCCTGTACCATTGCTCTCACCTGCAGCTAAGGCCCTCCAACTAGGTATCTGCATGCCCCTGGCTCAGCCACTGTGACTGTTCTTTACTGCCATGCCCCCATGGAAGACCCAGCAGCCACGGTAGTACACAACAAAGCCAAGGTCCCAGAGCTGCCAATGAGTCCATAATTGACCCCAGCCCTTGCTGACTGCCCTGACCCCCATCACTACATTTTTACCTGCAACTGACCCTCGCCACTATGTAAATACCTACAGCTGGTATTTAGTGTAGTCAGTGTAGTCAGCACTGACTCTGGTCACAATCACTGCCTGCCCTAGTGGGCAGAAATAAATATATTAAAACTAATGGGATGGAGCAAAAGCATTTCTAAGAGGGATGTTTGTAGTAATAAAATAGAAAACGAAGAACAAACTAAACTTTAGCAGAAGGAAAAAGTGAAGTAGAGACCAGAAAAAACAGTATAAAAAGTTAATAAAACCAAAAAAAATTTTTTAAGATAAACAAAGTTGAAAAATCTTTAGCTAGACAAGAAAAATTAAGAAAAGAGTTAAATAAATAAAACAAGAACTCAAAGAAGAGACACTGTAACTGATACCACAGAAATACAAAGATCATAAGAGACTGCTGTGAACAACTATACACCAACAAATTGGATAATTCTAAGAAATAGAAAAAACCCTAGAAAGAAACTGACTATCTGCTGAATCATGAAGATAATCTGAATAGACCAGAGAGTAAAGAGACTGAATCAGTAATCAAAAACCTCCCAACAAAAAAAGCCTGGGACCAGATGACTTTACTAGTAAATTCTCCCAAACATTTAAAGAAAAATTAATCCCAATTTTCTCAAACTCTTCCAAAAAATTAAAAAAGAAGGAACACTAATAAGCACACTTTATGAGTCCAGCATTATCCTGATAGCAAAACCAGGTAAGTAAGAGTACTATTAATACCAGAAAACTACAGGCCAATATCCTTAATGATTATAGATGTAAAAATTCTCAACAAGATATTAGCAAACCACATAAAAAGATTTTATACCACAATCTCTCAGGATTTATCCTTGAGATGTAAGGATAGTTCAACTTATACAAATCAATAAATGTGAAATACCACATTAATAGAAAGAAGATAAAAATCATATGATCAGCCCAATAGATGTAGGAAAAAAAAGTGACAAAATACAAAAAACTCTCATGATAATAAATGCTCAACACTAGAACAACCTAGAAAGGTGGGATGCAGAGGAGGTGGGAGGGAGGTTCAAGAGGGAGGGGACATATGCACACCTATGGCTGCTTCATGTTGATGTATGGCAGAAACCAACACAATATTGTAAAGCAATTATCCTTCAGTTAAAAATAAATAATTTTTAAAAAAATGTTCAGCAAATCAGGTATGCAAGAAACATACCTCAACACTGTAAACAGAGGAACCTGGTGGACTACAGTCCCTGGGGCCACAAAGAGTCAGACACGACTGAGTGACTGAGCGGAGCACAGCACACGGCAAATCCGCAGATAACATTATGGCAAAACATTAAAAGCTTTCCCTCTATAATCAGGACTAAGTCAGGGATGCTCACTCTCACTTGTATTCAGCATCGTACTGGAAGTCCTAGCCAGAGCAATCAGGCAATTAAAGGAGATAAAAGGCATCCAACTCAAAAAGGAAGAGGCAAAATTCTGGGCTTTTTGCAAATAATGTGATATGTAGAAAATCCTAATGACTCCACCAAAAAAATAGTTAGAACTAATCAATGAACTCAGTAAAATTGCACAATACAAAATCAATATACAGAATCAGCTGTGCTTCTATACACTAAAAACAACAGTCAAAAGAGAAACAAAGAAAACAATCCCATTCACAATAACATCAAAAACAATAAAGTATTTAGGAATAAATTTAACCAAAAAAGTGAAAGATCTGTACTGAAAACTATAAGACTCCGATGAAAGAATTTGAAAAAGACCCAAACAAATGGAAAGATAGGCTATACTCATGGATCAGAAGAATTAATATTGTTGAAATGTCCATACTACTCAAAGCCATCTTTATTCAATGAAATCCCTATCAAAATTTCAATTGCCTTTTTCAAGGAAGTAGAAAAAAATTTTACTGTTTGTATGGAACCACCAAAGATCCCATATATCCAAAGCAATCCTGAGAAAAGAGAACAAAGCTGGAGACATCAGTTTCTGAGGTCAAACTGTTTGGCAAAGCTACAGTAATCAAAAGAGAAACATACTGGGGGAAAAAATGGACACATAGACCAATGCAACAGAATGAAGAGCCCAGGCGTAAACATTTGAATATATAGTCAACTAATATCTGACAAGGGGACCAAAAAAATTTAGTGGGGAAAGGATATTTCTTCAATAACTCAGTTCAGTTCAGTTCAGCTGCTCAGTCGTGTCTGACTCTTTGCAACCCATGGACTGCAGCATGCCAGGCCTCCCTGTCCATCACCAACTCCCAGAGTTTACCCAAACTCATGTCTATTGAGTTGGTGATGCCATCCAACCATCTCATTCTCTGTCATCCCCTTCTCCCACCTTCAATCTTTCCCAGCATCAGGGTCTTTTTCAGTGAGTCAGCTCTTCACATCATGTGGCCAAGGTATTAGAGTTTCAGCTTCAACATCAGTCCTTCCAATGAATATTCAGGACTGATCACCTTTAGGATGGACTGGTTGGATCTCCTTGCAGTCCAAGGGACTCTCAAGAGTCTCCTCCAACACCACAGTTCAAAAGCATCAGTTCTTCGGCACTCAGCTTTCTTTGTAGTCCAACTCTCACATCCATACCTGACTACTGGAAAAACCATAGCCTTAACTAGATAGACCCTTTGTTGACAAAGTAATGTCTCTGCTTTTTAATATCCTGTCTACATTGGTCATAACTTTCCTTCCAAGGAGTCTTTTAATTTCATGGCTGCAGTCACCATCTGCAATGATTTTGGAGCCCCAAAATAAAGTCTGCCACTGTTTCCCCATCTGTTTGCCATGAAGTGATGGGGCCAGATGCTATGATCTTAGTTTTCTGAATGTTGAGCTTTAAACCAACTTTTTCACTCTCCTCTTTCACTTTCATCAAGCTTCAATAAATAATGCTAGGGAACTGGATAACTACATGCATAAGAATAAAATTGGACCCCTATCTTATATCACCTAAAAGAATTTACTCAAAATGGATTAAAAACTTAAAGATAAGAAATGAAATTGTAAAACTTCAAGAAGAAACCATACAAGAAAATCTACTCAACATTGGTCTTGGCAATGATTTTTTAGATATGATACCAGAAACACAGCAACAAAAGCAAAAATTAACAAGTAGGATTACATCAAACTGAAAATCTTCTGCAGAGCAGAAGAAACACTCAACAAAATGAAAAGGCAACATATGGAATGGGAAAATACGTTTGAAAATCTGATAAGGGGTTAGATTCAAATTATGTAAAGAACTCACATAACTCAATAGCAAAACAAATGGCTATTATCAGAAAGACAAGTGATAAGTATTAGTGAGGGTGTGGAAAAAAGGGGAACAGTTGTGCAACTGTGGCTAGGAATGCAAATGGTATAGCCACTTGGAAAATAAAATGGATGATGCTCAAAAAATTTAAAATAGAGCCATTGAATGATCCAGCAATCATGCTTCTGGGTATGTATACACAGAAATTGAAAACAGAGTCTTGAAGAGATACCTGTATTCCCAAGTTCATTGCAACACTATTTTCAATAGCCAAGATATGGAAACAATCTAAGTTTCTGTCAAAAATGAATGGATAAAGAAGTTGTGGTATATGTAAACACAATGGAATATTCTTTAACCATGAGAAAGAAGGAAATCCTGAGAACATGCATGAATTTTGAGGGAATTATGCTAAGTGAAAGAAATCAGAGAAAGACCAATACTATATGATCTCACTTATATGTGGGCTCTAAACAGAAAGTAACCACCAATTTAGATAGTTACTGGGAACTGGGTTGGGGGAGGATGAGGGAATGGGAGATACTGATTAGAGGGTACAAATTTCCAGTTATAAAATGAATTGGTTCTAGGAAGCTAATATACAAGATGGTTATTCTAGCTAATAATATTATATAACTGAAAGTTGCTAAGAGAGTAAGTCTTAAATAGTCTCACCAAAAATAAATAGTAATTATTCATATTTAATGTGACAGATATTAGCTATCTCTGGTATAATCATTTTATAATATATAAATGTATCACATAAATGCATTGCAAACCTTAAACTTACACAGTGTTATATGTCAATCATATATGTCAATCACTAAAGTTGGGGGAAAAAAGCATGACACAGAAAGCTTAATTTTCTTAATTTTTTTTTAAGTTGGAAGGAGAAAAAGAGAAGTACATTATTTTATATTTATCTTCAGGTTAAATGCAGTATGATTGAATCATACCCTCTCTTTTAGCCTTTTATTAAACTGGTTCCTGGGGCTTCTCTGGTGGCTCAGTGATCAAGAATCCGCCTGCAATGCAGGAGACCTGGCTTCAATCCCTGGGTTGGAAAGATTCCCTGGAGAAGGGGATGGCAACCCACTATGGTATTCTTGCCTGGAAAATTCTATGGACAGAGGAGACTGGCGGGCTACAGTCCATGGGGTTCCAAAGAGTTGGACACAACTGAGCAACTAACACACACATACACACAAACGGATACCTCTTGGGTGAGGGTAGCTTTTTTTCCCTTTATTTTGGCTTCGCTGTGTCTTTGTTGCTATGTAGGGGCTTCTCTTGTTGCAGAGCATAGGCTTAGTTGCCCCAAAGTATGTCAGGGATCTTAGTTCCCTGACCAGGGATCAAACCCATGTCCCCTGCATTGGAAGGAGGATTCTTAACCATTAGACCACAGGTAAGTCCCTTACTTTTCTTGCTTTGACATGATGGATCTGTACTGGTATTTTTTAATGTAAAAATTATCCTTAGCTTGCAGGCTCTACAAAAACATGTGATGGTCTAGATTTGACTCCCACACTGTATGCTGATACTTAGCATATCTCAAGCCCATTATGGCTATTGTGTTCCCCTTTGCCAGAAACTTGTCCAGACTCCACTATAGCAAGGTGTGGTCATGTGATTCAGTTCTATCCTATGAGACATACAGAACTATAAGATTTCTAGAGGATTGTCTTTAACCAGAAAAAGAGGGCATTATAAGGAAGAAGTCATTTGCCTTCGTTCCTGGCTTTTGAATTGATTTTTGTGGAGAATGCATGCAAAAGTAGCAATTGGTTCTGTTTCTGCTTTTTAGCTATGGTAGTTCCCATCCCACCTCACCCCACCCTGGATTTTGACATAACTCCTCACCTAGGTGCTTATTTAACTCCAGAGAACTCCCTAGCCTCCTTGGGCCACGTGAGGATAAGAAGATAAGTCTGAAGCCTGGAAATGGCCTTACCCTCTCCTAATGAGGCTGATTTCTTGCATTTCAGCTTCCAGAACTGTGAAAAATTAAATTTCTGTTATTTAACTTGCGGGAGATTTGGACTGACATATATACATTGTTGATACTATGGGTAAGATGGGTAACTGATAAGAACCTACTGTATAGCCCAAGGACCTCTATTCAGTGCTCTGTGGTGAACTAAGTGGGAAGGAAATCCAAAATAGAGGGGATATATGTCGACACAGAGCTGATTAACTTTGTGGGACAGCAGAAACTAACACAACATTGTAAAGGAACTATGCTCCAATAAAAATTAATAAAAAATAAATAAAAGTCACCTAGTCTGGGATATCTTGTTATAACAGCCCAAACAGACTAAAACTGAAAGGGGAAAAAAATGCAGTGCTTGTTGATTTCTTTAGTGTAAATACTCTATTTTCATTTCAAACAGTGAAAGTAACAGTAGTGAACATGTAGTTAGGAAGATTGTGCGCACAGGAACCCATACAAGCTGGGTGTTGGATTCGTAGTGACCACTATGGTTCAGATGCCTGTTATGTGGAATCAGTTTTGAGGGGAAGGGATGACAATTGAGGCCCATCACACCTTGAAGAGTTACTGTAATGGGGAGCAATGCAAGCAGTTCTTTGCCTCTTTTTACCCTTGTAGGAAACACAGCTGTTCTCTCCAGCATCTGTTTGATACCACATTTCCTCTGCTTTTTTTTTCTTTTAATCTCTCCTATTTTTAATTTTTATTACCTGCTACTGCACTGATCTACTTTTGTGAGAGAATGGTGCCTCCTAGGCAAGAATGGCCAACAGCTGGTGAGCCAGTCGCCATACACTGAAGTTCAGGGGCTCGCTCTCCTCTGTGTACATTGAGGTGCTCAGAAAAAGTTGCGTCCACCTAGGAGAAAAGATGTCCCGGGCTGCCTCCAGGTTTGGAGACTGTCCTACAGCCTGTGGATTTCAGAAAACTGGTACTAGATAAGAGGGTCTTGCATACAAAAAAAGTGTAGATTTGCTTTCACCAATATCAACATATACATTCCATTCTTAAGGACTTTTTCTTCTTTAAGGCTTTTACTCCTTGAAATTTGTCACTAAGAGTGCAGACGTGTAGCTTTTCTGTATCTATGTAATTTTATTCACATGAATATTTCTTGATGACTATTGAGTTCTAATTAGTATGGTACATTTGTAAGATTATAGGTATCCATGATACAATACATAATATATTATATCCATGATATAGTGATTTCATTGCCCTATGACAGAAGATCAGGAAGGTAATTTAAAAATGTCTGAGAATATATCTGTCTAAGGAGAGCACTCCTATACATGATCAGAGTCTCTTGTACAGTTAGTATTTACTAGTTGGAATTTCTAAAGTTTTGAATAATTATTATATTTCTCTGGTGTCAAGTTCATTAACTGTTAAGAGATATGACCCAGTTAATGCCAAAAGATAATACCAAAAGGAATTAAAAAACCAAGCAATCATTCAAAGTGCTTAGGACAGGCAGAATGTTGAAGTGTTTAAATTTTGGAATCAGAGGAATTGGGTGCCAATCCCAGAGGTTAACCAACTAGGTGACCTTGGGCAAATTACTCTTAACTCTTCAAGCATCATTTTCCTTATCTATAAAATGGGGATAATAATAATATTTGCCTCCTGAGGTTGCTTAAGTATTAAATGAGCTCGTTTATATAAAACCCTTAGCCAGTTTCTGGATTTCTCTTATCCATCCATTCCTTCAATGAGTAAGAGTACGTACCATGTAGCAGGCCTTGAGATCATAATAAGATCTCAGTGAATATTAGCTCTCACTTTGTGTTTAATAAATACCCTGTACCAAAAAGATACATAAGAAACTCATGCTACTGTCACAGGTCTTTCAAGATTTTTAAATGACTTATAGTTTAATTTTTTCATGCTTCTCCAATTCTACACAATTCCTCAAAGATCAACCATTTCATTTGCAAATATCCCAGAAGAGCTGACTTCCTGGGTGTGTGACCTATGTAATCACACAGGGCTCACACTCAGAAAGTCCCCAGGTATTGGTTTAGTGTTCTGCTATTGCTTTCTAGAAGTTATGGATAACTTTTCAACGAAGGCCCTACATTTTCTTTTTTTCCTTTCTTTCATTAGCTGTTGCAAGTTATGTAGCCTGTCCTGCCCAGAATGTAATGCTTCTGGGTCCTAGAATCCAGATTTCATTTAGAACAACCAGGTATTCTCCAGCTACTTCTCAGGCTTCTGTTCCCTCACTATTTTGCTCTGTGCTGCTTTGATTATAAGGAACAGAATCCCCTCAATAAAAGGAAAGATAAATGTAAGGAATTAGTCATCAAATTTGAATCCCACGGACAAAGGAGCCTGGCAGGCTACAGTCCATAAAGTGGCAAAGAGTGGGACATGGCTGAGCGACTAACACTTTACTTTCTGGTGCCAGCCCCACCCTTGCATAGTCCTGAGACTGAGTGTCCCCTTGAATTTCATACCCGAGATCTCACTTGCCTCATCCTCATCTGTCCCTGCTGTGGTCCTTGGGGGAGCACATGGCCCAAGAAGAAAACGCCAAGGAACAAAATATCCAAGAGCAGGGAAATGAAAAGTCTCTCTTCCTTCCTCCAGTCCCCACTAGGACTTGCCATGGGCTGAATCCAAGTGGAAGTCAGAGGGCACGGAATTTCTTTTAATGAAGACCTCAGAGGTCAGGCCAGCTGCGTGGCTCTGAAAAGGTAAACTACCCAGCACACGTTGGTAACAGGACAGACAGACAGACAACAATAAAGCTTTTCTAGTGTTATCACCAGTATGTATGCTATGTGTGTTAGTTCAGTCCAGAGACACTAAATTACTTTTGAGCTTTGCTACTTCATTTCTATTAAGTTGAAAAAAGAAAGGGTTTTTAAGGTTTGTCCAGATGCGTCAGGATTCAGCCTCCTAACAAGCCTAACACTTGGTATAGGGCAACTCATATGTGGAAGGTGACCTCCTCAGAGACAGTCATTTAACTAGCTCCTGACAGCTACAATTATGACTAATGGAACTATTCAGTGACCATCATGCCCTGCATCCACACCAGTTAAGATTTTTACGACCTTTATAGCCCAGAATGTAATAATGATTTCTCTCTTTTTTCCTCCCCCCATATATATATATATTTAATATAGATGTTGCTCTATATCAGAACATAAAAAATAAAAATATGAGAACAATAGTTAGCTGTTTGTAATTGCTTATCACTGTATTTTCTTGTACAGCATAATAACACTGGAAGATAATGTAACTTTGCTCATATCAATACACATTTATAGAATGTTTCCTCTTGACTTACATTTCCATCTGAATAGGTTAATAGGATGTCCTTCAACTTGCTTCTCTTTTTGTATCTAGTTGTCAAAATGAAGTCATTAAAAATCAGATAATTCTTGGGTCATTTTTCCCCTTTATGATGAAATAAGTATTCAGTAATGAGCTCTCAAAGAAAAGAAAACAAAGAGAACTTTGTTATTACAATGTAATACCTCAGTCGAAAAATACTAAAAAGAGATGCAAATAAAAATGGATTTCTTCACTATTATATTAAACAAGAAAATGCATTTATATACAGGAAACTATGCAATTAAATCACATTTCACTAAGAAATTATTAGAAATACTTGGCTTTCCAGGGAAGAGTAACAGGTGAAAAAAGTGCATGCCTTCTTCCCTGTCTAAATGCAGTTAAACTTTTTCTAGTGGCATTTATAAACAACTGAAAAAAATAATGAATAATTTGGCTCCATTGCTGTTATCTACATGATATCAGAATGATCTTTGTAAATACAATGGAGAAAGAACCCCTTCTCTATTAAGAAAATGAATAGTCTGGTTTTTATTTTGGTTTGATGTTTTGTTTTTGTTTTGAAGGGGGTTTCTGATTTCTTTATTCTGCGTAAACCCAAGGTTTTCCACACATAATCTTGCCATAGCCCAACCCTGAAGCTTCCCTCATCAAAAGAGTGACCATGTACAAAAGATCTTCAGCTATCAGTTGTAAAGCACCTAAAATGTAATTGAAATTTCTGTAGTGGTTTCCTTGGTGATTCTTTTTTGCCTCTTCAGGGATGTTCCTGGACCCCAGGCTAACATTATAGAATTAGAATGAAAGATTCCATTGTCAGAGATGTAGCCAAAAGGATGGGATTGATTTTGGATAAGGTTAAAACACAGAAAATGAGACATTTATTGAATATTTTTTCCTTTACAGTTTAAATTCTCAATTATAAATTATATAGCACATATATCGTCTCTTCCTTCTGGATTAATAAATCTGTAGACTTTCCTTTTAAGAGCTTGTCAACCAGAGTTATACCAGACAATTTCAATCTCGAATGAGTGAATGATTTTTAACTTTTCCTAAAGTGTATAGCCTAAGATGACTTATTGGAATATTTTGAGTGGTATGAAAGAATAAATTTTTAATTAAGATGACAATATGAGACATAACACAACATATGCATTTCACACAAGCATGTTTTCAATAACTTTATAGGATAAACAAAGAAACCAAAGCTAGTTAGTGGTAGATTAAATTGATTCACATGTAATCATTAGTAGCTTCAGAAAACAATGCTGGAAGCAACTACCAAATTTTTCTAAATATAAAGTGACCTCAAATTTAAATCAGTCCCTTATTTTCCTATTAAGAAGATGCAAAAATAGTGAAGTATTGGGTTTGTTTTGCCCTATGAGAATATATAATATTTTAGAGCCTTTGAAGACATAGTAAAAAATCATTTAATAATTTACACATCCACGTATACTTAACTTGGGCTTCCCTGGTGACGCAGCAGTAAAGAATCCATCTGCAATGCAGGAGCCGCAGGAGACACTGATTGCATCCCTGGGTCAGGGAAGATTCCCCCAGAGGAGAACATGACAATCCACTCCAGTGTTCTTGCCTGGAGACTCCCATGGGCAGAGGAGCCTGGCGGGCTACAGTCCATAGGGTTGCAAAGAGTGGGACACGACTAACGTGGCTTAGCACCCACGCACCCACCCAAGAAACATGGATTCAATCTTTGGGTTGGGAAGTTCCCCTGGAGTAGGAAATGGCAAGCTACTCCAGTATTCTTACCTGGAAAATTCCATGAACAGAGGAGTCCATGGGACTGTAAAGAGTCTGACATGACTCTGAGCATGCACATATACAAATTTACAATTACCTAGTATTATTTTCAGATGTTTTCCTACTCATATATATTCATTAAACAATTTTATTCAAACTTTCCATGGGCATATTCATAATCAGTATTTTTGTTACCAAGAGAGCCACATTTTAAATCATCATAATTTTCTAGCACACCATCTTCACCTCCATCTAAGTTGCTTAAGACTAAGCATTTATTGAATCTGTATGTGAGCTGTAACTGGAAATTTTTTTCTAAGTCATAAGTACCTATTTAAGGAAGATTAAGGCAGTTATTTTCATTCATACTATATGTAATATTCATGATATTCATCAATTAACCATTTAATAGAATGCTTAATAGTATGGGTAAATAAACAATCAGAGAGTGTTAGAATATTTTTAACTACAACAACAATTACAAAAACCAGAAGTCTTCTGATCTCTCCTCCACACCCTTGACTCCAGATTTCTAGTGGCCACTACTTTCAAGGCAGTTAGGGCTTTTTTTGTTTGTTTTTTCTCTCAGTACTCACCTTCCTATTTTTAAGTGAGTTATTCAAGTATTTCTTGATTTTTTCAAAAAAGTTTTAGATAATATCTATAGACTTCCTACTTTGAAAGATGAGGGTTTAATCTCTCTTATATTAATATATGTCTCCCTCTGCAAACTCTCTCTCTCTCCATCTTTTTAATGTAGTATCACAATTTGGAGTTAAATCAATACTCAGTGTTTACATTATGATGCTTATATTAAGAGTGACAACTGAACCACCTTGTGTGCTATAATAACATTTCCATTATTGTATGATATTTTTGTTTTTCTTTCCTCTTACACCAGGAATAATGACTATCGTTGCTGCTGCTACTGCTAAGTCGCTTCAGTCGTGTCCAACTCTGTGTGACCCCATAGACGGCAGCCCACCAGGCTCCCCCATCCCTGGGATTCTCCAGGCAAGAACACTGGAGTGGGTTGCCATTTCCTTCTCCAATGCATGAAAGTGAAAAGTGGAAGTGAAGTCGCACAGTCGTGTACGACTCTTCTCGACCCCATGGACTGCAGCCTACCAGGCTCCTCCATCCATGGGATTTTCCAAGCAAGAGTACTGGAGTGGGGTGCCATTGCCTTCTCTGAATGACTATGGTAAACCTGGTTAAATTTCTTGGTCTGTTCTTTAAAAATATATATATTAAATATATAAAATATATAATATATATTAAATATATAAAATATATTTAAATGTATAATATATAAAGTATATTATATATATAATATAAAAATATAAAGTATATATATACACACACACATACATTTATTTATTTATCTTCGTTGCTGAGAGGCTTTTCTCTAGTTTTGGCGAGCGTGGGGCTACTCCCTAGTTGCGGTGTACGGGTTTCTCATTGTGGTGACTTCTCTTGTTCTGGAGCATGGGCTCTAGGCATTTGGGCTTCAGTAGTTACTGTAGGTGGGCTTAGTTGTTGCAGCTCCCAGGCTGTAGAGCACAGGTTCAGTAGTTGGGGTGTGCCGACTCCGTTGCTCCATGGCACACAGGAGCTTCCCCCATTAAGGATCCAATGAACCAGTGTCTCCTGCATTAGCAGGAGGATTCTTTACCACTGAGTCACCAGGGAAGGCCTGCTCTACTTTTTTCTCTTTAAGTTTATTCCATTACTTAAACATCCAAAACTCTCATTTACTGAGGTCACTTCAAGCCAATGGATCTTCAAAAATATAACTTTATAATTCAAATAACATGATTGAGAAATTATGTAATATGAGAAACTTTAGAGATGGTTGGATGGCATCACTGACTCGATAGACATGAGTTTGAGTGAACTCCGGGAGTTGGTGATGGACAGGGAGGCCTGGCATGCTAAAGTTCATGGGGTCACAAAGAGTCGGACACGACTGAGCGACTGAACTGAACTGAACTGAATACAGGGAGATCCTTTATAATCCATGTGAGATTTGGGTGAAAATTTTCATCTTATTGGGAAATATATTCTATTTTGAAACAATATATTTCATTATATTCTAGATAATGAGAGCTTAAAACCTGGGAAAAGCAAATAAAGAAATTCTTTTCCTTCAAAAACAACTTTGTATTCTTTTCTCCTACTTTGATTTGTGTTTTCACACTTTTTGCCAACAAACTCGCTCATTTCTTCCTTTTACTTTCATATTTATGGAGTCAATTAATTGTGTGAGCATAGCATAAGCATAAACACACTTAATCTGCTCCTTACACAACACAGATCACATATAGAAGGAAGTGACTATACTGTACCACTACTCATAATCCTCTAATTAGATAAAGAGATGACTTAGAGTTGCTCCTATATTGAAAAAGATACAGAATTGGGTTTTATTGACTAGAGCCAATGTAAATCAATCCAGTATTGATCATAATCTCCCATATAAAAATGTAAGTTAGGAGGTGTTTTAATTTTTCGCTATCATACTCTATCATCATGATCATTCTCTTTTGTAAGATTAGGAAGTGGTCTTCTCTGGTGGTCCAGTGGTTGAGATGCTGTAGTTCTATTGCAGGCAACACAGGTTTGATCTCTGGTTGGGAAAGTTCCACATGCCTTGAGGTGCTGTCAAAAAAAAAAAAAAAAAAAAAGGGCCTTCCCTGGCGATCCAACAGTCAAGACTGCTTTCCAGTGCAGGGAGTGAAGGTTTGATCCCTGGCTGGGGAGCCAGGATCCCACATGCCTTGTGGCCAAAAAACTAAAACATAACGCAGAAGCAATACTATAACAGATTCAATAAAGACTTTAAAAATGGTCCACATCAAAAAAGAAATCTTTAAAAAAAAAGAGAAAAATCAAATTTGCAAACTAAAAAAAAAAAAAAATGACTAGGAGGAGAACTATGTAATTATCCCAGGCTCTTGGACCTCTTGGGAATCATTCTTAGTCTTAATAAAACTTCAAGCATAGTTTTTCTTTTTTATTTAACAGTCTCTAAGCCAGTAACACTAGGTCTATAAGACCTTTAACTATCAAAATACTTAACAAATCTAGCAGAATACCTTATCCTGAGGTACTTTTGGGGCTTATGACTTTCCTTTTCTAATTCAGTCAACTAACATTGTCACCAGTTTATTTATAAAACAGAACATCAATTTTATAATTTCTCTGCTTTAAAAACTGTAGTTTTTATTATGTATAATATTGTATAAAATCTTCTTACATTGTTATTGTTAACAGTAGCTTTATTGAGGTAGCTTTGACATACAACAAACTGCATATTTAAAGTGTACAATTTAATAAGCTTTGGCGTAGGTATGTTCTCTTGAACCCATCACCAGAATTAAGGTGTTACCCTAGAGTTTGAAGTTGAGATGATCTCATCTTTACAGGATTTGTCTCTTACTGCTTGCTTATTGCTTTTATGATTCCTGAATGTATTATGAACTCTTCAGAAAGACAGAGGAAGTCTTACTCATCTTTGGAACACTCACATGCTTAATAAAAACATGGACTCAAAAAGAGTAGCTATTTTTATTAATTGAGGCCTAATCTTGTGAGTCTTGAAAGAGAACTAGCTCTAATTGAAATATATTACCCAGAAGCTCCTTTAATAAAGAAGATATTTCTATGGCCATGCACATGTGCATTCGTGCTAAGTAGCTTCAGTTATGTCTGACTCCTTGAGACCCTATGGACTCTAGCCCGCTAGGATCCTCTGCCCATGGGATTCTCCAGACAAGAATACTAGAGTGGGTTGCCATCCTTCCTCTAGGGGATCTTCCCAACCCAGGGATTAAAGCAGCATCTCTTATGTCTCCTGCATAGTCATTTCCTTCCTGCCAAAAAGGTTGGGGACCACTGGCTTAAACAACAGAGATTCATTTTCTCACAGTTCTCAAGGCTAGAGGTCTAGGATCAAGGTGCTGTCAGGTCTGATTTCTCATGAGGCCTCTCTTAATTTGAGCATGATCTTTTCCCTATGTATGCACATCCCTGATATCCTTTTGTGGGTGTGTCTAAATTTCCTCTTTCTATAAATTAATCACCTCTTTAAAGGCCCTAACTTCAAATACAGTCACACTCTGAAGTACTGGGGGTAAGACCTGCAACATATTAATTTTGAGGGACAAAATTTAGCCCCCATAAAAATCACATACAGTTAAGGGTGGAGTTAGTCCTTATAGCATGTAAATACACTTATAATCTGGCCCTTTCAACTTTCCAATTTCATCCCTTGCTATTTCTCTGCCACTTTACAGTCCAGGAATTCCAGATTGGACACAGTTTCCCCAAACACCCCATTTGTCTGGTTCTTCTGTGTCACCTACTCCTTTTGACTAGACTGCCACTACTCCCATCCTTGTCCCTGGTAAACTTTCTCCTTCAGACCTTATGCTGAGAATTTTCTGACATTCCCAAATCCATATATTAGCAAGTGATTTATTATGTTATTGTGTTGGTCTGATGGAATTTCATTACATTTTCTAGTGTAAAGATAGAACTCAGAGCATATCCTTTTCCTCTGTATTAGTGAGCCTATAGATAAAAGAAGCAGTCACAAAATATAAACTCTTGCCCAGGACCCTCTTAGCACTCCAGGCAGGGTGAGGGTGGGCCTGGGGGACCACTTGGTGGACCAAGTGGACCTGGTCCCCACACACCTTGCCTCCTGGCAGAAACTGGGTTTTGCTTTGTCCATTCAAGAGAAGTCCATTTCTCCAGTACAAGAGGATATATTTTTCTAACTTTAAATACATTGGGGACGATCACAGTCATCTTGTGAGGCATCTCTTCCCTTCCCTAATCTCACAGACAGTGTCATTGAGTGATGACTTCCTCCTCTCCATGTGATGCTGTCTAAAGCCCTGTTCCCTTCCCTGAGGAGGCAGTCAGATGGCACTTGCTCCAGGGATGAGTGCCAGGGACTGCAGACCCAGAAGGAGGCCTTCATGGAACACCCCCACCAGTGTGACTCGATTCCCATGCTTCTCTATCTCTGGACCCCAGCTATGCTGCTTTCTTTTTTAGAGGCATATAATACAAAAGTTTTTTTAGTATCTTTCTGGAGATAAATCATACGTGCAAAGCTAATTTACACTTATTTTTTCCTCATTTTTACACATAAGAGAGCATACTATACATACTATAGCTTGCTTTTTCTGAACAATATTAGATGGTGGAGCTCATTCATATCACATAGAGGGTGTCTTCATAGGGATGTATCATCATGTAACCCTGCTATATTCCAATATAGGGATGTATCTTCATGTAACCCTCTCCTAAAGAACTCTTTAGGCATTACAAATAATGCTGTAATGAGTAATCTATTCCATACATTGTTACATACATGAGTGAAGAAAGTCTGAGATAAATTCCAGAAGAAGACCTGTTGGGTTGAATTGTTAATTCTGTGAGACAGTGCTTGATTTACATTCAATTTATATTCAACCAATGATGTATGAGAGCAAAAAATCCAGTCTAACCTTTAGATCTTTGCTAATATGATAATTTAGAAGTAACATCCCAGTTTGTTTTAATTTGTATTTCTGTTTCTGTAAACAAGATTAAGCATCTTTTTATATGTCAATGGGTCACTTGTATTTTCTTTTATAAGAAGAATCTATTGGTCTTTTTATTGATTTATAAAAGCTCTCTCTATATTAGAAAATTTTACTCCTGCTGGTGGTATAAGTAGCAAATACTTTTCCCAGTTTGTCATTTGTCTTGATTTTTTTTGCTTATTTTCTTACAAAATCTTATTTTTATGTGTTTATTTATTAATCTTATATTTTACGGCTTCTGAGTGTTGTGATATATCTAGAAATTACTTTCCCACCCACGTATTTTTTAAAAAAGGGAATTTTCAATGATTTCTTATAGTTCCCTTGCAGTTTCATTTTTTTACATGTAAATATTTGACCCAACTGGGATTTGTTTTAATGCAAGTTATGAGATACAGATGGAATTCCAGTTGAGCTATTCCAAATCCTGAAAGATGATGCTGTGAAAGTGCTGCACTCAATATGCCAGCAAATTTGGAAAACTCAGCAGTGGCCACAGGACTGGAAAAGGTCAGTTTTCATTCCAATCCCAAAGAAAGGCAATGCCAAAGAATGCTCAAACTACTGCACAATTGCACTCATCTCACACGCTAGTCAAGTAATGCTCAAAATTCTCCAAGCCAGGCTTCAGCAATATGTGAACCATGAACTTCCTGATGTTCAAGCTGGTTTTAGAAAAGGCAGAGGAACCAGAGATCAAATTGCTAACATCCGCTGGATCATGGAAAAAGCAAGAGAGTTCCAGAAAAACATCTATTTCTGCTTTATTGACTATGCCAAAGCCTTTGACTGTGTGGATAACAATAAACTGTGGAAAATTCTGAAAGAGATAGGAATACCAGACCACTTGATCTGCCTCTTAAGAAATTTGTATGCAGGTCAGGAAGCAACAGTTAGAACTGGACATGGAACAACAGACTGGTTCCAAATAGGAAAAGGAGTTCGTCAAGGCTGTATATTGTCACCCTGTTTATTTAGCTTATATGCAGAGTACATCATGAGAAACACTGGACTGGAAGAAACACAAGCTGGAATCAAGATTTCCAGGAGAAATATCAATAACCTCAGATATGCAGATGACACCACCCTTATGGCAGAAAGTGAAGAGGAACTAAAAAGCCTCTTGATGAAAGCGAAAGTGGAGAGTGAAAAAGTTGGCTTAAAGCTCAACATTCAGAAAATGAAGATCATGGCATCCAGTCCCACCACTTCATGGGAAATAGATGGGGAAACAGTGAAACAGTGTCAGACTTTGTTTTTTGGGCTCCAAAATCACTACAGATGGTGACTGCAGCCATGAAATTAAAAGACGCTTACTCCTTGGAAGGAAAGTTATGACCAACCTGGATAGCATATTCAAAAGCAAAGACATTACTTTGCCAACAAAGGTTCATCTAGTCAGGGCTATGGTTTTTCCTGTGGTCATGTATGGATGTGAGAGTTGGACTGTGAAGAAGGCTGAGCGCTGAAGAATTGATGCTTCTGAACTGTGGTGTTGGAGAAGACTCTTGAGAGTCCCTTGGACTGCAAGGAGATCCAACCGGTCCATTCTGAAGGAGATCAGCCCTGGGATTTCTTTGGAAGGAATGATGCTAAAGCTGAAACTCCAGTACTTTGGCCACCTCATGCGAAGAGTTGACTTATTGGAAAAGACTCTGATGCTGGGAGGGATTGGGGGCAGGAGGAGAAGGGGACGACAGAGGATGAGATGGCTGGATGGCATCACTGACTCGATGGACGTGAGTCTGAGTGAACTCCGGGAGTTGGTGATGGACAGGGAGGCCTGGCGTGCTGCGATTCATGGGGTCACAAAGAGTCGGACACGACTGAGCGACTGAACTGAACTGATCCCACATTCTACGCTTTTCCTACATTTTCTTAGATACTGTTGCTTGTTTCTTTTAAAAATAAATTTTAGAATCAGATTAGCTAAGATAAAGTCCTCTTTGTATTTTTACTGAACTGATCTCTGCTAGATTCTGAGTCAACCTATTCAAGAACATGGTATGTCTCTGCGTCTGTCCAGGGTTTTGAGAAGGCTTCAGCTGCAGTTTAAACGTTTTTGTTTTTTTTTTTCAAATAGATTTTGCACATTTCTTGTTATTTTCAACATGTTTTTCTTTTTTGTTGTTTTTTTACACAAGGTCTTTTTGTCCAATATATCTTTTAAGTAGCTATTTGATATATGTAAATAAACTTGCTGTTTATTTCAGAATGCTAATTTCGTACTCAGCCAGCTTAGTGAACTGTCTTATCATCTATAGTAGCTTTTCAAATGCCTCAAGGATTTTAAGAATGCAACAGCAACACTGGGGAATAATTATAATTTTCCTCCTCCCTTTCCATTTTTTATATTTCTCAATTCTGTCACCTTTCTAGCTGGATGGTTTCCATCTACAGGAATGTTGAATAACAGTGACAGTACATATTCTCATCTAGCTCCTAATTTTAATGGGATGTCTTCAGCTGTTTCCCATTAATATGATTCCAGGTTTTGGGATTAAATAGGTACATTTCATTAAGTTAAGGAATTATCCATCCATTACTATCTTAATGAGAGTTTTTTTTTTAAACAAGTATTTATGTTACACTTTATAAAATACCACTGTATGGAGATGCTATGATCTTTATGTTATGATCTATTAATATAATCAGTATATTAACAATTTTCCAATATTGAACATCTTGCATTATTGGAATTAACTCTTCATAATAATGTAGTATTCTAATGAGTTTCTAGGGTTACATATATATATATAGAGAGAGAGAGAGAGAGAGAGAGAGGAATGAGAGATTAAATATAGTCAGTATGTCATTTTTTCTATCCTTGTCTTCTTAGGGTATTGATATAATCCTCTCTTAAAAAAATTTTGTGCAGAAGCACCCTGCACTGTATTGAGTTTTTCATTTATTTGCATTCAGTTAACAAGCTTTGGGAAAGAACCCCATCTGTAATCCTCCTCTACTCTTTTCCTTTTAAAATGTTACCAAGATAATTATTTGGGAAATAGCGATTTCAATAGCCAAAGTTTCAGAACCATTTAAATAGAAAAAGTTCTCCAAGTGTACGAAGTTGTTTTTGTGACTGGTAAGGAGCAGATATCAAGTGATGATCTCTGACAAGGTATTATGAGACATATCTGTTGGGGTAACTTCCCTTTGACAAACCCATGAAGCTGCAGCCTAGATTAAGGAGCATCTAACAAATTTTCTGTGAAGAGGAAGAGAGCACACAGCTTGTTAAAAATTAGACCTCCGCAGTCATTTGTGGGTTGTTCAGGTGAAAAGGCTAAGGTTTTTTGGAAAACTTAAATTTTTGCAATCTTCCGTCTAGTGATAATTTGGTATTCATCCTATCTCTTTGAATTTGCTCTGTTTTTAATAGAGTGAATGCATACCTCATTCAGTATTTCTTGCATTGAACCAGGTCAACTGAAATGTCCTTCATTTTAACTAGAGTACCCGGGATTTTAAGTGGACCCTGGCTTTAGCTTTCTCTTTGATGAATTTGGACTATTTCACATTATCTGTATTAAAAAAAAAAAAAAATTTGTGAGATTTGTTTCCTATGTTCTACAAGCTTTTGTATAACAATAGAGATTTTCTTTTTCAAGAATTTGGCAGAATTCCCTTGTGAAAACATCTCAGCCTTGTTATTTGCAAGGGGCTGGGAACAGTTGATAATTTTTGCAAGTATTTTTTTCTATTCATGGTAATTTGCATAGACTTTAAAAATCTTTTATAGGCTTAGATTTAGTAAATTATATTTTCCTATGAAGTTATTCATTTCATCCAGATTATTAAATATATTCCCCTAGCAGATTGTTACATTAATGGCTCCACTGAATCTGCCTTCTGGTATCCATGAATTTGGTTAGGTGGTTGATTTGGAGTTGATTGTGAGACACAGTTTTGTTAACTACTTCACACTGGGGCTTGTCTCTTGGAATACTGCCTCTAGCATGTGAGGAAACTTGGTGAGTCTTCTTAAAGAACAAAGACATCATAGAAAGTGTGTGTGTGTGTGTGTGTGCTCGCGTGCACTCAGTCATGTCTGAGTCTTTGTGGCCCCATGACTGTAGCCCACTAGACTCTTCTGTGCACAGAATTTTCCAGGCAAAAATATTGCAGTGGGTGGACATACCCTCCTCCAGGGAACATTCCCGATTCAGGGATTGAACCCATGTTTCTTTTGCCTCCAGCATTGGCAGACGTGTTCTTTACCACTGAGCCATCTGGGAATCCCTTAGGAGAGGTCCTGTCATCCCAGCTTTCCCAGGTGCGCCAAGCTCCCTGCTGATTCTCAAAATGCTGCTGCATGGGTGAGCCCAGTCATAACTAGAAAACAAAAATCTGCTAGCAAACCCACAGAATGTAATAAACAGTCATTATTTTAAACCACTAAATTTAGGAGTGGTATGTTATGTAGCCATAGATAACTGGAACACCTCCATAATTTTAAAAACCTGATGTACTCTGATTGCCCACTGTGTAAGGGTTTCCCTGGTGGCTCAGACAGTAATAGACCTGCCTGAAATGCCAGAGACCAGGTTCAGGAAGATCCCCGGGTCAGGAAGATCCCCTGGAGAAGGGAAAGGCAACCGACTCTAGTATTCTTGCCTGGAGAATTGCATGGACAGAGGAGCCTGGAGGGCTAGAGTCCATGGGATTGCAAAGAGTTGGGCAGGACTAAGATACTAACATTTAAATTTAAATAATTAATGCAGTCATCACTTACTTAAATGTAACGACTATGTAATGTAATCATTACTGGCCCAACCCCTGGACACACCACTACCATCACCCCATATTAGAGAGCAGCTTGTCCCCCTCTCAGGGAGCAAGCAAGCAAGGGAACCTGTTGTTTGTTCTTGCTCCCCTCCTGCTGCAGCAGGGGCCCCAGTCAAGCCTTGCCTGAATTATTCCTCCAGCCTCTGATCAATTTATATTGATTAAGGAGGCCAAGAACCCTCGTCGGTAACAAAGATGGGCTGGACTCGGTAGGTAAGTGAGGTGTGTTTAGGACATTTTCAACTTGGGATGGGTGTGTCAGGAGGGAGCCCCATGTAAATCCAGGAAGATCTGCAGTGAACCATTGGATCCTGAGAATAATAGGGTAAACACTGTTTTTCTTTTGATTATTTTGATAACCCAAGCTACTGTGTAGTTTGGGGAATCTGGAATCTGTAGTTGCTGCTTTCACATTCTTTGGGGGAAAAAAGTGGAGAATCTGAGTGATTTAGTTTAGTACTTTGCTTTCTGTTTATTTTCCTATTTGAATAATTACTAAAAGTATTAAAAACTATTGGCACAAAGATTCAAGACTAAAAATATTTCAGAACACAAGTCTACAGATATTGATTCTAGCACTTTTCTAATTATTGTGCCATGTTCTGGCCTCTATTTTATTCTTATAGGTGAAGTATAAACAGCAGGAAAATGTTTTACTTTGGAAATACAATAAATAGGTCAAGAATGGAATAAACTCTCATGGAACAGTTGATATTTTCTAGAGTATTCACACTTCATGTTCACAGTCTCCTGCAGCCAACAGTTTAATCTACCATTCTTCCTTAGAGTTACAGCATTGAGTTCCTATCTCTGCAGCTGAGTCTGGAAATGTAAAGTGAGATCTGGCCTGGAGGAATGGATTTGGGAATCATCATGTGATAATCAAAAACACAGGATTACATGAGATAATCCAGAAACATGTGCTCTAGTAAGAGAATATAAATAAACCAAGGATGAGTGTCTGGATAAAATCAGTTAGAAGGGTAGTTGGAAGAAGAAAAGTCTAAAACAGAAAATGAAAAGGAATAGCAAGAGTGAAAAGAAAACCATAAGAAAAATGTGTCCTTGGGATTTCCCTGGCATTCCAGTGGTTAAGACCCTGCACTTCCGATGTAGGGGGTATGGGTTCAATCCCTGGTTGGGGAACTGAGATTACACATGCTGCTTGGTATGGCAAAAGAAAAAGAGAGAGAGAAAAAATAAAAGAAAGAAAAAGAAAAATGTGCTCTTGAAACACAGGAAGGCAAGAATCTCAAGAGATTGTTAACATCAAAATCTCCAGAGAGGAAAGTAAAGATTTGACCAGAATGGTGTCATTGGATGTAGGGTCTATTATGTGCCAAGTAGGATATTCCCCCCTTCATCTGCCCACAAATCTGCTTCCCTATACCCAGGGACAGGCACATGACTTGGACTGTCCCCATCACAGTAGCTCATCACAAGTTCAATAGTAAACATATGACCTACTGGGCCAATCTGAACCTTTGCCTGGGGTCTCACTATCTGGCACTGAATCTGCCTGCATTGCAGGAGACCTGGGTTCCATCCCTGGGTCAGGAAAATCCCCTGGAGAAGGGAATGGCAACCCACTCCAGCATTCTTGCCTGGAGAATTCCAGGGACAGAGGAGCCTGGTGGGCTCCTTTCATCCATGGGGTCACAAAGAGTTGGAAACGACTATGTGACTAACACTTTAGACTTTACTATCTGGTGCCAGTGAGGAAGGCACTCCTTTTTCTCCTAGATAATAAAAATATTAGAATGAAGTAAAAATACAGAGATATGTAGAGATGAGAGATGGGCAACATGAAAGACTGAAAGACTTATCTATGTTTCATTCAATGGATCCAGTCAATCCCTGATGCCAGTCCTGTCTCCTCCTGAAACTTCATTCTCGTAATTCTATGAGCTTCCTCAATGTCCTTCCAATAATTTCAGGTGCTTCCCTCTGTTTTTTTTTTAGTAACAAAAGAATTAAGATTAATAGGTAGAAGTCAGACTGTAATTGGTTTAAAAATGAATGATATAAAACAGCTCAGAAAAACCATAATAAGAAATGGACAGGAACGATATAAATAAAACTACAACATTTTACTGAAGAACATAAAAGAAGACTTGAATAAATGGAAAGTCCTACCATGTTCCTGGGTAACAAAGACTATTATAAAGGTGTCAGTTCTTCTCAAATTAATTTATAGGTTTAATGTAACTCTAATCAAAATCCAAATAGGATATCTTTTGGAGCTTGAAATGGTGATTCTAAAGTTGATTAGCTAGAAAAAATAGAGACGAGCCAAGAAATTTGGAAAAAAAGACAACTGATGAAGTGAACAATGAACACCTACTGGGTGCCCTACATGATTTAAAGAATTCAATAGTGGTGCCTCTGTAATTGTCTTTCCTGTTAAAAGTCATCTTTCTCTCTGGGCACAGTCAATTGGTTTGTAGATATTCTCTCTCTTCCTTAGAGAAACTTTAATGAATTTTTGTTACTTGTAACTAAAAAAAAAAAAAAAAAGGCTTATTACAAGGACTTTCCCCATGATATATTAAAATGTATTAAAACAGTACTTAAGGACTTCTCTGGCAATTCAGTGGTTAAGACTCTGTGCTTCCATTGCAGAGGGGCATGGGTTTGATCCCTGGTTGGGGAACTAAGTTCCACATGCCACATGGCACAGTCAAAAACCCTCAAAAAGCAAAATCAAACAATGCCAGAACAGTACATAACACAGGGTACTACTAGCATAAATGTCTATAAGCATATTTTTTGAACAGAAGAAATCAGTTCAGTTCAATCGTTCATCGTGCCTGACTCTGCAGCCACATGGACTGCAGCACAGCAGGCTTCCCTGTCTATCACCAACTCCCAAAGCTTGCACAAACTCATGTCCATCCAATTGGTGATGCCATCCAACCATCTCATCCTTTGTTGTCCCTTTCTCCTCCTGCCTTCAGTCTTTCCCAGTGTTAGGGTCTTTTCAAATGAGTCAGTTCTTTGAATCAGGAGGCCAAAGTAATGGAGTTTCAGCTTCAGCATCAGTTCAGTTCAGTTGCTCATTCGTGTCCAACTCTTTGTGATTCCATGGACTGCAGCACACCAGGCCTCCCTGTCCATCACCAACTCCTGAAGTTTACTCAAACTCATGTCCATTGAGTCATTGATGCCATCCAACCATCTCATCCTCTGTCGTTCCCTTCTTCTCCTGCCTTCAATCCCTCCCAGCATCAGAGTCTTTTCCAATGAGTCAACTCTTCGCATGAGGTGGCCAAAGTACTGGAGTTTCAGCTTTAGCATCAGTCCTTCCAATGAACACTCAGGATGGATCACCCTTAGGATGGACTGGTTGGATCTCCTTGCAGTCCAAGGGACTCTCAAGAGTCTTCTCCAACACCACAGTTCAAAAGCATCAATTCTTCGGTGCTCAGCCTTCTTCACAGTCCAACTCTCACGTCCATACATGACCACAGGAAAAACCATAGCCTTGACTAGACGGACCTTTGTTGGCAAAGTAATGTCTCTGCTTTTGAATATGCTATCTAGGTTGGTCATAACTTTCCTTCCAGGGAGTAAGCGTCTTTTAATTTCATGGCTGCAGTCACCATCTGTAGTGATTTTGGAGCCCAAAAAAACAAAGTCTGACACTGTTTCACTGTTTCCCCATCTATTTCCCATGAAGTGATGGGACAGGATGCCATGATCTTTGTTTTCTGAATGTTGAGCTTTAAGCCAACTTTTTCACTCTCCACTTTCACTTTCATCAAGAGGCTTTTGAGTTCCTCTTCACTTTCTGCCATAAGGGTGGTGTCATCTGCATATCTGAGGTTATTGATATTTCTCCCGGCAATCTTGATTCCAGCTTGTGTTTCTTCCAGTCCAGCGTTTCTCATGATGTACTCTGCATATAAGTTAAATAAACAGGGTGACAATATACAGCCTCGACGAACTCCTTTTCCTATTTGGAACCAGTCTGTTGTTCCATGTCCAGTTCTAACTGTTGCTTCCTGACCTGCATACAGATTTCTCAAGAGGCAGATCAGGTGGTCTGGGATTCCCATCTCTTTCAGAATTTTCCATAATTTATTGTGATCCACACAGTCAAAGGCTTTGGCATAGTCAATAAAGCAGAAATAGATGCTTTTCTGGAACTCTCTTGCTTTTTCCATGATCCAGTGGATGTTGGCAATTTGATCTCTGGTTCCTCTGCCTTTTCTAAAACCAGCTTGAACATCAGGAAGTTCACAGTTCACATATTGCTGAAGCCTGGCTTGGAGAATTTTGAGCATTACTTGACTAGCGTGTGAGATGAGTGTGATTGTGCGGTAGTTTGAGCATTCTTTGGCATTGCCTTTCTTTGGGATTGGAATGAAAACTGACCTTTTCCAGTCCTGTGGCCACTGCTGAGTTTTCCAAATTTGCTGGCATATTGAGTGCAGCACTTTCACACCATCATCTTTCAGGATTTGGAATAGCTCAGCTGGAATTCCATCACCTCCACTAGCTTTGTTCGTAGTGATGCTTTCTAAGGCCCACTTGACTTCACATTCCAGGATGTCTGGCTCTAGGTCAGTGATCACACCATCGTGATTATCTGGGTCATGAAGATCTTTTTTGTACAGTTCTTCTGTGTATTCTTGCCATCTCTTCTTAATATCTCCTGCTTCTGTTAGGTCCATACCATTTCTGTCCTTTATCGAGCTCATCTTTGCATGAAATGTTCCTTTGGTATCTCTGATCTTCTTGAAGAGATCCCTAGTCTTTCCCATTCTGTTGTTTTCCTCTATTTCTTTGCATTGATCGCTGAAGAAGGCTTTCTTATCTCTTCTTGCTATTCTTTGGAACTCTGCATTCAGATGTTTATATCTTTCCTTTTCTCCTTTGCTTTTAGCTTCTCTTCTTTTCACAGCTATCTGTAAGGCCTTCCCAGACAGCCATTTTGCTTTTTTGCATTTCTTTTCTATGGGAATGGTCTTGATCCCTGTCCCCTGTACAATGTCACGAATCTCATTCCGTAGTTCATCAGGCACTCTATCTATCAGATCTAGGCCCTTAAATCTATTTCTCACTTCCACTGTATAATCATAAGGGATTTGATTTAGGTCATACCTGAATGGTCTAGTGGTTTTCTCTACTTTCTTCAATTTAAGTCTGAATTTGGCAATAAGGAGTTCATGGTCTGAGCCACAGTCAGCTCCTGGTCTTGTTTTTGCTGACTGTATAGAGCTTCTCCATCTTTGGCTGCAAAGAATATAATCAATCTGATTTTGGTGTTGACCATCTGGTGATGTCCATGTATAGAGTCTTCTCTTGTGTTGTTGGAAGAGGGTATTTGTTATGACCAGTGCATTTAAATGTCTCTTAATTTCATTGGTGCAGTCGCCATCTACAGTGATTTTGGAGCCCCCCAAAATAAAGTCTGTCACTGTTTCCATTATTTCCCCATCTATTTGCCACGGGACGAGATGCCATGATCTTAGTTTTCTGAATGTTGAGTTTTAAGCCAACTTTTTCACTCTCCTCTTTCTTTTCATCAGGAGGTCCTTTTGTTCTTCCTCACTTTCTGCCATAAGGGTGGTGTCATCTGCATATCTGAGGTTATTGATATTTCTCCTGGCAATCTTGATTCCAGCTTATGCTTCTTCCTGCCCAGCATTTCACATGAGGTACTCTGCATAATTTAGGTAAAAGCAGGGTGACAATATATAGCCTTGATGTACTCCTTTCCCAATTTGGAACCAGTCTGTTGTTCCATATCCAGTTCTAACTGTTGCTTCTTGACATACATACAGATTTCTCAGGCAGCAGGTCAGGGGGTCTGGTATTCCTATCTTTTGAAGAATTTTCCACAGTTTGTCATGAACCACACAGTTAAAGGCTTTAGCATAGTCAATAAAGCAGAAGTAGATATTTTTTCTGGAGCTCTTTGCTTTTTCTATGATCCATATTTTTTGAACAGAATAAATAGCCATCAATAAATACTATTACTTATAAAAATGATGTAAATAATAAAGTTATCACTTTATAATGGGCAAAAGAGAAACTATTCTATAAATTAGCTAGCTATGGAAGTTAAATTGTCAGTTTAAAAGTAAAATAAATTCCAGATGTTAAATGTAAAAAGTGTTAAATATAAAGTAAACAAATAGAGAAATATTAAAACATGTACCTGAAATATAATCCATGTGTGCCAAAGTCTGGTTTGCAAGCTAAAAGAATGTTTAGGGAACTATTTAAAATATTTGCTTGTCCTTGAGCGGAACGTGGAATTGTCTAAGCATAAAATCAATGGGCTAAATCACCAAGGAATCAAAAACAAAGGTTTGACTATGTGAAAATTTTAAAAGAAACCATCAAAAACTGAGAAGTAAATTACAAAGTAAAAATAGCTGACAAGAAATGATTAGCAGTTTTAAATCAGGAAAACATTGAAACTTCAATGGAAAAAGGTACAACAACAAATGTGTAGACAAATCTCAGACACAGGAACATAAATGACCAGTATATACGCGAAATGATTCGCTGTTGGAAGTTACACAGTAAAATATCAGTGACCTATATTTTATTTTATTGAAAAACAAAAACTCTAAAATTTATAAAAGTTATGGCTGATGAGGTTGTTTCAAAAATAAGCATAGTCATACCCTTTTATTGAGAGCCTAAGTTGATTATAAGGTATTTTTGGAGGAAAATAATTGGCAACATATCAATAATTTTATAAAGGGTTCATGGTCTTTTCCCCAAATTTTCTTTCTAGGAACCTAAACTAGTGTAATTGTTAAAAGCACAAATTGTAGCTCCTGCCCTCAAAGCATAAATATGTGTGAAAACGTAACACTGACAACCAGAGGAAAAGGGCACGGAGGAAGTGGGGATAGCATTAAGTCCCTGGGTCTAATCCTGGAGTTTCCTAGAATAGCCCGGGTTCCTTGGGACTCTTCCAATGAGTCCTTCCCTTACTTCCCTCAGTTCCTGTCCCTTGCACAAGAAGACTATTAACTAACAGCCACCCTGGCCTGAAATGCCTATCATTTCTTTCTGCTAGATTAACATACCATATAATTTTTGTTACGAGGTACACAACTTAGTGGGGGCTTCCCCAGTGGCTCAGCATAAAGAATCCACCTGCAATGCAGGAGCTGTATGAGACACCGGTTCGATCCCTGAGTCGGAAAGATCCCCTGGAGGAGGGCATGGCAACCCTCTCCAGTCTTCTTGCCTGGAGAATCCCACCGACAGAGGAGGCTGGGGGGCTACAGTCCACGGGGTCGCACAGAGTTGGACACGACCGAAGCGGCTTGTCAGGCACACAACTTAGTGACTGAACAAAACAACAACTAGTCGTTTGGAGTCATGCTAGTTGGTTCTGCTGCTGCTGCTGCTAAGTCGCTTCAGTCGTGTCCGACTCTGTGCGACCCCATAGACGGCAGCCCACCAGGCTCCCCCATCCCAGGGATTCTCCAGGCAAGAACACTGGAGTGGGTTGTCATTTCCTTCTCCAATGCATGAAGGTGAAAAGTGAAAGTGAAGTCGCTTAGTCGTGTCCGACTCCCATCGACCCCAGGGACTGCAGCCCACCAGGCTCCTCTGTCCATGGGATTTTCCAGGCAAGAGTACTGGAGTGGGGTGCCATTGCCTTCTCCAGTTGGTTCTAGTCCAGGCTTAATTAATTTAGAATCAAAATGGATCCAATACTGGTACCTTCCAGGGTGTCTGCTGCTGCTGCTGCTAAGTAGCATCAGTCATGTCTTACTCTGTGCAACCCCATAGACAGCAACCCACCAGGCTCCCCCGTCCCTGAGATTCTCCAGTCAAGGACACTGGAGTGGGTTGCCATTTCCTTCTCCAATGAATGAAAGTGAAAAGTGAAAGTGAAGTCGCTCAGTCATGTCCGACTCTTAGTGACCCCATGGACTGCAGCCTACCAGGCTCCTCCGTTCATGGGACTTTCCAGGCAAGGGTACTGGAGTGGGGTGCCATTGCCTTCTCCGTCCACGGTATCTACCTAAACACAATATTAGATTGCTAAAATCCTTCTTGGATAAGAATCATTGGTGAGATTTTTAACAAAGACAAAGCAGTGTTTACTAGACCAAGTAGAAGAGAAACAAAAATGAGAAGACATTGACTGTACTTAGTCGTAATTAATGAGATAAAATTAGTTCATGTGGTGCTGAGTGTGATTTAATATCACTGAACAAAACAGTGAAATTCAACATCCCCAGGGGATGCTCTTGAATCTTTTCCTTTCTCGATGGATCAAAGTCTTTGACACAGTGGACCATTCTTTTCTCGTCTTTTTCCTCAGCCTTTACAATTCCATACACTCCTGATACTTCTCATTTTTCACCTTCTCCCCTGGCTTTAAATAACAGTTGGATTAGTCCAAATAGAGAATAGAATGCTGTAACAAAAGACAAAAAATGCTTAAACAGATCATTCTCATGTAATATTTTATGTATATGGTCCATGAATAATAGGGTAGCCCAGTGATTTAGAGAACTCATGATCCGTTTAAGTTACATCTGTTTGGTACGGCCTTCATACATAGTTCCGAAGTTACTTCATTACCATATCTGTATTCAAGTCCACAGAAGATGGGAACTATGCTTCTTTCCTATAAAGGCCATGACCTAGAAATTGTGAACACTGTTTCTGCTAAATCCCACAGGTCAGAACCCAGGCATGTGGCCACGATTAGCTACAATAGGAGGCTGGGAAATATAAATCTCTATTGAGGAGCCCGGTACCTAGCTAAACCTCTGTCTTATAGAAAAATAGCACTCTATAAACCCTTTCTATCAGAGAAGGCAATGGCACCCCACTCCAGTACCCTTGCCTGGAAAGTCCCGTGAACAGAGGAGCCTGGTAGGCTGCAGTCCATGGGGTCACTAAGAGTCGGACATGACTGAGCGACTTCACTTTCACTTTTCACTTTCATTCATTGGAGAAGGAAATGGCAACCCACTCCAGTGTTCTTGCCTGGAGAATCCCAGGGATGGGGGAGCCTGGTGGGCTGCCGTCTATGGGGTCGCACAGAGTCGGACACGACTGAAGCGACATAGCGGCAGCAGCAGCAGACCCTTTCTAAATACACTCATGTTTACTAAATATATTTCTTTAGCCCAGATTTCTCTTCTGAAATTCAGAACTATTTATTCAACCATTAGCTGAGCATTATTTATTCAACAAAAATTTAACTGAGCAGCTGTGTTACCAGTCACAGGAAAATAGAGTTTTCTTCAATTTAGAAGTTAGCCAGAGCTCTACCATGTTCAAAATCGATCTTGTCGTATTACCCAAATCCTCGTCTTTGCTATCTCAGTCATCTTCGCCATCATCCAACCAGCTGTCCGAGTCAGAAATGAGGGTACCTCTTACTTACATTCTTGGTCTAACTCATTCAGTCATCAGGCATAATCAAATTTACCACCTAAATATATGTTCATTCAAGCCACTTCTTTTCCATACCTCTTAACTCTGTATTTCAAGTTCAGTCCCTCTGTCTCTACCTCTATCTTTATCTCATATCTTTTATTTCTCTTTTTCCCTCTCTTTTAAACTGAGGTATAACATAGATGTAGTAACATATGTAAAGCATATTAATATACATGTAAACCTTAATGAATTTTACATATGCACACACCCACCATCCAGATCAAGATGCCCTTCAAAGTTCTCTGTGACCTTTCCCTGTCAAACATTATTTCTTTTAGTTAGGTAATTGTACTAACCTTTTCAGGGATTGAGTGTATTGCAATAAACTCACTGATCATCTTTCAATTTTTTTTCTCTTTTTGTCTCTCTGTCTCTTTCTGTCTCTCTCTCTCTCTATATATATATTTTTTGTTTGTTTTGTTTTGTTTTCTTTGCCTCTGGGACTTCACTTCACCCCTATTCTCCCGTCTCCCTTTCCTCCTGGCTAATCCTGCTGTGTTTCAGATGCAAGTTTACACATCCCTTTTTGTCAAGAAGCCCTGGTATTGATAGTTGCTGGTATGAGGCTTTGCTTAAATAGTTTTGTTATGATTATCTTAGTGTGGGAAAAGGGAGAAAGAAAATTCATGTTGAACATGATTTGATTTGGAATATACTGTTTTGGGTAAGTGAATTAGAGATAATATTTTACTGGTCAGCAAGACCTGGTCACAAAAATATTTTCATTCCTAACATTAAATATTTCTACCTTAAGTTAGCTATCACAGCAAATCAGTAATATTTAAGCCCTAGTTCCTCTGAGTGCATCTCAGGATTAAATAACCAATTGAAAAGTAAGTTCATATTTATTTTTAGTTATCTAATTTTAAAATAAATTATATATAGTCAAGTGCATACATCTTAGAGCAGTATACAGTTTGTGAGTTTTGACAATTGTGTATACCTGGGGAACTAACATCTCAGTTTTGACATAGAATTTTTCCATTATTCCAGATAGTTCCTTTGTGACTTTTTAATCAATCCCTCCATGAGGCAGTTGCTGTTCTGATTTCTGTCACAATCCATTAGTTTCACAGTTTCTTGAATGTCAAAGAAATAGAATCATGTAGTAAACACTCTTAAATGTTTGGCTACTTTTGCTCAAACTATGTTTTTGAGATTAATCCATGTTGCTGCATATATGAGTAGTTTATCTGGTTTTCTTACCAGTTTTCCAATATAGTGTATATACAACTTGTTTATCCATTTTTAATCAACTCTCTTGTTGTTTGAGTTATAGAACCATTATAAACATTCCCTGATAAGTCTTTTTGTAAATATGTGTTTCAAATTTAATTGAAAACCTAGAAGTTGTATAGCTGGATCATAGAAGAGGTATATTTTTATCTTTGTTGGAAACTGCTAAACAGTTTTCCAGAGTGTTGGTACCATTTTACACTCTAACTAGAAATGTATTCAGGTTCTAGTTACTCCACATCCACACCAAAATCTGATGTTGTTTTTTTTTTAATGTTTGCCACTTTAGAAGTATGAAATGGTATCTCATTGCACTTTTAATTTGCATCGTTCTGAAGACTAAGGATGTTAAGCACCTTTTCCATGTTTCTGTTCTGGAATCCTTAGGATGTAATCTTCAGTCTCATTCTTATAAAATGGTTGCAGGAGTTCACTCTGAGTTGTAGGCAGAAGAAAGTAAGCACCTTTTCTATGTTTCTGTTCTGGAATCCTTAGGATGTGGTCTTCATTCTCATTCTTATAAAATGGTTGCAGGAGTTCACTCTGAGTTGTAGGCAGAACAAAGAATAAAGGATCTAGGTCCTGAAGTCCTGAATTGGTTGAGTCTTTCCCAGAAGACTACTCACTTACATCTCATTAGTCAGAATCATGTCACATGGTCACTCCAATCTGCAAGGAAGGCTGGGAAATGTAGTTTTAAAAGTTGGTGTTCTGGGTGTCTATTGCTATGCAAACCAACTCAAAACTTACTGGCTTAAAAAGAAAACACATGCTTTTCTCACAAATATGCCATTTGAGCAAAACTCAACAGAAATGTCCTGTCTCTCTTCTATTTGGCATCAACACTTACAGCAGTTGTTGCTGGCTTCCGGCCAAGCAGACTCACACAGTTGGAACTGTGGTTAGCATACCTACACATGACCTTTTCATGTGGGTGCTTGGCTTCCCACAGCATAATGGCTGAGCCCCAAGGGTAAGGGTCCCAAGAGAGACTGAGATGGAAACCATGTTGCCTTTTATGACTTAGGCTTGGAAGTCACACAACGTCACTTGTGCTATACTCTATTCATTGTGGCAAATACAAAAGACTGCCCAGGTTAAACGGGAGGGGAAATAGATTTTACCTCTAAATGTAGGGGTGGCAGGTTCTGGAAGAGAATGTAGGATCAAAATATTGGTGTGGCCATTTGGGGAAAATACAATGTTACAATCCAACCAAACTGGGGTTCTCTTAACAGGAAATATGTGCTAAATCGATATTGGGTAAGCAAAGTGAGTTTCTATCATGTTCTTTACACATCACATTATAGTTTTTTTTTTTTTTGCCACTAGCCTATATTCTCCATGAGGGAGTAGCCAGGTTTGTCTATCTTGCCAATTATTGGTTCTTTGTGGCCTAAGGGGGAAAAATGTATTCAGGAAATATTTGTTAATGAATAAGTGTTAAACCAAATAAAAATATAGAGAGATTATCTGTTTTAGAAAATAAACTGTGATGCAAACACTAGGAAAGGATAAAACGTTTGACATTTTAAAAGTTATAACGTACAAAAACTGAAATAAACATATATGCTAAAGATTAAAACAAATTTTCTCCTTCCAACTTTTAAAATAGATCACAAAGCAAAATGTTACCTTCTCAATTAGAAATATGTGCATGTGGAAAAGAAGTATTTCTTAAAAAAGGATAAAGCATGCTTCAGGAAGGTGATAAGAACTTCTAGTCAATCACCACGATTTTTGTTTATGTTTTTTCCAGTTGATTTAGAATACCCAACCATTGACCACTATTTGCTACCACTAGGGATGGGTTAGAAACTGCAACCTCCCTAACCCTTCCTCAATCACTATTGAGGTCAAGAACTTGTTCCTTTAATAAACTTTCCCTTCTTCATCCTTAAATACGCTGTTAGTTCAAGTGGCTTAAAATATTTTCGGACTTATTTTCTTTGATATGTTTACATCTTTTTATCATTTTTATATTCCCTTTCCAGGAGATTGTCAAAGTTCTTTTTAAATTTTTTCTGGTCCATTTAGTAACCAGGTTACCATCAACTGTGTTTTTGCATGGCACATTCCTTAGGACACTGTTTGACAAACATTCTCCTACTGCAATCTTTTTAACATGCAAATCTAATCATATTAGTCCTCTGCTCAGATCATTTCAGCGGCATCCTACCAGCACAGAAAAATTTAAATTTCTTAGCACGACACACAAGGCTCCTCAGGAGCAGGCTCCTCACCTCCCACTGCTGTTCTTCCCTCTGGCTGCTGAGAACACCATGCTGGCTCCTGTCTGCGCCTCTTCACCCCACCGCTGCCTAGTGTCTCTCCAGGCTGAGGGAAGAATATCTGTTCAGTGTTTCCTTCAATTCCCTGCACCTCCCCTCCCCGCTAAACCCCCTGCAACCTGCCAATCCCTGGGAAAACTCTCACCCTTCAGTTGAGCTTCCCAGGTGGTGCAGTGGCAAAGAATGCCACTGCCAATGCAGGAGATGTGGGTTCAGTCCCTGGGTCGGGGAAGATCCCATGGAGGAGGGAATGGCAACCCAGTCCAGTATTCTTGCCTGGAGAATTCTATGAACAAAGGAGCCTGGCAGGCTGCAGTCCATGGGGTCTCAAAGAGTCAGACATGACTGGGCAACTGAACACATACACATGCATGCTGCAATGGTCAGGTCTGCTCTCCAGCTGCAAGCAATCGATGCAAATTAACTTCAGCATATTCTGGAGTGTTTATTGGGAGATTAAGTGAGCTGAAGATGAATTTTTCCAGTAGACCCATCATGTAACAGCCAAGATTTCAGGTCTGCTTTTGTTTGGCCCATTTCTATGCATGGTGTTTCCACATTTATTAGGGTTATCACTGCATTATTGCGAGGGACACAGCACATTAGTAGCATGGAGTCTGGAGTCACATTGCCAAGGTTTGAATTTTGGAGTGACCGCTTATCCTGGTTTTCCCAGGATCAAAGAGTTTCATGAGGATGCAGGCTTGTCAATGGACATTCAGGGCAAACCAGATGCTAGTGGGTCACAACTAGCTGTGTGAACAAAGTATTTAACCTCTTAGGACCTCAGATTGCTCAGGCCTAGAATGGGAGTACTAATAATATCCTAATATTATGGAAGTATTAGGTCAAAAAGCTAACATTTGTAAAGTGCTTATAAGAGGTTTAGGCATATATAAGTATTTTTTACATTAAAAAATTAAGAAAGACATAGTTTTCTTCTGGGCAAAAGTTCAGTGTTCACCCATGGATTGTATTTTCTGCCCTTATTTTGGGGACTCACAACAGTGAGTTTCTTATTTCTCTATGTATTTACATACACACATAGAAACATTCTGACTAATCAAGTTTTTATGGTCTGATTTTCACATACAACAATTCACTCTCAAAAACATTTTCTTAATAATGTTGAATGACAAAATGGTGCTATGTAATGTGAATAAGAAGGACCACTGATTGTGAAGAACCTCCTCCAAACCCCTGACCCTCTTTCCTTTCACTCTCTTGCTATTTTGAACAAAGCTCCATTATAATAATTACTGTATTGTATTAGAATTGTTCAAGTCTATTACCACAGGAGAGAGGATATCCAAGGGGTAGGGTAAGCACAGAGGGAGAGCCAGCACTGCAGCTGACAGCAGGGAAGGAAAGGACAGCATGGGCCAGGAGCTGTTAACACCAGAAATGAGAGACCCCAGGATCGGCAGACCCCGCCCATCAGTTTAGCCACCGCCACTGTGTCTCAAAGAGTCGGACACAACTGAAGCGACTTAGCACAACAGCAGAGCATTCAAAATTACATATGGGGCCCATATCTCATTTTTATTGGATAGTATAGTTTCAGACAGAGGTCAGAAAACTATTTTGGTAAAGGGCAGACAGAAAGGATTCAAGGCTTTGTGGTCCATGTAGTCACTGTCACAAGCACTCCGTTCTGCCCTTGTAGCATGAAAGCGGATATAGATAAAACATACGAAAAGCTTCGGCGTGTTTCAAATAAAACTTTACTTATGGACACTGAGATTTGAATCTCAGTTTTCACATGTCATGAAATATTCTTTAACACTTCTGTTTGACTATTTAAAAATATAATTTTTTTTTAGGCTTAAAAGGCTTGAAGCCTGATTGGTCCTGCTGGACATAGCTTGCCCACCGTAGATTAACCACGTCTGTTCTAAACCAATAGTGGGATGCTAGGGATAAGACTCGGAGAAGGCAATGGCACCCCACTCCAGTACTCTTGCTTGGAAAATCCCATGGGTGGAGGAGCCTGGTGGGCTGCAGTCCATGGGGTCGCTAAGAGTAGGACACGACTGAGCGACTTCACTTTCACTTTTCACTTTCATGCATTGGAGAAGGAAATGGCAACCCACTCCAGTGTTCTTGCCTGGAGAATCCCAGGGACGGGGGAGCCTGGTGGGCTGCCGTCTCTGGGGTCACAGAGTCGGACATGACTGAAGTGACTTAGCAGCAGCAGGGATAAGATTATCTTCACTGACACAGGAAAGGTCTGAAGCAGTAGGCCAGTTAAATAAATGAGCGAAATGCAGAAAGCAGAACTCTAGGTAACCAGAGGAGGACAACCCAGTCTAATGCGGCAGTCTACATTCAATGTCAACTGAGTTCCCATTCAAATAAGTGAGCCTTGGGTGACCAGATCTGACTTTTTTCCCCCAGGAGAAGCAGGGGATTAAAATTTTATGTAAAAATTTCCAATGGCTAATTGTTTTTCCCCTCCCCACTTCTGATATAATTCCCCAATCACGATTTTATTTTTTGAGAAAATATATTCTTTCCTGGGATTTCTTTGGAAAGAATGATGCTAAAGCTGAAACTCCAGTACTTTGGCCACCTCATGCGAAGAGTTGACTCATTGGAAAAGACTCTGATGCTGGGAGGGATTGGGGTCAGGAGGAGAAGGGGACGACAGAGGATGAAACGGCTGGATGGCATTGCTGACTCGATGGACGTGAGTCTCAGTGAACTCCGGGAGTTGGTGATGGACAGGGAGGCCTGGTGTGCTGCGATTCATGGGGTCGCAAACAGTCGGACACGACTAAGCGACTGATCTGATCTGATTATTTCCTGAAAAATGGATTTTAAGTGACTAGTAGATGATAATTATCATGATTCAAGCAAGATCTAATTTTTATTTTAGTTTTACTGTGATTGTTTCACAGAATGAATACTTAGAAAACTGTGTGTTCACTGAAAGAAAAAAAAAACTCAACATGAAAATTGACTTGGAGGTTTTAAAAAAAATACTGCTTTCCCCTTGGTTTAACAATTATCTGGGGGCCATCTTTATTTCTAGTTTAAACGAATTTTATACTATTAGTAATCAAAAGTTATTCTGATATTTTTTTTCTGTTACTACAATAGAATAAGATGTCTCAAGTTTGTTATTTTTGGAAAGTCTGCCAATTGGAGGCAACTTCTTGATGTCAAAGAACTTCCTTTTTGAGAAATGTTCAGTTCAGTTTAGTCACTCAGTCATGTCCAACTCTTTGCAACCCCATGGACTGCAGCATGCCAGGCCTCCCTGTCCATCACCAACTCTTGGAGTTTACTCAAACTCATGTCCATTGAGTCCGTAATGCCATCCAACCATCTCATCCTCTATTGTTCCCTTCTCCTCCCGCCTTCAATCTTTCCCACCATCAGGGTCTTTTCCAATGAGTCAGTTCTTTGCTCAGGTGGCCAAAGTATTGGAGTTTCAGCTTCAGTATCAGTCCCTCCAATGAATATTTAGGACTGATCTCCTTTAGAATGGACTGGTTGGATCTGCTTGCAGTCCAAGGGACTCTCAAGAGTCTTCTCCAACACCACAGTTTAAAAGCATCAATTCTTTGGCACTCAGCTTTCTTTATGGTCCAACTCTCACATCCATATATGACTACTGGAAAAACCATAGCTTTGACTATACAGAACTTTGTTGGCAAAGTAATGTCTCTGCTTTTTGATATGCTGTCTAGGTTTCTCAAAGCTGTTCTTCCAAGGAGTAAAAGTCTTTTAATTTCATGGCCGCAGTCACCATCTGCAGTGATTTTGGAACCCCCCGAAATAAAATCTGTCAGTTTCCATTGTATCCCCATCTATTTGCCATGAAGTAATGGGGCCGGATGCCATGATCCTAGTTTTCTGAATGTTGAGCTTTAAGCCAACTTTTTCACTCTCCTTTTTCATTTTCATCAAGAAGCTCTTTAGTTCTTCTTCGTTTTCTGCCATAAGGGTGGTGTCATCTGCATATCTGAGATTATTGATATTTCTCCTGGCAATCTTGATTCCAGCTTGTGCTTCATCTAGTCCAGTGTTTCTTTCTCATGATGTACTCTGCATATAAGTTAAATAAGCAGGGTGACAATATACAGCCTTGATGTACTCCTTTTCCTATTTGGAAACAGTCTGTTGTTCCATGTCCAGTTCTAACTATTGTTTCTCAACCTGCATACAGATTTCTCAGGAGGCAGGTCAGGTGGTCTGGTATTCCCATCTCTTGAAGAACTTTCCACAGTTTGTTGTGATCCACACAGTCAAAGGCTTTGGCGTAGTCAATAAAGCAGAAGTAGATGTTTTTCTGGAACTCTTTTGCTTTTTTGATGATCCAACAGATGATCAACGGATCTGTACTTGGCTCAGAATTACTTATGCCCCCGGTTTTGCCAAGTGGGCTTGCTTATACCCAAGAATTCAACCACTCTATCTTTGACATTAGGGAGCAGTTTAGCCATCTAACATTTAGGACAATACTTTTAAAAGAAAAAAAAAATCTGCTAAGATTTATTTAATTCTGCTTTATAGAATTTTCCACGTATATTTACATGAGTTCAATGAAGTCTTGACTCCAAACATGTAAACTGAAATAATGAAGCCTTTGCAGTTACCTTCAGACCTGCTTTTTCAAGGTGTCAACCCATGAAACACTAAGTAGCTTTTGAATATGACCAATTTTATCAAATACTAGAGTAGCAAGGAAAAGAGTGCAGTTAAAAACTGCTGCTATAATAAAACCAGGGCCAAGATTGTTTTAATTTATCCCAGTAGTAAAAATGAAGTTTGGTGCACCTCAGCCTTGATGGCACTTGTTCATAGAGACAGAATCCTGTGTAGGGCTTCTGGAGAAGCCTTGCTTCTCCATTCCCAAGTTTTTTTCAAATTCTAACTGTGCCCATGGTATGTTATTCATATTTTTTTCTTATTTTATTTTATTTTTTATAAATAATAAGAAATTTTATTTCTTATTTTTTAACAAGTTGATTTAGTCCAGGAAATATATCATCTTGAAGAATTAAAAAATTAAATACTTGTAAATTTTTCAACATTGCCTTTTAGCAGATTTTCTTATTTATTTGCTTGTTTCCAAGTATTTCTTTCCTGTACCTTCTCTTTTTTCTCCTCTCTCTCTCCTTTAACCAACATTACTCCACCAACTTGCCTACCTGATTAAATTCTGTTTTAAAATTATTTATTTATTTGTTTTTGGTTACACTGGGTCTTCGTCGCTGCATGGGCTTTCTCCAGTTGCAGTGTGCGGGCTTTTCACCGCTGTGGCTTCTCTTGTTGCAGAGCATGGACTCTGGAGCACTTGGCCTTCAGTAGTTGTGGTACTCAGATTTAGTTCCCTGGGGTATGTGGGATCTTCTGGGACCAGGGATTAAACATGTGTCCCTGCATTGCCAGGTGTATTCTAAACCACTGGATGACCAGGGAAGCCCTTTCTGATTGAATTCTATTCTAAAACTGCAAAGCTTAATTCTGCATGTGCTTTGTGTATAATAGGGAAAGTAAAGGTGTAAGTCGTTCAATTGTGTCTGACTCTTTGCTACCTCCTGGACTAGAGCTCGCCAGGCTCCTCTGCCCATGAAATTCTCCAGGCAGGAATACTGGAGTGGGTAGTCATTCCCTTCTCCAGGGGAATCTTCTCCATCCAGGGACTCAACCCAGGTCTCCTGAATTGCAGGCAGGTTCTTTGCTGTCTGAGCCACCAGAGAAGCCTTTGCATATAAGACATATACAATAAATATCTGTTTAAAAGAAGCTGTTAGGGAGACACTTTTCTAATGGAGCCCATCAACAGTTTTACAAATTGGTGGATCTAGGAGCAGAAGCAATGTCATCCACTTATATGGTAACTGTCACTTTTAATAGGGGGCTTCCCAGGAGGCGCTAGTGGTAAAGAACCCCCCACCAATGCAAAAGACATTAAGAGCCATGGGTTCCATCCTTGGGTTGGGAAGATCCCCTGGAGGAGGGCATGGCAACCCACTCCAGTATTCTTGCCTGGAGAATCCCATGGACAGAGGAGCCTGGCGGGCTACACAGTCCGTAGGATGGCAAAGAATCGGCATAATTGAAGCGACCTAGCCCACATCACACACTTTTAATAAGGATTAGAGGAGTCATAATTTCTTCCCAAGATAAAACAACAAAAATCAAAACCTTGAATGTCTGACAGTGAAAACATTTGTACCAAGTTGGTGAGTCAAGGAAAACAAAGCAATTTGAGATATTTTATACTGTGGCCTGGAAATTTTACATCGTTTACCTGCTAAGTGCAAATGATCTTAGCCTTCAGGCTCTATGGAAGTTTTTGACTTGTAGGCCAATGTGTTGATCTTTAATCAAAATGTCTGGGGTATGGCAGGATCAGTAGACAGCTGTGTGCATTTGTATAAGAGAATCAAAAGTCTTAACTGAAGGAAAAAGAGGTATGACATCTCTGAAGGATGATCTGGTGCCTTTTGTCTACAGAGAAACCACAGTTTGGGTAAGAACCACAGTATAACAACTAATTAATTGAGAAATTATATGGACTATATTATATGCAGTCATAGCTACTACATTGGGGTTTCTGAATCAAAATCAAAATCCATCTCTAAAATCTTTACCCTCAGAGTAGAGAAATTTTTTTACAGTAAATTTATCTTACTTATAATACCCATACATTTTGTTCTGTGGTTTAGCTTGTTTTTTTTTTTTTCCCCTTAAAGTGATTTGTATTTATCTTGTTTATGTGTCCTTTATTTGGAGTCTGATTTTTTTGTCTCCACTTGTTTCTCTCGATGACCTTCTTTGCTCCTGACTGACATTTTGAGGAAAGTGGTGTCTTTGTGTACTCTACTGTCTCTGAAGTTTGGAACGGAAACACAGAGGTCTCTGCCTTGCTTCTATTTTGTCTACTCTTACCCATTCCTCTCTCTGGTACATGGTTAACAATGACAACAAAAAATCCTCACTAGGATCCTGGCCCTGAGAGCCTGAAGAGTAATTTATTAATCTGCTATTTGTTCAAAACTGCTGTCCAGTCTTTAGACACTGCATAGCCTGTAATGGATCAAGAGAAGGTCCTATTCCTGATTCTGAGAAGTGCAAACCTGACAGGTGTCAGAGGTAGGTGACCTTTAAAGAAAATATTAACAGAGAACAAAAGTATTAGATGGTTTCTAAATGAGCCAAAGCTACTCACCCAGCTGCCCTTGAGCAATAAAAAAGGAAAGTCAGGGCATTATACACTGGGTCAGTGATAAAAGCCATGAAAAAAAAAAAATCTAAGTTAGACAATGCTGATATTGGCAGTCCTTGAATGCTATTAAACACACACACACTTCTTTTAGAGAAATGCTTAATGGTGCACAATTAAGCGATCTGTAGAACTGAATGACCTTTAAATTGCTGTAATCTCGTGAAGGAAACCTTTCACATACAGCATCTACTTTTGAAAGAACCTTCACATGAAAATATTGCCACTAATTCAGCAGGGCATGCCAGACTCATGTCCTGCATCTTGCTCCCTTTTGGAACCCTTCATTACTGGAGAAAAGCAAAGATCACCAAAGATGCTTACCTTAAACATTTTAGGCAACCAAAAGCCATCACAGTTTTATAATTCAAAAACAAGTTTGGTGGTGAGCTCAAAAGAAAGATTATAAAGGATTGAGTGCCCGCCCCCACCAAATCTGATCTTCTATTTTTTCTTTCAAACAAAATCCTTTTGATTACAATATTTTCTGTTTCCCCTACTTTTGTTCTTGTTTAGTTTTTTTTTTTTTTTTTTTAGGAAACAAAAAGACATGCTATTGAAAACTCTTATACTGAACTGTGAAATTAGTTTTGAATCTTGAGGATCATGTTCCCCCTAAAACTTATATTTTAAGAAAAAAAAAAAAACCTACAGAAAATGTAGTGCAATGATCACTACAATTCATTTATATTCTCTCTTGCTCTCAACATATAATTGTGTATAACAATGGATTTATTATTTTCATTAATCTACTTGAGATTAAGTTATAAGGTAGATATCAGAATACTTTTCTAAACACTTCAGCATGTAGTTCCTAAGAACTAGGAGAGTCTTCTGTATAACCACAAAGTCATTAGCATATCCACTTAATTTAACCTTGATACCATATGTGCGTGTGTGTGTTAGTAGTTCAGTCGTGTCCAACTCTTTGCAACCTCATGGACTATACCCTGCCAGGCTCCTCTGTCCATGGGGATTCTCCAGGTAACAATACTGGAGTGGGTTGCCATTCTCTTCCCCATGGGATCTTCCCAACCTAGGGATTGAACCCAGGTATTCTGCATTGTAGGCAGATTCTTTACCATCTGAGCTAACAGGGAGGCCCTGCTACCATATATACATAGTACATATTCAAATTTCCCCAGTTGTTTCAGGAATTTCCTTAGACTGTTTTTTTGTTTATATGTTTGCTTTTGGATCTAGAATCTAGTTAACTATCAGGTATTGTATTTAGTTGTCATGTTTCTTTCGTTGCCTTTAGTCGGAAACATTTCCTCACTTTTTAAGGAGAGAAGTCAGCTATGATATTGATTTCTGAAGACTCCAGGCCAGTTATCTTGTAAAATATCCCACATGACTTGGATTTGTCTGATTTCTTCCTCACAGATGCAAACATTTTTGACAGGAATATGACATAGGTGATGCTGTATGCTTTTTATTAATCATATCAAGAGGCACATGTCAGATCATCTTCATTGGTTATGGTCACTTGGTTAAGTGATCTCCACCAGATTTCGCCATTGTTAAGACTCTTTTCTTCTTTTGTAATTAATATGTAATCTGTGGAATGATGCAATGAGGCATGATATCATTGTGAATAATATGTTCTCCAAAAATCTTTCACTCTTTATTTTCAACATATATTGATGAGTTTTGACTAAATCTATTACTGCATTGGTTGCTGCAAAATAATGATCTTTCAAAGTCTATCATTCCTTTTACATACATTAATTAGCTAGTATTTTTCTATGAGGAGACATTTTTCTTTTTATCTGCTTGCTAGTTTTCTCAAAGTATCAACTTATAGATTTGTTTTGAGACTCAAATTGTCCCAAATGGACCAATTGTAGGCTTAAAAATGAAATTTTGATTTGGAAGTACACTCGGTACCTGTTTGTGACCTTAGTAAATAATTTCAACCGTGTTTTCCTTCTTCCTTTACCTTTGTAAGGATTATTGCCAATGTCACGGCTAAATCTTTCTTTCTTATAGAGATATAAGTGAATAACAAAGATTTATTGTTAAGTGCTTAATAACATCTTTTATTATTTGTAACAACTTATCAACTCTAAGGCAACAATTATGAAATGACTTAAAATAAACGATGGTGTTAAAGGTATCCTATACTTGTAGCCTGATTTTTCAAAGGACCAAGAACAGTGGCTGACCTTCAATGGACAGCCAATAAAAGTTAATTGAATGCATTGAATTAATAATAAAACCAAAATGTCAAAGTGATGAAGCAGAAGCCAAAAGATTGAAATAATATATATTAAGGGTATAATTGTATAGAAATAAGTAAAGTCCTTTTTTATTCATCAGTGACTTTTATCTCCTTGTTGAAACTTGAAATTTCCACCACATTGCTACCACTACAGTTCAGAAGATAGTCCTTCCCAGAGAAAGACAAATATTGTATGTTATTTACATGTGGAATCAAAAGAATAGAATGAATGAATATAACAAAAGCAGACTCACATATAAAAAACAAACTAGCGGTTACCAGTAAGGAGAGGAATGGGGAAGGGGCAATATAGGGTAGGAGATTAAAGAGCACAGACTACTATATGTAAAATAAATAAGATATAAGAATATATTGCATAGTATAGAAAATATAGCTAATATTTTATAATAACTTTAAATGCAGTTTAACCTATAAAAACATTGAACACTATGTTGTACACCTGAAACCAATATAATATTGTAAATAAATGATATTTTATTTAAAAAAAAAGATCATCCTTCCCTATCTTTCCCTTATTTGATTTCATGAAGAATACATACTGCTGCTGCTGCTGCTGCTAAGCCTCTTCAGTCGTGTCCGACTCTGTGAGACCCCATAGATGGCAGCCCACCAGGCTCCCCCGTCCCTGGGATTCTCCAGGCAAGAATACTGGAGTGGGTTGCCATTTCCTTCTCCAATGCATGAAAGTGAAAAGTGAAAGTGAAGTCGCTCAGTCGTGTCTGACTCTTAGCGACCCCATGGACTGCAGCCTACCAGGCTCCTCCATCCATGGATTTTCCAGGCAAGAGTACTGGAGTGGGGTGCCATTGCCTTCTCCGAGAATACATACTAGAACTGTATAAATAATAATAGTCCCTAGGAGTTCTTTTGATTCACCACACTGGTAAATGAGTAGTCTTTCTTTGCTATCGATTTCTGTTGCTTCCTAGACCAAAAAGGAATAAAATAAAATAAAATAGACTTATTTTGCCAAATAAGTCTATCTCTGGGATAACAAATTGCTCATAAAAATTAGAAAGTGGGGTCCAAAAGAGGCCTTTGGACTTTGGACAAAGTGCTAAAGATAGGAAATATGGACTTCTCTATGAGAAAACTATGAATGGAAACTGACAAATAGAGGCAGTCATGCACATTTTGTACAATTAAAAAAAAATCTGACTCTAACATAAATTTACATTAACAAAAAAGCCACACACGTAAATTGTGTCACTGTAGATTATCTACAAAGTGGATAATATGCTCATGGATTATTCAGACTGTAAATAGTTTAACTCAATCAGGATACTTGATCCTACCAGAAAGTAGTAAATCACTCACTTCTCAGAGGCTTAGTATTATTTTCAAACCACTCTCAAGTCATTTAGTACAAGGAAGGGAGTGATTTCTTCTTCCTAAATTTCTTTTGCACTTTTGATTGAAGTTTTAGCTGTTGACATTAGTTCATAGGCCCAATATTTCTCCATTTTATCAAATAAGGCCAAATACAGTTTATGATTTTAGGTTGTTTTAACAACTCCATTTCTATTGTAATATATGAATGGGAGAGGTGAAATCATATATAAAAACAGAATTTGCACTGAAAATCAAGGAGGTTAAATCATTCTTTAAAGAAAGATAGGAAATTGTGCAGTGGCCTTTGAAATGATGCCAGAGACACGTAGAGCAAAATGGTCTACTTTTTAGATAGCTTGTTTTATAGCAAGCAGATTCAATTTAACATGTATTTTACCTATAAATATTCTACTGGGATCCTTGTATATATTAGAAGGACATTTTCATTCAAACTATATCTACTGCCCTCCAATATTTATCTTGTTTCATTTGTAGGTCTTATATAACATCTTTGATTAATTTTCAGGCCTTGAGGTGCTATTTATTAAATTAGGGACACAGCCCACTAAATTAATAAATTATTATTGTGGAGGCACTCTTATATTCTGAATGTATAAGTACACTGCTTAAATTACTCTCAGGGAATAATTTACACATGAAGAGGCTCTGGTGGTTAAAATGGCTTTGTGTGTTTCTTATCTCTGGACTAGGTGCTTAAGTGGGTATCAAAGCAATTGTTTTTTCAAAGTGGTAATGATTTGTATTATTCAGGAGTTCCCAATACACTATTCTAGAGCTGTGAATTAAATGTAATGTTAAAAAATAACATTTTGACTAAAAATTTCCATAAAAAATGGAGATTGTTTTAAATGAGAAAATATGCTCATGATCTTGAAAGGCTTTGTAAGCTTTTCTTTGACTGTTTTTTTTTTTTTTTCCTTAAAAGAGCTGCAATAAGGTGAACATAGAAAACACTTCAGATCAAAGAAAAAGAAATTAACTTGGCTGCTGTTGCAAAAAAAGATGCTATTCCCCTCCTACCTTATTGAAAGGTGGAATAAGGACAATGCTCCTGGGATTCTAATCTTGTTTCACTCTTTTTCCTATCCTTGGCATGTTTGAGTCACATTTGCATGCTGCTTGCTTATGTGTGACACACGTCTCTATCCCAAATTTAGGCATTATAAAATTTAAAACAGAGATAAGGTTTTGATAAAGTATCTCCCTTGGGTCATAGACTCTGAGAGAGCGGGAACCCTGTCATTCTTATATTCTTAGAGCCTAGCTCTGTGCCTGGCACTGGAATGGGAGAAATATCATTTTGGTGAATGAACATACAGGTGAAGTATATAGAAAAAGTGCACTATTATAGAAAAAAATCCCTAATTATTCTGAATCTAATATTTGCAAGATGTTTGGTTATGTGTATCTCATCATCTATTTTTTCCCCATGCATTATTCTTCCTTTCCCCCCAAAATCCAGACAGCAAAGAATGAGCAAGGGTTAATTTTAATTGATCTAATTATTGGAGTTTATACATCAATAATCTTTCACAGTTAAGTAAAATTGTATTAAAAAGCAACACCTTAATTACTCTTTAAAGAAGTTATGTGGTGCTAGAACATCCAAACTGGCCTCAGCTTCTAAATGAAACAAATCAATTGCAAATAAAAGGACTGGAACCAGAAGATGATGCAGGGAAGTAGCCATGGTGGTGGCAGTGATCCAGTAGTGAAGATCCATCCTGGACATATTACTCTTTTATTCTCCATCAAGTATTTTATTTGATATGATGATGTCAATTGCTTTTCTTTTCCGCTCCTCAAAAACTAACTCAATGGTGGTTCACACTCTGCCAAGCCCTGCAGTATGAATTTTGGTAAGATAATTGTTTCTTTGGATAAACAAATGGTTTTATCCCTCATCACTTTCGTTTAATTTTGGGGAGGGGGTGGTATTTAGAACTGAAAAAAATTGGTTGAAAAACTTATTTGCAAAATACTTTCTATAATTACACTGTCAAGGACCCAAAGGGTTGTTTCACATTTGTACCTCACCTGAAGTGCAAAGAGCTTCAGATATGCTGAATACAAAATTAACCTGTTGTTAATCCTGTTTTGAATCCTTTTAATTAATAGACAGTTTCTAGAATAGGCTATAAGTAATATATTGGCATAAATTGAAAGACTGGCATAAATTCCTTTGCTCAAAAGTAGAATCTGGAGTATTCAGGGTTGTATTTTCTTTTCTTTCTTTTCCCCCATCCTGAGTTTTTCTTGTTGTTGCAAAGAGGTCACATAAGGACGTCCGTGGAAGGGCTCCGTGCGCCATCTACTGACGGAATCTATATTTCCAGGGTCCGGAGAAAGAATTACTCTTAAGGTTTTTAAAGAAAGCATTCTTTGAGAAAGGAGAAATAATGGTAAAAGATCCTCTCTGACTCTATGGCTTAGATGACTCCTGGAATAAATCTGAATTCTGCAAGCACGTAATTCAGAAAGGAGACATCAGTCCCTCAGCGCAGTATGAATCATAGAGAGAATCCCAAGACAGCCCTGATGGCTTTGGAAGAAGTTAGCCAAACCCCGAAGTCAACTCAAGCGAAGAATGGATTATTATTTTTCACCCGTGTGCTAAGCTAGACTCCCTGCCTAATGGTTGTACTTTATAGGAAACGGCTTTATTAATGGCACATCCAAATAGCCATCAGTTTTCTATCTTATTATTCCAAAGGACTTCTTTCCAATTTGATTATTTTATTTAACAATTTAATAATGCATAGCAAGTAGGTCCACCCTTCACTTAGATCCTAACACACAGTTTGTTTGGGTGCATGTCAACTTAGTTCTTATATACAAAAACAGTCACAACCACACATATGCCTGCAAGATGACATGCATCAGTGTACATGTAGGTCAGTTGAGAATCTAAATTCTTGGACTTGGATTAAAATGTTTCTATCCGCAACGGTTTTCTCCATTATTTTACTAGGTCCAGTTATTTTACTAGGTCCAGTAAAATGGTGGGAGGAATTGGGATCCACCGGTAAAAGCTTTCTTGGTTGTAAGTGGGAGAGAGCAGAGTATCAGTTTTAGGGGTTCAAGCCACTCAAGTTGGAGGCTTGCAGTGGAAATTAAAATTGGCCCGAAGCGGTCCGATCTAATTCTGGTTATCGTCATGTGAGCAGCTGGAAGGACTGACAAATTAACATCGAGGATCCCCGATGTCCCAGCTAACTCCTTTTCCCTATATCGCTCTCTTTAATCCAAGGGCCCAGACAACTTGCTTTCGTGGTTTTAAGAAAGAAAAAAATGAAAAGAAGAAAGCAATATAGTTGAGCCGAAAACATAAAAGAGAGGCAAGTAAAGAGGGAAGACAGGGAGAAGAGAGTGAAACCAGGGGAAAGATTCGGAAAGAAGTTGGGAGGTAGGAAAAAGGGGAGAAAAGAAAGAAGATAAAGGGAGCAAAAAAAGGAATGAGGGCTAGGAAGATGCAACGATCCTTCTATAACGAACCGAAGTTACACCCATCTTTCACTTTCAAATCAATCGTCTAGATCTTATCCGCTTCCTTTGTAAAGGTTGTCTGTGTTGCTAAAGGAAGCTAGTCAGTCCTCCTACCCCGCCCCACGCGTGTCTGCGCTGTTCTACCTCGGCCACCGAGACCAAGTAAAATCCGAGTGGAAACCTTTGTAGAAGCGCGACTCTGGGAACACTCCTGCGACTGGTTATCATCCGGGAGCCTAACAGGATTAATACCCAGAGATGGATTACGTTAGCTGTCACCAATACGCCTAAAGATTATAATCCAATTTATGCACATTACAGTCAGTATTAACTTTATCTGCTATTTTAAGACTCCCAGTTGCCCCCCGCGTCCTTAGGGGACAATTTTTCACGTTCTGATGCAACCCAGCAGGCTGTCAGGAGTGGGACCCTTCCCCAAAATACAACTCCCAGCCTGGTCCCGGAAGGTCCGCACCCAGCACTCCCAGGTATCTAGCGATTCACCTGGGCACCGCTTTGTGGTGCCTCCCATTTGTGGATTACCAACGCAGGAGGCGTTCCCTGGGAAGGAAATAGCCTTCTTATTTCTTGCTCTTGTTCATTTCATTTTAAAATTTTCGGTAGCGGTAGCAGAAGGGCGGGGTGAGAGGATGGGAAAGGGGGCCAGGGAATCATTGCCGGTTATAAAACTGAGCGATTGCTTTTAGATGCTGTTTGAAAGGGTGGCATTTCTCTCGCTCTGTCTTTAAATAAGTTTGTTTGGGTGTGAGTTCTTGCCTTTTCAGCACAAAACCATAAAAAAGACGTGGTGGAAAGTAAAAGAAACCCCCTCCCTTCCCGGAGCGTGCTAACTAACGCCAAAGACTTAATTTAACACCCTTTCTCCGGCGGCTGGGGGCTCTAAGCAGTGGCTACATTCCAGCAGTTTTAATCCGTTTTTTATTGTAGGGAGAGAGCAGTTTACACAGAGACTGGGATGGCTCCCCAGCTGGCCCCTCTCCCCACTCCAGCGCCCCCTCCCCGCCCCCCTCCCCACCCCCCAGCAGGAACCTGTTACTTTAAGCGAGGCGTTCCAGTGTGGCCGTGCTGGCAGCCCGGGTTTCGGGAGGTGGCCGGTGATTGGCTCTTTCGAGCTCCCCCTGGCTCGCTCGCTCGGCCTCCCCGCGCGCTCCGCCCCGCCCGCGCGCCCTCCCTCCGCCCGTGAGGCTCGGAGCCCCGGTGTCAGGCGCCACGGCGCATGCTCCGGAATCTCATCCACTGGCCCTGGAGCTGCTGCTGCTGCTGCTGCTTTTGCTTTTGGGGCTGAGTTTAATAAGCGAGCGAGCGAGCGAGCAAGCGATCGCGGGGGGAAAAAGGCAGAGAATGTCCGCCATCTACCCTCCGCTCCTGGGCGCGCTCTCATTCATAGCAGCCTCTTCATGAATTACAGCTGAGGGGGGCGGGGGAGGGGGGGTACCACACAACACCCCAGCAAACCTCCGGGCCCCCAGGCATGGCTAGCTCGGTAAGTACCTGCAAAAATAATAATAAAAGACTCCCCCCCCCGCCCCCGCGCCTTTCCTCCCTCGCCCTGCGCCGCCACCGCAGCCCAGACAGCGCCAGCGCTCAGCGGTTCCAATTAGAGAAAGGTTGGTACGGCTTGCAGGGAGCTGCTGCCTCTCCCTCAGTCTCCGTTCCCCTCCCTCTCACCCCCCTCCCCGGCGCGCGCGCACACACACACACTCACACACTAACACACACTCGCCCCTCCACCCCCCGCGCCTCCCTCCCTCCTCGCCTCTTTGCAATCGCAAGAAGCGCACTCTCGCTCACACGCGCGCACTCACACACACACACACACACACACACACACACACGGTGGAAGGAGGCGAATAATAACTCAGCCATATTTCAGCCGCCGCCGCCGCCGGGAGCCGCGGGCACAGTCGGGGGACGCGGCGAGCAGCCTCGCCGGCCGCTACGATGGTGCGTTCTCCGCGGCGCGCGAGTGTGAGCCGGAGTGAGCGGGCTGACAGCCGCTGGGCCGCACGCAACTTTGCCCCCGCGCCGGGCTGTGCGCAGTCGGGGCTCCGCGGCTGTCCGCCCGCCGCCCTGCCTTTCTGAATTTCATTTTTTGGGGGAGGTGGGAGGTACTTTGGGGCCACTTTGGTTCTTGGAAGTGTGTTGCGGGGGCTTTCTTAGGCTGGTCTCGCCGATCGCGTGGGGCTTTTCGATGGGGGTGCGGGGTGCATTAAGTTATGGACGCCTCGGCGTGTTTTCCTGCGGGCGTGTGTGCGTGTGTGTGTGACGACGTCTCATTTTTGTTGTGCACAAACCCCGTGGTAAGAACACGGGAGTTTGTGCCCATCGGCAGAGGCAGCTTGTAGTTTCCATTCCGCCTGGCACAGCGCTCCACACGCACGCACACACACACGTACACAAAGACTTCCTCGGCGTGTGTCTGTCGCCGCAGCACTTTCGGGGTGGGGGCTTGCGAGAACCCCCTTCGGGTGTCCTAGCTACCTCCCCTCCCACGGCGGGCAACCGCCCCGGCATCGCCTCCTAATTGTCTCTAATTTGTTTCCGATGCATTCGTTGTCGTGCTTGTAGTGGCTGAGTGTGCTGGCTTCTCTTAACCCCCCCCCCCGCCCCCCGCCCCGACCACCGGACCCCCTTCCCAATCGGGGGTAACATTCCGTTACAATCCCGGCCTGTATGGATGCGGGCCCGGGGGTGCCGGGGGCCGGGCAGGCCGGATAGGCTGCATTTGGGGGTGTGGGGTGTGCGCGCCCACGCGCGTGAAACGTGGATGCAGAGGGCACTGCCGTTTCCTTTTATGTGCGTTTCAAGAAGGAGGAAAAAAAAATGTCAGGCGCAATGTTCAGTGTCGAACGGTCGCCTTCCTGTTGTTCACGGCTGTCTCTCCTCCCCCCTGCCCGCAGTGTGCCGTGCAGGTGAAGCTGGAGCTGGGGCACCGCGCCCAGGTGAGGAAAAAACCCACCGTGGAGGGCTTCACCCACGACTGGATGGTGTTCGTGCGCGGTCCGGAGCACAGTAACATACAGCACTTTGTGGAGAAAGTCGTCTTCCACTTGCACGAAAGCTTTCCTAGGCCAAAAAGAGGTAGGGCTCGAATACAAAAGGAGCTTGATAAAAAATGTCTTTGCTGGCGGTGGAAACAATCGCTTGGTCCGGGCGGTCCCCCTGCCCCTCTCCCCGCCCCCCGCGTCGCGCTCGCCGGCGTAGCTCGGGACCGGGGTGCGCGGCGCCGCGCTGGCCAGGTCCCCGCTCCCGCCCGCGCGCGCGCCACTTCGGCTCCTTGAAAGTCACCGCAGAGAAAGGACCGTCAGGTGTCGAGTGTTTATTCATCCCAAGCCAGCTCTCACCGGTCCTCTGGGGTTAGCCGCGGGTTCTGCGGGGAAACTGCAATTAGTTGCTGGGTTTGGAGGCGTGGGGAGTGGGGCTGGAGGGAATAAACAGCTTGCGCTTTTTTTTTTAAACCTAGAGAAATTGAGATTTACCTGTGTTGTTAGCAGAGGATGCATGGGATGTAGTTATTGTTCCGTCTTGAGAAGTCGCCTGTCTTTAGGATCCTCTCTGCCTTCCTCCTTGTGTGAAGCGTTAGGTGCCAGCTGTCATAGACTTTTCTTTTTTGTGGGTTACCCACCCCGACCTCCCACCGCCAGGATTTTATGTTCAGTTGGGAGTGGGGGGAGCAGGGCGCCTTAGCCCCCCGATGGCAGTTGATTGCTCATTCGATTTTGAGCCACGTTCATAAGTGTTTGCCCGATGTGATCTGCAGGGGAGAGGGTCCCTGCCAGAGGTCGAAGCTAAGTTTCAGAGGAATGGCGTTGTCTTGCCTTCTTCAGTCTTCCCTCACCTTGGTTTTTAGCAGCCTTGGTGTCTGGTTTGCATAATTCTCCTCAGCCTCTGAGGTCTCAAAACATTTTCCATAAAGGACAGTTTTGGAAAAAAGAGGAACGGTGTGTTATTTTACAAGACATATAAAGAGGGTTTGAGAAATCCCAATTTCTGGTCCCTTCAGTCTCTGGAAAGCTACTGACCTGTTGTTTTAGTTGGATTAGTGGAGGTAATACAGTAAGGTGCTTTGTTTGTGATCAGGTTTATTTATCTAAGTGGACACAATGGTTAGCAGTTATCTTCCATTTGATCCGTAATCTTTATTGGCATCTAGAACTCCTGCAGTTTCTTAGCTTAACATCATAATAAATCCATTCTGCTTAGAGTTACGGGTGGAAATTATTGAACATTCAAGGGCTTGAATAAAGAAAGGAGAAATGTGTGCCTTAGAGGTGGCAGAGGTTTGTGTTGACGCTTATTTTTGTTTCCAGAGCTCCTGTAATGGGTCTTAGGAGTGTATGTTTTGCCTATAATGGTTTGTTTTACAGCTGCTCTTGAAAACTCCAACAGTTGTATTTGATGGGCTTTGCTGGTTGGTTAATAAATGAGTCCAGCTTCTTACAGAGGGGTAGGGATATGCATGGCCTATTGGAAATAACATTTAGATTTTGTTAGCACTTTGTATCAGAAGATAGCCAGAGATAGTATACTTAATTTTTCCTCTGAACTGTGATGAAGATGAGTATTGTCAAGTTTCTGTCCCTCTGTGAGGTTGGGTCTGATGTTTCTTGGGATCTTGTTTTTTGTTTTCCATCTGTCCATAGAGCCACAGCAGAGGAGTTTAAACAAAAGAAACCACCTTCTAAGATCCTTGCTTGGTACACACTGTTAGGACTACTTGACTGTCTGTTCACTTCCAGGTGAAACACCCTTAACAACAACAACAAAAAAGCAATATTTATTGTATTAGGAAAACTAAGCCAGTTGGCCGAAGATGTAGCTCTTAAGATAACTTTGTTTAGGCTGCTTAACAATCCACAAATTGGTATTATGAAATTAGAGGTGATCAACCTCTCCACATTTCACCACTATTTCTCTGCTTCAGTGGGTGTGTGTGGTGATGTCTCCTTTTATTTCCCATACTTAATGATTTTCTGTCCAGCCTGAGGGGACATGAGAGTGCTGCCTGCACAGCCCACACCTGGGAGTTTTGTTGCTAGGTGTGGTAAGTGGTTTGATAACACCAAGGTCTTCTCAGACCTCTCTAGTGAGAGATGTATGCTTGTTGGTAGGGTTCTTCAATTTTTATTCTCAATTGTGGAGTTTCTTGATGTAGTCTATAAGCCATTGTTTCAAAATGTTTATTTTTGGATTTTTATTTGTATGTGTGCTTCCCATGATGTGACAAGTCCTGGGAAAAATGCCAGCTTACATAGCCCAGGAGAGACCTTGTCATACTGTAATTACACATGATTCAGATTGCAAGAGAAGGTTTCTCTGTTCATTGGGAATAGTTAGTTGTAAATTCAAGTAACACCAAACATGCCACTTAATCCTGGGGACTTATTTTTTGGCTTATGAGGTCTTTTGAAATGATAAGAATAAATCCAGAATAAGAATGCCAGGCATTTCTAAGTCTACTTCTGTACCTTTTAAAGTGTTATATATTTGATATTATAGATCTATAAATAAGGGGATTGAAAATGGAAGAAACTGCAAATGGCTTTGTGAGAAATCTGAGTTACAAGAAATGCATGCTGTAAACTGTAAATGGCTATTAATAATACCAGTTTCAGTCACTTCCAAAATGTATGGTAGTTGATAAACAGAAGTGGACTTAGATCTGAGGATGAACTGCTCAAGCCATTAAGATGAATGAGTTCTTAGTTTCATAAATCTTTGGTTTGGAAAAGCAAATTGATTTTCATGTTGATTTCCTTTATTCTATAGTAATATTATGAGAACTTATAGGGGAAAAAATTACAGTAAATTCAACTTGTTGCCCATTGAGAAGTACATATGCCATTTCAAAACTGAACTAATTGGACTTGAATTGATAAGGTTTTACTCTGTCCTAAAGACAGTTTCATTTAAAACTACTAGCACAAAATCCTAGAAAGGAGATTTTGATAAAATAGTGCAGCCTGGAATATCCATTAGCCATTTACAGAATAGGCATGTCAAACTATAATGCATTTTAAAACTATCTGCTTGCAAAAAAAGACTATATCTTATTTATTACTAGCACAGATTTATAATAGTCTGGTATGACTGAAATGAATAGTCACATTCAAAACATTTCATTTAAAATATTAATGTTTTCATTTTCAGTATGATGTGAATTTGAGTGAACTTTCTTTTCAATTACTGCCATCCTTACTATTGCAATCTGTTCCATTGACATTTACGATATGAAATCTGTTGCTTATTATTTTATGTAAGCTAATTTGGCCACTGGTATGATTTGATAGCTTATTATTTGCAGCCTTAGTCCTTTGAGTGGGCAGATAAAGCGCAGTAAATCTGTACTTGTAACTTTCCTTTACGTGTTTGAGCCCGGTTTTACTGTGTAGTTCTGATTTGTGTTAGTCTTCCGAAATAGTTTGAATAACTTTTTATCAGGGTATCTAAAATTTAAGGGCTTACTAGTTGAAAATATTGTGTGCACCTGGTGCATTTTGTCTCCTGAGATATTTAAAAGGTTTATAGAAGAAAAAAAAAGTGGGTGACTATACTGATACAGTCAGTGAGTGTTACGAGATTTGTGTAGAATTCTGTATGGAATTAAGATGACCAGTGAGAACAGTTTTACAGCTTGACATTTTGAAGCAACACAAAGTATAATTTACCAAAGCGCATTTAAAAAGCTGAATTGCTAGAGGAAATCTCGTGCTGTTAGTAAGAATGTAAATTGGGCACGGACATTTTGGAGGACATTTGGCAAAATCTATTAAGATTTTAAATGTTTATGCACATCGACCCAGCAATTTTACTTCTAGGAATTTTCCAACAGATATGGCTTCACAACTCCACAGAGTTACAGCATTTTTTTGGACTGTATTTGGATAGCAAACATTTGGAAGCAATCCATAGAAGGGACCTCAGTGGGGTACAGTTAGATCTTGGTGATCTATTTTAAAAAGAGGGTAAATCTATTTGTAGATGCAGGAAGATCTTTAAGAGATGTTAGGTAAAATAAGATAATCAACGTAATCCCATTTAAAAAATGTGCTTATACAGATAAAAAGTATATGTATGTATGTGGATAAAATAAATTCTGGATGAATGAACATCAAACTCTTACTAATAGTTTTCTTAAGTGGATGCTATGGTCTTGGTGGTGATGAGAGGTTTTTTTTTTGGTAGTGTTTGATTTTTTTAAAGATAAATGTTAATTCTTTACATTTAAAGCCTTCAAATGAGCACTCATTACTTTTTAAGACAAAACAACGAAAGTAAATACTACTGCCTTTTGGACATGGATTACCATGTAGTTCTCTAAAAGTGCTCTTGAACTTTCTTGGGTAGATGTTGTTGACCAGTGGTGAGGAGGAATTAGATTTACGAATTTTTATGTAAATTGTATGTATTAATATTGCCTGTATTTGAAATTAACCAGAAATGGTTTAAACAAATTACTTACTAATTTATGAATAACAATCATCAGCCCATTAGATGAGTGTATAGATACTATTTTAATGAAAAATTATCTTCTAAAACAAAAAGAAAAGTGAGAGGAGTAGCATCATTTTATTTGTGTTTGTATGCAGTCTCTTAAATGTTTTGCTTGATAGAAGACAACTGGATCTGCTTCTGTCTTCTGTATCTGGTCTGTGGTGTTACCACTCATCATGTAGCCTTTGGAAAACTCTGCTGTACACTTATGAGAGAACAAGGGTGAAATGGCAAATGACGTCCTGGAGTTGTTATAAAAATAGTTTTAATTTTGCCAGTTCCTGGAAAAGGTTATGGGCATCCTGGGATCCGCAGACTTATACTCGGTGAACCTCTGATATAAAATAATCACAATACTACCTGACACAGATAAACAGCTCTGTTAAGATGTGGAAGGTGATTTTCCTTGTAACCACTATCATTGTTGCTAATAAAAATACTTATTTAGTGGAATGAGAAAGGGTAAAATTTCCAAGGTATTTGCACGGTTAAATTCCAGTGTAACAATTATCTAACACATTTTTTTTTTTCTGAGAAGGAAAATCCAAATTTGGTTTTACTGACTATATTTTATAGTTAACATTGTTGTCCGTTTTATGATGCAGAAGCCTTTTATATCTATTATTTTGGGTAACCCTCTGTAGAAGTACCTTTGGGAGGTAGACAGAGCTGGGAGATCAGTCAGTTTTATAATTTTTCTTTAAAGATTTTTTTTGTTCCTTCTCTTGGCTCTTTGAAGTTTCCTTCTAATGGTCTTCCATGGACCAATCTGAGCCCTTTAGCTCTTTTCCTGATCATCTAATACAATGATACCCAGTACTTAACACAGCTTTTACAGTTCTAAGATGTGGAACTTTTTGGTGTCTTTTTTTTTTTTTTAATCTCTTAGTGACTTAAGTCTTCAAAAGAGAACTTGGAAAAGTTTAGATACTTGGGAATGGGGGAAATGTTAAACACAATTATAGCAGTTATGTAATTAAGCAAGGACTCAATATATTACTGAACTTACTGGACTTTAATCTTTATTGGCCAGATTTCAGGATATTTTTGATCTCTAAAACAATGTTTCACACTGTCCCAATAGAAATAATACAGAATTCTGTAGTTTTTTTTTCCCTCCACTTTTGTGTTTTCACTTCTCAACGAAGCTACTAATATGTAGGAGAGATTCTCTTGTCTCAGTGATACAAATTTATATTCTTTTAAAACATTTTGTGTGTGTGGCCAGAATCTCTTTACTTCATTCTCTTCCTCATAACAGCTATTTTAATCCATTAATCTTGTTTTCTCTTATATTTTGTGGTTCTCATTATTTTGTAGTGCTATATTTGCTTTTGGGAGTATGATTTGTCTGAAAAGAGTTTTTGGGTAAATAATTTCCCATAGATGATGTTACAGGTAATTGACAAGTTTTTGTTATGTTATCATAGAAAGTGTGATACCTTACATTACACAGTGAGACATTACATTGCACAATTTTACAGTTTAGCCTTTATGAAGAATGCATATATTAATTTTTATATACAAATTAAAATTATATTTTCTAACTTATACATATATGTTCACTGTAGAAAAATCAAACCATAGAAATATCAAGAAAGGAGTTACTTGAAAATTCTTCATAGATAACCATAATTAATATTTTGGTAGGCATCTTTTTATAATTATGTTTATATTTGTATACACACAAAAACTAACTTTAAATTATAATTTATTCAGCAAGTGGTTTTCGGAGCTCTTATCATGTGCCTAGAGTATTTCTAGAAGTTGGGGATAAAACACAGATGAGCATTCTTGCCCTCATGGTATGTGGTGGGATATCATTTTAAAGCTGAATTTGATGGTATCACATTAAATATAGATTTATTTATTTGAAAATTTATATTGTTCTCATTTCTAATTTGTTATAAATAATGCTCTGATGAACATCCTTGACATTCATTTTTATGGTTTTTCCAATAATTTCCTTATGTATATAGATTTTACATTTTGACATTCATTACCAAACTTCCCTTCAAAAAGATTGTACCAGTTTATACTTCCTTAGGAGTTGGGAGACTGCCCATTTCCCCACATGGCTGCCAGTACTAGGGATTAAAAGGTTTTTTTAATCTTTGCCAATCTGCTGCATGAACTGATACCTCATTTTTATTTGCATTTATTTGATTAGTAGTGCCACATATCTTTGTGTATACATATTTACCATTTGCTGTTGGTGATAATGCTTGTTTTGAGCCCTTTTTGTATTCTCAAAAAAGGGAGGTATAGGAAAACACAAAGGAAAGAATAATATAATAAACATTCACATCCCTTTACTGAGAATGAACATATATTTACATTTTATCCTACTTTTTTAACTTTTTATTTTATATTGGAGTATAGTTGATTAACAATGTTGTGAAAGTTTCCAGTATGTAGCAAACTGATTCAGTTTTACATATACCTATATCTCTTCTTTACTGAATTCTTTTCCCATTTAGGTCTTTATATAATAGTGAGTAGAGTTCTCTGTGCTATATAGTAGGTCCTTTTTGGCTCATTTTTTCTTATTTGATTCCTTGTTTGATTTGAGGGAATTAAGTATTATAGATATGGCTCAAGTTTTTAAATGATTCCCAGTCTTTTCTTCCAAGTCTTCAATCCCTTCCCCATCTATTTATGTACATTTGCACATTTATACTGCTACAGGTAATAGTATATTGTGTCTTAAAATCTTCATGAAGTATATTATAATGGGTGAATCATTTTTTTCAATTGAGATATAATCCATACACCAAAAAATTCACCTTTTTAAAGTGGAAAATTTAGTGTTTTTAGTATATTCATAAGATTGTGCAAAAACTATTCAATTCAATGAGTAAATCATTTTGTCTCTTGCTCCCCCCACCTCTCTTGGCCTCAGTACATCTTGAACCTTTCCCCATTTTATCTTTAGAGACCCAATTCATTCCCTTTAATTTTTTCTGCTTAGTATTTTGTTTAGGAGTATGTTCTCTATTAACTTTTCTGTTCCATTAAGCAATATATGGGTCATTTTCTGTTCTGGGCAGTGAATATCTTTGTACTTGTTACCTTGTGCAAATGAGTAAGATTTTGGATATAGGTCTAGGATACCAGCTGTGTGTGTTTCCATTTGCAATAGACATTGTCAGATTGCTCCACAAAGTAGTTGTGACAGTTTATATTCTGTCAGGGAATGAGTATCATTTTTTCTTTGGTTTTTTTTTTATTTTTTTCTAATTTTATTTTATTTTTAAACTTTACATAATTGTATTAGTTTTGCCAAATATCAAAATGAATCCGCCACAGGTATACATGTGTTCCCCATCCCGAACCCTCCTCCCTCCTCCCTCCCCATACCATCCCTCTGGGCCGTCCAGTGCACCAGCCCCAAGCATCCAGCATCGTGCATCGAACCTGGACTGGCAACTCGTTTCCTACATGATATTTTACATGTTTCAATGCCATTCTCCCAAATCTTCCCACCCTCTCCCTCTCCCACAGAGTCCATAAGACTGTTCTATACATCAGTGTTTCTACATCTTTGCCAACATTGAATATTTTAAAATTTCTCATTTTTGTTATTAGTTGCAGTAGTGTCTTTTTGTTTTCAGTTGCATTTCTGTTTCCTAACGGGGTTAAGCATTTTCTATATGCTTACTGACCATTTACATTCCCTCTTTAGAAACAGAGGGAGATTGCCTATATTGATTTCTTTTTCTATCCTCTGTCTTAAAAAAAAAAAAAAAAGATTTTCCTTATCTGTGGGATGTTAATTCTTTGTTATTTGTGTGGAAAACATCTTGTCCCATTTTTGTTTCTGTTTCTTGGTATCCTAATGTATGGTATCTTTTTGTCATACATAAGTTTTTAATTTTGTCAAATTGATTTGTTTTATTTTGTTTTCCTGTCTGGTTTTGGGGTTTTGTGGAAGAATATAATTTGTGGGCATGGTAATGTGCTTAACCAACAGGCTTTGTATGTGCAGGATGCAGTGAAAAGACTGGGGGAGATGGAAATAACAGAAAGAGGCGGTCCCTGCCTTCAGTGTGCTTGTGTCTTTTAGAGTTGGCAAGGACTCTTGAGAGTCTTCATCTTTGTTTACCCTCTCATTTTACTTTTAATCAGAAGCCTAGAAATGTGAAGTGATCTTGCATGTAGACACAATGAGTCACAAGTGTGCTGGTGCAAAGATAACTAGTAATAAATGGTGGTAAATGTTTACTTTTAAAACACTGAGTAATTATTCACTTATATTAGCAGACAAATGTTCAGCCATAACTGCTTTTGTAGACATGATCTAGGACTTAATTAAGTGGTGGTAACCATGGTAGATGCCATTTAAAACGAAGAGGTTCTCCATAGCCACTTTTGGGTAAAATCAAATTCATTTTATGGATTAATTTAAGGTTTTCCTTTGAAATTAAATCTTTAGGAGAAATTGCTTCTGAATGGTAGGTATTCCCTGATATTTTCCACCCCCACCTCCATGGTAAGATTCCAGCTCCTTGAAGGATATAGAACATTGTTTTAAGAAATAAAACCTAATCCTTTTAACTTAAGTGTGTTAAGTTTGTAGTGATCAAGGCCCAAAGAGTCTAGCATCTGGGTGTGATTTAGTTGGTATGTCAGTAGTTAACAGTTACCTTTTTTGGATAAAATCAGTGCATCGTTTTTTATGAAAGAAAATTATGGCTTATATTGAGCTTAATTCTGAGGTCCATGTATTTGAAATAATGTTCATAAGTGATTATAAAGATGATCAGTTGAATTTAATTAGTTATGACCCATGTTAGAAGATTGATATTTTCAGAGCAAATACATTTTAATATATTTAATTTTGCCAAATATGAATGTTTTTCTTTGTTCCTTTCCAGCAGAAATCATTAGTTATTTTCCCATCAATACTAAGCCAAATGCTATGTAGAAGTATTGATTTTTAAGGGCAAAATATACATGAACGATTTCCTAAAATATTAATACAATAATAGTGGCCTAGACAGTGGAGAGATTTACTTTCTTCTACTGTTTCTGGATATAAATTTAATCTGCATGATGCCTTTAATTTTTGCGGATAGGTTTTGTAGTCATCTTCCCTTCCTCCCCAGGGTAGTATTGGGGAAGATTAAGATCAGATGATTCCATGTGTCTATTTATTTTGATAAGCATTTATAACATTTGGAATGTTTAAAAACAAAGTTCATTTACATAGAACCGTGAAAAAACAAACCAAGGTTCATTGTAGACTTCGTGTCCTCCATACCTTCTACCCGAAGTACTCCATTGATATGAGCTGCTGAATACTGAAAGCTTCCTTTGTGTTGAAGAAATATTCTTCTATTTTACGAAATGTTTTTCTTCATTTGGGTTCTTTCCTTGTTCCTATAATATAAGCAGCTGTTTTGTACTGACTTTTATGGAAAAACAGAGTCCAGGCCACTGGGATTTGGTTGCTCTTATTAATAGTGGGATATGTGTGTGTGTGGTGCTCAGTTGTGCCTGACTTTTCGCGACCCCATGGACTGTACCCTGCCAGGCTTCTCTGTCTGTGGAATTTTCCAGGCAAGAACACTGGAGTGGGTTGTCATTTCCTACTGCAGGGGATCTTCCCAACCTAGGAATTGAAACCGTATCTCCTGTGTCTCCTGCGTTGGCAGGCGGATTATTTGCCACTGAGCCACCTGGGAAGCCCTTTGGTAGGATAAGTTACGTAAAATGTTGACATAGCTCCAGATTGTCTAATCAGAGATGCTCATTTTATACCTTTTCCTACTTATGCCCAGAAGTAGTACAGGGAAGTGGGGAGCTACCTTCTTCACCACAGGGAACACAAAGCACGCGTTACATGTTTCAGCTAGTTCCGTGCTCATTTCTCCTTGCGTATGTATCTGTTGTTTCTTTTGTGCTGCCTTAGAGTTACACATCCAAGGAGCTGGGACCAATATTATCACTATGGGTAGTACTCATACCTTTAATCAATGTAGTCTAGACACGGGCAACAGTATAATATCAAAGCGGTTATCGGAAGTCAGAAAGAGTTAGAATCCTGATTAAGCGTCCCCTCGTCTAAGTGGTAAATTATTACTCAGTCTTCTGAAACTTATTTCCTCTGTACCTCTAATAACTGACTTCATGTAAACAGAACCACCACTTGAATTTAGCAAAAAACATTGTGTTGGCCCAGAATCACATTTTCTAGAATTGTTTTAGCTTAGTAGTTATAGGCAAAAGTGAATTTTTCTCCTTTTCTTTCTTACCTACTTCAAGTGCTTTTTTAAAAACAAATTTGAGCAACTTGGCCAGGTCCGTCTTTTTTTTTTTTTATTACTTAATCCGTGAAATAGAACTAGCCTTTTAGCTTAAAAATAGGAGTCAGATGTATTCCAGTAACTGGTAGGAGCAGTATTTAGCAATGCAGCAGAAAAGACTCTGGCCGGGGGAAGTAAAAGGGATGTGTTTGGACTGAGAAAACTCTGTGGGCTTTTCCAGCTCTAAAATATTATTTTTCCTTGGTTTTTAAAAAAGGATACATTCTGAGTGTGTCAATGATTTACCTTGTTTTTTTATAATGATGAGATACCTACCATTTATTACATTTCAGGTATATATTGGTTATCATGCTAGACAATAGACATGTGTTGATGTGTTTAATTTCTCACTTTTTATAAGTGTAGCACTTTGGAGAATGACTAAAAAGAAAAAAAAGACCAAATGTTGACATGAACTTCAGTATCTTGGAATATTACACTACTTAAATGGTGTGTGAACAGTGGAATGTGTAAAAGACTTGTTGAATATCAGGGAAGTAGACGATAATGTGGATAATTCACCAAGTAGGTGGTTAAGTTTTGGTTATGAAAAGTTACTTTCTGACTATATTGGTGCCATTTATACCTACTTTCAACTACTTCTTGTAGGTTGGAGCAGTTCAGGAACTCATGAGACTGTTTATTTGAAACTTCTCCCTCTAATATGGCTCTTGACCAGGTCATTAGATCCTTGGGTTTTTTCATGAAAGATGACTGATAATTTAAAAAAAAAATTTCATATAACATAAGCCAGACCTTGAAATTTTGTCACTTGTTTTACTTTTTGAAAGTATCATGTTTCAGGTAACTATTTATATGTCTATTATCAATAGAGTAATAAGTGGGGGCTTGGACTTACATTATCAGGTGAACAGGTTAGAAAGTATGTCAGATCTTTGATCACTCAACATATTTGCAGGACTTTTCTGTTTAATAATGCAGATGCTTAATTGAAGTTGCCTTGAAAAGCAAGTACCCTTTCAGTCTTCACTTGCAACATGCTGCATAACTTTTAGGTTAAAGAAAAATAATTCTAGTTATCACTCCAGCTTGTTAATGGGAATTGTTGAGTGACTGACTAGAGCCAAGAATTTAATTATACAAAATACACAAATGCAGATATTTTAAAGAGAGTAGCAAATGAATGAGAATTTTCTTACTTGTAAAGGCTAGATAGTAGCTTGTAGTTAATGCTACTTGGTTTAGTATCTTTCTGTGGAGGCTTTTTTTTTGGATTTATCATGATCATTGATTTTAGTATGATTTAGTTCATTTTTCTTTATGAACTAAAAATTTCTGGCGAATGGCCAGAATTATTCATCTTTATCCACATTTGGAGAATTTGTATGACAGATAAAAATAGATCAGTGAAAAGATGGGAAGAAAGTACTTCACACAGTGTTAATGAAAGTTATCTCTGAGAGGTGGGATATCAGGAAATTCTTGTCACCAGTAAAAAGTTGTTGGATTTTTCAAGCTTTCTTGAATGATACATACTACTTATGTGAAAGTTAAACTAGATACTTAAATGTACATAAGGATATGTTTACAATAAGCTTTTTAGTTTTTTTAAAAAGTAATCTCACTTGAAGCATTAACAGAAATGTCTTCCCCAAGGAACATTTTCATATTTTGTTATTTGAAATTTAACCACCTTGTCATTCTGAGTGTTTCCTTTTAATATTACTATGAATATATGTATAAATGTTTCATAAGTTGATTGTAACCTTTAAAGAGACACATGTAAATCATATTCTTACCTTTCTTAACAATTGTGTTAAGGTGTAAAACTAATCAGATTAACTTGATATATAAGTACTTGATATATTTATAAATTTTTCTTTGTAACAGAAAGACAACTGTATTTATTATTTCAGTAGAACATACACTTTTGGAGTACTTAGGAATGTTTTGAGAAGTTTGACCTTTTTTAACCTGTAGAATTTTAATAAATATAACTTTGTTGATTAATATGTTTATCTTGATGCATAGTGGTAGAAAAATTTCCAGAGCCTACATCTGACTTAAAAATTGTCTGCAAATGAAAGGACTGTCATTATGCTTAGATATATGGTGGTGTGTTAGGAATAAATGGGATCTGTAGTTGGAAATTCTTGTTTTTGAGTCCCTCGGAGGAGGGCATGGCAACCCACTCTAGTATCCATGCCTGGAGAATCCCATGGACAGAGAGTCTGGCAGGCTACAGTTCATAGGGTCACACAGAGTTGGACACGACGAAGTAACTTAGCATGCATGCATGTATATAATTTGGAAGTTAAACGTTAAATTATGAGAAATAAAAGGTACAAAAACAACTTCCAAAACCAAGGCAAAAGTAAGGTTTGGGGCAGGGAAGTAAGTAGGATTCTCCATCCTTTTTGGATGGAGAATTGATGCATAATTGCATAAACACAAACAGTATTTAGCATTAAAAGGTGTTTCAATACTGTTCAATATATAGGCTTTAAAAATAACTAGAAGTTCAAAGAAAATAAAATGTAATTTCATGTTTTATAGATAATGCAGATAGATTGATATAAATATTCCTAAATAAAGGAATTTCTGCCGAATGAGGGAATTGATTTTAGTTGTCTTAAAAGATCTCTTGGCAGTCTTGGTTTATCTGATTAAGTCCACAATATTATGATTAATGGGAAAACATCTCTGCCTTTTTAACATTAAAAAATCACTATTACAAGTATATTATACTCAAATGCATAGCAAAACTGTATGTCAAATAAAAACAAAACTGTTTTCCCTTTAGTGTTAGATGCATTTATAAAAATCATAAATTATATTCAGTAGGTAGCCAGATTAATTCTACCTGAGAATGTAAAATATAAAAATTGATGTTGGTGATTTGAGCGTTTCTTTATTAGCTCCTTGAATAAGATTGCCACTTTAAGTTCTATTGGGTAGCATTTGGAATAACAGTATATTTCACAGAGCTTTAATTTAGTTCTGCTGATAAATTTTTATTTTAACTATTTCTGGTCTTTTTGAGAGAATCCTAAATGGGATTCAGAGTGGCCTGGATTCCTTTCGTCAAGATTAAGGTGTGTATGTGAATGAGGAAAATCCACTCTTTGGCACCTTGATTACAACGCACCATGTTTGCTTCCTATTGTTCTAATTAAATTAATTTATGTAGATGTCTTAATTGCAGATATAGAAAATAAAGTGCCTGTTTTGAAACTGTTTTGAAAACTTTAAAAGAACACTTAGGGGACCAGACTGAAGACTTAAAAGTTTCAGCAGTACGAAGACTTGGTTTGAATATTGCAGATTGTAAGAAGAGCTTCCCAATTTGGCATAAATTAAATAAATATACTCATAGAATTTTATTATAGGACAGACAAAGCTGTGATCTACCAAGAAAATGTGTGACTGGCTCTTATTTGGAGCATATAGAGTGGGAGCAGGTTTTGCAGTGAAAGGGAGACTAAAGGACAAGGTGTTCTCTACTTGTAAAGACCTCAGAGTTTTCTTTATGTTATTGTAGAAAGACATTATTTTTGCTTTGGCGTGCTTAAAACTAAAGGGCAAATGATCCAAAAGAATAATCTTGAAATTCAATAGCAAGAAAACTACTTGACATTGTGGGCCGGAGGCCAGCAAACGTGTTGCTTTCATTGAATGCGTGGGAAATGGGGCAGGCCTGGAATTTAAAGAGACAGGGTGCAGTACCCTAGAAAAGAAAAGCCCTCCTGTATGATTTGCTTACTTGGAGGAAAAAAATAGACTTAAAGTTTCCTCTAAAGGATCTTTATTGGATCAACTCTTTAAGGCATTGAAAGACACTGAGTGAATTTTTCCTAATGCCACCTCCATCTCCCTAGTCATCTTCTCTTGTCTGAAATTGATGCAGAGTAAAACTGTTTGTAACAGAGGAGAAGCTGCTTTTCAAATAAAAGTACTTTGTAGCCTGTTCAGATGGAGTATAATGTAATTCTCTGAAATTGAGCACTTATTACTTTGTTTACCTAGTTATTTAAAAGGAGGGGCGTGGGATAAGGAAGGGGGATGCCATAGGAACCTCTGCTTTAGAAATTGCTGTTTTTTTCTGTGTCTGAGTTTTTCTCCCCCATCCACTCATGAATCCCCCTTCTCCCCCTCCCCCACCTCCCACAATCCCTCAATAAAATAGTATTTAAAAGACTTGAATAACTAGTCCTATGTACCCGCTTCTTGCTGGAGGCAATAATGTCGTACTATTTTCAATGGGTGGTCTTGAATCTCCATGGGAGATTTTTACAGGCAGTGGGCTCCAAGACCCACTAAATGTATTATATTGAACATAACTAGTTAAATTCCCAAGCCATAGAGAATATACAGAGGTAGTTTTACACTATTGAAGTCCCATCGTTAATTACTGGCAAGCCAATTTATTTGAATTTTATTGGAAGAATTTAGGGCTTAAATCCTAAAAATGACACATATTAACTCAGTGTTTGAGTTCTACTTTTTAAAACAAGTAAGACATTTGTATATATGTCAATTCAGTAATACTCATTTGTGTGTATATTTTAGTTCATAGATGTCTGTTGGTTTGTTTTAATTCTCCTCCTTTAGGAAACCAACACCTATGGTCATTTCCAAATGTTTATTAATTGAAGCTTTATTTCTCCTTATGGAGATAGTGTAAAATGATAGGATCTGTTATAATCAGAAAGGATATCAGGTATTATTATAAGCATTACCTCTTAGCTGTGGCAAGTAGCATAAATGTATTCTACCCTGAAATTTAAAACCAAAATTGCTTTGGGCCAAACCTTTGTAGAAACACACAGGATTGGAATGATACATTAAATACTGGATTAAAATTGCTTTTTAGAAAACAATTCTTTTTACTTAAACGTCAATAAAACAATACATGTACTTATGCTCTGTAAATATGGAAATGGGGGATGTCGCACTCATGCCTATGCCTACATAATTTAGTTTAAAATTACTTTGGAATATCTAGTGTAAGTTTGTCATTAGTGATAACATAACTTTATTGGGTTATTGATTTGATTACTTTGTTTTCCTTATTCACATTCTTCACAAAATTAATTTATGGAGAATATTGAATTTCTATTTAAAATAAATATAAGTCCTGATTAGTTTGAAGTCTGACCTATCTATTTTCCATAGGCTGAGTAGAGAATTTAGGAGTAGGCATCTCAGATATATTGATAAATAAATGAATGATGATATATGACGAGAAAGCATTTTTCTTTGTTTTAAACAATGTCAGTAGTTTTAGGTGGAAAATTGTAATTTTTAAAGAATTTGTTTCTTTTACAAAAATTAGTATACACTTGTTTCAGGTCATATGAAAATGGTATGAATTCTGTAGTTTTCTTCACTGATAGACTCAAAGCTCTGTGGCTCAACAGCTTACAGCAATGACTAAATGTTTGCCTTTTCTTTATTAGCTCAGTACTAGTCCTTGAATAGCTAAAAAGTTTTCCAGTAGTTTTTACAAGTGGGTTTAAAGAAGTGATAGTTGTCTGAAGTTTATCTTGTGTAGCCAGTATTTAAAAGTTATTAAGGTTGTCTACACACAAAAAAGAAACAGGTCTTCTGGCTATATATGTGAATAAAAGTTAAAGGTTGCTGAAAATTAGCTTGTCAAGTAAAATTACTGACTGAGGAATAATTCTGTTTTCATTATCCAGTCCCCTGGCTGAAAATGAAATAGAAACGATCTGGTTACTAAAGACCAGCGCTGTATTGGATCACTTCCTTGAGCTTTTGCTATGATCGTTAAAGGCAAAGTTAGACAGCTGCTGTAGATTTTGCCTGTGGTCTCACAAAAGAAATTGTTTAACCCTGTTAGTTTCAGATACTATCATTTCTACTTTGCAGATAGGTTTACTTTCTTCAGTATGAGTGATATACTTGTTGTGTTAGATATGAATCTCTGTGATTATGATTTGAACTTCTAATTTATGGGAAGGCAGTATAGCAGAAAATGAGTAATTTTAGCACTCTACTACAATAGTTTCATGTCTTGAATATGACTGAGCTCAACATTTTTGCTTATATTCAGACAGATTAAAAAACTTCAGCTTTTACCTTTCAAAGTTAGACTTTGCATTTGTATCTGAAGACCTTTAGGGAATTCTAAAAATTGTGAAAGTTGAGTGTGACTTATAATCTATTATAATTGGATATTTAAATATCCTTTTGGGGGCCTGAAATTCAGAGGAAATACTAAGTCCTCGACTTTAATATCTTGTTTTGGATAAGTGTGAAATTAGAACAATGCCATCTACTCCTGAAATTGATGTCATAATGTTGAAAATCCCAATGATGTTGGGTTCCTTTTGTATAATGTGTTTGCATTATTGCTAGAGGTTTAAAGGGCAGGGAAATACTTTATTGTTCAGGCTAAAGAGGGCAAGATTTGGAAACCTACCGCTATGTGATTAAATCAGTGTGTTTGCCCTGAGGCTTGAGCCATTCAATCTGAATTCGTAGTTTAAAATTTTGGATTTCTCTTCTGTTTGAAAAATATACTTCTTGAAAATGTTAAGACTGCTCTTGCTTGCTCACATGAAAACTATTGAGGCAAGTGATCAGGGTTAAGAATTTCTTGCAATTAAGACTGCAGGTACATTTTAGTGTTTTAAAGAGAAAGTTCACAGCCATTTTACATAAAATTTTACTGGGCTTTTCATTAATCTAAAATAACTGGTCTATAAGTACTTTATCAGTGAAAACTGCTCAGCATGTAAAACGAGGAGTAGAAGAGCACAAAGGCTTCCTGCAAATTAAGGGCACAATGAGTACTAACGGACTTTCCAGCCATCTCCAGCTGTGAGATTATTATAGTTTTTGCAAACCCTTTTCTCTCAAAACTAAATCAAGAATGGTAGAGACCTGATAAAAAAGAAGTGTAGAAAAGCCTAACTAATCCTTAGATGAGTTACTTCAAACGTGCCAAAATAGAATAAAATCAGTTAATAGCATGGATTAAAGGTTACTTTTAATGCATTTTTATCATTCATGTTGAGAATTTTGTTGTATGTTAATGCATTTGGCCTAGGTTAAAAAAAAAATCCAGAAGGGAAAAAATATAATTAAATGTGAGAGATTACATAATCATATTGTTATGAGGAAATTTAGTACCCATGTTAGGTGCCAGATTTGACCTATGAGATAAAAGCTATGTACTTGAGATCAGAGCTGTAAACAGGTGGCTCTAATTTTGAGTGGTAAGTTTTCCAGTTATAATGAGGAAGGCTCATCTATGTACTACTAAGAGTTGATTTATTATGTAGATTTAAAAAACAACATGGCTTTCTGTCTTTGGAAAAATATCTACAAGTGGTTCCCTGGATAAGGTCAAGGAAGGGTGCTGAAATCCAATCTGGATTAATATTTTAAAAGTGTTTGATTTTTTTCAGGTAGAGAAGAGAAGAGAAATAAGAGGCAGGTATGGGGTGCGAAGGTAGTTTTTACTATTTATGCAGTGTCTGAAATGGTCTCTTTTCATACTACAAGGATACTATCGTTTATACTTCTGATTCAGAATCACGTTTGTCAGCTACTTAATCTGTGAAATACTTTTTCCACCTAACTGGCATATGATAGAGCTGCCAAAAATATTGGGTTAAGGGAAAACTGATTTGGCATGTTGCTGTTGGTAGGAAGAATTTTAAAAAAAGTGATGTCTTTTTGGGTGCATATTATATAGGTATAGATATAAGTATGTATGTATGTGTGTTTCTGTCAACCTTGATAAAGTTTTATTATATGAACCTGGGTAGTGGGAGATTTTATATCATATTTGTCACTCCTCTAAGATGCCTAATTAGAAGTTTCTCTAATGGAAGTTAGCATTTATTTCCTTGTAATAGACATGTATATTGATTTTGCTGTGGCTTAATAGGAAATAGGCTGACTGGCACTCTGAACACATGTGTGTGCTATGTATATTAGGTATTTGTATGTGCCATCCCATTTAATTACAAGTAGTGATTTTTCATAAGTCATGTGGTAATAAAGTCCTATTAATAGTCAAAACGTACAATCACCCATAAATTTCCTCTACTTGATATTCTGATCAGATTTAACCTTATACAAAGAACTCCTAGCTTGAATGCATTTTGCAACATTGCACAAATTCTGTGATATACAGTTATTTATGTGCTTAAGAAGCTGAACTTTCGTTCAAGCCCAGTCTGTTCTCATGGGATATGTTATTCTAGTGAATCAGAAAATTTCTTTGAAAGCAAAGTGATTCTTAATTTTTGGTGGCTTGAAAATGGGGATATGCCCCTATGCATGAGGGGGAAAAAGTCTAGTTGGCTCCCATCGCTGAAAAATAATTCAGAGTACTTGGCCATCTTACATTCCTTTGTGGGGAAGAAACCACACCACAATGCTGCTGAATTATTTTACTTCTGTAGTTATGTCTTTGTGTGTTTATAGGAGTGGGAACATTTTATCTTCTGTGTTTCTGTTGAGGTTGTTTCTCTGCAGTGCCCCAAGAAAAGTCCTGGAGACTAGCTTTGAAGCCCTGTGGACAAGCTGGATATCAAAGAGCCAGAGGAATTCGGCAGTAATTGTTTTATGGCTGGCCAGAAATCAGACCTATTTGTATAGGTAGCACACAAAATAGCTGTGATTTGACAATTTGGTGCTATTTATACCTGCCATAAAAAGAGAAAAGAAAAAGTTAAAGGGGTATTTTGGAAACAGGAACTAAGCTGTAAATGCAAATTGCTTCACCATTTTCTCAAAGGAACAAAAAAGGAAAGGGTTTAGGAAGTTTTTATTGAAGCTACGTTATTGAGGAACTGTCTGCTTTTAGGACGTTTAATATTGTACTCACACTGAAACTATACTTCTTTCTGTTGGCAGTTTTTTTTTTTCTTCACCCCATTCCCATCTGATTAAAATTATTTTTGTGGAGCAAAAGAAACTCTGGAGGAGGGACAGTGAAAATCTCAGAGCTTTCCATTCTCTCTTAACAGACCTTTAATATTTCATTTTACTGTTGTTATTTAGCTCGGGGTAAGAGCCGTTTGCTGCTGCTACAGTGAATTTTTTCTTTCCAAATAAAAATTATATTTTCAACAAGCAGTCATAGGTTGTTTACTGTAGTAGTGGGTGAGGATTTGCCAGGTAAATTTTCCTGGCTTTTAGGAAACATGCAGGAGAACTTTTGAATGACTGTTCTTAATCTGTCAGCTCATAGAGGTCTTTTAAATACACTGGGACTCTCACCTCGAGTATATTCCAAGCTCAAGGTGGGCAGTGTATCATGATGTGACTGTAAGTCAGTGAGCAACCCAAAGTGAAGTTTGTTTTACCAGAATGTCATTCAGACCTTTTGAGCTTGTCAAATGCTTCATTGTTTTGCCTTGAAACCCCCCAGTCCTGAGAGCAGTCTGAGTCTGGGGGCAACTGTGCAGAGAAAAAGCAAACATGTCTGTGATTGACTAGTTTTTTTTTTTAAAGAAACCCTAGAAATGTCTTAGGGACCCGTGGGGCTTTGTTACAGTTTAAAACCATTTTACCACTGGAGGCATTTAGGGCTGTCAAATTGAGAATGTATTAATTTGCTTTTAATTTTTTTCATCAGATTCTGATCCTCCAATAATAAGGAGAATGGTCTTTGTCAAGTGTACCTTAATTTCTGGGGGGAGGCCCTGTAGTTTTGACTGGACAAAAAGAGTTCATGGAGGGTAGGGAAAAAGTGTGGGAACCCATAGAGATAAATCTGGTATTGGGACAGTCAGTTTTGTTTTTACTTGAATGAAGAGTTACAATTTTAGTAATCTGTGTGAAGGATCAGGAGCATCTGAATAAAGATTTAAAATGGGAATTTTCTAAAAGATTTCTAAAATTAAGGTTTTCTAAAAACCTTAATTGGATTTCAAGATGGATTCCCTCTATGGAAGTAGGTGAAACCACTCTATAGAGAAGAAACAGTCTGGGTTGCTGGTACTCCTCAGGAATATGAAAACTCAGGTAGGGAAAGATAAGGACATAGGTAGTTACAGATCACCTTTATGGATTGAGGATGTACTGTGAGGTTAGGGCTGGCTAGTGAAGAGTTGTATTTCTAAAGTAGTCATCATTTATTCAGCCAACTCTGACTACCTACTATGTGACAGGAACTTCTTCAAACATTGAAGATAACAATAGGAACTGAAGCAGTTCTCATCTACTCAGGGCACTTAGTCTGGCATTAAGCATGATCCGCCCCACCCCCTGCCTACCCCTGCCCCCAAAAAAGAATGCTTTTATGAAGTTACAAAAAGCAAAGCTGTGGAAACAAAATTTTGAGAGATTAGTTCTACTAATCAGAGATATCAGAATTTGAATTAAGCTAAAAAAATTGCAAATGGAAAGTCTAATAAAAATTACATGGATTAAAAAATTATCCAGTATCTCTCACATGATTGTGTGTCTGTGTGATGTTTTCGGTTTCCTAACTCTGGGTTAGCATGGTAGAATATAGGGTTATATAGCTGAACAGGAGTAGGAAGGCAATTTATAGTTACTGAAGTTTTAATTCTGTACCCTGTTATTCACATTTTACAGGTGTAGATCCAAGACTCAATATTAATAAGCTGTCCAAGGTCTGTATGGCTTGAATACAGTGTGACATTATGGCCTGTTGGCTGGGGATAGTCCCAGTTTTTGCCTGTTGTCATGTGTCACTCTCAGAACTGGGGCTTTTTTCAATAATTTGTTGTTGTTAAGTGGCTCAGTCGTGGTCGACTCTTTGTGATCCCATGGACTGTAGCATTCCAGACTTCCCCATCCTTCGCTGTCTCCCAGAGTTTGCTCAAACTCATGTCCATCATGTCGGTGATACAATCCAACCATCTCACCCTCTGTCATCCCATTGTCCTCCTGCCTTCAATCTTTCTCAGCATCAGGGTCTTTTCCGTCAGCTCTTCACATGAGTTGGCCAAAGAATTAGAGAGCTTCAGCTTCAGCCTCAGTCCTTCCAATGAATATTCAGGGCTGATTTCCTTTAGGATTGACTGGTTTGGTCTCCTTACTGTCCAAGGGACTCTCAAGAGTCTTCTCCAGCACCACAAGCATCAATTCTTCAGCACTCAGCCTTCTATATAGGCTGTATGATTACTCTGTTTTTGAGTGGCATTAAACTAAGATTTAAACTCCGAATCTCAGGCTCACCACTGTTATACCCTATTTCTTCTGTGGTTCTAGGTCATGACTAATTCCATGGTTGGTCTGATGAGAAGGATGCTGAGACATAGATCTGGCTCAGTGCAGTACTCAGTACTTGGTTGGTGGTGCTTATCATGGGTGAAGGGGAAAAACATGGTAGCTTTCATGCTTCCTTCCTTCCTCTCTCTTTCTTTCTAAACATCCTGTTACCAAAATGTTTTAGAATGTGATTTAATTTTCCCTCAGAAATTTCAAAGGAAATTTAGGCATTAAAGGAACTTCAAGTCTTGGGAACATATCTGTAAATATCAGTCATCATTGCATGGTACTAATCAAGAAAATTCTGGTGACTTGTGTCTTCTGGATAAATGGAAATTTGTTGCATCTCTTGATCACTGAACATGTTGCTTTTTCCTTTAATTTTTGTTCCTTTCCCCCACCTAATGAGAAGCTTAGAGCAGCAGAAGAGTGCTTGAAGAAAGTAACTCTAATTTGGGAAAGAAAATAGGAAACTGATGTTCTGATTTGCACAGATGGGTCAGCTTTTCTACCAGCTTTGCTGGATGAATACTGAGAATGTCATTTTTATTTGGTCCCATTTAACAAGGCTCAACACTTAAGCAGGGTGAAGTTTTAGATGTGTACTATCTGTCAGGTCGGTTAGCTAAAACTTTAATGGATTGATTTTACTAATAATTAGTTCTGGTAATTAAAGAACTTTTGTGTCACTTCTCTTACATGCTGTGACACTTCATCAGTAGACAGTGTGATCTGAGCTGTACCTCGTTGAGGCTGTAGTCTTCTTCACTTGAAGGAGGACTCATGTCAGCCTTCTGTTAGCTTTTGAATCACATAGAGGGGCAGAAGCAAAATAAAGCCATTTTCAAAAACTTCTGGGATAGGTCAGGGTAGGGTGGGATGGAAATGCCCCATGTTGCTCTCATCCTACTTCTGGGCCACATCTAAAATTCTGTGCAGTTATATGACTTCTCTGCCCTTGAAAAGCTCAGAAGCTTGTGGGGAGAAGGGTAGGTCGACTTGTAAGCAGATACTGTGATACATTTCAGTGTAAGTTAAGAATTATAGTTGATGTCAGAATGGAGTTTTGTGGGTGCACAAATGGGCAAGTTGAGATAGAAGATGAGCACAGTGGTTTCCATTTATGTAACACATGTTTCAACCTGAGTCTCTTTTCATCTTTTGTACCATGTTTGGTTTATAAAGCATTTTATGTTGTTTTGCATTGTTTTTCTTTCCCCAGTGACAGTTTATGACCCAGCTTGAACAATACAATGAAATTCTTCTTTACCTCTAGCTGTTGTGGAGCTGAAGATAGATCTGGGCCGAGATTGGACTTTGTGGCACAAATTTTGGATTGTAGGTTGTGGCTGTTATTGTTCCGACAAATAACTGTAACTTAAAAGTTATTGAGAAAGAAGTAAAGCAAAATGTTGCTGAGACAAAAGGGGGTCTGGTTGATTTATAAATGGTGCTTTAAAACAGTAAGCAGGCGTCTCAGCTTAAAGGGTATTTGGAATAAAATTGTTTTAGAGAAGAAATACTAGTAAACTCTTCTGTGGGATAGTAGGATCGAAGACTGTAATCCCCCTTCTCGCCCCCTTCCCTGCCTCCCATCTCTGTTTCCCTTTAGTGGAAATTCAAAAGCATGAAATAGATTTCAGAGAATGAAAAGTACAATGATACTAATTGCAAGACACTACAACTTTCCTGTCATACTGGTCAAGGGCAGTGAAGGAGCACTGCTCTGCAACCATGCTGTGTTCCCAAGTATGGAAGAGTCTGGTCAGAGGTATTGAAAGGGTGTACGCGTGCGTGAAGGAAAAGGAGGGCTAAACCTCATTTGCATAGTTCAAAGTAATACCCTCCTGAGCCTTTTCAAGAGTGTTTGAAGGCAAATTTGTTGCAAAAGATAGCTTATCTGAACTTTTATTGTGGTATCTGTACAAATCACTTGAGGGACAGGTAGGATCTATTTCTGCTCTTAGACTGCTAGTTCATTAAGGATAGGATTTTTTTTTTTTTTTATCACTATATCACTCACACTTTTGCACATGGGAAGTGTTGAATAAACATTTTATAGTAAGATACTTTTGTAAAGTACTCAATATATAAAAGTACTTTAGTAGTAATAGCTGGTATTTAACACATACTGCATGTTACCTAAAAGAATTACCTAGTCTAATGGTCACCCTATGAATTGGAACACTACTAGTACTACCCCCATGATAAATGAGTTAATCCAGGTTGTAGGATTCAAGGTCAGCATCCAAAAGTCAGTAGTATTTCGATACACTCTCTATGAATATTCAAAGAATGAAATAAACAATTCTGTTTATAATAGCATCAAAAGAATAAAATACTTAAGAATACATTTAACAAAAGAAGCATAAAACTTATGCTTTGAAACTATAAAACATTTTTGAAAGAAATTAAAGAATATATAAGTGAAAAATAACCCATGTTCATCAATTGAGAGTCCAGAACTAAACCTATGTGTCTCAGATTAACAAGGGTGCCAAGACCATTCAGTAGGGAAAGAATAATCTTTTTGATATATGGTGCTGGGCAAACTGGATATCCACATGCAAAATAATGAAATTGGATCCTTACCTTATACTATACATAAAACTTAGCTCAAAATGGATCAAAAATGTGAGCTATAACTGTAAAACTCTTAGAAGAATGCATTAATCTTTGTCGAGGAATAGCCTTGAGTTTGGCAGGGAATGCATTCTTAAATATGATACCAAAAGTATAAGCAACAAAAGAAAAACTAGATAAATTGGATTTTATAAAAATCAAAAGCTTTTCTATTTCAATGGACAATTTCGCACAGAGTCAGACACGACTGACATGACTTAGCAGCAAGTAATATGTGGTAAATTCATACGATGGAATATTATTTGGCCATATAAAATAATGAAATACTGATACATGCTAAAACATGGATGTGTGTGTGCGTGGTTGCTCAGTTGTGTCCGACTCTTTGCAACCCCATGAACTATAGCCCACCAGGCTCCTCTGTCCATGGGAGTCTCCAGGCAAGAATATTGGAGTGGGTTGCCATGCCCTCCTCCAGGGGATCTTCCCAATCCAGGGATCAAACCCAGGTCTCCTGTGTTGTAGGCGGATTCTTTATCATCTGAGCCACTAGGGAAGTTCACAGTGTGGATAAACCTTGAGAACATTGTGCTAAGTGAAAAAAAAAAAAAGTCACAATCCACATATTGTATAATTCTATTTATATTAAAGGATTAGAATTGGAAAATCTATAAAGGCAGATAGAAGATTAGTGGTTGCTTTGGGCTGGGGACTTTGAGGGGAAACAGAAGATGACAGCTGAAGAATACAGGATTTCTTTTTTTGAAATGATGAGACTATTGTAGAATTGTGATGCTTGTACATATCTGAATATACTAAAACCGTTGAATTGCATGTTTAAAAAAGGTGACTATATAGTCTGTGAATTCTATCTCAATAAGCCTGTTATTTCATTAATAAAAATGCTGACACAAGCAATATCTTTAGTTATACATTGAAGTGAAAAGTCGCTCAGTCATGTCCGATACAGTCCCTGGAATTCTCCAGGCCAGAATACTGGAGTGGGTAGCCTTTCCCTTCTCCAGAGGATCTTTCCAACCCAGAGGTCGAACCCCAGTCTCCCGCATTACAGCGGATTCCTGGTGAGCCACAAGGGAAACCCAAGAATACTGAAGTGGGTAGCCTATCCCTTCTTCAGTGGATCTTCTGACCCAGGAATCGAACCAGGGTCTCCTGCATTGCAGGCAGATTCTTTACCAACTGAGCTATCAGGGAAGCCCTTATTAGAGAAATAAACCTTGATGATATGTCTTTTCTCTTGATAAGGCACATTTCATCATTTCAGGGTTGTTGGTTGCCCCAGTATGGTTTATTAAAAGAGCTTTGCTTCCTGGGTTGAGCAAGACCTAAGTAAAAGTGTATATCTGGCTGCTTTGGTGATTTTAGTCTAAGTTACTTTATATGTATGTTAGCTTTGTTTCCATTCATCAAAAGTTCAAGCTCTTAGTTGATAGGAAATGGTAACAAGTGTTCATTGAAGACTTACCATGTGTAGATACTTTTCTGTGTGATTTTAATGTGTTATCCAGTACATCTCACAATAATTCTACTAAGTAAGTATAGTAATTCTGGGTTTAATGATGGGGAAACTGAGGCACAGGATTTAGATAACTTACTCAAAGTCAAATAATAGGTAAGTGACAGAATATGGTACTAGGTAGCAGCAATGTTTTGTATTATTCTGGGCCAGGCATATTTTACCTTATACGATAGATGTTTCTGACAGTGTGTGTTTAAAATAACTTTTTGTAAGTGAAACCATATTTTTAGTGTGCTAAAGGAGCCTATTATTTGAAATTGAACCTGCAAATAAATCAGTTCTTTTTTATCAGTCTTGACAATTGTGACATCTTAAATCAGGGCACTCCTATACATTTGATTGAGTGCAGTAATTTCTCTGGTAATTCTATTGATTTGGGGTAGGTTTAAAGCTTTATTAGTTTCATTCTGCAAACTTTTATTGAGGACCTATTTTTTGTAGTAAAGAAAAAGTGCTGTAAGAAAGTCCAAAGGAGGCAATTCCCGATTTAGAATTAGCTGGTGATAAAAGCTTATAAAATACTTTTCCCTGAAACCTGTCCTTAATTTAAGCTTGTAAATTATATTGCCATTCATGCCTATATTTTTGTACATATGCTACAGCTGCACGATCTAAAACAATAGCCACTAGACATGTGTGTCTATTTAAATGTAAATTAATTAGTATTAAATAAAATGCAAAATTCTGTTCCTTAATCACTAGCCACATTCTAAATGTTTGATAGTTGTGTGTAACCAGTGGCTGCCATATTGGACAGAACAGGACTAGAGAAATGGTAACATCCACTCTTTTTACAGGAATTAAGGTGGTCCATGTGCTTTTGTCGGGAATGAAAAGTGGAGGAAAAGGATCTGATGGGACTTTTTATTTAAAAGTATACATTACACTTTCTTTTTTCGACAGGATGAAAGCATATAAATAAGTTTTATGTGACATGGGAGCCTTCATAAGGAAATGAAGAGCCAAAGAAACAGAGCTGTGTATTTTTATACAAGGTTTAATAAAGGGTAGGTGGTCATGAAGAAGTAAGATAGGTTGGGGCGTATGGGTAACTGTAGTAAACTGGGAGAAATTTAACAGGGCCTGTTTGTTGAAATTTCTTCTTCCTTTGTCTTCCTACATTAGGGTGCTTCCTTCTTCTGGGTATGGGGAAGCCTCTTCTCACATGAGGTTTTTGTGCTTTCTAAGCTTTTGGCCTCTTATTAGTTAACCTTTTTGCCAGTTCAGTTTTTAAGTAATTTTCCCCCCTTTTCATCGGCTGTTTTCACAGGGTTGTCAGTCAGTGTGTCTAGTCTACCATGTGGATTACCAGCTTATATAAAAGGATGCAAGTCAGGAACAGCCAGTTGGAGGAGATGCCTAGGACAGGGAAGGGAGAAAGGCGTGGAGTTCATTCCCTGCTCTCTCCAAGCTCATCACTCTCCCTGAATCTCCATGTGTTCACCAATCCAGAAACAATATGTGTTACATTTTTTTTAAAGACCTTGGAGTATCTTCACAATATCTCTTCTGAACTGAAAAATAATAGGTAACTGAAGTGTTGGTAAATAATATTTTAAAGTATTAGTTATGCTGCTTTTTAAGTGGAATTTTGTGTTATTAAAAAGTGCCCCCTGTATTTTCCTAAGAATTTAGTAAGCTATCCATTAAGTGTAAAAGGAAATATGAAGGCTTTGGTCATATATGCTTTTTTAACATTTAATAAGGATGAAAAGAAAACAATGTTGAGACAATAATGGCGCAAATGTTCGTATGCCACCATTCATTAACATGCAACCATATTTGGTTGTGTGTGTATCACTTAAAAGTGAGTTGCGGTCACCATACGTGAGCCTTTAATACTTAGCGCACACATCCCCTAAGACCCAGAATGTTATCCTGGGTAACAATATCATCATCACTCAAGAAATAAATGATCAATTTGTTCGTAATACCATACCATGCCAGGCTTATTTAAACATCCAGCTGTCTCCTAAATTTCTCTTTTCCCCAGTCAGGGTGCCATCAAGTTTTTTGCAAGTCTGTAGTTTTGAGTATCCCTACAACTTTAATTTTTTATTTTCATGAAATTACGGCCTCCTCAACTTTATTTTGAAAAATTTGAAACCTACAATAAGGTTGAAAAGTAGTACAAGGAATGCCCACATTCATCAATTATTAATGCTTTGCTTCGTGTACTTTATCTCTTTGTTTATACCTTGCAGTCATTTGAAATTAAATTACAGATATCATGGCCTCTTAACCCTAAGTCCTTAAAAGTGTATCTCCTAAGAACAATAATTTTCTCCAGTGAACCACAAAGCCATTGATCACATGTAAGATTTAACATTAGCCTTAAGATGTCATGTCTCTTTGGTATCCTTTAATCTAGAACATTTCCCCTGCCTCCCCCTTCTCCCCACTTTTGATCTTAACATTGTTGTCTTATAGGTGGGTAGGCCAGTTGTGTTATCTAACCTCTTACAGTCTGGATTTGTTTGATCATTTCTTTATAGACTCATTTAACTTGAATTTTCTATCCCCTTTCTTTCTTGTGAATTGGAGTTAGATCTATAAGTTTTATTCCATTTAGGTTAAATATTTTTAGCAAGACACTTCCATAGGTATTGCTTGTTGTGTTTCACATCAGGAGGCGCTTAGTGTTGATTATCCCAGTATTAGTGATACAGAGCTTTATCACTGGTGCAAGTGGCAAAAGCTGTTGAAAAGATACATTTTTCTTCTTGTAATTACAAAGTGGCCATGTGATGATACTTTGTATCTTTCACGTCATATTACACAACACTGGAATGGAACCAGAGTCTCCTTCATTGCAGGCAGATTCTTTACCAACTAAGCTACGAGGGAAGCCCGCATTACACGTTAGTCTTCGTGTAATGTTTTAGCATCTACTGATGATCCGTTGTGGTGAACCTGGTTAGCTATTTCACTGGGATTGCATATTGGTTGTTTTCTTAGTTTTGTGGTACTTATGTTTAAGAGAATAAGGATTTATTCCATCACCGCCCCCCCCCCTTTTATCCATGCTATATAGTTTTTGAAACAGTCTATGTCTTGGCAAATGCTTTCTGTCTGACTATATGGTTTAGAGAAATATGTGATAATATAAAGTTTTCTGTGTCCTCTAATTTCTCCAGTATTTTTTAAATGTTGAGATCTGATGAAGGTGAGTCCAGGGGGAGGGAACTAATTCTAGTCTGTGGTCATTTTAGTTTACAGTATTGAAGCCCTTGTTTCTTGCTTTTAAATATGCTATGGCTTCTGAAGAGTTTCAGAAGAAATTTGTGCCTCTGTAGATTTAGCTACAGTTTAGGAAAATTTTGTGAGGTCTTATTAAGTTCTGGGCATGGATATCAAGAATGCCATCATACTCTTAACAGCTTTGGAAGCAAGTGTTGGAATGTAACTATGTAAACTTCTTTTTCCCTTTTCCCTTCTCTTTCACTGCTTCTTTGGTTTTATCACCAGGGATGGGTGTGAAAGTAACTTGTCTGAAATTTTGTTGCCCTTAGGGAGTGACTTAAAATTCCCAAGATAGTTTTAGAGCTGATTCTTGATCTTGGAATGATGGAACAGACCTCTCGGTAATCCTCTTCCTGAAGTGAGCATGGATTCTAAGAGGGGCCTGAAGAGTCCTGAGTGTAATGCTGGTTTTCTTGTTGTTGTTTGTTTGCCTTTCATTTTCTTTTGCTGATGAGCTTTATTAAGGGAATTTTCAAACTTTCTGAAGTAATGTTTATTTTAAATGAAAAAAAAAATATAGCTAGCAATAGTGTTATTGTCTGAATTGTGTCCTCCCTCCTGCCATATTTTTATGTTGAAGGTACAACCCCTACACCTCAGAATATAACTGTACTTGAAGACAGAGCCCTTAGAGAAGTAATTAAGATTAAATGAGGTTATTAGGATGGATTCTAGGAGAAGGCAGTGGCACCCCACTCCAGTACTCTTGCCTGGAAAATCCCATGGATGGAGGAGCCTGGTAGGCTCCAGTCCATGGGGTTGCTAAGAGTCGGGCACGACTGAAAGACTTCACTTTGACTTTTCACTTTCATGCATTGGAGAAGGAAATGGCAACCCACTCCAGTGTTCTTGCCTGGAGAATCCCAGGGACGGAGGAGCCTGGTGGGCTGCCGTCTATGGGATCGCGCAGAGTTGGACACGACTGAAGCAACTTAGCAGCAGCAGCAGGATGGATTCTAATCCAGTATCATGTCCTTCTAGAAGAGGAGACTCGGAAACAGGCCTAAAGAGAAAAGACCTTATGAAGACACAGGGAAAAGATGGCCATCTACTAGCCAAAGAGGAGGAGAAATCAGTGCGGCAGATACCCTGATCTTGGATTTTTGGCCTTCAGAAATGTGGCAGAAGAAGTCTGTTATTTAAGTCATCTTGTCTATGGTATTTTGGTATGGCAGCCTGTGCAGACTAATACCATATGATTCAGCAATAGTGCTATGTATTAATGCATATATATTACATTTAATTTGTCAAAAATTACGTGTGTATTAAAATGTAATGTATAATTATTCTGGTTTGTATCTAAAGCTACTTACTAAGCAGGGTAGGGGCAGTATAGGTTAGAAATAACCAAAGGCTAAAGTGAAGATGGATTGTGAGCTTTAAAATCCAATTTCTCATCTTCCAGTTGGCGTTACTGAGATATGTGATTGGAATAGCTAAAATGTCCATCTGTGAACTCACCCTGTTTTTTTCTCTGAAGTAGGTCTTCATTGGTTTCACTTGGGAGTAGAAATATGGTAATAGGATTGGTAGCTCACCAGTTTCCATTCATTCTGTTTCTGTAGTATCTCTTTAAAAAATGCTCTTCCTTTCTGTTCCATTGGAGAAGTCATTTTCTTGCTCTCAGCTTAATCTTCCTTAGAAACTGTCCTTCACATTTAATATACATCCAATCATTCACTTCCTTGCTTAAACACCTATGTCTTAAAAACCTTTTTCTGTGAAAAATTTTACAGGGCAAGATACTCCTCAGAGGCTAAGTCCACTGTTTGGACATCGGTTAATTTTCAGATGATTCTTTGTTTCCCAAACCTTTCAGTATTTCATTCCTTTGTGTAAGTAAGTTGTGCCCCCTTAATTTGGAATGCCCTTGGTACCTCACCTGGAATCAGTTTCCTTTTTATGGCCTTCAGTACTCTCAGGTTGTTTTAAAATGTCCGTTTATAAGTTTGTCCTGTGGGTCAGGGTGAGTCCTTTTGTGGCAGCGTCTGCTGGACACACTTGTCAGATCACCACCTACACTGGAATCATCTTAAAATGTTGCTTCCTGGACACTCTCCCAGTCATGTTGACTTGACTTAGAACCTTTTCCAGTGCAGTCTGGGGAGCTGCATTTTAAGCAAGCTCCTTGGTGATTCTGAATTGGAGCGCCTCCACTGTGGAGTAGGGGGAGCCACTTCACTCATCTTCTTCAGAGTCCTGCCCTGGTAAGTTAGAAAAAAACTCAATAAATTAGGAAGAACAATACACCAGACTTGAAAAAGAGGTCCAACAAGTTGAAAAGTGCCACTACATTTACTAAAGTGCCAACATTATTTGATATGGATTTATGACCCCCTTGAAACTCAAGTCTTCGAAATGTTGATATTATTTTGTATTTCACTAAAATAGATATATTTTGGGTGTGGGGGTGGTGATGGTTAATGTAATTAAATGTCTCCTGTATTCTTCTTCTTTTTCTTTTTTAGTGTCAGGATAGCAAAAAAGTGTAGGGACTGTCCTTACTTAGCACTAATGTAAAAGGGGATTTGAAATTCCTAGACATAACTGCCATTTTTGTCTATCCTGCCTTCTTGGGTGTTTAGAAGTTTGAAGGGAGTTTTTGTTGCCCATTGAAATGGATGTAGCAGCTGTGGAGGCTTATTAGGTTAGAATGCTTGGTGAAAAGAAAAGGAGACAGAGATTTTCCAGCTTCCAACAACTGGCATAGATGACTCTGCAAACAGGCTGTTCATTACCTGCAGGATGTCTTGTGCTGGCAGATAACTTGCAATATAGAGGGCTGCCTAGAAATCATTGGTTAACGCCATGGTCTGAAATATTAGTGCTATTAATATTACAGAGGGAATTTGAGAGATACAAAGCTTATGAGTACAATCTTCAAATTCTTTTTTTAAAAAGAGATTTCCCAATATACTCTAAAACTACATTATGGATTTTTTTCTTTGTGTCTTATAATTTAAACAGTATCATAGTATTGCAAAATGGAAAGAGTAGGGGGCTTCTTTGTCTTGGAGATGGAGTTCTGGGTTTGAATTCTGGCTTTACTGTGTGCTCAAATCTATGTACTGAGAAAGCTTCCCTAATCTCCAAGAGACTGCTTTCTTTTATGTAAAATGAGGATAGGCAGATCAGCTTTCTCCACTTCACTCAGAATAGTGGTAATGGAATCGAGTAAAAAAGAAATTATGTATAAGAATGTGTTGTAAATGGTAAAATGCTAATAAATCAGTGATGTTAAGAAATTTATTACTATTTGCCATTACCAAAAAGAATGTTTAGAGTAAATAGTCTGATTTACAGTTGATTATAGCTTAGTGTTTTAGCCATGAAAGAAAATCATTTTAATCTATTTTGTGTCTTATTGGTTTTCTAAATAAGTTTTCTTTGTAGATATGAACCTATTGGGAAATAATTTTTCCCCAGTTGCTTATCTATTGCAAATGTGCAGTAATTACCAACTTTTACTGTTGAGATTAAAAGATAGTATGTAAATTTTCAACTATAAATAAGTCAACTTTTGTTTAAAATACTTAAGAGAAATTAGTATATTATTACTGGAAACTGCAAAATCATGGCTTTCATTTTGTACTTGACATTTTATTGAAGAATCAGCTGGCTACTACCTAGAAAGTTTGGAGAAAATTAATTAATCAGATTTACTACTCAGGAAGGAATCATGCTTTTGGCTTAAAAACAGATTGGAGGTTTCATTTCAAACTTAAAAATCTAAATAAAGTATGTAGAATGTAGATAAGAATATTATGCTAGCAATAGTTTTTATTCTCTTACATTTTTGCTTTTCTTTTTCTGTTCCCCTCCCCCATCTCTTAGAAAAGGGGCAACTGTTTCTTTTCCTGTCCTCACCAGTAAGGCCCACTGCTTCACTACTTTTTCTCCCTTCCTTCCTCTCCTTCCTTGGAAGGAAAGAAGTAAAAAACAAAACAAAACAAAACCCAAAACTCTTTGAGGCTTATTAGGGGCTTTAAAAATGAGTTTGATTTGTGACCTGTCATAGTTTGAATAATTTGCTTCCATGGTATTTTGCTTATCTCAGCTTCCCAGCTGCATGTCCAACTTCTGCCTCTTCTCTTTCTTGGCAGGTTAGTTTAGCTAATTTTGAAGGAGTAGAACCAGTTGTCTCCCCCCACCTCACCCCACCACCCCTCACCCTGCTTCCAGTGATTTTCCTGGGAGATTGAGGTCAAACAACTCAATTTCTATTCTGACCCCCCGTTTTTCATCACTGAGTAACCATGACTTCCTGATCATGGCTGAATACCCGTCCATATTATATTTATTCTTTTTGAAAGAATTTGTCAGCTTCCAGTGAGGAAAAGATAAGGATGCAGGTCTCTAACAAGTCAGTCCAGTAAGAGTGAGGCTACCCATTGGTGATTCTTAATAAGTGTCCTCTCCTGTCTCCCACTGTGTATCTGTCCCTTTAACGTTTCGCTCTTGAATATATTAAGAAAATCTTTTAGTCGCTAAGTCGTGTCCGATTCTTTTGTAGCCTGGACTACAGGCTGTAGCCTGCCAGGCTAGTCTGTCCATGGGATATACCAGGTAAGAATACTGAAGTGAGTTGCCATTTCCTTGTCCAGGGGATCTGTCTGACCCAGGGGTTGAACCCAAGTCTGCTACATTGCCAGGTGTATTCTTTGCCACTGATCTACCAGGGAAACCCAAGAAGAGTCCGTATGTTAGTGTTGGATGGGGCCCAAGCTTCTTCATCTCTCACAGGCAGCCCAGGTAATCCCACTCTAGAAGTGAAAGTTGCTCAGTTGTGTCCAACTCTTTGCAACCCCATGGACTATATAGTCCATGGAATTCTCCAGGCCAGAATACTGGAGTGGGTATCCGTGCCCTCCTTGAGAGGATCTTCCCAACCCTGGGGTTGCACCCAGGTCTCCCACATTGTAGGCAGATTCTTTACCAGCTGAGCCACCAGGGAAGCCCTAAGGTGCCTGTAGGATCACACTTTGGAAAACATACATTTAGAATAGTGAACAGAATATGTTATGGACACCTCACCAAAGAACATATACAGATTGCAAATAAGCATATGAAATGAGGCTCCACATCATGTGTTATTAGAACATTTCAAATTAAAACAACATGAAATACTACTTCCCACCTATTAGAATGGCTAAGATCTAAAACCCTGACAACACCAAATGCTAACAAGGATGTGGAGCAATAGGAACTCTTATCCATTGCTGGTATAAAATGTTACAGACCCTTTGGAAGTCAATTTGGATATTTCTTACAAAGCTAAATGTACTCTTAACATGTGTTACAGACTGAATGTTTGAATCCCCTTCAGGTTTGTATATCAAAATCTCAATGTGACTGCATTTGGAGATAGAGCCTTTATGGAGGTAATTAATGTTAAATTAAGCAAGCGAGTTCCAGAAAAACATCTATTTCTGCTTTATTGACTATGCAAAAGCCTTTGACTGTGTGGATCACAATAAACTGTGGAAAATTCTGAAAGAGATGGGAATCCCAGATCATCTGACCTGCCTTTTGAGAAACCTATATGGAGGTCAGGAAGCTACAGTTAGAACTGGACATGGAACAACAGACTGGTTCCAAATAGGAAAAGGAGTATGTCAAGGCTGTATATTGTCACCCTGCTTATTTAACTTATATGCAGAGTACATCATGAGAAACTCTGGGCTGGAAGAAGCACAAGCTGGAATCAAGATTGCCAGGAGAAATATCAATAACCTCAGATATGCAGATGACACCACCCTTATGGCAGAAAGTGAAGAGGAACTCAAAAGCCTCTTGATGACTGTTGAAGAGGAGAGTGAAAAAGTTGGCTTAAAGCTCAACATTCAGAAGCTCATGGCATCTGGTCCCATCACTTCGTGGGAAATTGATGGGGAAACAGTGTCAGACTTAATTTTTTTGGGCTCCAAAATCACTGCAGATGGTGACGGCAGCCATGAAATTAAAAGACGCTTACTCCTTGGAAGGAAAGTTATGACCAACCTAGATAGCATATTCAAAAGCAGAGACATTACTTTGCCAACAAAGGTCTGTCTACTCAAGGCTATGGTTTTTCCTGTGGTCATGTATGGATGTGAGAGTTGGACTGTGAAGAAAGCTGAGTGCCAAAGAATTGATGCTTTTGAACTGTGGTGTTGGAGAAGACTCTTGAGAGTCCCTTGGACTGCAAGGAGATCCAACCAGTCCATTCTGAAGGAGATCAGTCCTGGGTGTTCATTGGAAGGACTAATGCTAAAGCTGAAACTCCAGTACTTTGGCCACCTCATGCGAAGAGTTGACTCATTGGAAAAGACCCTGATGCTGGGAGGGATTGGGGTCAGGAGGAGAAGGGGACGACAGAGGATGAGATGGCTGGATGGCATCACTGACTCGATGGACATGAGTTTGAGTGAACTCCGGGAGTTGGTGATAGACAGGGAGTCCTGTCATGCTGCGATTCTTGGGGTCACAAAGAGTCGAACATGACTGAGCAACTGAACTGAACTGAAGGTTAAATGAGATCGTAAGCATGAGACCCTGATCTGATGGTATTAGTATCCTTATAAGGAGAGACTAGAGCTCTCCTCCCCAGTGTTCCACACCTCAGTCGTGTGAGGATCTAGTAACTATCTACGGAAGCCAGGAAGAACTATCTTCTACCAGCCAGGAAGAGAGCTCTCAGTAGAAATTTGATGAGCTGACACCTTGATCTTGGACATTTTAGCCTCTATAACTGTGAGAAGTGAATCTCCATTGTTTAAGTCACCCAGTCCATAGTATTTTGTTATGGCAGCCCAAGCAGACTAATAATACACTATACCCTTCAGCAATTGTGTTCCTAAGTTTTTACTCAGATGAGTTGAAAACTTAGGTCCACACAGAAAAACCTACATATGGATGTTTATAACAGCCTTTATTCATAATTGCCCCAAATTGGAAGCAGCCAAGATATTCTTCAGTAGGTGAATGGGTAAACAAACTGGGGTCCATTCATACATTGAAATGTTATTCAGTAATAAAATGAACTATCAAGCCACAAAAATATAAGGAAGAATCTTGAATGCATATTACTAAGTGAAAGAAGTCAGTCTGAAAAGCTTACGTATTGTTTCCTTCCAACTCTTTGACCTTCTGGAAAAGGCAGAGCTTTGGAGGCAGTGAAAAGATCAGTGGTTGCCAGGGGTTCTGTGGGGAAGGAGGGGATGATGAATAAGTGGAACACAGGGAATTTTTAGGACAGTAAATGGTTCTGTATGTTACTGTAATGGTGGATACAGAGCATTATGCATTTGTCAAAACTGGTTGAATTATCACACAAAGAGTGACCACTAATGTAAACGATAAACTTTAGTTTTGGTGCTGTCCGTAGCAACGAATGTCTCACACCAGTGCAAGATGCTTAAAATAGGAATGTAGTGGGGTGAAGTGAGATGAATAAGGGAATATATGGGAACTCTGTATTTTCTGCTCATTTTAAAATTATAAACCTAAAACTGCTCTAAAATGAACAGTTTATAGAGGACTGAAATTAAGGTAATAAAAGGCATTCAAAAATTTTTTTCACCAATTGAGTATCAGATTCAAGACTCTGTTCTGTTGCTTTAAAAGTGAGAGAAAAATAAAAGAGAAAAATTGAGGTATCTTCCAACTGGAAGGGATTTACTGTCTTTCAGCAGCTCATTGGCATTTCTCAAATGTGTTTCTGTTGTTTTTTATCATTTAGAGAAAGAACCAAAGGTGATGGTATTTCCCTTACCAAACTGAAGGGTTAGATCTGTGAAGAAATGTTGGATGTGAAATGTTTTCCTGGTACTTGATAAAATTGTGTAGTATTTCCCAGTCATTGGGTGGGTAGTAGATCAGGTTAAGGAGCTTCATGGACAGAGTATCTCTTAGCCAGGCCCCTAAGAGCTTGAGCGTTTTAATCAGTGGTCCTTGTTCCTGAACCTTGGTTTGAGACTTGCCTGTTAGAATAGAGCCAACCATCCCAGGAGTTAAAGGTGAATTGCTTAGCCTCTTTTTGTTGAAAAATAATTTTTTTCCTCCAAGAGAATTTTTGCTGTGAGTTAGAGAAGACTTCTTCAGGCTGCTCTTTTAATCATTAAAGTGGCCTCTTAGAACTCCTGATTTGATGAACCGATAAAAATGTTTTGTAATTAGCAGATCAAAGCTCTACTGTGGCTGCTGTTTACATTGTGAGTATGTAAATGGAACTTCTAAAGGGAATGAAAAGAATTTAACACCTCTTTAATTTTGTTTATGTAATTCTTTTGCTTAAAAATCTCCCCCACTACCACTTCACGTTGATACTGCTAAGGTAAACATTAACTTCTCCGTCTCACTTTAATATCAAAGAATTTGAGAAACAGCAGCGTCTGAATTGTCGAGGTTTACTACATTTAAGTCAGGGATTGAGTTCAACCATCCTCTGAAATGAAGCATCATCTTGAAAGGTTTGTCCATCAACCCTAAGTCATAAATGAATCTATTGATAACTTGAATTTAAAAAGCGCCAAAAAGTATTGGGTGTGTCTGTGATCATCTTGAATTGAAATTTGGCACTATCCTCTCCTGTGAATAAACAAATGCAACGTAGCATAGCTTGTTTGGAATATAGTGTATATTTAAAAATAAAGTCTGGTGACAGAAGCTTTTCTCTTTAGGTGGTTAGGCAGGCTGACCCTGTGTTAGTTGTTGTGAAAGTGAAAGTGAAGTCAACTCTGTCGTGTCCAACTTTCTGCGACCCCATGGACTGTAACCTATTCGGCTCCTCTGTCCATGGGATTTTCCAGGCAAGAGTACTGGAGTGGGTTGCCGTTAGTTGTTGTAGGTCTAGTCTAATCCCTCAGACTAGAGGGTGGGGTACTGTCTCTTTCAGCACTCTGATATAATATGATTAGAATGCTGTGTCTGATATGGCAGCTATTTTAAATAAAAATGAGCATTGACTGCTTTATTTCTGGGTGCTACCTGGGCATGTTTGGGGAGGGGGTGCAAAAAGGAAACATTGGTAAGGCTCGCCTGTCTGAAAGGAAAACTACAATTGACCCATGAACAACATGGGGATCAGTCCACGTATACTTTATAGTTGGTTCCTCAGCATCATCGGGTTCAGCCAACCACAGATTGTGATATTGAAAAAAATATCTGTTATAAAGCAGGTTCAAACACAGTTCAAACCTGCATCATTCGGGGGTCAGCTGGTACAAGGTACTTCAAGTCATTCCATCCATGATTGCATTTGACTGAAACCTTGGTCTCCTCTCGGACTTATTATATACTGAGTTTCTGGATAAAACTGCTGAAAGTAAGTGGATTAAAAAGCTGTCCTAAGAGAGCCTAAGAACTTATCTTATGAAAGTTTGTAGCTTACCAGTGCTGAGTCCCAATCTGAATTTATTCAGGACTGAAAAGAGTGCCAGTGTGTCTGTGGAACGGTATTTGTCAAGAGATTGGTTTAATAAGACTTTTTTTTTTTTTTTTTTCCAGTTCAACATGAAAAAAAAAAAAAAAATCTTACTAACTCAAGGCAAGGTGTTAGATGTAACTTTTGTCTCTGTCTAGTTATGCAATGGATTTACTTTGGTTAACTTCCATCAATGGAGAGAAGAGATGTGACCTTTCTGTTTGTTTTAAGAACTTACTAAATGTTCACAGGGAAGAAAGAGAGTGAAGAAGGAGGTGAGTGGCGTTGTGTGCCCATCCATGACTGAGATGGGTTGTCTCTTTCTATTGTGAGACTGTGGTCGCTAAGCCAGAGCACTTGGGTCTCACTAAGGTGACAACAAGCAAGGGCTTGCTTTTTGGGGCCTCATTAGTATGACTGAGGACCGCTTTGCTCCCTATTTACCTCACCCAAGTCTGGTGAGATTTAATTAGTTGTACTTAGAGGAAGCTATCTGGGGCTTGCTTGTAAGGTGGATCCACCCGATACCTGCTCCTTGCCTGTAGAAAATAAAGCCATCGGCCCATCCTTTTCCCTCCCTACGTGTCCCACACTGACCTCTATAGTTCAGCAGGCAGGAGGCCTGCTTCACACTTATGGTATTACTGTGTCCTGTCTTCTCTTCCCTCTGTGTCCCTAACCTGATTTTGGACTTAGTCCTAGGTAAAAACGGTAGGGTTAGAAGACAGAGCTCTTTCACTCTAACCACAAGTCTACATTTCCTCATACCTTTCATACTTTTCTATTTTGTGGAATATTAACTTTGTGTACCCCCATAATGGCTCTTACCAGCTTCCTGCTAAATTAAAAAAAAAAAAGATTTATATATGTTAATGCATAGGTCAGAATTCTTGTGAGTAAATTAGTAGGATACTTAAACATTTAATTTGGAGTGATGCTTTTTTGTTTTTCAGTTTTTAAAAATTTCATTTGTATTAAAAAAAATTTTTTTTCTGTATTTTCTTTTTTTGGAGAGATGCTTTTTAAGTGTCATCATGGCTCTTTATAAAAGCATGTTTCCCTTGTTTCCTGTGATGCTGATTTGATTTATCCTTATTCTTAACTCTGTTTTCAAAAACTGTTAAATGTTTTACAACCCTTAAGGTAGCACTGTCCAGTAGAAATAGAAGGCAAGCCATGGTTGTAATTTTAAGTTTTCTAGTCATCATATTAAAAAAAATAGAAACAAGTAAAGTTAATTTTAAAAATACAATTTAAGAACCAGAGATCAAATTGCCAACATCTGTTGGATCATCAAAAAAGCAAGAGAGTTCCAGAAAAAAACATCTACTTCTGCTTTATTGACTATGCCAAAGCCTTTGACTGTGTGGATCACAACAACTGTGGAAAATTCTGAAAGAGCTGGGAATACCAGACCACCTGATCTGCCTCCTGAGAAACCTATATGCAGGTTAGGAAGCAACAGTTAGAATAGAACATGGAACAACAGACTGGTTCCAAATAGGAAAAGGAGTATGTCAAGGCTGTATATTGTCGCCCTTCTTATTTAACTTATATGCAGAGTACATCATGAGAAATGCCAGACTGGATGAAGCACAAGCTGGAATCAAGATTACCAGGAGAAATATCAGTAATCTCAGATATGCAGATGACACCACCCTTATGGCAGAAAGTGGAGAGGAACTAAAAAGCCTCTTGATGAAAATGAAAGAGGAGAGTGAAAAAGTTGGCTTAAAGCTCAACTTTCAGGAGACTAAGATCAGGACATCTGGTCCCATCACTTCATGGGAAATAGATGGGGAAACAGTGGCAGACTTGATTTTTGGGGGCTCCAAAATCACTGCAGATGGTGATTGCAGCCATGAAATTAAAAGATGCTTACTCTTGGAAGGAAAGTTGTAACCAACCTAGACAGCATATTAAAAAGCAGAGACATTACTTTGCCAACAAAAATCCGTCTTAGTCAAAGCTATGGTTTTTTCAATAGTCATGTATGGATGTGAGAGCTGGACCATAAAGAAAGCTGAGCCCTGAAGAATTGATGCTTTTAAACTGTGGTGTTGAAAAAGACTCCCGAGAGTCCCTTGGACAGCAAGGAGATCCAACCAGTCAATCCTATAGGAAATCAGTCCTGAATATTCATTGGAAGAACTGATGCTGAAGTTGAGCGCCAATACTTTGGCCACCTGATGTGAAGAACTGACTCATTGGAAAAGACCCTGATGCTGGGAAAGATTGAAGGCAGGTGGGGAAGGGGACAGCAGAGGATGAGATGGTTGGATGGCATCACCAACTTGATGGACATGAGTTTGAGCAAGCTCCAGGAGTTGGCGATGGACAGGGAGGCCTGGTGTGCTGCAATCCACGGGATCTCAAAGAGTCAGACATGACTGAGCGACTAAACTGAACTGAATATATCCAAAATATTATCATTCAATATGTAATCAATATAAACAATCACTAAGGTGTTTTACAGTTTTTTGTACTGAGTCTTCAAAGTCTGGCTTGTGTTTAGATTTCATAAAATATGCAGTTAAAAAGGTAGATTCTTGGTACTACCTGGTGGTCCAATGGCTAACATTCTATACTCCCAGTGCAGGGGGTTCAGGTTTGATTCCTGATTGGGGAACTAGGTCGCACATTCCACAACTAAAGATCCTGCATATTGTAACTAAGACACAGCACTGCCAAATAAATAATTTTTTTTAAAAAAAGCGTATTCGTATTCTTGAATTGTTCCAAATATTTTCAGATTTTCTGGTTATTGATCAGTTATATTTTAAAAATTTAAATTAATTAAGAAGTAAAATAAAAAATGCAGTTCCTCATTTGCACTTAGTCACAGTGCTAATGCTCCATGGCCACATGTGGCTGGTGGCTGCTGTATTGAATAGCATAGTTTTCTTTATCTGTCATTCTCTCTTTGATTCAGATTCAGATTCAGATCAGTTGCTCAGTCGTGTCCGACTCTTTGCGACCCCATGAATCGCAGCACACCAGGCCTCCCTGTCCATCACCAACTCCCGGAGTTCACTGAGACTCACGTCCATCGAGTCAGTGATGCCATCCAGCCATCTCATCCTCTGTCGTCCCCTTCTCCTCTTGCCCCCAATCCCTCCCAGCATCAGAGTCTCTTCCAGTGAGTCAACTCTTCGCATGAGGTGGCCGGTTTCCCATTTTCAGATAATGAATCAGATTGTTAATCAATCACCTCTTTTTCATTATGCTCTTATAATATTCAGAACACATACTGAGGGAAGGGGTGATTTACCTAGATTTATTTTTAATTCATCTAGCAGTTCTTAAATTCCTACTTAGTGAAGATCAGTGCCAGAATCTGGGGTAGAATCCAGATCTTCCAGAGTGCTGTCCGTCTCTTCCCTTGTGCTAAATTCTACTCATTCCCCTTGCTATGGAGCATTTCCTTTCACAAGTGATAAGAAGTTAAAAGGAATCCATTTCTGTTTAGTGGCATTGACCTGTTGAAACCTGTTGAAATCACACACTCCAGCCAGGTTCAGCAGGGAGGGATTTAGTATAGGATATTAGGTCCTTCTTGAATCTTGGAGGAGCTGGAAGAGCAGGCTCTGGGTTGAATTTCTAAGAAAGACTCTCGGAATAACATTGTAAGACTGGTTAGCCAGGGAAACTGCCACCTGGGCTGTAATAAAAAAGCTGAGCAGGCAAGGAGCCTCCCATATTACAGCTGCTGCAGTCAGGACCTCATAACCTAAGCTGGCAAAATAGTGTGGGTGTTGGCTGTTGGCTTTGCAACTGGGGGCTGAACACCAGGATCTCAGCCTTAGAAGCACAGCCCTGCCTGATAGTGCTCCCTCTTCCTTTCAGATCTGTCTCACTGTGTATGGCAGAAGCTCTGGCAGTGTGGTCTTCTCTTGTTCTATGTTGTGCAATCCAGGGGCTAGAATAATGTGAACGAACAAGTGTATAGTAGTTGCCCAAGTGGTTATTAACTTATTGATACAGAAGTCAAAGATGGACCAATGGAAGTCTCCACTGAACCTGGGGCTATTTGTCTTACAGAGATAATTTCACTGAGTGAAATTGAAGTGTAGTTAATTTACAATGTTGTGTTAGTTTCAAGTGTACAGCAAAATGATTCAGTTGCACACACACACATATACTTTTTCAGATTCTCTTCCATTATAGGTTATTTAAGATATTGAGTGGAGAAGGCAATGGCACCCCACTCCAGTACTCTTGCCTGGAAAATCCCATGGATGGAGGAGCCTGGTGGGCTGCAGTCCATGGGGTCTTTAAGATTCAGACACAACTGAGCGACTTCACTTTCACTTTTCACTTTCATGCATTGGAGAAGGAAATGGCAACCCACCCCAGTGTTCTTGCCTGGAGAATCCCAGGGACGGGGGAGCCTGGTGGGCTGCCGTCTATGAGGTCACACAGAGTTGGACACGACTGAAGCGACTTAGCAGCAGCAGCAAGATATTGAGTATATATGTATTTTTTTCTTGAGATCATTTCTCCATGTCCATAACTTCTGGAAGGTTATGGATAAGTGGTAATAGTTCTGGACCAAACTTGATTATTTTGTAATTTGTAATTTCAAATTATTTGTAATTTGAAAATCTGAGAGTTCGATTCTACATAAATATATCAGTGTTGTCTAAATATTTATGTTAGTATTCTATCCTACTTTGTGATGTTTTTGTGTGTCTGAACATTCAAAATTTTTAAAATATGAAAGAGGAGAGAGTACATTGAAATTTTTGCCCTACTGTTGTTCTAACTGGGATTATTAGATATATCAAATATGGGGATAAATCACTATAAGGAGCAGAATGTAATTTTGGAACAGACAAGTAGAAAGAGTTATGTTTCCATGGGATTAATATGGGTCAAGATAATAGACATTGGGCGTGTTACAGAATTAATCCTGGTTGAAAATACTATACTTTATACTATAGCAACTTCTCACAGAACACTTGTTCTTCAAAATGTGTATAAATCAAATAATTTGAAAATTCAGACACTGGAATTAGGTTCAGTTATACCCAATTTATCATTCTTTTATTGCATCTCTGGGCTTCCCTGATAGCTCAGTTGGTAAAGAATGTGCCTGCAATGCAGGAGACCCTGGTTCAATTCCTGGGTTGGGAAGATCTGCTGGAGAAGGGATAGGCTACCCATTCCAGTATTCTTGGGCTTCCCTTGTGGCTCAGCTGGTAAAGAATCTGCCTATAAGGCGGGAGACCTGCGTTTGATCCCTGGGTTGGGAAGATCGCCTGGAGATGGGAAAAGCTACCCACTCCAGTATTCTGGCCTGGAGAATTCCATGGGCTCTATAGTCTATGAGGTCACAGAGTTGGACGAGACTTTCACTTTCACTTATTGCATCTCTGAATATTGAGTGTATCTCACTGTGATTAGTATAAGCAGTGGGTCTCTATTTGGGATCTCCAGCAGCAGCATCACCTGGGAACTTGTTAGAAGTGCAAATTCTTGGGCTCCACCTCAAACCTATTGAATCTTAGACCCTGGAGGTAGTGCTCAGCACATGGAAATCTGTGTTTTAACAAACCCTCCAGGTGATTTTGATTTTCAGTTTAAGAACACAGACATTAAATGAGTCCATATTCTTTAAAGGGATTGCCAGTCACCAGTTCTTCCTACCCACCAGTTCTCTCTAAATAAAATAAAAAAGTAAAAGGCAAAAAATTTTGTCCTTTGGCCTCTGTATCTTAGTTTTCTCTCCTGTGAAATGAGAAAATGTATAGTTCCATGTTTTGGGGAGGATTAAATGAGATAGATGAATGGTATCATGCATAGAATAGTTCAATAAATACTACTATGATTATTGCTACTATAGCTCATTTTTCAAAAATACTTTGGATGTAGCAACTTGATTCTGGAGGAGGGCATGGCAACCCATTCCTGTATTCTTGCCTGGAGAATCCCCATGGATGGAGGAGCCTGGCAGGCTGCAGTCTATGGGGTCTCACAGAGTCGGACACGACTGAGTGACTAAGCACAGCACAGCAACTTGATTCCAGGTTACCAAGGGGACGCAGGATGGAAATATATCTAACCTGCTTGGTTTAGCCCTCTCAAATTGTGTCAGAGTGTATCATTTATATTTCAGATAGCATTTCGCTTATTGCAACTTTATTTTTATCCAGTTTAAAAATTTAAAGTTATTTGAATTTCTTCTAGCTTCTTTTCTAGGCCTTTTTCTGTTTCCATTTTAGTGGTGTTCTGTGTATCATATTTCTGTAGTTTTTAAAAAATCCTTTTTGACTCTGACCTAGTTTTCAAACTTGTGGGCAACATGAAAAGATCAACAGGAGAACAAACCAAAAGCTTTCTTTAGACAGCAGCCTGGAGGTACTTCTTTTTGTATGTAAGTGTATACTTTTTTAAAAGAGAGATGGTATCTATTCATGGAGAAAACACTTTGAGCAAGAAGAGGTTTTCTTACTTTAATTTTCTTTCAGATAATAAAGAAGTAGGTCAGAAATTTTCTTTGTTTCTGAAGCTAATAAGTTGAATGAGAAATCTAGAAGTTGTAAGCTCACCTGAGTTCATAAGACTTAAATAAAACATTGCTTTACAAAGTTAAATGGCACTGTATGAAAATACATCTTTGTTGGTTAAGGGGTGGTGTGTGTGTGTGTGTGAGTGGTGGTCCTGGTTTTGTTTGTGTGGCTGAGCGTGTTTCTGTACTACAAAGGCATGTAGTTCTATTTTCAGGGAGTAGTTTTCCTCCCAGCTTCTTTGTATGTAATACAGTCTAGCAATTGTGTGGTTAGTTTACAAAGTCTCTGTATGACTCATCTTCAGGCTATGGCTTTTTCAAGTTACACTTAAAGGTCAGAGTCTGTTTAGTCCTTAACCCTGCCTTTTCTAACTGGGAAGCGAGACTCGAAAGAATTAAAAAGTATGGAATTTGTTGGGTCTGGATTTAGAGCAGTAGGTTTTTTGGGGGAAGGGGTTGTTCTTTGAAGGAGAACAGTCTGTGTTGTGAGGAATTCCCAGAATTGTCAACTAATTTGAGACTTAATCTTTTTATTTTTTTTTAAGTGATGTTCATTAAAGCAGGCCTTTGGATTTAAATTTTTATTTAAATGTTTAATTTCTGTATCACATTGACAAAAACAACAAACTAAGAAAGAGATTCAGAATTCCTTTTGCCCTCATGTCATAAATATGCATATATCTAAATCTGTTTTGTTGTCATAGACATTCCAAAAATCTTAAACAAAAGTAGTTTGAAGTAATTAGCTTGAAATATTGTTAAAACAGTAATAGAAGTAGGAGAGATCCTTTTTATATGTTTGAAAATGCAGTGGTTAGCCTTATTAATTTTACTCTATATTAAGCATTAGGAGAACAAAATACAAAATCTAAAAAGCAAAATACTCTGACTGTGAGGACTCTGTAGCTTTTTTATGACTACCAAGCTAATAAGGCAGAATTAGCTAGTAAGGAAGAAAATTAAGATTCTATGACTTGATTCTTTGGAATTCTGACTGTTGTCACTGTATAAACAAATAAAACAATCTCTGGCTGCTCACAGAGTTTTTGTCCCTTGGATAGATATAATGTCCTGGCATTTTTCATATTCTATTATCAAAGCCAAGGTCTAGAATTTTAAGTGGGAAGTTGGCTCTGAAATAATCAAATGCCAAACAAAGCTCATCTGAAAGTCCAATAAAGTAAAATTATAGTATTGCAAAATAAGAGAGTTACTGAACTAAATCCCCACAATTTGAGGATCTTTACTATAAAGATGTTATTGTGTTATGAGAGGGGAGGGGCGGTAGTTTGGGCCAGCTGGGGGTATTACTTTGATCCACAAACGGGGAGCTGAGGGTTCATTTTCCCCTTGGGGTTACTGAGGAGGAAGAATGCTGGCTGGTATCGGCCACAGTGCTTTATGTGGGGATGAAGCCTTTACTGAGCGTCTGCTCAGTGTTTAGAGCCAAGCCCCGAGTTAGGCGCTTTACATATAAATAGGTATTGTTATCGCTGCTAATAGGGACCTAAAGTGAGATTGGTAGTGGCTAAATGATGACATGCCTAGGGTCATGGAGCTTGTAAACTGCGAAGCTGGGATTTGAAATTATCTCCCTACTCCAAATCTCTTTCTGAAACTGGGTGTTCTGAATACCAAGGACGCCACTGGTGTTTCCCATGGCACCAATCTGCTAAAGTTTTATTATAGGTTGTTATCATCAGCTTGTGTATCTTTCATAAGATCCAAGTTTTAAATAGGTTGTAGGAAATCTACTCTGTAATCTTCCTAACATCTTTAAACTTTGAAAAGTCTTAAGGTATCTTGGTAACCATTTTGTTTGGGTGTTAATTTGGGAGCATAGATGCTTGCTTTGCGGGCAGGGGGGGGACTTATGACTTGCATTGAGTGAGTGAGCCTATTTTTCAAGGATCATCATTGTGTCTTGATGCATGCAATATCCAGCTCCTGGGGACTTTTGGGATCTAAAAGACAGTTTTTGCTTATTAGCGGTCATTTTGAGCAAGTTACCTGGCTTCCCTGAGGTTCACTTTTAGTAAAATGGGAATGACAGTGCTTTCTTTAGAAGCAGTTGTGAATAACACAGTGCTAGGCACATAAACATTTCACAAATGCTAGCTGCTATGGTTGACCGTTACATATAAATACCATGTAAATAGGTCTTGCTGGTACCACTAATAGGAACCAAAAGTGAGAGCAGAAGTGACTAAATGATGACATGTCTGGGGTCATAGAGCTTGTAAACTGCAAAGCTGGGATTTGAAAATGTCTCTTTACTGCAAATCTCTCTCTGTAACTGGGGGTTCTGAACACTGAGGGCATCCCTGAGTTTCTCATAGCACTGGTTTGTGTGCAAGCTCAGTCGTGTCTGACTCTTTGCGATGCCAGGGACTGCAGCCTGCCAGGCTCCTCTGTCCATGGAATTTTCCAGGCAAGAATACTGGAGTGGGTTGCCATTTCCTACGCCAGAGGATCTTCCTGACCCAGGGGTCGAACCCGCATCTCCTGCGTCTCCTACATTGCAGACAGACTCTTTACCAATAAGCCACCAGATTATTGGAGTTTTATTATAGGTAGTAATCATCAGCTTGTGAATTAGTTTATGAAACTTTTAATTCTTCTTGATATATTCCTTTTACACTCACTGTCTTCCCTTGGTCTTGAGGATGGACAGAAGGAATGTAAATGCTAACAGGGTCCAGGTTCTGGGTTATTTACTTTGGGAATTTTTTGAAGTAGATTAATTTCTCTCTATCCACCTGGGACTTTCCTCTCCTATTTTTCTCTCAGACATCCTGAAGACAAAGATGTGATCACATTCTTGGTTGGAATCCCTACTCCCAACTCCACTCTGTTTAAACTCTCTGAATCTCAGTTTCTTCATTTCTGAAAAGGACGTAATACTCGAACTTCCTCTCAGGGTTATTATGAGGATTAGGTGAAAGTACAGTCAAGTTATTTGTACCTAGCAAGGGCTCAATCAACTTTAGCTGAAAGGGAAAAATAAGCCTTCTTAAAAGATGATATTGCCCTTCAGGAAAAGGAATTAATTTGTTTTACTTTCTGTTGGGATATTTTTGTCAGATTCTTTTCATTCTGTACTTGTTACATCCGTGCTTGAAACTTTTTTTTATGTGGATTTCTGGGTGTGTGTGCCTCAGGGCACAATGGTTTTCTCTTAAATTTGAATCTTGCTACAACCTGGTTTACTGTGACAGGAGTGGCTTCTAAAGGCATCTAGATAAGAGCATCATTCTTCACCAGAAATATTTTAGCAATCATCACCAAGCTAACAGTAAATATTTACTTTCTGAACACAAAAGTGATAATATTTTTGTCGAAAATCTCATGCTGCTGCTGCTGCTAAGTCACTTCAGTCATGTCCGACTCTGTGCGACCCCATAGACGGCAGCCCACTAGGCTCCTCTGTCCCTGGGATTCTCCAGGCAAGAGTACTGGAATGGGGTGCCATTGCCTTCTCTGCAAAAAGCTCATAGAAGAAAATAAAATAATCCTGAATCTCTTCACTGAGGGGTTGTTAGTATTTAACTATGTACATGGCATCTGGTCCCATCACTTCAGGCAAATAGATGGAGAAACAGTGGAAACAGTGTCAGACTTAATTTTTTGGGGCTCCAAAATCACTGCAGATGGTGATTGCAGCCATGAAAATAAAAGACGCTTACTCCTTGGAAGGAAAGTTATGACCAACCTAGATAGCATATTAAAAAGCAGAGATATTACTTTGCCAACAAAGGTCCGTCTAGTCAAAGCTGTGGTTTTTCCTGTGGTCATGTATGGATGTGAGAGTTGGACTGTGAAGAAGGCTGAGCACCGAAGAATTGATGCTTTTCAACTGTGGTGTTGGAGAAGACTCTTGAGAGTCCCTTGGACTGCAAGGAGATCCAACCAGTCCATTCTGAAGGAGATCAGCCCTGGGATTTCTTTGGAAGGAATGATGCTAAAGCTGAAACTCCAGTACTTTGGCCACCTCATGCAAAGAGTTGACTCATTGGAAAAGACTCTGATGCTGGGAGGGATTGGGGTCAGGAGGAGAAGGGGATGACAGAGGATGAGATGACTGGATGGCATCACCGACTCGATGGACGTGAGTTTGAGTGAATGCTGGGAGTTGGCGATAGACAGGGAGGCCTGGCGTGCTGCGATTCATGGGGTCGCAAAGAGTCGGACATGACTGAGCAACTGAACTGAACTGAACTGATATACATACTTCATGCCCCACTCCCTTGCTTTTTATTTTGGAAATTTAAAGATTTTCAGAAAAGCAGAGAGAGTAGTATAATAGTATTCACTGCTTGTGTATATGTGTATGTGTGTGCTGCTCAGTCATGTCTGACTCTTATGACTCCATAGACTGTAGCCTCCTAGGCTCCTCTGTCCATGGGATTTTCCAGGCAAGAATACTGGAGTGGGTTGCCATGCCCTTCTCCAGGGAATTTTCCCCACCCAGAGATCAAACCTGAGTCTCCTGCATCTCCTGCATTGAAGGGTGGATTCTTTACCACTGAGCCACCTGGGAAGCCTACTTAGTCTCAACAGTTGTTAACTCACAGACAGTCTTGTGTTACCAGTACCATCACCCAGCCTCTTTTCCTCCCTCTCTCTAAATGAATTTATTTTGAGTTCAGTCCTAGACATCTCATCATTTAACCCATAAATATCTCAGTGACATATACTTTTAAAATGTGATTTGTCACAGTTTCTACTCCCCCACCTCTACCTCCACCCCCACGTACCTCTTATACTTTAGAGTATATTCAGGTAGCTATTTCTGGTCACTGTATTTAATTTTTCATAGCTTAGTGATTCTGTTAGTTGATTTTTCTCATTAATTTGCAATTGTTGAGTAGTTTTGGAATCAGGATTCCAAGTCAACATCTTATTTGTCCCTGAAGGCAGCTCTGGGTGGGGAATGGAGGTAGGAGATGTTTCTGGGTGTATAATCTATAAGATGTGACAGATATAAACTGACAAACAGGTACATGTTTAAGTATAGACACTGGCCTGGAAGGATACATATCAAATGGTTAGCAGGGGTTGGAAGGAGGAGAGAGTGGACCTGTTTTTACTGTAGATGTCTAGGTAGTATTTGAATTGGTTAGAAGCATATACTGTCCAGGCAATTTAAATAAAAAGAAGGTATGTTGTGATATATAGAAGAGACGTATAAAAATACAGTGGGAAAGTGATTAGCTCCACGGAGAGCAGAGGCCAAAGCATATTTTTTGAAAGATTTTTCTCCTCCCTGAGTAGGAGGGGGAAGTGCAGAGACAGGGAGAAAGCTTTTTATTCAGGAGAGACTAGAATGTGCCTAAGACTGATGGAGCCCCTTGTTTTGTTTGGAGTTTCAGTAGTGACTAGGTACACCAGCTCTTTGGGCACTACAGCTTTTCCTTCCTGGAGAGTGGACAGGTAGCATGCAATTGTATTTTCTTGGGGGACTTGGAATGTACTTGCTTAAATACACTTCAAATATATTCAGTATTCTTGAAAAGTTGCCGTAATTGGTGAGTAGACATAATTAGAAGTGAACAATTAAACTGGACTATGCTTAGCTTTGTTTCAGTAGGAATATAACATTGGAGAAGGCAATGGCAACCCATTCCAGTACTCTTGGCTGGCAAATCCAATGGACAGAGGAACCTGGTAGGCTGCAGTCCATGAGGTCGCTAAGAGTCAGACACGCCTGAAGAGACTTAGCAGCAGCAGCAACAGCAGCATAACATTAAGTTGAAGCTTACATTGTAGTATGTATTAGATTGGGAGGGTGGCAGGGTGGTCTTTAGGGCAGTTGTCCCGTAAAGAAAGTGAACAGTTAAGTTCTTGGGTCAATTAGGGCACTTTGGAAGCTTTCCCTTTTGGGCTATGAATTGGTAAGTTAATTCTCAGGTCTTCTGCTCCACCAAGGGCACCGTTGCCTAACAACTCACAGTGTTTTTTTTGTTTTTGTTTTAAACTCATCTCTCCCAGCTCCTGAGCCCGTTTTTTTTAAAGTGTAGCTGATAACTCAATGGAACCTAAACTTGACCATTGTGCAGTTTGACCAACAGCACACTTCCTGATGTGAAAAGCACCCGATGCAAAGAGCCGACTCATTGGAAAAGACCCTGATGCTGGGAAGGATTGAAGGCCAAAGGATAAGAGGGCAGCAGAGGATGAAATGGTTAGACAGCATCACCGACTCAATAGACATGAATTTGAGCAAACTCTGGGAGATAGTGAGGGACAGGGAAGCCTGGGATGCTGCAGTCCATGGGGTCGCAAAGAGTCAAGACTTAGTGACTGAACAACAACAATAACACTTGCAGGAGATAATCTTGTCAGTTGGAAACACACTGTCAAGTGGGCGTCCTTTTATTTTTCGAATTGATGGAAGAAAGCTACGTACCCAGAAAAAAACTCATGGTCAGTCAATACCACCGAGATTTTACCTAATTTATGTAGAATAAAGCACTTAGTTATTTGATTCTCTGTTCATGTCAATATTGTAGTGATATCTCTTCTGGAAGTTTCCAGAGTGTTTTCATTCTTTAACCATAGATAAATGGTAGTATGTGAGCTGAGTTGAGTGTAGAAAGCAGTCATATGAAGTGCCTACACATACTGTGTGGTATTTCTTCCCCTTCCTACAAAACATTTGCCTTTTGGAAGAATGGATGGCTCAAGGGATTAGTGATGGGGAAGTGGAGGCTTTCACATTGGTTCAGATTTGACCTTGGTCAGTGATGCTTGAAAATCAGCACTATTTAATAGGCATTAAGAGAGTCCACTTTTTGATCCACTTCCAGTGGATAAATATCCATAGTTCTTTAATGCCATAGTTGCGGAACTAATTGGCAGAATTAAATGATTTAAGAACTTTACTCCCCTTTTGCCCTCAGAAAATAGTTGATCATTGTTTAAATCAGAATCTTGGAGACGGCATGAGTCATTTCTGAGTCCTGAAGGCTGTGGCTCGCTTTGCAGCTCTTACTGTATTTGGAAGCTTATATGCTCTAACATTGCTCTTAGTAGGGAGGTTTGGAGGAGGGGGAGTGGGCTGTTTTTCCTTTCAGTTTGCAGTTTTCCCAAAATTGGGGGTCATCCTAACTTGGACCCACTTTAAAAAAAGTACTGGAGTCATTCATCATCTGAGACCCTTTCTTCTTTTCTCCATGATTAAATAAAGGGGGTGTCTCCTTATTTTCCCTCTCCTGGAAGAATTTCAATGCACAAAACTTTCCCTAACACCCTCCTTTTGATGGATACTCTGGAATTTTGCTTTGTGACTCCAGTGAAGTTAGTAGTATTTTAAGTTTTAAGCTCACTAACTGCCAGTCATGATCACTCTATATTTATAGAGCTTCCAGGGAAGGGTGAGCAGTCAGTGATAATTACCTGCTAATTTGTTTGCTGAAAGATGGGCCCATATATTTAGAATGATGACAGATCAGAATATTTGGCTAAGTATATCAGTCAGTGTCTCATTTATCAAAACAGGAAAACACCAACATGCAACTGTAAAAAAAAAATGCGGATGGTGTTTCCTTGTTCAGTGAATTTCTGTCCTCGCTAGATTCTTTTACTTATTTGAGAAGTCACCTTTTTTTTTTTTTTGTTATATCCTAAACTAGGTAACAAAGAACTTCAGGCTGGTTTTTTTTTTCTCCTTCTTTTGTAGGTTCTGTTTGTCATTCCTGCAACTCAGATTCCTTTTTTCTTGTTGCAATTTTGGACACTAACATCTTTACCACATAAAGAAGGTCAAGTACAGAAATCTATAGGTCTGACTACCCTTTGTTCTCTCTGTCTGTAGCCAAGAGGTGTAGACAAGGCCTTCAGTAAAGGGAAAAGTGAACAAAACAATGAGCTTTCTAATCCAGCCAAGAAGCTTTAGGTTGTGGGAGGAGTTAGAAGTGCCAGTGGGAAGGCAGAAAAGCCATGGTTATTCTTGAGTAGGTAGAGATGTTGCATATTCTAGATGTCCCTGTGGACATTTATGGGCTGTTTCTCTCCTCCACACGGAAACAATCCAGAAATGTATTTAGAACAGCTTATCTGAATAAACCGTCAACCAAGAGAAAAGAAAAGGAAAAGGTGGTTTTCACCTATTCGCTGCCCCACCTCAGTAGGGACCTGACCTGGGGACAGCAAGATTAGATAGTGAATGAATAAAAGGTGTTCTCCATTGTAGTTCACCTCTGTAAAGAAAGTGATCTTTTTTTAAAAAAAAAGTATAAGGATATTCAGAGATAAGTAGATCGAATTCCAGGTAAACCCATTAATGCCTTTACCCAGTGATGTGTTACTGATTTTCCCACAACTGTATGTGTAATCTGTATGATTTAAAGGTATTTAAATTTGGAGGTGATCATAGCAGAAGAGATATGGTTCCTCCCTTGAATCCTGCCTAGTTTGCGTCTTGGGAATGTTCCCCAGCCTGCCAGACAGTTCTAATAGGCTGTCATGCTCCTCTGTCCCAGGTCTCTGGATCCCTCCGGATGTCTCAAACCAGCTGTGGTTTGGTGGTGGTGGGATGCAGTGTTGCTGGAAGGTGGTGTTGGATTGGGTGCAGTACGAGTAAAATGAAGACAAAATGCCAGGAATGCTTCTGTGACCCAGGGTTTTTGCGATTCCACAACTCTCAGTAGTTATGACTCAAAGCCAGGCCTTCCCTAGAGATCCTACTGCATCACCTGCTCCATCACATCAAGCGATTCAGTTCAGTTCAGTTGCTCAGTTGTGTCCGACTCTTTGCAACCCCGTGAATTGCAGCACGCCAGGCCTCCCTGTCCATCACCAACTCCCGGAGTACACCCAAACTCATGTCCATCGAGTTGGTGATGCCATCCAACCATAGGGAAACACTTTCACAAACCCAGTGCCTGCAAGTGGAAAGAGGGGCAGGGCTTCGAGGCTGTTCCTCTTAAGAGCAGTGTCTTCCTTAGGAAATGCAAATTATACGCCTATATATACACTCCTTAAATACACATTCTATGTAAAATCATATGTGTATCCATGAGAGGTGAGCCTGCTACCTCTAAGAATATTCAGCCCTTTTTTGTTGTCACTCTTCACTTGCATTTTCTTTTATTACATTTCTGGATCTTTTAAACGAAATGGTCTCTGAAATTGTCTTTGTTGGTGCTAAGAGTCAGCTGGTGCTAAACAGTTGGTTGGCTGTTTATATTTATGATAGTTTCTTAAATTCTGTTAGTGTCAGATCAGATTTTAAATCCCTTTGCTCACTACTCTAGAGATAGATGCATTTTGCTTTTGGAAGTTTAAATTATTTTTAAGCTTTTATTTTGTAAATAATAGTGGTGGAGGGGGAGGCTAGTGGCAGGAATAGAATCAGGGACAGCAAGTTTTAACCACATTTTAAATTGCTTAATTTCATTTGCCAGGCTGTATTTTTGCTGTTGTTTCTGTGTCATTGCTGAGTGGGGAATTACATGGATTGTGAAACTGGTTTTATTCTGGAAATGACAGAGTATAATAAATGACATAGGCTTTTTACCAGCACAACGCTCTGCCCTGCATTGTAAATATTGACATGTGTGGCTTTGTCTATTTCCTCAGTAATAAATGTGATTAAATAAAGCGCAAAAGTGTTACCTATAAAATGTTTGTAGAAAGAAAATATGGAAATTCTTGTGTCTGAGGTTACTGTTACACTCTCCCCATCTCCCAGTGGTGATCTACCTTTTTGCCTCTGATCACCCACTCCCGTCCTCCAATAGACAAACAGAATCCAAACTCTCAATTCTTCAAAAGGATCAGAGAGAGTTAAATTATAGTGATATATAGTAAGTAGGACAATCGTAGCTGTTGGTCTGTCCCAAAGCCTACAGAAGGTTCTTATTTCATAAGCAGAGATAATTTGTTTTTCTCTGTGTGCCATATGGTTTTGCAACTGCAGAGATCAAACAGATTTGTGGATGTAAACTTCAGTTCTGTACTTGAAAACTTTTTGAGTGGTGTGGAGATTTTCATAATGTGCTTGAATCATTGATGCCAACCAGGTCTTTTGGAGTAAAGAAGTCTTTGTCAGTTCTGTAAGCAACCATGCTATCGTGGTTTCTGTTTGCCTTGAACTTTAAAGACAACTTTTTGAAAGGAAACTTGGAACATGGATTGTCAACTGGAATGCAGTGATTATTTGTTTTTCATAAAGATGATGATTAAAACCAGGAATCATTAACATAGAAGAATACTGGTTCTGAGGCTGCCCAGGTGGTCTCTGGAAGGGACTGGAGTTTTCTCTTAATCAGAAAACTTTTAATTATACTAATTTAGTTTGAGATTAATTGTTTTGGGGATAATCTTCAAAATTAAGAGTTTGAGTTTTTTGATTATTTTTCAAAGGACAAAAGGAAAATATGTGTGCCAGTGATTCTCCCCCACCTTTTTTTAAGATTAATTTTTATTGGAATATAGTTGCTTTACAATGTTGTGTTAGTTTCTGCTGTCCAGCAAAATGAATCAGCCATGCGTATACATATATCCTCTTCTTTTTGGACTTCCTTGCCATTCAAGTCACCACAGTGCATTAACTAGACTTTCCTGTGCTATACAATAGGTTCTCATTAATTATCTATTTTATACACAGTGTGCGTGTGTGTGTATGTATATATATATATATGTCAATCCCAGTCTCCCAATTCATCCCACTCCCCGCTTCCCCCTTGGTATCCATACATTTATTCTCTGCATCTGTGTCTCTATTTCTGCTTTGCAGATAAGATCATTTATACCATTTTTCTCAATTCCACATATATGTGTTAATATTTGCTATTTCTTTTTCTGACTTACATCATTCTGTACGATGGTCTCTATGTCCATCCATGTCTCTCCAAATGATCCAATTTCATTCTTCCCTTTGATTTTAATGGCTGTATATATGCTCTGTTATGGTCACAATGAGTATAACTGCTCAGAGGTTAAAGCGTCTGCTTCCAATGCGGGATACCCGGGTTCGATCCCTGGGTCGGGAAGATCCCCTGGAGAAGGAAATGGTAACCCACTCCAGTATTCTTGCCTGGAGAATCCCATGGATGGAGAAGCATGATACACTACAGTCCACAGGGTCGCAAAGAGTCGGACACAACTGAACGACTTCACTCGCTTTTGTTTATTTAAAGTAGCTGCACATTCCCTAATCCCTTTGTTTTCTAGTTAAGTTCAGCAGTGCATCTAAATTGTCTAAACAGTCTCCATTTATAGACCTTTTTTTTAAAAAAAAAAAAATAAAGTAGCTTTCATAGGTAGGGTTAAATCTGGAGGGCAGAACAGGAATTGAAACTTGGCCCTATAGACATAAAATTTGATCGATTCCAAGGTTATTCTCTTGTGTTTGGAATGTTCTTTCCTGTTAGCATGTGATATCTCCACAATCCCTCACATCTTAGATAAATTATTATTCCCTGGGGAAAGTCTTCAGGGCTCTCAGACCCAGCTTCTTACACTATTAGATTTTCTGGGCACACCCTTTACATTCTTCTCTGGTGCAGTGGCCGCCGCTTTTGTAATAATTAATTCTTTAATTTTCATTAACCTGGCTCTCCTGCTATTTATCTGGCTCCAGAAAACAAACTGTTTCTGTCTTATTTTCTGCTCTATTCCCGGTTCTTGGCTTGTAATGTGTAGTCAGTAAATATTTGTTGAGTAAGTGATAGTATAGTTGATGTAAATCGTGCTGCCTTAGTATGTATAAATATATCACTTTTCCCCTTTTGTTAATTTTCATATAGAGCATCTTCCAAAATAGCAGTTGTGGCTTTTTAGTTTTTTAAATGACTGCATACCTTCTGCTTGTGCATATTCGAAAAGATTTGCTGCCTGGGTGTCCAGATGTTCTCCTTTTTTTTTTTTTCCTCCCAGCTTATGTATGGCAGCTATTCTTTTGCTCTTTCCCAGGCTTATAATTCCAGAACACAAAGCAGGAATAAGCAGGCAGTAATGAATTTGTACCTAAATCGTACAATATTCTTTATCTTTGTTGATACAAATAGCAGCAACACCTGAGACTTCTTGAAAAGAACAGGGTCATGGAGTGCGAGCTCGCAGACCTGATGTCTCCTGACTCCCTCGTCTATTTTTCTTTTCATTTGCCTATCCACTTTATTCAGAAAGCATTGATTGAGCCTGTCCTGACTATCAGGCACTGGACTGGGGATGTTGTTGCTGTGTCCTGCTCTTTGTGACCCCATGGGCTGCAGCACACCAGGCCTCTCTGTCCCTCATCATCTCCCGTCCATTGCATCAGTGATGCCATCTGGCTATCTCATCCTCTGACGCCCTCTTCTCCTTCAGCCCTCAATCTTTTCAGCATCAGGGACTTTTCCAGCGTTTAAAAATTATAGGACACAGCCCTGGGAGGTTACATTCACCACATCCTAAGAACGCTCAGTCTACCGAGTCTACTCTGCGAAGATGATGGCAATCCAGGTCACATTATGACTCTTGTTGGGTCCAAGGTACTTTTGCCTTTGTGTGTGTTTGTATGTATGTGTGTGTGTACTCCATTGTGTCTGATCCTTTGTGGCCCAATGGACTGTGGTCTGCCCAGCTCCTCTGTCCATGGAATTTTCCAGGCAAGAATATTGGAGGGGGTTGCCATTTTCTTCTCCATCTCACTCATTTTGTATCTGATGAACCCAAGCACACAAGGAGGTTACTTGTCTTTCCCCAAAGCAAAATGACTGGTTAGCTTGGTTAGTATCTGAGTAGGGTTAAAGGCCCCGTCACCTGAGTCCACATGGGTCCTCTTGGTGCCACAAAACCTTCGTATTTGGCAGAAAGTGTTTTTCTCTTCATCACAAACTTCTTGAGGAAGTTAGTGGCATCAAGCATTCATGAATGACTGCCCCATAAGTATTTGTTTTATACTCCTTCAGGCAGTGGTCATAACAGATATCCAACATTTCATAGTACGAAGTACTTTATCCTACATAAATCAGGTGGAGGTGTCACTCAAATTGGAGGAAACAGTGTGACTCATTTCAAAGGTGCAAAGTGATTTGGCCAAAGGTTCCATAACAGTAAGATTTCTTTTGGCTGGGCCTGTCACGATGCCCCTGTGCTGCCCCACTGAGAGACTTTGAAACAGATATCCCTCATCAGATAAACCCAGCAATTTATTTGGAGGGCCAAGTCAGTAAGTTAAGATGGATTACCAAAATGAAGAGGGTTTTCAGCCTACCAGAGCATGTCTTCCTGCTTCCTACTCTGATGTAGAAACCCCCTCTGAGGCTTTTTTTTTTTACCCCCATAAAAGCAGCTTGGAAACTGGAATGTTAACTTGAACACCACGTGCTTCAACCAGTTAGCTAGAGCTTGGTTTAAGTCACTTTTTCATAACAGAAGTTAAAAGTGTCTCTCTCATCTTTTAAAAGTACTCAAACATCCATCTTTAAGGAGTAGGAACCAGTGCCTTTTACTGCTTGTTTTAGGAACACCCATATTCCAGAATATTTGCATTTATATCAGAATTTTAAAATGGGGTCATATTATAAAGTATAATAGTTTAATATTTTCATATAATGGCAATCCACTCCAGTACTATTGCCTGGAAAATCCCATGGACAGAGGAGCCTGGTAGGGTACAGTCCATGGGGTCGCAAAGAGTCGGACACGACTGAGCGACTTTCCTTTCCTTTTCTTATTTTTATATAAACCTGTAGACACAATGAGGGAAACTGCCTCAATAGGAGTGATTCTCCAGGAGCCACATTTGCAGGGAGCCCTTTTCCTGGGCTTCCCAGGTAGCACTGGTGGTAAAGTGCCCACCTGCCAATAGAAGAGACATAAGAGACACAGGCTTGATCCCTGGGTCAGAAAGATCCCCTGGAGGAGGGAAATGGCAGCCCACTCCAGTATTCTTGCCTGGAGAATTCCATGGACAAAGGAGCCTGGTGGGCTACAGTCCATGGGGTCTCAAAGAGTTGGAGATGACTGAAGCAACTTAGCACACACATGCACCCTTTTCCTGCTACAGGGATCTTGGCCAGCAGTGGACTCAGGACAGGACAAACCAAACTCAGTGTCTCTGCCCATTGTCCCCCATCTAACAGGAAGACAGCAGTGTGGTCTCATCATCCAAGCCAGGCCAACTGGGATTTTATTCCAGGATTGTGCCGCCTGAAGCTGTGGGAAAGATGCTTTCCCCTTCCTCTGCTTTCCAGAATGGGACGTTTCCAACCCAGAGCAGTTTGCAGTCCTGGTTCCAGCCTTGTGGAGCCAGAGCTCACTGATGAAAATGACACCAGCACATCTGAGTTTCTCCAAGTGGGCACAGTGAATGTGAGTTGCATTTACTGCCTGATGTTCCAGGGATGTCCTCCAGACAGTGGTTGTAAAATTACAGTGGATATACTCAAGAGTTCTCTAAGAGTTTGTTTAACAAGGCAGATTCTTGCCTCCCTGGTGGCTCAGATGGTAAGGAATCTGCCTGCAGTGTAGGAGACCTGTGTTCGATCCCTGGGTTGGGAAGATCCCTTGGAGAAGGGAATGGCTACACACTCCAGTGTTCTGCCTGGCAAATTCCATGGACATATGAGCCTAGCAGGCTACAGTCCTTGGGGTCACAAAGAGTCGGACACAACTGAGGGACTCACAGTTTCAGTTCACCACAGACTGAACCAGCTGGCTGGGGAATTTAGGAAGCTGTGTTTCAGACAAACAGTCCAGGTGATTCTAATACCCCTGGGTGCTACTGAATTGATGAGAGCCTATTCTTCCACCTGGGATGCGAGGATGTTGGTTTACTTTAGGTGCAAGTTATGCAAGTTATGTTTAAGTTTATTGCTGTTAATAAGTTAGGTTTATGGCAGTTTGGTTTAGAAGGATGCTTCATCAGGGTCAAATACAGGCTCATATTTATTATGGCAAATTATTTTTTTAAAAAACTGCTTTCCTAATGATGTGATTTGGAGGGAATATTGGTGGAAGGGGTTGTTGTTGTAATCAGTGAAATCAGCTCTTCTGTAGCCATACACCTGCCACTCCATGTGCTCCAGGGCTGCTCTGGTGGTCTTCTTCTTGGCTTCCTTCCTGCACTTTTCTTTTTACAGTCAGCTCTAAGCCACAATGGAGAAGGCAGTGGCAACCCACTCCAGTACTCTTGCCTGGAAAATCCCATGGATGGAGGAGCCTGGCAGGCTGCAGTCCATGGCGTCACGAAGAGTTGGACACGACTGAGCGACTTCACTTTCACTTTTCACTTTCATGCATTGGAGAAGGAAATGGCAACCCACTCCAGTGTTCTTGCCTGGAGAATCCCAGGGACGGGGGAGCCTGGTGGGCTGCCGTCTATGGGGTCGCACAGAGTCGGACACGACTGAAGCAACTTAGCAGCAGCAGCAGCAGCAGCTAAGCCACAATGATTGGAGGGCAGCAGGCAGTGGTACCCACATCAGTTTTTAAAAAGTTTATCTATTTATTATTATTATTTGGCTGCTCTGGGTCTTCGTTGCTGTGTGCAGATTTTCTCTAGTTGCGGAGGGTGGGGCTATTTTTTGTTGCAGTGCATGGACTTCTTATACTGGTGGCTTCTCTTGTGGAGCACAGGTTCTAGGCAGGCAGGCTTCAGTAGTTGTAGCTCGTGGGCTCAGTAGTTGTGGCACATGGGCTTCGTTGCTCCAGGGCATGTGGCATCTTCCTGGGCCAGGGATTGCACCCGTGTCCTCTGCATTGGCATGTAGGTTCTTATCCACTGTACCAGCATATCAGTTTGAAGAGTGAGTCCATACAGTTCTATTTTGGTTTTTCTTGGTCATGGATAGAGATTTTCCCTCTGCCTCAATTATTTTCCACTTAATTGTCCTTGATGCAAGATAAGGGATGGAAAGAAGCCCGGAGGATGGAAAGTGTGACTTTTCCCAGGTGTTTGTTCTTAGGGCCCTTTCTCTGTATTTCTTGCTACTAGATTTTTCCATTTTTGGAACACAAAGGGTGAGACCCTGAGAAAAGGCCCGGGTAGAATTTTTTGTTAATTATAATATCCTTGCTAAAATTCCTCTCTCTTAACATGAGTTGATCTGTGTAGAGTTTTTCTGGACCCAGTTATGCTTTCACTAGCCATGTTTCTCCAGGAGGGAACAAATGTGGTGGATAGATGTTCTTGTCTGTACCTTCCAGCTAAATGGTGGCCTGACATAGGGTGTGATTATAGTAGTTGTAGTAATAATTCTGGGCTTCCCAAGTGGCTCAGTGGTAAAGAAGCCACCTGCCAATGTACAGGAGATGCTGGAGATGCAGGTTTGCTCCCAGGGTGGGGAAGATCCCCTGGAGGAGGAAATGCCAACCCACTCTGGTATTCTTGCCAGGAGAATCCCATGGACAGAGGAGCCTGGTGGGCTACAGAGTAGGACAAAGAGTTTCTTGCAAAGAGTCGGACATGATTGAGCAACTGAGCGAGCACGCAGTAATAATTGTGGTTGGTGGTGCTATTATGATGATAATGTAGCAAAAACTATTGTCAACCTTCCGGTTCTGGCTTTGCGGGAGCGGGCAGCGTAGACATGAGGCTGCTCACCCACAACTTGCTGAGCTCCCACGTGCGGGGGATGGGGCCCCGAGGCTTCCCCCTGCGTCTCCAGGCCACGGAGGTCCGTATCAACCCTGTGGAGTTCAACCCCGACTTCATAGTGCGTATGATACCCAAAGTGGAGTGGGCGGCGCTTCTGGAGGCTGCGGACCACCTGCATCTCATCCAGGTGCCTAAAGAGCCGAAGATTTAAAAAAAAAAAAAAAAAAAACTATTGTCAAGTAGTAGTGAGGGTGTTAATGAATTAGCTCGTTCAATTTTTACACAACCCTGGACAGGCAGTGTTGGTTGTAATCCCCATTTGGTGGATGAGGATACTGGACCATAGAGAGATTAAGTAAGTGGTTTAAGTTAGTGAGTGGCAGAGCCAGCATTTGAGATGATGCCACCTGTCACCTTATTCCACACTGTCAATCCCACTATGTCATTTGATCCTCTTACCAACTTAGCAGGTCACAGCACCTGAGCAGAAGAAGCTGGTCTTTCAAGGGAGAAAGGTAGAATTTGGAGGAGGACTGGGTCTGTCTTTCTGGCAGTCGGCAGTCTGAACAAGGACGAGGGGCCGAGAAAGTACAAAAGTTTGTGGAGGAGATGGTGTTTCTTAGACTCCAAGTGCAGTAGAGGCCAGAAAGGTAGCTGGAGCATTCCTCTGAATGAGAGTCCATGGATGCCGACAGACTAGTTCTGTGGCTCTGTGGTCTTCAGATTTGTACTGATATCTCAACTTTCACAAGTTCAGATACAAGTTCAGTTTGTATCAAAAGATAATTTTAGGCATGTTATAAAAATTTACATTTAAAAATAAACCTTTTTATTTATGCTCTTTATATGGTGCTCTTAAGTGTAGTTGATGAATAAATCTAACATTTTCATACCAGCCACCATTCATTAAAACAAAAACAGATTTTTAAATTGGAAACTTATCTATCCCCCTTAACCTTGAATTGTTTTTTATCCTATTCTCTCCTCCAGCATTTATTCAAATGTAATACATGTTTATGTTTCAGAGTCTTTTGTTGATTTTCATGTCATAGTTATAAAAATGTATAAAAACTTTAAAAATGTCTAGTATCTGTAAGAATTACTCACTCCAGAAGTAGTTGATTAAACATTTCAATAGTTAGTAGAACAGAGTTGATGAAAATATCATGATTATACTACAAATTCTGATATATGATAAATAAAAATAAAAAGTAAAAATATATCTCTTTTAAAACTTATCTCTTACAAGTTATTCATATTTCAGTAGCTGATAAAAGATTAGTTATCACTTCTTTTCTTTTTTTTCCTCTCCTTCCTTCCTCTCTCTCTCTCTTTCTTTTTAACATATGCAGGGACTAACTTGTTCCCAAAAATTAAAATGGGAGGAGTATTATGTCAAAGACAGCCAATCCTTTGGACACTTTCTGAAGTTACATGGCAAAACTCACACAATGATCTGTCATCAAAAATTAGGTTTAATAATTGGCTGAAGACTCAAAGCTTGGATCCTCATGTTTTGTTTGAAGCAATCTGGCTTGAAGAAGTATTTGCTTTCTTGTCTGTAGACGCTGCTATTTCTTACATGATTCTTTGCACTCCGGCCCGCTTGTATCAAGTGGCTCTCCTCTCTGGTGCCCTGAAAGTTTTGTATCCCTGGTGAGATGTCTGAGAAGTGTCCTTACTTGAGCAAGCGAGGAAAGGGCAGTTTAGGAAAGAAATGGTGACATTGCCAGCCATGTCATTTTTGGGACAGAGGATTTGAAGCAGTTGAAGATGGAGAAATTGATTTCTTTCCTCTGGAACAGTTTTCGTGTACCCTAAAGGGTAAACATAGCCCAGTTTGAAGACTATTGTTGTAGGATGTAGTGTATTAGTGAGGTTTAAATTTATTTGCTCAGCTCTACATGTTCAAGAATTCAGTTTTAGCTTCTAGAAGTGTCATTTGGGTGCTTGTATACATTTAGACTTACATGGGAGACTGGTTTTTACACCAAAATGCTATTTCCAGCATGAAAATCAACTGGAGAATCCAGTTTAAGTTTAGATTGAGAAGATAATTTGTGGGGTCCGTTACGTGAGCTTCAGGAGTGCTGGCAGAGACTGGGCTGGCCACAGTGGGGAGGGTGGTCAGTCATGTGGCCAGCTTGTCATTGTTCCGTTCCCTGAAACCCTTAGTTTGATATGAGCCTATTACTAGGCCTAGCTCTAGTTTGTTAATTAGTTAGGGGTAACTAAGATATATACATTTACCTTAGGCATTTTAACTGAAAACATAAATATACCCTATTATCCAATATCCTGAGGAATGATCATTAAAAAAAAACGAGTGTCTGTATATATATCTCCACTGATTGGGGTTCTGAGTGGTTTTTCTGTGTGGTTTCTCTTGTGTTAACCACACACTAATACATCATTCATTTAAAAAATGAAGCAATAATTTGAACTTCTGTAATCTGAGGTTAGAATCTTTGCAGATTAAAATTATTCTTTTACTTCTAGTCTCAAGTTCTCTTCCCAAAGTTGTTGGAAAGTGAAAGTGAAAGTCACTCAGTCTTGTCCGACTCTGTGAGATCCTATGGACTATACAGCCCTTGGAATTCTCCAGGCCTGAATACTGAAGTGGGTAGTCTTTCCCTTCTCCAGGGCATCTTCCCAACCCAGGGATCAAACGCAGGTATCCTGCATTGCAGGTGAATTCTTTACCAGCTGAGGCAAAGTTGTTGGGGCCGATATTAATTTAGATGCTCCCCTTCACTGAGTATTTGCAAAAGCATTTGCTTTGGTTTTTTTAAAAAATAATGCTTTTCACCCTCATTTCATTCTTTCAAGGTAGTACTTTTCACTTTTATTTCATTATGATTACAAATGCAAATAGTTACCACACACCCCACCACAGACCCCCCTCCCCCACCCCGAAAAACTCAACAGAACCAAACCGGATTGGGGAATAAACAAAATGCTTCTGATAAGTATATTGTTATGCAGGAGGTATTCAGTAGCTTTAAGCATTTGCTATATGGAGACCATCACTTGTGTATATTAAAGAGGGAAAGTAGGTGCCCTTGTCAGAGTTTTTGCCCAATAAATAAGAATCTTTCTCATTGATTTTCTTTCCTATTGCATGTAATGTTGTCTGTTGTAATGTTCTGTGAACATATTTTATTCCTATCACCCATCTTTGGTGTTCAGTAATTTATAAAAGAGTTTTAAAGGACGGTTGCTTGAATGTGGGACTGGTTTTATAAGTGTACTAGCAGCTTTCCTCTGTCAGAGAGTGGTAACAGAACTTGTAACAACTTGAATTCATTTATATTCAGCCAGGCTATGAATTTTCTTAAATAGAAAACAGAGGTCTTTAAAAAATTGTGAACTAAGATTTTTTTTTTCCAAAGGTGAAATGAAAGCAATACTGTACAGGAAATTAAATTTTGGGGTAAGGAAGTGAAATTGGTCTGATTGAAATCATTAATGTCTCCTTAATGAGGAGTTGTATGAAAAATGTTAGGCAGAGAGTGTGATGCTAGTTAAAAATCATAGATGTGAAATTTATTTAGTTTGAAAAAGCAGTGTTTGGAATTGAACAGAGAAGAAAAGGAAAATTTTTATAGGAAAGGTATCATCATTTTCAAGGATATAGAAAGCTACTGGGCTGTTATAATTAATTTGCTTTTGTTTAAAGAAAAATACTTGATTCAAAGATTTGTGATAACAATTTTTAAAAATTCATGTAACTTAGTTATTTAGTATTCTAGAGACATTTTCCTTGCTAGAAGTGTTGTGAATGTCTGTATTTGCATTTTGTAAATTTAAAAAATATATACTGTTTCCTGCCTTCAAGAAGTTAGGAAAGCATCTAATGTAGTTCTGAAAACTTAGTTACACATTCAGGCTCCAGTTTGTTTCCTGTGTTCTAGATCTGTAAGATAAGAGTGTTTAAAAGTTCAAGTAATTTGACCAGCTTCATTGAGAAAGACCCAGTGAATACTGACATTAATATTTGGAGTTGAGTATTCAATCGTAGGTGAGGGATAAAACCTGTTCTAAGACTGAGGCAAGAAAATGAGCAATATTCTATATGTATAAGCAAAATGTTGATGCAAAGCATTGAAGCTGACCTAGTAGGCATTCAGTATTTGTTGAGTGTTAGGGATGAGTTGGGGCTTCCCTGGTGGCTCAGAGGTTAAAGCGTCTGCCTGCAATGTGGGACACCTGGGTTCAATCCCTGGGTCGGGAAGATCCCCTGGAGAAGGAAATGGCAACCTACTCCAGTATTCTTGCCTGGAGAATCCCATGGACGGAGGAGCCCGGTGGGCTCCTCTGTCCATGGGGTCGCAAAGAGTCGGACACGACTGAGCGACTTCACTTCAGGGATGAGTTGAGACCAGCTGACGTTGGCGGACTTCAGGAGAATGGATGAAGATTCTGATTTAGTGTGTTCAGGGCACCTAAAACCATGCCCAGTATATGGCTCCCTGTCCTTTGTTGTGAATGAGGTATGTGCAAAGACAAGGACTGCAGCCTCTTTGTGGATATGAATGTAAGTGCCTCTAATTATTTTGGAAGAAGAAATAACCAAAAATAACCTGTCTCTTTTTCCTTGATGAACCTGTTTTCTACAGATTTATATTAGTGTTGAGAATTGAGGGCTTTTTTGTTTGAAGCTACATTTAAAACTTCTCTGAGATTCATGCATGGAGTTAAAGTATAAAAGTGTGACCATAAAGCAAGGACTTCCTTCTGGATTCTGACCTCTGGTGGTGAAGAATAAACACCCATAACTGACTCATAATAAAAAGTCAGATTCTCAGATTTTCTCTGGTACTTTCTGGATATCTAATGCAAAGAATATCCTTATTAGAAAAAGTGTTTTAGTGTGTGTTTTTCAATTTTTGTGTTAAAAAAACTTTATTTTTCATCATAGGCTTTTTAATAAACCTATAATAACATTTAGGATGTAGTCTTATGAGGCTCATGACTAAAACTGGTTTGTCTTTGGGATCTTGCCAGGGGAGAAAAAGATTCTATGTGATTTTTTTTTTAAACTAAATACTGCAGTCTTGAATTTGGCTTCTTAAACTTTCTATTAAAATTATTTTTCAAGTAAATTAAGGCTTATTTGGATAACAAATTGCAGTATTGCCCAGTGTATACATTAATATATTACTTGAGAAGAGTGCCACGGTGGAGTGTTGGGGACCTTAAAAACAACAGTTGATCAGAAAATCAAAGCTTATCCTTGATGTCGTACCAGTTATTGACCTTCTAGGTTCTGTTCTCATCCCCTTCACTCTCAAAATCTCTATTTGTTACCCTTTTAACACCCATAAAAACTCGTCAGGGAGATGTCTTACCAACTAGAGTCTTAGCTGGTAGTGGTGCCAGAGGTAACAAGGTGGTGGTAATGATAAAGGTTACTGTGTCTCATGTGAGTGATGTCAGCCATAATTAAAAATAAATTAAAATTTTGGTAGCTTAGGAAATTAAAAGGATCATTTTTTTAAAGGTGGCACTTGCTACATGGTATGTGCACTCTACCTTGGATCTACTGGGTGGCCTTCTGCAACTTGCTTAACCTTATTTTTTCTGCGTTAAATAGGATTAAGAATGCTGCCTTTTCTAGAGTGTTGTAAGAAGGCTCTGATATGACTGTAAAGTTCTTCGCAAACAAGCCTCCAAGTAATAAAGAAAAATCTTAAAACGTCTTTGTTTCTGTTGCTTACTATCCTCCCCCAATAAACTTCTGAGAACTGATCAGAGTTCTAAAAGGAAACTGGTTACAGTGTGTCAGGAGAAAAGCATGAGAAATAAGTAATCCATAAACTTTACAGTCATAAGGGCACCTGGGTGGGTGGATCTGATGACTTGGCAATTGAGAAAGGGAAGCAGGTGTAATTGTTGATTTTATCAGAGCAGTTGTGTGTGTGTGTGTATGTGCACATACGGGGATGGGGACTGAGTATAGACATAACAATTAACATTAATTTCAAGAGGCTATAAAAATGACTCTATATAAATCTCAGGCAATATTACCGTCTTCATAGGGTATGTTATTAATGCTCAATAAAAATGATATCAAATTCTGTTAACATAGAGCTTGTAATAAATATGTGGTTTGCTTCCTTTCATAGAATTTGTATTTGGGGGCCTCCAGGTAAATCCCAGGGACGGGGGAGCCTGGTGGGCTGCCCTCTATGGGGTCGCACAGAGTCATGACTGAAGCGACTTAGCAGCAGCAGCAGGTAAATAGTTTGTATATATTATCACTGGGAGTTTATGAAAAGTTGATTTTAGTATAATTGACTCCATGTTGAATACTGAACTCAGAAACGGTACCATCTTGGTCACTAAGCAAGTTGTTTTCAGATTCTGGAATTTCAGCACTTTTTAGCTTTGAAGGTTGCTTTGGGTTTGTTTTTGAATTGAAAATATCACAGGGAAGGATGGTTGTTAACTTCATGACCAATCAGGAGAATTTATAGGGCTCAGAATGTTTGGTAAATTCCTTTAATTAGAACATATTTCCTCTGGACTTTTCCCAAGGAATGCCGTTCCAAGTAATAATTTACTGAAAGGGAATGAAAAAGGGAAATATCACCTTTGGGGCAGGAGGCTGAGGGGGGGATTGAGTAGAGTACTTTAAAAGCAGTCTTTCCTTTGTAGAATAGAGTTGGATAGGCTGTAAGAAGAAGCTCATTCAATTATCAAGTATGGGCGTACCTTAGAAGTTAGACCAGGTATGGTATTATTCTTGGGGGGCCCAAGAATAAATTCAAGAATTGGGGGTGTTGTACTTTACCTTCATGTCTGTTGGCTGCAAAGACCATTTGGAAATTTTAGCCAAAATGTTGGTTATGTTTCTTTACCTGTTAAATTTTCATAGTACTTTTTTTCTTCAATAGTATTAGTCATTTAAAGAAGACTTAAATATATTAAACAAGCTTTAACATAGTAAAGCGGAGAAGGCAATGGCACCCCACTCCACTACTCTTGCCTGGAAAATCCTGTGGACGGAGGAGCCTGGTAGGCTGCAGTCCATGGGGTCGCTAAGAGTCGGACACGACTGAGCAACTTCACTTTCACTTTTCACTTTAATGCATTGGAGAAGGAAATGGCAGCCTGCTCCAGTGTTCTTGCCTGGAGAATCCCAGGGACAGGGGAGCCTGATGCGCGGCAGTCTATGGGGTCGCACAGAGTCGGACACGACTGAAGCAACTTAGCAGCAGCAGCAGCAACATAGTAAAGAAATCAAATATATGATATATATCACATATGTAATATAGATATATCACATATATCTATATCTATATAGATATATGTAATATATATAAAGAAATCATACATACATATATGTGTGTATACACATACACACATATATCTATATAGATACATACATATGTATATGTGTGTATACATATACACACATGTATGTATGTATGATTTCTTTATATATATTACATATACTATATATCTATATAGATATAGATACATACCAGTGGCAGTAAGGAAGAAATCTAAATGGAGGAAAAAGGTGAATTATATATTGCATTGACCAAAAAGTTTCTTTGATGACCAAAAAGTTTTTTCTGTAAGGTGGTTAAAGGGAAAAACCCAAATGAACTTTTTGGCCAACTCAATAGAAACACGCAGAGTAGAACATGGGTAAATACCTGTCTCTGATTTAGGAAGGGCTGCATATCTAGGTTCTTTTTTCTCCTCTTTCTTCCACTTGGGTGTCTCCTTATTATTTATAAGCCACCTCCCTCATAAAGTGCTTTGAGCATTTAGGGCAAATAAGAGGAGTGAGACTTGAAACAGTTTGCAATTCATTATCAGCCCTATATATATAACAGTATGGGATTAGAAATGTTGTCTAAAGTGGAATTGTGAGTTTTCACATTGTAGGTAAGATTTCAGTGCATGCTTCATGCACCCATAACTCAAAGTGGTTTGGAGTTTATCATATTGGGAGCAAGGACCTGGTTCACAGGTTCCTGTCCATCACTGGTAAGCCACAAGATTTCTGTTTTGATCAACATTCAACTATATGAAATCCCTGGGGTTGGAGAGGGCAAAATGGGTAGAAATTCCCTAATGTGATTGTATTTAGGGCAGAGGGGGTAGAAATTCCCTAATGTGATTATATTGACAATGTTCTGGAACTAGATTTCCTACCTATGTGTGCTAAGAAAAGAGACAAAGATCACAGTGGAAAGATCACTGGGCATCTTTGGGCGGTGAGGTTGGGAGAAGTATCATTTATCAGGTTGGGGTTTGAGGGTCTGGGTAGTTAGTGGTCTTACGTTCTTCTCAAACCAGCCACGGTGAATGCTACAGTCTTGGCTGTACATTGTAGTGGTTACAGTATGTCCTGTGGAGTCAGACTGTTGGGGTTCAAATCTCAGGTGTTGTTCTGCCAATCACCCGTGTGACCTCTGTTCATTTAACTGTACTTTCCTGACTTTCCTCATCTTCGAAGTAGGGGTTATAAAATATTTATAGAGTCAGAGTGCAGATTCAACAATATATGTGAAATATGTAATGTAGGCTTAGAACAATTCCTGGCACAGCGTGACACACATATGTTAGCTATTGTTGTTATTACTATTATTATTACTCTTTAAGAGTTAGTCATGGCTGCTATAAACCATGTTTTTAACGTGGTAACGGAAATGCTGTTTCTTGGTAGAGAAAGCAAAGCCTGTTCTATCTTTCAGTCCAGTGTTTGGATGCACACACATTATAACTTGTTGCCTTTTCTCTTTTGGGAAGCTTCCAAGGAGGCTCTCATCATTTATGGGTGATTTGAGTGATTTATGCCTTGTCCAAGGAAGGCTGTACTTGTAACACCTTGTTTAATTTTATCATTTTTGTTAATGTCTTTGAGTAAAATGAGTATGTTGGTCAGTCTGAGCAGATTGAGGTTCCCAACAAAGAATACTGTTCATGAGTAACTTTCAAAGACATTCACGTGAATAGTTTCCTCCTTTGCAGCTCTTTGCTGCCCTTTTATCACCCTGCTGCCCAGAATTCCCAGGAAAGATTGTACTTGAGACAGAGGATGACTTTTTTTTATTAAAAAAAAAATTGAAATAAGTTAATTTACGATGGTGTGTTAGTTTCAGGTGTGTGGCACAGTGATTCAATTATATATATTTGTGTATATTCTTTTTCAGATTCTTTTCTATATAGGTTAGGTTATTGCAAGATATTGACTATCGCCCCCTGTGCTGTATCCAGTAGGTCCTTGTTGTTCATCTTTTACAAATAGTAGTATGTATCTGTTAATTCTAAACTTCTAATTTATCCTCCCCTATCTTTCCTCTTTGGTAACCGTAAGTTTATTTTCTATGTCTGTGACTCATTTCTATTTCGTAAATAAGTTCATTTGTGTCATTTTTTAAAATCTCACATATAAGTGATAGGATATTTGTCTTTGTCTGACTTACTTCACTCCTCCTGCTGCTAAGTCGCTTCAGTCGTGTCGGACTCTGTGCGACCCCATAGACGGCAGCCCACCTGGCCCGCCCCGTCCCTGCGATTCTCCAGGCAAGAACACTGGAGTGGGTTGCCATTTCCTTCTCCTCTAATGATGACCATCTCCAGGTCCATCCAGGTTGCTGCAAATGGCATTATTTTATTCTTTTTTTTAAGGCTGAGTAACATTCCATTGTGTGTGTGTGTATCCATTCTTTGTCCATTCATATGTTGATGGACATTTAGGTTGCCTCCATGTCTTGGCTAGTGTAAATAGTGTTGCCATGAATACTGGGGTACATGTTTCTTTTCGAGTTAAAGAGTTTTTGTCTTTTCCAGGTATATGTCCAGGAGTGAAATTGCAGGACCAAATGGTAACTCTATTCTTAGTTTTTTAAAGAATCTCCATACTGTTTTCCATAGTGGCTGTACCAATTTACATTCTCCGCGACAGTGTAGAAGGGTTCCCTTTTTAGGGGGTGGCTTCTTTTGGCTCTTACTCTTATAAGGACCATTCCAAATGGATGTTAGGGCAATTTCACGTAATTAGGGCAAGCACATTTTACCTCTGGTGTTTCCAACAATTAACTATTACAATGAAAATTCATTTACCATAAGCACACCAATGGGATGTAAAATCTAATCTGCATTTAGCACTCGCCCTGGATGACTTACACTTTTTTCATTTCCTATTTTTCAAGCATCAAATGCTGACTGCTTTCCAGAAAAACAAAAACAGCTTCCTTGGGGAGAAGGAACTTCTTGGCTAATCTGGGACTGCACCAATTAGATACCTTGAGAGTCATCATAAATGAATGTTGTAGGACTAAAGGAGAATGAAGACAGAAGAAACTGATGCCTTTTCATGTTCCTGTTAGAAACGCTTGCCGTGCAGTTTGGTAGTCACTAACTCCTGGTGTTTGTTGAGCCCCTGAAATGTGTCTCAGGGTGAAAAATTGCATTTTAAATGTTACTGAATTTTAATTACATTACAATTTAAATCAGATTTCATTCAAGTTATTAGAAAACTGTAAGTATGTTTAAAACAACTTGGGTGTGTGAATCTACTTTTTCAGCTGTAAATTTTTTGAAACCTAGATACTTGTCAAGTAGATGCCAGTGAACATTTAGCATCTAAATTGAGATGTGCTGTAAGTGTAAAGTATACACTAGATTCTAAAGACTTAGTATGAATGAAAGGATGTAAAATGCCACAATAATTTTTAATATTAATTTCAAAAATATCTTTACTTTTTTTAAAAAAATGTGGCTACTAGAGAATGTTCAATTGCATGTGTTGTTCATGTTCTTTTTCTATTGGGCAGCGCTGTATTAGGTTGTTTCCCCCTATCTGTGTCTTTGGAAGCTTTTTAACATACTCAGATGTTCCTGTGTTTTGGGAGATCATGTTCTGGAAGAGTTCATGAGAAATAAAAATCATCTGGAAATAAAATGATGAGGTTAATGTTTATTGAATATGAAAAACAATCTCAACCCTGAACCCTTGTATGATTTCAAATGAGTGTCTTACAAGTAGATTTGCTGCTGCGGTTGATTTAAATCTAATAGGGTTAAAGATGCATGACTAAAACATGAGGTCGTTAAATAAGATTTTAGGTATAAGTAATATATTCCTGTTGTATATTCCTGCTTTTGGCCACAAAAATATATATAACAAAATATGCCCTCCCAACCATTTCCAGTTTACAGTGAAATATTGTCAACCACATGTATGTACACTGTGCAGCCAATCTCCAGAACCTGCATGACCAAAGTTCTGCACTCACCTAACAACTTCCCCCCTCCCCCCAACCCATGGCAACCACCATTCAACTTTGTTTCCCGGAGCAGATTTGACTACTCACATAACTACCTCATATAAGTGTAATCGTGGAGTATTTGTCTTCCTATGATTAGCTTATTTCACTTAGCACAGTGTGCTGGAGCTTCATCCATGCTGTAGCATAGGACAGGGTTTCTTTCTTTTTTTTAAGGCTGAATACTCTTCTAATGTATGAATATACTGTGTTTTCTGTATCCATTCACCATCCATGTACATTCATGTTGCTCTGTGTACTTAGTCGCTCGCTTGTGTATGACTCTTTGGGATCCTATGGACTGTAACCCACCAGGCTCCTCTGGCCATGGGGATTCTCCAGGCAAGAATACTGGAGTGGGTTGCCATGCCCTCCTCCAGGGAATCTTCCTAACCCAGGGATCGAACCCAGGTCTCCCACATCGCAGGTGGATTCTTTACTGTCTGAGCCATCAGGGAAGTCCTACTTAGTTATTATGAGTAATGCTGGAAGTCACACAGCTATGCAAATATCTCTTCAAGATCCTTTTTTCAGTTCTTTTATATATATACCCCGGAGAAGGCAATGGCACCCCACTCCAGTACTCTTGCCTGGAAAATCCCATGGATGGAGGAGCCTGGTAGGCTGCAGTCCATGGGGTCGCTAAGAGTCGGACACGATTGAGCGACTTCACTTTCACTTTTCACTTTCATGCATTGGAGAAGGAAATGGCCACCCACTCCAGTGTTCTTGCCTGGAGAATCCCAGGGACGGGGGAGCCTGGTGGGCTGCCGTCTCTGGGGTCGCACAGAGTCGGACACGACTGAGGCGACTTAGCAGCAGCAGCAGATATATACCCTAAGTGGGATACTAGCATACAGAAGTTCTATTTTAATTTTTTGAGGAACACCTATACTGTTTTCTATAGTGGCTGAACCAATTTATATTCCCATCAATAGTGTATACAAAGGTTCCAATTTCTCATCTTCATCAATATTTATTACTTTCTTTGTTTCTGATAGTGGCCATTCTGACAGGTATAAGATGATGTCTTATTGTGGTTTTGATATACATTTCTCTGGTGATTAGTGATGTTGACCATCTTGTCATATGTTTCTTGGTCATTTATATATCTTTTTTGAAAAATGTCTATTCAAACCCTTTATCCATTTTTAAATCAGGATATTTGTTTGTTATTGAGCTGTTGGAGTTCTTTGTATATTCTAGATATTAACTCCTTATCAGATGCATGGTTTGCAAATATTTTTTCCCATTTCATAGATTGCCTTTTCACTCTTTTGATTGTTTCCTTTGTTGTGAAGAAGTTTTAAATTTTGATATAGTGCATTTGTGTCTTTTTCTCTTGTGTTACCTGTGCTTTTTTGGTGTCATATTTAAGAAATCCTTGTCAAATTCAGTATCATGAGGCTTTGCCCCTGCCCACATTTTCTTTTAGGAGTTTTATACTTTCAGGTATTACATTTAGGTCTTTAATTCATTTTGAGTTAATATTCGTGTAGGATGTAAGTTAACAGTCCAACTTCTTTCTTTTGCATATGGATATCTAGTTTTCCCAACACCATTTGTTACAGAGTCTTTTTTCTCATTGAGTAGTCTTTGCTCCTTGTCAAAGATTATTTGACCATGTACCCATTCCATTGGTCTGTATGTCTGTCATTATGCCAGCACCATACTGTTTTGATGATCTCATTAGAGTGATTTTTAAAAAGCATTGAGTTTTTTTCATGTTTTTAAGGATCTCAGTAGGACTGTTTAGAAAACTCTATTGATAATACCTTCTCTAATTCTTTATAATTTATAACTTGCTGCATTTTTTGTATCCAGTATCTCTTTCCCAGAAGAATAAGGGAATTTGTATTTTCTCTTTTTCCCTTTTACCTCAAACATGTTTAGAACAATGTAGGTATGTGAATCTACTTATCCAAAGGGATGGCAGATGGTGTAAATTTAGTTAGGAATGCTTGCCTTCTCGGGTATTCCTGATCTTCAGATGGAGGTGGGAAGACAGGGAGGATGGTTGGGATTGTTTGATATGCTGTACGGTAGAAATGTGGTAAAAAAGATTAAGACTTTGGAGCTAGATTGCCAGGTTTGAATTTTAGCTGTAAATTTTGGGCAAATAATTGTTTTTTGCATATTTGTTTTAGTTTCCTCATCTATAAAATGAAGTTAATGTTAGAAGCTCTGAACAGGAATGTTCAGAAATTCTCACAGGAACATTCAGAGGGCAAAGTGAATTAAATACAGTGCCTGGCACATACTAAGTGCTATATAAGTGTGTGTTTTATTACTCTGAATATTAAAAACTAGAACACTTGCTAAATTCTTGGGTTCGGAGGTGACCAGCCTTTCTAGTTCCACCAGAAATAATGAACAAATCGGGCACACATTATTTCTGTCATTGAGAACTCTTAACACCCAGATGGTGTAACAGGAGATTATACAGTCTTAGATCAGGAGGTTTCCAAATCTTTTAATGATTATATGAACATTACATTTATATTAAGGGATATTACAAATGTTGCTGTGTAGTTTATCATTTGTCTTCGGGCTTGTAATTAGTTTTTTTAATGTATGTGTAAAACCTAGGGTAAGATGAAGATTAATGTATTTGAACAGCATAAACCATGGTGACACTTTGATATTGGAGTGCTTATAATATGCCGTGTCTGTCAAATAAATTTTGCAACTTAGACTTTATTTTCACACTGCAATAAATCATCTGAAGGATCTTAAGTTTTAAAACTTAATGGTAGTGCTTTTAAATTTCATTTTCTTGGTGTTTTAATTACATTGAACTTTTATAGCTTGTGTTGCTTTATTTGAATTATTCCAAAATTTGAAAAATAAACAGATGAAAGTTCACATTGGAACCAAGGAGGGACAGGACTCCTTCACCCTCCCTCATTCCTTTTTTTTTTTTTAAGCTGTAAGTAATGAAAAGTCTTAAGTGTTCATTTATTAGGAAAATCTTGGACTAGAGCTTATAATTCAAGATATTCATGAATGGTGAGATGATCATCTGTAGGGAAGTAAAAGCGTTCTTTGAATAAGAAAGTGATTCTAAGATTTCTTGTACAAAAGGAATGTTACACATATCTTTCTCTACATTTTACATTAAAAATCACATCACCCCTTCCATTAGACAAATGGAATATTTTCACTTTTGTAGTATACATCTCTGGCACCAAGGGAGGCACACCTGTGTACAGCACCAGTCCTCTGTAGTTATTGTTATTTAGTCGCTAAGTCATGTCCAATTCTTGGCAACCCCATGGACTGTAGCCCTCCAGGTTCCTCTGTCCATGGGATTTCCCAGGCAAGAAGACTGGAGTGGGTTGCCATTGCCTTCTCCAAATCCTCTATGGTAGTAAACATTGATTGAATTGTAGCAGTTTCTTGCCCAGCTGTAATAACATTGAATACTTGTCTGTTTTCTCCAAGCCATTTTGGAATGTGTAAATTTTTTTAAATATCTGCCATTAACTGAAAGGTAAGTGTCCATGAATGCTTATGTTGAATACCTCCTATATGGCCTTAAGTAATTGGCTACTTAATGGCTTCCCATTGATAGCTTGACAGTGGGCAGTACAGACACCTAGGTTTCATGCTCCTGGATGTTTGTGTGGCTGAGAAACCCTGGTCATAAGTGAAAAACCAGATGGTTGTCCTTCACTTGGGCTGCCGATCTTAGATGCTCTACAAAGCTGCTCCTGTCTATAAATGTAGCACTTATATTTTCTGCACAGTATGTGCCTGTTGGCAGTGTTTTTGTTTTTCTAGTTAAACAGTCACTACCTACAGGAGGAGTCACATACCGGAGCCGAAAAGAAATAGCCTTGGCTGTCATATGAAATAATTTTGTAATTCAAAAAATTGCACGTGGTAGATTTTATTAACAGTTCTGTATACAAAAGATCACCCTTCAGGAATACTCATCAGCATTCAAGAACGAATTTAAATGGGAGGGAATCTGATTAAAGTGTTGTGTAACCAGGGTGTAGGGTCTCTTTGCCTCGCCAATAGTTTTACCCTCTCCTTTACTCAACTTTTTCTTCTAGGTCAGTTATGGCTCATTAGACTGATAACGAAAGAACCATAGGGATATAGCGTATTAAATTTACCACTTAACATAGCATAGTGGTTGGATGGTATCACTGACTCAATGGACATGAGTTTAAGCAAGCTCTGGGAGATGGTGAAGGACAGGGAAGCCTGGTGTGCTGCAGTCCAAGGGGTCACAAAGAGTGAGAGATGATTGAGTGACTGAAAACAACAACAATGGTGGTTTTTATGAAGTTCTCACCTTAAGGGGGTTGAGGGAAAAATTTGGATAAACGCAGTGTATTCTTTCTGCCTAAATGATAGTCATCAAAGTCTAGAGTCAGAAACAACTTTTTCGTGATAACATGCTTTCTTCTTTTATCTTTACATGTGCCCCTGAAACTTGGGACACTTGCTCAGGCCCGAAGACGGGGTGTGAAGCAGAAGTATGAGCTCTGTCTCAGTTGTAGGATAAATATTACAAAGGCATTGTCCACTTCCTGTTCTGTTATCCATTTATCCACTTCTGTCCAGTTAAAAAACAAACAAGAATGCCTGTAGTATTGCTTTTTGCATGACTGAATTAATGACAAAGCATAGCTTTCTCTCTCTTTGATTTTTCTAATGGATTGATTGGCTTTTTGCCTGCTTGACTACATTTAGGAAAAAAAATCCCCTTTTAAGAATTACAGTCAGAAATATACCTGTGATGGACTCTTAAAAGCTTTTTTATATTTAATAAGCGCAGAAGGTCTTTGTAAGTTGGAGGCATTCTCCCCTGAATTGCTACAACCTCCTGTTTAGTAGTAGAATCACATAGCCCTGTCTGCCTCTTGATGGATTCAAAGACAACCTCATTGGGCCAAATTTCTGCCTTGCATGGATATTTCTAGCTGAGTTATGTCTGGATTGGCATCCTCCCACTTCTGTCTGTTTTTAACATTTGCCAGTATCGAACAGGTTTTGAACATGTGGTGGTGTCTTTGGGATGTGGAGCAGGTGGGGGCTGAGATGATCAGCTCCTCAGGTCTCTCGGATGTTCCTTAATGGTGGCGAACATCTCCTCCCAGACCTTGCCACTTCAGCACTCGTCCCACACTACCTATTGGAACCTTAAATGTGTTCTTTGCAGTGTCTGTTTCTGCTGAGCGAATGCAGTTTTCTTTCAGTAACTCTTATGTCTCTCATTACTTGAATATTTTCTGATTGATTTTTTCGGATGTACATTCCCTTGCTTCCTCTTGGTTTCTATTAAAGGTCCATCATGTCTAAAAAAGCATCGCAGGCTCTGGCCTCTTTGGCACCAGAGCTCCCAGGGGTTAGACCTGATGAACTGTTGCTGAGTATCTTTCCTAATGTTTACATGCCTGTGGAAGACTTAGTATTTGCATTCTGGAATGCTCCTTCTTGTTTGTGTAGATCATGGTTAATGCTGGCTTTAAACAATTTTTTTTTTCTTCTAGTTTTGTGAGTGCTTGTGGGTTTTGTGTGCTTATTGCGAGGGCTCTGCAGAAAGCAGCATATTTTTAATTTTTATTTCAAACTCATTTTCCATGCATCCAGGTGGGACAAGGTTGGGTAAAAATGAAGAGTAGTGTTCCTGAAGCTCAGAACTTTTCGCATGATTCTGTCAATTCATAACTAATTTTAAACTTAAAGTTGTTTGGTTGCGTATATATAGGACTGAAGCAGAAACATAGGATCAGTGTTTCAGTTGGATCTCTCCCCAACTATTTTAGCCATGGAAGACTCTAAACAAGGATCTGTAATGAAGATTTTTTTTTCCCCGTCATTGCCATTGCTATTTATCTTATTTGCTTTTTAAGGGTTGGAATAATTCCTCTCCAGAGGAGCTTTCCAAAAACGTGTCTTACAAAATTTCACAAATAAATTTGCTAAATATTTCTCCTTTGAAAAACTGCATTTGTGTAGTAACTTAAATTTTCTGGAAGTAGATTTCAGCCACTAAGATGCTATTTTTTTTAGGTATTCTAGTGATGGAGGACAGAGTTCATGATATAAGTTGAAAAAGTAGGCCCAAATTATATACCATGTGATGCAACTGTATTAATTTTTCACATTTATGAACACATATCATGTTGGTGTCTTTTTCTAGTTTGTAAATGTTATCATTGGTTCATCCTGGTTGTTAGGTTAATGAATGATTTTAACTTTTATATAGATTTCTACATTTACTAAGTTTTCCATACTGTGTATCTACAACAATAACAGCAACAAAAAACTCTCTAAAGTGCTGCTGGTGAATCTTTTTCAAGGGTCAAGCAATATTCTCTAGATTATTGCAGAGACTTCATCATATGCTTGAATATCTTAATTTTACAGATTAAACGAAGGCTGTAAGATTTAATCTTTTGCTTGAAATCATGACATTTAGGGCCCAATACCAAATCTATAATTTAATGCAGCTATGAAAACAACTTTGAGATTAATTTAATTTGGTCATTTTTGTGGGATATGGAGGACTGCTGCTTATCACTGTATTAACAAATAGTGGATGATTTGTAAATATTTTAGTTATTTTGTATAAACTAAAATTGAGATTTTTTTAGCTTTACTGTAAATCAGTAGATTACACAGATTGTTAAAACAGATAAGATTCAGAGGCCTTACTGGAAATGTGAGAGGAGACATCAAGCCATCCTTTTCCTCAAAGATTTTTAAAATTTGTTTTTAACTAGTTTTGTAGTTTTTATATTTTGGAAATGACATGGAATCAACAGTTTCTTAGTCTAATATAAAATGCAGTGACACATTTCATGTCATACTTCCTGTCTTAGAAATTGATTGTAATTAAAATCGCTAGTGAAAATGAGAAAAAAGAAAAAAGTTTAGGGGAAGATAAATGAGAAGCAAAACCTGCTTCTCAATGAGGAGTCTATAGAATTAGAGTGGCCGCCACCAAGATGAAATCCTAATTAAGTACGTGACAAAGAATTAAAATAAAGACAAGCAGTGCTTTAAAAAAGATAAAAAGAAAACAAAATGAATACAGAGTTGAAAGGAAAATGTATTTGAAAAAGCAACTGTGCAATGGACAGAGAGGAGAAAACAATGGTTGCTCTGTCATGGTGAAAGCCAACAGCAAAACTAGGCTATTCTTGGATTTTTCTTTTTGAGGGGAAAACAAGAGGTATCAAAGAATATAAGTAGGTTATTAAAATAAATTTGGATACAAAGAAGTATGTTGTAAATGAAAGATATAATTCATAATTCATCTAAAATGTATAGGCAGTTTACAAAAGACTTTCAGATTGTGGCAGACCAAATACCAGTTTGTATTCAGTAATTGTTTTTGTAAAGATACTTACCAGGAAACAGAATGTGAAAAATAGGTGTGATTTTTTGAAGAATATTTTTCAGATTTTGAAAGTTGTTGGATAAATTCCCCTTTATGTCAGCTAGGAACTACACCTTAACCTTTGTATCTTGGCCTGTTTAAGCTCTGGAAAATTTGACAGGTGAGTTGGGTAGAATATTTCCTAAGGGACTTTGAAGTGCTTTTTCATTGTATAAAAATGAAATGTATATCTCAATTCAAAAGTGTAGTGACTCTTTCTTATAGTTTTCATATTAAAACATGTATGTTCTCATCTTGGTAATTTTTTATTTATATAATGGCAAATAGGGGTAACAGTAGATTAGGCCTTTTTATTGCTTCCTGATCTGATCCTGCTATATCTGTGAACTCCGTATATTGAGGTACTGTGTTTTGTTTTTTTTTTTTGCTGGCTTTGTAGTTACTTATCATATTGATCAGCAATAAAGATATTTCTAAGCAGAGTTAACAAACAGTAACATTGTTGTTCAACCTTTGACATATATAGGTTTCCCCTTTTCTAATAAGAAGCATTTAAAAAAATATACATTTAGAAGTAGAATCAACTGACTTTGAGTTTCCTTTGTTTCTGTGTCATGAAGGTGCAGTAAAACCCCTAGGTAGTTGGATAAAAGAGCAGTTGCAGAAAGAAGGAAGAGGAGTCAGAGATACGAATATAAAATCCTCAGTTTGGATAATTAACCTGGGTGATAGGAAATTTGGTTTATCATCTTTTGAGTTTTGACTGTCATTTCCCATGCCTTGGTAATGGTTTTCTATATAAAAATAAAATCATGAAACAGTAGGCATAATTCTAAAATAACCTCAATGTAACATGAATATTTCCATGAGTTGCTTGTTCTAGGCTGCTGCTGCTGCTAAGTTGCTTCAGTCGTGTCCGACTCTGTATGACCCCATAGATGGCAGCCCACCAGGCTCCCCCATCCCTGGGATTCTCCAGGCAAGAACAATGGAGTGGGTTGCCATTTCCTTCTCCAATGCATGAAAGTGAAAAGTGAAAGTGAAGTCGCTCAGTCGTGTCCGACTCTTCGCGATCCCATGGACTGCAGCCTACCAGGCTCCTCTGTCCATGGGGTTTTCCAGGCAAGAGTACTGGAGTGGGGTGCCATCGCCTTCTCCTGTTCTAGGCTAGCAGTGCTTAATACTGTTAAGGGTTAATTGCTCTGTCATGTCTGACTCTTTCCAGCCCTGTGAACTGTGACTGCCAGGCTCCTATTTCCATGGAATTCCCCAGGCAAGAATACTGGAGTGGGTAGTCATTCCCTTCTCCAGGAGACCTTCCTGACCTAGAGCTGGAACCCAGGTCTCCTGCATTACAGGCAGACTCTTTACCTTCAGAGCCTGTTAAAGCTGTGTCAATTAAGTGAACAAACTTGAGGTTCCTTGTAATTAAACTTCGTAGTTTCTCAGTTGGCCTCCTGTTCACATATTCTAATTTGGCTAAAAGAGTTACAAATCTAAGTTTTTAGAACTTAAGATCTCAACATATTTTCAAATTAAATTAAGAATATGATTATTAAAGATACTCTTTTTCCCTAAGGAGAAAATGTGGTTCCATTAAATTCGTTGTAAAAACAAACAAATCTTTCCCTGTATAATTAAGTTTTCCATCTTATTTGTTTTTTTCTGCTGGAGATGGTGGTTTTTCAATCTTGGCTGCACATTCGAATCACCTGAGTTTAAAAAAAGAGCTGCTGCTGCTGCTGCTAAGTCACTTCAGTCATGTCCGACTCTGTGTGACCCCAAAGATGGCAGCCCCTCAGGCTCCCCTGTCCCTGGGATTCTCCAGGCAAGAACACTGGAGTGGGTTGCCATTTCCTTCTCCAATGCAGGAAAGTGAAAAGTGAAAGTGAAGTCGCTCAGTCATGTCCGACTCTTAGCGACCCCATGGGCTGCAGCCTACCAGGCTCCTCCGCCCGGGGGATTTTCCAGGCAAGAGTACTGGAGTGGGGTGCCATTGCCTTCTCTGAAAAAAAGAGCAAGTAAACAAAAATCCCCAAATCTGGGCTGTACCTCCAGATTCTAATTTTAGTGATCTCAGGTGGGGCCCTAGCATCAGTAATTGTAAAATCAGTAATTGTAAATGTTCCCTGCTGATTTAATATTTAGCCAGAGTTGATAACCTTGTGCCAGGGACTTATTTGTAATGGATATTTATAGTGTGACACTGGCCGTCTGATTTTTCTGGACATCGTATTTCACTGCACCCTGAACTTTCATGCCGTATGGGTTGAAATTTCCTGCATTACCCGTTCCTACAGTTTGGACTTTGACATACAAACTGATGAGTACTTTAAACAACCCTACAGCAGGGTGCTGTAATAGGCCTGAATGTGGTCTGGAGATTTGTCTGAGTCCTAGTCCCTAGCATCTGTCAATCTTACCTTATATGGAAAAGGAGTATTTTGTAAATTTGATTAAGATCTTAAGATGAGGAAAGAAGAGGGAAATGCGACAGACATACTGAGGAGACACTGTGAAGATGAAGGCAAGGGTGGGAGTGGTGGGGCCACAAGTCAGGGAATGCCTGCAACCACCAGAAGCTGGAAGAGGCGAGAAGCAGATTCTCCCCTGGCGTCTCCGGAGAGAGTGCATCCTGACTGATGTCTAATTTATTCTCAGAGACACTGCTTTTGGAATTCTGGCCTCTAGAACTGTGAGAGGTTAAATGTGTGTTTTAAACCACCAAGTTTGTGGTTGGTTGTTACAGCAGTCGGCGGCGGAGACTAATGTGGCTGCTTTCCGTGTACAGTTGGGTTTTGGTGGCCTGCTCTCTCTCTCTACACAGCACTATATATTTGTGTAATCCATTAAATCCTTAATTGCATTACCCCATTTTATAAAAATAAGTTGAAATCACAGAAAGGTTTGTGTGTTTGTGAACACATGTGTGTTTTTGTTTATATATACACATACACAGTAGTGTAGCCTATAATAATGTTTTTGAAATAAAGATGGAAATCATTAGGATGGGTCTTTAACCTCAATTAGATGCTCATTAGATTTAAGCTGTGTTTAATGATGAAGTAAAAGAACACAATTAATGAACATGTACTGAATGCTGAAACTGTTTTGTTGAAGATTGTTTCTAAAAATGTGAGTGTGATAATTAGGGATTTTAATAAACTTCTATTGCACTGGGAATAGATCATTTCTTATAACATTTACTCTGCGTCTTTGATTCTAAGGTGTACCACTTGTCTCTTTTATCAAATTCAGATCTTACAATAAATGTGTTCCTTTACAGATGTGTTCATTTAATGTTTTTTTTCCTCACCCAAAGATGTTCCAAAATGATGTCATTCTGAATTAAAGGTGTTTTAGAATTGTGACACTTCAACAGGTCTGTTGTTGGACTTTTCAGATTCAACTCTTGGATATTCAGTTTGAGCACATTTTCTGAAATACATTATGTTAGAAGGTGAGCAGTACCTATAGGAAATTCTGAAACTTCCGGTGTTCTAATCGAATTACTGTTTTTCAAGAGCTACGATTGTGGAAACTAAATCTTAAAATAGATTTGGTTGTTGAGATGTAGGATCTTTAGTGAAAAAGTCATAGACTTTATAAGTAGAACAGACTGGTTCCAAATAGGAAAAGGAGTACGTCAAGGCTGTATATTGTCACCCTGCTTATTTAACTTATATGCAGAGTACATCATGAGAAACGCTGGGCTGGAAGAAGCACAAGCTGGAATCAAGATTGCCGGAGAAATATCAATAACCTCAGATATGGAGATGACACCACCCTTACGGCAGAAAGTGAAGAGGAACTAAAAAGCCTCTTGATAAAGGTGAAAGTGGAGAGTGAAAAAGTTGGCTTAAAGCTCAACATTCAGAAAACGAAGATCATGGCATCTGGTCCCATCACTTCATGGGAAATAGATGGGGAAACAGTGGAAACAGTGTCAGACTTTATTTTTCTGGGCTCCAAAATCACCGCAGATGGTGATTACAGCCATGAAATTAAAAGATGCTTACTCCTTGAAAGGAAAGTTATGACCAACCTAGATAGCATATTGAAAAACAGAGACATTACTTTGCCAACAAAGGTCCATCTAGTCAAGGCTATGGTTTTTCCAGTAGTCACGTATAGATGTGAGAGTTGGACTGTGAAGAAAGTTGAGCACTGAAGAATTGATGCTTTTGAACTGTGGTATTGGAGAAGACTCTCGAGAGTCCCTTGGACTGCAAGGAGATCCAACCAGTCCATTCTAAAGGAGATCAGTCCTGGGTGTTCTTTGGAAGGAGTGATGCTAAAGCTGAAACTGCAGTACTTTGGCCACCTCATGCGAAGAGTTGACTCATTGGAAAAGACTCTGATGCTGGGAGGGATTGAGGGCAGGAGGAGAAGGGGACGACAGAGGATGAGATGGCTGGATGGATCACTGACTTGATGGACCTGAGTTTGGGTAAACTCCGGGAGTTGGTGATGGACAGGGAGGCCTGGCGTGCTGGATTCATGGGGTCGCAAAGAGTCGGACACGGCTGAACGACTGAACTGAACTGAGAACTTTTTCATGTGTATATATCATATTTGTATCGAATAGATTACAAACTTCTGCCCATGCACTTGTATCTAGAACATATGAAGGACTCGGCCAAATCAAAATACAGAAAAGGCAGCCAACCCAGTAGTAAAAGTGGATAGAAGACCTGAACTAACACTCCATGAGTATCCAGTATGTACAACAAACATATGAAAGTGCCTAATCTCATTAGTCTTTAGGGAAATGCAAATTAAACCACAATGTAATTCCTCTACACGCTCACCAGAATGGCTAAAATTAAGAAAGACAATAAAGTGTTGACAGGTATGTGGAACAATTGAAACTCTAACTCTGCTGGTACGAATGTAAATTGGTGCAAGCACTTTGGAAAACTGTCAGTAAATTTAAACATAGACATATTCAATGATCCAGATATTATACTTCTAGGAATGTGTGTATGTATGTGTGTGTACATGTACAAGGATATTCATAGCAGAACTACTTGTAATAACTTAAAACTGTCCATCAACTTTAGAATGGATAAATACATTGAATGTTTCTACACTGGAAAAATATAATTTTGTACATTAGAGAAATGAACCAACTACTGCTATGCTCAACAGTATGAATGCATTTCACAGACATAACATTTAAGAGGCCAGACACAAAAGAATATGTATTCCACAGTTCTGTTGTTAGAAAGTTCAAAAAAAGAATCATGATCCAGTACTTTGGCGACTGAAGCAAAGAGCCAACTCATTGGAAAAGACCCTGATGCTGGGAAATACTGAGGGCAAGAGGAGAAGAGGGGGGCAAAGGATGAGATGGTTGAATGGCATCACTGACTCAGTGGACCTGGGTCTGAGCAAACTGCGGGAGATAGTGAAGGACAGGGAAGCCTGGTGTGCTGCAGTCCACGGAGTCACAGAGTTGGACATGACTGAGCGACTGAACAACAACCACCTTTGGATAGGTTGAGTTTGGAGGAGTAGACTTCTCAGAAGCTTATAATGTATTTCTTGAACTGGGTGGTGGTTATTCTGGTTTGTTGATTTGCTGAGAAGTATATCAAGTTGTATACTTAGGATCTGCTTCACTTTTCTGTATGCATGTATACTAAACTTCAATAAGTTTACTTTACAAAAAGTTAATCATCATCAGCAAAGCTCTTGGCAGTTCGTGGGTGCCTAATTGCCTAATAAACATTTGTTGGTTTTACTTGATTCTTATGTTTCTAGTACCTTATGAAAATTTTCACACAAGATATTCTAGTGCTTTCTAATCTTAAACATACATATCTTCTCTACAGCAACCCTACCCATTCTCCATTCCCTCCAACCTTGTCGACCTCCAAGTCTTCCTTAGCCATGGCCAAAATTACAAAAGATATTTCTTATTTGGTCTCAGTACAAATACCCTTGCCATGATTTTAAATAAATGCCTTCAAAGAATGTCACAACATATAAATTTAGAGGGTCAGACTTCGAGCTAAACTACTATGGGTCTTGTGAGACCAGTTATGAGTAATAGTTTGATGAAAGGTATTAAAAGCCTGAACTGACACATTAAAAGAGCTGAAAAAAATTGTACAGCAAAGACGTTGTATCCCAAACCTATTAAACAGAGAAGCATGTGTGCCCAGTGACCTTGAGATTGACTAGACCTGCATTTGAGAGTTGACAGGAATGGTTTACAAATGAATGAAATAAGAAGCATGTGTAGTGGGGATACTGTTACATTTGATAGGAGGAACAAAAACAAGAGCTTTAAATTTCATTTAAAAACCTTGGCCCTTTAAAAAAAAAAAAGACTCAAAAACTGATTTTTGTCTTCCTGTTGCTAGAACTCACTTATATTAAGGAACCAAGTGCTTTTTCCACTGCTCCTTTTTGTCCAGTCCTGCTTCTTTAGTTCTTCAGTTTCTCGTTCATGCCCGCTTCCCTGTGCTCTGCGTCTTCATCCTGTGCGTCCCTCCCCCGTTCCCCTTCCTAGTGAGTAGGTGGTCTTCTAGACTGTTGAGGCTGCCGTGGCTCCCATGCAAGGGTCTTTCATTTGTTGTGTTCCTTTGGAAGGAAGAGTTTTAATTTCTTGTCTCCCTTTGGGATACATCTAAAAAACTAAGCAGGGATGGGGGGCTGTGTAGTTTGGGAAGCATCAGTGACCATCGGGATCCTCACTCAGAGGTGGGCTGGATTCGTCTGAATGGGAGGGGAAGCATGAACATGTGTGGTAATCATTCCTGAGGCCATCGATAAAGCTTGTGGTGGACCATTCATGACAGCTACCGACCCTGCACCCCAGTCACGTTCTTCAGTATTTTTATTTTGAAATGTTCTTTCTAGTTAGTCAGTAATTCTGTTCCTCTACTTTAGAAAATTAGGAAGAAAATTTTTATTTTATGTAGTAAATTTCAGGAGAAGGCAGTGGCAACCCACTCCAGTACGCTTGCCTGGAAAATCCCATGGACGGAGGAGCCTGGTGGGCTGCAGTCCATGGGGTCGCTAGGAATCAGACAGGACTGAGCGACTTCACTTTCACTTTTCACTTTCATGCCCTGGAGAAGGAAATGGCAACCCACTCCAGTGTTCTTGCCTGGAGAATCCCAGGGACAGGGGAGCCTGGTGGGCTGCCGTTTATGGGGTCGCACAGAGTCAGATGCGACTGAAGCGACTTTGCAGCAGCAGCAGCAGTAAATTTCATCTGGCAGAAATATTTTATCATGCCATTGTGCTGTGAGATAGTTTCATAGATGTTTTCATGGAGATTGTCATGTAAGAACCAGGATAAGGATACTATTAATTCTGGTCTTGATACAAATAGTATTTTAAGAGACAGAATACTTATTTTTTATTTATTTTTATATTCTTCCTTATGCTACACATGCTGAGCAGGAACTTCCCTGGATATTTGAAACAAGAGGGAATAAATGTTACATATGACTTTGAAATTTGGTGTAAGACAAACAGAGCCACCTTTAAGTGTAACTCCATTAGTGAGCAATAATTCTATCTTCTAAAGAGTAATGACTTTAGTACTGGGATCCAGAAAGAGTCTATCAATATTTCAGAGAGGTAAAGCTAATTTTAAAGTGTCCCATTGTTTTCCTCCAAATAATGTTTAAACATTAATATCCAGTTTATCTACGTCTAAGTACAGTCAGTCAGTTCAGTCCCTCAGTTGTATCCGACTCTGCCACCCCATGGACTGCAGCACGCCAGATCTCCCTGTCCGTCGCCAACTCCCAGAATTTACTCAGACTCGTGTCCATTGAGTTGGTGATGCCATCCGACCATCTCATCCTCTGTTGTCCCCTTCTTTTCCCGCCGTCAGTCTTTCCCAGCATCAGGGTCTTTTCCCATGAGTCAGTTCTTCGCCTAAGTATCAGGTGGCCAGAGTTTTCAGCTTCACCATCAGTCCTTCCAATGAATATTCAGAACTGATTTCCTTTAGGATGGATTGATTGGATCTCCTTGCAGTCCAGGGAACTCTCAAGAGTCTTCTCATTTACCACAGTTCAAAAGCATCAATTCTTTGGTGCTCGGCTTTCTTTATAGTCCAACTCTCACATCCATACATGACTACTGGAAAAACCATAGCCTTAACTAGATGGACCTTTGTTGGCAAAGTAACGTCTCTGCTTTTTAATATGCTGTCTAGGTTGGTCATAACTTTCCTTCCAAGGACTCTTTTAATTTCATGGCTGCAGTCACCATCTGCAGTGATTTTGGAGCCCCCAAAATAAAGTCTTTCACTCTTTCCACTGTTTCCCCATCTATTTCCCATGAAGTGATGGGACCAGATGCCATGATCTTCGTTTTCTGAATGTTGAGTTTTAAGCCAACTTTTTCACTCTTCTCTTTTACTTTTATCAAGAGGCTCTTTAGTTCTTCACTTTCTGCCATAAGGGTGGTGTCATCTGCATATTTGAGGTTATTAATATTTCTCCCAGCAATCTTGATTCCAGCTTGTGCTTCATACAGCCCAGCATTTCTCATGATGTACTCTGCATAGAAGTTAAATAAGCAGGGTGACAATATACAGCCTTGACGTACTCCTTTCCCTATTTGGAGCCAGTCTGTTGTTCCATATCCAGTTTTAATGGTTGCTTCCTGACCTGCATACAGATTTCTCAAGAGGAAGATCAGGTGGTCTAGTATTCCCATCTTTTGAAGAATTTTCCATAGTTTGTTTCGATCCACACAGTCAAAGGCTTCAGCCTAGTCAATAAAGCAGAAGTAGAATACAGGTCTAAGAACAGTAAGTACAGTACAGGATTAGTTTAATTTTTTAAACTAATGCTTTCTTTGGTGGCTTTCAAAGCTGAAAGAGGTGACTTTGGTGGTCTTATTTGAAGTGTGAATTATCAAAAGGATTTCTGTGTAAAGCTTGTTCATCTACTTCAGTGGTAATTTAAAAAACATTAATAGTTTGGTGATAACAAGAGGGTCTTTATTTCTTCCTAAATTTTTTTTGTATCAAAACTTGATTCTGGGTTCTAGGAATAAATGTGCTTTACATTTTTACATTTAGTTTATGAGGAAACTCCTCACAATATGTTTTCAAGAATATTAAGAAACTTGTGACAATTAAAGGATAAGTCCCTTTTACTATCAAATGATGTCTTTCTCTCTTTGGTTCGTATGCATTCATTTTTTATATCTCCTGTTTTAGATTGCTGTTGATCTTGAATACCAGGCTGCATTGGATAAATAGAATGAGCATACTATGGCTGTTTTTCTAGCAATTAATGAGTTCTAGCTGGTCTTAATTGCGTATGGCATCATGGACAATAAGAGATTTCTCTTCATTAAATCCAGGATTCAATTCTGATTTAAAGAACAGAAAGCACTGTCATCTTTTTCATACAGTGTTTGAGAACACATTTTCCTACTGTTTTCTTCCTGTCTAGAGCATGTACACTTAAAATTCTTTGCAGTTTGAATGTTCCTTTTATGGTAGAGTTACAGTAATATGGTTTTGAAGCAAGAGTCTCTGTAGAGACTTGGATTTGTGTTACAATTAAATACTCCTCTCCTGTCAATTTTTTGTTAAATGTTAACTCATTTGAGATCCATTGTCTCCCTTTTACACACACACCCACAAACACCCACCACTGCTTCTGTGGCTTTTTGTGTAGTTGTTGTACTGTGACCATGGGTCAGCATTCTCTCTTAACATTTTGCCACTTTCATATGTGCCTTGAATTCTCCTATCCATGTGCCTTTGAGACATTCTCTCTCCTTCTCCAGGCATCCAGTCTTCATTCCAGACTAGTTCAACAATCACCTCTAGGAAACAGTCTGTTCTGTCTTCTAGGTAATCAGTCATCCCTTCTTTCTGTGTACCTAACTCTTCTATGGTTTTACTCTGGTGGTCTTCTCTTTATTCTCTAATTATTTTCTTGTATTAGTCTTTACATGATTCTCCAATTATTTACATGCCTTTCTATTTTACTAGATTTATGTTACATGAAAGAAATTGGAATTCAGAGCACTTGGAATGGGACTTGGTTGGTACAAACTAAACTCAAAATAAGTACTTTTAAACTGATAATTGATAAGTTTTGTGAGTCAATATATGATTGTAGCTCAGCTTATTCCATTTGAGACAATGAATTCTGTGAGTTCAACCATGTATATCATGAGTTATGTATGTATGTCAGTCAGTCAGTTCAGTCACTCAGTCATGTCCAGTTCTTTGCGACCCCATGGACTGCAGCACGCCAGGCTTCCTTGTCCATCACCAGCTCCTGGAACTTAAACTCATGTCCATCAGGTCGATGGTGCCATCCAACCATCTCATCCTCTGTCATCCCCTTCTCCTCCCACCTTCAATCTTTCCCAGCATCAGGGTTTTTCCAGTGAGTCAGTTCTTCACATCAGGTCGCCAAAGTATTGGAGTTTCAGCTTCAGCATCAGTCCTTCCAATGAACACTCAGGACTGATTTCCTTTAGGATGAACTGGTTGGATCTCCTTGCAGTCCAAGGGACTCTCAAGAGTCTTCTCCAACACCACAGTTCAAAGGCATCAATTCTTTGGTGCTCAGCTTTCTTTATAGTCCAACTCTCACATCCATACATGACCATTGGAAAAACCGTAGCCTTGACTAGATGGACCTTTTTGACAAAGTAATGTCTCTGCTTTTTAATATGCTGTCTAGGTTTGTCATAACTTTTCTTCCAAGGAGTAAGCATCTTTTAATTTCATGGCTGCAGTCACTATCTGCAGTGATTTTGGAGCCCAAGAAAATAAAGTCTCTCACTTCCATTGTTTCCCCATCTATTTACCATGATGTGATGGGTTAAGATGCCATGATCTTAGTTTCCTGAATGTTGAGTGTTAAGCCAACTTTTTCATTCTCCTCTTTCATTTTCATCAAGAGGCTCTTTAGTTCTTTGCTTTCTGCCATAAGTATGGTATCATCTGCATGTCTGAGGTTATTGATATTTCTCCTGGCAATCTTGATTCCAGCTTATGCTTCATCCAGCCTAGCATTTCTCATGGTGTAGTCTACATATAAGTTCAATAAGCAGGGTGACAATATACAGCCTTGATGTACACTTTGCTGATTTGGAACCAGTCCATTGTTCCATGTCCAGTTCTAACTGTTGCTTCTTGACCTGCATACAGATTTCTTAGGAGGCAGGTAAGGTGGTCTGGTATTCCCATGTCTTAAATTTTCCACAGTTTGTTGTGATCCACATAGTCAAAGGCTTTGGCATAGTCAATAAATCAGAAGTAGATGTTTTTCTGGAACTCTCTTGCTTTTTTTGATGATCCAATGGATATTGGCAATTTAATCTCTGGTTCCTCTGCTTTTTCTAAATCCAGCTTGAACACCTGGTAGTTCATGGTTCATGTACTGTTGAAGCCTGGCTTGGAGAATTTTGAGCATTACTTTGCTAGTGTGTGAGATGAGTGCAGTTATGCAGTAGTTCTTTGGCATTGCCTTTCTTTGGGATTGGAATGAATGTATGTATTACATGTGTGAAAAAATATCTGCCATATAATCAAGTAAACCAATATGGTTTAATAAAATGACATGCTCCAATGCAGGAACTATTTTGTACAACTAAAAATTATAAGACATATATTTTAATAAACTTTTTATCTTGAAATGAATGAAGTTTTCAGAAGAATTGCAAATTCAGTACAAAAAATTCTTGTGTAGCTATTATCCAGTTTCCCTGTTGTTGAGGTTTTACATTACCATGATATTTTTGTAAAAACTAAGAAACTAATGTTGGTGCATCACTGTTAAATAAACTCCAGACTTTATTCAGAGTTCTTTAGTTTTTATCCTAATATCCTTTTTGTGTTTCAAATCCAGTCTAGACACCACATTAGAAGTGTTTGGAGAACTGTTAGAAGTCTTAATTTAAATACTTACATAAATTTCTTACGTTTAATAAGTACTTCTATAGTTTTCCTTATTTTTTTTTTAGTTTTGGAAGGCTATTATTTCTCATTTTTCATCCTTAATTTTGATTCTTTGTAACATTTACATATCTCAATTCACCTATTTAATTTTTTAAAAGCATTGCTTTTTCTTTTATCTTTGTCATGAAGGAAGATCTTTGTCATGTAGGAAGATTGAACTCACTGTTAGTTAACTGAACCATTAAGTTTTTAAAAAGTATTACAGGACCAGCAAAATGAAAATAGTCCCTGCCCCTTTTAAATTCAAATTAGTGATCCATCTTAACCTTTATTGAGAATTATTAGCTTTTTTTATCGTGTGATTTTAGTGTATTTTCCTCTACTCCTGCCTTCTTTTTTATGTCCTATAAAATTTTATAATGTTCTCTATAATTATTTTGTGGTTTTTGTCAGGTTTATAGCTGGTAATTTTTTGCTGATGGTACAGTTGGTTTATTTTTTTCTGTTGTGCTTTCCACAGCTTTTATTTTGAGATAATTTTAGACTTAATGAAGATTTGCAAAAATAGGAAAAAGAATTTCTGTCCATGCTTCACCTAGCTCCTTTTATGTTAACATTTTAAATAAAAATAAAACAGTTATGGTACAATACAGAATTTATTTTAACTTTATCAATTCTACTAGCAGTCTTTTTTTTCTGTTGCAGAATCCAGTCTCACATCCCACATCACACTTAGTTGTCAGATTTCTTTAGTTTCCAGTCTGTGGCAGTTCTCAGTCTTTCCTAGTCTTTCATGACCTTGATATTTTTGAAGAGTCCTGGCCAGGTGGTTTGTGGAATATCCCTGAATTTGGAGTTCACTGATGTTTTCTCATGATTAGACTGTGGTTATGTGGTACTGGGAAGAATAGCACAGCCCTGCTGAGCCCTTCTCAGTGCATCATCTCAGGGGCTGCATGTTGTCAATATTTGTTACTTCGTTCCCTTTGTTTAAGTGGTATCTACCAGGATACTCCACTGTAAAGTTACCATTTTTCTCTGTGATTATTAAATATTTTGGGAAAGATGCTTTTGAGACTATGTGATATTTTGTTTCTGCCTAAACTTTTGCCCACCTGTTTTGGCATTCATCCATGAATTTTCCTGCAGCAGTTCTAAATAAGTTTTACTTATTTCTTCTCATTTATTAACTGGAATTCTTCCAGAAAGAAAATTGATCACTTCTCCCTGATTGTTTGTTTGTATCAGTATGCCACATGGATATTTTTTTCCATGTTACTATTGTTGTGTATTTTGTTATTTAAGTTGTCCCAGCTTTGGCCAGTGGGAATTCCTGCAGGTTGCTTCCTGGGGCTTTAAGACGTGTTTCCATTCCCACTCCCAGAACCGCCCTGTTTTCAAATTTTCTGACTCCATGAGACTATCCAAGTGCATCTTATATTTTCATTTTCCCAGCCCTGGGTTCAACCAGTTTTTCAGAGAGCCTTGGTTTCTTTATTGGGGGCTAGTATTTAGATCCAGTACTCTTGCCTGAAAAATCCCATGGATGGAGGAGCCTGGTGGGCTGCAGTCCATGGGGTTGCTAAGAGTCGGACATGACTGAGCGACTTCAATTTCACTTTTTACTCTCATTCATTGGAGAAGGAAATGGCAACCCACTCCAGTGTTCTTGCCTGGAGAATCCCAGGGACAGGGGAGCCTGGTGGGCTGCCGTCTATGGGGTCGCACAGAGTCGGACATGACTGAAGTGACTTAGCAGCAGCAGCAGCAGTATTTAGATCGGGACACCTTTTGTGATCATTGCTACTGAGAGCCATTTCTTCTTGTTCCTCTCAGTGGATAGTGCTATGGTTTAAGTGTGTGAGATTCTATTTTGATGTTGTTTGTATAGCCCTCTACTATTAGCCCACTAAAAAACATCCTAGTATAGACTTAGAGACCATTTTATGTCTCTAAGGTTATATGTTCAGAATTCTAATGACACTGATTCAATAAGCATTATGAAACGTTAAACTTTGAACTCTTTAAAGTCTGAAAAAAAACCTATATTACTACATGGGCAGTAAGTAAATGTTCATTAACAAATTGAATTAAACTGGTTTAAAAAATAGATACCATATTAAGTATAATTATTTCTTATAGTTAATAAAGTGGAACATATATCCTTTACTGGCTAGTAATTTCCAGCAAATTACTGAAAATTAAGTAGGTACTTAAAATGTGTGAGTCAAGTTTATTAGAACACATTTTCAATTATCTCATGATAGTGTAAAAATAATATACTTAGGAAAGATTTTACCTTTTAGTCTTCTATTGAACCTGCTAAGATATTTGGAAACATGAAATATGTTGCCTATTCAAGATTACCACATAATCTTTTTACATCATTGCAACTATTGGTACCCTTTTAGGAGAAAAACAGATTTTTTTTTTTTTTTTAGTTCAAGTGTATCTGGAAATCATACTACACACTCTGTAGGTGATAGAGCATTATAATACGTTTTGACAAAAGAGAAATAGATGTTCCTGCTCAGCATCGCAAATGAAGTTTTATAGTAGTGTGTGCCTTTTGGCATGACAATTATTTAATAAAATAACATTCTGTAGACACAGAAAGTGAGGAACAACAGGGGGTCCCGATAGGTAATGAAAGTTTTGGAGATAAGCCAAAGAACGAGAACAGGAAGACTGTTGAAGTTCTCTGATTGCCTATAATTTAAAGTATTTGGCTGTGTATGTGTTTAGAATTTTATGCTTTTCTATTTATTTTTGTAAGCCTACCTATCAGATTGGACTGTGATTTTAAATGTGATTTAAAAATGTTAACTAGACTTATTGTGATCATTTTGCAGTATTTACAGACACTGAGTCATAATGTTATATGTCAATTCTACATCAGATTTTTAAAGTTGCTATAGCTTTTCAGTACACATATAAAGCCTCCTTGTGATCAGAAGAGCCACTTAGTGTTAACATTGTTTCCAAGCTTTAATGATGGGGCTGCTTCCTCCTTCATGTACATCACAGGTGGGGTTGCTGAAGTCTTGTAGGAGTCAGGGGGGCACATCTGAAGCAGGGCTAATGTTCAGTGTTCACAGCTGTAAAGACCTGGAGCTGGGTCTGGGGTTTATGGCTAACATCTTCTGGATGCCTTTCTTAGTGACTTTGCTTTCATTTTGTATTTCTTTGTCATTATGTATTATATTCCCGTGGTACATAATATAACACATCTAGTGACGTTTGCCCGTGCATCATTTGTTGCGTGAAAACCTTCACAGAATCCATGTTGTTCTGATGCAGAATGTACATCATTTTTTTTCAGACATAAGCGTGATCACAAAACATTTCTATCAGGGAGTCTGTGCATGAACTTGGTGTGTGGGGCGCAAGCCTTTTGAAATGGTACGGAAATTTTTTACGTGTGAAAACTTTTTTTTGCACATGTATTTTTGAGTGGATAGTCTGAGGTTACATCGGGGTTTCAGAAACAGTTCAGAATGACTGTGGTCTCAGGGCTCACTGAGGCACAACTGTACATAGGGCCGTCAAACTGAAATCCCTGTGAATGGCATTATGACTCAGCACCAGATACAGTAGCTTGTTCCCTAGCAAATCATGCCACACCCTCTCTCATGTCTTCCCTCTACTTTGCTTGGGGTTTGGGGTTAGGGGGCTGACAATCTTTTCTACTACTGGGCTCCTACAACTTCTGTTTTCTCTCTGGTGCCCCCTATAGAGGGGAACACCTCTCTGCAGCCCCTTCTGTATTGTATACTACTTAGTATATTAGGATTTAGATAGTCGATGTGTCAAACTATGCCAGGCGGCTATAACAAAGAGACCTAAGAATACAGTGGCTTCAATAGCAAAGACGTTTTTCTCATTTATGTAAGTCTTGATAGGCATGATCCAGGTTGAGGGACCTGTGTTTATTCAGAGATCCAGATTCCTTTCAAGTCTGTTTGTCCCATCCCATGACACATTGTCATTTGCGTGATTGAAGCCCTGTGGCCACCAGGTCCAGGTTTTCTGGGGACAGGACAGAAGGAGAAACATATTTGATGGTTTAAAGCCTAAGATGTCTAATGTCGTATATCACTTTTCACATTCTATTAGTAAGAGCTGTTCATACAACCACTCTACTACAAAGGAAGCCGGGAAATATTGTGAAGCACAGAACGGGGAGGAGCAGATTTTGGTGGAAATCTGGGAATCTTTGCCACATTCTGCATGGTATTCTCCAGCTAGTTTGTAAATTCGCTGAAGTCAGGGCCTTCCATGCTGTTCTTCATATGGTGTCTTATGTATAGTAGATGTTAGATCATCTGTGTTTGTTGAATTGTCCTATACTGTGGAGTATGGATTTATACATTTAAGTCAAGTCATTTTTACAGCTGGTGATGCAAAAAAAGGCAAGTACCATAAACAGCAGGCGTTCCAGCCAAAAGGCAGGCTCTGCAAACTGTATCCTTAGTATGGGGAGGGATTGGTCATGTATTTTGCTTTGTCAGTGGCAGTGAGGTTAGAGGCAGTTCTGGTGATTGCCATAGCTATTTTAGTAACCTCAGTTACTGACTTCTAGGAACAGAGTTTCTTGAAAAAAAATTAGCTATATTAAAAAAAAAAAACCCAAATAACAGACGAATTTTACTTAATGATGTCATTATATGTTATGCTACTACTGAAATAGCATTACTGCTGTTAAACTTTGCAGGCCTGCAGGATAAAAACACCTACAGATATTGATGCTGTTTTCACACGGGTAGTTTGACGCAGTGGTTCTGAAACTTTAGTGGTTATCAGAATCAGAACAAACTGGAAAGCTGGGTGAAAAATGAACTGGTTTCCTCCCCTGAAGTTTCTGATTCATTTGTTTTAGGGTGAGGCCTGATCATTTTTGCATTTCCAGCAAATTCCAAGGTGGTATTGATGCTGCTAGTCTTGAGGTCACAATTTGGTAACTGCTGGTTAAAGGTAAAGAGGACCTATCAAAATGGGCAAGTGTCCGATATTACGAATTCCTGCTGGTATGCTGTTGCCATATGAAATTAAGAAAGATCTATTATGGAATGAAAACATGTTTGTTAATGGAATTTCATACCAGCTGCTAGATGGGGAGGGATCTATTGTTCCACAGTCCCTAAAACTACACCATTGTAGCCTTTCTTAGAGGCAGATCAAGAATGAGCATTTTAGTAGCTTTTATTGAAGGAAGACTTTTGAAGACTTGCTCTTGAACTGCTTAGGTAGCAAAGGGTAGGCAAGGGTGTGCATCTCATCATTGGTTCAGACTTGGAAACCTTTTTCCTCCGGCAAAGACAGCTAGGCTATCTGCCTTTCTGAGCCGGGGAAGGCAGATGGGTTTCTCCTGCTTTTCAGTTCTGAGACTGGAATTCTCAGCTCCATATCAATGAACACATGATTGATTATTAATGTCTGCTGTGACTACTCTTGCCATCCCCTACCCTCAACCTCAGCTGCAGGTACCTGTCTTCTCACTTTTGCTTTTCCTTCCCTTCAGTGACAGAGTAATGTGTGTGTGTATGTGTGAGCACCTGTGGTATCTATGCATCTATAAATGATGTGTTTAATGATGTTTCATAGCTTAACTTTTTCTACTTCTCTTATTTTTACTTCTGGTAGCAGTTTGAGACAAGGAGTGATGAGATAGAATATTGTAAAGTATTCAACGTAGAACTCATTGTAGTATACTTTGATTGTCTTGGTAGATTTCTTTTTTCCTATTTGAAAGAATATATGGAATATTGATTATTTATTTTTAATTGCATATTTGTATGTATTCTTTCTAATATCGGGCACAGTTTCTTTTCATCTTATTTTTTCTTGAAAATTTTTTAAATTATAAAATGTAACACATTTAATTTTCATAAGTCAGTCACTCCAGAAATGAATAAATATCCCTGCATACACATGTGCAAATAAACACAATCAGCCCCACCAGTATCAACTTTTTGTGATGACTAGTATTAACATTATGGTATATTTCTCCCACATCTTTCTCATATGGCTAATAAAATAGACATGTAAAAACTTAACTAAATAATGCCATTTACATGATTCTCCAACTTGAACTTTTCAGTTCAACATACATGTATCTTGGACATATTTCAAGATCAACAGATGTAGACATAGAATTTATTATTTTTAATAAATAAATATTCTATGGAGAGAATCAACTGTGATTTATTCAGGTTTTCTGCTATTGATGGAAACTGCAGTTCCAGTTTTTGTTCTTCTAAACAGTAATGAAAATATCCCTGAATATATATCTTAAATACTGGTGCTTTAAGTTCAGTTGAATAAATACGAAAAACGGGTCCCTTAATTGAAGGATGTTTTTGTTGTTGTTTAGTTGCTAAGTCATGTCTAACTCTTTTACGACCCCATGGAGTGCAGCCTGCCAGGTTCCTTTGTCCGTGGGATTTCCCAGCAAGCATACTGGAGTGGGTTGCCATTTCCTTCTCCAGGGGATCTTGCCGACCAAGGGATCAAACCCATGTCTCCTGCTTGACAGGTGAATTCTTTACCACTGAGCTACCTGGGAAGACCATAATTGAAGGATATATGACTTTTAAAGTTTAAATAATGTATGTATCTTTCCAGAAGACTGTAGACTTTCATACTATCCCCCCCTTCCTCCAAAAACACAGTGTATGAGAATGCCAGTTTTTAGCAAACTTGATCTTTGCATTTCTCTGCCTACCAGTGAGGTTGAACATCTTTCTTTATATTTTTTAATTTATTTGCATTTTTTCTATTTCTTGATCATCTTTTTTTCTCTTGGGTTCTTTCACTTATCAAATTTTTGGAGTCCTTTAGAGGTATTGACAGATGTGTTGAAAATATTTTTTTTTTAGTTTATCACTTGTCTTTTGCCATACAGAAATAGTAAATGCTTATGTAATTCAGCTTATCAGTTCTTTCTTTTATGGTTATGTATAGGATTTTTAGGATATAAAACATTTTCACATTTGATCCTCTTAATATCCCTGAGATAAATAGGGTATAATGTTGATATTCTCATCTTTAGATGAGGACTCTGATTTTCAGAGAAGCCAAGTGGCCTGCCCAGGTTTGTAAGTGGTGCTTACCAGATTCAAATTAACTTGTTTTAAAAATACTGTACCCTGGCCATTGCATTGTGCTCTGATTGATAGTTCTTCTTACAATAAAAGTTACTGAAGTCACTTTGCAGAATATAAAACAAAAATCCGTGGTATTAATGAAATAGTTGTAATCTGTTTTAGAGATACATGTGATAGAAGGTATAAGTTATTCTGTTAGTGAAAGATGCATTGATATATACATAACAAAAACAATTTGAACCGTGGTATAATTAGTTTTGCAGTGGTGAGCTGTTTTTAATATGGTGTATCACTCAGTATTTCAGTTACTTATGCTTAAAAACAAACTCAAACCTCAAGTGCAGACATTTAATGAGTACTTGTCTCGGGAAAAGAAGCAAGGTAGAAAAGAAACAACCCTCCAACAAGGATGTTTTAATGACTCAGACCAGGCACTACTAGAGAGTAATAACCTCTTTTATCTGAAGATAAAGAAGAATTACAAAGAATATAGTAAACATTTCTTCCCACTATATTCATCTGAAATTTGAACCAAGTAAATATACCTTTCAACACACATTTTAATGAGCATACTGCCCATAGTGAACATACTCAAAAAAAAAAAAAAAGATCACCAGCTTAGGTAGCCAGTTATTGTACTACCAGGATGTGAAGGGGCCCCAGTCTGGACTCTGAAAGGAGAGAATTTGAGGAGCCCAAGTTGACCTGGTGTTCATTTAGATCTTCACAAAATGTTAACTGTGGGCATTGTGCATACTTAGAAAAACATGGTGCCTACCACAATAGGGATCTCTTTTGCATGAAAAGAGCAGAGCCCTACTTCTAATTCCCACTGGCTTATTTTGGCTTGTAATTCCTTGTCATGTCCTCACCACCCTTCTCCAAACACAGAATAACTTGACTTCTAAAATGGAATGATTTCAAATGAAATCATGTATTATGCTCTTTTGGTTCCTAGTTCCTTGAGGCCACAGAGAGGACAGGTGTATAAATTAGTGATACCATAAAATAGAAATGGTTTGAGTAGAGTAAAATTTGGGATTCTTAGCCATACTTTTTTTTTTTAGTTGGGTTGATGGAGTCTTTATACTTATTTTAGTGAATATGGCAAATATAGTTTGCCATCTGGGTTTAAAACATTTTTAAAAAAACCGTCCTCCTTTTTGTTTAGTTCTTTTTAACTCAAGAGGCTGGTTTCTATAGACTTGAATTGTTTGGAGTCTGACTTTCTAAAGCAGTTTGTGCTTATCTGTCTAATCCTTTCCTATAGCCTGAATCTTTAGCTATGTTTTGTCTTCATTCTTTACCTCTAAGATTTACTTTCAGTTCCTCACTAAAGCTATGACTGGGGTTTTGTGGACTAGAATTTCTTCTCTTTAGGTCTCTAGATCCTGGGAAGATAGTGTTGGCTCAGGGGTGGTGTCCTCCCCTATCTCTTTCTACCATCTGTAAACACTTTCATTCTGCCTTTAGTGGATGGGCCTCTGGAGGATACATGAAGCAGAGGGTTTGTGAAAGGAAACTGATAAGACCGAAGACATTTTTTTTTTTTCATTAAAGAGCAAGGGTGGAATGTGGGGGAAAGGTAAGGGAATAGATCTGTTGTCCTCATTATGCATTTCAAGCATTCTGTGGGTTTTGCATTTACCTTGGATTTTCTGGGGCTAATACAAATGGATTTTATGAGAGGAAAGTTGCAATGTTTTAAATTTAGAGCAGTCTCAGAAGCAATGGTACTATTTGTGATTCTGGTCAATAGTGGACCCTAAAATATTTTATTGTGGTAACACTGAAATAGAACCTCCCTTTTTGTATTAAGCAGCAGGGAATGTGAAATTCTATATCTTAATATTCCTTACTTTCACATTTAGTATGCTTGCTTCAAACCCGGTATAAGCTGTTTTCTTTTATTTTTTTTAATGTGTTATATTTTGACACTTAACCTAGAGGTTAACCAAATGAACTTAACTTCATTTGGATTGATGATATAGTCTTATTGTAACATGCACTTTTTGCTTACATTTTATTTTATTTGGTCTTAACATTTAACATTTAAAATGTTGATTTATCTATTATCCTGATTTGACTTGTTTTTTCCAGTTTAGAAATAGGCTGCATGAAATTATGTGATTGATTAATGTTCTTCTAATACTGAGGCTTCACCTTGAAGAAGATAGTGAACTTGCTATAGTTAGTAAGCAAAATCTTGCATGCATGGGCAGGAGGAAATTGAGTAATCCTGAGAAATCATATGCTAGCTTTGAACATGGGATTAATTTTGGTTTTGATTACAGTGTTATCCCAGAGGTTTGGGAGGGAAGAATAAGGGTCTGACTTTTAAAGCAGGCTTTGGAAAGGTTATATAAAATTTGATCATACCATAAATATCTTTTATGATAATACCATTGTCATCTTTAGAAAATGATAAAAGTTTTGACCTTAGGCCCTGGTCACTTAGAGCAGGCAATTTTAGAAAATTAAGAAAAATTTAAGAAAACTTCAGAAAAATTCTCTCAGCTTTTCATTGGATGCTGATATTCTTTGGGTAGGAAGTGGATTGCTCTAGATACACAGCTAACACATTATGTGAATTTGTAGATGGTATGTCAGCATGAAAATTTGGAGTTAGATATGGGTAGAAAACTTGACCTGGGTTCCACTTATCTCCTTCTCTCTTAAAAGATCAATTAGCTCTTAAAGTGATGTTTTAAGGAACAGGGTTCTTTGCCAAAAGTAGATTTCATTTTCAAAATTTACCGCTCACTTTAGCATTAAGCCAGGGCTGACCCACTGAAGATTTTAGGAGTGCCTTGGCAACCCTTGCTGTTGCCAATTGAATAGTAAGTGTTGATTTGGAACAAAGAGAATTAATTTTGTGTGTTTGAGAAGGATTCATTTTTTAGTGATGCCCACTCCCCCCTGCTTTCTCAAATAGCTAGTGATTAACTACTACTTTAATTTTCAATTAATCAAATTAGATTTCTACTGGTAGATTTTGATTACATGCAGTTCTAACAGCTTCCAGATACACTTCTTTTTCCCATATGTTTACCATATGCTGAGTAAAACCAATGTAGAATAAATTAGTGTAAAAGTAGGAACATTTAGTTCTTTTGTAGAGTTCATTTTGAATGACAGAAGACAGCTCAGAATCATTTTAGCTACGAGGCACCTTTTGAAAAGTGATATGGAAAAATAACCCATTTATGTGTGCCAAGGTCTGTTTTCATAAATGTAAATTTGAAAGTTCATTAAAATTTTGGCATGTGATTTGGAATGCATAATAACTGGATGTGATTCAAAGCCAGAAATCTGTATCCTTATACCAACAACATGTTTCACTGAAGACTGGCTTTGTATGGGTGTTTAATATTTAAAAGGTAAAAAAAAAAATAGTATTTACTCGATGGTTATGGCTCTGGAAACTGTTCAGGATGGAGAGGCTGCAGTGGCAGGGGAAAGCCAGCAGTGCCCCCACGGTGCTCACCAGCCTCTCCTCTTGGACAGGTGGGGTAGGTGACCCCTGTCAGTGACCACTGTCGCTTATTTTTCAGAGATGACAAAACAGAAATGCATATTTTCCTTGCTGTCTTTGGGAATGTGAAGATGGATCATGAAAGACATTTCAGCTTACATTTGAAACAGTGAGGGATTTCCCAGTGGCTATGACTCAGTGTTCCCAATGCAGGAGGCCCAGGTTTGATTCCTGGTCAGGGAAGTAGATCCCACATGCTGCAACTGAAAATCCTGCATATCACTACTAAGACCTGGTGCAGCCAAATGAATAAATAAATATTAAAACAAAACAAGACACAGCTGAAAAATGGCAGAGTTGGATCAGGCAGAAGTGGTATCTAATGCTTGTAGCTAATATGAACAGTTAGCGGTTGGAGATATTCTAATGTTATGTGCCAGACCTACTGCTCATCTGTAACATAAACCTCCCAAGGTGAGGATAGAGAAGCAAAGGGGAAGAGAAAAAACCCACCTGTTGAAGGTGCAACTACAAGCTCATTTCTTGTCTGTAATAAGAGACATGCTTGCTACCAGGGGGCCTTTCAGACATCTTCAAGTGAGGCATGGGAAGAAGGGCTACAGCCAAAGTAAGAATGGATGAGGAATTACTCCTATAGGAACATTTTTATTTGAGATCTTACAGGCTAACCTCTTACAGTTTTCATCCTCTGCCAGTTGTTATTTTGGCTGTTATATATGTGTACTTTGTACAGATTCCATTTTGATTCTGTTATTCCTCTTTATGACTTTGTTTTTAAAGTTTCTTGTTCCCTGACATCTCAGGGCCTCTGGTTTCTACCTTCTAGTTTTGTGGTAGGAGAGAAACGTGGTTTATAAGGCGAGTAAGACGATCACCAGGATGAAAAGTTACTCTCCTTGAGTTTGTGATTATGTGCTTAGCTCATAGTCTGTCACTTAGGGTGTCGTTTAGTGATGTTGTTCTATAATTAACCAAGCTTCCTGCAGAAAGTAAGTTTAAAATCACTGTCGTCTTAGTTTATTTCCTCTCTTAGCCTTTTGATCTGTTTGACTTTGACACATGATTCTCTCCAACTTCTGTAGATTCTTTTTCTGACAGGATGCTTTTATCGCCCGCCTTCCCTCCAGCCCTGGTTCAAGGTATCTGTCACCAGATTGGATGTTCTTGTATTTGCTTTGTTCATTCCATTCCTGGGCCCTTTTTTCCTTTTGCCTGAACTTGGTAGTTTTTCCTACTTCCAGGCTCTTTTCCCACAAACAATTTCCCACATGGTGGCCAATTGTCATTCTGAAAACTGGGTCTCCTTAAGTCTTTTCACCTCTTAAAAGTATTTAGTTACTGTTTGTTGCCTGTCAATTCCTCATGATACTGTGTAAGGAACAACACAGATTAGCACTTGCCTGCCTTTCTAGCCTCATGGTTGGTCACAAGCCATCAAGGACCTGGAGTATTTCTGTAAGAGGAACCTTCAAGTTCATTGGTGCTTCCTTATCCAGCTATGTCTTCTTTATATTCTGGGCTCTTATGTTTTCTCCTTGCCTACCTGGGTAATCTCTTTTATTTACGGTTTTAAACAAGTCGCTTAAGCCTTAGTCATATCTTGTTTGTGGTGAAGTTGTATAGTGGTTGCTGGTAAATTCGCCTCCCGTGTTGGAAGCTTAGCTCCATAAGGGGAAGGAGACTGTGCCTTACTTCTCTCTGTGGCCCAGCACATGGCAGACGGCCTGGCAGGCAGTCAGGGTTCCATAAATATTTATTGTTTGAAATGTAGTTTATTTTCCATTGTATTTTATAGAAAAGGGAATCTTAAAGGAAGTGCCTAAAAATGGTGTAGTTGAATGAAGATTTATCCTGATTTATGGAAGTAGAAAGGATCATGGGACATTTCCTTGGCACTCAGACTAATGAATAGCTATCATGAACCATAATTGATGAATGAGCCAAAAGACATTCGCATTTGACTGAAGAAGGTGTTGGGGTGTGTGTGTGTGTGTGTGTGTCTTACAGTGAGGGATTAACTTCAAACCCATGAAAGAATGATTTGAAACTGAATTATAAATGGTTCTGAATAAGTTTTGGTAGGGCTAGAATGGAACCTTGGTTTCTGGGCCTTCATCATGAGGAGAAGGGTGGAATGGAGGGAGTTGCTAATTACAGAGAGTTAAGTGGTTGCCATTAGTTTCTCTGTATGATTTTGAGTAAAGAATTCTGGATCCACTGTTTATAACACAGAACACCCAGAGGACCTAAATCATTAGTGTATGCTAGACCATAGGAGTCAAGATGGAAGACAGAATCAGCAGAAACAAGAATGGGGAAAATATTGAGTGCTAGGAATTTGATTATATACCTTGAACTTGACATTTAATGTAAATGGAGCAGAGCCCCAGGGAGACATAGGATATATTCTGTGACAAATTTTGCTTTCCAAAGATTTCCACAGTGTTATCTCCCATCTGACATGTTCATCTTCCAATTTGATTTTGACACATTTGTCAAGAGATAGGTCTATGTTTTCCTCTTTGAAACTAAGTGGGCTTTTATGATTGTTTCAGCTGACAGAGTCCTGCAGAAATGACCCTTTGTGATTTCCGAAGTGAGATCATAAGAGTGCTGCTTCCTCTTTTTTGTTTTCTTGGAAAGCAAGACTTGATTGTGAAACCTGCAGCCACCGTAGGAGCAGTCCAACTGTCCTGAGGCCATCGTGTTTTGAGGCGAGACCACAGGAAAGGGCCCTCAGCCTCCCGAGAGCCCTGTCGCTCCAGCTCCAGCTACTGTCTGTCTGCTGCCAAGTGAGAAATGAGAAACTCTGAGTCAGGACTGCCCAGCCAGATCTTCCCAATGTCCTGAGGGAAAGATAGTTAATGGCTGTTATTATTTTTAAACTAAGTTTAGGGTGCTTTATTATGCAACAGTTGATAATTAGAACATGTTTCTTTGGAGAAGCAATTTGTGTTTTCTTCTAGGTGATGCTGAAGGAAGACAGCTCTGTAATTAGACGCATCTCTTAGATTTAGATTTGTCACTAACTTTCCTGGTGGCTCAGTAGGTAAAGAATCCGCTTGCAATGCAGGAGTCCCTGGGTCAGGAAGATCTCCTGGACAAGGGCGTGGCAACCCACTCCAGTATTCTTGCCTGGAAAATTCCATGGACAGAGGAGCCTGGCGGGCTACAGTCTATGGGGTCACAGAGAGTCAGACACAACTGAGCAACTAACACTGACTAACTAACTGTAACTAACCCTGCTCCCCCCAAATTTAGTACCCTAGTTGGGGGAAGACCAAGGGGGAGAGATCATAAAAGAGAAAATCATGGCAACTTTTTTTTTTCTTCATGTTCATTTAGCTAATAGTTGGTACGGACCAACGAACCAAGGGCAGAAGCTTAGACTGAACTGACTCTTGCAAGGAATCCATCTGTTTTGAGGAAGTAAGACCACGGGCAAGACATTCTGCAAATGAGCTTGGGGATATCTCTATGGGAACAGTGAAAGAGGCAAAAACAGACTGTTGTCAAGGAGGCTAGAACTCATGTTGAATAATTTATCATTCAGTGTGCTTTTTTTTTAATATTAAAATCTGTGCACCTGCTGTGTATTGAATTTTGTACCCCCCCAACTCAAAACATAGGATGAAAGTCTAACCCCCTCACCTGTGAATGTGGTCTTATTTAGAAATAGGTTTTTTTGCAGATGTAATCAAGTTAAGATTGTAATGCATTAAGTGTGGGCTCTAAAGCCAATGACTGGTGTCTTTATGAGGAGGCAGTGTGAAGATACAGACATGCAGAGACACACAGTGAAGAACTCTGTGGGAAGACAGCACAGAGATTGGAGTTATGCTACCATAGCTAAGGAGTTCCACAGATTGCCAGCAACCACCAGAAGCTCGAAGAGTCAGGGAAGGATTCTACCCTAGAGCTTTCAGCAGGAGCATCACCCTGCTGACACTTTGGTCACCTTGATTTCAGACTTCCAGGATCAAAGATGTTTTAGTGCTTTAGTATGACAGACTTTGTGCCTAAAGTAGGGAAAATGAAACAAGTTCTGCTTTTCAAAAGTTATGAAAATGAAAAGCCACAGGCTGGGAGAAAATATCTGCTAAGCATATGTCTGACAAAGGAACTGAATCTAGATTATTTAAAGGGTTTACGATTCAGTGAAATTAAAAGACATTTGCTGCCTGGAAGAAAAGCTGTGATGAACCTAGAAAGCCTTTAAAAAGCAGAGACATCACTTTGCCGACAAAGGTCCATATAGTCAAAGATATGGGCGTTTCCAGCAGTTATGTACAGATGAGAGAGTTGGGCCATAAAGAAGACTGAGCACTAAAAAACTGGTGCTTTTGAACTTTGGTGCTGGAGAAGACTCTTGAGAGTCCTTTGGACAGCAAGGAGATCAAACCAGTCAATCCTAAAGGAAATCAACCCTGAATATTCATTGGAAGGACTGATGCTGAAGCTGAAACTCCAATACTTTGGCCACCTGATGTAAAGAGCTGATTCATTGGAAAAGACCCTGATGCTAGGAAAGATTGAGGGCTGGAGGAGAAGGGGACGACAGAAGATGAGATAGTTGGATGGCATCATTGACTCAGTGGACATGAATTTTAGCAAATTCTGGGAGATAGTGGAGGATAGGGAAGCCTGGCATGCTGCAGTCCATGAGGTCACAAAGAGTTGGACATGACTTAGTGACTACTTAGAATAACAAAACAAGGATTCAGTAATAAGAAAGCTATCCAGCTAAAAAATTGGCAAAATATTTGGATAGACACTTCAGCAGAGGAAACACACATGTCCAGTAAGCCCATGAAATGAGGCTCAGTATCATGTGTCATTAGGAAAATGATTGAAACTACCATGAGAAATCATTATACCACCATTTTAACCATTAGAATGGCTGAATTTAAAAAGACTGACGATACCAAATGTTGATGAGGTTATGGAGCAACCAGAACTCTCATAAATTGCTGATCAATACTTGAAAAGGTTTAATCACTTTGGAAAATAGTCTTTCAGTGTCTTAAAATGTTAGCATATACCTTCCTAGTTCTAATCATAGGTACTTAATCAACAAACTTGAAAGTATATGTCCATGCAAAGACTTTTACACAAATGTGCTTGAGAGCTTTATTTGTAATAGCTCCAAACTAGAAGCAACTCAAATGTCCACCAATAAGTGAATGTATAAATAAACTGTTAGAGATCTACATAGTGAAACATTACTAAATAATAAAAAGGAGCTGTTAATTAAAAGACGCTTACTCCTTGGAAGGAAAGTTATGACCAACCTAGATAGCATATTCAAAAGCAGAGACATTACTTTGCCAACAAAGGTTCGTTTAGTCAAGGCTATGGTTTTTCCTGTGGTCATGTATGGGTGTGAGAGTTGGACTGTGAAGAAGGCTGAGTGCTGAAGAATTGATGCTTTTGAACTGTGGTGTTGGAGAAGACTCTTGAGAGTCCCTTGGACTACAAGGAGATCCAACCAGTCCATTCTGAGGGAGATCAGCCCTGGGATTTCTTTGGAAGGAATGATGCTAAAGCTGAAACTCCAGTACTTTGGCCACCTCATACGAAGAGTTGACCCATTGGAAAAGACTCTGATGCTGGGAGGGATTGGGGGCAAGAGGAGAAGGGGATGACAGAGGATGAGATGGCTGGATGGCATCACTGACTCGATGGACGTGAGTCTCGGTGAACTCCGAGAGTTGGTGATGGACAGGGAGGCCTGGCGTGCTGCGATTCATGGGGTCGCAAAGAGTCGGACACGACTGAGCGACTGATCTGATCTGAATGTACACAGCAACATGAATGAATCTGAAAGAAGTCAGATACCCCTGCCCACCCGAAAAAGAGTACATATTGTATGATTCCATGTGTATATATAATTCTGGAAGATGCAAACTAATTCTAGTGATAGAACGTAGATCAGTGGTGTCTAGAGATGGGAGATATGGGGCAAGGCAGATAGGGGAAAGAATTTTAAAGAAAGGTGAGAAGAATTTTGCGGTTGATAGATATGTATGTTTTATTGACTGTGATGAAAACATATCAAATTATGTACTTTAAATATGAGATTTCTTGTATGTCAATTATGTCTCAATGAAGCCAGAACAGAAAGAAAAAAGTTATATGGGAAAAAGGTAGGGTTTAGTGATAGGCTTAAACCTTAGGCCATATATTAGCACAGCTGAGCATCAGCAAGCGAAGTTTGTTGTGCCATTTACTGTTGAATATGCCATGTCATTAATGGCAGGAGACCATTCAATGCAGAGCTAACAGGTAAACCAAGCCTTTCGAATCAGTTGGTGTTTAATCATGGAAGAAGACTACAATTGATTTTGAGTGAGAGTTTTATTATAGAAATTATTCCTTAAACATTTATGAAAGGTGCTTGGGGATTGAAGGTTCAGGGCAAGTCACAGTGTCAGTGAAGTCTCCAGTTGGTTAGCCTGAGAAGCCAAACATAAGACATGGCTCATGGGAGCAGGTCTGTGGAAGGCTGTGCCTCCATAGAGTTACCATCTATGGGTCTGTTGGTGGGCCTGGAGTCACTATTGACCTGAGAGACCAGCTTGGAAATTGGACAGGGATCTGAGAAGAGCAAAGATAAGCTTGAACCTGCCTACACAGCCATGTCTGGTCACTGTACTAACCATGACAACCTTCAGAGAATATTGGTTGCCATATCCATGCAGATCCTTCTTTCCAAGTCTAGGCCAGTTCTGCTTTTGGTTAACTTTAACCTGGAACTACACAGAGAAGAATTTTCCAGGAGATGTAATTTCCACTTAAATGAAGTTGACAAACCACCACAGCTTGCTCATTAATGAGGTTGGTAATTGTAGTCCTGATTAGGAACCTAAACTCCCTTGTTCACATGAGATGAGTCGATCTTGCTAAACAAATACAGAATATCTTTGAGAGTGATCTAATTGGGACAGAATGGAGGAAGAATGAGTCCAGGCATGAGGAATCAGGGTAGATCTTTTCAGAATAAGGCTGATTACAATGTAAACAATGGGGAAACTCTGCATACCCTCTTACAAGGAAGGTGTTTATAACAACATAAACACCTTTTCAACACAGTAACATAAACAGTTTCTCAAGGAAACATTCTCTGGCATCCAGGAAATGTTTCTTTCTTTACAAACAAAAAAGTGTGTTTTTCTAAAGATTTAATTTACTTAAGGGCTCTGTTTAGAACAAGACTAGGATTGTAGGGGGATAAAGTTATTCCCAAAACACTTTTGTGGTAGGCCATATTTGAAGTCCTTATAGAAGCAGCTTGTTTAAAGATCTGTAGACTAATAGAGCATGGGTCAGTACAGGTGTACCATGTTATGTATTGGATCCACCTTTGGAAAGTTGTATAAATTATACTTCTGTGAGTCACATTGTATTGTAAATTCCCAGAAGCCTGACATTTGATATTTTCTTATGAAAGTTATTCTTGAAAGTGTGAGGACCTTTGTTACAGGTACCTCCTTGTGAGACCACAGACTATGATAAGGGCTATATATTTGATTTAAATATGCATACTTCATTCATTTATAAGGTGAATTACATTGGTTCCTAAAACTGATCAGTTAGGATTTTTCTATTAAGGTTCTTTGACTCATTTTTAACTTGGAACAATTAAAAATAGATTCCATCCACAAGATTCATTTTAGGTTTGAACAGAAGAGGAAATATCTTTTAGCAAGATTTCTATTAGAGAATAGAGAACAGATGTATGTATTTTCAGCTTGTTATTAAAAAATATCTAGTTCTGGTAGTGCAGTGAAAATCCTGTTAATAGGCACAAAGCATCAGTCACTTGCATGTTTTTTATCTTTGTGGAAAGACTTGATCTAATTAAAAGATTTATTAACAATCTCTAGGAGTGATTTATATGTTGCTGACTGTAGATTTTCTGCAGCTTTTCACAACAGCTTAGCATGTACAAGCAGGAGATAGTTTACCGTGCTACCTTCTACCTTAACTTCTAGACTAGTGCTTCTTAAGCTTCAAAGTGCAGACAAATGACCTGGGCATTTTGGTAAATTTAGATTGTGATTCAGTAGGTCTGGGGTGGAGTCTGAGATTTTTAGTTCTGACAAGTTCCCGGGTGATTATGTCACTGGCTTGTGAACCACACTCTGAGAAACAAGGGAGTAGGCGTTTCTGAGTGTCATTTTTGGTGTGGTGGAGCATAATGTTCAACACTGTACAGCTGGTGTGGTGGAAATAGAGAGAAATGGCTGTCTTCACAATCCGCAGTTTTTCCTTGAAGGTGAAAAGATAGTGGTGAACTCCCTTTAATTAAGTAGCTTGCTTATGGTTTGGCAGAAATGAGGCACAAGCATTTCCCATTCAACTAACTATAAATTTATTACCTTTATTAAATTTATTACCTATTAAATGTGTGAAAGTAGAGTAGTTTAAAAGACAACCCCTCATCAAGATGCAAATTTCCCTGTGAGGGGGGAAAAATCATTTTGTATATACGTACAGTACAACTTCTTTCCCCTGGAAATATCCCTTTGGTATCTATAAACTAATAAAATAATTATATCATTGAATGTCAATTTATATAAAATAAAAATGAGTGTGTGGTGGGTATTAAACTCAGGGCCAACTTGATTGGTTATGAAGAATAGTTTAGTAATGAGGAAATGTTCATGATGGGGAAACTTGTCTGCTTGAAAAATGAAAATGGGAAACTAATTTGAAAATACTTTTTAACTGTCTTTTTTTTTTTTTTTTTTTTGAGCCCCTAAAGAAGGGCAGCCTGTAAGATGTTGGTAAATTTGCCCCAAGTGCTATTAAAATGTATTGATTTTGAATATTTTCAAAGAGAACTTCAAGCAGCTGGATTTATCTGGAAATATCATTGAAATGTGAATTTGGGATTAAGAAAAAAATGTTCAGAGGGAGATAAGATCAACTACTTCAAGGAATTATTTGCTTATTTCTTAAAGTAGCCTAGTTTTTCTTAAATTCAGGTCAAACTCTTGTAGTGTAATTGAAGATTAAATGATCATAGCTTTCTGGGTTGCTGCATAAATCTGGTCTTCCCTGAAGAATGGGGGAATGATGTGTCTCTATAGATGATGTGATGGATCATAGAAATCATTCAACAACAGTGAAAGTTCCTTAGGGTCCTGACACGTGTGGGAAAGAGAATCCCCAGGGATCCTGAAAGTCAAATTGTGTTTATCTGCTATAATGATAATTGATAGCCCAATTATTTTTAACTATGATAGTTTAATAGTCTTCAGATAATACACACCCAAGTGCATCCTCTGAAAGACAGAGGCTATTAGTTTCTATCTGAAAAATTTTCATCTGTGTTTCAGATGATTGAATGTTAGAAGTATGCATTCTGGGAAAGTGAGCAAGGAGATATTGATAGCCACATGCCATAAGATGTGAGCAGAAGGACTGTAGCTATGGTGTTACTAAAAAAATTGTATATGTACATTGTATATACCTTTTGGGAAAAAACAATAAAAAAATACCCTGTATCCTTTCTAATATTTTTAATGTAGTTTTCAAAAATTGTAATTGTCCTTTTCTTCACACTTCCTGTAACATAAGCTGTTTCTCATGTAATTGCACATTTTTAGCAGTGAACATGATTTTTTATGACTGTGTCATATTCCATTTGTAAAAGGTATACCACTTGGGTAGCCATTCCTTCTTATCAGAATTTAAGTGGATTTCTATGTTTTTCTCAGATGAATAATATCAGGCTTCCCTAGTGGCTCAGCAGTAAGGATCTGCCTGCAATGCAGCTGATGCAGAAGATTCATGTTCGATCCTTGGGTCAGGAAGATCCCGTGGAGGAGGACATGGCAACCCACTCCAGTATTCTTGCCTGGAGAATCCCATGGACTGAGGAGCATGGGGGGCTACAGTCCATAGGGTCACAAAGAGTCAGACACGACTTTAGTGACTGAGCACGCATGCAGGTGAATAATACTATAATGAATATCATAAGAGTATGATGCTATTCTTTGATGAGAATTTTCTGCTTAGAACAGATTGCCAGAACTGAAATTAATATTCTTAAGTCTTATAGAAAACCTTTCCTTAAAAGCTCGTCTGTGAAGTTGAGGGACTGTTTACAAAGAAATACTAAGCTTTCCTGGGTTTTAAAAAATAAGGACGTTGTGCAAGTGCCCAGTTGTTCTGACTCTTTGCGACCCTTTGGACTGTAGCCCTCCAGGCTCCTCTATCCATGGGATTCTCCAGGCAAGAGTACTGGAGTGGGTTGCCGTGCTCTCCTCCAGATCTTCCTGACCCAGGGATTGAAGCTGCATCTCCTGTATCTCCCGCATTCCAGGCGAATTCTTTACTGCTTAGCCACTGTATCCCATAAGGATGTTGTGACAAGGTGTTAGAAGCTAAGCTGGAGTTGGATAGGTCAGAATAACCTGGTTCTATCTTTGACACCTGTTTTTAACACTTGTTGAAGTGGGGGGGAAAAGGCCAGAAACTTGTCCTTTGGTAAGTTTTGAGAGGTAAGATGTTTTCCAAAGAAATGAATTGTTTACATGGCAAATGCCTTAAAAAATATTCTGCTAATAAATAAGAATAAGAGAGTACTTGACAATAAAGTTTCTAATAATAAGATCAAGTTTGTAATGTTTAATGCCTGACTCTCTGGAATTTAATTTAGGGCAAAAGTATTGAGATAGTTGTGATTCACTAAGCAAATTAAAAAAAGGAGACAAGAATAATAGCTGTGGTAGGGAAAAAAAAACAGAAACCAGATTATAATTCAGACTGAAGACTGATTTGTAATACTCTTTCTTAGCCAGTTTTTTAGAGGTAAGGTAATCAACTAGATACTCCATCCTGTTAATTGGATCCATCCTAGTTACTCTATAAAGTTAAAAACAACCCAGACTTCTGGCTTATCAGCAATAGGTTAGTTACCCTTATAGTCTTCCGTAAAGGATTTATAGCCAGAACTAAAGGTTTTCAAGACCAGATCTATAAGCTGTATTTTCTATATATAATTTACTAAAGTTCTTAATTTAGTTTGGAAATTTGGGTTTTTAAGTGGATTTACATTTTTATGGATTGCAACTATTTTGTGCTCTTCTGTATAGTTAAAGTTTTGTAAAGGATTTTTTTTCCTATAAATTCCAAGGCATTAGTGTCTATATGCATATAGGAAGTCATGAAATACAACATTCGTAATTTTATTTTTATGTTTGTGACTATACTTTGAAGAAACTGTACCACCTGTTAATTTTAATCTATCTAGCACTTAGTACATATAGGACAACATAGGTAATGTGTAAGTGACAAAGCAAGATTATCCAATGGACAGCCATGAACTAGAACATGACCAAATTACCTCTAAGTTCCTTTCTTAGCCTGTAGGAAAAGTACAGGTTGGAAAGATCTTGCCACATTCTTTTCTTAAATTATAATTAGTATGCTGCTGCTGCTGCTGCTGCTAAGTTGCTTCAGTCGTGTCCGACTCTGTGCGACCCCATAGACGGCAGCCCACCAGGCTCCGCCGTCCCTGGGATTTTCCAGGCAAGAACACTGGAGTGGGTTGCCATTTCCTTCTCCAATGCATGAAAGTGAAAAGTGAAAGTGAAGTGTCTCGGTCGTGTCCGACTCTAGTGACCCCATGGACTGCAGCCCACCAGGCTCTTCCGTCCATGGGATTTTCCAGGCAAAAGTACTGGAGTGGGGTGCCATTGCCTTCTCTGAATTACTATGCTAGTAGCCTTAAAAAAATCTAAATAGGGATATACAGTTTATGTTGGGAGTACCTGCAAATTAATGATAGATATCAATGCATGTACATAATTCATAATAACAAAGATATTTAAAAATAGGACATTAGCATTGAAAATTTTAACTGTGGCCAGATATAAACTTTTTCCTATAAATTTCTTAAACTGGAAATTGTGTCTCTGTTTTTTCTAAGTAAGCTATTTAAAAAATCTTTTATTACTGAATCTAAAACAACACAAGTACACTACTGCTGCTGCTGAGTCACTTCAGTCGTGTCCGACTCTGTGCGACCCCATAGACGGCAGCCCACCGGGATTCCCCGTCCCTGGGAGTCTCCAGACAAGAGCACTGGAGTGGGGTGCCATTGCCTTCTCCGCTATTCCTACATAAAAGACCAAGTAGGTGTTCATTTAATGACTTAAATTCCCATTACATGTTGGAAATCCAAGGTTGGTTTATTTGAGAGGAAATTTTGTATTTTATCAGCCAAGGACCTTCTGTGTTCTGAGATTTTTGCCTCCAACTCTAGGAATCAAGAGTTCAAGGTGAAAAGTCCAATAAGAAAACATCATCGCTAGAGGAAAGTACTATTAATTAGTAAAGTTCAAGTCTATATATGATTGTTTAAAGGTTTCTGCATATTTCCCCTCAAAATATTTGTACTTTTGTTAATTATTGTTCTAGAATGTAACAGTTGTTGATATCTGAATTTTGACTGAATCTCAAAGTAAAGAAATCCAAAATCTTGAAAATATTTTACTGTCTTTAGCAATAACACTTTAAAGGTTAGGAAACAAATTTCATTCCTCTCATTATAGACATTTTCGTGATTGTGTCTGTCAGTCTTTCCCATAAACTAAATAATACGTTTCACTTTTGGCTTGTATTTCCCTCCTGATTTTCTTTCTGTATTATCAATGACTTTAGTATATGTAAGCCACTCTGATCATTAGTGATTCCAGTTTGTAAGTAAGCTGGTTATTTAACCTTTCTATTCTCAGTTTCCTCATCTGTAAAATGGAGAGGGATAACTTTTCAGGGTTGTTATGAGAATTAAATGAGTTACTGTGTTCTAGCACTTCCATGTAAGTGCTCGAATTAATTTTCTATTGCTGCCAGAAGAAAGCTGCTTAAAACAACACGTATTCATTATCTCATGGTTCTGTAGAAGCTAGGATTGGCTTACCTGGTTTCCCTGTTCAGAGTTTAGTGAGCCTGAAATCCAGATGTTGTCAGCTGGCCTGTTACTAGAAGATTTGGAAGAATCTGCTCTCAGCCTCATTCAGATTGTGGGCAGAATCTCATTCCTTTTGGTTGTAGGGTTGAGGTCTCTGTTTCTTTGTGAACGGTCAGTGAGTCCAGCCCTTAGCTCCTAGAGGCTGCTCTCTAGTTCTTGTTCGTGGGCCCCTGCATATGGAGCCAGCAAGGGCACGGCACAGCCTTCTCAACTGGGAAACCTCTCTTCTGCTACTGCATCTCTTCTTCCTCTTGTACCACATCGCTCTCTTTACAGCTGGAGAATGCTCCCCACTTTGTGGTCTCATGTGATCAGCTCGAGACTGCCTGGATAATCCAGGATGGTCTCCATAGCCTGTGGTCAGCTGATTAATAACCTTAATTACATCTACAAAATCTCTTCACAGTAGTACCTAGATTAGTGTTTGATCGAATAACCAGAGGACAGGAGTCTTGAGGGACAGCTTTGAAATTCTCCCCATCCTGGTGCTCAAAAATGGTGGTGAAAAGTTGCCTTGGAGGCAACCAACAGTGACGAAAGAAATCGTATCATCACAGGAGCATAGAGTAAATTGTAAATTCCTTGTAGGTAGGCACTGTTCCTTACTTTTTTCAGATCCATGGGACCTTGGAGTTTGTCATATAGCTATTTAAATACCTGCCACTGGTTGATAACTTGAATGTAATTTACCTTTTGATTCTATTCATTTTCTGTCTCTGAATCATCACCAGTAGTGTGAAAGTTTTAATATCTCTTGTGCCTCCTTGGAAAGATGAATCATAACATTGAGTTTCCCCTTTTTTCATACTTTTGATTGTCATCATATCACAAAGATAAAATAGCTTGGGTGCAAGAGTGCAGGAAGCTGCCACAACTGACCTTTTGTCATTGGACCACATGTTTTGAATTTCTTTGCCTTATGCTTTTTTAGCATTTGTTGGACTTGTATGTACTCTTACCCGAGTCTTCTGTAACTTGTATTTGGAGATAGGTGGGCTGGAAGAAACACAAGCTGGAATCAAGATTGCTGGGAGAAATATCAATAACCTCAGATATGCAGATGATACCACCTTTATGGCAGAAAGTGAAGAGGAACTCAAAAGCCTCTTGATGAAAATGAAAGTGGAGAGTGAAAAAGTTGGCTTAAAGCTCAACATTCAAAAAACGAAGATCATGGCATCCGGTCCTATCACTTCATGGGAAATAGATGGGGAAACAGTGGAAACAGCGTCAGACTATTTTTCTGGGCTCCAAAATCACTACAGATGGTGCCTGCAGCCATGAAATTAAAAGATGCTTACTCCTTGGAAGGAAAGTTATGACCAGCCTAGATAGCATATTCAAAAGCAGAGACATTACTTTGCCAACAAAGGTTCGTCTAGTCAAGGCTATGGTTTTTCCTGTGGTCATGTATGGATGTGAGAGTTGGACTGTGAAGAAGGCTGAGCGCCGAAGAATTGATGCTTCTGAACTGTGGTGTTGGAGAAGACTCTTGAGAGTCCCTTGGACTGCAGGGAGATCCAACCAGTCCATTCTGAAGGAGATCAGCCCTGGGATTTCTTTGGAAGGAATGATGCTGAAGCTGAAACTCCAGTACTTTGGCCACCTCATGCGAAGAGTTGACTCATAGGAAAAGACTCTGATGCTGGGAGGGATTGGGGGCAAGAGGAGAAGGGGATGACAGAGGATGAGATGGCTGGATGGCATCACTGACTCGATGGACGTGAGTCTCGGTGAACTCCGAGAGTTGGTGATGGACAGGGAGGCCTGGCGTGCTGTGATTCATGGAGTCGCAGAGTCAGACACGACTTAGCGACTGATCTGATCTGATCTGATCTGATCTGTGAGTATAGAACACTGTTGATAGCTGAGTGTAAAGGTGGTCACCTGCCCCAGCAGAAGCAGGTACCCTATTGGCCTCTTCAGGGTGGTATCCTTAACTATTGAACCTATGACTACACACATCTGCAAGGTGATAATCAGCCTCTGTTCCTCTTACTGTTTTTGGATTTTCCCTGATAAACAAATTTCAGTCTTCGTTTGATGATTTTGATTTTATTAGATGTATTGGAGACCTGGCAAGAAAAAAAGCATAGCAATTCTTACCTTTAAGATGGCAAGATTTTTGAAAAAATGGTTAAAGCTATCTAATGATACTGTATTTAGGATATTTCCATAGGCCTTTCTCTGTAGATATGAACACCTGTTTGTCTCAGGGACTCTACTCATTAAAATTAAACAAAAATTTTTTTTCTTTTACTCTTTTCATTAAATTGACTTCCTCAGCCCTCCACTCGCTACAACCTTCACCCCTATAATCCTGTGTTATACCAGGAGAAATGAGTTTGTTTAATATCCTTTTGTGGAAAAGTATTTACTTTGTTCCTTTCATTCATAAATGATGTCTTCTAAACTTTCTTGCTTTTTCTGACACTTAGATGTTGTCTCTTCTCTCCACCTAAAAAGGTGCAAAATGTAAAGTAACTCTTTTGTACCAGAAAATTTAAGCATCTTTTGCCAAAGTTCCTTGTTTACCTTGCTGCCTTTGAATTTCATCACAAGGGCTGGGTGAGCATTCAGTATGGTTGGTTAGTCCTTTCAAAAATGCCTTTCTCTCTAAATCTAGGATCAACAGTGTCTATTCACTATTTCTTTGATCTTTCTATATGTTTTGCAGTTTCATCTGGCAGTCTAGTTTCTCTCATGGAAAACTGGGCATTTGCTTTTTTTCCTTCAACTACTTTTAAACTGAATTTGAGCTTTTTAAAAAAACGAAATTTTCTTTCAGGAGAAAGATCTTTTAGAATCTCTTTGAAAGAGCCACATTTTCTGTATTGCTTATTTGGACTATTTTTGAAAACTATACTGTTACCAGAATAAATCAGAAGTGTATTTGTTTAGTTTGTTGAGGAATTTGTGATTCTTTCTGAAGTCATTAGCTTATAATCAGGGAAGTGATTAGCACTGTGTTTAAAGTTTTCTGAAGTATGGACAATTTTTCAGTCTTTTTTAAAATTGATGTACCTCGTTCAACTTTTATGGGTCAACCTATCCGATTACTACTTTTTTAAAGTTGTGGCTAGTATACATAAAATTTACCATTTTCACCAATTTGAAGTATATAGTTCAGTGACATTAAGAACATTCACATTGTTCAATTGTTACCCTTTTCCATCTCTGGAACTGTTTCATCATCCCAAGGTGAACGTCTGTACCCATTAAACGATAACTTCATCCTTTTCTTCCTCTGTCTCTTGGCAACCACCATTTTCCTTTCTGTCTCTATGAATTTGACTTAATTGGTTTGTTTTTGTAATGTTCACCTTAAGAATTTATCCTTCAAAGCCTGAGTGGGGTGGGTCCAGGGACAAGGAAGAAGACTTGATTTATAGGCATCTGTTTAATTTATTGCCTAAGGAATTAATAAGTAACCTTTACCTGCCTTGTATATTTTGAATCCTTTTCATCTGGAGGATTTCAACACTAGGAATATATGACTATATAACTTGTCTTTAAAATAGAGAGTCTTTGAATGAAAAAAGTAAAGCTTTGAAGTTTGAGTTATGGGTTTTACTGATATTCCTATCTTTCAAATATATATATTTCAATTTAGCTTTTTTTCAGGTTATTTGAATTTCCATCTTGAATGTTTAGTCTGTGCTACTAGTATTTAATGGTAATAATTCCTTGTTTTCTAAGACAAGTAATGCCTTGATTTTTGACAGCAGTGTGTCTCATATGCCACAGGTTGTTTGAAATTAGCTTGATAAGATTGCACTATTGATAAATTATACCATTTGGATTGTAGATACTTTGCCTGATAACTAAGGAGTTTTCTGAATAGTACTGATTAAGGAATATGAGCCAATTTTCGATTTTTGGCATGGGAAAGCAAGGCTTGAATTAAAAAATGGCTTAGGTTGTCTTCTGGGTAGTGTCTGTAAGCTTCTCCCAGTGGAGGATTATAATCACATTCATTCTTTTTGTAGACAGTTGAGTGATCTGTTCAATGTAAATAGAATTGCATTCAAGTAGTTAAGGTCCTGTGGTTTTGCCAGATAGCAGCAAGATTTTGACCTTGAATAGTCAGAATTACAGGTAAACAGGAGGCTAGTGGTGAAAAACCCGCCTGCAATGCAGGAGACGTAGGAGATGTGGGTTTGATCCCTGGGTCAGGAAGATCCCTTTGAGAAGGGAATAGCAACTCACTCCACTATTCTTGCCTGGAGAATTCCTTGGACAGAGGAGCCTGGCGGGCTACTGTCCATTGGGTCACAAAGAGTCAGACACGACTGAAGCGACTTAGCACGCACATATAGGTAAACAGAAACCATGGCTTCACAAACAGCCCTTTTACCTTCTCCTCCTTAACACCTAGTAGACCAGGAGAACACGTGAAGATGAGATGAGAAACCTTTTAGTATTGACTACTTCTTTCTTGGTCTTCCCTGGTGGCTCAGACGGTAAAGCGTATGTCTGCAATGCAGAAGACCTGGGTTCGATCCCTTGGTTGGGAAGATCACCTGGAGAAGGCAATGGCAGCCCACTCCAGTATTCTTGCCTGGAAAATCCCATGGACGGCGGAGCCTGGTAGGCTACCGGCCATGGCGTTGCAAAGAGTCTGACACGACTGAGCAACAACTTCACTTTCACTTTCTGTCTTGCAACTTTTCTGTACCAGTTTCAGAACATTTTCACTGATGTTCTTTGTGTTATAATTTTAGGTGATGAACATAGCTGATTATGTATGTAAATAATTTATTTTTCACAAAGTTATTCTGTTTTAGAATCTTGACAACCAACAATTGATAATCATTAGTGCATTTCTATAACGTTCTGAAGTGGTTTTGTTGTTGTTACGGTGTCATGGAGAGTTAAATGGCTCTTTATTTCCTTCTGGATTCCTGTCTATTGCAATTTTTTATTAATCAACAAATGCTGATATAAAGACTAAAATGTACGTCTCTTACCTTTGCAGAGTAAACCAGTTCATGGGTGCTTCTAGACATTTACTGAAAAGAGCAAACATTCAAGGCTCTGGGGGCACTGTGGGAGCACCTTTGCCAAAAAGTTTAAACCTTGAAGAATAGGTAGAAAGATTTATTGCAATGTGTCTGATACTGATTTGTGTTGTATAAGTTGACCTTATCTTATTTTAAACTCTTTGCCAATCTTTTAGAAAAATTGTCTTTGGCATTTTTTGATCCCAGCGAGGTGGAATAGCCTCTCATATATTTACTAGCTGCTCTTTTCTTTGGAGGATTGCCAACTAGTGTGCTTTCCCCATTTCTCTCATTAATCATCAAGACCACTTTATGTTAATGTTGGCCTATAGGGGACAGGATGTTTGTTGGAACTGTGTTAAAGGTATGGATTGATTTATGGGAAATTAATCTTTTTGTGATATTTTATCTTCCTTGTCTAAGAGTATGTCATGTCTTTTCACTTATTCAGGTCTTATTTTTATTTCTCTCACTAAAGTTATATAGCTGTAATTATAGGTAATCTGTATTTCTTGAGTTCATTAAGTTTTTGTTGCTTTTATAAATGGAGACTTCTGTTCCATTGTATTTCAGAAGTGGTTATTCCAGAAAGTAGTTATTGAGGCCATGAAGGAAATCAATATATTATTGTATATTACCTTATTTCTGGAAATCCTTTTGATACTAATACTTTTTCAATACACTTTCCTTTTAAAAGAACTATTTTATTTATTTCCTTGACTGCATCAGGTCTTAGCTGTGGCAAGTGGGATCTAGTTCCCCGACCAGGGATCCATTTTTCTGAGTAGACAGTAATCTTCTATAAGTAAATATGTATGGCTCTTGGTTGTTTTTTTAAATCTTTATTATATTCACTAGGATTTTCAAAATAATTTTGAATTATGCTGCTATTAGTGGTCATTCCTGTTGAAGACATACAAGATTTCAATGATACCATTCTGGCAAACACAAAAAGCAGAGCTCAGCACTTGAGTATAGCTGATGACAGACAAAAATACATTTTAGGAAATGTATGACTTGACCATAACTTGGCATGTGAGGGAAGTGTTACTTTATGGCCGAAAATAATATGATCTGTCCATCTGTGTGCAGAATCCATTCTTACAATTTTATCATCATTTTGACAATTGATGAATTACAGTGAAAATTTTAGGCCAAGTAAAATTTGTTTGTTCAGCCTTATTGCAGTCAATAGCATTGATTTATTTATCATCTTAAGACTATAAAAAGCTGTCCTTATTTTCCAGTCCCACTCCCAGGGGCATATCACTGTTAAGTTTGTTTTGTAGCTTTCCAGTGTTTTCTATATGTATTAAATCAGTCTACACACCCACCCACACACACACACACACACATATATATATATATATATATATATATATATATATGTGTGTGTGTATTTATATATTTCTTCATGAATATGGGATAATTTAAAGCAGAAAGTATAGCAGTTTTGTTTTTTAAAAACTTAGTAATTAAATATATATCTCTTTTCTAGTGTCATTTTAAAAGTCTTTGCTTAGTGTTCTGTACATTATTATGTTGGTGACATTTCATAGCTTTTAAGTTTAGGGCATATATATGAGAAATAAACAAGTTAATGTATATCACAGTAAATGTCTTCTTTGAAAATAAAATAAATTGTTTAGATTTTCATACATATAGAAATCAGTTGTCCTAGGAGCCAGTTAGTGAAAACTGCCTTAAAATAATGTGTGGGATTTATATTTCCCTAAAAGAATTTCACCAATCAAAATAAATTTAAATATAACAGGTATTTTTTTATGTAAAAATCAAGCTGTTAACTGAGGCTTGAATATGCTCTTGCTTTAAAGATCTGATTAAGAAAAATAACTATAGATTTTATATCAGGGAATTTGTATAAGTTTGATTCATTTGTTCAAAAACCTTTGCCACAGTTGTTAACTACATCCAAGATGTGGGTACGATTATATAGTTATTGTTCTCTGGGTCATAGTGTTCTTATGTTCAAAATTTTAGTATTTTATCAACTGTTTTGAATACTTCAGGTTAAGCACCATACTAGGCCCTGGTAATGTCAAGCAAAATAAAAGGAGAAAAGAATAGTTCTTTTGGCAGATTTTATAGGTTACAGATCGGAGAAGTCAATGGCACCCCACTCCAGTTCTCTTGCCTGGAAAATCCCATGGATGGAAGAGCCTGGTGGGCCTGCAGTCCATGGGGTCACAAAGAGTCGGACACGACTGAGCGACTTCCCTTTCACTTTTCACTTTCATGCATTGGAGAAGGAAATGGCAACCCACTCTAGTGTTCTTGCCTGGAGAATCCCAGGGACGCGGGAGCCTGGCAGGCTGACGTCTCAGGGGTCGCACAGAGTTGGACACAACTGAAGCAACTTAGCAGCAGTAGCAGCAGCATAGGTTACAGATAGTAGCAGGGATGGAGAACCAAATTTCAAGTTCAGTAAAACAAGGATAAGTATCCTCATTTAGATGCCAGAGGAGAAATTGGTAATTTGGGGGAATTTAAGAGGAAGATGTCAGAAAAGTCTTAATGAGGAAGGCAGGGAAGACAAGTAATTTTGGGGTTGAGATTTGAAAGATGAGTAGTATTTCTCCAGGTGGGTACATAGTAGGGAGACCTAGACAGCATATTAAAAAGCAGAGACATTACTTTACTGACAAAGGTCTGTTTAGTCAAAGCTGTAGTTTTTCCAGTAGTCATGTATGGAAGTGAGAGTTGGACTATAAAGAAAGCTGAGCACCAAAGAATTGATGCTTTTTAATTGTGGTCCTGGAAAAGACGTCAAACCTAAAGGAAATCAACCCTGAATATTCATTGGAAAGACTGATGCTGGAGCTGAAACTCCTGTACTTTGGCCACCTGATGCGAAGAACTGACTCATTTGAAAAGACCCTGATGCTGGCAAAGATTGAAGGCAGGAGGAGAAGGGGATGACAGACGATGAGATGGTTGGATGGCATCACCAACTCAGTGGACAGAGTTTGAGCAAGCTTTGGGAGTTGGTGATGGACAGGAAAGCCTGGCGTGCTGTAGGCCATGGGGTTGCATGGAGTTGGATACTACTGAGTGACTGAACTGAGTCTGATAAAAGAACCATTTTCACCAAAATTTCAAATAGGCCTAAATGGAAAATATAGTGATACCAAAAGGAAAATAAATTTGATTTGATGATACTTCACCCCCTGATCAACTGTGCTGGATTACCCCTTTGAGCACATTTTCTTTAACCAAATCTCTTATAATGTGCTCATGTACCCACAAATACTCAAGTATAATTATATCACTACTATATTTCATAGATTTTAAGATCTATATTTTAACATCTCTAAATGTCCTTTATGTCTACTACTCAGTACAAAGTTAGAGTTTTCCTGGCTATGTTTTCTTCTAGTGTAGCATAAAGTAGCGTTACATCTGTTTACTGTCAGTGGCATCTTAAACTTGAAATATGATGTTAATGTTTTCCTGGTCTGTCATTAAAAAAAAAACATATATTTTTTTACTTTAAAAAGTTGTAATTATTTTACATGAGTAAAATGATAATGAGTATAATTATATGAGTATAATAATGAGTATAAAATAATAATGAGTAAAACTCATGTAATATCATCATGAGTACCCATGATGGTATGCCATGGAGTATTTCTGATCAATTGCCTTGGTAAGGGTTACTGGGTATGGGGTTGCCACTTCCCTTAAGGATTCTGAAATGATTCATAGTTGTTGGCCTCTAGCTGTCCTTTTCCGGAGAAGGCAATGGCACTCCACTCCAGTACTCTTGCCTGGAAAATCCCATGGGCGGAGGAGCCTGGTGGGCTGCAGTCCATGGGGTCGCTAAGAGTCGGATACAACTGAGTGACTTCACTTTCACTTTTCACTTTCCTGCATTGCAGAAGGAATGGCAACCCACTCTAGTGTTCTTGCCTGGAGAATCCCAGGGACGGGGGAGCCTGGTTGGCTGCCATCTATGGGGTCGCACAAAGTCAGACACGACTGAAGTGACTTAGCAGTAGCAGCAGCTGTCCTTTTCTTTTTCACAACATTTTTGCACCTGAAGATGCCAGAGTCACTTGTCATTTTTCAGTTCCAGTTCTTAGCATCTGAAGAGTTAAGTACAGTTCTAAGATCAGCAAAGAAAATTGGAGATGGGGTGAGTTAAGAGGTGGAGGACCCATTTTTAGGATATAAACAATCACCCAACAGGGTATGGGATAATGTGTCAAACTTATGATTTGTACAAGAAAAACAATAGGGATATATAAATGGAAAGAATAGATGTGTGGGTGTCCCCTGTCATGAAAGGGGTTCATCACTTGAGAAGTAAATGTACACTCATTTGAACTTTTCTTTGATTAAGAAATAGTGATAATAAAATGAAACCAATCCTTTAAAACCTCTTATATTATCTGAGTCATTAATGCATTCTTGTCTTTGGGGCTTATTTGAACTTGTATTTTTATGATAATCTATTGTTCAGCCTTCTGACTGGTAATATGGACTCCTAATAGTGTATGGTATCATATCTTTATGAGATAGCACCATTTAGAGATTTAAATTCAGGTGTGACTAAGAAAAATAGAGGATGTGATGATGAAAAGTCTGGTTGCTAGCAGACTTTCTGGGATTGACATATATCTAAACAGGACTGAGTTTAGAGCACATTTCTTCACGTTGGAGGTTTCAGATGTCAGGTGGACTGTGTACTGAGACTATGAAGATTTATGAACAGGAAGGTAGGTACAAGATCTCTGGGTGTCAGAGGATTTAGCTTCAGGAGAAATGGGGAATTACCTACTCTCAGTGGTAAAGCGTTAGGAGAGGCTCATGGGCCTGGCGTGCTAATAAGATAAAATTAGAAGATGAACTTTCAAAAGGCAGTGTTTACAAAAATCTTTCTCACTGAACGATGCCTTCTCTGTGTATATTAAGAAAGTTGGTTTCTCATTTGCATGCTAAAGTGGAGAGCTAATAGTGGGAACTTATCTAATTCAAAGTTAGCTTAAATTTCTAAGAAAACAAATGTCTAAAATAGTAATAGATTGTATATTGCCAAAAACTACAGGAAAAATGAAATGTAATGCCTTGATTTGGAGATGAAAAGAGCTTGAAATGCATACTTTAAAACTGTAGAAAACGTAACTTGGAATGATGAAATAAGAAATGATGAAATAAGAATTAAACTATAGCAGGAGAGACTTTGGAGAGAAGTCAATAAATATTTCCTGAAATACCAAGCATAATAAATGCATGCCAGTCAAGTTAGACATTTAAAATGCCTTCTCTGCACAATTTTAAGAAGCTGTTACATTTTTATTTATTTGAGGATGGCTTTAAGGTTTGGTCATCTTGAATTGCAGGTGTTTTGAATGACCTCTCTGTTCCTTCTGGCCCTGGAATTTAATATTCGTTTGAAAGACAACTTGCCAGTTTGGTTCTAGTGGTGAAATCATAGGAAAGTTAACCAGATGAGGCTGTGGTTGAAAAAACATGTGGTGAGGATTTGGCCCACCACAGTTATTTTAGCGGACAGCCAACTCTTTCCCCATTCCATTTGCTCTGCAGTATCCATAATGTCTTTTTTAAAATCATGTCCTCCCATGGGTAATAGACCCTGTAAATCATTGACTTTTGTGTTTATGTGCTCTGACTGAATAGGAAACCACCCACCACCCTGACAGTGACAGGAAGAAGTTAAAACTTTTTTTCTCTGAAGTTGTAGTTGGCTCAAGTTACCATTATGGTGATTTTGGCCCAAATCAATGGCATTGCTTATTTTGTAGTGCTACGGAAGGAACTTTTCTTTTGTTCGACTTTTAGAAAAATACTGTTTTAACTTTTCACAGTCTTGACTTTGATAAGCAGCTTGTAACCTCTTCCAAGTGTGCGTGAAGTAATTACATTTTTTCCCAACGCTCCATGACTAAGAAGTACAAGGCATTGTTAACCCATGATACATTCTTGAGAGGAAGATCTAGATGGGGGTGGTGGGGGTGGGTGGGTGGATATGGAGCAATTTGATTCCTAATTCCTGGTAGCTATCTCACAGTGACATCAGGTGTGATAAAATCAGATAACTGTAGAATTTGAGGCTACCCATTTAGGTGTCTCTTAAATTGTTCTTGGAGCTTCCCCAGTGGCTCCTTGGTAAGTGTTTTTAATATATTTGTTATTGAAGTATAGTTGAATTACAGTGTTGTGTTAGTTACTGCTGTCTAGCCAAGTGACTCAGTTTTACATATGTACATTCTTTTTCATACCCTTTTCTGTTATGATTTATTATAGGGTATTTAATATAGTTCCTTGTGCTATATATCCCTTGTTGTCCATCCATTCTGTGTATACCAATCTGCGTCTAATCCCAGAGTCTCAGTCCTACCCTCTCTCTTGGCAATCACCATTCTGTTTTCTGTGTCCCTGATTTTGTTTCTCTTTCACAGATAAGCTCATTTGTTTCATATTTTAGATTCCACATATAGGTATGATATTTGTCTTTGTCTTTCTGACTTACTTCATTTAGTCTGATAATCTCTAGTTGCATCTGTGTTGCTGCAGATGACATTATTCCCTTCTTTTTATGCCTTTGTATTATTCCACTGTATGTGTGTACCACATCTTCTTTATCCATTCATCTGTTGGTAGACACTTAGGTTATTTTCATGTCTTGGCTATTGTGACTAGTGCTTCTATGAACATAGGGATGCATGTATCTTTTGGAATTATAGTTTTTTTCTGGATATATGCCCAGGGGTGGGATTGCTGGATCATATGGTAATTCTATTTTTCGTTTTCTGAGGAACCTCAATAGTGTTTTCCATAGTGGCTACACCAATTTACATTCCCAGCAACAGTGTAGGAGGGTTCTCTTTTTTTCCACACCCTGGGACAGGGAAGCCTGGTGTGCTGCAGTCTATGGGATCACAAAGAGTCGGACACAACTTAGTGACTGAAGAACAACAACACTTTTTAGTGATGGCCATTCTGACTGGCTTGAGGTGGTACCTCACTGTAGTTTTGATTTAAGAAATGGCCAAGAATATGAATGAGAGATTTAATAACTCTTAGCTTTCTGGCTGAAACATATAGGTTCATCATTAGGAAAAGTATATTAATATTCCAGCTGCCCCAAACTTAGAGAGTTCATTAAGGAAAGCTCAACTTCAGGAGAGTGACTGGCAATAGTTTTCTCACTCTCATTCTCTCTTCTTACTTCAGGTTGTTGAATCATAAGTAAGTTTTTACTGACAATACTTATTTTTCAAGGCTTAGCTTTAGGAATATCTCTTAAATACTTTCTATGAAACCATTTCTGACCCTTACCTTGCTGTTACTTCTAAAACTGCAATTCTGACATTATAATAATTTATTTCTACAGGTTTGTCTTTTGTTCTCCTTTACACAGGGTCTTTCTGCTCCAGTGATCTTTATATGTGTAGCATCTAGTACTTAACACGTGGTCAAGAGAGAACCAATTGAGTATCTACTGTGTATTCATCATGACATGAGGAACTCTGAGATTTTAAAATGATTGGATTCTTAATGAATGGCCTTTCTTCTGAAAATGTAGAAAGGCTTGTTTAAGTGAGTTAGTACATGAGTGTTTTGTGAATTAATTGGGTTATAATTTGATTCTGCTGGGTTGTTCAGAAACACATTTGTGTCTTGAAGAGCACAGTTGCTCTGAGTGCCCACCAGAAGAGCAAGGCTGTTTCTCCAACATACGAAGGAAAAGGAATCCTGACCCTCCTTGCAGAGAGAGGTGGCTTTGGTGTAGGCCAACAGTGTACTGGCTCCACCTGAAGCTGTCAGTTCACCATCACTGAGTTTGCATGTAGCAATTTGTCATTGCTCTGCTGGGAGAATTCAGGTATATTTGTTTGCATGAAAGGAAACCTCTAGCTCTAGAAGCCTCTGTATGAAAGACCAGGAGCTGGGAGTGAAAGCAGTGAAGGCCTAGTCCCAGGAGCCAGTGGAGGAGCTATGTCACATGCATACAGATTTTGAGGCCCCCTTGTTTTGGGGAAGGCCACAAGAAGGATTGAATGGAAGGGCCCCAGGTTTGTGGCCTATAGTTTGGCTCTCAGGGAAATAGCATCAATTCTTTCTGCTAATTTTTTATTTTATTTACATTCCTGTGGGCTTCCCTGGTGGCTCAGGTAGTAAAGAATCTGCCTGAAATGCAGGAGACCAAGGTTCAATCCCTGGGTTGGGAAGATCCCCTGGAGAAGGGAATGGATACCCACTCTAGTATTCTGGCCTGGAGAATTCCATGGACAGAGGAGCCTGGCAGGCTACAGTCCATGGGGTCACGAAGAGCTGGACACGACTGAGGAACTAAATTCCTATGTTTTACCTTCGCATTTTGCTTTGTTGCCTTAAATGCACTTTCCAAAGGCCATGTTGGTGGGAAAAAGGATACAGGGTGTGGCAGTGGAAGGGGGCAGATAATATACCTCTTGTATTTGCGGAAAGGATGGTACCTTGTTATGGGCTATGATATTTTCACCTTTTACATTGTTGGGTTGGTTCAGAACATAGGCTTTAGGAAATTTCTACTCATACCTGGGCATGAGTCAGCCTGTCGTGTAATATATACCCCAGCATTGTTATAAGTTATGGAAATTAAAACATGTTGTGCATGATTTCCCTGAAAAATATTTCACAGTCTTTATTCAAATTTGGTTCTACCCACAGATAAATACTGTTATCTCTGTGACATTTCACATGTTGATTTTCATACTCTTTATTTCTAGAATACTTTTATTTTTTTAAAAAGGTTTTTCACAACATCCCAAGAAGATGACGACAGATACTGCCACTTATGTCTGATTAAGGAAATTGAGTCACAGGGAAATTTTGCCTTACCTTGACTCTTACAGTTATTTAGTGGCGATCCAGATAAACCACAGTACCTGCTTACTCTAAGTCTTATTCTTTTCTCCTGTCTAAATTGTTTGCTTTGAGTTAAATAAGTTAACTCTTCCAAGCAGAAGGTCTCAGCTTAGAACTGGGCACTAATTTGAAAAACTTTTTTTTTAAGAATTTGCAGTGGAGACATGGAATCACCTATGTTCTTCTTTAAAAAAGAAAAAAAATGACGTAAGAAAGCAAATAGTTTGCTCCAGATGTAAAGAATGGCCAACAACAGTAAAAACATAATAAACAAGTTAATTAGAGAAATTGTCCTATTGCTTAAAGAGCACCTTTCACATAATCACCTTGGGGCTCTAGTACAAAGTTAAAAACTTTCTTGAGAAACCTAATAGCATCAAAAGAACCAGCACTATCTCCTGCCCCTGCACCCCCCCCAAATAAAAAAATAAAAAACCAAACGGGCCAGCAGGATTATGTCATCCTAGGACATTAGACATATAAAGGAAACCATTTTAAGCAGTGCCTTCCAAATTATTCCTCCTCCTCAGTAATGAAAGAGATCCATCATGTTAGGAATAACACGGGGGGGAAACGAATTCAGGCCCTGCCAGAGGAGGGCAGGCCAGGATCTCTTTAATTGAGAGCCTTCACATTCAAACTGTCATCAGGTCCTGTCAATCTCTTTCTTCATAGTCTCTCAAGTGCATTCCCACAGCTGCTATTCTACTCCGGCCCGCTATGGAAAATTCCGTTCTGAGTTCCTAGAAGTGGAACTTCCCCTTGCTGGAGCCAGCGCCTCCTCTCTCTCTTCTCCTTTCTCCCTGCACCTCCCTCCGCTCCTCCCTGTCTCCGCCTCCCCACCTCCTTTCTTCCCTCCCTCCCTCCAGGTGCTTTCACAGACCTGGCCTCCTTTCTAAATACAACTAGACTGTGAAGTAAGTAGTATTCCCTGGTTACACTGGAGGACAGCTGAGAGGTTAAAATGACTTGCCCCAGGTCATAGCATTAAGTGGCGGATTTAGAATTTAAAACCAGGTCATCTTATTCCCAGACCTGAGCTCTTCTCACCTTGCCATAGCTGTCTCTTCTGTCTTAAGTGCTTCGATCATTTGCAGAGGAAGAGATGTTTAATTCATCTTGGAGCTTTTATAAGACCATGATCAGTAGTTTGAGTTGTTCCTGCACAGGGTTTAGTGGCCCCCTCTGCTGTTCACCAGCTGGAATTCTGAGTCACATCTCTGGTGAACTTTCAAGAGGTCTGTCTGTCCCGTCAACTTGTGTAGGGTTATCGGGCATCTGTTCTGTGCCGGGTATTGTGCTAGGCACAGGGGGACAGAACAAGGCTTAACAACTCTGCACACATCTTGCATCCCCTCTCCTCTGGTTACCTCTTCATGGAGAGCCAGCAGTGTTTATAGAGCCCTCTAAATATTGAGAAGTATGCCATGTTAACTTCAGTTAACATGCAGAGGTTGAGGACAGGATGTTGCTCCTAGTGCAACTGAAAGTGAAAGTGAAGTTGCTCAGTCGTGTCCAACTCTTTGCGACCCCATGGACTCCTCTGTCCATGGGATTTTCCAGGCAATAGTCCTGGAGTGGGTTGCCATTTCCTTCTCCCGGGGAATCTTCCCAACCCAGGGCTCGAACCCGGGTCTCCCGCATTGTAGACAGACGCTTTACCATCTGAGCCACCAGGGGAGCCTAGTGCAACTGCTGTCAGTTTAATAGGAATCCCAGGTCATGGATGGGTGGCAAAGGACCTCCTCATCCCTTGTACACTCAGCCCTAGGGCAAGGTTTAGGGCATTTTGTATCTGAAGGAGGCTGTGTTTTTCTTGACCTAGCCCAGACAATGATTGTGCTTCTACTTTTGCACTTGAGAATAGGGGGTGGAGTTGGCAAAGGCTTTGCAATGCAATTAAAAACAAAACAAAACAAAACCCTACATACTTAAATGTTTTACTGGTTTGTAATCTGAAACATACAGTCATAGAAACTTTTTTTTTTTCTCTTTGAAATTTTCTCTGTTACTTTTATATCCCAGTGATTGAGGATCCCGTGTTCAGGTAGATGTTAGCTTGCAAACATAACTCAGACCATTAAGGACTGGTTCTTCTCAGTGTCTCTTTGGAATGGAAGGACCGTGGAGCCTGAAAGGACACTGTCTTCATCCCTCATTTTGTGGAAGAAATGGAGTCTCAGGGAGAAGTTGTATGTGTGACTGAATCTGGGCCTAGGCTTCACGGACCCCAGAACAGGTAGGAGAGGAGGGTATCATTGAGTTTTTTTTCTGTCCAGTTTTATCATCCTCTGGTCATAGGTTAATGGTCCACTTCAGTGTTGGGTTTGTTTTCATTTTTGGAGGTCTACTTTCAAAGATTTTAAATTGTAGATGCAAGTGCAGCTGCATCAGGGTTTGCTAGCCAAATGCAATTATAAACCAGAGCCTCTGTTTCACTTTTCTAAAAGCCTATTTCAAAAAAAGCAAAGGCCATAAGCAACTTGTCGAGTTTATTGCCTTAAAAAGGAAAGAAAAAAAAAAAAGGCTTGAAATTTCCTATCATAACTGATGGAACAAACCTTGAAGTCAACACATTAGACTTTTTCATTTTTGTTCCAGTTTTCTCCTGGCAAGTAGGAGAATTTAATAAGAAAGGGACCCATGGTTCCAAAACAAATAGGGTCTAAGTCCAAGACATCTAAAGCTTGCGTGGAATCCCTCTGGCATTTATCCCACTGGGCCCCAGGGAAGGGAGGAGACAAAAGTCCATATCCCTGTTGTAGCCAGGGTTGGTTCAGTTGAAGGTGAAGCTGTCTGTCAGACTATTTATAGCATGTTTATAGCATGATGGAAAAAACAAAAGACCATAGGTTTTAGAGCCTGGCTTTTATTCACAGATGATAAAGACTGTTTTGTTTTGCTTTAAAGAATAGATTCCTTAACATGCTCCATAGTAATTGACATGAATTTAAACCATGGCATTTTAGCCAACTGATGATTTTTATCATCTTCATTATCAACAATTAGTGTTTGAGGTTGAGAAATCAATAAAATATCAGTCTTTAGGATGAAGATGCCACTTATTTTTAGATGGGCATAACGGGGTTTCAATATGACACTGTCTTAGAAAGTAAAACGTTCTTCATTTCAAATTTTTAGAAGATTGGGTTTCATAGCCTTTCCAAGGAATTTCAACCAGGTATGATATGATTAAGAGGATTCCAGTATAATTCGGAAAACTTTTGTTTAATTTTGGTTCATAATTATGTTACCATTTGTTCCATGGACAGAGGAGCCTTGTTGGCTACAGTCCATGGGGTTGCAAAGAGTCGGGACACGACTGAGCGACTTCACTTCACCAGTTATTCAAACATCTATTTCTCCATGATGTTTGAATTAAGATGCCGTTTCTTTTTTGTCTTAAAGGTGTAAATCGTTGACTTTTTTTTTTTTTTTTTTTTTTTTTGTACTGTTTCACAGGTGACTGCTGTAACTTATATTTGCATAATATAAAGAAGGAACGTGTGGGTGAGGCATGCTGGAGTATACGGGGAACCTTTGCTAGATAACTATTTGACTCTGGGATATATTCATCAAAGTAAAGTTGCTGTCTCAGGACTCTACTGTAAAGTATTTCTCTGATTTGGGTCTTCTCTAGCTTGTTTAGAGAACCAACCCACTGACTCACCCCTTCAGTCCTTGTAGAGGAAATGGCACAAAATTGAAAGAGTGTGTACATTGCTCAAGTATTGTATTAGTTTTCCTGTGTTTTGTTAGCTTTATTTATCATAAGACATTTTATCCAGAAATGTCTTCACCAAATAGAAGGACTGATGCTTGGACCATCATTTCCTACCTAGTTTTGGATCAAGTAAATTTGGAACAGTCGAGAAAAGTTTTAGGTAGCATTTTCATATTTAATATTTAGGAAATATGCCTTAGTGAAATGTATGGTTTGCCCAGGTGGGACAGTTTTGTTGCTAAATAGCACCCTGACTGATATGCTACGTTCAACACTCACAATGTCTGTATTTTGAAGGAGGACTCAACTTTGGTGGGTCAGTGGCCCTCATATTTAGAATATGTCAATTTTCGGGAAAAGGTAGGTAATGTAAATAAAGGCAGTGGGAGTCAAATGTGATTTTTCCATACAACCCATGCGGGCCCCCATTCCTGGCCCAGGAACTTTGGGCCAGTCCCAGTGAGCTAAGCACCATTTCCCATCAGCTGTAAATGGTACATTTCTGATGCTGTTGGATTGCCTTTAATATCTGCATGACTTAATTCAATACCTTAGCCTAATTGTAGCAAACTGTATGAACCCGTTTAATAAATGTTCACACATTCTTACATATTTCTTCACTGAAGGTGATTTGTGCCTTAGTTTTAATGCAGCAGATCAGAATTTGAAAATTATATCAAGTGAGTAGAGTGCAGGATGGCTTCTTGGAAGGGGAGATTTGATGGTTATCTTTGAGAAAATTTGTTAAGGCTTAGGGGTATTAATGTGCCTTTTTTAGATGAATTATTGAGGGATATCTGTTTAGCTGCCCTCTTTCACATTATAAAAATTTACTGTAGAAAGCACAGCCATTAACAATCTAGTGGTTGGCATTTCTGCTGTGTTTGAATTTCTGCTTTCTAGACTGCCTTCCCATCAGCACAAATAACTTCACTTTGAGCCTTAAGGTTGTATAAATCATACCAACCTTTAAAATGCAGGAATCAAATTGTTAGACAAAGGATTTTTCATTCTCTCTTTTTCTTTTCTCTTGCAATTGCTTTGTAATGTCAGGTGACCTCAAAGCTTTGGGTTGATGAGTGGTTTGTAGCCAGTTCATAGAATCAAATTATTCTAGTTCATCCATGAGCTTTAGATATTGACTTATGACAGTAAAGTCCTTGGTCAGTTAGAACACTGTTTCTTGCACCTATCAACCGTTTAAAGATATTTGATAAGTTTATTTGACAAGTATTTGATGGGCTTTAGACTAGAAATATTTAGAACATATCCCTGCAGATGAGTATATTTATTTAAAGTGCTTTTAGTGGATATTGTCTTCAGAATTACTTTTAGAACTGTGGGAGAAAGCTGCTCTCATTAAATTACAGTCATAGGATACTTCTTTGGTCTGCTTCTTTATCCTTTTGGTCAGACTGCCTGTACGGCACTGTTTTCTTGAACTAACAGCAAGATCAGAGAGGGAACTGTCCGTAGGGTGAAATCAGATCAGGATGGGATGGAAGCTAAGGTGTATAGGATGCTCATGGTCTATGCTGAATGAGGCAGAGGCTTTTGTGTTCAGACTGAGGCTTGTAATATATGAGTAAGTGGATTCATGTACGGGAGCAGACTGACAAGGTAGGGTTAGTTCATTTATCAGCAATAACTTGAAAGTAATTGACTTAGTATAGTGAATATTGATTGTGGGCCAGCTAGTCATTGAAAATGAAAGTACTCTCAGCTGCATTTGAACGTTTATGTATCTGCCCAAACCTAATTTTCAAGGTGTTTAGTCTTCTGAATTTAGCCAGCGTTTAGATAATAACAGTTAACTTCTTTACCACTACTCCAAACCTTCTCTTCCAGTTTACACAACTCATTCATTTAAATAGGTTATTATATGAGACAGCAAAAGAGACACTGATGTATAGAACAGTCTTATGGACTCTGTGGGAGAGGGAGAGGGTGGGAAGATTTGGGAGAATGGCAATGAAACATGTAAAATATCATGTAGGAAACGAGTTGCCAGTCCAGGTTCGATGCACGATGCTGGATGCTTGGGGCTGGTGCACTGGGACGGCCCAGAGGGATGGTATGGGGAGGGAGGAGGGAGGAGGGTTCGGGATGGGGAACACATGTATACCTGTGGCGGATTCATTTTGATATTTGGCAAAACTAATACAATTATGTAAAGTTTAAAAATAAAAGTAGAAAAAAAAATAAATAAATAGGTTATTATAAAAGTTTCTGTGTGGTCTTGAGCTGAAGTTACCAAAGAACCTTTGGTTTCAAATCAGTCCAGTAATTAGAGTTATAGAAATAATGTAGGATCCTCAGAATGACATATTACAAGTTTAGGAGCCAAGAGACAGAAAAAGATACTCCCAGCTGACATTCACAAATCAGAAGCAGCTGCAGCAAGGTCAGGGCCCTCGTGTGTTAAGGGGCTGGTTATTTTATCAGTTAAGGGAGTCGACATTATTTCATGTCTCTAGGCATTTGAGTAGAGACAAATTTGATGTTCCTGCTTCTATTGGGCATCATCTCTAGCCTTCTAGGAACAGACATCAAGCAAGAGTGTGGTACAATAAATTCTATCTGTGCAATGACTAGAAAGTGCAGTAAGAATTTGCAAGTTGCACAGTAATTATTTATGTGTTGTGCTCCATTGTTGTACATGGGCCAGGCTTTGAGTCCATTCCTGTTAAATAGCCTGCAACTACTTTGCTCTGAGTTTATTAGCACAGTTGGATTTTTTTTGTTGTCTTTTCCTTTTTTTTCTTTATAGGATTATGGTTTTCATAGTAGTGACATTATGGGATTACTTTGTTCTTGACATTTCTTATGGGAAAAGTTTGCACATTATCTGGTGGATTAAGCTTGACTATTGGACCTAGTCCTACTCCTACTCAGCAAATGAAAAGCAACTGTTATTTAGCCTCTGATGTTTTGAAAGTTCCTTCTATGACCATGTCTGTGTCTTCCTGGTAGGCATTGCTTGAGCAGTAAATAGACATACCTCTTGTGCTATCATCACGTTAAGAATCATAAGGGTACTCTGAACATTTAGTTTGTTGTTGTTCATTCTCTCTCTCTTTTTAGACAAATTACAGTGGGAGAAATTGAATGTTATAACAGTTTTTCTATTATTAAGTAGTGTCAGAAAAGGAAACTGTAGGGGATGATTGTACACAATCCTTTGGTCCTTTCAAAATTAATCATGTATTAGAAAGTGATGTAGTTTATCTGGAAGGAAGTAACTTCACCCAGTTGGTGGAGGAAAAAACAGCCATGTAACTGAAGCAGTGAGAAAAAGTGATTCACAGAAAGACTTTCTGCTCTGGCTGAGTATGTGAGGGAAGGTCTCAAGGGCAGTGTTTCTCACACTTGCACAGGCATCAGAATCATGTGGAAAACTTCGGGCAGTAGATTGCCAGAGACTTCCCTAGAGTTTCTGATGCAAGAGGTCTGGGGTGAGGACCAAGAATTGGTTGGCATGTTGCACAGTTTCCTCAGGTGATGGTCATGTTGTTGATCCAGAGGTCACTGCTGTAGTGGTCTAATGGAGTCTAAACTAATAGAGTCCTAGCTAAGAAACTTTTTTAAGTGTAGTGCTGGTAACACCACAGAAAATGGAAAGAATGGCAGTTGGAGTCTGTTTGAGAGGGTGACTGACTGACTCTAGGTTGACTAGGAGAGGATTGAATTATAATTAAGTGGCTGAACTAATATGATTAACAAAATCCTATGGTTTAGAACTTAATACGTTTCTAAACTGGGTTTACTTGATATCGGTTAAGAGCTGTTACATTAAAATATGCATTTGCTTACATGTGTAGTTCCAGACCATCCTGAAGTTTGTTCTGTCTGGAATGGTCAACTGTTGCTACCAGAGGCTTGGCACTTGTATTCATTTAATACTGCAGCCCGGGAAAGGAGAGAAGGGAGTTAATTGAATTTCTTAATTTGGATCTAAAATGTCTGTATAGAAAATGCCTAGCTTATGATTTCTTCAAGGATAAATTCTCATTTTTTTTCATGCTTGCATTTTTAGTCGTGGTATGTAATGTGTGCAGTGTTTATGAAAGGAATGAATGAATGGCCAGTAGCACATTTGTTGGAAATAATTAGACCATGGTGGTAATGGTGGGAACCACCCCAGATAACTCACATAGGGAATCTATTGATGATTTGAAAAATTTGCATATTAGCTTATTAATGGACTTCTCAGGTGGCACTAGTGGTAAAGAATCAGCCTGCCAATGCAGGAGACATAAGAGATGCAGGTTCAATCCCTGGGTTGGGAAGATACCCTGGAGGAGAGCATGGCAACCCACTCTAGTATCCTTGCCTAGAGAATCCCATGGACAGAGGAGCCTGGTGGCCTACAGTTCATGAGGTTGCAAAGAGTCGGACACAACTGAGCAACACACACACACACACACAGCACAGTACACAGCTTATTAATATAGTTTCTGTTATCTCAACAAATTTAGGCAAACTGAAAATCCTAGTAGAGTTAAATGATATCTGAATTTTTAATATCAAAACGAATCTCAAGAAACCATTATTTTTGACAGGCGTACACATTATCTAAATGAAACCAGGGTTAAAGCCATGGAGATATAACAAAAGCATTTCATAAAATATGAAGTCCAAGTAAGCTATATTGGTAAAGGAATTAAACTTCCAAATTTAGATCATTCATATCATTAATCATTAATTAAACTTCCAAATTAATCATGAAATTAATTAAGAAACTTCCAAATTTATATCATTCATTTTAATAGTTTAACAGAATCATGTTATCCTAATCTGTTAATTTTTTAAGGTCTTTATCTTCCCTGCTACATTGTTGGCAGGGGCATAATATCCAGATTCTACTAGAGACTGAAAGCATGAAATGATGGGAGATATTCATAAGTGCGGACAGAGGCTGTGTTGTAATATCTCTAACACCAAACTCTTGGTTTGTCAGAAATTTTGTCTAAATGGCACCTTTCCTTTGTCCCTACTCAGTGAAAATATGCATAACTGTTGGCAAAATTGTAGGAATTTAGCAGTTATAAGATGATTTTCTCATAACCGCCTACATATTACTTTGGAGCTACACAGTGATACTTTTTAAAATTTTTATGGATAGAAGAATCTGAGGTAGAAAGAAGTTAAGTAACTTGCCTAAAATTAATTATTCCAGCTAGGAAATGTCAGAGCGAGACAAAGAACACAGATTTGCTAGCTCTAAATTAGGTTTCTCTATAAAATTCAACTACTGGTATATTGCATTTTTTTTCATAGGAAAAGGTATATGTGTTGGAAGGGACATGCAGATGGGAGACTTTGATGTCACTTTTTCTTACTTTCCAAATGTTTCATATTCCAGATACCTTGTTCTTCTCCACATTCATTCAGCATCTCATTATTATTGTTGTTTTAAACATTTTTCTTTTATTGTACAAGACTTTTTTTCTTTTGTAGAAAAATGAGAAGGTGCAAATAAGCAAAAAGAAGATAATACTTTTCATCCAAGCATTCAGCAGAGTGCTGGGCATAGAAGCCATTAATAAATATCTATTGATTGAATGCCAGGAATTAGCTCCCTGACCTCTGGGTAAATTGCTTAAGTTGTCATATTCCATTTGTAAAAAGGGGTGGCTGGCAGGGCTCTTGTGCTACTTATTTCCTTACGTTATAGATTTATTTGACATCAGCCATCTTTCAGGGACTTGGTGAAAGGTGTTAAATAAATCATACCTTTATTATTATCTCTGAGGAAGAAATTATTTGAAATTTGCTCTCTCTAAATATCTTACTGCTATTTGTCATAAGAAAGAAAATGACTTATTTGCAATATAAGGTATGTTTATTCGGGTGGGAGTATGTGTGAGAACAAATGTATTTATTTATAAATAAATCATCATTATAAAACATTAAAAACTTCTTCCTATGATATTTTCAGTTCTGTTGTTTAGTTTCCACCCTCCCTGAGCCCAAACTATAGTTGGATGGATTTAGATTTTATCTACCAGCATTTCTTCATGAAAATAGAATAACAGGGAAAAGAAATTGATAGAGTCAGGAAAGCTTATTTGATTTCTTGGTATTTTCTCTTATTGATTGTATTTACTCCATGGGCATTATAGGGATATATGCATATTAATTCATGTAATTTACTTAGTTTATTAGGTGATACCAGTGACATTGTCCAAAAATATGGTTATTTGGAAGAGAAACAAGTTAGATAGTGAGTTTTCAAAATAGGGTATGACAGTGCATGTAGAGAATGATTTTTAAAAAACACAAATGTACCTATTTTCCCACGATAAATTTCAATGTAGTAAGCTTTTCTCCAGATGGGATTACAATGCCTGCAAAATATTTACTAGCTTGAAAAGCAACTTTTCTTTTTTCTTATTGTTTCAGCACTATTTTATACTTCCCAGATTTTCATATAGCTGGGCTTGTGTTTCCATTCTGTAGCTAGTGTGTGTAGATAGAAATACGTTCATCCATTTAAATCTCCTGTTAAAATGGGTTGGGACTGCTGCTGCTGCTAAGTCACTTCAGTCGTGTCCAACTCTGTGCGACCCCATAGACGGCAGCCCACCAGGCTCCCCTGTCCCTGGGATTCTCCAGGCAAGAACACTGGAGTGGGCTGCCATTTCCTTCTCCAATGCAGGAAAGTGAAAAGTGAAAGGGAAGTCACTAGTGGTGGGAAAATCAAGTCAACAAACAAAAAAAACCCTGGAAACATAAACTGCTGGTTTACTCTTTATAAACTTTCTTTTTATATAGATGAATTGGCTTATAATAGAGTTTTACAAAATAATTAATCAAGGCTCTTAGCAAAATTCTTATTTCTTTTAATATTTGATACTTAATAAATCTAGAATAAATTTTTAAAGTACAATGTGACACTAGGGAATTTTGCATTTAAGGTGTAATAGTTCCATAATAGGAGTGGTTTCCTCTAAAGGTTATTTGGGGACTTAGTTCACCTTCATTCATTCAATTTTATAATGGATCTCTGAAGCCGACTCAGTAAAAATTTTTATAGTCCCACTTTAAGAGGAGGAATTTTTCTTCTGATTTACACTGAATGAGTGAACGTTAGCTAGCTCTTCAAGCTAGGGTCTTAATTATTCTCTTGTTTGACCTTTGCCTGTAACATTTGGTTTGAGTTGTGTTCTTCTCTTTGACTTTAAGATTCAGTCATTGGCAGGAGCCTTATTTAATCTTGCCATTGAGCTGTTTCATCTCCTTGAATAGGACATAAACCTATTCATCAGCCTGTCTTTCATATGGGCATGTTGTTCTGGAATACTATTAATATTGAGTGCATTGTGGCAGGGTGCATTCTATTTAAAAAGCAATGTAATATGTTTCAGTGTGATCAATAACAAGGGTGTTACAAGTGCAGTATATAGTAAAATCATAACACTCAAGGGTTGTTTTTTTTTTTAACATAATGTGTTACGCCTAATGTGCAAACAGTTGATTTAATTTTTGACTTCAGCTTTTTAAAAGCATGATGCTTCTCATAAATGCTGCCAGTATGTTCTGATGTTTCATCCCTTAATAACTTGAGCCGATCTGCTGCTATTGCTCAATTGTGTCAAGTTCCCGAGGAATTGAATTTCTAGTTTGATTTATGCAGGTAAAACAGGCTCTCACTCAGTAGATTTAGTCTGACTTCATAATCAAAATGGAAAGTAGAAAACAAAAAATTAATTTATAGAATTTTTTTCCTCTATTAAAGAAATCCAGGATTTATTTACTTACTGGTCTAATAAAAATTCTCTTCTGAAAAGCACTTACAATGAAACCTTCTTAATAATTCAAGTGTGATTCTGAATCTCTTTTGTTTCTGTTGTTCTTTTGTTTTGTCCCAATTTCCTGGGTATGTTATAGCAGATATATGGTATTTAGCTGATAGATGTTTTATGTTTAAAGGAAGATACTAAAAGGTAAAATGCACTTGCCTTCAAGTCAGAATAGAAGTTACATATATGACTTGTCTTTGGAATAACAGAATTGTAGATCTAGAAGCTGCCTGGCTCTTTATACCACAGAAGAGCTCCAGTGTGCATGGTGGAAGAAACTCTCCAAAGGTCAGATGGCAAATTTGTGGTAGAAATGAAGCCATAACCGCATCTCTTGATTTCTGGCTAATTTATCTGTTACTACACTACAGGACTCAAATTTGGATTACGCTTCTCTTTTCTGTTGCTTTGTTTTAGTACCGTATTCTAGTGTTACTGTTTATAATACATAACCTTGGTTTAGGTGGTTTAGTCACTAAGTCATGTCTGACTCTTTGCAGCTCCATGGACTGTAGCCTGCCAGGCTCCTCTGTCCATGGGATTTTCCAGGAGAGAATATCAGAGTGGGTTGCCATTTCCTTCTCCAGGGGATCTTCCCTACTCAGGGACCGAACCTGGGTCTCTTGCCTTGCAGGCGGATTCTTTACCAATTGAGCTAGCAGGGAAGCCCATACATAACCTTAGAAGCTTTATGGCTTTTTCACAATCTGTGCTAGTTTAGGCTTCATGAGTCTGAAGGTGGGACGACTCTGTGAACTTCCTGTGAGGACTTTTAGTGGTGAGTTGAGTCCAAAGAATTCCAAAGTGAAGAATATTTTCCTCTTTCATCTATCCCTGTCGAGAATCCCTAAGGCTCAAAATAAAACCAGAATGTTTAATTAAACTGATGGTAAGTATGTAAATTTAAATCTGTTTTTTGGAAAGATCTTGGGGAAAGTTCAAAAGAAGTTCTCTAATGTTTATGGTTTGTGTTTGACTACCGTTAGGTTACTGGATGGTTTCTAGTTTCCAGAAAGTGTTGTAAAGCTTTGTAGGGATTATCTCATTTATGCCTTTAGCATGGATGGTCTCTTAAAGCTTCAAGAGGGGGATGATGTAGGTAATAGCACTGACTCCCTTTTGTAACTGAGAAAACACAATATATTATGTGAGTGTCCAAGGTGGGATCTGAACCACGGAGTTCTCGAAAGCTCTGGCTCTTGACCATAAACCTCCATGTTACAAATAATTTCCTCCACCACAAAATGCCACCCACTGATAAAAGTTTTCAAGGGGCTCTGCTTTAGATTAGTGAACATTTTTACAATTCCTTCAGTAAACTTTGGCCATACGCTTGAGAATTCTCTCACTAAATTAGGGATACAGTAGTTTTCTAGGACCATCTTAACTTGCAGCCTCTTTTTCCTCCTCTTTCTTCATGTTCACTCTTAAGTTTCTGCACTTCTCCCTTTTCTTGGCTCATTTGGAGCAACAACTCAGTGTACATTGGGCTTAACTTGGATACCTTCATTTCTATTTTCAAAAAAACTTTAAGTGATTCTCTATTATTCCCAAATAAGATTAAAGCTGCTAGCCACTGGCTGCTTAATTCTTTTCTATTATCCTGTTTTTTTACCTTCCTCTTAGGGAACTTATTTCCTTAGTATCTCAAGATTGAAAAGAACCATGGAGAAATCCCTAATAAAGTTACCCATCCACTGGAATGTTTCTCCCACACTCCAGATGGACTATAATCTTTTCCTACTAAGCTTTTTCTAGAATAATTACCACTCATTAAAATTTTTTTCCTCCTTTTGGCAGTATCATACCTGCTTTCTTTAAACACACAAAATGAAACCCAGTGACTGACTCCCTCTTTCCTTCTCTCTAGTTTCTTCCCAAGATTTTCAGTTTGTTGGTCCCTACCTGTAATGTTTTAGGATTTGAAACAGATCAGCTGGAATTCCATCACCTCCACTAGCTTTGTTCGTAGTAATGCTTCCTAAGGTCCACTTGACTTCACATTCCAGGATGTCTGGCTCTAGGTGAGGGATCACACCATCATGATTATCTGGGTCATGAAGATCTTTTTTGTACAGTTCTTCTGTGTATTCTTGCCACCTCTTCTTAATATCTTCTGCTTCTGTTAGGTCCATACCATTTCTGTCCTTTATTGTGCCCATCTTTGCACAATATATTATTCCCTTGGTATCTCCAATTTTTTTGAAGAGATCTCTAGTCTTTCCCATTCTATTGTTTTCCTTTATTTCTTTGCATTGATCACTGAGGAAGGCTTTCTTATCTCTCCTTGCTATTCTTTAGAACTCTGCATTCAAATGAGTATATCTTTCCTTTTCTCCTTCGCCTTTCACTTCTCGTCTTTTCTCAACTATTTGTAAGGCCTCCTCTGGCAACCATTTTGCCTTTTTGCATTTCTTTTTCTTGGGGATGGTGTTGATTCCTGGTCTCCTGTACAATGTCACAAACCTCTGTCCATAGTTCTTCAGGCTATCAGATCTAACCCCTTGAATCTATTTGTCACTTCCACTGTATAATCGTAAGGGATTTGATTTAGGTCATACCTGAATGGTCTAGTGGTTTTCCCTACTTTCTTCAATTTAAGGCTGAATTTTGCAAGAAGTAGTTTACGATCTGAGCCACAGTCAGCTCCTGGTCTTGTTTTTGTTGATTATATAGAGCTTTTCCATCTTTGGCTGCGAAGAATATAATCAATCTGATTTTGGTATTGACCATCTGGTGCTGTCCATGTGTACAGGCTTCTTTTGTGTTGTTGGAAGAGGGTGTTTGCTATGACCAGTGAGTTCACTTGGCATAACTCTGTTAGCCTTTGCCCTGCTTCATTCTGTACTCTGAGGACGAATTTGCCTGTTACTCCAGGTGTCTCTTGACTTCAATATACCAGCAAATTTGGAAAACTCAGCAGGAGTAGAAGAGGTCAGTTTTCATTCCAATCCCAAAGAAGGGCAATGTCAAAACTGTTCAAACTACTACACAGTTGCACTCATCTCACATGCTAGCAAAGTAATGTTCAAAATTCTCCAAGCCAGGCTTCAATAGTATGTGAACTATGAACTTCCAGATGTTCAAGCTGGATTTAGAAAAGACAGAGGAATCAGAGATCAAATTGCCAACATCTGTTGGGTCATAGAAAAAGCAAGGGAATTCCAGAAAAAAATATATTTCTGCTTTATTGATTACACCAAAGCCTTTAACTGTACAGATCACAACAAACTGTGGAAAATTCTTCAAGAGACGGGAATACCAGATCAGCTGACCAGCCTCCTGAGAAACCTGTATGCAGGTCAAGAAGCAAGAGTTAGAAGCGGACATGAACAATAGACTGGTTCCAAATTGGGAAAGGAGTATGTCAAGGCTGTATATTGTTACTCTGCTTATTTAATTTCTATGCAGAGTATATCATGTGAAATGCCAGGCTGGATGAAGCACAAGCTGGAATCAAGATTGCCAGGATAAATATGAATATCCTGGAGTAACAGGCAAATTTGGCCTTGGAGTACAGAATGCAGCAGGGCAAAGGCTAATAGAGTTTTGCCAAGAGAACGCACTGGTCATAGCAAACACTCTCTTCCAACAACACAAGAGAAGACTCTACACATGGACCTCACCAGATGGTCAGCACCGAAATCAGATTGATTATATTTGCAGCCAAAGGTGGAGAAGCTCTATACAGTCAGCAAAAACAAGACCAGGAGCTGACTGTGGCTCACATCATGAACTCCTTATTGCCAAATTCAGCCTTAAATTGAAGAAACTAGGGAAAACCACTAGACCATTCAGATATGACCTAAATCAAATCCCTTCTGATTGTACAGTGGACGTGAGAAATAGATTTAAGGCACTAGGTCTGATCGACAGAGTACCTGATGAACTATGGTCAGAGGTTTGTGACACTGTACAGGAGACAGGGATCAAGACCATCCCCAAGAAAAAGGAATGCAAAAAGGCAAAATGGCTGTCTGAGGAGGCCTTACAAATAGCTGTGAAAGGAAGAGAAGCCAAAAGCAAAGGAGAAAAGGAAAGATATACCCATTTGAATGCAGAGTTCCAAAGAATAGCAAGGAGAGATAGGAAAGTCTTCCTCAGTGATCAATGCAAAGAAATAGAAGAAAACAATAGAATGGGAAAGACTAGAGATCTCTTCAAGAAAATGAGAGATACCAAGGGGACATTTCATGCAAAGATGGGCTCAGTAAAGGACAGAAATGGTATGGACCTAACAGCAGCAGAAGATATTAAGAAGAGGTGGCAAGAATACACAGAAGAACTGTACAAAAAATCTTCATGACACAGATAATCACGATGATGTGAACACTCAACTAGAGCCAGACGTCCTGGAATGTGAAGTCAAGTGGGCCTTAGGAAGCATCACTACGAACAAAGCTAGTGGAGGTGATGGAATTCCAGTTGAGCTATTTCAAATCCTGAAAGATGATGCTGTGAAAGTGCTGCACTCAATATGCCAGCAAATTTGGAAAACTCAGCAGTGGCCACAGGACTGGAAAAGGTCAGTTTTCATTCCAATCCCAAAGAATGGCAATGCCAAAAAATGCTCAAACTACTGCGCAATTGCACTCATCTCACATGCTAGTAAAGTAATGCTCCAAATTCTCCTAGCCAAGCTTCAGCTATACGTGAACTTCCAGATATTCAAGCTGGATTTAGAAAAGGCAGAACCAGAAATCAAATTGCCAACCTGTGCTGGATCATCAAAAAAGCAACGGAGTTCCAGAAAAACATCTATTTCTGCTTTATTGACTATGCCAAAGCCTTTGACTGTGTGGATCACAATAAACTATGAAAAATTCTGAAAGAGATGGGAATACCAGACCACCTGACCTACCTCTTGAGAAACCTGTATGCAGGTCAGGAAGCAACAGTTAGAACAACAGACTGGTTCCAAATAGGAAAAGAAGTACGTCAAGGCTATATATTGTCACCCTGCTTATTTAACTTATATGCAGACTACATCATCAGAAATGCTGGGCTGGAAGAAGCACAACTGGAATCAAGATTGCTGGGAGAAATATCAATAACCTCAGATATGCAGATGACACCCCCCTTACGGCAGAAAGTGAATAAGTACTAAAGAGCCTCTTGATAAAAGTGAAAGAGGAGCGTGAAAAAGTTGGCTTAAAGCTCAACATTCAGAAAACTAAGATCATGGCATCCGGTCCCGTCACTTCATGGTAAACAGATGGGGAAACAATGGGAACAGAGACTTCATTTTGTTGGCTCCAAAATCACTGCACATGGTGACTGCAGCCATAAAATTAAAAGATATTTATTCCTTGAAATAAAAGCTGTGACCAACCTAGACAGCATATTAAAAAGCAGAGACATTAGTTTGCCGACAAATGTCTGTCTAGTCAAAGCTATGGTTTTTCCATTAGTCACATATGGATGTGAGAGTTCGACTGCAAAGAAAGCTGATTGCTGGAGAATAGATGCTTTTGAACTGTGGTGCTGGAGAAGACCGCTGAGAGTCCCTTGCACTGCATGGAGATCCAACCAGTCTATCCTAAAGGAAATCAGTCCTGAATATTCATTGGAAGGACTGATGCTGAAGCTGAAACTCCAATACTTTGGCCACCTGATGTGAAGAACTGACTCACTGGACAAGGTCCTGATGCTAGGAAAGATTGAAGGCAGGAGGAGAAGGGGACGACAGAGGATGAGATGGTTGGTTGGCATCACCGACTCAATGGACATAAGTTTGAGCAAGCTCCTGGAGTTGGTACAGAGAGGGAAGGCTGGCATGCTACAGTCCGTGGAATTGCAAAGAGTTGGACACAACTGAGCGCCTGACTGAACTGACCTATAATGTTGACTGTTAGTGGGTTTTGTGTTCATTCTGATTTATCTTTTATGTTTGTACTATTTCCCCCATTAAATCCTGGAATTCAGAGACCATGAGAAGTACCTTACAACTAGTACTGCATTTAATAATAAGAAGGTATTTTATAAAATTTGACCCTTTCAAGAAGAGTGGGAGCTGGTTTTCTCCTCTTACTATGTATCCCTATTTAGCTCAAAGACATGTCAGAACTGCAAATCTCACTGAGAAATAAGTGTAGCTCACTTTTATAGTCAGGACAGACAGAAAACACTAAGTCACTACTGTGTTTAGTAGAAGCAAGGGAAAAAATCATAACTTTAATGATATGGTTAAATTTTTATAATGTGTATTTGAACAGTGATATCGATTTTATTTTAGCAGTGGCTTACTTCTTCTTCTTCTTTTTTTTTTTTTTTCCCACATAAAAAGGACCCTAATTCTGTATCTAAAACTCAGGATTGGTCCTTTGGCTATTTAAATTTTCATTGTTTGGGGCTAGTGCTCTATTGTTTTTGTGAAAGCAATCCATACTGCTGGAGTGTAGGGTTTTCTGGAATCAGTTTTAAAACCCTTGTTTTACGAGAGTGGAGCTACAGTATTTTCCTTGGTTTATTTGGGAAGGTTGAAAGATCGTCAGGCGTAACAGGAACCGCATTCTTGTATGCACGATGTATGAACAGTTGCCATCATATGAGCATTGCCCCATTCTGTCTTCATTCGTTATATCTGCTGCTGCTGCTGCTGCTAAGTCGCTTCAGTTGTGTCCGACTCTGTGTGACCCCATAGACGACAGCCCACCAGGCTCCCCTATCCGTGGGATTCTCCAGGCAAGAATACTGGAGTGGGTTGCCATTTCCTTCTCCAATGCGTGAAAATGAAAAGTGAAAGTGAAGTCGCTTAGTCGTGTCTGACTCTTCGAGACCCCATGGACTGCAGCCAACCAGGCTCCTCCGCCCATGGGATTTTCCAGGCAAGAGTACCGGAGTGGGATGCCATTGTAATATCTAATGGAGCTTAAATCAATTAGTGTACTTAAGATAGGCTATTTCTGTGGGAAATGCTGAACAGAAAAAAGAAAGAAGGATCCACAAGATGCTGAAAAGGAATTTTGTTTTTAGTTCTTTCTCTAAAGTTAGGACAATTTTGATTCCTTTCCTGAAAGTATTTTTTTTTCCCTACTGAAAAGGGAATAAAGCAAAAGTAAATTAAGAAGAGAAAATTTGGATCATTGACCTTTTGGGGATGATTATCTTTTGGACTTTCTGTGAAGTTAGGTTGTAGTGATCTTTTAGGCGGTTGTATATTTTTTTTTTTAACAAAATGAGTGTTAACTTTAATTGACTGTATTTGTTTATTTTTTATAACACACTGCCACTTCTTTCACCCTAATGCAGTCGATATCTGTCTTGTGTGTAACATCACTTCATCATCCTTTGCATTGAATACTTAAAGGGCAAGTATTAAGAATTGCATGCTCTACATGAAAAGATGGATGTACCACATTTAAAAGTGACTCTTACACACTGTGCACTTATTAAAAGAAAAAAATTAAGTTGAAAAATATCCCTTTAATATGAAAGGGAGAAAATCATAACTTCTGTATTCTAATATTTCGAGTGTCATCACTTCTGTATTCTTCCTTTGTTTCTTGATTCATGTGGTTTTCTTCCCCTTGCAGCATTGTTTCCCTCCCCTTGAGTAGGTAGCTTTATACTTATGATCTTTCTTTTTCTCAGATTGCACTTAAAATCCACTCCTTTTTTGTGGTTGGCGTTCTTTAGTGTAGATGCTTCCTTCTGTACTGTGTTTAGGAGCTCTATTTCAAGGGACAGACTTAAACAAACAAACAACTCTTACTTTAGATTATACAAATCCCAAGAATTCTATCTCCCTAAAGAAACCTTCATGATGAAGGATCTTCATGAAGATGTTGTAAGTAGATGTTTTGTTTTCTTGGGAGTTCATAGCATTGGGAGAATTTAAGATTTGAGAAATCAAACTGTGAGATTCTAAGAGCCAAACCTTTGTGAGTGTTAACTGGTGGATACAGAATGGGAGAGAATGTTCAGGAAGGAGGAAGTAGCCTTCACCTCAGTTGAAGAGGAAAATCCGGGTAAGCAGCCCTGGAGGCAGGTGTAAAGACAGGCTTTCTTTAGGCTGTTTACACGTCTGTCTCTGTAAGCAACATAAATAGGGCTTTTTTTCCTGCCTGGCCAACACATTCCCTGCTCGTTTTTTTCTTTGAGGTTTCAGCTTAAATGTCACTTTCTCAGGGAGGGAAATGTTCATCTAAAATAAGGAGGAACTCCCAATATTCTTCACATCAGCCTGCTGTATTTTCACTGAAGTCCCTATTATCCAATACTCTCTCAGTATTTTCTTGTACATGTATTTTTTCTTCTCTCCTGTTCGCCCTCCCTGCCTCCCAGCAATGGACATAAGGTTAATAAGTGTGGGGCCATGTCAGCTGTGTTTATCGCTCTATTTCCAGGCCCTAGAATAGAACCTGCACTTAGCGGACAGTGTCTTTGGCTAGACTGTCATCTGCTTGAGAGCAGGATTCCGCCTTATCTCTGTGTGTGTCTGCTCAGTCGTATCTGACTCTTTGGGACCCCATGGACTGGAGCTCTCCAGACTCCTCTGTGTATGGAAATATCCTAGCCAGAATGCTAGCGTGGGTTGCTATTTCTTCTCCAGGGGATCTTCCTAACCCAGGGATAAAACCCACATGTCCTGTGGCTCCTGCATTGGCCAATGGATTCTTTATCACTGAGGCATTTGGGAAGCCAGCCTTATCTTTGTAGCCCTATGATTATATAGTGCCTCTTGAATTGAATTATTTAGGCTAACATAATTGAAAAAAGTGAAAAGGTAGGATAACTTTATTAATGAAGACATTCCATTCCTTTTTTCCCTCTAAATAAGAAGTGGTATCAGTCTCAGTGATAGAGGGGCCAAGTGTAAAACCTGGGATAAAACTGGGTAAAACTTTGATGCTGAAGGACTGTCCCAAGGACTGGTGACTTATGCTGTTCCAAAAATCACAAGGTGATTATTTTAGAAAATGAGATTTTTCAGTGGCTTTTAATATATTTGATTAAATAATGAAAAGCAATATTATATTTAGTTTCAGATGTGCAATATAATGGTTCAAAATTTTTATAGCTTATATTTCATTTAAACTTATTATAAAATATTGGCTATATTTCCTGTGCTGTACAACATATCCTTGTAGCTTTTATGAGTACATTTATTTTATACATAGCAGTTTGTACCTCTTAATCCCCTACCCATATCAAGCCCCTTCCTCTTTTTTTTTTTTTTTATCCCCAATGGTAGCCACTAGTTTGTTCTGTGTGTCTGTGAGTCTGTTTCTGTTTTGTTATATTCATTGATTTGTCTTACTTTATTTTTTAGATTCTACGTATAAGTGATAACATATTTGTTTTCTGTCTGACTTACTTCACCAAGTGTGATACCCTCCAGGTTCATCCATGTTGTTGTAATGGCAAAGTTTCATTATTTTTTATGGCTGAGTGCTATTCCACGTGGTATATGTACACCGCATCTTCTTTATCCTTTCATCTGTTGATGGACACTTGGGTTGCCTCTATATCTTGGCTGTTGTAAACAGTGCTACTGTGAACATTGGTATGCATGTATCTTTTCCAATTAATGTTTTTGTTTTCTTTGAGTATATACTTGGGGGTGGAATTGCTGGATCAGATGGTAGTTCTGTTTTTAGTTTTTTAAGGAAACCACCATACTGTTTTTCATAGTGGCTCTGAAAACTTACATTTCTACTAACAGTTCTAATGACCAGTTTTGTTTTTTCGTTTTTTGATGTGATAGTATGTATTGAAATGAAGATGCTCCTGCCACATATTGTGAGGTTCTTTGTTACTTCTCTAGTTTCCCTAAGAGATCATTTTCCATGTAGCTTTTCCTGATGGACCTTCTGCAATATGGTTTTCTGAAAAATATTTTGCCCAAGGTTTAACTTTAAAAGTGATAGTCTCTTTAAGATAGATCTCTTGATTTAATAATTCTCAATAAAAGAATTAGGTCTGTCTCTAGGTTGAACTTTCTCTGGAGATTTAATTTTGCTCTTTCTTATCATATTAGCTGGGATATGTGTTTTCACTGGGCCAGTCAACTGAAGCAGTGCTATATACTGAGTTATATTGAAGGAACTTGGGACAAACTGGTGTCAGCGCTATCAACTTTAGTGAAAGATATAAGCTTGAAGACTTATATTTAATATTTCCTAACATTTCTTAATGATATGTTGTTTTAGGCAGTTTTTGTATTTTGTTGGCTAATTTTTTCCCTCCAGTTTTATTGAGATATACTTGACATATAACATTATGTAAGTTTGAAGTGTCTAGCATGTTGATTGGATACGTTTATATATGGCAAAATGATTCCCACCATAGCATCAGCTAACGCCATCATTCCATCACATAATTTTCATTTCTTTTTTTGTGATGAGGACATTTAAAATCCAGCCTTTTGCAACTTTGAAGTATATGATGTAGTGTTTTGAATTTTGCACCTAGATAACTGACATCTTAAGTAAGACATGGTAAGAATTCCCTGGCAGTCTAGTGGTTAGGACTTTGTGCTTTCACAGTTGTGTAGGGGATTTAGGGAACTAAAATCCTGCAATCTGTGTGCGTGTGCATGTGTGCTCAGTTGTCTTCTGACTCTTCGTGACTCCATGGAGTGTGTAGACTGCCAGGCTCCTCTGTCCATGAGATTTTCCAGGCAAGAATATTGGAGTGGGTTGCCATTTTCTATTCCTTTGCTGGCTTGTTATATGATCCTTGAAGAAATGATTATGAAAGGGGTCTTATTTTAATAAGGTGATTAGGTCTTCTCCAGATGAAATGTATTGATTTAACTCAGCTAGATGGGCTAGTGATGTAACTCCTCCGAAAGGTGGAAATGTGTATACATTTTAAAAAATTGTCTATTTTCTCCGTCTTCTGGAGAGAATCATGGATCTTCTGAGTCTATACATAAAGATCCCAAGTTACTAAACAATGAAGCTGTTTTTATGTATGATCATTAAGATTTTTTCAACATAGCCAGTTTGGAGTTGTGAACTCTTACTCCAAGTCTAGGAGTTTTGTGTAACATTCAAAATTAACAATCCCTTTTTTTATATATGTTATCCATTTTACCTCCCTGGGTTTGGATGTGAATTTCTAAGTGTGTATGGTATGAATTCTCTATGGAAGTATATAAGCTTCTTCCATATTACCTGTTTTTGTCTGCATCATCTTCAGTGTTTCTTCTTATACTGACTATTCTGTTATGCTGTTCCTTTTCTGAGGCAAAACTCAGGCTCATACTTTCTGTTTGCCACCCAGGCATTTCTTCTCAACTTCCAGGCTTGCTCCATCTCTTCCTTTGAGGTCATACTAAAGTTACATTTTATTAATTCTACTGAGTTTCATAAAGAGTAGGCTGGGTTCAGAGATGAAAAGAGGCCTGAGACACAACCTTAGCCATTGGAAAGCACAGAATTAATCTAGTGTGAGGGTGGGGCTTGATCATAGCTTGTATATTAGGATCAGCTAATGGGATCAATGAGAAAAAAGGCTGAACCCAGAAGAGGGACAGGGCCGTTTTTGTTGTAGAGTATTGGAGAAGGCAATGGCACCTCACTCCAGTACTCTTGCCTGGAAAACCTCATGGATAGAGGAGCCTGGTAACTGCAGTCCATGGGGTCGCTAAGAGTCGGACACGACTGAGCGACTTCACTCTCACTTTTCACTTTCATGCATTGGAAAAGGAAAAGGCAACCCACTCCACTATTCTTGCCTGGAGAATCCCAGGGATGGGGGAACCTGGTGGGCTACAGTTCAGGGGGTCGCAAAGAGTCAGACATGACTAGGCAACTAACACTTTCAGGAGGGGACTTGTATATAATAAGCTTGTCCTAGTGGCCTGACAGAGAAGGCAATGGCAACCCACTCCAGTACTCTTGCCTGGAAAATCTCCTGGACGGAGGAGCCTGGTAGGCTGCAGTCCATGGGGTCACGAAGAGTTGGACATGACTGAGCGACTTCACTTTCATTTTTCACTTTCATGCATTGGAGAAGGAAATGGCAACCCACTCCTGTGTTCTTGCCTGGAGAATCCCAAGGATAACGGAGCCTGGTGGGCTGCTGTCTATGGGGTCGCACAGAGTCGGACACGACTGAAGCGACTTAGCAGCAGCAGCATTGGCTGAAGGTTTTCCAGCCAAGGTCTGTTTGAGTGGTCCTGGAGTGGTGAATCCTGAGGAGGCAGCCATGTGTTTCACATCTGCCCAGCTAGCTAACTATATCTAGCTGTTTCTTTATAACTTTGTGAAAGTTATTTGGGCAGTTATCTCTTGTGGCTGCTGTTCTCTATTGCATAGAAAACAATTAGATTTTCATAATTGCATTTTAATTTGAAAAAAAAAAGTCAACAAGGTAAAAACAACTCAACAATACAATTCATGAATTGCCTGATGTTATCTTTAATACATTTTCAGGGAAATAAGGAAAGTGGGAAAACATTTTTTTTTTTTAATTTGGAAATACCTGTTTTGAAATGGGCTGAATGGAAGCAATGGCAGAATCTCTGTGTGTGTGTGTGCATGCACACATGATGCATGTGCTTATGAAAACAAAAATCCAACTGTTGATTCTTGTTCTTTTCAAAATGTCAGGAATGTAAAGTCTTGGCTATGTTCAGTGGCAGGGCTTTGCCCAGCCTAGACGTTACTCCCAGATGCACAGAGGAGTTGGGGACAGCAAGATGGCCATATAGTACCTGCTTCATTTTTCTTAGGGGCGCTGATGTGGTGCAATGGAAGCAGGAAGAGGAGTCCAACTGGAAGGGACATTGGGCCCAAAGCCATGGTAATACCCAGTCTCTACATAAACCAGAGAGAGTTTAGTATGTTTCCTTTCTAGAGGGCTTCAGATCAGATCAGATCAGATCAGTCGCTCAGTCGTGTCCGACTCTTTGCGACCCCATGAATCACAGCACACCAGGCCTCCCTGTCCATCACCAACTCCCAGAGTTCACTGAGACTCACATCCATCAGGTCAGTGATGCCATCCAGCCATCTGATCCTCTGTCATCCCCTTCTCCTCTTGCCCCCAATCCCTCCCAGCATCAGAGTCTTTTCCAGTGAGTCAACTCTTCACATCAGGTGGCCAAAGTACTGGAGTTTCAGCTTTAGCATCATTCCTTCCAAGAATGGACTGGTTGGATCTCCTTGCAGTCCAAGGGACTCTCAAGAGTCTTCTCCAACACCACAGTTCAAAAGCATCAATTCTTCGGCACTCAGCCTTCTTCACAGTCCAACTCTCACATCCATACATGACCACATGACCACCATAGCCTTGACTAGATGAACCTTTGTTTGCAAAGTAATGTCTCTGCTTTTGAATATGCTATCTAGGTTGGTCATAACTTTCCTTCCAAGGAGTAAGCGTCTTTTAATTTCATGGCTGCAGTCACCATCTGCAGTGATTTTGGAGCCCAGAAAAATAAAGTCTGACACTGTTTCCACTGTTTCCCCATCTATTTCCCATGAAGTGGTGGGACCGGATGCCATGATCTTCGTTTTCTGAATGTTGAGCTTTAAGCCAACTTTTTCATTCTCCACTTTCACTTTCATCGAGAGGCTTTTGAGTTCCTCTTCACTTTCTGCCATAAGGGTGGTGTCATCTGCATATCTGAGGTTATTGATATTTCTCCCAGCAATCTTGATTCCAGCTTGTGCTTCTTCCAGCCCAGCGTTTCTCATGATGTACTCTGCATATAAGTTAAATAAGCAGGGTGACAATATACAGCCTTGACGAACTCCTTTTCCTATTTGGAACCAGTCTGTTGTTCCATGTCCAGTTCTAACTGTTGCTTCCTGACCTGCATACAAATTTCTCAAGAGGCAGATCAGGTGGTCTGGTATTCCCATCTCTTTCAGAATTTTCCACAGTTTATTGTGATCCATGCAGTCAAAGGCTTTGGCATAGTCAATAAAGCAGAAATAGATGCTTTTCTGGAACTCTTGCTTTTTCCATGATCCAGCGGATATTGGCAATTTGATCTCTGGTTCCTCTTCCTTTTCTAAAACCAGCTTGAACATCAGGAAGTTCATGGTTCACATATTGCTGAAGCCTGGCTTGGAGAATTTTGAGCATTACTTGACTAGCGTGTGAGATGAGTGCAATTGTGTGGTAGTTTGAGCATTCTTTGGCATTGCCTTTCTTTGGGATTGGAATGAAAACTGACCTTTTCCAGTCCTGTGGCCACTGCTGAGTTTTCCAAATTTGCTGGCATATTGAGTGCAGCACTTTCACAGCATCATCTTTCAGGATTTGGAATAGCTCAACTGGAATTCCATCACCTCCACTAGCTTTGTTCATAGTGATGCTTTCTAAGGCCCACTTGACTTCACATTCCAGGATGTCTGGCTCTAGGTCAGTGATCACACCTTTGTGATTATCTGGGTCATGAAGATCTTTTTTGTACAGTTCTTCTGTGTATTCTTGCCATCTCTTCTTAATATCTTCTGCTTCTGTTAGATCCATACCATTTCTGTCCTTCATCGAGCTTAGCACAATGAATAAAGTAAAAGCAATAATTGTCGATGGGCAGCTCGGGCATGTCCTTAACAAAAGTTAGAACCAATTCCACATTAGATACTCAACTTTCAAGAGAAAACTTCTCTGTGGCAACACTTTTGATCACTTCTACCATTTTTATAATATTATGTTGATTGTAGGGAGTTTGGAGAGGAATTTGGTTAATATCAGTTCATTGCTGCTTGTGGAATTGCAACTTCTTTAGCAATGGTAGATCAGCAGAGTGGCATGAGTCTTTTTTTTTTTTAATTGAAATGTAGTTGATTCATAATGTTGTGTTAATTTCTGTTGTACAGCAGAGTTATTCGGTTACACGTATACATACATTCTTTTTTGTATTCTTTTCTATTATGGCTTATCACAGCATATTGAATATAGTTCCCTGTGCTATACTATACAGTAGGGTCTTGTTTATCTGTTGTACATATACCAGTTTGCATTGCTGCTACTGCTACTGCTGCTAAGTCACTTCAGTCTTGTCTGACTCTGTGTGACCCCATAGACAGCAGCCCACCAGGCTCCCTTGTCCCTGGGATTCTCCAGGCAAGAACACGGGAGTGGGTTGCCATTTCCTTCTCCAATGCATGAAAGTGAAGTCGCTCAGTCATGTCCGACTCTTCGCGACCCCATGGACTGCAGCCCACCAGGCTCCTCCATCCGTGGGATTCTCCAGACAAGAGTACTGGAGTGTGGTGCCATCGCCTTTTCCAAGTTTGCATTGACTAACCCCAAAATCAAGAGTGGCATGAATCTTTAAGAAATTCAATTCAACATTTATTGAGCACCTATTATTTGGTGCTCAAATAATAATGGTGGTGTTGCTGACCTTATGTTGCTTAGTCTATTGAGAGGTGAATGAATATTATCAGCCTGCCTCATAAGTGCAGCAGGAGAAGCTTGGAAGAAAAACAGGAAGACGTTCTGAAAGAGCTAAAATCTGGGCTGGATTTCGACAGGAATAAGAGTTCCCAGTGATTTCTACTTAATTAATGCATATAATTTAAAAGTGAATATGAATCTCTCATTTTATTGTCACCTAAAAATTTTGATGGCTTTCTAAAGATGGGTATACCCTCAATAACTTATGACATTTGGCATCTTATTACATAGATCTTAATAGATTCTTAGGGTTAGAGACTCGTGTTAATGATTCTGATTATAAAACAGTTGAATAAATAAACCAAACTACTTCCCCCAATTTGACTTTTTTCTTATTAGAACTATAAGTTTGTATTTGCACTGCTACTGATTTTCTGTCCTGTTTACTGTGAATAAAACATTTCTGTTGTTTGCTTCTAATTAAGAACTCAGGGTATTCAACAGACATTGTTCATTTTGATGAAAAATACTGCATTTAAAAATAATTGAGGTATGAGTTGGTAAACAGTTTCTTATAAAACCAGACTTCTATGGAATAGTAATACATAACAGATCATTTCCTTTAGAGGGTGGAAAAAAAGAAAACTAAGACCGTCAACTATAAGATGTGCTCATTAACAGCTGTTTTCTATAATAGGAGCAATTTGCATGCAGAACAGAGAAAATGAATTATACAAAATGGTGTATAGAGGAACAGCTATAACTTCTCTGGCATGTATAGCAGCCCACGGAATAAACTTCCTTCAAATGACATTGGCATGATTAAATCCCAAGCAACCTGGCCAGTGAAACTGCTGTTCTGAAAAGGGGCTCTGCAGCCTGGAAATGTCATGCTTTCTAGGTGGGGTGGGGTGGGGTGCCCATGCATTTAGTGGCATCCTGCCCCCACTCAACGTTCAGGGTATTTGATAATTCATGATAGATTGGCAGGTGGTCAGTGGATGATGGGCTGAAGCCACTCTGAGTCCTTTTGCTTTTTTCATTTTTTATTAGAGAAACTTGTAAGGTCAGGTGAGATGCCTCATTCATCATTTACTTCTGATGTCAGTTTGGGGAAATTTTCCTAAAGTGGGCTACAGGAGATAGCCTAATGTTAAAATCCTGTCTTCAGTATAACTGTTTGTAATCGTATTTGTATTCGTGGAATGTCTAACCAATTTTTAGGTACATCGTCCTCATCTTCTGCATTAAAAATGCCTTAGACTTGTATTTCCCCACATATGTAATCTTCTTGAGTCTTGACAGCCGTGCTTACAATGTACGCATGGTGTTCTTTCTCTCTTTTAAAAATTGTTTATTTAACTCATGTTCCCTTTCTTTTATTTTACATTAAACTTTTATTTTATATTGGAGTATAGCCGATTAATAGTGTTTCAGGTAGACTGCCAAGGGACTCAGCCATTCATACACATGTATCCATTTTCCCCCAAACTCCCTTCCCGTCCAGGCTGTCGCATAACATTAAGCAGTTCCCTGTGCTATACAGTAGGTCCTTGTTGGTTATCCATTTTAAATATAGCACTGTATACCTGTCCCTCCCTTTTAAAAGGAATGGAGCTGGAGCTGTCTAGAGAATCCTTAGTCCAGGGCCATGGAATTCAGTCTTCTAATCCAAATCCAGGGCTTTGTACTTGTTTTCTTTTTTCTGTTTTCATTGGAAAAAGTTACGTGACCATTGGGTATTGTACAGGTTAGAGCTCCTGCCTTGCTTCTGTCGCATCTTGAGAACTTGTGTGTGCCAGGACCTTTGCTGAGTCTTCCACATACATCATCCTGTTTGACCCTTACATGGTCCAGATGAGGCACCTGAGGCTCAGACGACTGGTGTAACTTTGCAAAGGTGGCCTGGCTAATTCGAAATGGATCCCAGATTGGCATCCAGGTGTACCCGAGCCCTGGACGCTCTTCATGTTCCTGAGCAAATGTTTCTGTCCTTAAGGAGTGAAAGGGAATTAGAGATGAGGTCCCTGAATATATGATAAAAAGGAAGTCTGTTAAGTGTCAAATCAGTGCTTCAGACAGTTAATACTTCAGAAAGGTAAAGAGAGAAGAGATAATAGTACCTTGTGGGCTGGAAAGGTTTTATAAGGAAACTGGGATTGGAACTAGCAGAAGATAATAAGAGTAGAATCAAAGAATGAGAGACAGGAAGAGGACCGATCATAGGTGGGAAATACTGGGCCTGTTGGTGGTGAATCAGTGCAGTTGGATCCAGCATAAGAGGTTTGGTGGCTAACAAAAGGAGGAAGGTTGAAAAGGTAGATTGGAGCCCTGCAGACCTGGGTTATGTGCTGTATGGTCCTGATGTACAACATGTACATTTCGACTTCTTTGTGATATTGACTACCAATATGCAGCCTTAGCTAGCATAGTTTCAGTTGGCTTGTGATTGATTTTGAATGAATGGAAATTTTAGCTCATAGGGCATATCTCATTTCCCAAGTCTAAATAAGTCTTTCTTCATAAGAATACAAAAACCGTATTGTTTCTTATATATTCTTATGATATAAATAGATTTGAAGTGTTTATATGTATCACAATATTTCAGTAAATATTCTTTGGTGGAGGTAATGGAGAATAGTGAGTCTTAATGACATTGGGAGATACTGGGTTTGGGATTTTTCTAAGGAAGGAGGGTGATCTTGCCACTTTTTGATATGAAAATTAGGATATCTCAGAGAACTGAGAGGTTTGGGGTAGAGTGATATACATCACAGACTAGACATAGATAGTATGTTTGTTAGGAAACTGATAATTGATTTCAAGCTTTGGGTCACAAGGATCTGTCCTCAGTTTCCCTAAAGCGTTAGGGCAGGGTTTAACAACTGAGGTCAAGTCATTCATGACCGTGGCTGACACTGATGCTCTATCCCTTATCAAGACTTGGATAAATAATTAATGTATTTGATTTATAGATGGACATAAGTCTCAGTGAACTCCGGGAGTTGGTGATGGACAGGGAGGCCTGGCATGCTGCGATTCATGGGGTCGCAAAGAGTCGGACATGACTGAGTGACTGATCTGATCTGATCTGATTATTATTGTAGATTCTAAACAAGAAATAAAGAATAACTCAGAGTTAGCTGGGGCTTGGCCAGGTGGCATGAAAATTGAGAACGATGTAGGTGGAAGGATGGGATTTATTTATTTATTTTTTCTTGTTTTTAAAGGAAAGAAGAATGTCTTTTTGCCTATAACTCTCATCTCACATATTCTTTTTTTTTTTTTTTTTTAATGTTTCAGTGTGCAAAGATCCACCTTACAAAGTAGAAGAATCTGGGTATGCTGGTTTCATTTTGCCAATTGAGGTTTATTTTAAAAACAAGGTATGTAATCTTTACTCATTAATCTTTCAATAGAAGATCCTTCATTAACCAAACAATGTTTAAAATAGTTTGATTTATAAGCACTTTGATCACCACATGGTTTTTAAAAAATGTTAAATTTATCTTCTAGGAATTTTGGCTATTGTTGTCCTTAAATAAAGAGGAAGTGGCTAGAGAAAGATAATTTCAGTTCTGAGGAGTCAGATTATGTGAAATTCATTAAATGTCTCTTTTAAGAGAAGAGTGATTGTCAATTTGAAAAAGAAGATTAATATATGTTTGTAAAATAGAAAAGAGAAATTATGGCTTTTCAGTGAAATGATCTTTTTCTCATTTCCATACTTCTAGAATTTTGAGACTTTTGAAGAATTGTCTTTTATTTTTCTTTATTTGATCTTTATCTGACACACATACAGAACACACAAATATACAGTTATATCAGCTGCTGCTAAGTCGCTTCAGTCATGTCTGATTCTTAGCGACCCCATGGACTGCAGCCTACCAGGCTCCTCCATCCATGGGATTTTCCAGGTGAGAGTACTGGAGTGGGTTGCCATTGCCTTCTCTGGTTATATCAGAAGTGGATATTATGAATTCTACTGGATTTTAAAAATTTCAGCAGTGCATATATGGCAAAACACACAGACTATATAATATTGGACAAATTGCTCAACCTCTATGGGGCTGACTGTCCTTATTTATAAAATGGGGATAGGATAAGAGTACCTACCTCGTAAAGTGGCTCAGAGGAATTGATCAAATAAAGCAATGTAGAGTATTTAGAATGATGCTTCATATGTAAGTAAGCACTTAGTAAATACTAGCTGTTATTTTTAATCACCCTGTTTCTTTCTTTCATTCCTTTCCTGATTACTAAGGTAATCATAGTTCCTAAAACCTGCCCCAAAGTGAGATAATTCACTTTTTTAAAAAAAAGAATTGAGCTATTAGAATGTTGTGTCATCCAAGCTAGTGCTCCACAGCCTGGTGCTTGGACCAGCAGCATTGGCATCACCCAAGAGCTGGTTGGAAATGAGATTCTCAGGCTCTATCCCAGATCTGTTGAATCAGAATCTCTGGGATGGGGCCTGGAAATCTGCATCTTTACTGGCCTTCCAGGTAAACAAACACCAGTAAGTATGAAAACCCTGATAAGCCACTCCTGGAATACTGCCTCACCAACTTTTTCTTTTTCCTTTTAATTGAAGTATAGTTGATTGCAATATTGTGTTCCATTGGCTTTTTTTTTTTTTAGGTCTTTGTTGTGTTTGCTACAATATTGCTTCTGTTTCATGGTTTGGTTTTTTGACGGAGAGACATGTGGGATCTTCACTCCCTGACCAGGGATCGAACTCATATCCCCTGCATTGGAAAGTGAAGTGTTAACCGCTGGACCACCATGAAGGTCCCTCCACTGACTTTTTCAATGTATAGAAGGTTCAGCCTTCGGTTCAGTAAAAGCCTTTTTGTGATTAAGAGATAATTTGCTTTTAAATAAGCTCTAATGAAACTATCCTTAAAAGTTGGAATGTGTAGAAAACAGGGGTAGATTTTATTTTCCATATTTAAAAATTTTTTTCAAAAGCCAGTTTCCTCATGTGCCACATTGCTGCTCCCTGATCCTCCTACACGTTACCCTTTTAAATTGTTTTTCTGTATGTTTGTATTTTGGGAACATTATTTGGTGGTATTACACAGTATTACACATAATCTATTTCTGTGTAAATATTTGAGTATTTACTTTGTCCATGGCAGTTTGCTAAACCTTTTACATATGTTACTTTATTCAGCTGGTTTATAAGAACTTTTGAGAGGTTATTATTCCTACTCTACAGGAGAGGAAACTGAGTCATGGAAAGATTACATGGCTTGTCCAAGGCCACACACAGTTGGAAAGTGTTAAAACCAGATTCTTAATCTAGGTCTTTCTCTCCATTGGCAATTCTCTTAACTTCTGTTCCTTAGCAGAAGTCACTCTTTGCCAGGATAATTACCTTCCTCAGTAGTAATATCACTAAAATGTTCACATGTTTTTCATCACATCAAAATTTGGTGAGATGTGCTCTGTCTATTCATAAGACATGCTTTCACGCTGAGGTATAGATTTGTTTTTTTCTCATTTCAAGATTTCCCTTAAGAAATTAGTTTTTAGCTTTCTTTTTTTCCTTCATTAAAAAATTGAGATATAGCTTACACATCATAAAATTCATCCTTTAAAAGTGTACAGCTCTGTGGGTTTTAATATATTGTACAAACATCACCAGTGTTTAATTCTAGGACATTTTCATCACCTCATAAGAAAACCCTGCCTCCATCAGCAACTGCTCCTCATTTCTTCCTCTCCCAATTCCTGGGATGAATCTGTTTCCTTTAAGCCATTCATCTATTTCCTTTCTCTACGTAATATCCTATTCTGGTCAGTTCCTATAAATGGAACCATACCATGTGTGGCCTTTTGTGTCTGGCTTCTTTCATTTAGTGTATTTTCAAGGTTTATCCACGTTATGGGATGTACCAATACTTGCTCCTTTTTATAACTGAATACTGTTCCATTGTATAATGTATCCCACTGTATATGCCATATTTTATTTATATTCGTATTCATAATTTGATGGACATTTGACTTGTTTCCATCTTTGCTGTATGAATACTGCTGCTGTGAACATTCATATGCGAGTTTTTGCATGGATATATGTTTTCAAGTCTCTTGGGCGTATACCTAGGTGGAGTTGTTGGGTCGTGTGGTAACTCTGTGTTTAAATTAACTTTTTGAAGAACTGCCAAACTGTTTTCCAAAAATGACTGTACTATTTTACATTTCTACCGGCAGTATATGAAAGGTACATTGAAAGCTTTAGTTTGAAAATAATGCTGCAATGAAGTATCTTGCCTCCTACTTTGTTCTTAACTTCTCTGGTCACTTTTACAAGCTCTCATTTCTTCAGAGAAATATATTTTCTGAACTGCCAAGTTCCCTTCTTTACAGAAATAATTGGAATCTCCTCATCCACCTGATTTAAAAAGAAAATAAATGCAGGATGAAGAGGCAGCAAGTAATGTGTGTAACACGTGGCCACACTCAAATGTGGCCTTCTTGGTAATTTGGGGAGCAACTCTTGTGACTGAAAGACATACTATTTATTCACTTGTGAGGAAGTTTCAATTTCTTAAAATATGAAAGAATAAAAATGCACTTGAGATGAAAAATAGTTATTCCTTGGGAGCCAGTGTGAAATAGACATGTTGGCTGACCACTGTTTAGTAGGTATTCTATTTAGTGTCCAGATAAGTTGACATCATGAGAAACGCTGGGCTGGAAGAAACACAAACTGGAATCAAGATTGCCGAGAGAAATATCAATAACCTCAGATATGCAGATGACACCACCCTTATGGCAGACAGTGAAGAGGAACTCAAAAGCCTCTTGATGAAAGTGAAAATGGAGAGTGAAAAAGTTGGCTTAAAGCTCAACATTCAGAAAACGAAGATCATGGCATCTGGTCCCACCACTTCATGGGAAATAGATGGGGAAACAGTGGAAACAGTGTCAGACTTTATTTTTCTGGGCTCCAAAATCACTATAGATGGTGATTGCAGCCATGAAATTAAAAGATGCTTACTCCTTGGAAGGAAAGTTATGACCAACCTAGACAGCATATTCAAAAACAGAGACATTACTTTGCCAACAAAGGTTCATCTAGTCAAGGCTATGGTGGTCATGTGGTCATGTATGGATGTGAGAGTTGGACCGTGAAGAAGGCTGAGCACCGAAGAATTTATGCTTTTGAACTGTGGTGTTGGAGAAGACTCTTGAGAGTCCCTTGGACTGCAAGGAGATCCAACCAGTTCATTCTGAAGGAGATCAGCCCTGGGATTTCTTTGGAAGGAATGATGCTGAAGCTGAAACTCCAGTACTTTGGCCACCTGATGTGAAGAGTTGACTCATTGGAAAAGACTCTGATGCTGGGAGGGATTGAGGGCAGGAGGAGAAGGGGACGACAGAGGATGAGATGGCTGGATGGCATCACTGACTCGATGGACGTGAGTCTGGGTGAACTCTGGGAGTTGGTGATGGACAAGGAGGCCTGGCGTGCTGCGATTCATGGGGTCGCAGAGTCGGACACGACTGAGCGACTGATCTGATTTGATTTTCTAGTAGATTTTCTTTAAGATTTTATACTTAATAATTGCCATTTCCCTCCCTCCGCCCCCAGGTGCACAATGAAAAGTATTTCAGTGTTTATAATATGAAAAAGTACATACATACATACATACATACATACATGTGCTCAGTTGTGCCCAACTCTTTGCAACCCCGTGGACTGTAGCCCACCAGGCTCCTCTTGTCATGGAATTTTCCTAGCAAGAATACTGGAGTGAGTTGCCATTTCCTCCTCCAGGGGAATCTTCCTGACTCAGGAATGGAACCCACATCCCTTGGGTCTCCTGCATTGGCAGACGAATTCTTTACCACTGTGCCAGGATATACCTAATTGTAGAGATGGGGGTTAATTACTGATGGGTTAATAATGCACACACCGCTATCTAGCAATTAATGTAGCAAGATGGACATGTCTATAAAACAAAAATGATGACTTAAATGTTACAGAAGTCGTTGTATATGGTTACGATATCACTTATGTGTGCAGCCATCACTTATGTGTGAAGGCAAGAATAAATGAGGTTACAGAGACACACATATGTAGTACAAGAGCCTGAGTGGAAAGGACAGCACAGGAACCAAAGGGCATGGCTTACTGGGGGAAGAGGGATGGAAAGGCCTGTATTTATAAAACTTATTTCTTTAGAGAAAAAGGCAAACTAACATGGTGTAAGTGTTATTATCTGTTTAAACTCAGTGGAAAATGCATGGGTGTAGTATTTTAAGTACTTTTCTGTATGTTCTTGATTCTTGAAAATTATTACTGTGTCATCTCTCTTAATTTATCTTAGACTATCTTAGAAACCAAAATTTTGCTGTCTTTTATTCTGGATCTCCAAGCTGGATATATTTCTTATTTCTCTTCCTACTGAAATGACCCATGGGTGAAAATTTAGTAGGTCTGTGCCATTTCTCCAGAATGTTCATTTCATTTCTTTTGAGTGTATATCATTGTATTTATCCCTGGAATTTACTTAACTCTGTCTTGTAGAAAGAACATCCATTATAATAATGGTTTATAAAAAAAAAGTATTATTTCAAGTTTTCATAGGGGATGAGAGAAAGCAGCAAAAGACCTGCACTTGGTGTTGGAAGGGGCCTGCCACCACGTTTTCAGTATATATCATCCTGTCCTTGGTCCCATCTCCATCCTAGTACTTTTCCTGCTTACAATAAGCTTGTCTTCAGTTTTGCTCACTTATTTGAGAGGTCAGAGTCAAGAGGAGTGGTGGAGTGTCAGTGCTTGTTTTGAGTTCTTGTTTGTTTCTTCTCTTATTTTGTGGTTGTATGCAATGAAACAAGCCTATCTGTGAGAATCATGTGTGTTTCAGAAACTAAACCAACAGGCCCACTGAAACATAATTGACTGTAGCACTTCAGGTTTGAAAAAAATCCCATGCTTCTCTCTTTCATTCTGTCCTCAGAAAAGTACATAAGTAAATGTCAAGGTCTGAAGCAGACTGAGAGGAATAATTTAATGTTGCCAAAACCAGATTTCCAAACTCTAGGAAATGTATTTGTTTTATATGGAGAATAAGTACATGCTTCCTTGTTTGAACTTTGAAGAAAAATCTTTTCTATGGAGCATAGATTGATGTTAGATTGATGTCAGCCCTCTGAGAAAGATATTCAGTTGGTCAGAACACACATTTATGGGTACTTTTATTTTTATTTATATTAAAATATTGTATTTCATTTATATTATGGGTACTATAAAAATTTTAAAAGAAACTTGCCCTTAGGATTCATGCAAAGATAGCCACTTTCTGTGTTCATTTAGCCTTAGTTTTACTGAAAAGTGATTTTTTTTTTCCTTCTTTTTGCTCTTGGTTTTAAACTGATATGAACTGTAAAGTGATATTACTACCTCACTCTTTTTCTTCTGGTAATTATTATATTCATCAGTCTATTTTTTTTTCCTTTAAAAAGTGTGCAGGAATATACTGCTAGGAAAAGTGAATGGACTAAAACTTAGGCGTTATTCCTTTCACTTCATTTGATCATTGTTAACTATTTGGTATGGCCTTTCCAGTTTTCTCCCCATGCATTTGCATAGATAAAAAAATATGTCTGTGTAGAGCTTGGCAAGAGCATAATATATCACATTTTAATATTTTCCTGTGACTTGCCTTTAATTCCCCTAGTGATATGCCTTTCCAAGTTTTTGGAAATATCTGCATGGTATTCCATGGTAATGATATCATGCAGATTATCCACATTTTTTGTCTACTATAAACAATGCTACCTCGAACATTGTATTTTACATCTATATCTACATTTATGTACCTTTGCACACATATTTGAGTATTTCTGTGGAGAAGATTCTTAGAAGCAGAATTACTGAGTTAAACATTGTATGCATTTAGTATGTTGATAGATGTTGCTAGTGTGTCTTCTCAAAGGCTTTACCAATTTGCATTCCCAATTGTAAGATAGAAAATGGCCCTTCTTATTTTTCAAATGAATTCTATGGTTATAATGACTATTTTCAATTCAGAGAAAAGGCAGATAAGCTAAAAAAAAAAATGATTATGATAATTACATTAGTAAAGGAATGCTCTAACAAGGGTGTCTAATTCAGATGGGTTGGGAGGGTTTGGGAGACTTTTCACGGGAGTTCTTGCTTCAGTTAGGTCTTGAATGATGAGTCTGTCTGCTGGGAGGGGAAACATTTTTGACAATGGGGAAGACTATATGTGAAAGGCAAATTGACTGAGATAGTAGGAAGCACTGGGGAACAGCAAGTGCTTCACCTTTGTGAAAGGACAGAGCATAGTAAGAGCACAAAGGGAATGCAGGAAAGGTATTAAAAGACTGTAATGGTTATTACCAGGAAGTGGGATTTTATCCTGTAGAAAATGATGAGCCATTAAAGGCTTTTATGTCAGTAGGAAGAAGTAATCTTACTTTTGTGTTAGAAAGATCACTCTCTTGTCATAGTGGGTAGTAGAAAGGGGTAAGTTTAAAAACAGAGGCAACCAGATGAGGAATGGTCAAGGTCCAAGCTCAGGCAGCGGTTAGGGTGACTAGAGCACTGGGGATAGATTTGAGAGCTCCTCAGGAGGAATTCTGAATAGACCTCAGAAACAGTTTGACTGTGATGAGTAAGCGAGAAGGAAGTGTTTCAAATGATTTTTGTGTATGTTAGCCTTGGTTTCTGCTTGCCATCGTGTAGAGTATAGGGGAAAGGACACATGAAGATAACTTCAGTTTAGGATAATGCATGGCTTTGCTGCGGCTGCGGTTCATCCCAGTGGAGGTGTGGTTAGACTGGAACACGTGCAAAGGGAGTCAGGTACTGGGCTGGAGGTAAAGAGAGGGGAGTCATGGTCATATAGGAGGAACTAACTTCCTGTAAGTGGGTGTTGTCTCCCTGGGGAACTTTGCGAAAAATTAAAGGGCATTTAAGAGTCAATGAAAAAGGAAACGCAGCAGCTTGTGATGAAAACTAAGAAGGAATGCCAGTAAGTGTGAGGAAAATGGCACCCTGAGAGAGAATGGCATTCTGATCAAGGAAAGAAGTAGCAAGTTTTCTGCCAGATGAGTAATAGAAGTGAGAGATAGTGAGTGAATGAGTAGAGACTATGATTTAGGTAAGTCTGAATGAAGAGGTGAGACCCATGAATATGTAGTAGGTAATGCCTACATTCTGACAGTTTTAGTTGCTAAGACTTTTTAGTCAAAAGAACTGGGTTCAAATCACTTGGTTATATTATGTGTTAGTAATATAACAAACTCTTTTTCGAAAAAGAAAAACATTGTTTATTTGACTGTGTAGTTTTAGAAAATACTGTATTTAAAAAAACACACAAATTCCTCATGTTGCTGGTGGGATTTTAAAATGGTGCGGTCACCCTGGAAAACAGTAAGGTCGTTCCTAAAAAATGTGCAACATAGAGTTACCTTATTACCCAGAAATTGCACTCCTAAGTGTATACCCAGGAGAAATTTAGCAGCATTGTTCATAATGGCCAGAAATGGAAACAACTCACATTTCTATTTACCAACAAATGGATAACCCAAAACAAGAATACCCATATGATGTGTTATTATTCAGCTGTAAAAAGGAACTGACAGATGCTACAACATGGATAAACCTCAAAAACATCATGCTGAGTATGAGAAGCCAGTCACAAAAGATCACAAAATATTGTGTACATATTTTATGTATGTTCATGTATTTATGCAAAATGTCTGGAATAAGCAACCTCATAGAAACAGAAATAGATTAGTGATGCCAGGGGATGCAGGATCTGGGGGACTGGGTAATGACTACCAAAGAGTTTGAGATATCTTTCTGGAGTGATGGAAATCTGAAATTAGAAGGTGGTGATAATTTCATAACTCTGTGAATGTACTAAAACCCAGTAAGTATTACACTCCTAATGGGTAAATTTTATGATATGTGAATTATTTCTCAATAAAGCTATTATTAAAAAAACATAAATAGCTGTTATTAAAAAAGTAAAATGGCGAAGCTAATGACAAATGGAAAAAATGTAACATTTCACAGAGATGGTTAATATCTATAATACACAAGGACTTATATAAAAAGTAATAAATTCTAAGTGTTTTAATTTCCTCATCTGTGAAACAGAGCTGACAACTGACCCTAAGGAGAGCTATGAGAATTAAATGAGATCAATGTTAAAAAACATATTATTGTTATTATTATGCTGAGTATTCATTTCCCTGTGGATGCCTGAGAATCAGGAAAGGTTTAGATATTTAACTAGCTAAAGTAATGGCTGGAGAGTAGAACCTTGAGTATCATGGAATTATAATTATTGTGTTCTCTTGGATATGGTGCTGTTTTGTCCTCCAGGAAAATGCCACATGTTCATTCATTTCACAGGCGTTATTGCATTTTTACGATGCACAGGGCACTAAGCTAGTTGTTGAGGGTACAGTGATGACCCAGCCATTATTCCTACTTTCAAACATCTTATGATCCAGCAGGGTAAAGGGAGGTAGTAAGAAGAGAGTTATTCTAAGACGTGGCAAGGATAAGAGAGAGAGGCACACAGAACAGAGGAGAGGTAGTTAGGATCAGAGTTCAGAGAAGCCTTCCCAGTAAAACCTGAAGAGAGAGAGATGAGTAGAAGTTACCCATGTAAAGCAGAAGGTGGAGAAATGGAGGTAGATAATGACCTTAGTAATGTAAAGCAAGAGTGAAACCCAGAGTTAACTGAGAATGAGTGAAATCTGGGAGCAACCCACCACAGCATGTGGCTAGACCATCAGATGGGTGGAAAGGCTACGGTGAGACTCGGAACCAAGAGTAGATGTTGAAAATCCTAAGTGGCATGTGCTGCTGCTGCTAGGTCGCTTCAGTCGTGTCCGACTCTGTGCGACCCCATAGACGGCAGCCCACCAGGCTCTGCCGTCCCTGGGATTCTCCAGGCAAGAATAGTGGAGTGGGTTGCCTTTTCCTTCTCCAATGCATGAAAGTGAAAAGTGAAAGTGAAGTTGCTCAGTCGTGTCTGACCCTCAGCGACCCCATGGACTGCAGCCTTCCAGGCTCCTCAGTCCATGGGACCTTCCAGGCAAGAGTACTGGAGTGGGGTGCCATTGCCTTCTCCTAAGTGGCGTATAGGTGAGCTCAGATTGTTATTCTGATGGCACTGGGAACTTGTGAAATTTTAATCAAGGAGTGAAAATGGCTAGGTTTTTGTTTCATATGGATAATTTGGAGGCCTGAATGAAGAAGGAATTGATAATCTATCCTGAAGTGGGAAGAGCTATTAGAGGAAGGATTTTGTACTAGTTTGGGCAATGTGTAAGAGCATGCCAGTTATGGGTTAGAGGGCTTCTTCAGGAAATATTTTAAAAGAGAAAATGGTAGCTCTTGATGATGGGTGTAGGGTGGTAGAGGCAGGGGAGGAAGAGTGGCTTCAGGGGTGTCTTAGGGTTCCAGTTGAGTGACTGTGTTAGTGGTGTTATACCTCTTGAGAGATTGCTAGAAAGATGATGAATTTATTCTTTTCAGTTTTCCTCAAAGAAAAACTAATTTTTCAGATGTTTCCATTTTGCTTTGTAGATAGTTCCGTGATGATTTTTTTCCCCGGTACTTCTTTGACACTGTAGCTGTTAGACCTCTGGGTCTTTTCTGATCCTTATCAGAAGTTAACTTTTGCTTTAAATCTCTATTTATGCCTAACTCTCTGTGTTCTTTTTTTTTTTTTTTTAACTTTTAGGAGGAACCTAAGAAAGTTCGCTTTGATTATGACTTATTCCTGCATCTTGAAGGCCATCCACCAGTGAATCACCTCCGCTGTGAAAAACTGACTTTCAACAATCCCACAGAGGAGTTCAGAAGAAAGTTGCTGAAGGCAGGAGGGGTAAGTGATTCTGTCTTCTTGTGGAAAGCCTTCCCATAAAAAGCTAGTTCCTAGTGTGTCAAGGGAGAAGGCGATGGCACCCACTCCAGTGCTCTTGCCTGGAAGATCCCATGGGCGGAGGAGCCTGGTGGGCTGCAGTCCATGGGGTCGCTAAGAGTCGGACGCGACTGAATGACTTCACTTTCACTTTTCGCTTTCATGCATTGGAGAAGGAAATGGCAACCCACTCCAGTGTTCTTGCCTGGAGAATCCCAGGGACGGCGGAGCCTGGTGGGCTGCCGTCTCTGGGGTCGCACAGAGTCGGACAGGACTGAAGTGACTTAGCAGCAGCAGCAGCAGTGTGTCAAGAAGTACGATAGTGTTTTGAGAGAGGTAAAAGAAATGAAGCACCTTAATGACCTCACTGTGTACTCATGGTTTGAAAAGAAGAGGTAAGCAAACAATATTTTAAGTAGGTATGAGTCTGAAATTACATTATTGGTTAGAACAGCCTTATAGTCTTATTTGGGCTTCCCTGCTTGCTCGGTGATAAAGAATCCACCTGCAATGCAGGAGACAACGAAGAGACTCTGGTTTGGTCCCTGGGTCAGAAAGATCCCCTGGAGGAGGGCGTGGCAATCCACTCTAGTATTCTTGCCTGGAGAATCCCACGGACAGAGGAGTCTGGTGGGCTACAGTCCATAGGGTCACAAAGAGTCAGGCACTATTGAAGTGAATTAGCATGCATGTGTAGTCTACACAGTTCAGATTTATTTCGACAGCAATCCAAACCCAAACTATTTTCAGTTAAGAACAGTACCTTAATTTTATTTTGGTGTATTGAAAGTTACATTAAAAACTATATTGTCCAAATTTTAAGGTCAAAATTAACAGAAAAGATGTACTCATTCAAATTACGTATTTTTCATTTAAAAGCATATTTTTGTTTGTTTGAATTGTGTGTAGGTAATAGATGGATTTTTCTTTTTAAGATAATGATAATTAGCATGGTAAGTTTTTGCCCATGTGAATTGGCTAGGATAGGGAAAGACTTTTAAGTGGAATTTCTCATAAACATGGAATGTTTGCTTGCAGCAAAGTCAGCTGCACAGACAAACATGGGTCGAAATCTACTTAACATTGAGTGCTCCTGGGACCATCAGCTTCTACTTTAGCTGAACTCCTTGTGTCATATTATGTAGGCAGTTCAGATCCCATATCATTTTGCAGTGTGTTGTTTTCTTTTTTTATTATATATATGTTTTTCCCCTTTTTTTCCCAGTGCATTCTTTAGGATTCCCTTCCTTTAGTTTTACTGAAATGTTTTTGAAGTTTTGCATTCATGAGCTTATTATTTGAAGGGTATGTAGATGGTAACTTCTTAAGATGTCTCCTTTCACTGATAAACTCTACCTGAGAGCTTTGTAGGAAGAATTGGATTTTATACAGGGCAACATACATCTGAAGTTTTACAAGAACTTCTACCACATTTCATTCCACACTGTATTGCATGTCAGTAGATTATGGGTTAAATAGATATAGATGGGCCAGCTTTGGAAATGAATGACCATTTGTAGTACTTCATGGGGAAATGTATCTTGGTAAAGAAATGGGCTTTTGTCATACAACTTATTTTAAAGTTAGGGATTTATTATATATTTATTCAGGAATGTTTTTTAAACAAACCCTATTTGATTCTTTTTAGTTATCTAGAGCACAGTGTTGATGCTACTTATCTGTGACTATGCCCTTAAAAATGAGCCTGTCCATTTTAAATCCTAATCATTCCCATTATGTTTCTTTTTAAGAGGGTGGCATTTTACGCCTCTGGTTATTCCTCTCGGGTATGTAGTTAGGTAGGTAATTGAAGCATGTGAATTATGGAGCTTGAGTACATCAGGCTTCTGATAAGGGTCGTCGGAAAAAGTAAATATGACACAAGAACTTTTTAAAACATCCACTTAGTCCTGGAGTACTCAAGGGCTGTTTGTGAGCTGGAGAAGAGGTTACAGGTCAGTGATAATGCAGCAGAGTGCAGCACTGCACCCTGATAAGGTCTCTCGTTGATTTCTGTCTTTCTCTCTACTCAGCTTTTATCTCAGAATTATCCTCCTTGACTTCTAACTTCCCTCCTTTGTATTTCTTTAAGTGCTATTCGAAGCCTGCCTGTTTTCCCCCATTAGATTTACATTGTGTCTTGACAACTCTAAAATGTGAAGTACTCAAGCACACCCATTATTCGACATAAGTTCTTTAAGTGACTGACTTGAGTAAATTTTGTAGTAAAATTAACATTTAAAAATTCATTTGAAATACTAGTAATCTCATAGATTCTGTCCATTTCACATGGGAGGGTTAAAATAGTCTTTGATGGAAATGAGAGAATCTGAACTATTAAACTGTCTTACTGAGATTTTTGTATACCTAATATTTTGTTCACCTGACATTTTAATTTTTATCATTGTTGTTGTTCAGTTGCTAAGTAGCGTCCAATGCATTCTGTCATGGTGTCAGCTATTTTATAAGCCGTTTTGATTTGACTGGAGATCTGTTTCTCCAGCTTCATGAAGTATAACTTAAGGTTATAGCATGTTGATTTGATACACTTGTGTATTGCAGAATCATTATCACCATGCATTAGCTAACACCTGCATCACATCAGGTAATTACCATTTCTCTATCATTTGACTTTTAGCAAATTTCACATATATAATTTAGTAACTCTAACCATCATGCTGCACATCAGATCCCTAGAACTTATTCATCTTATAACTAGAAGTGTGTGCTCTTTGATCCATACCTTCCCTTCTCTCGCACCTCCCCTCTCCCACCCCTGGGTAAATACCATTCTGGCCTCTGTTTTTATGAGTTTAACTTTTTTCAGATTGTACATATAAGCAATATCATACATTTTGTCTGACTCATTTCACTTAGCCTAATATTCTCAAGGTTCATCCATGTTGTTGTAAATGGGAGGATGTCCTTCCTTCTCATGGCTGAATAATATTCTGTTATGTACACACGTGCACATACACAAATCTCCACATCGTCTTTATCCATTCATCTGTTGATGGACACTTTGGTTATTTTCATATCTTCAGTTCAGTTCAGTTCAGTCGCTCAGTTATGTCCGACTCTTTGGGACCCCATGATTTGCAGCACGCCAGGCCTCCCTGTCCATCACCAACTCCCAGAGTTCACTCAAACTCACATCCATTGAGTCAGTGATGCCATCCAGCCATCTCATCCTCTGTCGTCCCCTTCTCCTCCTGCCCCCAATCCCTCCCAGCATCAGAGTCTTTTCCAATGAGTCAGCTCTTCGCATGAGGTGGCCAAAGTACTGGAGTTTCAGCTTTAGCATTATTTCATATCTTAGCTATTGTGAGAAATGCTACAGTGAACACGGGAGGACAGATATATCTTCAGTATCCCGTTTTAATATCCTTTGGGTATGTCCCCAGAAGTGTGATTGCTGGCTCATATGTAGTTCTATTTTTAATTTTTTGAGGAAGGTTCATATTGTTTTCCATAGTGACTGCACTGTAGGATTTACAGTCTTGACAACAGCACACAAGGGTTCCCTTTTCTCCACATTCTTGTCAACACTTACCATCTCTTGTCTTCTTGGTGATAGCCATTGTTACTGGTATGAGGTAATAGCTTATTTTGATTTGAATTTTTCTGATGATTAGTGATGTCAAGTAACGTTTCATGCACCTGTTGGTCATATGTATATTTTCTTTGGAAAAACATCTATTCGGATTCTCTGACATTTAAAAATCATACTGTTTGAATTTTTTTTTTTTTTTTTGGCCATTGAGTTGTATGAATTCTTTATATATTTTGGATATTAATCTCTTATCAGATATATGATTTGCAAGTATTTTCTCCCATTTCTTTTCATTTTTTTGATGGTTTCCTTTGCTGGGCAGAAGCTTTTTAGTTTGATGTAGTTCCACTTGTTTGTTTTTGCTTTTGTTGCTTTTGCTTTTGCTTTAGAAAATCTTATGCCCATGACTGTTTCTTTGTATAAACATTTTTGTTAACTGGAGCCTGGGGTGAAAGGGGGTGCTGTTTTTCCTCATATTTAAATACTGCATATGTACCATGGAGGTATATGTTGTTTTTAAAGGAAAGAAATCGATCCCTTCTTCATATGTACTATGTGAAATCATGTATAGCTTGAGGCACGAGTAGAGTAAACTTATCATTTGGCTGTAGTTCCTTCTTTTCACTTTTTTCTTTGAAAACAAAAGTACATAGCACTATTAAAAGTAGAACTTGGCTTTTCAAGGGATCAGAAAGGTTGTTTTTAGAGCTGGCAACATCTTAGAAAGTGCTTTTCAGCTTTCAGAAGAAAATGATTCCAAAGAACATTTTGCCAGAAGAATCTTGAAAAATGGCAGATTTTCATAATCTATAAACCTGTAAGCTATATGACAAATTTTTTTGGGAGGGGGGTCAGTGAGATTTTCTTCTTTTTACTCTTTTTTTTTTCTTAAAAAAAAAGTTGTAATTCTTTTCTAAATAGTGTCAAAGAAATCTTGGTGCGCTTCCCCCTTGGAAGAAACTTAATACTATCTGTGTTCTTCTCTTGAATAGCTATCTAAAATTAAGGAATCATTGCTTTCAAAGAAAAGAGAAAAAAAATTTGTGGAAAGGTTATCTTTGGATTTAAGCATCATTTTCAGAGAATACAGAAATACAAAATGATTTTATTTACACGCAGTTATTTTTCTCTAAATGAGAGATGTCATTGGAGCTTATAGGGAAATTGTAGATTTGGTTTACGAGCTAGCCTCTCTGGGACCTGTGTAAGAAAAAGACAGAAGATAGGGGTCAGAAAGGGGCTTCCCTTATGGCTCAGTTGGTAAAGAATTTGTCAGCAATGTAGGAGATACAGGTTCGATCCCTGGATTGGGAAGGTCCCCCAGAGAAGGAAATGGCAACCTATTCCAGTATACTTGCTTGGGAAATGCCATGGACAGAGGAGCCTGGCAGGCTACAGTCCATGGGGCTGCAAGAGTCGGACACAACTTAGTAACTAAACCAGGCCAGAGGTTAAAAATGGAAAATAATAATCTAAGAACTTCTGGAAGGAGATTGCCTTCATTTTGAGATCTTATTTTCTTCTTTGGTTGGTAGGAGAGGTAGAGCACAGTGAGCTATAAACTTCTGAGGGCCAGACTTGATGTCATCTATTTATACTTGAGTTATAAGCAAAAGGATCAAATGTACCCCATTGGGAAGCAACTCTCACTTTCACTGAGATACTTTTTTTTTTTTTTTCCATGCACTGATGAATCCATGTGGAAGGATTTTCAAATATGCTCTTTACAATGTCAGGATTTTTTTTTTTTAAGGAGTTACGATCACGATAGATGGGTTTCTCTCTGTTTACTTGATCACCTTCTTAATAGCTGGAATTCAGTCACACTGAAAAATGCAGGAGGATTTGACATCCATTGCTTTTGATTGAGAGAGGATGAGTTTTTATGTGGGTGTTGGCAAAGCAATGGTACAATGTCATATAACTGAAACTTGTCATTTTATTAATTTATCTCTCTGAATTTTCTTTTGGGAGGGAGTATGAGACAATTGGAGACATTTTGAAATCAGGCAGATTTAAATTAAAACCTCTTCTCTGTCATCTTTTAACTGAATGACCCTTGGAAAATTATTACATGTTTTTGAATCTCAGTTCATCATCTGTATAGTGGTCAAGACAGTGTTGCCTTCATTGAGAATGGGTAACCATGTTGTGCAGCTCAATAGTAGATAACCAGTCCCTGGATTCCTTTAATTTGATTGCTGGCCTAGAAAATTAGAGCTTTATCCATTCTTATATCAAGCACTTAAAGGTACAGTGGAAAAAGTTCGTTATTTAGTGTAAGCTACCCTAGCTTTATTCACAAGAATATGTGTTTTATCACCAGCAAGTGTGACCAACCCATTGGGTTTAAAGGGAATTAGCCCATTGTATTTTTCTTCAAGGAATTTACATTCTGGCTGTTTGTATTTTGGTTGTATAAATTAAAACAGAGGTCTGTTGGCAATATCATTTTTTAAGATGTCCATTTTCATTGGAAAAATGATCGATTCTTACCATTGTTCTTAATTCTAAATTTCCAGAAGATTAAAAGTTTCTCAAAACCCTTAGATTTCCTAAGTAGTGTGTTCAGCGAGTATGTATGTACATCTTGTGCTTCTGTGAAGAAGGCACAAAAGGGACAATCATCTTTAGAGAGTTGAGTTTGTTTTACAGCTGCTCCCTTTTTTTTTGGCCTAGAAATCAAGTGGTCTGCTTTGGTTCTGTTGTTTTTTATGGGATGGTGGTAGGGTGTTGGTGGGCTTTTTTTTCCCCCTTTCTTTCTTTCCTCAATTAAACAGAGCAAGGTCTAAACATGTTGTTCAGTCTATTTCTGAATCGCTGGCAAGCAGTTAATTCTGAGGACTGAAAATTAAAACTAACCACAGCAGTTGTTAAAACTAGGGTTTCTATAGGCAGAAATCCAATTCTGTTCAGACACCACCTGTTTCAATAGGACGTTTCAGACGCCCATTTGGCAGGATTTGCTGGAGAAGACATGGGGAACATGCTTTCAGTCTGTGTTAAGTCTGCAGCATAATGCAGTCCTGTTTCTCAGAGTGACAGTCTCATTTATATCTGATATGTTTTTGCAAGGAATAAATTGGAATTTTTTGAAGCACTACTTATTGTGAAGTAGAAATCAGACCCACAGTGGACTCCCAACAAAGGGTTTTGGTTACTAAAGGGCCAAAGGGATCTTATGATAAGGAGCTTTCACTAATGCAGCCGTGTCAAGCCATCTGAACATAGCATTTGATCTCAGGGTTCTGGAATGAATCTTGTGTAGGATGGTTTAGTATTTCCTTTTGTAGGGGAGTTCAGAACACTTTGAATTTCTAAACAGTACAGATCACATTCTCTTCCCCTCAAATTTTAATTTTTTTTAATAGGTAAATACACATCCAATACAAAATGACATATAATGAGTCTTCCTCCGGGCCACCAACAATGCTGTAGTGAATAACCTTTTATATAGTTGTTTGTGCACATGGATGAGTGTATCTGTAGGATAAATTCCTGGGAGTAAAATCGTGGCTCCAAGGCAAAGTGGAATTTAGATTTTGATAGACATTTACAAATTGCCTGCCAAGGATGTTATACTACTCTGTGCTTGCATCAACAATGTGTAAGAGTGCCTATTTCGCCATACAGTGATTCATTAAACATTTTTCCCCTCAATATGATGGGTGAAAAATGATATTTCATTTTTAATTCACATTTCTCTTACAAGTGATGATGAGCATCTTTTCATGTGTTTAAAGCCATTTTCATTTCCTTCAAAGACCGCATTTTAATGTGTTCTAAATTGGAGATGTTCTAAATGTTTCGGTTCGGCTTAAATTTATGAGTATTCTTCCCACATACTTACATTTGGAAGGGTTACAAAAAGATACGGAAGCCTCTTTAACCAAGGTCTGTGTTTTCAGGCATTCTTCAGCGTGTAACAAATTATGTTCCTCGGGACTGATTTGTCAAGACTTTGGCTTCTAAAAATATAAGTGGCTTTTGTGGCAAACTCATCTTAACAGTGCCCAGAGAGGGATAGCTGGCTGCTTATTTTTAAAATAACTCAAAGGAAATAATACATAGAAAATTATTTTAGTTGCTGTTACTGGACAGCTTCATTGAATTTTTGGATATTTGTTTTGGGACTAGTGTGCCTTTATGTAATTTTTCGATATATATCATCCTGTAAACGTCTGCCTCAAGAGATAAAAGGATGCTGCTGTTTTTCACCAGCACTGATAAAAGGTGATATATTTAAATGAATGTAAGATCAAGCAGGCAGCCTCATCTATTTGGTTGTTTCTCAGAATCGAGGTCAATTTTATGTCATATTTAGTGTTTTTTTCTTTCCATTTCTTTGACTACCACCCCCCTGCCCCTCACCAAAAGTCTGGAGAAGTAAATCATGAAAGTAGAACAGATATATACATGATAACTCGAATGTCCAAGTTATGAAATCCATTGGAAAGTATGGTCATGATAGTAGAAAAGTTATTTATGTCACTCAGCATACTTCATGGTTAATTTATAGTTAACATCTTCTGAAAATCACATATGTTGTTTGAAGGACAGTTAAAGACTTGAAAATATGCACCAAAAGAGCATCTGTGGCATAGATCTTCCTGCTTTCATTTGTTCCTTCTTCTAGGTTACCTGTTCACCTGTTCAGTAAGGAGGGGAAAAAATAGAGGCACACTTTTCACTGAGTCCAAAGTTCAGATACTTTTCCTGCCTAAGTTGAGCAGAGGCTAAGCTGAGAAAGAAACAGGCAGATATTCCTGGAGTGTGGAGTAGGAAAGCCGTGACGAGTGTTTGAGTTGTTCGTGCTGGATGGTGCGCCATGCTGCTTTCGGCTGGCCACTCAGGAGCAGCAGTTCAGCTGACCCTGCGTAGGAACCTTAGTTTAGTCTTGAAAGGAAATGCTGTAATATCTGAAAGAAAACCATCACATAGCCCTGCCCCTAGCTCCTGTCTCCAACGCACACACACCAAAAAAAAGCCAAGAAAAGAAGAAATCGAAGAATTTCAAGTTAAGAAATGAATAGTTCTTTCTCTCTCTAAATACAAAAATACTATAGTTGAAAACTATTGGTTCACTTTCTTTCTCCCTTCTTGGCTCAGGTGGTTCTTTATGCCCTAGTTTCAAAGCTGCACAGAAAGTTTATCTAATATATCTGAATCCATTCCCAGACTCCTAGGATGGTAAAGGAATTTTTGTGTTAATCGTCACCCCTGGATATTTTTTGGATTCATACTCTATAATATTACAAGAAAAACAGTTTGGGAGGAGGGAGTAGAAAAGGGAAAGGGAAACAGAGATTAACATTCTATTTTCTAAATTTTTCTTTTCCTGTAAGCTATAAGAAAACTTGACAGTGATTAGGATCTGTAGTAGCAGTTTATGAAATAGATGTCTGAGACTTTTAAAATAGATATTTGTTTTATTTTTGAGGAGTAACAACAAATGGTAGGTAAACACAATATCCCTTATTCCACAAAGGACACAGCCATGGTGTGTGGTATAAAGAATGTTTGATTTGAAATCTAAAGGCACAAATTCAATTCTTAAATCTGCTACTAATTTACCTTGGGCTGTAGATTGGTATAAATCTGAATTATCCCCTTCTTTCCGAGATTATTAAATAAAATGTGGTACATAGTTAAGCAGTCAGAATATAGTTATTTTATTCATTGACTCAGCCTCTTTTTTCTATAGGTTTTTTATTATGTTTTGGTTTAAACCACATTGTTTATTACCTAGAAAGGTGAAAATGAAAGATTTCCATTTCAGGACTGACATAATGATGGTTTTCTGCTAAGAAAGAACATGCTTTAGCCTCAAGAAGGAATCTGGTGTTTTTTTTTTTTTTTTTTAACAGATTTTAAAATAAATGTATGCTAACTTTAGAACAATGTAGACTTTCTAGAAAAGCAAAAAGAAGAAGAATCATTTATAATCCCTCTAGTGATTGTAATGTGTATTTTACATTGCATTTTTCATGTAGATAGGATTGCACAAAATGTTTGTGTTTCGCACTTAATATATTAAACATGAATTTCATACACTTTAGAATACATGAGTTACTTTATTTTTGTTCTTTATAAAGACATATTCTCAAACTTAAGAGTATTGATGTAAAATTTTTGGTTGTTTGCTAAGAAGTTACTGGTAATGTGTTCTATGTTTTTGTTTGTTATTATTTTCTCCTTATGCTCTCAGCTTCTCAAAATTAAAGTCACTGGCTTAAGGCCTAAATACTATAGATGAAATTAGAGACAAAAGAACTTTGTGAAAATTTGTTTTTCACAAATTTGAGGTTGTTTCTTAATGGTTCTGACAATACAGAAGAATGATGGTCTAGGTTTATTGTTGTTGCAGTGGGATGGGCCAAATTAGGTCTATTATTTGGAAAAATTTATATTTTGATATAGGTTATTATCTAATCACACTAGGACCACAGCCTTGTCTAACTCAATGAAACTAAGCCATGCCCGTGGGGCAACCCAAGATGGGCGGGTCATGGTGGAGAGATCCGACAGAATGTGGTCCACTGGAGAAGGGAATGGCAAACCACTTCAGTATTCTTGCCTTGAGAACCCCATGAACAGTATGAAAAGGCAAAATGATAGGATACTGAAAGAGAAACTCCCCAGGTCAGTAGGTGCCCAATATGCTACTGGAGATCAGTGGAGAAATAACTCCAGAAAGAATGAAGGGATGGAGCCAAAGCAAAAACAATACCCAGCTGTGGATGTGACTGGTGATAGAAGCAAGGTCCGATGCTGTAAAGAGCAATATTGCATAGGAACCTGGAATGTCAGGTCCATGAATCAAGGCAAATTGGAAGTGGTCAAACGAGATGGCAAGAGTGAATGTCGACAGTCTAGGAATCAGCGAACTGAAACGGACTGGAACGGGTGAATTTAGCTCAGATGACCGTTATGTCTACTACTGCTGCCAGGAATCCCTCATAAGAAATGGAGTAGCCATCATGGTCAACAAAAGAGTCCAAAATGCAGTACTTGGATGCAATCTCAAAAACGACAGAATGATCTCTGTTCGTTTCCAAGGCAAACCATTCAATATCACAGTAATCCAAGTCTATGCCCCAACCAGTAATGCTGAAGAAGTGAAGTTGAACGGTTCTATGAAGACCTACAAGACCTTTTAGAACTAACACCCAAAAAAGATGTCCTTTTCATTATAGGGGACTGGAATGCAAAAGTAGGAAGTTAAGAAACACCTGGAGTAACAGGCAAATTTGGCCTTGGAATATGGAATGAAGCAGGGCAAAGACTAATAGAGTTTTGCCAAGAAAATGCACTGGTCATAACAAACACCCTGTTCCAGCAACACAAGAGAAGACTCTACACATGGACATCACCAGATGGTCAACACCAAAATCAGATTGATTATATTCTTTGCAGCCAAAGATGGAGAAGCTCTATATAGTCAGCAAAAACAAGACCAGGAGCTGACTGTGGCTCAGACCATGAACTCCTTATTGCCAAATTCAGACTTAAATTGGAGAAAGTAGGGAAAACCAGTAGACCATTCAGGTATGACCTAAATCAAATCCCTGATGATTATACAGTGGAAGTGAGAAATAGGTTTAAGGGCCTAGATCTGATAGATAGAGTGCCTGATGAACTATGGAATGAGGTTTGTGACATTGTACAGGAGACAGGGATCAAGACCATTCCCATAGAAAAGAAATGCAAAAAAGCAAAATGGCTGTCTGGGGAGGCCTTACAAATAGCTGTGAAAAGAAGAGAAGCGAAAAACAAAGGAGAAAAGGAAAGATATAAACATCTGAATGCAGAGTTCCAAAGAATGGCAAGGAGAGATAAGAAAGCCTTCTTCAGCGATCAATGCAAAGAAATAGAGGAAAACAACAGAATGGGAAAGACTAGAGATCTCTTCAAGAAAATCATAGATAACAAAGGGATATTTCATGCAAATATGGGCTCGATAAAGAACAGAAATGGTATGGACCTAACAGAAGCAGAAGATATTAAGAAGAGATGGCAAGAATACACAGAAGAACTGTACAAAAAAGATCTTCACGACCCAGATAATCACGATGGTGTGATCACTGACCTAGAGCCAGACATCCTGGAATGTGAAGTCAAGTGGGCCTTAGAAAGCATTACTACGAACAAAGCTAGTGGAGGTGATGGAATTCCAGTTGAGCTATTCCAAATCCTGAAAGATGATGCTGTGAAAGTGCTACACTCAATATGCCAGCAAATTTGGAAAACTCAGCAGTGGCCACAGGACTGGAAAAGGTCAGTTTTCATTCCAATCCCAAGGAAAGGCAATGCCAAAGAATGCTCAAACTTTCGCACAATTGCACTCATCTCACACGCTAGTAAAGTAATGCTCAAAATTCTCCAAGCCAGGCTTCAGCAATATGTGAACCGTGAACTTCCTGATGTTCAAGCTGGTTTTAGAAAAGGCAGAGGAACCAGAGATCAAATTGCCAGCATCTGCTGGATCATGGAAAAGGCAAGAGAGTTCCAGAAAAGCATGTATTTCTGCTTTATTGACTATGCCAAAGCCTTTGACTGCATGGATCACAATAAACTGTGGAAAATTCTGAAAGAGATGGGAATCCCAGACCACCTGATCTGCCTCTTGAGAAACCTATATGCAGGTCAGGAAGCAACAATTAGAACTAGACATGGAACAACAGACTGGTTCCAAATAGGAAAAGGAGTTCGTCAAGGCTGTATATTGTCACCCTGTTTATTTAACTTATATGCAGAGTACATCATGAGACACGCTGGGCTGGAAGAAGCACAAGCTGGAATCAAGATTGCCAGGAGAAATATCAATAATCTCAGATATGCAGATGACACCACCGTTATGGCAGAAAGTGAAGAGCAACTAAAAAGCCTCTTGATGAAAGTGAAAGTGCAGAGTGAAAAAGTTGGCTTAAAGCTCAACATTCAGAAAACGAAGATCATGGCATCCAGTCCCATCACTTCATGGGAAATAGATGGGGAAACAGTGGAAACAGTGTCAGACTTTATTTTTCTGGGCTCCAAAATCACTGCAGATGGTGACTGCAGCCATGAAATTAAAAGACGCTTACTCCTTGGAAGGAAAGTTATGACCAACCTAGATAGCATATTCAAAAGCAGAGACATTACTTTGCCAACAAAGGTTCGTCTAGTCAAGGCTATGGTTTTTCCTGTGGTCATGTATGGATGTGAGAGTTGGACTGTGAAGAAGGCTGAGCGCCGAAGAATCGATGCTTTTGAACTGTGGTGTTGGAGAAGACTCTTGAGAGTCCCTTGGACTGCAAGGAGATCCAACCAGTCCATTCTGAAGGAGATCAGCCCTGGGATTTCTTTGGAAGGAATGATGCTAAAACTGAAACTCCAGTACTTTGGCCACCTCATGCGAAGAGTTGACTCATTGGAAAAGACTCTGATGCTGGGAGGGATTGGGGGTAGGAGGAGAAGGGGACGACAGAGGATGAGATGGCTGGATGGTATCACTGACTCAATGGACATGAGTCTGAGTGAACTCCGGGAGTTGTTGATGGACAGGGAGGCCTGGAGTGCTGTGATTCATGGGGTCGCAAAGAGTCGGACACGACTGAGCAACTGATCTGATCTGATCTGATCTGATAGGTTATTATAGGTGTAGATTTGGTAGCTTGTCTTTGTAAATGCTGTTTTTGCCTTTCTGCCCTTTTAGGGTAGATTGGAGACCTGTGTGTAATATGAAATGGTTACGTCACTCAGTTGTGTCCAGCTCTTTGCGACCCCATGGACTATAGCCCACCAGACTCCTCTATCCATAGAATTCTCCAGGCAAGAATACTGGAGTTGGTTGCCATTCCTTTGTCCAGGGGATCTTCCCTACCCAGGGATCAAACCCAGGTCTCCTCCATTGCAGGCAGATTCTTTACTGTCTGAGCCACCAGGGAAGCCCTAATATAAAAAGACATTAATGGAAACATTGAGTAAAATAAGAATGCCTTATCTGTAAAACAAACTAGTCCACTCAACTATAGTTTGAGTAAACAGGAAATATAATAAAAATTTGGTTAACCTTGCAAATTTTAGTCTTCACATGAACTCTGGGCGACTGAAGAGATGGATTTGAGTGGGTTATAGGGGGTTATACAGACAGAAGTCTGCTCATACTGTGTCCGTGGCATCTTTGGGCAAATTAGAAATAAGTGCTTCCTCCTCTGCCTCATGAAACCCTAGACCGGGGAACATGGCATGGCTAGGATGAGCATGGCTGGACCGCAGCTAGTCCTTTTCCCATTGGCCAGGCATCCTTGTGCACCATCTGGACAGTCATTTACAGTCATGGCACTATTTATGGGTCCAGGCCAAAAAAGTGATTTTGATGTTAAAACTGTCTTGCCTGAGATAGTCTAGACAGGAGTGATTTATTATTTCTAGGGAAATAATAAATAAAGCTTTCTTGAAAATTTGTTCTCCAGTTTTAAATGGCCATGTCCTTTGAAGGTTCAGCCTGGCTGCTTATTCTGCCCCTCTGCTTTGTGTTTTTTACCTTATGATACTATTATTTATCATCCACAGATCACTATAAAGATCTGGTTTAAGCACAGGGAGCAAGAAGGCTTTTGATCAGACTATTGTGCTAAACCAGGCTAACACTTTGAAAGGACATGGACACAAAAACTGGAAGACCAGCTGAATAATATAGCCTTTGCTATTGGGAATTTCACACAGTGGGTGGTGATTGATTATTTTTTTTATGTAATGATGAAATAAGGTGGACATTTCCTTTTTGATAATTTTGAGCTCTAAATGCTATGGTAAAGAGAGCATCAATGTGCTCCAGATTAGGGTTACTCTAGAGCTCAACAGTGACTGTTCTTGCTTAAGAATGCCTTCCACTTTGTTCCAAGTTTAAGATGCACTTTATCTGATCTGACTCTTGACACAGTAAAGAGCCTGCCTGCTGTGTGGGAGACCTGGGTTCGATCTCTGAGTTGGGAAGATCCCCTGGAGAAGGAAATGGCAACTTACTCCAGTATTCTTGCCTGGAGAATTCGATGGATGGAGGAGTCTAGTGGGCCATGGTTCATGGGGTTGCAAACAGTTGTACACGACTGAGCAACTAACACTTTCACTTTCATAGTTCCGTTGGGCTTCCCAGGTGGTACTAAGGGTAAAAGCACCAGCCTGCCGATAAGGGAGACATAAGAGACACAGGTTCAGTCCTCAGGTTGGGAAGATCCCCTGGAGGAGGGCATGGCAACACACTCCAGTTTTCTTGCCTGGCAAGTCCCATAGACAGAGGAGCCTGGTGGACTGCAGTCCATAGGGTAGCAAAGAGTCAGACAGAACTGAAGTGACTGAGCACAGCACATGAATAGTTCCCCAGGCTAGGGCTGGAACTAGATCATGAGTCTTCTTTCCCTTATGTCCCTTCTGTATTTTTTCCCTAGATTACTCTTCCTCCTCTTGATGAGGAAGGGCTCCATTTCTTATGTCCATCATGCTCCCTGCCAGGGTCAGGTTTCTTGGGCTTCTCTTCTTCTCCATCTATAATGTCCCCTGTGGTCATCTTTTCTATTCTTCTCCTGAAGGGATTTTTGTGGTTTGTATACATACTCCTGATTTTGGCTTCAGTTCTTTTTTTCTCTTTAATTGGAAAACATGTTATAATTAAATATTTATTCTGATTTACCTTTCTTAAAAGAAAATGCATTGAGGTTAAAGATGTATGAGCCTCTGACCTGCAGAGCAACACAGGGGTGAATGTCTCCCAGGCACAAAGATCTTCCTTGATTAATCAGCTCTGAAGGTAATTATACAACCTATATTGGTTATTGTGATAGGTGGTCACTTTCTCACTGTTTTGTGTTCTGAACATCTTATTCTGATGTCTTTTGATGAAGAAAACAGGACAGCAGTGGGAAGAGTAGAATTCTCTAAAAAACAGACTTCCCCCCCCCAGATGCTAGCATTGGCACTTAGTAACTGTGTAACTTTGGACAAATTACTTATCTCCATCCTTCTGTTTCCTCATTTGTAAAAGGAGAAAAACATGCATTTACATGCAGTTTTATAGTTGAAGAGATTCTCTGATATAATAGGTCAAGCTTCTTGCTTTGTAAATGCATAAGTGGTCAAATACTGAAATGATTGGCCAACCAAGGCATAGTGGAACCAGTGTTGTTGTTCACTGTTCTGGCATATTCTTTCTATCATAACATAGAGGAATGTTAGTTTTCTTTTAAAAATGCAATTAAAAGCGACAAAGTATTAAAAATAAAACAAATCTCCAGGGACACTTCTTTTAGTTGCCTTCAGGCCACTGCTGCTGCTAAGTCGCTTCAGTCGTGTCTGACTCTGTGCAACCCCATAGACAGCAGCCCACCAGGCTCCGCCATCCCTGGGATTCTCCAGGCAAGAACACTGGAGTGGGTTGCCATTTCCTTCTCCAGTGCATGAAAGTGAAAAGTGAAAGTGAAGTTGCTCAGTCGTGTCCGACTCTTTGCGACCCCATGGACTGCAGCCTACCAGGCTCCCCGTTCATGGGATTTTCCAGGCAAGAGTACTGGAGTGGGGTACCATTGCCTTCTCCATCAGGCCACTAGGACAAGCTTATTATACACAAGTCCCCTCCTGAAAGTGTTAGTTGCCTAGTCATGTCTGACTCTTTGCAACCCCCTGAACTGTAGCCGCCCAACTTCTTTGTCCATGGGATTCTCCAGCCAAGAATACTGGAGTGGGTTGCCATGCCCTCCTCCAGGGGATCTTCCCAACCCATGGATTAAACCCGAAGCCCTTAATAGATAAATTGCCAGAGTAGAGCCATGCATTTGCTGCTGCTAGCCAACTTTATCCTTTTGTTTCTTGCTTTGTAGACTGAAGTTCTCTGTATCTTGTGTCTGAAAATCCAATTTATGTGAAGAAAATGATAATTAGGAAGTTGTTCTCCCACCACCCAAATTTTCTAAAGCCAACATCAGCTTATCTGTGGGGACGGGTTGCATTTTCATTTTCTGTGAATTAGAGACAAGCATAATTTTTGGAGTCTTTTTTCTCAGTTGAATAGCAAGGGTATGCATGACTTTAGAAGTGGTTTTTCTTGGCATTAGCCAGCATGTGAAAAAGGCTATAATAAAGTCAACAAATAAGTTTGTAATCTCCCAGGTTTTTCAAAGTAGAGATGCAAATAAGTCATGGGGTAGGAGTGATTTTGAGTGCTTAGATATTAAAAGATTTTTCTCCTCAGGGTTGGAAAGTTGGCTGGTAATATGCTTTATTAGAATCAGCTTACTGAGGCTGGCTTGCCACTTCTTTGGGAAACTGCTTTTAACTTCTTTGGATTCTCTCTCTCCCTCTGCCTTCTCTCTGTTTTTCTCTCTCTCTCTCACACACACACAGGCATGCACACATGCACCAAAATCAGGATACTTGACCTGAAGATGGTTCAGAATATTTGAATCTGGGACAGGTAGGACAGGCTCAAGATGCCTTTGGCTCAAATCCAAGATGCCTTTCAAATCCTACAAGATTTCTTGCAGAAGATTTTTACCCTTTTGTTTCTTGCTTCATATATTGAAATTCCCTGAACAAAACTGATTTTTCTTTCTTCTGAAAATCAAGTTTGAGAGGACATTCTTAAGTGTTGCTAAGTCTTGTCCTATCCCTTGTCTTCAGGTACCAATGTGTGTGTGTGTGTGTGTGTGTGTGTGTGTGTTATTTTTAAGCTTAGCACTTGCCTTATCCTTAGAAAGCATAAGTACTTTTAAAATATTTGAGGGCCTGCTATGGGCCATACTTAATGCCAGGTGCTAGGTATACAGTAAATGAACAATAGATTTTTCTTTCTTTCTTTCTTTTTACCAACTCTACTCTTTGTCAGTTTCAAGGGAAAATGCATTCTCATCTTCTCAGAAAACTAAAATAACCCATATTGATTTCTTTACAAAAAGAAAAAGGAACAGAAAGAAGAAAGAAAGAAAGAAAGACAAATGTCTACCTGTTCATCCAGGCTGCCTGGGTGTGCTTTTAGGAGAAAAAGCTGCAGTACTTTGAGTCATTCACTGCTTTTTCTGGGGGACCAGACACTTTCTCCCTGGACCCCATTGCTGTCATACCCCAAGCAGGTTCTGTGGGCTTCTGAAGACAAAGGATGGCAAAAACAACAACGTTTTCTCCTTTGGTCTTTTGTGTATACCCGTTAGATGATTATAATGAATGTATATAAAATTGTTTTGTTTCTACAACAGATTGTACCAAGTGGAACAGATTTTCCCAAATAAGCAATAGATAAGTTGTTTCCAAGTACATCTTGAATTTGTATTACAAGTTTATTGTCTTTTACTTCAACAGAAACAATTGGTTTTAATGGGGAGGAGATGAACTACAGTCCCAGATCAGATGTGTTTGTCTTCTTTGTTTTTGTGTATGGTCTAAAAATGCAACTTCATTTGGCATTTTTGAGATCAAACCACTGCTTTTTCTTATATTAGGAAAGCCTCAAGTTAGTTGACAAATATAACTTATTAGAAAGCTTTAGTTTGTTTTGGAATGGTGTTTAGATTCCACTTAGAAGAAATATGGTGCAGTTTAGCTCTTCTTAACATGATATGGGTCCTTGGAGAGAGAACCAAGTGAGCAAATTAAACAGACTGAGGCTGCTTCTTGAACATCCTCTGATTTTGATGTCCCTCCCAGGGTTCCTTAGTCCACTGGGCACAGATTAAGACATGGGGTTCTTCTAAATCCTTTATATACTTCAATTTTTTTTTTGATTTTGAAATAATCTCAAACTTATAGGAAAGTTATTAGTACAAAGAGATTTTCTTTCCTGAACCATTTGAGAATTAGTTGCCAACGCAATGTTCCGTCATCCCTGAATATGTTATTTTCTGCAAACAAGGACATTCTCTTATATAAGCATGTTAATGTTATCAAAGGCAGGATTTAGCACTGAAGCACTGATACATTACCAGCCTCTGCTTCTCAGATCCCATTCAAGTTTTAGATTGTTGCACTGATATCCTTTGTTTTTATATCAGAAGTATCCTGCCTAACTGGTCCCATCACTTCATGGGAAATAGATGCGGAAACAATGGAAAGAGTGTCAGACTTTATTTTTTTGGGCTCCAAAATCACTACAGATGGTGACTGCAGCCATGAAATTAAAAGATGCTTACTCCTTGGAAGGAAAGTTATGACCAACCTAGATAGCATATTCAAAAGCAGAGACATTACTTTGCCAACAAAGGTCCATCTAGTCAAAGCTATGGTTTTTCCAGTGGTCATGTATGGATGTGAGAGTTGGACTGTGAAGAAAGCTGAGCGCTGAAGAATTGATGCTTTTGAACTGTGGTGTTGGAGAAGACTCTTGAGAGTCCCTTGGACTGCAAGGAGATCCAACCAGTCCATTCTGAAGGAGATCAGCCCTGGGTGTTCTTTGGAAGGAATGATGCTAATGCTGAAATTCCAGTATTTGGTCACCTCATGCGAAGAGTTGACTCATTGGAAAAGACTCTGATGCTGGGAGGGATTGGGGTCAGGAGGAGAAGGGGACGACAGAGGATGAGATGGCTGGATGGCATCACCGACTCAATGGACGTGAGTTTGAGTGAACTCCTGGAGTTGGTGTTGGACAGGGAGGCCTGGCATACTGCGATTCATAGGGTCGCAAAGAGTCGGACACGACTGAATGACTGAACTGAACTGAACTGAATCCTGTCTAAAATCATATGTAGCATTTGGTTATTATGTCTCCTTGGTCTCTGTCATCTGAGAAGAGTTCCTTGGTCTTTTCTTGACTTCTTTGAATTATTTCAGGCTGATTATTTAGTAGCTGGCCCTCAATCTGGGTTTGTATGACATTTCCTCATGACCAGATTCAGTCTATGCATCTCTGGCAGGAATATTACAGAAGTGATACTGGGTTCCTCTCATTGCTTCCAATCATATGATCGTGATTTCCATTGTACCCTACCATTACTACTGCAATATTACTCTGAGCACTTGATTCAGATGCTGTCAGCCGGCTTCTCCACTGCAAATTACTTTTTTTTTCACCTTTGTAATTAGTAAGTGTTTTATTGGGAGATACTTAGAGAAAATATAAATATCCCATTCCTCCTTAAATTTAAATCTGTTCTTATATTTATTATACATCAACATGGGCACACACATATATGTGTGTGTATATACTATAACACTTTTGATCTGGCATCCCCAAGTGCCCTTTATAAACGCTCAATAAGTTTGTAAGTTCATTCAAAGACAAATACTTAATTCTGTGTCTGTTAGTGGTTGGTCATTATTCCAGGTTCTGGGGGTGGTGGTGCTGGAGGGGAACACAACAATGAACTAAGTTTGAAAAACATAATGCATACATTTGTGGGAGCCCTGTAAAGGGAAATAGTTCTTTGTGAAGGATGGAAATAATTTTGTGAGGCAGCCATTTCCAGTGTGTTCATTTATATTAATGTGTATTCAATGAAAAAAGGATTTGACTTTGCACTTTTTAAAGTGTAGTTCTTATTAAAGTGCATAGACTAAATATGTCATAGATGTTTTTTTAGCCTTGGTAATTTATTTTATTGTATCATTATAGCTTGGCTCTTCCCTACCCTGAGGAGAACTGGTGCCTTGCACATAGCTAACTTGGCTTTTAAGTGCAAGATGGAAATCCTAGTAATGTAGAAATGTTGTATTAGTTAGCTCTACCCTGTAGTTTGTTAATTTTTTTCTTACCTTTAACCGGAGATAATTCCAGCAAGAAAAGTTATTTTTATCATTATACATTTAGTAATAAGTATTAGACTGTAGAAACAGTAAGTATAGAGCATAAGTTCCTTTCTATTAATAGAGTTAATCATCTCTTATTTCATTCAACTCCTATGGGTAAGACCATAATACACAGCATATAATCAAACTCTCTTTTTGAATTATAAAATTATTTGGGCATTTATTCACTCAAAATATATTTGATTGCCTATTCTTTACCAAGTACCTGCCTCTCAGGACTCTTAAAGTATTCATTGAGACAATGTGTATGCTTTGGTCAAAGCAGCTAATAGATAAGTGTCCATTGAATCTAAATGTGTTTAGATTTCCCTTACTAAACTCAAGGATTTGACATCAGGTATTACGAGTTTTTCTTAAAATAACAATGTTATGCTATAATTGATATATATGACGGTTAAATGTATTTTATGTATAAATTATAAAAAGAATACCATGAGTCCACCATTCAACTTAAGAATGAGAGAACATTAGTACCATTCAGATTACCTGTATACAGCTCTACTGTCCACTGTTTTGTGTCCCCCAGATGTAACTGTGCTCCTAAATTTTCCTGAGCTTTTAAATATAGTTTTACCTCAATTGTATGTGTTCTTATATTTGTTCAGCTTTGCTTATTTTTGGTGAAAATAGTGTGATACTGTATGTAATTTTCTGTGATTTGCTTTATTTACTCAGCACTGTGTAAAGATTTGCTGTTGTTATTGCATATTATTGATTTCTCTGCATTATACTAGTCTGTACAGTATGATTGGTATATCTATTCTCTTGTTATCTAGATGTCTAGACTACTCCTTTTTATTTTGTTTTATTTTGAATGATGAAACTGTAGACTTTGTAGGCTATGTCTCCAGTACACATATACAAAAGTTTTTCTAGGGTGGTGGATTTCAAACTTTTATGACGGTGACCCATAGTAAGAAATATGTTTTCTGTAATAAAGTAAATACCCACTCACGGAAGTATACATAGATAAATGAGACAAAACTTTTACAAATCAATACTTACCTTTACTACATGGGACTCAATCTACTTTATTTTATACAGGTTGACTTATAAATAGCAATGTAATCCACTCTTGCTTTCCAGTCTCACTAACAAGTTCTGTTTGAATAGCATTGCTCTAAACAAGTGGTTCAAACTCTAGGGCCCATGAGAATCAGCAGGAGGGTCGGTATATGTGAGGATTCCTGGGCTTTGCTGCATAGAGTCATATTTGGTAGGTCTGGGATGGAGCTTCAAAATCTGTTTCTAATAGGTATCCAGGTAATAATGATGTTGCTGGCCTGCTGACACATTTGAGAAATATTGCTATAGAGTATATACTCATGAATGAAATTTCCAAGTCATAGTGTTGCAGGAAAGAAAGGGGGTGGGCCAGAGGATGGTCACACATGTCCCAGGTCTCAGGCCTATCTCAGGGATGGGGCACCAAGTGTGGGTTCTTGGCTTTGTGCAGAAAAGCCTTCAAGAGCAAGCTGTAGTAAAGTGAAAGAAGATTTATTAAGGTAGATACATACTCCATAAACAGATTGAGGGCCATCTCAGAAGGCAAGAGTCTATGGAGGAAACACACTCCACGAAGTATGGGCTATCTCAGAAGGTGAGAGGCTCCAGGGTGAGGGGTTGTCAGTTTTTATAGGGGAGGGTAATTTCATAGGCTAATGAATGGGAGGGGTATTCCAACTGTTTTGGGGAGGGAGCAGGGATTTCCAGAAATTGGGCCACCACCTACTTTTGGGCCTTTTATGATTGGCCTCGGAACTGTCATGGCACCTGTGAATGTGTCATTAGCTAATGTAGTAACAGTGAGCATATAATGAGGCTCAAGGTCCACTGGAAGTTGACTCATCCACCATTTTGGACCTGGTTGGTTCTAACCAGTTTATGTCGGGTCTTCAACAGCCGTGTCATTCTTTTAAAGGTTGTGCTCTGTACCCCTCCTGTCTCAATAGGATATTCACATATTTAACTTTTTATTATTTTATATAGTAGTTGCCACAATTTAGAATTCTATATCTGCAATGTGTAAAGAAGTACCATTGCTCTCTTTTCTAGTTAAACTTGTTCATCAATGCCCATTATAGAGTGTTTAAATAATATCTCACTGTTATTTTATATTTAAGTGATTAGTAATAAGGCTGAGCATACATTTTAGTGGCCATTCATGTTTCTTTCTGAAATGTTTGTTCATGTCTTCTGCTTATTTTTCTATTCATTTGTTGAAGATCTTTTTTTAATTCTGGAAATATGAATGCATTGTTAGTTATACTTGTTATAGATATCTTTTCCTACTTTGCCTATTTAGTGGCTTTTAATTTTCTTTATATCTTTTGATAGAAATTCTTAATTTTAATGTGGTCGGATTTTTTTATAGCTAGTTCTTTTTGTGTCCTGTTATGCTTTCTACTCCATAGTCATATAGATGATCTACTGTATTTTTTTTCTCAACACATTTGAGAAAAGTTTTGCTTAACATTTAAATATTTTCAAACATCTGGAGTTGATTTTATGTATGGTATGAGGTAAGAGTCTAATTTAAATTTTTTCCTATATAGAAAATCAGTCCCAGAGCAATTTATTGAGTTGTCTGTGCTTTATTCAAAGATCTCTAGTGCCTACCCTGTCAAATTTCAGATTTTCAAATATTTGTGAAACTGTTGGAGGGATGTGATTCAACTCCGTTCCCTTGGTCAGTTCATTGATCTCTGCAGCAATACCCCAGTGTTGTAGTTACTATAGTTTTATAATTGCTATATGGCATGACAAGTTCTATTACATTTTCTTTTTTAGGTTTAGTTTAAGTTCTTTGAAAAACTCTGTTGGGATTTCGATTGAAATTTCATTGCATTTGTAGATAATGAGTATTTTTATCCATGCAACTAATCTCTCTATGAGTTTATTTAGGCATTCTTTAGTGTTGTTGAAGTGTTAAGATATTTCTGATAAAAGTTTAGACAGTTTTATGGTTTGTTTATTCCTAGGAACTTCATATTTTTTATTGCTATTATAAATAGCATATTGAATTCCCTGTTTTTTTGTTGATGCGTAAACATGCAGTTTACCTTTGCATATTTCTATCTTACTAAACTTATTAATTCCAATAATTTTTCCATAAAGCTCCTTTTGTTTTTCGTTGTAGGCAGTCATATCATGTGAATAATGACATATGTCTCTCATTTTCAGTTTTCTTTTTTCCCCTGCCTTTTGTGGTCCTGTGTTAGTAAAATGTTAGGCATAAATATTCCTGATTTTCAAAAGAATAATTCTAACAAATGACCATTTAGAATAATGTTTGCATGGGAATTCAGTAGCTATCTTTCTTCACGTTAAGGAATTTATCTCCTAATACTAGTTGGTTAAGAGTGCTGATAAAGCCAATTTGGTCTAGTCCTATTAGGGTCCCTCCTCCATTGGACTAATTATGTTAATATTTTATTTAAAATTTTTGCATTCATATTCTTGAGGTTAGTTTGGATATTTCTTTCTCTTACTCTTCTTGGCAAGTTTTGTACTTGATAATATTCACTGCAGGAAGTGAGAAATGTGATCTCTTTTTAATCTTTTGGAAGAGTTTTTGTAAGTTTAATATTGTCTTTCCCTAGAACTTGCTTATAAAATCTTTGGGCTTGATACCTTCTTTGTAGGAAGATTTTAAACTACATACTTGACTTAAATGAGGGACTGTTCTTGATGTTTACTTCTTTTGGGGTCAGTTTTAGTGAGAAGACTGGTTTTTATTGTGCATGCATGCTCAGTTGCTCAGTTGTATCTGACTCTTTACGACCATATGGACTGTAGCCTGCCAGGGTCCTCTGTCCATGGGATTTTCCAGGCAAGAATATTGGAAAGATTGCCATTTCCTCCTTCAGGGGATCTTCCTGAACCAGGGTTCCATCACAAGTCTCCTGCAACACAGGCAGATTCTTTACCGCAAAGCACTTTTCTTATGTTGTTGAATTTTTTAGTTAAAAAAAAAAAAATTTATAGTCTGCTTTTGCTTGAGTTATTATGCAAAATTCTCTCAGTCATTTTTTTCAAATGTAAGCATTAAAGCTAAAATTTTTTCTCTTAATTACTGCTTTAACTATTTACATCCCACAAGTATTAATATGTAGTATTTTCTTAGTTCCATATGGTAAATTTGAAATTTTCCATTTTAATTTCTTCTTTTACCTGCAAATTATTTAGAAATATATTTTTACAATTCCAAATGTCTGGAAATTTTTTAAATAAAAATAATTTGTTTGATTTTTAGCTTAGTTGTATTATCATAATTTCTTCTTGAATGTATTTTCCTCCTTCCTGAAGTAAATCCTATTGAAGTTCTTTTAGTGATGTTTTCTTTTAGTGAATTCTAAATTTTGTTAACTGTACAAATTTTGCTTGTTGTCCCTCTTATAAAAAGTAGTTTTGCTGATTATTCAATTCTAGGTTGATGTTTACTTTCAATGCTTTGAAAATATTTCTTTTGTTTTTTTTTTTTAAGTTTTTTATCTGTTTAAATCAGGGTTATACCCCTAGAGATATAGCATCTCCCTCTCTGGAGGAGACATTCCTGAGTTTTAGTGTTTGCTCATTTCTGTGGTGTAAATACTCTATTACCATGTATGTCAATAATTGTAAGAGTTGAAAATAGACATGCAGTAGCATGTAATTGTGAAGTATTTCCACCATCCTGATACAATAAACATCAATAATGACCTCAAGAACACAGATAATAGTAAATGTAGTAAACTAGTGAGTGATGAATTTTGATTATCTGTTACCTCTGTTTTTAATACTTTCCTTCTTATAATTTTTTTTTTATCATTTAACACTTAGTAATAGCCTTGTTTGGGGCTTCCCAGGGGGCACAGTGGTAAAGAATCCACTTGCCAATGCTGGAGACCCAGGAGACAGGGGGTTTGGCCCCTGGGTCAGGAAGATCCCCTGAAGTAGAAAATGACAAGCCATTCCAGTATTCTTGCCTGGAAAATTCCATGGTATGAGCCTGGCAGGCTACATACAGTCCATGGAGTTGCAAGAGTCAGCCATGACTGAGCAACTGAGCACATACACACAAAAGCCTTGTTTAAAAACTGTTGACAAAATTCCTGAAAATTTAACAATAGACTCTTGTGAGCCTAGAAATATCAACAACCTCAGATATGCAGATGATACCACTTTAATGGCAGAAAGTGAACAGGAACTAAAGAACTTCTTGATGATGAGGAAAGAGGAGAGTGAAAAAGCTGGCATAAAACTCAACATTCAAAAAATGAAGATCATGGCATCCGGTCCTATCACTTCACGGCAAGCAGATGGGGAAAAAGTTGAAACAGTGTAAGATTTCATTTTCTTGGGCTCCAAAATCAATGTGAATGGTGACTTCAGCTATGAAATTAAAAGGCACTTGCTTCTTGAAAGAATAGCTATGACAGACCTAGACAGCATATTAAAAAGCAGAGACATCAATTTGCCGATGGAGGTTCATATAGTCAAAGCTGTGTTTTTTCCAGTGGTTGTGTACAGATGTGAGAGCTGGACAATAAAAAAGGCTGAGTGCTCACAAATTGATGGCTTCAAACTGTGGTGCTGGAGAAGACTCTTCAGAGTCCCTTGAACTGCAAGGAGATCAAACCAGTCAATTCTAAAGGAAATCAGTCCTGGTTATTCATTGGAAAGACTGATGCTGAAGCTTCAATACTTTTGCCACCTGATGCAAAGAGCCAACTCATTGGAAAAGACCATGATGCTGGGAAAGATTGAAGGCAGGAGAAGAAGGGGACAACAGAGGATGAGATGGTTGGATGGCATCACCAACTCAGTGGACATGAGTTTGAGCAAACTCATCTCTTATTGCTTTGGATTCCAACATTTTCCCATTCCATAACTTGTATGTCATTATTTTATATTCTGCATCTGATGATTCCAGTATCTGTGACCCTTAAGACCCTTTTAGAGACTCTCAGATCATAGTGGCTTATTTCTTTGTGTTTAGGGATATTTTAAAATCGTGAGTTCTATTTGATTTAGTTGAACTCTGGCAATCCTGAGGTCTGAATTCAGAGTACTTTTCCCCAGTGGCAGATTTGTCAAGGCTTCTCCTGGATTTCTGAGAGAGTCTGAAGTTCACGTCTCCAAATATGCTGTAGGCCCCAAGTTTCAGTTCAGTTCAGTCGCTCAGTCGTGTCCAACTCTTTGTGAGCCCAAGGGTTGCAGCACGCCAGGCCTCCCTGTCTGTCACCAACTCCTGGAGTTTACTCAAACTCATGCCTATTGAGTTAGGCCCCAAGTTTGGTCTTTAGAAACTCATGAGAATGTGGACCTATGATGCCCTTTAAGTGTCCTCATCTCTCATGCCTGACTGTAGCTCACAGTTTACTTTTTAACTCTTCCCTTCTCTTTTCTCTTTCCGTCTCTATCTCTTTTATATGCTCATCACTCTTGGAATTTTCTTTCTTTATTTTTTTTTAATAAGCTCCACAGTGAAGAGTTTTATAATTATCCAATATCTAATTGCATTCCCCAAAAGTCTACTATATCACCCAATTAAAAGGATTTTTCCCCCCAAAACCATGGTATGTCTAGCAGTTTCAGCATTGTACTTTGCATTGTTAGAGACTCAATAAATATGAATTGAAGAACTATTGAGAGAAGGTGGCAAGACAGCCTAACCCTGATTATATTTTCCCCTTGTTTAATTGTATCTCTCTTTGGGTTTTTTATTTTTACAGTAGATTTATTGAATTTTTAAATATCGGCACCGTTTTTCATCTTATGCCTCCAGCCACTCTATTGTGATTAGTATTATACATTAAACATTGAAGATTTGACTGTTCTTTGTGAGTAACAACTACTTATCAAGGCTCATTGTCAGAATTCCAGCTAGTGCTGAAAGAGACCAAATGATCTGGCCAATATGTTTTAGAGCTTGTACAAAGAAATTGTGCAACGTTAAGTATATATATCTAGAAAGAGAAGTTATATAATTATTACTTTGAGTTTCTAATTTAAAACCACAAATGTAAACAGAAGTTTGCTTGAAACTGCAAAGTCTTCTAAATATAACTTACTTTAACAGTACTTAATTATAATTTAGACTTGAAGCTGTAGCAAGTGAGGAAGTAGTGTATAAAATGGATCAATTTAAATGAGATTGAATTGTGAAACAAAGGTATTTTTTAGTACATAGAATATAGCTAAAACTAATCATTTGAGAAAGGAAGACATTTGGAAATTTACTTGGAGTATTATTTTGTAAAATATTGAATATTCTTGCAAATAATACTTTACAGTTAAATTTCATATTTACATGCACATATAGTACTTCAGTATATTTTTAATTTTGAAGAAGACATATTTTAGGTTTACTGTTAAGGCTTTTAAACAGAAGGCTAGGGAAATGAAATTTTAACTATTAATTCTGTTCTCTTTAGAATGGAAAGAAATTTTTTTCAGTTTCCATTTCTCAATTGTAAATATGATTTATAGGTTTTGTTTTCTTCGTCTTTTAATGATCTTAGTATAGTGAATAAAATTCAAAATGCAATCTAAGTATCCAAGCTAAATTTGTAGCTTAGAGATTGATTGTAGTTTGCTTTAGAAAAAAAAAAAGAAGAGGTAACATTGAAACCACATCAACAGAAAGTTAAAAAAATTCTTAAAGAGATGGGAATACCAGACCATCTTACCTGCCTCCTAAGAAACCTGTATGCAGGTCAAGAAGCAACAGTTAGAATTGGACATGGAACAATGGGACATGGACTGGTTCCAAATTGGGGAAAAAGCACATCAAGGCTATATATTGTCACTGTGCTTATTTAACTTAAATGCAGAGTACATCATGCAAAGTGCCAGGCTGGATGCAGTTCAAGCTGAAATCAAGATTGCTGGGAGAAATGTCAATAACATCAGATATGCAGATGACACCACCCTTATGGCAGAAAGCAAAGAGGAACTAAAGAACCTCTTGATGAAAGTGAAAGAGGAGAGTGAAAAAATTGGCTTAAAACTCAGCATTCAGAAAATGAGGATCATGGCATCTGGTCCCATCATTTCATGGCAAATAGGTGGGGAAACAGTAGAAACAGTGACCAACTTTATTTTCTTGGGCTCCAAAATCACTGCATATGGTGACTGCAGCCATGAAATTAAAAGACACTTGCTCCTCAGAAGAATAGCTATGACAAACCTAGACAGCATATTAAAAAGCAGAAACATTAGTTTGCTGACAAAGGTCCATCTAGTCAAAGTTATGGTTTTTCCAGTAGTCATGTATGGATGTGAGAGTTGAACCATAAAGAAGGCTGAGCGCTGAAGAATCTATGCTTTCAAACTGTGCTGCCGGACAAGACTTTGATCTCAAGGAGATCAAACCAGTCAATTCTAAAGGAAATCAACCCTGAACATTCATTGGAAGCACTGATGCTGAAGCTCTAATAATTTGGCCATCTGATGCGAAGAGCCGACTCACTGGAAAAGAACCTGATGCTGGGAAAGATTGAAGGCAGGAGAAGACGGGGATAACAGAGGATGAGGTGGTTGGATGGCATTACCGATTCAATGGACAATGAGTTTGAGCAAACTCCGGGAGATGGTGAAGGACAGGGAACCTGGCGTGCTACAGCCATGGGGTCTTTAAGAGTTGGGTGGACCCAACTGAGCGACTATACAACCACATAGCAGTGATGTAGTTGAACAGCTTCTCGTTTTATTTTTCAAACACAAAGTTTATTTCACAAAATCTCTGAAGTGTAAATGGGTACATAAAGAGGAGAGAATGCAAAAGTACATTTGGGAGGTTGAAGACATGTATTTTCTGCCAAAATAGTGCACTTACATAGTTTAAAAGAATTAGCAAAGGGTGATATTAAGAAAATCCGGAAGTCCTATATAGTATTCTTCCCCAATCTTTCCATTTCCTAGAAGGAAGCGCTTTAACTTTCTTCCTTACTCTTTTCTTTCTTTTTTTTTTTTAAGTTCTAGGTTTACTGCATAAGTTTTTTTAAGTTTCCAAACTATGTGCTTATGCTTCTATTTTTGTGTGAGAACCCAACCTGTTTGCTCTCTTTTCCTCCCAGTATGATACCATTTTTAATTCTTACCTTGTATATAGCTTTCTGCATGTTTATTTCTTGTTCCACTAATCATGGATTTTGTTTCTTGATTGTAAACTTTGTAGCCTCAGGGTATACTAGAGTTTCTTTCCCTTCTCTGTTTATATATCTACCTTTCATGTTTATCATCCAAACACTTACTTTTCCATTGTCACAGGAGATAACAGTGTCTTACATAATAGAAATTTTACTTTTTCTGTGCTTGTCTGTAGCAGCAGTAGTAATAATAATTCAGTTCAATTCAGTTCAGTCTCTTAGTCATGTCTGACTCTTTGAGACCCCATGGGCTGCAGCATGCCAGGCTTCCCTGTCCATCACCACCTCCAGGAGCTTGTTCAGACTCATGTCCATCGAGTTGGTGATGCCATCCAACCATCTCATCCTCTGTCGTCCCCTTTTCTCCTCCTGCTTTCAGTCATTTCCAGCATCAGGGTCTTTTCAAATGACTCAGTTCTTTGCATCAGTTGGCCCAGGTATTGGAGTTTCAGCTTTAGCATCAGTCCTTCCAATGAATATTCAGGACTGATTTCCTTTGACTGGTTTGATCTCCTTGCAGTCCAAGGGACTCTCAAGAGTCTTCTCCGACACCACAGTTCAGAAGCATCCATTCTTTGGCGCTCACTTTTCTTTATAGTCTGACTCTCACATCTGTACATGACTACTGGAAAAACCATAGCTTTGACTAGATGGACCTTTGTTGGCAAAGTAATGTCTTTGCTTTTTAATATGCTATCTAGGTTGGTCATAGATTTTCTTCCAAGTAGCAAGTGTCTTTTAATTTCATGGCTGCTAGTGGTGGTAATTGAAAGTACTTAGATAGTCCCGGCTATGTGCCAAGCACTTTGCATGTATTAAATATATATATATTTTATATTGTTTTATAATACATACATGTATACACACACAGATATTTTACATATATTAAACCTACTTAATCATCTAGTTGACCTTGATGGTATAGGTGATATTATAGTCTCCAGTTTACTGACAAGGAAATTTAAGTCACTTAGGAAGTGGTAGAGCTGAGCACGTTAAAATGTAGAAATTGAAAATCAGTAAATGTTTACAGCTGTGACTGTAAAAGTTGCCACTGTCAAGATATATACTATTATCATGTTTCCTTTCTTATATAACATTTATTTTGTGATTTTAAAAATTATTATTTTTCTTTATTGCCCCCTGTTTTTGTGCTAAAATTCCCCAGTTTTCTCTCTTTCCAAATATGGAGGCCTTTATAAAATCTCTGCAGTTTTCTTATTCAGTGATCTCTTCAACTCACCCTTTTTGGAGGTAAGCATTTATTTCATTTGAGTACTATAAATTTTTGTTATTTCAAATTATATAATGTGGCAGATTTTTACATTGATTTTGAAAACTGAATTATGAGAGAAATGTTTCCTATAATTTTGTGATACTCTTTAAAATGATTAAAGATAACATGTTCTGAAAGAATATTATAGGAAAGGTTGATGTTCTAATACCAAACACGCCCTCTGAACACAACTTTTATTTTTAACTTTTTACTTTGTATTGGAGTATCACTGATTAACAATGTTGTGATAGTTTCAGGTAAACAGCAAAGGGACTCAACCATACATATGTGTGTATCTATTCTCCCCCAAACTCCCCTGCCATCCAAGCTGCCACATAACATTGAGCTGAGTTCCCTGTGCTATACAGTAGGTGCTTGTTATCCATTTTAAATATAGCAATGTGTACAATGTGCATCGCAAATGCAGTAACTATCCCTTTCCCCTATCCATCCTCCTTGGTGACCATATATTCATTCTCTAAGACAGAACATAACTATTTTAATGTCCGTCAAACTTGAAATATTTATTTAGTAACAGAAGACTTGAAGTTTAAGTCACTTGAAACATACAGGAAGAGCCTCTGGTTTCAAAATGTGTTATTTGCTATTAATACCTACCCCAAAGTGATATATTGTACCCCCTCTGCTGGAACTAAAACGCCTAGACTGCAGGCATGTTCTTTTAAAGCCATTGATTCCCTCCTTGTTTCTTCCCATCCTTCTTTCATTTACAGCTCAGGTTATGCTGGCAAGATGAAGAGTTGGTTTGGATACCAGCTGTCCTTCTGGGAGTCAATAGAAGCATAGTGATTGATAGTACGGGCATTGAAGGCAGACTGCTGGAGCTTAAATCTCAATTCTAGCGCTAAATTATGGATGCGTCTTTGGACATTTTAGGTTCTGTGCGTCAGTCTCTTCACTTGGAAAATGGGCAAATAGAAGTTGGTTCATAAGATAATGGTAAAACTCCTACACTGGTGTGTGGACTCTAAGTGTGTCTGAGCCGTTACTGTTGCTCTCACCACCATCACTGTCAGTACAGTGGTTCCTAAAGTAGCCTTCCTTTTTCACCCTCTGCCTGTTCCAGCCTCTCTTCCACATTGCTCCTGAATGATCCTCCTTAGGTGGATAGTTATTAATATTGACTCTTTCTTTGAAAGTCCTCAAATGGGTCTTCTTTGCTTCCTAGATGTAATTGCTCTTTGTACCTGTTATTAAAGCCAGTCTTTCTTTATAAAGAATTGGCAGGACTCCTAGCCAGGTATGGCTGATTATGTCTGTTATTCTTATTTAGATTCTCTCTTGGAATGATCAACATCATCTTTTGATGCTCTTTCATGTTCCTTGTTGGTTCATGCTTAAAAGATAGAACAGTTGCTGCATCTTCTGTCATTTTGTGCAAAATCCACACTTACCTATATCTCTATAGGAGAAGGAAATGGCAACCCACTCAAGTATTCTTGCCTAGAGAATCCTGTGAACAGAGGAGCCTGGTGGGCTGCCATCTATGAGGTCACACAGAGTTGGACACGACTGAAGTGACTTAGCATGCATGCATGCATTGGAGAAGGAAATGGCAACCCACTCCAGTGTTCCTGCCTGGAGAATCCCAGGGATGGGGGAGCCTGGTGGGCTGCCGTCTATGGGGTCACAGAGAGTCAGACACGATTGAAGTGACTTAGCGGCAGCAGCAGCTATAGGTGTAGTTTTATATCTTTATTTGTTTTCTTTTATTTAGATCCAGGCAAATTGAGGAATTGAGGATGAGTCTTCATTTCCTCAAACTGTCTGTTGCCCCTCCCTGGACAGATCTTGAAATGGTTTTCTTTTCTTTCTCTTTCTCTCTGTGCTGTGGGGGTGTACTGTAGAGTTCTCTCAAATTCCTGGTGGAGTATCACCTTCAAGAAACAGTACAACGTTATTAAAAAATCAAAACAAGTAAAACATTCCAAAGCATTGTGTCCTTTAATGGCACACTTTTCTTTTTCCTTCTTGTAGTCTAAATATTTCATGTTCTTTTTATGCACAGGCCATTTAGATTGTTATTGAATGAAAGACCCTTGTTGCTATTCTCAAATGCCATTTCTTTTCCATCTGTATAATGTTCTTTCAGTTCCCTATCGATTGAGTGATACATGTTAAATTTGGGGCCTTGTTGCCTCTCTTCAGCCTTGATGTTTAAGTAAGTTTTGATTCATTTTTTAAAACTAGTCCTATCATTTGTTGTTGAAATGTTTTCTGCTTCACCATCTCATTGTGTTATAATATTTATTTTTAATAAAACATTTATAGTACAAAACTCAAATGGTGCTAAAAACCTATAAAAATCATCAGCTGTCCACTTTGCTCCATCCTTTCCCTGGATTCTTTCTCTTTCAACCATTTTGAACTGTTTGATTCTATCTTCTGATATTTGCCTACCTATTTTGAGATACTAGTATCTATAAGTTGCTATCCTTTCACTGATTTTATTCCTTTCATGGAAGATCATGGTTTTCACATGTAAGAAATTTTAAATTCAAGAAACTTGACCTCTCTTTGTTGTTTTTTAGTTCTTAAGTCATGTCTGACTATTTGTGACCCCATGGACTGTAGCCCGCCAGGCTCCTCTGTCCATGCGATAACCTCTTTTAGTAGATTTTAAAAAGTAGAGTATAGCTATCCTTTAAATCAGAATTAACTTGTTAAATTTCTCTTTAGAATTTGATTCCTACATATACATTGAACACTGTTATTTTATTTTATTTTATTTTTAAACTTTACATAATTGTATTAGTTTTGCCAAATATCAAAATGAATCCGCCACAGGTATACATGTGTTCCCCATCCTGAACCCTCCTCCCTCCTCCCTCCCCATACCATCCCTCTGGGTCGTCCCAGTGCACTAGCCCCAAACATCCAGTATCGTGCATCGAACCTGGACTGGCATCTCATTTCATACATGATATTTTACATGTTTCACTGTTATTTTAGAGCAGAAATGTTGGTGAAATTTGTTTCATTTACTTTATTGTATTTGGTATTATATCTGTGGACGTTTTTCTGAAAGTTTCTTTGAGTAGTAAGTATATTTTTAGGACTAGTTTGTCTCCTCTTCTGCTTTTAAAATAAAAAATGCAATAAAAACAATACATTTTCTGTAGGGCAAATGTTTTCCTGTGCCCCTATATTTTTTATATGAAATTATCTTTTCATTATTTTCTTTTGACTGATTTTCTTTTGTTTTTAGTTTTTTAGCTTTCTAATTTATTAGAGTATGATCTACCAATACAATCTATTCAGATATTTTTAAAAATTCATTTTATGATACCTTTATGATTAATTTTTATCAGTGTTTCATAGGCATATATAAAACTATAAGCTTTGTTTAAGAGATAGGAAGTTTTCTGTATAGTTATTAAATCAAGTTTGTGGATTGTATTAATCAATTTCACTATTTCTATATTCATTTCACTTTATTTTGTCTATCTGTATATTTCTGACAAAAATGTACTGATTTCTTATTTCATTGAAATGTTTTTTTTGCATATTCAATACCCTTTGCTTTATATAATTTAACTTTTAAATTGTTTATGCTGTTTAGTCAGCGTAACCTTGAATTGCATATTGTGTGATATTAATATAACACTCATGCTTTCTTTGGGGGGCACTTTAGCTGATATTTCTTGGCTCTTCCCTTTATTTTAAGCTTTTCCTAGTCATTCAATTTTAAATGTTTCTTATAAACAGCCTGTATATGACCTTTGTCTTTTTAACTCATCTAACAGTCTGTCTTTTAGTGGGAGAATTCAGCTTTCTTTTGAATTCTAATGTGTGATTTTTTTTTTTTTAATTTTTACCTTGTTACTTATTTATGTTTGTGACTTTTTTCATTTTTTTTAATTTAGCATTTATTTTCAAGTTTATACTTATTTCCCAGTTTTCCCTTATTTATGTGTCAGTTATTCTGTATTTTTCCATTTCATTATTGGCCACCTTCCCTTTCGATTGTTCATAAATCCAATTTTTCCCTTTGTTTTAACATGAAAAATGATACCAACATTTTCCCTCACCTTCACACACTAATTCTCTCCTTTAATGTTCCTAAATTTCTTTGGAGATAATTTAATTTTTAGGTCCAGATTTATATTAGATGTTTCTGTGTTAAAAATTCGTATTGAACAGTTATTCTGTATTATGTATATTTTATTATTCATTTAGTTAATTCTGTATAGAAGGTAAAATAATTACATTCTTTGTTACATGAATGGTTTTATTTCTGATTCAGTTATTGATCCATTAGAATCCTTTCTGAAGTTCTTTCATTAATTGGGGCAGGAGGTGATATGATCTTTGAATCTTTAATTTTGGAAAACATTTCTCTCCCACTGAAGGATGTTTAGCTTGTACTGCTTTTTTCCTAGCAATCTAGATGTTACTGTTCTTTCTTGTCAATTCCAGCATTACAAATGAAAGGTTCAATGTTAATTTGATTATTTTTTAGTGTTAAGTAATTATTCTTTCTGGTAACTTGTAAGATTTCCTTTTTATCCTTAAAGTTTAGGAATTTTAGTGTGATACTCTTGAAGGTGTTCCTTTTTCTTCTTTAGTCCTGCCTGGATCTTGGAATGCCCTGTAAGGTTGCAATTCAATCTTTTCTTTAGTTTACAGAAATTTTCTTTCATATTACTTTAGCTGTTGCCTCTCTTCTATTATCTTTTTCTCTTCCCCCTTTTAGAGACTCTTTGGGAACTCTTCCTGTGGTTGGTATGTTAGTTAGGTTGCTTTAATCTGTTCTTCACGGCCTTGTTCTTTTTCCTTTATGATTTTCACCTCTTCATATTTTCAGTTCATAATTTGAGATTTCTTCCAGTTGATCCTTTAGTCTCTCTTAGTCACCATTTACAGTCCATCTTCTCTTTTAATTTATCTACTGAATTATTCAGCTTGAAGATTTTACCTTTAAATTTTTCACTTTTTATTTTCTTAAAATCTGTAGGAATTACTTTTTGTTCTCTGCTCGACTCTTCTTAAGTAGTCACACTATTTTTGACCTCTGTTTTGTCCCTATCCTTTGGGAAATCTGTTAGGTCTGTTCTCTCCTTCTCTCTCCTGTCATTGGGTATGTGGTTCACATGTGCACTGGGGTTCAGGTTGAGCTGTTAGTGGACCTTAGGTTGTTTTAATCCTATAAAGAATCTCAGCCTGCACTGTAGCAGCAGGCATGTTGTATATTTCATGTATACTTGGAGGATCTGTGCCTTCCTTCTAATCTTCTTGCATTCCCAGCCTCAGGGGGACAAGGGACTCCTTCTCCTCTTGAGTGCCTCCTGAGCACACACTTGTGCACTTATGTACATGTAGAACTCTTCTGGGTCTTGCTTGGAGCCCAGAGCAGAGCAAGTCCTACACGAGTCCTCTTTCAAGATGCTTACAATCCATGGCCACATTCTTCAGGCCCTGCTCACTACCTGCTGGCCTCTATATCACCAGCTGGCTCAAGAGAGGCAAATGGGTTGGATTTGGGATTGAAGTGGAGAAGGTAAGTCAAATCCAGGGTTCTTTTTCTCCCCAGAGTCTTGAATTTTTATGCTTTATTCATAGCCTCAGTTGGTATTTCATCCCTCTGTGCCTTTATCATGTGTTTAATGGCATTACAGAAGAAATTTCTATTTGGAAAGCCTATCTTTGACTGTCATGGTTTTCTCCAACCTATATGCATAACCTCTTGGACTTTACTAGAAAGTGGACTGTACTATACTTGGACTAGTCTAGGAAATGCCCTTTTAAGATACGCTTTGGACAAATAAACTCCTTTTGGAGAGTTTCTTGGTTTTAGATACACTTCTGAGAGAGTTTATTTGTTCCTATGCAAATTTTATTAAACAAGATATGAATGATCTGAATATCTTTACGCAACACAGAAGCCAGTTACAATGGGATAGAGACCAAGAATAAGAGGATAGATAGATGAAGAAATAGGAGCTGGAGGAAGAATCAGTTTTGGGTTATCAGTGGTGCTAGAAAAAGGATGTAATAACATGGACATTGAAAGTCATGTATAATCAGAAAACCTTTTTCTGGCCAATAGTCATAATCTGTTCTTTTCATAAGCCATCTACTGGACTTGCCAACAAGTAGTATTAGAAGCAGAGAAGGCAATGGCACCCCACTCCAGTACTCTTGCCTGGAAAAATCCCATGGGCGGAGGAGCCTGGTAGGCTACAGTCCATGGGGTCGCTAAGAGTTGTACACGACTGAGCGACTTCACTTTTACTTTTTACTTTCATGCACTGGAGAAGGAAATGGCAACCCACTCCAGTGTTCTTGCCTGGAGAATCCCAGGGTCGGGGGAGCTTGGTGGGCTGCCGTCTCTGGGATCACCCAGAGTCGGACATGACTGAAGCAACTTAGCAGCAGCAGCAGCAGCAGTATTAGAAGAGATTATGAATTAAAGGGACCCATTCTGTTCCAGAAAATTAAAACAAGGAAGCATTCAGTTGAATCTCAGTGGATGAAAGAAAATACTGTACCCTATATTCATATGTTGTAAAGTTAGTACAAACATATGTATATTTATGTTTAAACATTGGCCTTAAATATTTGAGATTTGAATTATGCACACATGTTCTCCCTAATACTGATATTCAGTTTGTGCTAATCAGCCTCAGGCAAAGAGAATTTAAATTATACAACATGTGTAAACTTCACATTGAATGGTAATTAGTCTGTGCAGCTTAGTGGCACTTAATATTGAGGTTAATAGTTCAGTAAATATTTTAAAAGTCAGTGACTTGATCCCCAATTTATATGGGATTGATAAACTGAGAATTAGTGAAAGCTTCTATTCTGTGTCAGTAAGAATTTACTTCCTGATGTTGTATCTAAGTCTCTGTTTACATTTATTATATGTATGAATATGGAGGCAGGTGACTACATGTGAACTTTGCCATTTATCACAGGCCCAGGCCAAAGAAAATGTAACCTTCTGGAATAGAAACTGTTCTCTCACCTTTTTGTTATTTTCTAATTTTTTGTCTGGGTGTTATTATGAAAATATGTTTCCCTTCTTTTTTTCTTCTTCTTCTTTTTTTTTTTTTTTTTTTTATGTTTCCCTTCTTAACTTTAAGTTGCTTTAGCTTAAAGATAGCTTTTGGATAAAGTGGAAGGAGCAAGAATAATTGGTTACTTGCTTGTATTAAGATTTGTTGGGTGGGTGAAAAGGTGACAGTAGGCATTTAATACCTAGACCAACATGGGGAGTAAAGTTATAAAACTTCTTGAGTTTTGTACTTAACATCATATGTATGTAATTAAGACGAGAACTTGAACTTTCTATGACACAAGAACCTGTGTCGTTACCACTATGTACTTTGCCTTAAGAATTCAGTTTGTCCTACAAAAGGATTTTGAAAATAAATCATGGAAGGACCCCTATAGAAGTCCTTTTTTTTTTCTTGGTGCAGAAATGTTATTATTTTTAAATTCTTAACTCTAGAAAATATGTTAGTAGGTTAAAATTTGTGTATTTATAAAACTGTACGTAATACTCCATGAAGACTGAATATTAAACAGCAGTGCTTGGGTGTTCTAGAGCCATAATTAGAATACTGTTTGCAAATTGCCAAAATTCTGTGGGTTAACAAACCAATTAAAAAAAAAAAACCTCAAGGATATTAGATTTCAAAACGTTCTTCCTTAATTTAGTTTGTCCATTATACTTTATATTTATTATTCATAGTATTGCTTAACATGCCAGGAAATGTCTTATAATAGGATTTATAAAATAACATCCTTTCAGTAATATGAATATGTACTGTCTTTAGCGTTCTGCTTTTAAATCTCAGATTAAAATATTTTATAAGGAATTATCTAGTTTAATGGATAAGACTTACAGTGTTTTAGGTGCAGAGCAAGCTGATTCAGTTATACATATATATTATTTTTCAAATTATTTTCTTTTCTAGGTTATACAAGACATTGACTATAGTTCCCTGTGCTATATAGTAAACCTTTGTTGCATATCTATTTTTTAATTAGAAATCTATCATTGTATTCATGCTAAGTGAAACAAATGGAATCAAAATAGAACAAATTTTTTAGGCAAACACTCGTAAGTTTTCTAAAATAGATATACATACTATGTATATGTGTGTGTGTGTGTAGCTTTTCTACTATGCTTGCTAAAGGCTTGAGAAAGAATATCAGAAAGAGAGATGGAAAAATTGGAAAACATAAAGTAAATGAAATGAGGGCACTGAATATGAAATAGAAAAAGTGAAACAAACTAGATAAAAGTAAAATATCATCGTATAGTCCAGTTGTTTTTAAACATGGTAGCTCATTAGAAACATTTCTGTAGCTTTGGATAAAAAAAGCTATTGCCTGGGCATTTGTATTTTTCAAAAAAAAATCCAAGAAAATTCTGGATTTTAAAAAGTGATTACAGGTTCTTGGTTGTAGTTTCTTCCTTTTCATTGCTTTAAATATATCATGTCATTCCCTTCTGGTTTGTAGAGTTTCTACAAATCAGAAATCAGCTGATAACCTGATGAAAATTCCCTTGTATGTCATTTGTCATTTTTCCCTTGTTGCTTTTAATAATTTATCTTTGTCTTTAATTTTTGTCAGTTTGGTTACTGTGTGTCTTGGTGTGTTCCTCCTTGGGTTTATCCTGCCTGGGACTTTGTGCTTACTGGACTTGGTTAACTGTTTCCTTTCCCATGTTAGGGAAGTTTTCAGATATTATCTCTTCAAATATTTTCTCAGGTCCTTACTCTTTCTCCTCCTTCTGGAACCCCTATAATGTGAATGTTGGTGCATTTAATGTTGTCTCAGAGGTCTCTTGAGAGTCCCTTGGACTGCAAGGAGATCCAACCAGTCCATTCTGAAGGAGATCAGCCCTGGGATTTCTTTGGAAGGAATGATGCTAAAGCTGAAACTCCAGTACTTTGGCCACCTGATGCGAAGAGTTGACTCATTGGAAAAGACTCTGATGCTGGGAGGGATTGGGGGCAAGAGGAGAAGGGGATGACAGAGGATGAGATGGCTGGATGGCATCACTGACTCGATGGACATGAGTCTGAGTGAACTCCGGGAGTTGGTGATGGACAGGGAGGCCTGGCATGCTGCGATTCATGGTGTCGCAAAGAGTTGGACATGACTGAGTGACTGATCTGATCTGATCTGATCAGAGGTCTCTTAGGCTATTTTAATTTTTTTGTTTGTTTTTTTCTTTGTCTATATTTTGTCCTGTAGCAGTGATTTCCCCATTCTGTCCTCCAGGTCATTTATCTGTTCTTCTGCCTCAGTTATTCTACTGTGGATTCCTTCTAGTGTATTATTCATCTCTTTTTGTTCTTTAGTTCTTGTAGGTCTTTGGTAAACATTTCTTGCATCTTTTCCATTGTTTTCCCACAATCCTAAATCATCTTCACTATCATTATTCTGAATTATTTTTCTGGAAGGTTGCCTATCTCCAGTTCATTTAGTTGTTTTTCTGGAGTTTGATCTTGTCCCTTCATCTGGGACATAACTTTCTGCTTTTTCATTCTGATTAACTTTCTGTAATGTGGTTTTTGTTCTAGCTGCTGTGGGATTGTGGTTCTTCTTGTTTCTTCTGTCTGCCCTCTGATGGAGGAGGCTAAGAGGCTTGTGTAGACATCTGGATGAGAGGGATTAATGGTGGGAAAAACTGGGTCTTGCTCTAGTGGGCAGGATCTTTCTCAGTAAAGCTTTAATCCAGTTATCTGCTGATGGATGGGATTGCGCTGTTCAGTCTGAGGCAACCCAGCCCTGGGGTCTGTGGGCTGTATGGTAGGGTTAACTGTGAACTCCAAGAGGGTTTACACCAAGGGGGACCTTCCAGGACTGCTGCTGCCAGGGCCCCTGTCTTTGTGTTGAACCCTGGCCAATCACACCTCTACCAGAGACCCTCTAACACTAGCGGGTAGTTTTGATTCAGTCTCCTGTGGGGGCTCTACTCCTTTCCTCTGGGTCCTGGTGTGCATAAGATTTTATTTGTGCTCTCCAAGACTGGAATCTCTGTTTCCTCCAGTCTTGTGGAAGTCCTATAATCAAATCCCTCTGACCTGCAAGGGCAGATTCCCTAGAGATTCCTAGTCTCTGTGAGGATCCCTAGTCTGGGAAGCCTGATGTGAGGTTCAGAACCTTTACAACAGTGGGAGAACTTACTTGGTATTATTGTTCTCCAGTTTGTGGGTCACCCACCCAGCAGGTTTGGGATTTATCATCATTGTGCCCCTCCTACCATCTCACTGTAGCTTCTTCTTTGTCTTTGGATGTGGGATATCTTTTCTTGGTGAGTTCCAGCATTCTCCTGTCAATGGTTATTCAACAGCTAGATGTGATTTTGGTGCTCTCACAGGAGGTGATGAGTACACGTCTTTCTACTTGTCCATCTTGAACAAGAAGCCCAAAATCTTTGTTCTTTTAGGTTTTTCTTTCCTTTCCTTTTATTTTTCTTCCTTTTTTTTTTTTTTTTTTTTTTTTTTGTTGTTGCTAGTGGGTGGGAGACATATTCCTCAACTGAAGAAGTTTGGTTAGAAAAAATTGCTATTTATCTAAAATTGAGAATTATTTTATTTCTTTTTGAGGTCTTGTGATTCTTCATGTTAAAAAGTTATTAAAATTTAATATTATCTACCTCAGTATGTGACCCTTGGCTGTTTTTTCCTACCTCCTTTTCAATCTTTGCTGTAGTTGCATGCCACTCCCTAAATATAATCTGTTTTAGTTCATTATAATCCATGGTCTCCATGTACCTTTTTATTCTTGTATTTCTAGAAATTACCTGCTTATCCTTAAGGACCTAACTGAGGTGTTGATTCTCCAAGAATCTCTGAATTATTCTTCTCTCCATCCCCCCACAGAATTAATTTCCTCTCTCCTTTTTGTCATCGTAGCCCTTTGTAGGTAGCTCCCAAACAGCTAGCTATTCATCATAGATGTGTCATAGTTATTAAGAGTGGGGGCCATGTGTTACCCAGCTTTGTCTCTTCCAGGACAAGCATCGAGCGAACATTTGTTGAACTGAAATGTTCAGAACGCCATGCTTGTCATGACTGAGAAAACAACTTGCCTCATTAAACTCCTCGATCACGGCTGCCCGCACTCACTGTTGCTTGCAGACCCTACTCCCACCTGTTCTATGGTGGTTGTCGGGTTCTATTAAAACGCACTTGGGAGCACTCAACAGAGGGTCATTTTGAGGAGCTGGAGTGCAAGGGGACTGGCGTTTAGCCTTCATTGACGTTTCATTTTGAGAGTTTGCTTTTCTTCCCACCTTTCTGCAGGATCCTAACAGGAGTATCCATACCAGCAGCAGCAGCAGCAGCAGCAGTTGTAGCAGCAGCAGCAGCAGCAGCAGTAGCAGCAGCAGCAGCAGCAGTAGCAGCAGCAGCAGCAGCAGCAGCAGTAGCAGCAGCAGCAGCAGCAGCAGCAGCACCAGTTTTTCCAAGCCTCACAAATTAATGAAGGAGCACAAGGAAAAACCTTCTAAAGACTCCAGAGAACATAAAAGTGCCTTCAAAGAACCTTCCAGGGATCACAACAAATCTTCCAAAGAATCCTCTAAGAAACCCAAAGAAAATAAGCCACTGAAAGAAGAAAAAATCGTTCCTAAGATGGCCTTCAAGGAACCGAAACCCATGTCAAAAGAGCCAAAACCCGACAGTAACTTACTCACGATCACCAGTGGACAGCAAGATAAGAAGGCTCCTAGTAAAAGACCCCCCATTTCAGATTCTGAAGAACTCTCAGCCAAAAAAAGGAAAAAGAGTAGCTCAGAGGCTTTATTTAAAAGTTTTTCTAGCGCACCACCACTGATACTCACTTGTTCTGCTGATAAAAAACAGATAAAAGATAAATCTCATGTCAAGATGGGAAAGGTCAAAATTGAAAGTGAGACATCAGAGAAGAAGAAATCAACTTTACCACCATTTGATGATATTGTGGATCCCAATGATTCCGACGTGGAAGAGAATATGTCCTCTAAGTCTGATGTGAGTAGTCTGCTTGTTTTTTCTCCTTTCCCTTGTTAATTTTTCGATAGCTTCAGGATAAAGATGGAGGAAGAAAACTGACGGTTGCACCATAAAATGGTAGCAAGAAAGGAGACATGGCCTAGAAATGAATTTGCTTGACCAACAGAAAGAAGGAAATGAAATCATTAAGGAATGTGCAGATGTGTAGGCTATGATTTAAGTTGTTTAAGGAAAGATATATTCCATAGTATAATAATGGGTCATTTGAATGGCAGCTGAAAAATCTAGATGCTCATCAGAACTTAGTTGCTGTGCCTTTTCAGTGACTGTGGATTTAGGAAAGTGAAAAGAATGCAATGAAACTAGAATACATCAGAAAGCAAATTTTAAAAAGAAACAAAATATTAGGGTACAGTTATAGTGTTGATCTTTTTGTTCAGTAGAATTATGTAGTTTGTTTATATAGACTAAAAATTGGTGATGGTATTTTTTTAGTACTTTTATTGAGGCAAAATTTTTATAACAATATACTATATATTTTAAATATGTAATTTGATACATTTTGATGTATATGTGTGTCATGAAACCAGATAATGGTATTTTGAAAATGAAATATTTAATTTTTCCTCCTGTAATATAACTGCCCATTTGGAAAGGGGAAGAGTGTATAATCTTCATTACAAGGTTTGCTGACTGGTAGCATTATCTTTTGTGTGTTCCTTAAAGAACATCTGGCCATCTAATAATCCCCCAAAATATTGTTTGATGTTAAGACTTAAACTTACAATTATAGATTTCTTAGAGTTGAAAAGGAATTTCAGGTTACCTATTCTAACCTCCTTCCAATGTAGGAGATCCTACATTTCTAGTGACAGTACTATTAGTTATTCCTTTCTATTTCTGGAGAATGAACATTATTTACTAGGAAGTTATCTCTTCCTCACTTCCCATTTTTCTCTAACTTTGGTCCTCTGCTGTTACTTATCAGTCATGATTGGTCCCACTAATCTCTTTGAGATATCAGTATTTCTAAACAATGTTCAGGGAAGACTTCTGGCTAAAAATCGCCGATCGTTTTAGAATACTTTTCTTTCTGTTACATAGAGAGGCTACACTAAAGTTCCTAGCTCAAAGGCTGGCAAGGGCTAGGAGGCCTTAGCAGATTCTCCATTTGCACTGGTCTGGGTAGAAAGGCAGCCAGGTTTAGGACATGGCATCAGATCAAGAGACCACCTCCTTCCTCCCTAGTCTCTGTCAAAATTTTAAATCAGATTATGGGCAGAGTAGCATATAAACACTGGAGATGGGGTAACTTGTTCCAGTGTTTGGTAAAGGCCTTAAAGTGATCATTTGTGAAATGGAGATGAAAGCAATGGATTTCACAAGCATTTATTTTTCCTCCTTTGCTTTATTCCTCTCCTCTTAATTCAAAACTTGCTCTCAGTACAGAACTTTTTTGGTATGTTTGACTTTTATTTCAAGTCACTCTGAAACCTTCAGTGATGCTGTTGGGGTGTGACCAGTCTGTCAAGATCCTCAAGTTTAGCAACTTTGTTTCTCCATATTCTGTCCTGTTGTAGTTCTTCTAGAACAGAGGTTTTCCAATTGTGGTTTGTGATTTACTAGTGAGCCATGAAATCAATTTAGCATGTCATCACCAGCATTAAAAAAGGAAATAAGAATATATTGTAACTAGTATGGTAAGGAATGGTTTGTGAAATGTTTATTTTAGAGACTGTGTATATATTTCTTACAGTAGTAGGTCATCATCAAAATTTTGAAATGCACCTTTCTTGACTATTTGCTGATTTGTGAGAAGACCAAATAACATTAATAAAACACTATTTAAAAAAAAATCCTTTTTTATTTGGTTGCATTGAATCATGGTTGTGGCTCTCGGGCTTCAGTAGTTGCAGCTTTTGGGCTCTAGAGCACAGGCTCAGTAGTTGCCAATTGGGCTTAGTTGCCCTGCAGGAGTGGGTTTTATTCTCCTGACAGGGATTGTGCCCGTGTCCCCTGCATTGGAAGGCAGATCTTAACCACTGGACCACCAGGGAAGTCCCTATAAAGCACCATGGAATGAATGAGCTTTCTATATGAAGTTATCACAAATGATCTTCCTCTTTAGCTAACTCTGTGTATTCTTAGTTTTATTTGATTCTTCCCTCCCTTTCATATGTAATTTTTAAGATACAACTTTTCCTAAATTTCATGTTCAACTTGATAAATTTATCCAAAGCAATATCTTGAAAAACCTTCTGGAATGAAGAGTTAGAGTTGTAATTCCGTTTGGTAGATAGGAAATTTTTAAGATGGTTCATGACATATTAGAGCCACCTATCCAGTGATCGTAACAGGGGTTTTTGTAGTAGTTTACATATCATACAAGGAAACCCTCTAAAAACGTTTGGGTATTCAGTTAAGTTGAGTTGCTCAGTTGTGTCTGAATCTTTGCAAGCCCAAGGACTGCAACATGCCAGACTTCCCTGTCTATCACCAACTCCCGGAGTTTTCTCAAACTCATGTCCATTCAGTCGGTGATGCCAGCCAACCATCTCATCCTCTGTCGTCCCCTTCCCCTCCTGCCTTCGATCTTTCCCAGCGAGTGAGTTCTTTGCAGGAGGTGGCCAAAGTATTGGAGGTTCAGCTTCAGCATTGGTCTTTCCAATGAATATTCAGAACTGATTTCCTTAAGGATTGACTGGTTTGATCTCCTTGCAGTCCAAGGAACTCTCAGGAGTCCTCTCCAGCAACCCAGTTAAAAGGATCAATTCTCCCATGCTCAGGTTTTTTTATGGTCCAGCTCTCACATCCATACATGACTACTGGAAAAGCCCTAGCTTTAACTAGATGGACCTTTGTTGGCAAAGTAATGTCTCTGCTTTTTAATATGTGCCTAGGTTTGTCATAGCTATTCTTCCAAGGAACAAGCATCTTTTAGTTTCACAGCTGCAGTCACCATCTGCAGTGAGTTTGGAGCCCAAGGAAGTAAAGTTGGTCACTGTTTCCATTGTTTCCCCACCTATTTGCCATGAAGTGATGGGACCAGTCGCCATGATCCTCATTCTTTGAAAGTTGAGTTTTAAGCCAACTTTTTCACTCTCCTCTTTTACTTTCATCAAGAGGCTCTTTAGTTCCTCTTTGTTTTCTGCCATATGGGTGGTGTCATCTGGTGCTCGCTTTGGCAGCACATATACTAAAAATAGAGTGGTTTCATCTGCATATCTGAGGTTATTGATATTTCTCCTGGCAATCTTGATTCCAGCTTGTGCTTCATCCAGCTTGGCATTTCACATGATGTACTCTGCATATAAGTTAAATAAGCAGGGTGACAATATATAGCCTTGACATACTCCTTTCCCAATTTGGAACCAGTGCATAGTTCCATGTCCGGTTCTAACTGTTGCTTCTTGACCTGCATACTGATTTCTCAGAAGGCAGTTTAAGGTGGTCTGGTATTCTCATCTCTTTAAGAATTTTCCACAGTTCATTGTGATTCGCACAGTCAAAGACTTTGGCATAGTCAGTAAAGCAGAAATAGATGTTTTTCTGGAACTCTCTTGCTTGCTTGAAATGTTCGCTTGGTATGTCTAATTTTCTTGAGTTCTCTAGTCTTTCCCATTCTATTGTTTCCCTCTATTTCTATGCATTGATCACTGAGGAAGGCTTTCTTATCTCTCCTTGCTATTTGGAACTCTGCATTCAGATGGATATATCTTTCCTTTCTCCTTTGCCTTTCACTTCTCTTCTTTTCTCAGCTATTTGTAAGGCCTCCTCAGACAGCCATTTTGCCTTTTTGCGTTTCTTTTTCTTGGGGATGGTTTTGATCACCTCTTCCTGTACAATGTTATGAACCTCTGTCCATAGTTCTTCAGATACTGTGTCTATCAGATCTAATCCCTTGAATCTGTCACTTCTGCTGTATAATTGAAGGGATTTGATTTAGGTCATACCTGAATGGTCTAGTGGTTTTCCCTAATTTTGTCAATTGAAGTCTGAATTTTGCAATAAGGAGTTCATGTTCTGAGCCACAGTCAGCTCCCAGTCTTGTTTTTGCTGACTGTATAGAGCTTCTCCATCCTCAGCTGTAAAGAACATAATCTGATTTCCGTATTGTCCATGTGTAGAGTTTTCTCTTGTATTGTTGGAAGAGGGTGTTTGCTATGACCAGTGTGCTCTCTTGGCAAAACTCTGTTAGCCTTTGCTGTACTTCATTTTGGGGTTATTTGGGTGTAAAATCCAACAGCTGTACTTTCCTTATTGGTTTTCTAGTAGTGCTTTTATCGTTGCTGCTATTGGTTTAATATTCTACATATAGGTGGTAGAACAGAAAAGAATTGACTAAAAGTTGTTTCAAGTAAGCCAGGGTCCAAAAGACTTTATGTTTGCAAAGGAGGATGAAAGAGAGCTGAAATTCTCTTTCTCCACTGGTTAAGGTAACTTATGTTTGGCCTTTCTGCTACCTGGTGACCCTTCTGTGGTTAAGACCAAAGGAACAGGAAGCAATTGTAATGGACAGCACTAAGCTACCCCTAGCCTTCCCTTGGCAAGCAATTGATTGGATAGCTTGGGACAGACCCACCTTCAAGGACACCATTCCCATTGTCCTGGTGGTGAGCCTGTCTGCATCTGAGTAAGTAGGATCAGATGACCTGATCTGTCTGAGGACCTTTCCGGCTTCATTATTTGAACATCAGTCAGATTTATGTTCATTGGTGGAGGGCCGGGTAGAGGGTAATTTAACACATAGCAGGCAGAGATCATGGACTTTGGAAACAGTAGAAGGACACAAAAAGAAATTGAACCAAGTATGAGGAATTGGGGAGGGCCAGGGGAAAAGGTTATTCACTTGGTATGTCTGTAAAGAAAGTATCTTGTCTTGGCACAGGATAGTTAGGATTAGAAGGAAGAATTTTTTAAAAAGAGCTTTTCCATAATTAAATTAGATTTGGGTTTTATATAAAAAATAAAAATCAATGCTGTTAAGATGGATTAGGAAGCTTAGACTGTTGATTCGTATGTTTCTTCATTTGATTCTCATCGTATGTTTCTTGGTTATGATTTTTATATACTTTGGTTTTTTAAAAATATTTATTTATTTATTTGGCTGTATTGGGTCTTAGCTGTGACACATGAGGTCTTTTGTTGCAGAGCACTGGCTCTCCACTTGTGGCATGCACTCAGAAGTTTGCAGTTTGTGGGCTTGGCTGCTCTATGGCATGTGGGATCTTAGTTCCCCTACCAGAGATTGAACTCATGTCACCTGCATTAGAAGGCGGATTGTTAACCCCTAGACCATCAGAGAAGTCCCTGATTTTTATATACTTTGTATGTGAGTAGAGAAAAAAAAAGTGTATCCTTGGTTTATATGCCTGTATGATTTTTGAGGAATCATTTATTTGTTGATGTGCATGTGGGTAGGGAGGTAGTAATCAAGTAATTAGGAGTCTGTACTGTGGTGTCAGACAGGCTGTTGTTTTTTTAATAAACTTTTTATTTTGTATAGTAGGCTGCAGTCCATGGGGTCGCTAGAAGTCAGACACAACTGAGTGACTTCACTTTCACTTTTCACTTTCATGCATTGGAGAAGGCAATGGCACCCCACTCCAGTACTCTTGCCTGGAAAATCCCATGGATGGAGGAGCCTGGTGGGCTGCAGTCCATGGGGTCGCTAAGAGTCGGACACGACTGAGTGACTTCACTTTCACTTTTCACTTTCATGCATTGGAGAAGGAAATGGCAACCCACTCCAGTGTTCTTGCCTAAAGGATCCCAGGGACGGGGGAGCCTGGTGGGCTGCCGTCGATGAGGTCGCACAGAGTCGGACATGACTGAAGTGACTTAGCAGCAGGAGCAGCAGCATAGCCAAGTAACAATGTTCTGATAGTCTCAGGTAGACAGTAAAAGGGCTCAGGCCATATATGTACATGTATCCATTCTCCCCCAAACTCCTCTCCAATAGGCTGCCACATAACATTGAGCAGAGTTCCCTGTGCCATACAGTACGTCCTTGTTGGTTATTCATTTTAAATATAGAGGTGTGTACACATCCATCTCAAACTCCCTACTATCCCTCCCCCCTGTTCTTCCCCTCTGGCAACTATGAGTTTGTTCTCTAAATCTATGAGTCAGAGCTGTTTTGAATCCCAGCTCTACCAGTAATCTTGGGCAAATAATTTGACCTTCTATATTTCTAATTTTCTTTTCTTTATTTTTTACTTTTGTGAAATAGAGATATTGCCTTTACTTTTCAGGATTATTGTGAAAATAGTCAATTTAGGTAAAGCACTTAATACACTAACCAAAAAATGTTATGAGCTATTTATTGTTCCATGATTTGGCTTCTGGCAGTCCTTATTACCTATAGCTTTGAAGGAGATTTTTTTAATATTCAGAAATACTTTAGAATTCTAGTGTACTTTTTCAAGTGTGGGTTAAATGTTTTAAAGGGGAAAAAGCACTTGAAATACATGTCTCTTTGCCCTGGATTTTGCGTTGAGGAGGTATACGGCCTTGATAGTGATGTGCACGTGTAATATGGTAACTGGAAAAATACAGGACAGGGAATCTCAGTATTAAATCAAAAGTTAAGCCAAAGTTCCCCAGGATCTTTTTAGCTTTTTAATTAAATGAAATAAAGGGCTAGAGCTTACCTAGTACTGCATTGGTAGGCACTTGGTAGTTTTTTTTTTTTTTTATTGCTATTACTATTAAAAGAAGACATCCTAAGAAATGATTTATCTTTGGATTACTATTAATATGACTGAAAGAGTAATTTTTAAATAGGATTTGAAATTCCTGAAATGCTTCTCATTTTATAAAGAAACCTAAAATTGTCACATGAAAGTCCATCAATAATTTTCCTTTACAGAATTTGGGAGGTGGAAGCTGGGAGGGTGGGGAGGGAGGCAGAAGGACTGTTTTTATAGTGGGTGAACATTTATCGAAGACTGAAAACATGATAAGGGCCTGTTTTTGTTGTGTATGTAAATTTCAGCATTAAGAAATTTTGCATTTAAGAACTTAGGTAATTCCATTAGAGTAAAGCTGTTCTTGGTTGAAGAATTCATCTTTTTGTAGCCATAATGGCCACTTGTGGCAAGTGGTTGTTCTTACTAGTAACTGGCACTAACTAGCAGCAAGAAAGGGTAAGGATCTGAATGTGTCTGGGTCAACTAGAAGTTTGTAATTCTGTTTTTCATTAACCTGTTGAAAGGTTAATTTAGAATAAAAACAAATCCTTTAACTGTAGTTCCCTAGTTTTTCTTTTTCACGTAACTCTGCTTTTAAAGGGAAGTTTATTGAGTTAATGTTGTTTTGTGATATGAGGAAGTTCAGTATTCATAGCAGAAGAGAGGGAAAAACAGTAAAAGAAAATCGAAATAACCATGTATGATCAGATTCAGTTATGGTAGTAATTTCCTTATCATTGCCTTCACTTTTTTTTTTTTTTAATCTTGCTTTGTAGAGATTTAATCATAATTTAAAAGTACAGAAGTTAAAAGTTTTCATTATGTTTCCTTGTAAATGGGCAGACTACATTTGGCAGTGTGAGAAATGAAATTTTAATCATATCTTGATAGTTTGGCTTACCAGTGTTTTCTTAGATAAAATCTTGACAAAGAACAATGAAATCTCATCAGATGGAGTGGGTTTTCCGGAGGGTGGTTGGTGGTTCAGATACAGAGTAAAGACTTCAAACCAGCTTAGCAGAAAGTTTCTTTGGAAAGAAAAAAAGGAAGAAGGAAAAAGAAACTCTCCTCCCTGCACTCCCCCTCAGCCCCGCTTTTGTGGTGCCTCATTTCCTCTGGCCCCGCCCTGTCCCCTGCCCTGCTTACACTGTCTGGAGCTGGCAGTAAATGTCCTGCTGTTGAAGCACTGGCCTCAGGTTTTTATGTGATGGAACGTTGTGGCAGTCAGAGAAGAAGGTCTTTATTGTGCTTTCAAAGTGGCTTTTTAATGACTTGTAATTCCAGCACATGCAAGAGCTGTAAAGTCTGTAAGGATGGTGAGTGAGCAGCTGGAGAGGCCATTCATTAAAGGGCTGCCCTGACCCTCTGGGGAGGGGGGTGCTCTCTTGTTCTGGACTCCTATTCTCTGCATATTATAACTGGAAGTAAACAGTACCTGAAGGCGTGTACTTCTCCTCTATAGATGTAGCCCTGGGGTGGAACATTCTTTAACATCGTTGGCAGAAAGGTAACTTTGTTGGATGCCAGGAGACACTGCACCTGACCTGTTTCCTAATGCTTGGTTGGTTGTTGTCTGCTGTCTGTGCTCAATGGGATCAGATGCAGGAGGCGCAGCCTAGCCAGTCCACTGGTCCTTTGTTCAGACACATTCCTCACTTATTCCAAAAAGGATTTGAAACAATTAAACCGGATATATTAAAACAAAAAACTAAGAGGCTCTTTCTCTTCCATGTTTGGGTGCTATACCATGCCCGAATGGTTTTTCAGTTTTTAAGTTAAATTATTCCTTAGAAGCCCTTAGGTAGCTGAGGGTCATGAACAGAGAAGGGGCCCTATCATTGAAGAATTGGTTGTCATCAAGAATTGCCAGCACTCACCATTTTCACTTGCTTGTATTGAATTTTCTCTCTCCCAGTAAATTTCGTGAGCCTCCTTCAAGGAAGCTGCTTTGCCTGTTCAGTGCATTCTTGTTTCTTATCCTAGGGCCTGTGATTTTTATGTCATTGTCCCATCTGTCATCTAGACACAAAGTCAAGGATGTGACTCAACGTGGTATTTGCACAACTAGCTTTACCATGTCATCATGATGCCTGATATTTGTAGCTAAACTTTCCTTCAGTGCTTTCTGTGTGCCAGTCACCCTTCTAAGTACTTCACTTGTTTTAACTCACTTAATTCTCAAAACAACTCTGTGAAAGACTCATTATTCCCATTTTATAGATGGGAAAACTGAGGCTCAAAGATTAAGAAACTTGCCCAACATCGCTGTGTTTAAAGTAGAGCCAGAATTTGATCCTATTTGGTAGAGGATGCACTCAAGAGGATTCAGGGGTGAGGGAAATCTTACTGTTCCAGGAATTCATATTGTGATTACAGAGATGTGCTTCATGAAATTGGCATCACTGCTGTGAAAGCCTTTTGTGTTTATTTGTGTGTTGGCCAACTCTGGTTGGCATGGGTGATCTTAGTTCCCCAATCGGGGATCAAAACCCCTGCCTCCTGCCTTGGAAGTGCAGAATCTTAACTACTGGACCACCAGGGAAGTCTCTTGTGTGTGTGTACGTATTTTGATGAAAGCCTTTGATACCGTATTTCTTATTCCATTTATGAATCCTGTTTCTTTGACCTCTCCATTTGTTTGGGCTCTACCAACAGCCTTCAGGAGGTGACAGGTTGTCTTCATGGGTGGGTTTGGCATGCACAGTCAGAACTGAGGGATGTGCAATGAAACATCCAGGGACCTCTCACTTCATACACATATTCACTTAAAATAAAACCAACCCTCGTAGTTCTGAATTTTAACATTATTGTGATGTATCATCAGCACTGGTTCCCAGCTCTCAAAAGTTTCCCCACCTTGCTTCTGTGTGAGAATTTATGGATAACAGAGCTGAGCTGTAATTTTGAGCTTTCCCAGAAGGTGCCACCAAATAACAAATGCTGTCCTCCAGTTTGAAGATTTTTTTTGAATCTTCTAGTTCCATTTTGTAACTTCATGTTACAATGCCTCTAAGGTATTCAAAACATCGACTGGGCTTTCTTTGAATTAGGAGACAAGATAATGCAGTGGATTTAGGTAGAGGGTGGTTTTCTTTTGGTGTCTATGTAATTATTTAACCAAGTTTGAGAAATTGTTCTCAGTGGGTAACAATTTATGACTGTAAACTTTCAAGGCAGTGTCAAGGTCCACAAAGAAAAATTACCCCTAAGAGGCTTCTTTAGGTCACTAAAGGTGACTGCACAGTGAGATGTTCCCAGATAAAGTCAAAGATCCTTCTATTAGGTGAAAGAAAATGGAAAAGCATTTACTGAAGTGTGTGGAGACAACAGGCTTTGCCTTTGAATTCTGAAGATGTGGGGGATGGGGATGGTGGGGGCTTGGGATAGGGAGAAATTGTCAGAGTCAGTGACACAGAGAAAAGGAGATTTCCTTGCCTTGCTTGGTCATGGGAAGAAAATATACATATGGGGTCCTCAGATGTTACTTAAGTAAATAAGTAAGGTAATTACTAGAATGCCCTGGTTTAGGACCTGAGTGTTTAGAATCATAGGACTGTTTTTTTTTTTTTTTAATTAAATTGTTGACCCGTGCTTTATTTTCTGACTCTTCTTCTGCTTTTGCTTTAAATATGATAAAATCATCATGTCCCTTTGAGTAACTACAAACATTTCCTTCTAAACATGTTTGGTTTTAGTGTTCTTCGATTACATTTGTCTTATTTAACGACATTTGAAAATATTTATGTGGTTCAGTTCAGTTCAGTTCAGTCGCTCACTCCTATATACAAACACTGTATTAGGTAGTACTGATGGTACAACATTGGAATTTAGGCTCAGTTTTGAGGGAAGGGAAGCATGCATTAGTGGGGTTCGGGGTAGATGGGTAGGAGAAGGCGTTCTTTTTTTTTCCCCCTTTTTGGCTGCACTGGGTCTTCGGTGTTATGTGTAGGCTTCCTCTAGTTGCGGTGAGTGGAGGCAGCTGTCTAGTTGCATTGCACGCCTTCTCACTGTGGTGGCTTCTCTTCTTGCTGAGCGTGGGCTCATGGGCTCCAGTAGTTGTGGCCCATGGGCTTAGTTGCCCCATGGCATGTGGGATCTTCCCAGACCAGGGGTTGAACCCATGTCCCCTGCACTGGCAGATGGATCCCTAACCACTGCACCACCAGGGAAGTCTGGAGAAGGCAGTTTATGATTGGAGGAACAAATGTAGACAAATCTGTGTAGACCTTACTGCAAATGAAGAGAGCTCTTACGTACGAATCCCTGCAGTTAATTTATCAAACTGGTTTGTCAGGAATGAAGAAAACCTTAATTGAACTCAACTTCACGAGGCATGTCCTAGTCACATTTCACTCTGCAGCCTCTTATTTATTCTGTATAATATGTGAGATAGATTCCCCCCTCCTCATGTTACTATGTGAAAGCAGCAGAACTAGAATTTGAATCCAGGTCTAAACCATGCCCAAGCCCATGTACTGTACCATCGATTACACCTTGTTGAGAAAGAAAGGAATTGCATCAAATTAAAACCACTGTGGGACTGATTAAATCTTTTCAAGAAAAAAGACTAATTAGCAGCATTAACTCTCTGACCTTCTGGCTTTCTCTGACCCCCTGACAGTGGGACCACAATTCAGTGAAAGGCGGGGAATAAGAAGTAAGATGTATTAGTCATGTACTCATTGGAAAAGATGCTGATGCTGGGAAAGATTGAAGGCAAAGGGATGAAGCAGGCAGCAGGAGATAAAATGGTTGGATGACATCACTGACTCAATGGACATGAATTTGAGCAACCTCCAGGAAATAGTGGAGGACGGAGGAGCCTGGTGTACTACAGTCCATGGGGTCAAAAAGAGTTGGACATGGCTTAGTGACTAAACAATAATAAAGCCACAGTATTTGGCTTCTTGGCTATGAATAATGGGTGCAGTGAGCTGGCTTCGATTTTCACAGTGCTGATCAACTCATGCTTTATATCATTTTCAAAGCAGTAGAATTGCAGAATATATTGAGAAGTGGTGGTTCTTTAGAGTCTATCCAAGGGTACTTACTGATGTACTGACTTACTAGCTTTTTTCTTACACATTATACCAGAGGCTAGGACCCGGCCAGTGTGACTGTGTGAGCTCCCATCTACCACATTGTATCGTCTTAAGGTTGTACTTATAGTCAAAGGCTTTGGCATAGTCATTGAAGCAGAAGTAGATGTTTTTCTAGAATTCTCTTGCTTTTTCTATGATCCAACAGATGTTGGCGATTTGATCTCTGGTTAGTTCCTCTGCGTCTTCTAAGTCCAGCTTGTACATGTGGAAATTCCCAGATCACATACCTCTGAAGCCTAGCTTGACGGATTTTGAGCATTACCTTGCCAGCATGTGAAATGAGCACAATTGTGTGATAGTTTGAACATTCTTTGGCATTGTCTTTCTTTGGGATTGGAATGAAAACTAACCTTTTTCAGTCCTGTGGTCGCTGCTGAGTTTTCCAAATTTGCTGGCATATTGAGTGAAGCACTTTAGCAGCATTATCTTTTAGGATTTGAAATAGATCAGCTGGAATTCCATCACCTCCACCAGCTTTGTTCATAGCGATGCTTCCTAAGGCCAACTTGACTTCACACTCCAGGATGTCTGCTTCTAGGTGATTGACCACACCATCATTGTTATCTGGGTCATTAAAACCTTTTTTGTACAGTTCTTCTGTGTATTCTTGCAACCTCTTCTCAATATCTTCTGCTTCTGTTAGGTCCATACCATTTCTGTCCTTTATTGTGCCCACCTTTGTCTGAAATGTTCCATTGGTATCTCCAATTTTCTTAACGAGATCTCTGGTCTTTCCCATTCTATTGTTTTCCTCTGTTTTTTTGCATTGTTTGCTTAAGAAGGCTTTCTCCTCTCTCCTTGCTATTCTCTACAACTCTGCATTTAAATGGGTATATCTTTCTTTTTCTCCTTTGCCTTTTTCTTCTCGTCTTTTCTCAGCTATTTGTAAAGCTCCTTTGACAACCACTTTGCTTTCTTGCATTTCTTTTTCTTGGGATGGTTTTGGTCACCACCTCCTGTACAATGTTATGAACCTCCATCCATAGTTCTTTAGGTACTCTGTCTACCAGATCTAATCCTTTGAAACTATTAGGAATGTAGAGTTCCCTTGTCCTAGAACATGGCCATCCCTGGGCCCGCATCCTGGGCCCAGGAGAGGCGTGGCCCTCCAGCATCAACTTGGAATCTAAAGATGAAACCAAATCGACTTTCTAGTGGTAGGCTGTAAAATGTGGATTTTAATGATGGTGATAAGATTATGAATGCAAACTTCCACTCAGGTATTAATTCATGCAAAATTTTTAAGTATGTCATAGACAAAGACTTAAAGTTTTTGTTTAGTAATTTACTAATAGTGTTCTATGAAGACCTGGTGTTGGTAGGTGTTCTTGTAAAGATTAAGAGGCAAAGCTGCAGTCTAGGAATTTAGTGATTTATAATCCATGGTCATCACGTATTTTTAATTTCAGTACTCTTTCCAAGGAGTCACTTTCACTTGGCCTAACCTTAGATCATGTTGTGAATCAAAACAGAGTGTTGCTGAAAGTCCACCCTGGATTAAAATGTTTAGTATCTGACAGATTCTACGTGAAGTGATCTGACACATTTTCAGAGTTGTAAAGTGCTCACTCTATTTTCACGTTTCCTCCTCTTTCTCATTATTCTCCGGGGTTATTTTAATTAAAGGTGAACATCAAACTTGTTTCTGATCTTTCGATGGATTATTTTATTTATTTTTTGGCCACATTGCACACAGCATGTGGGGTCTTAGTTCCCCTCCCAGGGATCGAACCCATACCCCCTACATTGGGATCACAGAGTCTTAATCACTGGATGGCCAAGGAAGTCCCATGATGGGTTATTTTAAAGTGCTGGGTTATCTGATAACTTTATGTGAGAGTCATGCCTTACACTTGCTTACGAAGCTTGCATTCACTGTCTAGCAACTAACTTTCAGAAACATGCAACAAGTTACCTCTCCACTTTTATGTTTTTATTTTTTCATACTTAAAACAGTATTTGTTTATTTGGCTGTACCAGGTCTTAGTTGTGGTATGTGAGATCTTTTTTAGTCACAGCATGCAAATTCTTAGTTGTGACATATGGCATCTAGTTCCCTGACCAGGGATTGAACCTGGGCCCCCTGCACTGGGAGTGCTGAGTGTTAGTCACTGGACCATCAGTCAGAGAAGTCCCTCCTCTCCATTTTTAAAGACCAGCCATGCACAGTCCTCCTTCGACTGTACAATAAGACCAGTGAGTCTCAGATCCCTCTCCTAAAACTAAGGTTAAAGGAAGGTGGTGATGTGTTCCATGGTGCCTGTCTTTTGATCTTCATCATATTAATAGCTTTGTTGTCTCTCTTCTCTTTTTAGAAAACCCTCCACAGCTTACTATGTACTCTTTTAAAGATATAAGACCAAATTTGGAAACCATGAACATCTATTTTTAATACAGCATTTTTTTCACCCTTTAGAAAATCCTAGCATTTTTAAAAGCAGGAAGACTTTGGAAATTTCCTTTTACAACTTGCCTTTTGCAGAGGAGACCTTGAGACCAGGTTTTATAACCTGCCCAAGATCAGGATGCTCTCATTGCCCCCCAAAAGGCCCTCAGGAGGTAGGCGCCTGGTTGGTGTGCCAGTTGATGTTGATGTGCCAGTTGCAACTGTTGATGTCCAGTTGCAACAATTTATAACCCTTCATACATCCTTCACTCCTTTTCTCAAACTCTTCTCCACTTGAACATTTTTATCTGCTTCCTAATGAGTGGTTTTCAGAGAAGGCAATGGCACCCCACTCCAGTACTTTTGCCTGGAAAATCCCATGGATGGAGGAGCCTGGTAGGCTGCAGTCCATGGGGTCGCTAAGAGTCGGACACGACTGAGTGACTTCACTTTGACTTTTCACTTTCATGCATTGGAGAAGGAAATGGCAACCCACTCCAATGTTCTTGCCTGGAGAATCCCAGGGACGGGGGAGCCTGGTGGGCTGCCGTCTATGGGGTCGCACAGAGTCGGACACGACTGAAGCAACTTGGCAGCAGCAGCAGCAGCAGCAGCAATGAGTGCTTTTACCCACTAGGCATGAGACTTCCTGGTCCTGCATCTCACTCTACATCTCTTTGTTGAATGAATGGCCCTTACATTTCACATCCTCCGCAGAATCTCCTTGAAAAGCCTCATGTCATGTCTAAGTGAGGATAGTGTGTTAGTCTCGGTGGGTATTACAGAGATTAGTTGGTGAAAGATTTGATAGACCTGTTCCCTGGTCATCCTTGATTGTCATGGGGAAGACAACAATCAGAGTAATCATGGCTTGGTATATTTCAGGGGAAAAAAATAAATCATGATATGGACAAAACAGAAAATGGCACAATTAGATATCTGACAAATCAGAGGCCTTAATATTGTTTAAAAATAAAAACATGGAAAGAGCTTTAAAAACCTCCAGCATAAATGAAGCCTTTCCTTGGACAAGCTGATATTCTTACCAGGTAGAACTTGAGTTGGGTCCTACTCCCTCCTGCTGCTGCTGCTGCTGCTAAGTCACTTCAGTCGTGTCTGACTCTGTGTGACCCCATAGGTGGCAGCCCCCGTCCCTGGGATTCTCCAGGCAAGAACACTGGAGTGGGTTGCCATTTCCTTCTCCAACCCTCCAGTATCTTCTGTATCTGCCTGTGTGTCCTGTTGTTCCCCTTAGTCTCTTCAATAACAGTAATGAAGAGAGTACAGCATCTTTCACACCAACCAGCCTCTCATACAGCCTCCAGCTCTCCAGTTAACCCTGATGCTCTTCACGCTATAATCTCTTCACTTCCTTTCCTGCTGACAGACATCTCAAAAGCTCATTCCTCAACCCATTGTGGTTTGGCTTTTAGAAACTATCCTTAAAGCTGCTATCGGTAAAGGTCACCAGTGCCTTCCAGATTCTTACGTAGATAACATCTTCTAAGCATTGGATTTTACCTTTCTGGCATCTTTGACTTGCTTTTCTGTTTTATTCCTTGGCCCTGTTATGTCTGCCCTGACCGCTCTAACCATTCTCTGTGAGTCTCCTCCAACAACTGGTCTTCCTCTACCAACCTTAATTTGCCATCCTGTTTCCTCTCTGTTCTATAATCTCTCCCTGGACAATCACTGCTTACTTGTCTCTTTCTATTTTCAGACCCTTCTCTATAAAACTATCTAAAACATAGATAGATTCTGGAAGGAGATATGTGAAAGAATCTAAAACAACTAGTTAAAATGGTACTATGGGTCATTTTCAAAATATCTTTAATATCACTATTTTTAAAGAGTATCTCATTTCAAAAACTCAGATCCTATGTATGCTAAACACTAAGTTCTCTCTTTTCTTTTTGTAATCTTTTGTTATGGAGAATTTCAAATATACACAAAATATGCAGAATAGCATAGTGAACCTTCCTGTTCATTCATCTCTCAGCTTCAGCAGTTATTAACAGCTGACCATTCTTGTTTCAACTGTAGTATCATCTACTCTTCCCCCAGTATAATTTTTAATAAAATCCTAGATGTCATATTGATTCACTCATAGATATTTCAGTGTGAATCTCTAAAAGATAAGAACTTTTAAAAAACAGAACTAAAATATCCTATCACATCTAAGCAAATTAATAATTCATAATATCAAATATCTAGTCATTGGGCAAATTTGCAATAGAATCAAAATTCATAAATTTTCTTTTTGTTGTTACAGTTTGTTTGAATGAGGACCCAAGTAAGGCTCACATTTTGTAATTTGTAAAAATGTCTTTTAGGTCACTTTTAATCTATAGCTTCTCCAGGCAACATGGCATGCTACAGTCCATGGTGTCACAAAGAATTGGACAAGGCTTAGTGACTGAACAACAGCAAGTCTGTAGATCCTCTCATCTCTCTTTTTTCTGTAAAAGTGCAAGAAAAAAAATGAATAGTTTGCCTTATAAAATTTCTAAGTTTGAATTTTGCTGAGAGTATCTTTGTGGTGTATTTTCTGTAAATTAGGGATATGGCCAGATTTAAGTTAGGTCTTTGGTTTTGGTTTTGAGGGAAGACTGTTTCATGGACAGAGTTGTTGTCTTTCATTGGGAGGCCTATAAAGTGACTTCATCTCTTTTTTCGTGAGGTTAGTACCCACTGATGCTTGGACCCTGGATGCATTAGTCCATTATGGGTTGTGAATCAGTGGTATTTTTATCCCATCATTCTTTCTTCATGGATAATATCAGCCAGAACTCACCTATCAAGAGAAACTCTTCTTCTTCTACCCTTTGTTTAACCAGCAGTTAGTTTGTATAGGGAAAGTCAAACATGGCACTTGATTCTTTTCCCTTTAAAAAAAAAAAAACAGTTTTCAAAGGGGTGGGTTTGGCTTCCTGGCATTGGCTTCCTGGCATCTTTTAACAATAGCTAGCTTTTTAAGCATTGCTTTTAATACTTCTTCAATGTGTCCTATCCACCCTCATCTTTCTTTGCTCTTATACTTTAGTGATCCTAATATATTAGCCATCTTGAATTTCCTGATCATCCCATGCTATTTAATGTCCTCATGAAATACCCTTGGTCCTTTATGACTTGATTAATACTCACCTTTTCTCTGAAACTTTTCTAAATAATCTGCCCCACTTTAATGAATCCCTCCCTTCTGTGTGCTCCCTCCATTAACAGTTTATCTATATTTTTATTATAGTTGTTACTGTCTCATCTTAAAGTGTTTTTCTCCTGATCAGTAAGGTGTTTGAGGGGAAGATATAGATGCTTAACTATCTGATTTCTCAGCACTTCAGACTGTGCCTGGTAGTTAACTGGTGCTCAAGAAATTTTGAGTTAAAAAAGTGCAAAGATTTGTTTATATATTTGTAACTGACTTCTCTTAACTGATTTATGTATTCATAGTTGCAGTGTCTTAACTGCAAATACATCCAGATGATCTGGAAATGTGATACTTGGCTCCTCCCCTTAATGGGGGTAGAGTGGACAGGTCACACAGAATGGGAGACTCCCTGGTAGACCTGTCTTGGCTCTCTTAGACAACCACAGTTCAGGGAATAACCCACCCTTGTACGAATAAGTTTATACAACAGAATCCTGGGATCAGTTGGGGACCAAGGAGTCTTTGCAGCCTTTGCCTCTGTGTTGGAGGACAGAAACTAGCCAAGGAGTATGGAGCTCTTGAAAACGCCCATGAAAAGACCCGAGATTTTTTTGTTGTTGTTAACTGATTCTATCATGAGGAGTATTAAACCACAAAACTAACAAAGGGGAGGCAAGGACCACAAATTAATCTTTTATTGAGACAACAGAGGGATGTCAGAGTGTACAATCCCAAAACATTTGCTTCTGTATTTTGAAAAAGCAAATGGTTTTCAGAGAAATTTCAATAACAGGATGTTGAAGTGAAAGAAATTTCTGCCTCCCTGTTTCCTATAGGGACTGTGTGGAGGCATGATAACATGAAAGCTATACGATCACCTTGTTTTTGCTGTCTTTGTGATCGTGAAATATGGTTATATTCTCTCCAGTGTTTATATGTACTCTTGAAATGAACTGGTGAAAAACCACTTGTATAAAAGGAACTATTTTTCCCCCTTCTGTTTCCTCAGGTTGCATAATGACCGTGACAGATTAGTTTAAATTAATAATGTTAATTTGGTTGTTAAATAATTATTAAGCCATCACACTTGAGTATGTGCAACTGTCCAATTAAATGCTTATTGTATATGTGGAAGAATGAATGAAACCATACTCACAAACAATTTAAGTTCCTAACCACAAGGGGCAAGCATTGTTAGAAAAACAAGAGAGAGAGAGTTCTACTGAACAATAACATGCTGAGAGAAGCAAGACATGGGGGATTCGCTTAATTTCCCTAAAGAATTATCATCTTAGTTTTCAAATATATGTTTAATTATACTCAAATATATATTTAATTATAGTCATCAGAGACTGTTAGCCTTTCTAAGGGTGGTTTTAAGAGAGTCATCATTCTACTATAAAACTAAAATCATAACCAGTATAATTTATCACTGTGGGAGGTTGAAGCTATTAAAAGAAAAAAATGGACCAAACACAGCAGCCATCATTTTGGAGGGGAAAATGTTACCACATCCATCTTTTCATATCTTAAGGAATGACATTGCCCCAGCATAGGTACTTTGAAACCTTACTAAGGTATCCTAAAACTCACACAGATGTAACTATTTTTATTGTGCTTCACAGATATTGTGGGGTTTTTTGTTTGTTTTTACAAATTGAAGGTTTGTGGAAAGTTTCCTTTGAGCAAGTCTATCAGTGCCATTTTTTTTCACAAGCATTTGCTCACTCCATGTCTCTGTGTCTTATTTGGTAATTCCTGGAATATTTCAAACCCTTCGCCAACCAAAAGATTATGGCTCAGATAGTTAGAAATTTTTTTTTAAAGATTTTTTTTTGATGTGGACCATTTTTTAAAGTCTATGAATTTGTTACAGTATTGCTTCTATTTTATGTTTTGCTTTTTTGGACGTGGGGTGTGTGGGGTCTTAGCTCCCTGACCAGGGATTGAATACACATCCATTGTGTTGGAAGGCAAACCACTGGACCACCAGGGGAGTCCCAGCAATATATTTTTAAATTATTGCACACACTTAATAGATAGTCATTGGGAAACCACAACGTCTGTGGCACTAGCTTTATTGCAATATTTATTTGTTACGGTGGTCTGAAACAGAATCTGCAGTGTCTTCAAGATGTGTTCCCTTCTATCTCCAGTTCTGGGCATCTCCTAAGCTGGAACTTGTGTGTTAGTGTGCCCTGAACTGCAGCCCCTCTACCCAGCTGTTAAGTGACCCTGCATGATCTGCACCCAGAAGCTTCCCTGATGGGCCTGCACTCTTAACAGGACTCTCCATTTGCGTACGAAACATCCTCGCTGTTGCTTCTCGCTGGGGGGTGCTTTCTTCTACTGTACACTCCTGCTTCCATAGATTGAATGGTAAACTCACCAAGAAGCCAAGTAGTTGTTCTCAAACGTGTATGAGTGTTCCACTTGTAATTGCATTAATTAGTTAAATCTTATATAAACCAGTAATGTACACAAAAAGTGATTGTTTCTGCAAAAAACGAAATTGAAACGTGAAGTGAAGGTTTTACACTGAGGGAAGAAAAAAATCTTAAGCATCTAGAAGGACTTTTCCTTTTCAATAACTATGCAAGTCTCTGGACTCTTGCTTATAGGTGGTAATCACTGATAATGTTTTGAAGCTGGTTTATTTAACAAGCACTTTTTCACTCAAAGTAAACTTCTTGATCCTACATCAAAAAATTGGTTAATATGTATCAATAATATATATAATCATTAACATATATTATATACTATATGATTGTTAACATATAATATTATATAGTATACTATAATGAATAATATATAATACTATTTATAAGCTTTTAGTTAAAGTAAAATATTTAAGGGATGTGAGTTAATTTTTTAACTAGTTCTAGACTATTTCAGATGTTCATCTGAAAGATGTCCACTAGCCAGAAATCTTGACTGCCCTTCACCTATGATTCTGGTACTTTTTCTTTGAACCTTGAGGTAAGGTGAGACTGCATCAACATCCATGTCTTTCCTCTCCTTTCCCCTGTTACTCCATTTTGTGAACGATGATCCCCTCCTTATCTGACCTCTTACACAGAGTGTTTCCCAAATGAGCTTATGGGATCAGTGAGTTTGGCAGCATCTACGCCTTCCACCTTTTCCTTAAGCTCAGTGTGCTTATGTAATGCACTCTGGACCCAGGTATCTGCTTGTGACCATGGTGTGTCAGGCCCAGAAAGCAGGTTGTCCATATTTTGGTGAGGAAGACAGACCGTGCATTTTTATAAACCAAGTGAAAACGATATCCCAGAAAAAGTCTTGAGAACTGGGAAAAAGCTCCAGGTCTGACAGTTATGTTAGCTTTGTGATCTGAGGCAAAGAACCTCTTTGAATCTTAATTTCATAATTTCTGAAATGTGATTAAGAGCTTCCACAATTGCATGAACCAAATGACACATCATTGCTAGTTTGTAAATGTAGTAGAACCTGAATATTTCTCAACTTGTTTCCCCCTTCCTCCTTACTTTTAATAAAATGGGGATTCTAATAACGCCCACCTCATGGTTATTAGGATTCTTTGTATAAAGGACTTCTCAAATTTAAAATGGCTGCTCAAAAGATTTTAAAGAGATGACTTTATCTAAATGTGTAGCTGAAAACACGATCTATACTAAGCATTTTATTCTTCTAGTTGACACATTTTGTTTTGCTTGATGTAAAATTGCTGCTGTGGATGCTTTGTTCATACATGTTAGGTAACTGTCACCCAGTATATTTTCTCTTGTCTCCCGATTAAGCTTGTGAATTATGAAGGTGGGGACTCTGCTTGCTCAGAAAACAAGCCCAGGTCTGTCCTGACTTCAGGGTCAGAAGATCCCAAAGTAGATCTTACCAGTGGTTTTCCTTCACCCTGTTTACCCGCTGCTCGAGCTGTCACTAATCGTGATGGCTTTTTAGCAGACCTAAAACCTGTAAAAATGCAGACTTGGATAGCAGGTCTTAATCCATCTAAGAGCATATAATGTACCGCACAGGAAAGATTTATTTTGCCTTCATTGTGTGTGGTTGTGAACCGTGTCAGTAAGTCAAAGGAAAAGCTTTTAATTGTTACAGAGAGGATAGTTGAAAGGTGTTTAACCTAAATTTCTTTCCTGAATGTCAGATATCTTTCCAGGGAAGAAATATGCCAAACCTTTTCTGATTAGTTAGCTATAGGACAGTGAGCACACAGCCAAGATCAAAAGGCAACAAGCTTGTAGTTTAGATTCATGGCTGCATGTCTAAAGTAGTTTTAAAAGTTACTCCATTGGTACCTTTTAAAGCTACCTATAAAATGCCACTTTACATCTGGCATCAGATCTATTAATTTGACTATTACGAATATGTAGGAATATTTTGAAAACTCCCATGGTCTTGTAAAGCCTCCAGGCTCTTATTAGCAGAAATATCTTGCCTTCTGCCAAGGCAGGGAGCCAAGGTAAGATCTTTAAGTAGATAACATTTAGCATTTGAAATGATAATAATGAAAGGGAAGTCCACACGGAGCTTTCACATTGTTACCCATTTGAAATATCCAGTGTGGGGTTGGAGTCTGAGGGAGAAGATTAAGCAGATGTCAGGCTCTTGTCGCAGGATGCACTGATGAACTGCCTTCCCTCCAAAGTGCTGTATGCCTGGCGTCCTGGGAAGGGCTCCGACTAATTCATTTGATCCATCTGTTGCTCTGAGAGACACTATGGGTTGGTTCTCCAAATACAGTATGAGCTTCACAGGTGGTGACCGATGAACTTGGGGAGATTATGGCCTTCATGACTCTTGTGGGGCCTTTCTTTTAGCTGCCCTTCTCTCACATGGATCACCTTGCACTGAAATTCCTCCCCACCTGCCAACACAATATCAGGACACAGCTTCTTTAATAGATCCATTAAAAAATAAAAAGATAAAATAGGCCAGGACTTTCTGTTTTTCTCTGGAAGCTTTATTTCCCCCAGGCGTTTTTGTTTCTATTACTCTGTTCCTTATTTTTCCTGTCTTATATGAGGAAAAAGTTAAGAATACTTTCCGTGATTTTTACAAGTGTATCTTACAGCCTGTGTAAATAAAGATAACCCCTGGACAAGGTGATCTCTTAAAGACAGATGGAGGAAAGTTACAACTCTGTCTTCTGAGTAGGGCAGTTCTCTCCTCTCTTGTCTTGATGGAATTGTTGTCTTCATGGAGTTGATGTCTTCTTTGTGAACCCCAAATTTTCCTACTGGGGTATTGAGTTAAATTATCACCATTTAACTCCCCTCCTTATACAACTCAACCCAACGCTCCCACCCCTGATTAAGGCTTTCTGGTAGACTTGAACTGTTCATTCTCTAATCAGGGCCAGGTTACCAATTGGCTCATTGTCTAGGTAGGTGGAACCACAGTCAGATGTCTTAAAACTGCTCACCATCTACCTGTTTGGCACATCTAGCATCTTATTCTGTGTTCAGGTTGGGAGGAGCTTCTCTAGTCCCCCTGCCTCCCTCTGAAAACTCGATTCTGAGTCTGGAAGAGGTCCTTTCCTCTTTCTGGGGAGTCAGGTCCTCTGTGTTGAGTCTCTTAGTCTACAGCCAGTAGACTATATAGGAATCCAGCCAGCTCCTTGTGGAGGAGTTGGTGAAAATTCTACAAAGCGTTTAAGAGTCATTTTCCTCACCTGGCTCGAAGCAGGGATGGTGGCACTGAGATTTGATTGTGATGTTGTAAAGGATAATTAAAATGGCTCTGAATCTTTTTTCATTAGATGTGAAACTTTGCGGGAATGATAGCTCTTATTAATCAATGATGAGATGCTTTCAAGTAAAGCATCAAATAATCAGAACCAGTTTATTATATATGTTTAAAAATCGATGATGACAGTTCAGTTCAGTCACTCAGTCGTGTCCGACTCTTTGTGACCCCATGAATCACAGCACGCCAGGCCTCCCTGTCCATCACAACTCCCAGAGTTCACCCAGACTCACGTCCATCGAGTCAGCAATGCCATCCAGCCATCTCATCCTCTGTCATCCCCTTCTCCTCCTGCCCTCAATCCCTCCCAGCAACAGAGTCTTTTCCAATGAGTCAACTCTTCCCAAGAGGTGGCCAAAGTACTGGAGTTTCAGCTTTAGCATCATTCCTTCCAAAGAACACCCAGGGCTGATCTCCTTCAGAATGGACTGGTTGGATCTCCTTGCAATCCAAGGGACTCTCAAGATGACAGTAACAAGTATTAAAATATCTCAAGTTAGGTTATCACTTTTTCTTGTTACTCCAATTGTCTGTGGTCTTATAGCCATTTCTATTAAGTAATTGGTACTTTTAAAAAGCAGGATTAATTATTACATAGGGCCAATAATGACTTTTCCCCCTCTCAATTAGCACTACTTTTGCCAGGCAATTAAACACAGTTATGCCAGGCATAGCTTTTGGGATAAAGAAAAAAGGCATTGGACTTCTCTGGTGGTCCAGTGGCTAAGACTCTGTGCTCCTAGAGCAGGGGGCCTGGGTTCAATCCCTGGTCAGGGAACTAGATCCACATGCCGCAACTAAAGATCCCATGTGCCGCAACTAAGACCTGGTACAGCCAAATAAATAAACATTAAAAAAAAAAAAAGGGCATTGAACATTTACAACTTTCAGACATTGGCCTTTTCTTATCAAATAACCCAAACCATTATTGAATAATTTTGAAATTGATGGGAAATCTTTATAGCAAGTCCGCTGAAGGTGATATAATATGCTGCTGCTGGCTGAGTCGCTTCAGTGGTTTCCGACTCTGTGCGGCCCCATAGACGGCAGCCCACCAGGCTCCCCCGTCCCTGGGATTCTCCAAGCAAGAACACTGGAATGGGGTGCCATTGCCTTCCCCAATGCATGAAAGTGAAAAGTGAAAGCGAAGCCACTCAGTTGTGTCCGACTCCCAGCAACTGCAACCTACGAGGCTCCTCTAGCCTTGGAGCTGCAACAGTCAACAAACAGTGATAAAGTAAGTGTGATCTATAAGTAGACCTCACAATTCCTTCTATTCTAGAAACTGAATTGGTAAGTCCTATATTATTTCCTAATAAAACTCTAGAATTGAATTTGAAATATGTAGTCAAGGAGCATTTGCAAAAGACTGGCTGTCACTAGGTTCTAATAGCTTATTGTACTTAAGGAATCTAATATTCTAATTATAAGGTTGACTGGAGAATACAGTGACTCATCAGTCTTTTAATGTTACATTAAGATCAGGTGGAGGAGATATGAAAGCTGCATGGTTCTTGAGACAGGTGAATTTGTACCTCCTGAACAGTGCCCTTAAAAAAAAAAAAAATCTATATCATCCTGTCAAGAGATCCCCTGTGGAGAGCTCTTGCAGAGCTTTGCATTTTTGCTGTCCTGTTTGTTATTTTTATAGTGAGTTTCCTAAAAAATATGGAAAGCATGCTCACCAGTGACCTAAAAATGGGAAGGATCATATATTCCATATTATATTTGAGAATTAAGATTTGAAAGTCTTATCAAATAGAAATGCTGGGCTAAAAAAAAAAAAAAAAAAAATGCTGGGCTAAACCCAAGAAAGTGAAATTTACCAGAGATAAATGTAAGCTCCTTCATTTAAAAGCAAGTAATTGTTTTGATTAGTAAAGGATAAGGGACATTGACCTTAGAGACGGTTTTTAAGGTGGGGAGGGGTGGGATGATGATCTTGGTTACAGTGGCTCACCAGTGCTCTATGAGCTCGTTTAATCTGAGACTGTATTCATAGAAACACTGTGTGTCAATCATGGAAAATTACAGCTCCATTACCTGCTGCACCCATCAGACCATATCTGAGTCACGTGTTTGGTGCTACATTTTAAAGATGCTGACAAAGTAGAAATAGAGTTCTTAGAGCAATTTGTGAACTCTGATGGGTCTAGGAGCCACCAGTCATGGTTTAAGGAAGCAAGATTGGGAAAAGAGACATAATAATTCTCTTTATTTTTTGAAATAGTATTCTTGGAAGTAACTCTGTGCTCTGATCAATAGGATTTGGCTTCTTGGCAACTCAGGGAGCTGAGGCAGGATAAAGCAGCTCAGGAGAAGCCTAAGATGAGCAAGTTGTATGGTATTTATCCAGGGAGGGTCTCTCTTACCCACCGGCTGTGCTGATTTTTGTGGTAAGCCACCATGGATGGGCCCCTTCTTACTCCCTCTACTGAATTCCATATAGTTTTGTCTTTTTCTTTAGTTGTTTTCAGTCTTTAAGCTTCTGCAGCACCTGGGCTGTAGTGCAATAAGATGGAAGAAATATGAGGAGATACATACTAAAACGTTAACTTTGCCAAACTTGCATAATTTCTAGCTATTCATTAGACATCTGTCACATCCTTGGCTTCCTTCAATTAACTTCAACATTACAAAGTGATGTTTGGTAATGACATATCTTTTTGCCCTACCTTGTTGTAGAAAAAATAGTGTAGCTCATAGAAATAATGCTTAGATGCAACAGCATGTGATTAAATTTAAAAGAGGTAGATACGGGAAGTGGGTCAGGAGACAGATAAGCCCAGGGTCTTTTTCACAGGCTGGAATATTTTCTAATGAAAATGTTAAATAAATATATAGATGGATGGGTATACGTATGCATGTATACTTAGTCATTCAGTCATTTCCAATTCTTTGTGACCCTTTGGACCATAGCCAGTCAGACTTCTCTGTCCATGGGATTTTTCGGGCAAGAATACTAGAATGGGTTGCCATTTCCTCCTCCAGGGGATCTTCCCGGCCCAGGGACTGAACCCACATCTCCTGTGTCTCTGCATTTCAGGTGGGTTCTTTAGCCACTGAGCCATCAGGGAAGCCCAGATGGATGGGTAGATGGGATGAAACAATTATTCCATGTGTTTCAGGCTGCTCTTTGATTCTCCTAGGCTGCCGTCAAATCTAGCTGTGATGTCTTTGGTTCCATGCCTTATAGTAACAATTTCTTCCCACTACCTACTTTCCCTGCAAAATAAATGTGAGGAAAATCAAGAGAATTCCCCCCATGCGAAGTCACTCTTATTGACCACTTACATTTGTCCATTCTGCAGGAACCCATTCTGCTTCCTTTATCCCATCTTTCTCCCTTGCTAGAAATGAGCTAGTATTTTCTATGTGAAGACAACCAGTCATCTAGATGTGGTTTTATTTCCTCAGAATGATTGACTAATATCAGTTGGTTTTCCGTTTACAAAATCTTCTGTCCAATGCCCTAGGAGAGTTGCTGGGAGCCAGCAAGCAATCTAGTATCAACACTCTAGTAGCGAACTATAATCATTATCAGGGGAACTACTCTGCACCTTGACCTGTGGTGTCTACATGGGTGTACACCTATGTAAGAATTAATTGAACTATATATCCAGATTTGTGCATTTTACTGCATGTAAGTTACACCTCAGTTGAACCTATGAAATATCTAAGTTGTCCTGCCATTATAGGAAGGAAGTGATTTATCTGACTGTTAATCTGTACTTCTAGCTTTGATTTTAAATGTTGAAATAAAAGCAGCCAGTTTGTTAGAGTTCTTTGTAAAAGTGAAGCAAAAGGCAGTTTAATGTTAAGTCATAAGCTAGACTGAAAGCCTGTGGGTCAGGAATCATATCTGGATTGCCCAGCACTATTTTCCCAGGGTGCTAATACATTGCCAGACACACTTATAAGAACATATAAGGCATATAAGAACAAGTCAATAAAAGACAGCTTTTGATGTACAGAATTTTCTGATATGCTTTACACAGAGGAATTAATTTATGATTATTTTGTGATCAGTGCTTTCATCTGATTTTTATCTGATTTTTATTTTTGTCTGTATACTTAAATCTCTATTTTCATTTTACCTTAATGCTGCTTTTTCTTTGTCAGTGAGTATATCTTTGTCTATGTAATAAGGTTTAAGTTTTATTTTCAAAGCCCTGCCTATATTTACAATCTTGGAGAAAAATTAATTTCCCACTTTTCAGTTTTCTGTTTAAACTTAACCACCTTTTATCTCCAAATATCTCAACATATTTTTCTAATTTATATCCTTCTTAATGTAACACTATCAAATCTACTACTATTTTCTTTGGCTAATATTTTACATTTTATCTGTAGTTCATTGGAAACTTTACTGCCAAATTCACCATTAAAGTCTCTTGGTTGAGTCTCATAACATTTCCATTTTAAAAACTGCCATAATAATCTGATGTACTAAATATCCCCAAAGTATACATAACTTAATTATGTTTTAATCTAAAAACATAGGGTTTGAATCAAATTGCCTTACTGGACAGAATAAGAAAAAGGGAAACAATTGAATGAACAAGTATTAGTATATATTCATTATAGTTTTTTTCCAAACAACTTTAATGAGATATAATTCCCATGCCTGTAATTAACCCATTTAAAGTGTACAATTCAGTGGTTTTTAGTATATTCAAAGGGGTGCAAACATTGCCACGGTTAATTTTAAAACATTTTTATTGTCTCCCCCAAATAAACTTCTTGCTCTTTAGTTATCAGCTCCCAATTCCTTCATCTCCCCCAGCCCTAGTGCATCTACTTCCTGTCTTTTTGGATTTGTCTCTTCTGGACAGTTCATGCCAGTGGCATTACATGATATATGGTCTTTTGTAATTGGCTTCTTTCACTTAGCATGATATTTTCAAGGCTCATCTGTTCTGTAGTATGTAGCAGAACTTCATTTTTTATGGCTGAATAATATGCCATTACATGTCTATTCAACATTTGGCTTATCTATTCATCAGTTGATAAGAGACTTTGATTGATTTCATCTTTTCCCTACTGTGAATACTGCTATTTTTACATAATGAGTTACTGATGAAATACTATGTTCTGATCTGACAACAGCATTCAGAATCCCTGACATTCTTATTGGTATAACTTTTCTATTTCTTCTTACTTCTGAGCATCTTGAGAAAGTTTGGAGAATTTTGGTAATTGTTCAGGGAGATGGGTTGTTTTTCTCCCCATGGAATGTCCCTCTGGGTCAGTCATTTAGGTATCCTCAGGACAATATGCACCCACCCACAGCTTTATTATTTGTAGTTGCTAAAGCTGAAACTCCAGTACTTTGGCCACCTCATGCAGAGTTGACTCATTGGAAAAGACTCTGATGCTGGGAGGGATTGAGGGCAGGAGGAAAAGGGGACGACAGAGGATGAGGTGGCTGGATGGCATCACTGTCCCAATGGACGTGAGTCTGAGTGAACTCCTGGAGTTGGTGATGGACAGGGAGGCCTGGCGTGCTGCAATTCATGGGGTCGCAGAGAGTCAGACACAACTGAGCGACTGATCTGATCTGATCTGATATAGTTATGCAACTGTTTAGAAAAACATGGACATTTTGGAAGTTGGCAGTTTGTTTTTGACAGTTACATTTTTGTTCTTTAATAGGGGATTCTTTTGGGGGGGAAATAGTTTTTTTTTCTTTCTTTTTTTAAGATAAATTTTACCATCTTCTTCATCAGCCTTTGGTTTTTCTTTTTAGTTGGTCAGTTTTACTGTTTTTGAGAACAAAATAAGTATTCAAAAGAAAACAATCAAGTACAAGTTTTTCTCCTCATCCAGTACTTGATCTGCTTGCTTTGTGTTGAGATTTACACAGCAATCAGTGTGGTTGAAGATTCTACTGTGGTTAAGTTTCTTCTAGATAAGAATCAAAACATTGATCTTCTAAATGTTAATTTGAACTTGAAGCACAAATGTTTCTTTGATTAGATATTATTTTGGGTGATTGTGATGTTACAAACTCCCCCCACCCCCACCATGAGCCTGTCTTATATTTCTGTTTACAGAAGTTGACCCTCCAGATAACTAAAACTTGTTGTTCAGTAGCTAAATCTTGTCTGACTGTTTGCAACCCCATGGGCTTCCCTGTCCATCACTTTCTCCTAGAGTTGGCTCAAACTCAAGTCCATTTAGTCAGTGATGCTATCTATCCATCTCATCCTCTGTTGCCCTATTCTGCCTTCAATATTTCCCAGCATCAGGGTCTTTCCCAGTGAGTCAGCTCTTTGCATCAGGTGGCCAAAGTATCGGAGCTTTAGCTTCAGCATCAGCTTTTCCAGTGAATATTCAGAGTTGATTTCTTTTAGGATTGACTGGTTTGATTTCATTGCAGTCCAAGGGATTCTCAAGAGTCTTCTCCAGCACCACAACTTACCACTTTAAATACTTTCGAACTTTTAAAAGTTTGTAATTGCACTTGATAAATGAGTAACCTTTGGGTAGCTTTCCTGTAGGTGTTTGCAGTGACTTTGGAATCCTAAGTTTGTAACTTTTTTCCAGCTGCATTTCCAAGGTTCTGCTTTGTCAGAGGAACTGCTGTTTATCTGGTAAAGAGTAATTTATTTAATTGACGAGATTTTTATTTGTATACAATCAACAATATGTGTGCATGCATGCTAAGTCTCTTCAGTTGTATCCAACTCTTTGTGACCCTATGGACTGTAGCCCACCAGGCTCCTCTGTCCATGGGATTTCCCAGGCAAGAATACTGGAGTAGGTTGCCATTTCCTTCTCCAGGGGACCTTCCCAACTCAAGGATTGAACCTGCGTCTTTTATGTCTGCTGCATTGGCAGGCAGATTCTTTACCACTGAGCCACCTGGGAAGTCCAATCAATAATATCATTAGTTTGAAAACTCATTTTTCAGCATAATCAAAACAGTTATGTCTCTGTATTAACTGTGAGAAACTTGGACAACACAGTCAGAACACTGCTCTTTTATGGGATAAACTTTAGTTGCCAGAGGAGAGTGTCTTAAAGGAGTTGTAAGCCACATAGCTAGTGACTGAGATCATTAAGCTGCTGCTTTTTTTTTTTTTCAAGATAAAGCCACAATGTATTTTGTATATATAAACAGAAATGGAGCAGGAGAAATAATATGGTAAATTAAATCAGAGAAATTTGGTTTAACCCACTGTAAGTATGAAGTTATGCTGAGTACTTGTAGGTTAGAGATCAGCAAACTATATTTCTTGGACTAAATCTGGCATGCTGCTTGTTTTTGTAAATAAAGTTTTCTTGGCACACAGCCATGTTCATTTGTTTATGTATTGTCTGTGGCTGCTTTTGCACTCCAAGGCCAAAGTTGAGTAGTTCTGACAAAGAATGTATAGATGTAAAGTCTAAAACTTTACTGTTGGACTCTTTCAGGGAAAAAGTTATCAACATTTTCTATAAAGAATGCCAAGTAAGATGTACTTTATAGCCTCACCCTCCTTTCCTGGTAGCTCAGTTGGTAAAGAATCCGCCTGCAATGCAGGAGATACTAGTTCGATTCCTGAGTCAGGAAGATCCACTGGAGAAGTGATAGGCTACCCACTCCAGCATTCTTGGGCTTCCCTGGTAGCTCAGCTGTTAAAGAATCCACCTGCAATGCAGGAGACCTGGATTCAGTCCTGGGGTTGGGGAGATTACCTGGAGAAGGGAACAGCTACCCACTCCAGTATTCTGGCCTGGAGAATTCCATGGACTATATAGTCCATGGGTTTGCAAAGAGTCAAACACGACTGAGCAACTTTCACTTTCACTTATAGCCTCACACTCATGCTTATGTAGCTGCTGCTGCTAAGTCGCTTCAGTCGTGTCCAACTCTGTGCGACCCCATAGATGGCAGCCCACCAGGCTCCCCTGTCCCTGGGATTCTCCAGGCCAAGAACACTGGAGTGGGTTGCCATTTCCTTCTCCAACTGCTTATGTAGCAGTTAGTATCAATATTCAGATAACTCATACACAAAGCAAAATGTAGAACAACAGAATTAATCAGTGATGAAAAGGGTATAAAAGGCATCTTCCCTAAGAAGCAGAATTTGTATGTAGATGAATAATGGATATCAGAGAAAAACAGCCATAGTTGGACTATAATTCATTATCTAGGTTCAGTTCAGAACAGTGTGGAGTTTTACACACACACACACACACACACACACACCTATCCAGAAAGTAACATGGCTATCACCATTGGAACAGATTGGCTATTACGAATAGCCCTAAAAGGCAGTTGGCATTCCTTACAGGGAATTCTCTGAGGTCTGGAATAGTCAGTGCAGTCATGTATTCCTTGGGCTGTATCATTCCAGCACATCTTTAACATAGAAGCTTGGGGCATCTGTGGAATGGGGTCCTGTCACCTCCAGTGATGTCTGTGGCAGCTGAAAGCTTCTATTAATAGGCTTTGTCCACTCCCGAAGGTTCCTTTGTCCAGCTTTTGGGCCTCCAAACAAATCTTGATGACAGAAACCAGACTAGTGCTTTCTTGGTGTTTCTTTAGAGAAACTATAGCCAAGAAGAAGAAAACCCCCAATTTCAGAGGCTAACTTGACAGACTTTGGCTTCTTAGGGAGTAGTAGTCTTGGGACTCCTGACCAGAGAGTTGTTTGAATGATCCTTCTCCCCACTCTGTGACATACTGTGCCTTGGAAGCTATTCTGTAAACATTGTTTTGTGTCACTTCAAGCTCGGAACAAGCTTTCTCTAAATGTAAACTGATTCATAATACCACTCTTATATCCACCAGTTCTAACTGGAAACCCTTTTTTGCTTCAGATAACATTATGTATGAAGTCTCACAAAGTGCTTTCTGGACACTGTTCACCAAATGGCATGCATCTGTCCTCATTCTGCGTGTGGAATACAGACATGGCGGTGCCAACTGGAAATGGAAATTTGATTTCAGTCTAAGAGACGCTGGTGGATTCAACCCAGAACTAAAGTAGCGTGAAGTGATAGGCCGGAATACTAAAGGGGGAGACTGAATGCAAATAGTGCAGAAGGAAGAGATTCTAGTTTTTTCCAAAATGCATCTTTGCATAAATACCAGAGAGAGCCCATTGAAATGGATGTCAGGCCAAAGGTGTCATTTCCTGGAGATCTCAGAATTAGAACTTTATTAAAATGAAATGCCGTGCTAATTCATGGTACATGAGTCTATGAAACTCCTGTAGTTGGCTTGTAAAGAAAATATTAGTCTAGAGATGTGGTTCTCAAACTAGGTGACTTGACTTCTCCTACCCTGTGACATTTGGCAATGTTTGGAGGCTTTTTAAAGAATATATTGATTATAACTTTAAAAATTATTTTATTGAAGTATAGTTGATTTACAGCGTTTCAGGCATACAGCAAAGTGATTCAGTTATATATATATATGTGTATATATATATAAAATATATGTATGTATATGTGCATACACATATCTGATCTTTTACAGGTTCTTTTTCCATTATAGGTTATTACAGGATATTGAATATAGTTCCCTGTGCTGCACAGAAGGTCTTTCCTGTTTGGAGGCGTTTTTGTCATCACCTGGGTGTGGGGGAGGGGATGGCAAGGAGCAATGCTCATGGCATCTAGTGGGTAGAAGCCAGAGATGCTTCTGAATCTTCTTCAGTGCACAGGCCAGCCCTTAAAACAAACAATTTTTGAGTTTTACCTAACAATGCAAATGTTGAAAAACTCTGGATAGTGGGCAAAAATATTTAGCTGAGATTTCTGCTTATTGGAACAAATTATTAAACCTTTCTAAAATCCTTTTGGGCATGAAAAGGGAGTATTTCTTACTGCTTTAAGGCAGTTTCAGTTGAGCCAAAGAAATACATTTTGTTATTTTTGTTTGTATGTTTTCAATATGGTTATGTAAAAAACTTTGAAAGCTACAAACTACTTTTATAGAGAAAAAAATTAGACACAACCTGATTCCATCACTGATTTGTGTATTTCTTTCAAGATTGGAAATATTAAGAAAGAGAATGGTTTCTCTATCAGAATATTCTCTTTAGAGAAAACAACTGAAAGATAGTAGGATTTTTTCTGGGCTTTCATCCTGCTTCTATTATCTCTTCCTAGCCTCTTCTGTTTTAAATAACACCACAGTCACACACAGTTAGGTTCAGTTTATCAGAAAGTGACTATTTAGACTATAAATACTTTTGTAGAATTCCCAACATCAGGAATTCTTATTGGTATCTGAGAGACAAATTTTGTGAGATATCTTAGTATTTTTAGTGTGTATGTGTTCATCATAACTTAGAAGATTCTATTTAGTACCTTTATTTATGTTTGGTCTTGTTAATAAGTCGAAGTATTTTGTAACTTTTCAGTCTGAACCTAGGGGTAGAGTTTTACTTTTTGGATGAGTTTTCAGTTGGTTGTGAGATGTAGAAAAGAACAGAAGAGGAAAAGACGAGATATCCTAGACCACACAATAGTATCCCTGAACTTCAAAAGTCCCAGGAGGGTGCAGCTGGGGAGTGCTGTATTTTCTGTCCTCTTGGTAAGCTAAATTTGGTTTGGCAGAGAATTTTTAGGAGTAGATAAGGCTCTGCGAGTAAAACTTTGCAGTTTTAGCCAAAGAAAACAGACTGTAGATTTGATGACTCTGTTTGATTTATTAGTGCCATATGCAAGGCCTTTTGATCTTCAGGATTCAGTAAGCCAAGGAATTGATATTTATCAGAACTCCATCACATGGGAAGAAATCTTAATTTGCCTGTAGTGTTGATACTAATATAATTATCTGACACCTGCATCCTATTGATGATAACTGTGTTAGGTTATATTACATTTTAATGATAGATACAGATGAATATTAAGAACAAGTTTTGGATAGTATTAACATTGGAAATAATCTTATTTATCAAGTACATCAAATTTGCTTACTTGACTATATATCAAAACCTCTTAACGAGAAGTGCAGGAACTGCATGTAGTGACTGTGGTTTTAAAGAAAAAAGTGAAATAACTTGACATTGATGTTACCACATGAGCAGATGTTATATAATAAAGACTACTTACAATCTTAATTTGTCAGACACTGTAGTTTCAATTAAGTTTGAGGTTTCACCCCACTTCTGAATTCCTTACTAATACTTTTATAAAGTAACAGACCACAGGACAAATACTTCTGCCATTAAACCATCAGAATCCATCTGTTTTTGTCTTTTTAATACTAAGAAATTAACCTATGACAGAAGTGTATACATCTGTAAAATTGAGATGAAATATCAAGAACACAGCATGATATTTATTTCCTTTAAATGGATCTTTTTATTGATATTCTTGGGGTCCCCCATTTTTCTGTAGGAGGATAAACTTCTGGATCTCAGTCAGTGGAATGCCCTAAATGAGTTTCACTTTCATTTTTCTGCAAATTCTTAATTCTTACTTGACCAGTAATTATTACTTTCCGGTAGGTGATTTATATTTAGATTAATGGCCATGTTTTCATTCTCATCTTTGTTCTGTGGAAGTCCTTTCTAGGATGTCTTTTTTATACCAGGCATTTAATGAGGCATTTGGCCAGCTAGCTCCCTGCTCTAAGAGAAGTTTGAGGGAAAATAAATTTAGGGTCAGTTGAAGGAGGATGCCTTATTTCTGAAAGTGTCCAATATATTTCAGGGAAGATTGTCATAGGGTGAGAGGTGGACAAGCCAAATAGACTCAGATGAAGCCAAATGGACTCAGATGTGACTTTTCTCATATCAGACTTTCACGGTTCTTCTTGGTGATAGTAGCAGTTAATTAGTCATCCCATGCGTGTGTGTGTGCACACTAAGTCCCTTCAGTCGTGTCTGACTTTGCGACCCTATGGACTATAGCCCTCTGTCCATGGGTTCTCCAGGCAAGAATACTGGAGTGGGTATCCAAGCCCTCCTCGAGGGTTCTTCCCGACCCAAGGATCAAACCTGTCTCTCTTATATCTCCTGCATTGGCAGATGGGTTTGTTATCACTAGCACCACCTGGAAGCCCCATTTATCCCATGCTCTGTCCTAAATGCTTTGCTTGCATTAACTATGTTCTCATGCTGTCTATACGAACTAGTACTGTTATTAATTCAATTTCCTCACTTAGAGATGAAGAAGCTGAGACCTGGAGAAGGCATATGACTTGGCTTAGGTCACACAGCAAGAAAGTGGTGGAATTGGGATTCAAACCAGATCTGAGTTTCCAGAACCTGAGCCCCAAATCGTTTTATTATCCTACCCTTTTCACCTTCACACTCATATTGGTCTTGAGTTTTTGGAGTATTTGGCATTAGATCTAAGTGCAAAATTGTTTGCCATTTCTTCTAACTTGTTCCTCTATCACAGAGCATTTGACTTTTTGCATCTCGTTTACTAACACATCTTAATATTTATGAATCTGTGCTGAGCTTAGTGGCTCAGTTGTGTCTGACTTTGTGACCCCATGGACTGTAGCCCACCAGCCTCCTCTATCCATGGGGATTCTCCAAGGCAAGAATACTGGAGTGGGTTTCCATACCCTCCTCCAGGGGATCTTCCCAACCCAGGGCTCGAACCCAGTTCTCCCGTGTGGCAGGCAGATTCTTTACCATCTGAGCCACCAGGGAAGTCCATGAATACTGAAGTGGATAGCCTATGCCTTCATAGTCCATGGAATTCTCCTGGCAAAATACTGGAATGGGCAGCCGTTCCCTTCCCCAGGTGATCTTCCCAACCCAGGGATCGAACCCAGGTCTTCTGCATTGCAGGTGGATTCTTTACCAGCTGAGCCAGCAGGGAAGCCCAGAATACTGGAGTGGGTAGCCTGTCCCTTCTCCAGAGGATCTTTCCAACTCAGGAATCAAACTGGGGTCTCCTGCATTGCAGGTGGATTCTTTACCAGCTGAACTACTAGGGAATCCCTTTATGAATCTAACACATCTTAATATTTATGAATCTCAATATATGTGCATATATACAACACAGTGTAATATGAACATACATAGCACAGCAGTGTTGTAGGTGTAGTTCATAGTTGCTTCCAAATAGTGCCTCCTGTGTTTTCTTTTTTCTTCCTTTATATACTGGAAAATGTTATTGGAACCCCAGTAATGAATAGGAGCTTAAAGTTCATGTTCAGTATCTTTACCTTTTAACTCTGCTACTCTTTATTTGCACAAGCAAATGTGATCCTCTGTAGTGACTTTGCCCTGTTTACAGAATAGGAGTGTGTGCTATTACTGATAGGATGGGCAGGTCTTACAGTTATAATACTCCTAAGACAAATAGATCCTGGAACCTTCCCGTGGCCATTTCTTGACTGTGTACTTCATAACACTCTGCAGGTTAGACAGAGCAGGCAGTTTACTCAAGTGACTTCAGTTGATAAGTCAGACTTTAGAGAAATGTCCTGGAAAACTCAAGCAATGTGATTCAAGATCCGGGTAGACTAGGAGAGATTGTTCAGTGTTTGACATCTGACCTCTCCAGCAGAAAGTATGCTTACCACACATACGGCTGTATCAGATGGAAGAAGCCCGTTTCTAAAACAGCTCAGGGTGGATGTTTGCTTCTCATTAGCCTGTGTGTGTGTGTTGGATGAGTGAGCAATTGGGAAGTCATGACCATGTGTTTGCTGTCATTTAAACTGCCAATCTAATCTAAATATACATGTGGGTGCCTAAGGAGACTTCTTTCTTTTCAAGAGGATCATTCTTAACAGCTCTCAAGTCCTTGCCGACACATGAACTTTGGGGCACTTCTGTTTTCCTGAGGGCTACTCTGTTTTCTTTTAGAAGAGGTGAGGGTGATTTCTTTGCTTGCTGTATTTCTGATTTTTAAAGGCCATCCGTATGTTAAGTTTATTTACCATGAGCAGTAACTTCGTAGGAAAGATACCTTCTAGGATGTTCTACAAGGTAATGAAAGAAAGGGTGAGGGGGTGAGGGTGGTGAAATGAGGAAAAGACCTACAGGTTTTGTTTATAGAATTTCAGTTTCAGATCACTGATTTGCACCTAGCATGCTATAATCTAAGAAAAATTAGATTAAAAAAGTATTTATAAAATGAGGTATAATTTTTATGATAACTCATTTTATAGTGGAGCCCTGGTGTGATTTAAGGTAGGAATAATAAAAGATGCCCTTCACCTATGCCTTTGAAGTATTTACATGCATTTTATTTACCCAGGAATTATTAAAATGAATATTAAAGAAATTGAAGTTTTTCTATTCATGATTATTGTATTATAGACTTATTTTTTTAAAAAGAAGCTATTAGACATAAGTATCTTACTAATCTGTAATGAATCTTTTCCTTTAGAAAAGAATAATACTCTTCTTCCTTTTTTTATAATTATATAGCTTATCATATTTTACAAAGCCATCCACACAAAGTGTTTTTCTTTTCCCATTCACATATTTTTAGATGTAAAAGCAAGCTACATATTATCTTTAACTTATGGAAAAAAATAACAGGACACTCCTTGTCATGTAACCACTAGAGTATTTGATACAGATTAGCTATCATTTAATTGCACATTAAAATGCTATTTTCTTAATATTATTTTGATAATCGTAGATATACTAACTTACTTTCTTAAAATTTGTATGTAAATTCTTATACAAGTATTTAATTTTTAACTTCTTTAACAGTCATACTGTAGGACAGTTTGAATGGACTTAGGCTTACACATTAATATATGTGACAAATAGAAATTAAGAGAAGTAACAAAATTTAAAGAACATAGCACTCATTCAGACTTAGGCAAATTTCCTATAGAAATAGAGTTATATTCTTTTATATTTGGAATGTCAGAAAGCATGTACATTCATTGGCAGAAATAAATTTCTTGGAACCACATTCAAGAAGAATTTACCATATGGGTCTCTATAAAGTAAATGCAGTCACTCGATGTCCAAATAGTTAATGTTATATATAAATGGGCAAAGTAATTTCATGTAAATACTAAGCTCAATAAGTTAAAACTGTTTTTCTGACAGGGTAAAACATATTGTTTTTACCCAGACGAGGAAATATCTCAAGACTAAAGAAAAAAAATTTTTTCTTTCTTTTTTTTTTTTAACAAAATACCATTTCCTTTTTAAATGTTTCATTCCAGCATAATTTCAGAGAAAACAGAAGCTGATCATAATAATCCCTTTCATTCCAGGAAGAGTCATATTTGGTGAATTGTGTTGGAGTAAGTGGAGCAGTTGCAGTAAGTGGAGCTCTACTGCTCCTCAGAGCTAGTGCCCTCTCCCCCTTCCCCACTCCCTTCCCACCCCGTTGCTTAGCACACACTCAAGAAATTGTGCCTCTGCTTAGTTCATCCAGAAGTTTATGAGAGTAATAATATCAGTATTTTTAGTTTTCTTTCAGATTTTTAGTTTATAAAAATACACTGCTTTCCAGAGTAATTTGACTTTAAAGCTTCTTGCAGCCCGCTGGTAGAGGATGTAATCTATTACACATTTCACATTGTTCATAAGATAAAAACCAAGCTCTTAGGAGATGTTTTAAGTCAAATGCAATTAAGTGGAAAGAAGCGTCTGTGTTTTCTACTTGCTTTTCAGCGCTTGGCTCTTTTAAGTGTAGTGGATAAAAAGGTATTAAGTAGCCTTTATTGTCTAGGGAGAAATTGGAGTACCATATTGTAAACTAAATGTGCCAAAGTTTTAAAATATAATGTATATATTTGAAACATCTATGCATGCTTGTGTATAGTAAGGTTTGTAGAATTTGTCGCTCTATAAATACTGTATGTATAGTAAGGTTTGTAGCTTTTCCTGAATAATGATTCTACAAGTTTCATGAAGATTAAAAATAAATATAGGTCTTTAAATCATCGTTGAGTTATTGAAATTGAATGAGTTTCTGAGAATCAATTCACAAACGTTTCAAAACTGTCCTCTAAGAATGCTGTAAATCATTTGTACTGTTGCTCTAATTGAACAGCGTGGATCTGAACCCTCATTAACTTGTCTGTAAGGAAGAGAAAATTGAGGAGAGCAAGAAGAGGCTGAGGAGAAGACCTTTAGCCGGTACTGTCCAGAGCTGCCATTGTCAAAGGACATCCTTTGAGCTAATTTCAGTCCCATAAAAAAAAATCTATTTAGTGATTAGTAACTAGTGGATAAGAGCAGAAAGCCCAAGTGAATAAAGGCCATAAATACTGAAGTCCTTGGGATAACAGCCTGTAAAACTGTCAGAAAGCATTGCTTAAGTGACAAAAGATAGCCCAAAGTAACAAGAAGTGTTAGCTCACTAGGCAATACTCCATATTCATGGACAGAAGACATAATTTAGTTTTCTTCAAAAAAAGAGGTTCTTCCTTGAATCCAATACCTGCCTCACTTTGTTTATTTGTTTTGGATGGTGTCTATTTGCTGTTAATTTATGGCTGATTGCATTTGCTCATAGAAATCATGATGCCTTGTTTAAAGATAGCTGTGTTTCCAAAAGTATGGCTATGTTACTGAAACTTCTGTTTAGATCCATCAAACTGTACTTACTTGCTAAGAATGTTTAGCCTAACTAGCGTGAGCGGGTAAGTACATGTGTGTATATTTTTAAAAGGCAGATGGTTAAGCATTAGATGCTGACAAGTGTCTTTCTCTTGTTTTTAAAGTTCACAAATCTTAAATATTTCTCCCTAAGGGAAGAATAAATTAAATAAATAAAAACAGAAGAGTGTACATCTATATTATAAACTATTTTGTTATTACTGCACAAAATACTGAGATGACAAATGTTAGTCTTACTGCCCAGCACTTTAGATTGTTTTTCAGTGGTAGAGAAAATTCAAGATGATGGGCTCAGAGGTCTTTATTCTAAACTCCTATTGTTCTAACTGTGATGATGATTTCATGGCATTTGAATTACAATGTTAGCAATCAAAATGATACGCTTTACTGTTTTTTACAGTATAACCCTCAAATCCCAAATGTGTATTTTAGAGATGTGTGTGTCTTCAGTGGATTTCAAGTGTTGTGCTTGTTCAGGTTAGAAAATTTTATCAACTTATGGGTATTTGCTTTTCAACATTCCGGCTGTGAGAACTGGAGGTGTCATTCACTTGAAGGGAGCAGATGTTAAAGGTTCTTGCCCCTGCCTCCCTAATCCCAAACACCCTTGAAGAAGAGAAACGTTCTATGACCCAAATAGGCATCTTTCTGATGGTGAGAAAAGGCGGTAAAAGGCAGTAAATCTGCCTTCTCATTATGAAGTGCAACAATAGATTGATTTATGAAGAAAAGCAACTGTTAGGCCTATATAAGATGTGTGCATGGAAATGTAGGTTCCTTTACAGCCTTATAAGCAGCAACATTCCTCCTATTCTTGACAAGAATCTAATATTACTAATAGGGAATCTGTTGATTCTAAATACTACGTTTTTTAAGGGAGTACATTGAGAACAAAAAGTTCATCTAATGTTTTCACATGAGAACAATCTTTTAACTGTGCTGTGTTTTTGCTATTTTAGTTCATTTTTTTTTTTGATAGAAGGGAATTTTAAAAAATAACTTTATTTTTTAAAATGTTTGTTAGCACTTAATATTTTAAGAGAAGTGAATGCAAGTATAAAATATTTAGATGTTAGGCTGTTTTAAAAAATTTTTTCAGTTTCACTTAATATTGTGCAATTTCCAGCCAATACTATAAAATGAGAGCTTCAAATAGAGCCACAGTGAAGGTAATTTCAAATTTTGGGGAGAAGGAGGTCATGTAGAGTATTTTTTCTTTGGACTTTTAAGAAGACATATATGCACTTTAAAATCTTTTAAATAGGTTTGTGTTGCCTCTTATTTGTTAAGGAACTCTGTTGAAATACTTTTGTTTAACTTAAAAATTAAACATTTAAGCTCTAAGTCAATTTTGAGCACAAAATACAAAAATCTGGACAGTCCCTGAGTAAATTGTAATGATGGTGCCTTATAGGTTTAGCACATATCACCCCAGAATTTGAAATCTGTCATATAATTAAGATTTGAGCAGGTAAATTACAGAATTAAAACTGACTATCTATAGAGTTGATATTAAAACTCTTAGTAGACATGTGTCCCCAAGTATATGTATATTTCCAGATTATACATATAGTAATAGCCATATTAACATGTATAAGAAAACACATACAAAAAAATTGAAAATTTAAAAGGTAAAGACAGAAAATAAACATGAATAAAGGTCCTATTTTCTCTTACCCCTATGGATTAAATGACACATATCTTTGTGAACACACGTGCATATCCATACCCAAGGAACTTCGAAATGCTGTCATCCAGAAGAAAGGGTTCCAGTAAAATAACCTGAAAAATACACTATTACTCTGATTAGGAAGATACAGGTTTGTAAAGAAAGAGTTCTTGCAACTATTAATAATCTTTGTTGTGTAGACTGACCATGAGAAGTGTTGCATTTTTAACCTGATGCTGATTGGTTAATTTTAAATCAGTACTTTTTTCCCCAGTGAGTTTTGGTTGTTTTTGGAAGTCCAAATACCATGGATATAAGCATTTAGTGAATAAAATGAACTCTTAATGCTGCGGCTATGGTGGTAAATCTAAGCTTCACATTTAATGGGGAAAATTCTCTAAGATAGCTGAAAGATTAAAATTAATAAAACGTCCTGACATTTGTGTAGGTCGATAAAGATTCTATTGGGTCAATCAATTACTCTATGACCATTTTTAAGTAAGCCATTTTTTAATGCAGGTAAATGTCTTGTCAAGATGATCTCTTTAGATATATCTCTGTTTTACTTGATTTCAATTATTTACCATGTTTATGATACTCTGAATTCATTCTATTTAACTTACTTTTATATTTAAAATTTATAATCCCAAACTGAGAGTTATAACCACATAAAATGTACTTTTAGTATTTTATTCAATTGGGCCCTGCCCTTATACAAAGAATCCACCGACACTTTTTCATTATTTCAAGTATCTCGTGCACTACACAGGTGGGTTATTTCACAAGCAACTGAATAGTAGTTCTGACAACAGTTAAGTGATCTTATTGTTGGCTGAGGAGCAGTGGTGTTTTGATGTTCATTGGTCAGCTTCAATAACAGTTAATTATGCGGCAATTCTATCAGGAAACTTTTTTTTTTTCTTGTTCTTCCTGTTTCTCTTTTGTGATGCATTATAGCTCCAAACTCTCTTGTAATTTTTTCTTCCTCTACTTTTAAAATGTATGAAAGAGAAAAAAAAAAGACTAGTTAAAAGATGTCTCTAATATTACAAATAGGTGGTATAATTGATGGCCAGTTGTGAAACTCAACTTCTGTGTGCAGTCTTTACTCAGGGAATGCTTACATGCTTCGAGGCGGCACAACTGTACATGGTCTTTTCCAGATGATTTCTCATTCCTAAAGCTCTTAACAAGTGAGTGATTTTCAGAACACACCTGGCACATGCACCATCTTGCAACAACTGGATTTTTTTGAAAGATCACATGTTCTGTCCACAAGAGTCAGTAGCAGCCTTCAAAGTACAACTGGTGATGAGAGATAAAAGACTTGAGGCTCCTCTGTTTAAAAGAGAAGAAGCTGAAAGAAAATTATAGCCATCCCCAAGTGTGGAAAAGGGTCTTATGGAAAGATTTATAGACCCTTGTTCCCCAAGGCCAGTTCGTTTCCTAATGGGATTTTGTGTTCTCAGACAGGGAGGGATGGTGACAAATGTTGACGGCACTTAATAATAATAGTGAAGATGGCAATAATAATGAAGAATACAAATGCAGTTGTAAAAACAGAGGCAGCTCGATGCAAAGCCAGTTATCTTGACACCCAGAATGACTTTGTCTGTAAGTTGAAAATATAATAGAAATAAAGATCGTTTCTGTTTTGCTAACCATAGGTAAGGTAGTTCTTAGGATCCTCCTCTATTACCAGCACATGGTGGACATAGCAATAGCTTTTGATAATACGAGGGTCCAAGAGACTAAATACAATTATAATTTAACATCGGATTCACTCAAATTGTCATGATACTTACAAATGGAGAGGGTTTGCCCAAGAGAGATGTGGTTTCTTCTGTGTGCTCACAGACCTGAGTAATTGGCAATAAGGGTTCCAGCTTCCTACTCCAGTGTTCTTTCTCCAATTAAACCTTGGTTTCAAAGAAAGAGCTGTTAACAGATTATTTAAAGCATTAAATCTATTTTTTTAAACCCTGGATTTCATGGCTTGGGAAAGTGATAGTTCACCCTTGAAGGCAAATAAAGTAAATGATTGTAGCGTGTTGCCTGATGTGTTTGCCAGTCTTCTTGATCGATGCTAGTGTCAAGAGGATCAGGATAGTTCAGAGGGAAAACTTACTTGCTTTTTGAAAAAAAGAAAAGAAAAAACCTTACTGTACTAGTGAGGTGAGTAGCCAGGATCTAATGTGGTATTGATTGGACGAATGTTAGAAGCAGTTGATACAGACATACAGCCCCAGGGGTGAAGTGTTTTTACCACTCGTTTGCTTTGGATGCTGCTCACAAGCTGTCCCTTAGAGGGATATTCAGTTTCCCAGTGACATAGAAAACTTTCTTCCTTGACACTAGTGTTATAAAATGGTGTTAGTATGTTCAGAACTCTGTTTTAAACTGATAGATCTTCTTTAATGTTAATAGGTGCAGTATAAAGAGGGCTAGATTAGAAGTCACAAAGCTTGGTCGTAATCCACCTAAATATTACCCATGCTTATACTCAGTCACGTCACTCATGTCTGACTCTCTGCAACCCCATGGACTGTAGTCCTCAGGCTCCTCTGTCCATGGGATTCCCCAGGCAAGAACACTGGAGTGGGTTGCCTTGCCCTCCTCCAGGGAATCTTCCCAACCCAACAATCAAACCCATATCTCCTGCATTGCAGGCAGGTTCTTTACCCATCCAGCCACCTGGAAAGTCCAGAGTGACCCGCTGGTCACTTCATTTTATTGTGCTTCAGTTTCATCACCAGTAAATGGAGATTAAAAATGTGTTCTGCTATTTTAGTCAACTCTGGCTGCCATAATATACCATAGACTGTGTAGCTTCAACAACAGAAATTTTTTTTAATATTTTTATTTATGGAAGCTGGGAAGTCAGCTGGTAAGATCAAGGTGCTGGTCAATTTGGCTTCTCTGTGAGGGTTGTTTTCTTAGCTTGCAGCTGGTCACCTTCTCACTGTATCTTGACATAGGAGAAGCGAGGGAGGAGCAAGTTCTGTGGTGTCTTGTCTAAATAAGGGCACTAATCCCATCCTGAGAGCCCACCCTCATGACCTCATCTAACCTGATTACTCCCAAAGACTATCTCCAAATACCATCACATGGGGGTTAGGACTTCAACATAGAATTTTTTTGGGGGGAAACACATTTAGTCCATACCAGTACTTGCCTTTCTCATGGCAGAACAAATGAAATAAAGACCATGATAGATCTACACAAAGATCCATTAAGAGGCTAGAGTTATTGACTGAATTTTCCAATCTTATTTTCATATACCTTTCTGTATAATAAGGTTTTGTTCTTTTAGCATGTTTATTTTGTAAAAGTTATTAATGTAAAACCAAATGAAGATTAAAACTCTGTTGTTTTTAGCCTTTTGACAATTCATTGTTGCATTGCTGCATCTGCTGCTGCTAAGTCACTTCAGTGGTGTTCGACTGTGTGTGACCCCATAGACGGCAGCCCACCAGGCTCCCCCGTCCCTGGGATTCTCCAGGCAAGAACACTGGAGTGGCTTGCCATTTCCTTCTCCAATGCATGAAAGTGAAAAGTGAAAGGGAAGTCGCTCAGTCATGGCCGACTCTTAGCGACCCCATGGACTGCAGCCCACCAGGCTCCTCCATCCATGGGATTTTCCAGGCAAGAGTACTGGAGTGGGGTGCCATTGCCTTCTCCAACTGTTGCAATAACCTTGTTAAATTTAAGTGTTATTTTGTAACTTTTAATACTTATTTCCTAGCTTAACTTTTACCTTACCTTTTATTGACATAGCTCTCACAATACATTACCTATTAATGGGAATTGATAAGAGTGTGTTCATAGGATGAAGAACATTGTCTAGAATGGATGTTGAATGTCATTTTTCTTTAAAATCAAATGTTTATTTGAAAGTTGAGTTTGATTAGTTTCTTATCATAGAGAAACTAAATAAGGTTTTTTTTCTCAGTTTTGTTGGGATATAATTGTTATAAAACATATCAGTTTAAGGTTCATAACATAGTGATTTGATATATGTATATATTGTGAAATGATTGCTATGATAAATTTAGTTGATATACATCATGAATGATGTAGTCTTTTAAAAGTGTATTACATATGTGTTTTCTTCTTTGATTAGTACTCATCCTTGACACAGTCTGAATATTTGTGCAAAGAAAAGATAATCTTTATTGGAGGGTATGTGTTTTTTTCCTAAACAAAACAGAAATTTGTGAAAATAAAGTAGCAATATGTCTAAAACATGTCTAAAATAATTTACTTATACCATATTCTCTGCCTTTCTCCTGAAGAAAGGTGTATATAATTCTCCCACCTTTTTATTTTTATTGTTTTAAAGATCAAGTTGAAATTTTGTTCAAAAATATAGTTGCCCATTAGAAAAGATGAAAATTCTGGGTTCTGATTACCTAAGAGGAAATCTGCTCCAAGCATAAGGAACAATGGCAGATTTTATGAGTCCTGTCGTGTGACCTACATTGACAGGTGTTCTTGTTTGAAGCAACAACACTTCTAGGACTTAACTTCTAGGAGTTGTAAACATGCGGTTTTTCTTACTTGTCTTGGACAAGAATAATCCTCCATAGAAAATCCATTACAAAATGGTTTTGCATAGCCATTTAATGTTGAAGATTGCATTGCAAATCTTGGTAGGCCCATTGTTTTGGTAGTAAAGATATATCTTGTTTTAGGCAATAGAGGCATTTATGATCTATTGTAAAAAGTAGTTGCAACTAAGTATTGATTAGCTGCCATTATAACAGCCATGGGCTAGGATTTTTTACTTTATTATATCAACTTAACATTAGCACTTCTACATGAGGTTCAGTGCCCTCACTGAGCAAACTAATGCTTAAGTGATCTTCCCAAAACATATACTAATGAGCAATAGAATTTGAGATTCTTCAGCCTATACTTTTGTCATTGTGGAACAGATTATTTAAAGAAACTTCATGTCTAGTGTGCCTTGCTTAGTACCTCAGCTAAACACGTGCTTAGGGCATAAGCAAGAAGAAGCACACAAAAAACTTTTTTTCTTAGTGAAAATTTTAATGTTCAAAAATAAGTCTTAAATTAAGGGGGACATCAGAACCTCATTGGAATTCCCTGCAGTTAGTTTTTGGCACACCTAGGGAGGGAAAAGGAAGATACATAATCTCTTCAATCCTTGGGGCCTAGTTAAGATCTTAATCTAGCTCTATTTATGGTGAAAATTTTTGTAACACACACAACCTTACCTAGTTTTATATAGTCATCTTTGACTTGTGTTTTTGGTGGGTAAATCTGATTTTAAAACAAACAAACTTAAAGTGACCTCCAGCTTGGTTCTGTTGGACTTGATAAAATCTAAGGCTGGATCAGCCTCATCTAGTAGCAGAATGGCTTTTTGAGTAGTTAACATCTAGTTGAATTTTGTCCTGGTCAGCTTTGGTTAGTGTAAGGTCTATCCACCAAAACACAATTGTACATGCTTCATGAATGTTTTTATTCACTGGTAGCCATGTTCTGTCGGAGAAGGCAATGGCACCCCACTCCAGTACTCTTGCCTGGAAAATCCCATGGACGGAGGAGCCTGGTGGGCTGCAGTCCTTGGGGTCGTGAAGAGTTGGACACGGCTGAGTGACTTCACTTTCACTTTTCACTTTTATGCATTGGAGAAGGAAATGGCAACCCACTCCAGTGTTCTTGCCTAGAGAATCCCAGGGATGGCAGAGCCTGATGGGCTGCAGTTTATGGGGTCACACAGAGTCGGACACGACTGACGAGACTTAGCAACAGCAGCAGCAGCAGCAGCAGCAGCTATGTTCTCTCAGGGGGCTTTTTTGCCAAATACTTTGAAGATTATGCTGGGTTGTTACCTCTGGATAGATCGATAAGTTTATATTTTTTCTCATGATGCAAACTCTTATGCTTTCTTAAAGTTAAGATTCTTTTAACAACATATTTTTGCATGTATAAAAAGAGAGGGCTTCCCTGATTTGGCCCTGCCAAATATATTGGATCAGAGTCTCCTCGTGTGTAGAATCCCCCTAGCTGATTCTGATGAATATTCACAGCTGTGAATATATGAGTCTTTGGCCAGTGGTTCTCAAAAGTCTGGTTGGCCCTCAGAACAGCAGCTTGTAAGAAATCCAGGTTCTTATCACTCTCCCTGACTTAGACACCCTGGGTGGGGCCTAGGAGTCTGCATTTTACCAGCTCTCCCAGTTGGTTCTCTACTGCTCATGGAAGTATGACAATCACTCTTTTTGATGATTCAGAGGTCTCCTTAGCTCTCACATTCTACAAGTCCTTGTACTGATGGCAAAAAACTTTCTGGACATGGGAATTTTCTGCCCACCATTCAATTCTTTATCCTTCTCCATCCACCTCTGTTGCTTTCAACCGTGAAAAGTTTCCATATTAAAGTTTCCATTTTAATATTCTCACTGAATGACTGTGTCTTCTACTGTAAACCCCTTCAAATGCTTGGTGAAAGAGCCAGGGTGTTAATGATAAACATTGAATAGAAAGCCTTTTGCTCTGGTTGTATTATGTTCTTTAGCATTTGCCAGTTTTCTGATGGTTAGCAACTGTGGCATTATTAACCTTGTTTATGGTTAGGAAGCTAAAAGAAGGCTGCCTCCAGGTTTGGTTCCGGCATTGGCATGATGCTTGAGACAGATGGGTCACATTTAGCATGGGGGAGTTGGAGAGATAGCCGCTGTCCTCTTGATCCTAATTAATGTCACTCACAGCAAATAGCTCTGGCAGAACATCTCCTCGAAGTCCAGCATAGCGTGTACTGGCCAGGCAGGATGGGGATTGCAGCTCTCTCTAAGGAAACCTCTTTTTTGGCTCCAAAATGGTTTCCAGAACTATCAAAATATTACCATTTGCAGACACTTTTCATGGCTGAAGAGAGCAACTTGGAGAGGAGAGGGAGTGCTCCGTGGACCCCCGGAGAAATGTCTGCGGCTGGGCATCGTGCTGCATCCCCTTTCAGTTGTGTGACTCACCGCAGGGTCTGGGAAGTGGAAGACACTGGGCAGAGTGAAGGGTACCTCTCACAGGCCTCTGTACTTGTCCACCGGCTCTTCTTTGTGGGTCACGAATAGCAATGTGGACCTCGTGCTGCAAATTTCAAGGAAACTTGCAGGGGTGGTGGGTTGGTGGGCCACCTGCTGCTCATTAGAGGTCCCGTCTGGCTCTTTTCCTGGAGGGTGAGTGGTAGATTGCTGACACCTGTTTTCCCATCCAGCCTCGGGATATGAAGTATGCATTAGGAATGCCTGAAAGTGCTTCCTTGTGTCTGAGTCTGTGGAGCTTGGTGCCGCTTGGAGGGGAGGGGGTAGTGGATTCAGTGAAGGGAGGGGAGCTGAGAAGAGCAAGGGGAGAAACTGCAGTGTGAATGGAACTGGGATTCTCATCCTCATGGAGTGGCTTCTGATTGTGCTCCAGGGTGTCCTCCATGTGGCCGTGATAAACGTAGTCACCCACTGAGCAACGAAGATGTGTCCTGATCGTGAGAAGACCTCAGAAGTTTCTCAAGTGACATGAGCATGTAGTTTAAACTATGAGCATATTAGAAATGGGAGAAAAATAATGCCTTCTTCCAACCAAATTGATCAACATTAAGTTATTTTAAACTAATGACAACCCTATGGGCTATATCCCACCAGGCTTCCCCATCCCTGGGATTCTCCAGGCAAGAACACTGGAGTGGGCTACCATTTCCTTCTCCAATGCATGAAAGTGAAAAGTGAAAGTGAAGTTGCTCAGTCATGTCCGACTTTAGCGACCCCATGGACTGCAGCCTACCAGGCTCCTCCGTCCATGGGATTTTCCAGGCAAAAGTACTGGAGTGGGGTGCCATTGCCTTCTCCAAACTGGGCCTCAAATGTGTACAATTCAGGTGTCTGGATGGCATGATCACTTTCTCTGCACAGTTCTGTCCATCTGTTTTCTCCTCCCACTGTTACCTACCAGAAAGTCTCATAAAAACAGATAGCATTGAAACATGTGTATTATCATATGTGAAATAGATCACCACTCCAGGTTCAATGCATGAGACAGGGTACTCAGGGCCAGTGGCCTGGGATGACCCTGAGAGATGGGATGGGGAGGGAGGTGGGAATGGGGTTCAGGATGGGGAACACATGTATAGCCATGGCTGATTCATGTCCATGTATGGCAAAAACCACTACAATATTGTAAAGTAATTAGCCTAGCCTCCAATTAAAATAAATAAATTAAAAAAAAACAAAACAGATGGTGGACCAGAGGGCCTAATGTCACAGAGAAAGAGCGCCTGTTGTATGCAGTGAGTGTTGCTGAGTATGAGGGCATAACGAGAAGCACAAGGCAGAGGCTCCAATCCCAGCTTTTTCAAGTGCTGGCAGGTTACTGGAAAGAAAAAACATCTACATCAGAGGTAGCATGATTCCATAGCAGATCTTCTAAGCAAACAGATGATCCACATTTTCAGTGGGTTTGGGAAAGGAAGAGAACTTTGAGTTGGTGGGTCAAGGAGGATGTGGAACTTATTCTGGGTACTAAGGAATGAAGAGAATGTGTTGAGAGTGGGGTGTGTATATGATGCTCTTTCCCTGCATCACTGTACTGTGGAATTAAAGGGTGTGTTTTGTTTTAAGTGGTGGGAACATTTTCCCCTGACTCATGTGTGGGACTTGGCCAGGTCTCCTTGCAATCACTGGCCTCCATTTGTGAACTGTGGATGAACGGGGTTAGGGTTGGGTCATGGCCTTGGACCAGAGTAAAATTAACTGGCTCATAATGTGATTGAACTAATGACCTTGGCCTCATTACCACTATGTTTTAACCAGTTGAGTCAATCAAATGTTGCAGAAAGGGTAATCAAGGTATCTTTCAGAAAGCAATGCGGATGACAGTAAACATGGGAGTGGAATCAAAGCCAGGTTTCTTGCCTTATGAGGTGTGTCCCTCTTTATCCTTGAGGTTTTGCACTTGTTTCTGCATCTAATGAAACTATTGTGGACAAAACAACAAGGACACTGACTTTCCTGTGTTAGCATTTTTGAAATGAGGCAATTTGTAGTCATTTTCTAGCACAGTGTCAGACTGTTTTTGTAGGGCAAAATATGTTTGAGCAGCGATGGTGTTTCTAATTTTAGGTGTGTAGCGTCCTATGCATTTACTGATGGTGCTTTTCTCTTCTTATTTCAAGTCTGAACAGCCCAGTCCTGCCAGCTCCAGCTCCAGCTCCAGCTTCACACCATCCCAGACCAGGCAACAAGGTATCCACATCTCCCAGGCCAGCTCGGAAACATTTTTCTCATAAAACATCTTAATGACTTGATTTATGGCCTATTTTCTACTGTTTTATTATTTGAATGATAACTTGGCTTTTATGCAGTTGTATTTATTTCCCCTAGGAATGCACTTGAGTATTGTTCTGATGTATGAGGCCAGCCTCTAGAAATTCCCCTTTTTCCAGTCCCTGCCATCAGAGTCCCATTTTACAAAAGGATTATAGACACAGCCCATTCCAGGGAGTTCCCAAAGGAAATACAATAGTGAAAGCTAGACTTGAGAGGCTTTGACAGAGAGAAATAGCTTTTAGTCCCCCTCCTGGACATCTTTCATTTTATTATTTTTCTACAGATTAATAGACTTTTTTCTGTGGTGAGTCTTAATTTGCTGTCTTTAGAATATATTTTCTTCTACTCAAACTCAAAATAAATTTAAACTGAAACATTAACTAAATATATGTTCCATTTTTCATGTGTGGAAACTCTACAAACACAGGCCCGTTTTTCAAATTTTTTTTTTAAACAGGGAAACAGATTATATCAAGAAATAATCTGTTTCTGGGCATCACGTTGCACATTACCTTTTTTGATTGACTGCATTGAATTCCTGATGGCCTTGCATGTTTTGAAAAGGATTAAATTGTTGTGTGCGTTTAGGCTAAGGCTAAGCTTCCAGGAAAAAAGTAAAAGACACTGTTCGTTTTGGCTGTTTAGAGTTCTTGTTCCACTGACTTCCCAAGATAAAAGCCCATTACAAAAGCAGAGAAATTTGGAGTTTGCAGAATGTGAGATTACACAGAGTCAACACTTATTTTAGAAGTAAGGCAATGATAGCTCAGATAGTCCTATCACAGATTAGCCTTTAGGAATTGGCTAATCTAGGATGAAAGTGCCTCTCTCACTCTCTCCATTGTCCTTACAATCTCTTCTGTTAAGATTAGAAATACCTATTTTGATTTCATTACATTTATAGTAGTGTGATGAAAATAAGCCACATTAATGCATTTTTCTGTGAATTTAATTTTTTTTTACATTCTAGAATAAAATTAGTTCTGCCTTGACGTTTCTCTCCCATCTAATACTGGATACTGTTTTGAATGTTCTGGGCACTGTTTTATTACATGGTCTTATTTAGGTAAATTCATGCCAATATTTTGCCAGGAAATTCTTAAAAAGTATAAATTGGCTACACAAAAATAACAAAAAAATAAAATTGGCTACACAAAATTGTTGCAACAAGACCTTGTGTCCAAGATCAATATGAAGATCAGAAATAGGACATTGCACCATGGAATTGAAATACTTTATAATCTGAACTTGACTGAAATGCTTGCTTGACCTGAAATTGACCTTGAAATAAAAGGAACAGCTAAACCTTAATAGATCAAAAACTACCACACAAAGGCCGCCTTGCTAAGAACAAGTTACAACCATGGTGATTTATTAGTCTCAACTTTTCAATACATGGATTAACCTAACAAAACATTCAATTTACTAACAGATCTTTCTGTTTCTTTTTAGGTGTGATTTTTCTTAGGCAAGAAAAATGCATAGGAAAAAAATTCCTAGGAAATAGAGATTTTGTAAAGAACATTTTGGGGCATGTGTTATGAAAGCAGTAGTATTTGGGGAGAGGTTGCATTCCAGAAACTACCAGATTTATCATGTAAATTGTATAACTGTATCTGATGATGGTAATTTTTAAGCAATGTTCTGTGCTGGTGAGTTATCCCCCTATGTCGGCTATGGCTAAGTGTATTTGATTGCCTGTGGTTCATTCTCATTGTTCAGGTCCTTTAAGGTCTATAATGAAAGATCTGCATTCTGATGACAACGAGGAGGAATCAGATGAAGCAGAGGATAATGACAATGACTCCGAAATGGAGAGACCTGTAAATAGAGGCGGCAGCCGAAGTCGCAGGTGAGTGTCTTGGTAGAGATGAGGTTCCCTGGGATGGAATCATACCTTTTCACTGGATCTAAGAGTATAGCCACAGCAAAAATGTGAAACACCAAAAACGATGGCAAATAAATAGTCACATTCATTTTTTTTTAAAGTATTTTGAATTTGTTTCATTTATTTTTATTAAAGTATAGCTGACTTACTCTATTATGTTAGTTTCAGGTGTACAGCATAGTAATTCGATAGTATAGTGTGTGTGTATTTTTAACTGGAGGGTGCTTGCTTTATCCTGTTGTGTTAGTTTCTGCTATACAACAACACAAATTAGCCGTAACTCTCTCTCTCGGTCATCAGGGAGTGTCAGACTGGGTTTCCTGTGTTACGTAGCAGCTTCCCACTATTTAACACCCCCATGCTGTGTCCTCAAGTCGGTCCACTACATCTGCATCTTTATTCCTGCCCTGCATATAGGTTCATCAGTACCGTCTTTCTAGATTCCCTTTATAGATGTTAATACACGATATTTGTATATAATATAAACTATTTTTATAGATTATACGCCGTACAAAGTTTAAGTTGGGGCACCTTGGCATGCTTACACTCACCGTTCCCCAGGGAACTATTTTATCCCTTGTTCTCAGAAAGGAGAGGTTTTTCCTCTATAAATTTTACAGAGAAAAAGTCCTATTGGAAGCTTTTGCTCTTCAAAGTAAATGCCATGGTGGCTGGACCGGCGGCTGAAATGAACTCTGCTTTCATTTGAAGAATTTGTGTAGCTTCGTTGCTGTAGGTATTCATAACTCAGAATTTGAGGAAATGTGTTCGCTGTTTGTAGTTAGAAATGCATGATTGATTTCAATGAATTATGTGTGACCTAATTAAAACTGGGATCACCTGTGTGTTTTCCAGAAACTAAATTCCTTTTAAGTGCGCTGTTACTTAAGTAGCTTTAATGCAGCGAGGCATACTTCTGCATTGGAAAGATGCTAATTCATGTCACTTATAATTAATAGTCAACTTGAAATTGCCTCGAGAATTTTATTTATCATGAGCAAAACAAATAGCTGTGCTTACTTTAATGGGTTTTGAGTAGGAAAAAATATGAATCTATTTGAACTTAAAATCCAATTACATTGATAATATATTGCATTAAGTCTTTTCTCATTATCCATTACTGGGTAGCAGGCCCTAAAATTCCCCACAATGATGTGATCTTAACCCAAACTGGACAGACCATGTGTTTGTTAATTGGTAATTCCTTCGTGTCCTTGGAGAAGAGTCTCCTTAGAATATATACCCTGTCCCATCTCTCAGTGGTTCTTCCTTATGGCTGTACTCAATTCCTTTTTCTCTACTCATCTCCCAAAATCACCCATCTGTATTCCTTTTAAATAAGAGAGACATAAGGAACCTTATGGTCTTGGCCTTATAATGTTTCCCTTTACAAGTTTTAATCTAACAAGAAGGAAACTGATGGGGCAAAAAAAAAAAACCTAAAAATGAACTGACACTTGTAGGCTAGGAGCATCTTTATAACAATTGAAATCCTGACCACTGACTGCTTTTACATTTAGCTGGTGAAAAAATGCATAACCAGTTTAGACATCTCCCAACTTAGTATGTAGAAGATCTAGACACTCTGTGATGGGCTGTGGCCTGTTCCCTCTTTGCCTTGTCCCCTGAGTCAACATGGGTCAGATCATACATGTTTGTGAGTTGACTGATGTGTGATGCATGTTGTTTGCAAGGCTCTCCCTCCCTCCTGACATATGCTGTTGGCACAGCCCCCGCCCGGGTAACATTTGATCTTCATGGCACTTGTGAAGTCTCAACTGTTTAATCAGTTTAAATACTCAGCCTTCCACTTCAGTCAAGAAGCATTTTAAAGCAGCGCTTCAACTGAACACTTCATTAATGTAATTTAGTTAAGAAAAACAAGTTCCGTCAGTTTTTTCCTAAAAGGATGTCCCAGTGTATCCTTTTCATTTCCTATCTCGTATCTTGTCTATCTGAATGTATTATAGGGCTGGAATGTGATTGCCTATTCAGAACGACAGAAAAACTATCCGATTTCTAAAGCATTTTCTGTTTCTGAGAAGAATATTGTATTAGGTTACTATATAAGCGAAGCGAGGGAGCAAGCCCTGAAGGACATTTCTAAAAGAGTGCACACATTCAGCAGAGTAAATAAAGACGTATCTCCTATTCTCGCTGAAAGAAAATTCCATTTTCAATGGAAAGGAAAAAAAAAGGAGGTGATATTTTTATTGTCTTTCATTGTTGAAAGACACTGTATTTTTCTAAAGCAGTTTTCCCAAACACACTGTCTTTTCCTGTTCAGTGGTGTATTTCCAGGGAATTGCATCAGAACTAGGGTCAACTTTGCATCATGACACAGTGGAAATGATTGGTGATGGGTCTGTCATGTTGAGCTTCACACCTCCCACCCTCAGACGTCACTCTGCACTGTCAGTCCTGCAGGGCTGTGGTCCACATTCTTCTTAGCAGTTACTTCCTTTCCTGCACCCTGTATTTTAGCTGTACTTGTAAAATTTTCACCTGTAACAAATAGGCAGAAGGAAAGGAAGGGCAAAAAGGGTAGTAACCTGTGAACTGTCTGATTTTGCTGAACTTCCAGCTTGGGTGACATGCTTATGACAGTAGGTGGATGGATCTGGAACAGGGAGATAAATGAATAAATGAAGGCAGCAAAATATACTGGCCGAGTACCAGGACTGTGAGTCACGTTGCTTGGATTTGAATCCTAGAACCAGCACTCTTACCTCTGTGACGCTATGTGAGTGATCCAGTTTGTCTCAGTTTCCTTATCTATGAAATGGAGATTATTAAATGAGAAGGAGCAAGTCAAACGTTTAACCCCTTTCTAGATACAAAGTAAACGCCGGCATGTAGTAGCAATTGTATGAGTTAAAACAAGTTCCCGAAGATGAGTGTTTGGATGCCTTGCTCTCTACCCCTAATTCTTTGGATATTTCAAGAATTGTCTGTAACGCTGCGACTGACTTCTCTGTTCCTTTTCAGAGTTAGCTTAAGTGATGGCAGTGATAGTGAAAGCAGTTCTGCTTCCTCACCCCTACATCATGAACCCCCGCCACCCTTATTAAAAACCAACAACAACCAGGTAAGCTTCTGGGTCTGCACTTCTCACGATTCTGCAGAACTCAAAGTATGCCAGGCATTTTACCCCTTAAATTTTAAACAAAGTCCCTCTTGACAGCAAATAGCTGGGAACCTACAACCTTAGGACTAAACATATAGGGTAAAAGGACTTAAGTTGTCACAAAAGTATGGTATTGGATGAGTTAGTTAAATGTCAATAGATGCAGGACAGGATGGTGACAAAAAGTGTTACCCATTTACTCCTGATTTCTGTGTATTTCCCCGTCAATTGGGAAGAATATGACCTTTGGAGCTGTATAAAGCCTGGTTCTCTGTTTTACTGATTTATAGTAGTTTATTGGTACAAAAAGTTTTTTTAATTTAGCCTCAGTTTTCTCATCTGTAAACGAGGATATTAATGTCTACCTTACTGGCTACTGGGAGGGTAACAAAAAAGTGTGTGTAAAGAGCATGAAGCATGGTTCATACCTCTTGGCAAACAGTTGATGATATATGTTTAGTACAGGTGCTCTGCCTCTGTGCTTATCCAGGGAAAAAGGATTATCACTTGGGATTGTAAGGAATCATTTATAAACTATAGAGTAAACAATGGTCATTATCATTGTTGTTATAAGTCCAGCTAAAGGAAAGCTTATTAATTTGATAATCAGAGTAAAGAATATAGTTATTTGGATAGGTCTAGGCAGAGCTTGCAAAGCTGTGATGAAGAGCTTTCGTTAAACGAATGATTATTTTAAACACTTGATAAAATAAGCTGTTTTCAAGTATTGTAAAAAAAAACCTCATTATGCATCAGGTTGATTCTCTATTACCATGTTATTCTTTTTTCCTTATTTAGACAGATTCCATGAGACCTCACAATAATTGCTTAATTCAAGTTACCGTATGAACGTTAACTTGAAAATGTGGTTTGTAAAAGTATTCTGTTTCACAGGTGTCCTACCTGTTGTTTTAAATGGCCTTGTCTTTGAAATCTGTGATCTTTCTTTAATGGGGAAAATGTGATTTTTATAGCCGAAGACTTTTTCATTTCAAATTTCATATAAAGCAAAAATCTCTTAAAATTTAAAATTCCTCATCTAATTGATCTACAACTTAAAGCCTCCATTATTAAGTAGGAATGTCATCAGTGTTCTTTACCTCACCAGTTGCAGTCCAACTGCAGTTTCTTTGTGTCCTGCATGTGACTGCAGGCCCAGCCTCGTCACCCGTTACAGGCTGTCCGGCAAGGAGTTGTACTTTCTTCTTCCTTATCCTGACTCCGCACAGTCCATGTGTCTCCCTGCCTCCAGGGCCAGCCATACCCATGACCCAGCCAGCCGTCACCTCAAGTGTGGCTGCCCAGTACTCCAAAGTCAAGCATGGCTGGGGAGAGCGAGGACCACGGGCGTAGCCATCATTGCCAGTCAGTGGAGAAGGGCCCTAGGCTGGCTGACTGGATAACTTGGAGGATTCTTTTGTAATTGTGTGCTTCAGTATAAGCTGTCAATAGAAGAGCATTTGGACCTTGAAATATATTTTTATATCCAATTTCAACCTATGTAGGCCTGATTTCTGCTTCCAGTGGGTGGTGTGTTGAAATTGGGATTCTTCCTGGGCGGTGACGGTGGCCTTGGCAGGGCCAGGAGTGCAGGGCATTATAGGCTGTGCTTTTGTGCCCTGTGGTAGTCTCCTTCAGCATTGTTCCCAGGTGGAGTGAAGACTATGCTTGCTAAATAAATGCAGCTTCAGCAAGCCACCATCTCGCCTTGCAGACAGAACTGCCCCAGTCTCTTCCTGGACCTGCTGCAGTCTTGACATGACCCTGGTTTCAGGGAAAGGTTTAGATTCTTTGTCAGACTTTTTTTTTTATTGACTGTCTGGCAGGATGAAAAAAAAGCAAAACAAAATTGAAATGGTACCATCTATCTAGAAAGGGTAAAATTTGCTTTATCCGATTAAATAGCATACCACTGGTTTCTTGGCATATGTTTATTTGACAAATGTAGCTTCACACATGTGAGTCATCAATCTGTCAGGAATACTCAGTTATATGTCACTTTCTCCATACACCTATAAGCATAATAAGGGGGTCCATATGCTTTCAGTTTTAACTAGTTTAGGGTAGGAAATATATGTACCCCAAGGGTGCTTTTTCCTCTGGACCTGTGTCTTAGAACTGGAGTGTGTTTAGTCGTGTGTGTGTGTGTGTGTTTGTGAGTGTGATAGTGATGATAATGAGATGATCTGAAATTTCACATGAAATAAGCGAAAACATACCAGGAAGGCCAAACTATGAAACGGGCAGACTCTTGAGTCTTCTTCTTTCATATCCCTTGACTATTCTCTCTGTGTAGGTTGATAATAGTCTCAAAGTTTCTATAAATTACCAGGCAAAGCTATGGTTTCCTTTTTCTCAATTTTCTAGGGACTGGGGAAGAGGGAAAGTGCTCATTGAGTCAGACATTTCTAATTCTTGGAAAAAAAGTGAACAGAGAGAGAGAGCCATATGTCAACAAAGCAAGTAATTAACCTGAGTATTGTTAGGAGCTACTAGTGATCGTTAACATCAAAGACCCAGCGGTAGAGAATCCATCTGCTGAGTAATTGAGTTGTCAGTCCTCACAAAAGAATACAGAAAAATAATAATCTTGAAAATCTGATTCTCAAGCCAGATCCTCAGATTAAGGATAGAAGCGCAACTCATCATAGTTCTATTTTCAGAGACTATCACGTGCATACTTGGTGCCTCTCAGCAGTCTGGGTGGCTGTTTCTTCTCCCTACAGCTTAATAGAGAGGAATAATGCTGTGCCATTTTAACCGAAGTTTTTTTGTTTTTGTTTTTTAACTTCAAACTTCTTTATGTGAATTTCAAACAAAATCAAAATTCTAGATCCTTTTTGGCTGAAAGTATTGAAGGGGAGGGAGGGGCCTCAAAGGAAGGAAGCGATCCATCGGACCCAAGTTAATATTCAGAATATCATAAATCACCTATCAGCCTGCGAGGCGTGTTGAATGAAATCAAAGAGTCCATCCAGTTAAACTGGTTTGAAATCGGCCTGTGGAAGACAAGGTGCCATATTTTTCTATTCTGGAGTCGTTTCCTTAAAGATAAGAAATGATCATAAATAAAACAATTGTCTTCAGCATGGATCAGCTCTCAGAATGAGGTTTTGACAAAGCTGTTTATTTTGGAGCAGGGAGAGATCAAAGCAGGAAGATTAACTGAGCCCTCTCTGGGCAGCCACTCAGTAACTCGAGGCGGATCACTGACACCCGGGGCTTTTGTTCCTGCCTCTGCAGCTTCAGAAGAAAGAAACCAGGATTTCAGTGTCATTGGCCTCCTGTGCCGCAGCCCTTATGGAATGTGTAGGATGGGATTTCAGCGCCCTGCGTGTTCTATTTTCTGCTTTGAAGAGAAGGTGGTGGAACTCTCTCAACCTAGTTCATAACTCTGTGTGCCCCATAGAGAGTTCTCAGTCACTTGGTCCCCAGAGAACAATGACTTGGGGCAGGGAATGGCGGGGTACTCAGGGGAAGGATATGATGGGAACAAAATTCAGTTTTCTAATGCACAAGGCAGGCAGACAGGGGCTGTATTTTTCCTCTTGCCTGCATTCACAGCAGATCGGCTCTGCTTGGCCCAGCCCTGTATCTGAGTTGGCGAGGAGTGCCATCTACTGACCTACTTACTCCTAGGTCTCAGTGCTAACGAACGTTCCCCTCGAGGTCTCATTTCCAGCCAAAATAGAGAAGGGAGTTCTGAATGTAGGGGGGTGTTTGGTTTCCTTTACTAAAAGCTATTGCTTTGCCTCTGCGATTAAGTAATTTCCTTGTGTTGCCAGAAGTATTATGTTTGAAATTAGCCTGGTCACATTGGTCATCTGGTATCTTAATCTTAAAAACGAAGGAAGAAAGGCGATTCTCAGGCAAGATGCTGTTAGGAGCTCACTTCTTATACATTTTCCTAAATTCAAATGAATGTGTATTCCTTTTGAGAAGCATTTGGTCTTTTCTAGAATGTCATCCTCAGCAAGTAAAGTGCTTATTAGCAGTAGAAAATTTCATGGCTAAATGGGAACCTGGATGCTCCCTTGCTCCTAGCTCTTTTTATTTGTCTCATTTTTGTCAAAGTTCAAAAAACATTGAATGATAGGGCTGGTACCTGAACTTGGGTTTCTGAGCCCAATCAATGCTCTCTCTACAAGTTAAATTACAAAATAAATGTGGACTCATTTTAAAAATCTGTGCATTTTGGAAGTGGTAGACCTTTGAACAGAACCGTGAGACGTGTGTGTGTGTGTGTGTGTATGCTAAAGCAGAGTAAACTTCTTCAATATCTCCTTTTTTGGCATTTTTTTCCCTCAGTGTTAGCTTCAGATTGTAACTCACTTGATAATGAGAATATAATGAAAAAGACAAATTACCTTTGCCTTTATGTTTTTATATGTCTGTAAACACTCATCAATAATTTCAGTGGTTTTCACCATTTAAAGCATAATTCTCAATTTTGAAAATTCTAATTAATCAACTGTGTTTATTAAATAATAATGTATTCTCCTTTTTATTAATTAGAAATGTAACTCCCCACCGTCTGAACAGTATGCAAAACTGCTGTTCATAACCTGAGCTATAATTGGTTCAGATCAAAGGAAAGGCACTGGGGATTTTATCCTGGGTAAACACATTATTTCTTAGAATACAGAAAATGGTCCTGGCTCTCTGATTTCTTGAGTAGGAGGATTCCAAGTTGGGAGCAGCCAGCGTGGCAGCCACCTTCACTTCCAAACCTTCCTCAATTTAGTAGACAGGAGTACTTTTTAGAATCTGAGAGGCAGGTACTAGAAAGGGTATTTGAGTGTTTGTCTTATCCTTACTGCACTGAACACGGGTAGTCATGTTGAAACAACAGGATGAATAAGAAAAATTTCTTGCCAGAGGGGACTGTAATCTACTACAGCTCAGCTGCTGTGCATATGTGGGAGAGTGTTGTCACTAAAGAGAAGCAGCCTTGGAAGCATAGATCAATTTCCTTATCGTCACTTTTTTTTTTTAAAGTTCTATTGCCCTGACTCAGCATTTCAGATATAAGTAGTTTATTTTCTGAGAGAAAGTCAGATTAGAGGAGAAGAACTAAAATGTGAGGAGGAAAAATGCTCTTTGGAAAGTGATGTTATGCATTTCATTCATAGCGCCTTTTGTTTCTGTGGCAGGTTAGCCAAGCAGTGCTAGCAATCAAACTTAACTGTTTTCTCTTTGATCCCTAGATTCTTGAAGTGAAAAGTCCAATAAAGCAAAGCAAATCAGATAAGCAAATAAAGAATGGCGAATGTGACAAGGTAGGTTTCTAGTCTGTTACCGTGAGTAACGTTGCACTGACACTCTTCTGTTTCTTTGTGTTTCCCTTGATCATTCTTGCTGGTTCTCATTTCGTTTTCTTCATCAGAAGGGCCTGAAGTTCCCAAATGACAGGCGCTTCTTTCCAGTGCTTTGTAGTTTATTTTCCAAGTCTTGTTTACATCTCCAGTGAACAAGATAAACTTGGCCTTTTGCTATCCATGCTTGCCAAGGGATTTTGGGCACATGGAATTAGGAGGTGAGAGAGCTGTGGTGGAGGTGGAGGGTTCAGGAATCTCGGACTGAAGTGAGCAGGACATCTGATCCCAGTGCAATGTGTTTTCCCCTCGTGTGCAGTCACGCATCCAAAATCTGACTTCAAGGGTTGTTGGGGGTTTGTGTCCTGTTGTAAGCAGGGTCCTCACATGCTTTGCAGGATCGGGGTAGGCCTGGATAATGCTTCACAAACCTTTATTTGCTTTCATTGCAAATGGCACAAAGAATACCCAGGCATTTATGCTAACAAAGACCTGAGTCTGAGCACATGAAGGTGCTCTGCCTTTTCAGGGGAACTCGACAAGCCAGATGCTGATTTGGATAGTGACCTCTATTTTTCATAAGACCTTCTTCTGTCCTGTTACTTGCTGTTCACTGGCCATGTTAGGTATGACCAGGAGAGGTTGTTTTTTTTCCCCTTCCAATTTGCCCTAATTACATAATTAGTGATGTGCATTGATACTTCCATGTTCAAACTTGGAAACATTATAACTAAGAGAAAAAAGCCTAAGATGGAAGAATAATTGAAAAAAAGAATATGTACTGTGATAATATGCTTAAGCTCACATTTTTTCATTGAATTCCTTTTCTCTCTGTAGAGGTATGGTTGGGAGAGGGTTAATCCTGTTCACTTGGGAGCAAATAAGTTCACAAATAGCCCTATTTTGTAAAAAAGCTGCCTTGAGAAAGTACTAGTTGGCCAAAGGAGAGTTGGTCTGCAAAGGCCTTGGGCAGTGCATCCACACAGCTTAGGGCAGAAGGTAGAATGTGCGACCTCTAACCACCTCTGGTATGTTCTTACTTGTTTATCCTTTTGTTTTTGAACTGCTTCCTAAATGCTTGTCACTGGGGGCATACCATTCTCTTTCAGGCATACCTCGATGAACTGGTAGAGCTTCACAGAAGGCTGATGACGTTGAGGGAAAGACACATTCTGCAGCAGGTGAGGAGGGCTTCTGAACACCAGCCTTTCCAGAAGCCTTGAGGTCTGGTTTGTCCTGCGCTGGTGTGACAGCACCTGGAGGCACACTGGCCGCACGCTCTCTGGGCCAGTGCCACCTGCAGAGTATTTGGGGAGGGGCTTATTTCCAAGGCTACCTGGAAGTCTGCTTTGGGGCTTCCTTGGTGCCACAGACAATGGAAACGGGGCACTTGGGGAAGTGACGATGCTGCAACATACTGATCTCAAGCCATCTGATGCTGTCATGTGGGCTGACGGAGGGATGGGAGGAATGCAGAAACCTTTGGGGCCAGGCTTCTGGTTTCATGGGAAAACAGTGATAAGAACTGCAGTCAAGTGCTGTAAACATTTGTGATTCAATTTAGTAACCTTTGCCAATGCTATTCTAAGGAAAATAAATATTTTCCTCTTTTGTCTTATCTTGTTTAACATACATTCTATTATTATGAACTCAACTGTGGAATACTTTTGAGTGGGGACATTTCTATTAGTACAATTTGATGTTTTGAGAAGGAGGGTGGTTTTTAGTTTTCATACGGTTATAGTATGTGTTCCCATTGCATCAAAAATTAAAGATAAAATAATTTTTCTTTAATACTCAAAGTGAAGGTTGTGTTCTAAATTCCAGGGGTAGATTTGTAGATTATTTTGCTGCTGGAATTTTTTTTAAAGACTGCTTTCAAATAACTTGATGTTAGAAGTTAATCTACCCCAGCTGTGTGTATATGTGTGTGTGTGTTTAATATTTAATGGCTGATGGTCACATTTATATTCTGTGTACATTTTTGGTTAAATCTATAAATACATACTCTCAAACTTTGCAAGTTCCCTGATTGGTTTGATAAGGTTTAAAATTCTAGAGTTTCAGACTTGAACAGAAGACTACAGACCTATAATTCTTAATTGAGGATAAGTTGCTTTTCTTGCATGTCTATCTAAGTGTGCAATAGGTCAGGGAGCAGGATCTGAGTGGTTTGCTCTAAGACATATCCTAGTATATCGAGAGTATTTTTCTTCAATTTTTTTCTGTACAACTGAAAATTAGTCAGTTAGCCTGCCACTTGGCAATTATTTGGGGCCCATTGCCTGAATGGTGATGGTAAATCTATTTAGCTGATTTTCCCATTTTTTTCCTGAGCACCAGCTCTGAACCACTGTGGAAAAGCTGTCTAATAAAGCTATTATTGAACAAATTGGACCTAAATAGTGTCTCACAGGAGAGCAAGATAGATGTTTGGGCAGCGTTGGGACCCCCTTCTCACAGAAAGCCAGCCAGTGAATCGAGGATACTGTGCCATTGGGCAGGGTCTTACCATGGGGTGTCATTGGCATTCCCAATTTCACATTGCCCTTTATTTTGACCTTTGAAAGCGTTATGAGGGAAGGTGGCTTAACAGGAGAGTTTCATGGAAGTGGATTATTTTAGCATTCTAGAGGGAGAGAGTGATATCTATGAATTTTTAACCTGGCATAAAGGCACTCCAGGGCCCACAGCATTTCAACCTAATTGCATTCCCAGGCTGGTTGAAAGCTCTCAGTCTTTGGCCTTTTGCCTTGTAATGCAGCTGAGGCTTGTGATTATGATACCATGATGCATGTCCTGTCATGGTTTACTGCTTAATTAATTCCTATTGTAAAGCATAGCACTGTTGAGCACTGACGTTATTCCCCACCTTGAGCGCTGCGCATCCTGTGGACTGCGTTCCACAGAGTCTGTCTCCTCTGCCATGCAGACCATAGCACCTGAGACAGGATTTCTAGTGAGCCCGGGAGCCTATCCCAGTTCTTTTCCTATGAAAGGGATCCTATCAGAAAATCTGGCCTGACATTTTTATTTGGCTCACAAAAAATGGTTTATCTCTTTTTTATTCTGGGATCATGCAGTGCTGGCACCCGGCATCTAGGTTAATGAACAGAAAGCATTGGATCAAGAGAGGCTGTGTTCTTAAGGCCCTTTTCCATCAGGTACAATGTAGTACAGTGGACACAGTCAAAACCAGAGATGTCAGTACCTTGGACTGACTAATAATTTCATTCTTCTTTAAACCACATGTCTAACATTTATTTGGAAAGGGAGATTGAAGACTTCTAAACTCTCTTGCAGTTCCAGCTCTGAGTCTGGGCTTGCATCCTCCTCAGGAGAAAAAAAATAACCTCTGAGGAAAACCAGGGCTTCCTTAGAGGCTGGTTCAGCAGTTTAGGTAACAGCTATTATACTCAGAATTTTCTTTAGGGAGATAGGGAATAAATGGTATGGCAGAGTGTTATAACAATGTGGAGAACTCTCCCTGAGAAGTGTTTTGCCGAAAGTGATCTTCTCCACCCTGGAGAATCTCCTGTTGTATTTTAGAATTCCTTGAAGACTGGAGCCTGATGGCCCACTTCCTAACCCCAGTAATGTTGTCACAGCCGTAGAGGGGGCTTCCCTGTCCGCACAGCAGGGGCCATCCTGCAGGAAGACCTAGCTCTCCCCAGCCCTGACTTCCCTCCAGACGGAAGCAAAACTTGTTCATGACTTCTCACTCAGTGAAGAGGCTGTTTGGGTGAAAAGAATCCTTTAAAAAAATATATATATATGTATGTGTGTGTGTTCAGTCGCTCAGTTGTGTCTGACTTTTTGCAACTTTCTGGACTGTAGACTGCCAGGCTTCTCTGTCCATGGGATTCTCCAGGCAAGAATACTAGAGTGGGTTACCATTCTCTTCTCCAGGGGATCTTCCTAACCCAGGGATCAAACTCTTGTCTCCTGCTTTGCAGGCAGATTCTTTACTGCTGAGCCATCAGGGAAGCCTATATACATACATATGTATGTGTGTGTATATATATATATATATATGCAAAAATGTGTAAAATCAGACTACAAATAATTTATTGCCTTTTTATAATTTTTTATGACTTTTATAACCAGGGTTGGGGGAAGAAGCCATAGACTTAAACAAGTGGATCTTACTCCTTAAAAAAAAAAAAAACCCTGCATAGTACCCCCTCCAAAGCTGATGTGGCAGGAAATAATCCATCACAAATATTTGCACAACCATCATCATCTGAAGAATGGGCTCAGCAATTTCCATGCTCTTCCTCCTTCACTACCTATAACATACCGCGTGCCCTTGGCTGCTTTCCCCCTCTGCAGTCAGTCTGCCTTTTACTGTTACTATTATTTTGGAGTTAGATTCATCATTGCAGTCTGATGCAAGGTAACGACACCAGGGTGGCAGCATGTGCATTTGCAGGTCGGGGAATCCTATGGCATGGCAGCAGGGCGTCCTTCAGGGACCAGCGGGGTGGTGTCTGTAGGCTGTGTGGCTTGTGTCATTACCATAAAGCATGTTAATGCTCTGTTTCTGATGTTCTAACTATCAGGATTCCTGGAAAGGAACCCACATTTATTTTTCTTTATGAAGTCTTTACTTAATTGAGGGTGTAGATTCATGCTCTAATAATTCAAATCATTAATGCTGTTCCCATTGGCAAATAGTCCTGAACGCCCCATCTGTTGGCACTCCTACTGCTCGAAGGCCGTCTTTGCCTCCACCTTGATGCATTCTTACCAGCTCCCGTAAAAATGCAGGGTTCATTTAGTGCGAGTGATCAGATCCCCTTTGTTTCTTTGTGTGTGTGTGGCTGCAGGCAGAGTGGGGTGTGAAGTTTGTGGAGGAGGCAGGAGAGCTGTAATCGAAGCCCCGGAACCTACAAGATAGTACAGTGCCCATGAGGTGAGGGGGTTGAATATCCTAGTGAGTAAATGTGTTTATTTGCTTTAAAACCAAGTGGCCTTTTCTAGAAGGTATTTTTATTATTCTTTCTTCTATTTATTATTTAGTAATTAGTAAGCAACTAGATTGAGTCACAGAATTTTATTTTCTTACAATGGTGAGTTACCTGTCATTTTCAAGGGAAAATGTAGGACTGTACTTCTTTACCCCCACATTGTGGTTTTAGTTTGTTGTTTAAAAAAGATTTTTTTGTTTTTGCTGTGGACCGTTTTAACACCTTTATTGGATTTACTACAATATTGCTTCTGTTTAATGTTTTGATTTCTTGGCCGTGAGTCATGTGGGATCTTAGCTCCTCGACCAGGGATTGAACCCACACTGCTTGCAGTGAAAGGCAAAACCCTAATCACTGGCCCTCCAGGGAAATCCCTTGTTGTTTCAACTACTTTCCTTCAGCTGCTATTCTCCCTGTTTTCTTTCCTCTCTCCTGCAAACTTTTATTATACTTTTTTTTTTTTTTTTTTAATTTCAAGGAGATCTTTTCTGACTTTTAGCTTCTGGCATTTTCCCTGCTTCATTTGTTTTAGTGCTGATGAAATGGCCAACAGTCAATGAGGGGCAGAGGAAAAAGCACTGGGTGTGAAAACTCATGTGTTGTATAGTTACCTCCTGGATAATTAAGGATAAGTTTATGTTTACATGGTAGTCATAATCATGTTGCCCTCATCTGTGTAGCAGTTTTCAGCTTATAAAGAAGCTTCATGTTCTGTATATTATTTGATCCTCTAAACAACATTGCATGATAGGTAGAATGGGTGGCATTGTCCCCATTTTACAGTTGAGAAAATTAAGGCTCAGAGGTTCTGATGTTCTGTCCAATGCCATTCAAAGAGCAGAATCGGGATCAGTTCAGTTCAGTTGCTCAGTCATGTCCGACTCTTTGCAACTGCCAGGCTTTCCTGTCCATCACCAACTCCTGGAGCTTGCTCAAATTCATGTCCATCGAATCAGTGATGCCACCCAACCATCTCATCCTCTGTCGTGCCCTTCTCCTCCTGCCTTTAGTCTTTCCCAGCATCAGGGTCTTTTCCAATGAGTCAGTTCTTCACATCAGGTGGCCAGAGTACTGGAACTTCAGCCTCAGCATCAGTCCTTCCAAAGAATATTGAGGACTGATCTCTTTAGGATTGACTGGTTGGATCTCCTTGCAGTCCAAGGGACTCTCAAGAGTCTTCTTCAACACCACAGTTCAAAACCATTAATTCTTTGGCACTCAGCTTTCTTCATAGTCCAATTCTCACAACCATACATGACCACTGGAAAAACCATAGCTTTGTCTAAATGGACCTTTGTTGGCAAAGTAATGTCTCTGCTTTTTAATATGCTGTCGAGGTTGGTCATAGTTTTTCTTCCAAGGAGCAAGTGTCTTTTAATTTCATGGCTGCAGTCACCATCTGCCGTGATTTTGGAGCCCCCCCAAATAAAGTCTGTCACTGTTTCCATTGTTTCCCCATCTATTTGCCATGAAGTGATGGGACCGGATGCCATAATCTGGAGAAGGGAATGGCAAACCACTTCATTATTCTTGCCTTGAGGACCCCATGAACAGTATGAAAAGAGTCAGGATTAAATATGCCAAATTCAGGATTCTCTGTTCTGAATGCTTGGGCATTTACCTGCTGGCCAGCTCGTTGAGAAGAGGAGCCACACTCTGGGATAATTGTCATTTGCTTCTATTGCATAAATTGAAAGGCTATTTGTTTCCATCCTAAAAGAGCTCTCTGAAGGGGCTGTTTGTCACTGTACTGAAGTTTACACATTTTCAGTTCGTCTTTAGTATTTCTAATCGATGTAGCAAAAAGATAATTTACTCTGGAAAGTACTCTTGATTCAATTAATGTTAAATATATAGTAAGTATTGGATTGCCTTGAAAGGCTTGTATTTGTGGACATAGCTGTGTGTGCATGTTTCTCTACGCATATAGATGTATGGAGGTGACTTATCCTGTAACTATTAACTAATAAAGCCAATGAGAGTTCATTTTAGATCTTTAATGTTAATAAGATCTAGCTTGATAAATGCTTACATGAATGTCATACTTTAACCATAATCAGAAACGCGCCTTCAGATAATCTCCTGATCCATGTAATTGAACCCTGAGTCTAGTGGTTTAAGCAAGTAAGGCTCCCTCTCTACCCCTGCATCCTGCCTCCCTGCCACCCCATATAATAATAGGCCTGGAGGTAAGTGATTCATGGTTGGTGTCGTGGCTTAAAAGATGGAACCGAGGACATAGACTCATTGCCACTCTGCTCTGCCATCTTTCATTTCGTTGATTCATCCACGTGAGGGGAAGACAGATGCTGCACTTCCAGAGTTGCATCTTCTTTCCAGACAGGAAGGGAGCAGAGGGCAAAAGCTACCTGCCCATAGTCCACACCCTTCTGAAACTTTTCCTAAAAGCCCAGTGACTTTTGACAAACTGTGAATAGCAGTGTCTGCCTAGTGCTGCAAGTGGGTCTGGGAAGCCAGTGTATTGCCACTTCCAGAAAGTCAAGCTTCTGCTAGGAAAGAAGAAGGGACACATGAATAGGAGGTAGGCAGTCTGCTGTGACTGTCATGATTTTGCAAGGGGAGTAACTGGTTTTGTTATTAAACCCACAGTTACATCTGTAAAAAAATAGTTTCAGAAGTTGAATACGGCAATAACAGCTCAGTCTGGAGTTGTGCAATTAATTGGAATGAGGTTCACTGTGCCTTTTATGTTTCTGTGGCAGTCAAATATGTCAGGAATGGGGAGCACATTTTCTATTGAGAGCCACTGACCCATAGGAAACAGTTCGCAAATTTACTGTTTTTTGAAGAAAACTAATTGTAAGAAGAAAAGGTCAAAAGTTTCCATTCTGCTGTTTTCAACTCCAGACTAGGTAATCTAAAACTTCATTGAATAAATAATAGACTGAATAATTAAAATTACTCCTCTTAGGATGATTGAGAAAGAACAGAAGCAAGTGATAGAGGATAACAGACAACTACAAATAAGCCAAATGGGTTGCCAGTTGGTTTCTCTGCACAAATAGTTTTTCTTTCATCTTGATGGTGATTTTCCTCTTTCTTTCACAAAGCTTGCTGAAATTAACCTCCCTCCATTCCAATTTACTCACAACAAACATACCTAAAACCCACACTGCCAGGCACAGTATCTATTTCTGATAAAATTATTTGTAAAATAGGAATAGAAAGACACATAACAAGATAAAAAATTCTTTCGAATCATAACCAACATCATTGTTAATGTTGAAACCTTAGAAAGTGTCCTCCTGAAAACCGGGCAAAACCAACAGTAACTCTGTCACCACTTCTGTTGATCATATTTCTGGAAGTTGGAGCCAATTCAAGGAATGAGGTATAGCTATTCCAAATGGGGAGACAAGGCATCTTTTCTTTCTGTAGATAATACTTATTACCTCCAAACGCTCAAGGCCATCCACTGAACATGACTGTTGGAATGAATATAGATTTTTGTTTATTTTTTGTGGAAGCATAACAAAATGTGCAGCTAGATCAATTTTAACAAAGTGAATGCATCTTTTGTCACCAGTACCCAAATCAAGCAATGAAACAGTCCCAGCACCCCAGAAGTCTTCCTTGAGCCCCTCTATAGTCACTACCCATATCTTTAGGGAGGTGGAGATGGAAATGGTTTCCTTTTTTTTTTGGTGGGTTTATTGCATTTTCTAAACTTTCAACAATAAGGTAATCTGAAAGAAAAATGATCATTATATTGGTATGTGTTCTGCATGTACATATTTTTATAAGGAGTTTTGTTATTCCTAGGCTGGAATTTCCTTTCATCTGTTAAGTACAGCCACTGTCCTTTGGGTCAGTAATTTTTAAAAGGGTCTTGAAATTGTATCTCCCATTAACTATCCATTCTCACTCCCACCCCTATAGTAAAATAGTCTGTTGATGACTTAAAAGTTAGGAATCAGTTTAAAGAATATGAATGATGAGAACAGGTAATCTGCTCTCATTGAGAAGTTCAAAGGGTTAATATTCCTTTGACCTACCAAATTGGCTAAGAGGTAGTTTGGTGCCATCAATAATATGGGACCTTCTTTCTATAAATGAGTCTCTTAACCCCTTGGGTTCCATATTTTACTCTCTCCCTCTCTTTTTGCATTTTGACGCCTATTGCTTATTGCCTAAACTTTCTCTTCTTCACTCCTCTAGATTGTGAACCTTATAGAAGAAACTGGACACTTTCATATCACAAACACAACATTTGATTTTGACCTTTGCTCGCTGGACAAAACCACAGTTCGTAAACTACAGAGTTACCTGGAAACATCTGGAACATCTTGAGGATACAACAACTGGATGCATCAAAGACTATTGTTTTTTTTTTTTTGGTTGTGATTTTTTTTTTTCCTTGTTTGTTTATATGAAAACACTCAGAATGATGCAACCAAAAGGGAAAAAAATAAAAAGCAAACAACCTTCAGCTTTATTTTTCTTTAAAGCCAGTCATCATCTCTTGATAAAGGAGAGGTTCAGCAAACCAGCCTCAGTGGACCACTCTTCTCTCCAAGGAAATCCCCGGGAAGAGTTAGCCTGGATAGCCTTGAAAACAAAGAGATCAAACACAACACGAGAAAACTTAAAGAATGTGTATGGTATCACGTGTCTCTCTCTCTGTGGTGGTTCATTCCACAGGACGAATGCATATTCAACACACTGCCTTATTACATAACTGATCTATTTATTAATCGCATACTATAGAGTCGTTGAGGGAATGACACCACAAGACATTCTAATCTCTCGGTCCCGTGGATGCTCTTTCAATGCAGCGCCCTTGCCATCCCAAGCCCAGTGACCTTACTCCGTATACCGTGCCACTCTCCAGCAACTTTTTCCAAGTCCCTTAACTCGTTGCAGTCTGTATTTTCCACCTTTTTTTCCAGTTCCAGGACACAAATGATCAACTGGGGGGACCAAATAGCCACCCTGATTTTCTTCTTTGTGGTCTTTTTTTCCTGAAAGTTACAGTCCTTGGCTGTATCCATATAATGAATGATCTTGGACCATGGTAGTAAATGCACCAAATAGGATCATATGAATTGCTGTCTAGCCTTAGTCAATAAACCTGTAGGACTTTTAAACAAACGTGTACCTGTAAACGTCCTGCATCCTACATTGTTGAGCTGTCATCAACATCCTTGTGTCTGTTTCACTGTTATGATATTAGATAAATATGGAAGTGAATGCATTCCACAGGATCATCATTTAAAAAAAAAAAAGAAGGAATTCTGATTCTGTTTTCTAAAGAAATGTTGTAGAAATTCTTAATTTGGGTCTATTTATTAGTAAGAGGTTCAGCTTTCTTCAGCTGCCAGTGTGTTACCCATCTTTACCACCAAACCTGGAGTAAGAGATCTTTGTTTGTTCTCATATGATCCTCTTAGACTCTTTTATATTTGAAAAATTAAAATCTTTCTTTGGGGGAAAACTCTTGATTATTCTGCCATAACAGATTATGTATTAACTTGTAGATTCAGTGGTTCGATACCTATTTAGTCACTTGCTTATGTTTCCAGAAGGATTTCTTGTATTGGTGACAATAAAGACGGTTGACAATAAAGATGGTTGGGGAGGGGGGATATTTTTGTTCTTGATGTACCCTGTTTTGAAACTAGAAATCTGTCCTGTGGCATGCAAAAGAAAGCAAATTATTTTTAAAAGAAAAAAAAAAAACCCAAAGTACTTTTGGTGTCATTATTCCATCTTCTCCAAAAGTGGAGACATGCAAAATACGAGCAGCTCAGCACCAAGGTTTTGTACTAGGAATTCAACTGAAAAGAAAAGAAAATGAAGAAATACTTCTGGATCCAAAGGTTCGTTCACTGGATCAGCCTTAAGAAAGTCTCTATGTGTGCTAATAGACCAGTATCTCCCTTGTTGATTCCCACGCCAGATGCTGTCTTTTCATACAGAGATTAACTAGGGTCTGTACAGAAAATGGTCTTTCCAGACCCATTCTTTTGGGCAGGAATGTAAATGCAGATTGATAATGGAGTTATTTCTGCATTTTAAAAAGGGATTTTTTTTTTTACATTGTTTTTTTTCTATCCAAAGACACTATTTTTTTCCTTAAAAAAAATTATAATACAGCCATGCTCCTTGTAAATTACTTCTCAAAAGCATCCTCTCTGAGGACAAATGTACTTTTTCAATAATGTTATGACTCTTACGATTGGCAGGACCATCCTTGAAGCATTTGTTTCGTAGTCCACTTCTCACTGTTTAATTACAGAGGAACTTTGAGTCATTTTGAACATCAGGTGACTGATGAATTGCATGGTTTTAGTTGTGTTTTTTTTTTTTTTTTAACTTTACAGGTGAAAGGGGCGGACAATGCTTATATGGAATTGTTTGCGACATTTAAAACTCTTGAAATTTTTCTAAATGTTAATTCACACATTCTAATTAAGCCAGAAATGTATGTACCTTAACTAAAATATCTGTGCAGTTTAACTAGAAATGTATATATGTAGTATGGGCCATTTTTATTTTTGTGTTTAAATTGTGTGACCAAAACTGTGATTTGGCAATGTAAAGATGTTTTTGTTCCCTAGGTTACTGACCAAGAAACTGGTTAACGTAAGAAGTAAGCAGACAAAAAGGATAGTAAGAAGGGAAGCTATTACAGTGATAAACTTTAGGCCTAAAATTTAGGTAATAAAGCAAATGTCTTCAGAATATTGTCTGGAATGGATAAAATTCAGGAAAATTTAACCCTTCACTGAGACAGAAAAATGAGTTTTCCATGAAATTCCAATAGAATAAGAGTCATATTATTAATTTTTTTTAAGAAGTTGAACTCTTTGCTCTCGTCTGATTTTTAAATGCAGAAATGATAAACCCCCTTTCAATTAAATTCTAATAGTTATACTTAGAAACCCACTGAGTTCTGCCACACTTATGTACACTCACCTTTGAAACCTATTAAGATATTTTTGACATGTGTGTTTTAACAGTGGCTTCAGTTTTTTTTAAGCATGAAGGGAAAATGGCAGGGTTTAATTTCTTTTGTGTGTGTGTGTGTGTATGTATATATATATATATATGATAGATGTTTCCAATAAAATTAATTGGGTGAGTGTGAATATGGTTTAAGCCAACCAGAGTATAATAAACTTTAAATTTTCCCTCAGCAATTCAAAGGAAAAAACAATTTATGTACAGTACTTCCTCCCCTCCCCTTATCAATTAGCATTTGCCTCTGGTTTTGCAGCTGGATATTTAGGAAAAGATATGCTTAGTTTATAGCAGGCATGTTAGCAACAAAAATGCGTGCAGCTATTTTGTTTCTTCACTGTAATCCACCTGTCTTTATGTAGACAAAAAGATATGTCTATATATGCTTGCATATTGTGTCAAAGTAGGGGAGGACATAAAAACTTAAGATCAAGAGAGAAAATCTCTAGGAGAAAAAATTCCTAGGAGAGCGTCCCAAACATTTTTAAATTGCAAAGCAAATTGCTGTAATCTGAATAATTACCCACCTGTTTTGTGGGAAGAACCAATAAAATTGGTTTTCTTCCACTAAACACGTCGTCTACCAAAAATGTTTCTGCTGGTAACTTTTACAGACCCAGCTACTCTTTTAAAAAAAACGTTTCAGCTTGCATACCATCCCACATACTATTTAGAGCCCCACACGTGTGAATAAGTTGACATACTTGTATTTGAGAGAGACTTTATTCTTAAAATGTTTTAGGTGTCCCTAGGTAACGGAGTTGGATGTTTCGTGTTGGAAATGGCCCGTGTTGCTATTGGATGGTGTGTGTTCATTTTTCTCACTGTGGAGGTGATCTGCTCTGGAGTAGTTCGCTGTATGCTTGTTACTTTCCACCCTTAGCACTTTTGTGTACTAATGCTGTGTACTCCATACGTACACATACCTTAAAATCTTGCTTTGGACTGTTGCTCTAAAGCTATGAGTATAATGTACAGACTACTACAACTGCAATGAATGTTGAGGAGTCGATTCCCATGGTTTAGTCGAGTCTTGGACTGGAAGTCTACATCTTTTGACCTCTTGTTTTCTATGATACTTTTTTATTATGTAGGCACTGCCATCCTTGAATATCCCTTGTAAAGATGCATTGAAGAAGTCAAAGGAAGACAAAGCCACCACTGTCTGTAAACTGTAAATATGTATTTTGGCACTTGAACTCCGGTATTCTGAAAGTAGAGTTATGATGGAAATGCTGACAGATCCCTAACGGTGGCTACAGCTACCATGCAGTGCAAAAATAAATTAAGTAATTGTATTCTTGAGATTAACAGTGCAAGGCCAGTACGTTTTATAAATCTGTCAGTATCTTTTTTGAATGGAGTGTGTATGTGTAGTAATGTTGAAAGATACACTGTGTATGGTGTGTAGATGCTACTATATGAACTACAAGGCATTCGTTAAGATGTATTTCCCGTCTCTAAAACCCATGTTGAAATGTAAGTACAGATGGACAGAAATAGGTGTTTTACTTAAATTCATATCAAATTTGTTGTGGCTCCATTTTCTTTTCAGCGTACAGTCTTCCTGATTAAGAGTCATTTGACCAAGATTTGGTTTCCCTTTGCATACAAGAAAAATGAGCCCCCAGCCTTTCTCAAGAAGTGATGCTGGTCTTAAGGAATGGTGAGAGGAGAAACGGCTGGGGACACAGTTTTGCTCCATTCATCTCTGAGTCCCCAGGGTCTAGCACCATATTCTGTGTCCTAAAACCAGTACATTTTTTAAGCTTTGCAAAGATTGGGCAAGAAATGGTAGGGTACATTCTTGGAATAAACCAGGTTACTTGTGCATGGTATTTTTTTCTTTTTCCCCTTTTTTCTCTGGGAGGTTCTGTTTACAAACTTAACAAAGGTCTTGCATTTACTCTAGTGGCAAGAAATGCTACCTTGTTTAGACAGGAAGGAGAAAGACTATATCAACAGAGAGGAGAGAATGCTTTTGGTTTCGCAAGGAACCAAGGGATTGGATGTAATGCTCTATGTAATGCTGCTTAAAAGTAGAGAGAGGTCAGATTTGAGAAACCTTATCTTCAGGTGACAAGCCCTTGAGGGGACGATAGTGGACTGCTTTGTATCTTATCAACTAGCAACTGGTTTTAGGTGTGGAAGCCTCAGTCCCAGATGGGCTCATCTGACAGCTAAGCTGTCTAATGACCATGCTGGAAGTGGACTATCTTTTCCCCTTGTTTCAGCCTAGATATTCATTTGTTTATTTTAAAATAATGGCTTTGCATTTTCTCCAACATGGAGAAAGTCAGAGTAAGCATCCTGGGCTTGCTGAAGACAGGATGTCGTCTCCCAAGTGCTCTCACATGGGAAGTGCACTGAACCTCAGTCTCCCCCCAAACTTCCCCACTCTACCCCTCCACCACCCCATGCCATACGCAGAATCGCACTCCCACTTGGATACCCAGGGAGTCCTGGAGAGAGAGATGGCAGCTGAAGCGAGACCTGATGCCCAGACCTCTCTGCTTGGCAATTTGGGGATACAATGTCCAAAACGAATGGACTCATTTGTTCTGATTAGTGGAGTAACTAAGGGTATTTTATGGGTTCCCTTGCTCAGAATACCACCCAACTAGAAAAGCCTGAGCACATTTCAATGCTTCTGCTTTCTCCACCCGGTAATAGTATCCACACCTTCCTGTTTATGTGGCCTCTTCCTCTTGGAGGCATTTCCAGTCTTTTCCAGAGGTTGTTAACTTGCCCTGGGCTGTCGGCGCAGCCTCTTGGTCTTAATTTCCCCTTAATTAGAGAAGGGTAACCAGTGTGGTTCCCAAGCGCTAGGGAGAGACATACAAGGCACAAACGAGAAAACACTCCATTAATTATAACTGGGCCCTATAGCCATACAAAAATAATCTACTGCTGGAATGAGAAGGCTCCCGAGTCCACGCTGATAATAACTCAGGGCGTTGGGATCATGTGCACGGAAGAGGTGGCCACAGGGAACAGGGAGATGGTGGTGTGTGAAGGCAAAGCAATTTGCTCCTTCTGCCTGGTAACACGTCTCCCAGCACATGTGGCCCCCACTGCGGAGCTCTGAAGTTTCAAAAGGGTAGAAAAGGATAAATCCAGGCCATTAAAAGAAAATAATCAAAGCTATTGAAAAGATAAAACAAATGAGTCGCACTAAAAGGGCCGTCTGTGCAAGTAATAAGGCTGAAATACTGATACCGATTTCCTAGCTGAACAGCATTCCTCACACATGTGGTTTGTGTATCCGTGTCTGGGTGGGTGGTCTGGGGAGAAGTGCTAAATGCAGCAAGCTGGCTTAGTTTTTGAGCAGCGGAGGGAAGCTTTGGGACAGGCTCAGCCCCTGGCATCTATAGCCCCTGCAACATAAAGAGGCTTTCCTTTTGCTTTGTTCCAGGAGAGAAAGTTTTAACTTAGCTTATTCATTTAAATATGAGTCTCTGTTCTGCACAGAATCAAAGGGTAGGAGGTTTGTGTGTGTGTGTGTGTGCGGGTGTTTTAAAGCACCGCCTTGTCCTGTGTCCCAGGTCTAGGGGATGGGATGTATGGCATGGAGTGTAGTAACTCTCCATTTGTTCTAATTTATCCCCTGAGTGCTAGGCAACTATACACGTTTCTTTGGAAAGAGATGCTATTTTAAATAATACCTCAGTGTAGATAGGACACGAAAGAGTATTAAAAGCACATGTTATGAATATAGTCCACGAACAAAAGCCAAAGGCAGATGGACGCCCCCCAGAGGCACATATATATGAATGACAAAGGAAGTACACTCAGTTCAAAGGGGGAGACTTGTATGGGAGACTTCTACTCAGAAAATAGGTGCCCATCAATTCATGGCTTTTGACAGATGTGGATCTTTGTCTGAAGACAGGTTGCTTCGTGAATATTCCTCAGAATTGATGACTGTTGTGGTCTTTATTTTGAATATCCATCACTGGGGGAATAGATCATTGTTTTCCACATTATAATGTATGCTTGTTTACAGGTTTATTTCCTATCCACCCCTCCGCCCCGCCCCCCCCCCCCAACTGAAATGAAAGCCTGATGAAGACAAAGGCTTTGTGTTGTTACACTGCTGGATCCAGGACCTAGAACAATTCCTGGACAAACTAGGTACCTATCTTTGTTGAGTGAAAATGTGGGAGTATTTTGTAAAACATTGACCTCTTTTGACATTTTATGAAAAAAGGTTTTGTGTTAAAGCGAGTTTGGGAAAACTGCCCAGTATCTGACCCTCTTGGAAATTCATCACTCACTCCTCTAGTAAATCTCTGGGAAGCCATATATTCTGCCAACAACCACCAAACTGGTTTAACTTGAACACTATTTCTTATGTTGTATGTAACAACAGGAGTTGCAGAAGACAGTAACAGATGTTTTGCTTTAAAGTTCCTTGATCAACATAATTTTACACTATATTTCATTCAAGGCTTACAACCTAAAGTTGGGATGCTGCAGGTTCACAGAAGGACAGTAGAGCTGTTAATATCCCCAGAAATTGTTTTCTGGGTTAGGTGACCACTTGCCATCCAAAGTGGAACATTAGAGAATTATCCCAGGACAATGTGAGTAAAGTGGGTTGTTTTTGGCAAACTAGGATATGTGGCAGGGCATCGTATTTCCAAGGAATGCACTATCAGACATGGAGAACTGAAAATTTACCCTCAGGTTTCTGCTTCTACCCTCAGATTTCTGCCTGTACATGATAAACAGTGGTTGGGTTATGTATGGGAACAAGAGCATCCTCCTCAAGGTAGGGGCAAGCCCTTAGGATCCAGGTTGGAAAGGGCATTTTCAAAGTTACTGAAGATCTACAGGTGTTGAAGCGGCCCCTGGGCCATCCCTCATCATCAACCACTGCCCCCCGACCCACCCCCACCAGAGCCTATCATTTGAATAGGTGAATAGGCTATAGATGATCAGTCCTTTCTACAATACATGCACCATACAGGTATGTGTATGGATCCAACAGGTTGGGTCCCTGGCCCTGTTCCCAGACCCTATTGCGTGTTGAGGTTGTGGTGTTTTTCCACACAGGATATCTTCCACCTTTGCACCAAATGTCACCTCTTCATTGCCACCTGCTGAGTCACTCTGGCTCCTGCGGCTGCTTCCTGGGGGTTGACACCCTCTCCCTGCTTATTGTTGGAGTGTGTTCTGGAATTTCGCTGCTCTTTACTCTGCCTTCATGCCCTGCCATGTGATATCCTTTGATGTTTTAGTGGTTCTAGGTTGCACAGGTATAATTCCTAGTAGAGACGGAACAAAGACTCCAAAAATGTTGAGTGAATGAATGACTGTAAATAAACCTCTTGGCTTGCAAGGGGGTTGCTACATTGTCACTCTCTACTGCCTCCTTCTCCAAAATTCCCTTATTCTGCTACTGTTTTAAAGGTAGGGTATTATGGGGACACAAACCACAGATGCTGGGGTCAGAAAGGCTTGGTTTTGAATCCCAGAACTGCCACTCCTAGTCCTTAAACCCTTAACCTTTCTTGTCACTTGGTTTTCTCATCTGTGAGATGGGAATAAAAATGTATGTCTGTTTTAAGGTTGTTACAGAGACGAGATACTTGTAAGAGCACTTTGCATGCAACAGAGTGATTTTTACGGTGCTTCTGCTGCTGGAGTCTGATGAGAGCCTCTGATTTGCTCTTGTGGTTGAGAATTTTGCCAACACATAGCAGGACCTTGTTGCTGTTTGCTGGTCAGCCTCAAGTGTCTTTATTCTGGTTGTCCACCTATTGTGATGTGCCCGTGGTTCAAACAGCCATGAGCATTGGCCATCCTCATGTGCACTTTCTTGCAAAACAGTTATCAGTTACACAACTGACTGCTGCTTTGGTAGCTGTTTCCAGCTTGGAAAAGAAAAGCAGGCAGAGGTAATGGGATAGTGTTCAGGTTTCTAGTTGGCCTCAGGGCTGGGTCACCTTAAACTGAATTGAGCACATTTTCTCTTGGTGAGCTTGTTTGGTGGAGATAATGTTGGTGAAGCTGAGGTCATAGGTTCAACCCCTTTCCGAGCCCATTTGGTTTTCCCCCTTGTATGGCTACAAACTTTCCAGTCTTAGGAAGTTCAGGGTCTTTGAAGGACAGAGAGAGAGCCTGTCCTTTCAAACATGACTTCATAACATCTTCTGAAGGGGGATTATTGTACATTGTTATCATCATTGCCATCTTAAGGCACCCGTGGCTTAAGCCTCTCAATAATATTGGCAATTTTACCTGGAATAAACCAAGGTTGTGACCTTAGTTAGACAGTCATTCTACTCAGTTATCATATAGACCTTAGGATGATATTACTCCTTTTGTTTTTGAAAGCAGATATGTATACTATGTTGAACTGTTATCTTGTAATCCTGTGATCTGATTTATAGCAAGTATCTCCGTAACTCTTATTTCAGTATTGTACTCTTAAAAGCCATACCACAGTTTTGATGGCCTGTGCTTGGCCATATTGCTTTGTAGAGGACCCCCGTATAGCCCTTTGCTATGTTGCAAGACAAAGAAATGCCCACTTTAGTGACTACTATTCCCTATATTCTTTTTTCTCTTAATTATGTGATGTGTTAATTTTCTATTGCTGCTATAATAAATTATGACAAACTTAGTTGCTTAAAACAGTGCAAACTTAGAATCTGTGTGCAGTGCAGGAGACGTAGGAGATGCGGGTTCGTTCCCTGGGTTGGGAAGACCCCCTGGAGAGGAGGAAATGGCAACCCACTCCAGTATTCTTGCCTGGAGAATCCCATGGACACAGGAGCCTGGTGGCCTATGGTCCAAGGGGCTGCAAAGAGTCAGACACAACTGAAGCGACTGAGCACAGGCTAAACTCAGAATGTCGGCTGCTGCTGCTGCTAAGTCGCTTCAGTCGTGTCCGACTCTGTACGACCCCATAGATGGCAGCCCACCAGGCTCCCCTGTCCATGGGATTTTCCAGGCAAGAGTACTGGAGTGGGGTGCCATTGCCTTTTCCCAGAATGTCGGCAGGGCTGCACAAAGTCTTCCAGAGACTCCAGGGGAGAATCAGTTTCCTTGCCTTTCTCCAGTTTCTAGAGACTGCCTGCATTTCTTGGCTCACGGTCCCCTCCTCCATCTTCAACGTCAGCAGTGTAGCTTTATAAAGCATCTCCCTGACTTTTACCTTCTGCCTCCTCCTTCCATCTTTTACGAACTCTTGTAATTACCTTTGGACAATCCAGAGAATCCAGGATAATTTCCCCATCTCAAGATTCTTTACTAATCATAATCAAACTTGCCCTTTACCACGTAAGGTAATATATTCACAGGTTTTAGCTATTAGGATATGGTCATCTTTGGGGGCAATTACTGTGTCCACCACAGTGGGAAGATGCCAGTATTGAAATCCCCATCCTTCTGGAAGTTTAAGGAAATAAACTTCTACTTAGGTAACTATGTAGAATTTGTCCATCCCACGTTAAAAATGAAAGTAAATTTGCCTCCAGTTCTAATAGTTCACGGCATCATACTTTGTGACAACTGTGGTAGCAATTTTTGAAAAATCCACAGTGAACCATCTTGAAAGGTTATTTAAGGTTCTGGCTGTGGTGATGGAAATTCAGTCTGTCATTCAACATATATTTATTGAGTATCTACCATGTGCCAACCAGTCTCCTGAGGAGCTTGTGAAAATGTAACCGTGATGGCTACAGAATTTCCCTCCCACTTTGCTGGGACAGAGACTCTTTCCTCCTGAGCTACAATGTCATCATGTGGTTAGGATTTGTTTGAAGCAATATGGAAATCCTTAACTGGCAGACAGACCAAACAGCCTCTCTGGGCTCCCAGCCTTCTCACTCCCATTGCTGATGGCAAACTTCTTAATCTGATCTGAGTTTCACAACCTTTTTAAAGAATGGCCTAAAGTAAATTTGTTGTTGTTCAGTCGCTAAGTATTGTCTAACTCTTTGTGACCCCGTGGACTGCAGCACACCAGGCTTCCCTGTCCTTCTCTGTCTTCCTGAGTTTGCTCAAACTCATGTCCATTGAGTCAGTGATGCCATCCAACCATCTCATCAACTGTTACCCCTTCTCCTCATGCCCTCACTCTTTCCCAGCATCGGAATACATAGTTCAAACAGTGCACAGGGAGCAGTCTGGGGCGCTGACAGAACAAAGGAACCAGCCCTGCAGCGCCACCAAGTCAGTGTGTAGTTGCTCCTCGCTGCTCCGTTTTGTTTAATAAAGATGAGAACCTGATGACGTCAGCATCATCCTACACCATCTACCCCAGTGATTCCCATATGCTGAGCTGTGGTCTGGTTTTATCAGCATCACCCAGGGAGCTTTTACAAGCCATTCCTTTTCCAGAGGCTCTGATTTAATTCATTTGCCCGAAGCCTTGGATATCGGTAATTTCAAATGCTCCCTAGATTATTCTAATGTGCAGCCAGGATAGGAGTGTAAAAAATTAAAGTCTTGGTTCCCACTGCCAGAGATTGTGATTTAATAAGCCTAGAATAGGGGCCACAGATCCTGATTGTTAAAGTTTCTAACAGGCCGCCAGGTTTGGAGGTTACAATCCTAGCAACAATCTTCTGGTTGTTCAGCTATCAGGATTCTGTTTCCCAGGGATCCCCAATGCTCATCATGGACTTGTTCTGGGTACAGATTTCTGGAATGCTTGTCTGCCCCAGCCTCTGGGGGCTGCAGCTAAAAAGCTATGGGTTTAACAAGTTCTCTAGGTGACTCTTACCTGGAAATTGTAGGAAACACTGTAGAGCTACTTAGGATCCTGAGGCCAAGAACTTAAAGTTGTGCCTTTACTTCCACTGATTTGTAATCTAGCCCACAAATCCACTCTCAGTTCCCTGCATTTGGGTGATGTGCCCTTGTGGCCAGTATTCCTGGTCTTGGTTTGGTGGCATACCAAGGATGGGGCATTGCACGAGTAGCATGGGCCAGTTTGCTTAACTGATTCTCCTTGGATTTTCTGCTCTGTCGAGGGCTGTCTGGACAGTGATGTATCATTTCCTTGTTAGGTCATCTGATCGGTTCACAGCAAGAAAGAGGGAGGGATGTCCTACAGTAGGTATCCCCAGCCTCTGGTGTCTAATGCCTGGTGATCTGAGGTGGAACTGATATAATAATAATAGAAATAAAATAATAATAGAAATGATGTAAAAATCATAGAAATAAAGTGCACAGGGAATGTAACACACTCGAATCATCCAGAAACCATCCCTCTTCCACCCCTTGGTCTGTGGAAAACTGTCTTCTGCAAAAGCAGTCCCTGGTTCCAAAAAGGTTGGGGACCACCACTCTAAAGTACCACACACAGGAATGAGGGAGATCATATCTGGGTGTAAATAAAGCAGAGGTACTTAAGAAGGCACCAGTCAGATTTCCTCTGATGGAGACAGCGTGCTGGCCCTGAAATACTGAATGTTTCCTGATTGTTTTCGTGCACCAGGTAGACATTTTCAGTTTCTTTTATACAATCCAATTTGTTAGCAATTCTAGCATAAGAAGATCACTGTTTATTCTTGTTTTAGTTTTGCCTTTCAGTAAATGGATTATTTCCTCGTGTCTTTAACTCGGTCACCAAGGTGGAAAAATTGTTTGCCTGAAATTATGTAGCTTTCTCCTTTGTAACTATGTTAGCCTCAATAGGGTCTATGGTATGGATGTTCAGGCTCCAGAATTTTTGTACAGAATCATCCAATCCTCCTCAAAGGTGTTTTCCCAGCATATTTACATAGTTGAGTCCCCAGCCCACTGATGGTGTCCTCATACCTCACCAACTTATAAAAACTCAAAAGTCACTTGCTGTATGGAATCTCCACAGATTTGACTACAGTGTTGACTTATGACCTAAAGGAATAGAGATGTCAACTTAGGTTTTGGATGTTTTCTGCGGACAAAAGATGATGGTGATTCCAAGTTGACTGAGGAGGAGTAGTATTTTTTTTTTTTTCCAAGTCATCCTACTTTCATAGAATTCAAAGTTTTTCTCCAAGGGTCATTATTGGTCATTATTGATCTTGCTTTGAAATCCCTCAGAACAATAAGTTTATTTGTATGGAAGCAAAATTTTTGACAAACTAAGTCATTAATTTTTCTCTTTCTTCAAAATGGAAGGCATCCAGAAGATAAGATGCCACTGATTTAAAGGTGTCAGGTGTGTGTATTCAGTAGCGTGATAGAAATTATAATTTAGCCAATAAATAATTGTTCATCCTCCCAGAAGGTCCACCCCTGGTTATTTCATTGGCTGCTGACTGAGGGATTTTCCAGACTCTGAGTAACTTGGAGGATAAGCCCTGAGCCTTAGAGCTAGATGGAATACCAGGCAAGAAAAACAGAAGTTGCAGGCAGGGCAATGTGTGATATGAGGGAGTCACCATAGGGCCAGATATGGGGGTTTGCATGGAGCTGCACAGAGAACCCAGGAGGCATGGAACGCCTGGTACAGGAAGGCATTCCAGGAAGACAGCCCACTATAGACAAAGGGGAAAGTACTGAGGACAATTACATCTAATTCAATTTGACTCGAAGATAGGCTACAGATGGGGGAAAGCAAGAGATAAAACTGGAAAAGTAGGCAAAGGCCACATGCTGGCCATCCTTGTTGCCAGACTAACACACTTGGGCTTCATCTGCCAGATAAATGGGCCGCTGTAGTGGGTAGGAGTATCAAGGCCAGCTTTGCATTATGAGGTAGGGTCCCCTACTCTTCCCCTCTACAATATACTCAACAGTATACTATTAAGTATCCTCTGACCCCAAACTTCTGTGTTCTCATGGTACCCTTAGCATGAACCTCTGCAACATGCATCTCATGTTTTTGCTACCCTTGTATTAGTTATCTGTTGCCACATAACAAATTACCCCTACATTTAGCAGCTTAAAACACCACATATTTTTTAATCTCACAGTTACTGTGGAGTCTAGGCCTGGTTTAGTTGGATCCTCTGGCTCAGGGCCCCTCCAAGAGCTGCAGTCAAGCTGCTGGCTGGCTAGGCTATAGTCATCTCAAGGCTCCAGTTTGGCACGATGTGCTTCCAAGTTCATTTAGTGGTTGTTGGCAGGATTCAACAATTCCTCACAGGCTGTTGGACTGTGGGCCTCAGTTCCTTGTTGGCTGTTGGCTGGAGGACGCTCTCGGTTTCTTGCTGTGTGAGCTTCTCCAGCTGACAGCTTGCAGAGAGAAGCCAGCAAGCCGAGAGTCTGCTAGCAAGATGGAAGTCATAATTTTATAATCTAATCATGGAAGTGACACCCATTACCTTTTTCTATAGTCTATTCATGAGAAGCAAGTCACTAGGTCCAATTGACACTTGAGGAGAGATTCCTTCTGTTGTCACGTCAATAAAAGGAATCTGGAGCTGCCAGCTGGGTGAGTCCTCATTTGGGGCACTAACCTTCCTCTCAGATGGAGCTTGGTAGTGGATAAGGAGCAATGTTATTTCTTGATTGAGAGCTGTGAATTTGAAGGCACTTCCTAATATCCCAGACCCCTGGACAGACTCAAGGAAACAGAGAAGGAATTTTTGTTCCTTAGCTGGTCTCCATCCTCCTCCCCTGAGAGCAAATGTGGCAAAACTCTGAAGCCTGCACAGGGGGAACAGAGAAAGAAAAGATAAATATATTAGAAGGTGTCAGCTTGGATTTCCGTAGACTGCCTGTTTATGCTTCACCAACTCAACTTTCTGCTTTCTAAGTCATGGCCATTTGTCTTTCCTTCTGGAATGTTTTTAGTAGTTGGAAAGCAGCCCACCTCCCAGCTTGACTTGTGGAACTCACATCCCATCTCTGTGTATTCCTGGGCAGAACTAACATGACAGATTCTGCTCCGGGTTTCTCTCTTGTTATCAAGGAGGTTCCATTCTACTAGTTATATATTTTGTTTTACAAACTTTCCATTAGGATTATGACTTTCTTCTCAAATGTGATTAACTTCTATGGCCCCCAACCAAATTTCTCAAATGGTCACCATCATTTTCACGGAGGTGGATGTAATTGGCTGGCCTGGACAAGACAACCAGTATCCAATATTTTCCTAGGAAAATCTAAAATTTCTTTTCCAGTGACATTAATTTTTTACTAAACATCTATCGAATGTCAACAAAGATCCATCTAGTCAAGGCTATGGTTTTTCCAGTAGTCATGTATGGATGTGAGAGTTGGACTATAAAGAAAGCTGAGTGCCAAAGAATTGATGCTTTTGAACTGTGGTGTTGGAGAAGACTCTTGAGAGTCTCTTGGACTGTAAGGAGATCCAACCAGTCCATCCTAAATGAAATCAGTCCTGGGTGTTCATTAGAAGGACTGATGTTGAAGCTGAAACTCCAGTACTTTGGCCACCTGATGCAAAGAGCTGACTCATTTGAAAGACCCTGATGCTGGAAAAGATTGAGGGCAGGAGGAGAAGGGAATGACAGAGGATGAGATGGTTGGATGGCATCACCAACTCAATGGACATGAGTTTGGGTAAACTCCAGGAGCTGGTGATGGATAGGGAGGCCTGGCATGCTGTGGTTCATGGGGTTGCAAACAGTCAGACATGACTGAGCAACTGAACTGGACTGAACCCCCAGTTTAGTGATCCTGGCAAAAATGTTTCCCACAGAGGCATGTTGACCTTGGGGAGGGAGGTTGATAAGCCCTACTACTATTTGTGTAGCTCTGTCATGTACTGGCTCAATGACCTAGACAAGTTAAAATCAGTCACCCTAAACTCTTTCTCATCTCAACTGTAAAATGGAGGGAAGAAGAATATCTTAATTTATTCAGGAATGTTTCATTCAGAACACTGTTCTAGACTGCGAGCATTCAGAAGGGAACAAAAAATTCTCCCCTCTTGCAGCTACATTCTAGTTGAATGATTTTGTACTGAGAAGCAGCAACTTAGAGCTTGCTCAAGAGGTATGCTGAGAATAAGTGCTTCTCAATGGATTAGGCCACAACCAGAAATGCAAAGTGAATCCACAGAAAGAATGGAAATCTGAGAAGGGCACCCCAGCTGCTCCCCTCTGGTCTGAGTGGCAGTCCTGGGGAGCTGGGGAGGAGAAGATTCCAGTTTGCCCTGTGAGTGGCTTTTACAAGCAGGGACTCAAGGGTGTCTTGGGAGCTTGGTCCTGTTGGAAGTGAATATCCTGAGATGTTCATTAAAGTGAATTGAAAGCTCTGTAACACAGGGAGCCCAGCCTGGTGCTCTGTGATGACCTAGAGGGGTGGCATGGGAGCAGGAGGGAGGCTCGAGAGAGAGAGGACCTATATATAATTATGACTGATTCATGTTTTTATATGGTGGAAACCAACACAACATTGTAAAACAATTATCCTCCAATTAAAACAAAAAATCTGTGGTCCCAAACTCCACAATGTGCCTTGATGGAGGCACTTGTCTGAAATCTAGGAAGGTGGGTAATGGGGCTCTTCTTCTCTGTGCAGAGAGTAAAAAGGATCCATAAGGCAGACAGTTGAGTTCTTTCCAGGCCATTTTGCCTCTTATAATGGCATTGACATCAGAGGGGGTTGGACTAACTTGGGTGTTTTACCACAAGTGCGGTGCCTTAATGTCAAAGACAGCAAGCCCAGGCTCTCCCAGGTTTCCTCTGTTCATTTTTGCCTTCCTGGCCTCATGTCTGTATTCCTTGGATTTCCCTCACATCTATTCTTGCGGCTCTCTCTTCCCTCTTACTCACTGTTTTCTTTCACGTGCTTTCTTTCCACACATTGGTAGTTGCTGTAGTATTACTTCAGCCCGAGGGCAGAGAAGTGTAGGAGGCTTTGTGTATCTGTCCTGGAGAAGGAGTGCAGTCTCCTGAAGGAGTCTGAGTGTGGAGCAAGAGGTTGATAGTAATTTAGGAAGCCGGAATTTGCCTTCAAAGCTTTGGGAAGGTTGAGAGCGGGCTATTTATAATCCATCAGGGGATTAAAAAGAAAATAGGCAGGTTCAGGGATATTGCTATAGATCACCTAGACAAGATGAAAAGATAGAGCAGCTCAGGAAATGTGTTTACAGATAAGAGGCAAGTTTAAAAAGCTGGGCCACAATCATGGGGACTTTGACCGATTGCCCCTACTAAATAATGTATAAATGAATGTTATTCCACAACTAATGATATTGATTGGCAAAACAGCAGTGGACAAATGGAGGCAAAAGCAGAAGACTTAGCAATAAATCTCTGCAGTCCAGGCCCTGCTGGGGCACCCACGGTCCTGACCTTTCTCTTTGTCCTCCAACTAGACCACTTTCAGGCAGCTTTGGGGGGAACTGACTCTTCATTTGTTGGGTCATTCTTTATGGCCACACATTTGAGTACCTCCTGTGTCAGGTTGGATATATTTAGAAGAAAAGATGCGGCCTCAGCTCTGAAGGACCTCATGAGAGAGAGACAGGAAACAAACCCAGCTAATCAAACCATGATAATGAATTTTGTAGCAACGCAGACAAAATGTAGTGAAAATCCAGGAGGCACAGCAGTCTGAAAAGTATCTCAGAACCAGGACCTGGTGTTTTGACTGGGTTGAAAGAGCCTTGAGAAATTCCTGCAGGGTGGAGAACTCACCTTCCTGCTTTCATAATGAGGATTAAACATAAGAATCAAGAGGTGACATATATTTGAAGTTCCCTGAGAAACTACAAGGGAGCCTAAAGTGAATTCGGTCCTCACCATTTCTTTCCCCAACCCTTAACATAAGCATTTTCTTAAAAATTCCTCAAGATAAGAAGATTCAAGTGGGTCAGTCAGCTAGTTTGTTCTTTTATTTGTAAGATGGAGAGAAATGGGGCAGAATTTGGGAGCAGATTTTTCTGCAGTTGATAAAAACATTGTTAATGGAGACTTTTGGATTAAAGTTGGATTGAGAATGCAGGTTGCCTCAATGTCAGTACTTTTAAGGCCATTAAATACAAAGATAGTAGGAAGAGGTTTGGAAGATGGCAAGGAGAACTCTATCCCACAAACACACCCTCCTGCTATGAGAGTCAATAAACTCTACGTTACCAACCTTCAATGTTATGGAGAATTCTTAGAAACCTCTTAAAATAAATTCACCAGGAAGAGTTGGTGTATTTTAGTTTCATTAAAAATATCAGGCTTCCAGTGAGCCAAGAAGGTCTCTATAATCTTTAGATTTCCACTTAGGAAACTGGAGATGGCTAATTGCTGAACAGTGTCAAGGAGGAAATATAGGTGCTGCATTTAATCAGGCTGGAGGTTGGTTATAAGTGCCCACTCAATAAAAACAATGAGCAGAAGTTGGCTGAAATATTAAGAAGCCCAACAAAGGTTAAAAGAAAAATACTATCATCGTTGTCCCACCTCAGCATGATTAATTTAGAATCTTGAATGGTGGGGCACCAGGCATTAACATTTTTTCAAGCTTCTCAGGTGATTCTAATATGCAACTAAGACTCAGTTCTGGGCTCCTGAACTTGGGGAGAGAATATAGGACCCAGTAACAGAGACCCATGGAGAGGGCAATGGCAGCCCACTCCAGTACTCTTGCCTGGAAAATCCCATGGACAGAGGAGCCTGGTAGGCTACAGTCCATGGGGTCGCGAAGAATCGGACACGACTGAGCGACTTCACTTTCACTTTTCACTTTCATGCATTGGAGAAGGAAATGGCAACCCACTCCAGTGTTCTTGCCTGGAGAATCCCAGGGACGGGGGAGCCTGGTGGGCTGCCATCTATGGGGTCGCACAGAGTCGGACACGACTGATGCGACTTAGCAGCAGCAGCAGCAGAGACCCAACATGATTTATTAAGGGAATAGTTTTAAGTTTTGCACAGTGTAGAAAAAAATGGGATTGGTTACTCTAAAGTTGTTAAAGCAAGACACCCCAAATGTCATGGACTATCCTTGGGCCAGTAGTGTGGTTGGGCTAAGCAAACAGGTTGTCATGGCCAGAGTCCCAGTGGAGTGCCAATGATCACAGCTAACTTAGCCAGGTAGACAGGCAACATGTAATCCACTGAGGACCCAAATAGAACAGAAAGTCATGAGAAAGCCAAATTCTCTTTCTCAGAGTGAGACATTTCTCTTCTTCCCAGAAACACTGGCGCTCTTGGGTCTCAGGTCTTTAGACCCAGTCTGAATTAGACCACTGGCTTTCCTGCTTTTCCAGGTTGCAGACACTATATGGTAGCATATCTTGGCCTTCAGTGTCACATTAGCTGATGCCCATGATAAATCTCCTCTTATATGTCTGTAGATATCCTATTGGTTCTGTTTCTTTGGAAAACCATAATTCAGTGACTGATTCATGTGGGTTTTCCAGAGTGACTTAGATTTTTAACTTTCTTATCACTGAATTGTATCAATGTTGAGTGTTTTGAAACCCTAGGACCTGATGCCCACGAAGTTACACATATTTTGCTGATCTGAACTAAAACCCACATCCCCTTCCAAGTTGCCTCTCATATGCAGAACCTAACTATAGCCACTCAAGACCTTAAGCACCCAGTGAGCTGAGGAGAGGGAGTACCCAGGGATGCAGGCCCATGCTTATGGCCATCCCACTGGATGTGCAATGTGGAAGTTGACTTCCTTCTGTCTATAAACCAGCACTGCCTTTCCCTGCTGACAGCCCTGCTCTGTGTCCCCTTTAGCACTGCCTGGGCTTCCTTTTGGGGCTCCTCACCCTATCTCATAGTAAAGATCTCCCTTTAGCTCTCCCCTTTCAATCACTTTAGGGCACTGACTTCTGCTTTGGGAGTTACACGTCTGGCTCCTGGCACCACTGTGTTCCTACCCCACAGCCATCCTTCTCCAGCTGTCTTGTCACCAACCCTGGGGGAGACAGAAAGACCTTGCCAAAGCACTTACTTGTATTATTTGTCAGGAAGACAGGGTGTATTATTGGCCCACATATTTTGGTCAAGAAAGACAGTTGCTTTCTTAAATACTTTATTATTTGGCTGCACTGGGTCTTAGTTATGGCACATGGGACCTTTAATCATCACAGCAGCATGCAGGATCTTTCAGTTGTGGCATATAAACTCTTAGCTGCTGCATGTGGGATCTAGTACCCTGACCCGGGGTGGAACCCGGGCCCTCTGCATTGGGAGTGTGAAGTCTTAACCACTGGACCACCAGGAAAGTCCCAAGACAGCTGTTTTAACATAAATCAGTGATTCTCAGTCCTGGAGAGAACCCAGGGCCCCACACCTAGAGATTTAGTTGGGCTTTAGCTAAACCCTCTGTGGTTATGGCAGCTTAAGTCTCTGCCTTGAAAGCACAAAAGGAGTGTCTATGCCTTTCAGGTGGGGTCATTAGCTCATACGAAGGTCATCAGGGACAGTAACGCAACTTATGGAAGGCAAGGGTGGAGAGTTGCTCCCCACAGAGCTGTGCCTGGTGACATGGTGTGCCCCTTGGAGAGAGACTCAGACACTCAGACCCACAGGCGACCCTGGTTTAAAGGTTCTGCTCTATTTTCACAGGAATCTATCCTGGACATAAGGGTACTCTGCTGGTAGTTTAGATTTTCAGTTAAGGCAAAGGAATCAGTTCAACCAAGCAAAGTCAATTTCTGGGATAAGAAATGATTGTCAGCACAGAGACAGCTGCTGTTGCTCTTTTGTTTTTCTAAGTTTTGAAAGTGTGGCATAGACAGTTAACGCCTTCCACCATTTAATTCACTTCTATCCTGTTTCATTTCACAAATGTTTCAAGGCGGCTAAACTCCCAAGTAATTTTATATCTGAACTTATCATATTCAAAGTATGACATCACACAAGGATGAGTAAGTAGCCTCCCCACCTCACCGCCCCCCCATTAAGGTACAAGCCAGACTCTTTTAGTCTGGGTTACAGCTCTCGTGTTTGGCATCTCTTCCCGTGGCTCAGACATCTGTATGGAACATCCTGGCCAATGAAAGTCAACTGAAAATGCACCAGTACCTTGTTAAGACAATCCTGTTAACCTGTCGTTACCTGCCAATTACATTGTTCCTTGTTTTAGAAATCCGGTTGAAAGAGACACGCTAAGAACTCCATGAGGAGTAGCCAGTTTGGGTTTTTGTAAGTACGGGTAGGAATCTGCCTCCAGCAAGTAACGCCAGTGCCGGCATGCCCAGGGAATTCCAACTGGAGGTGGGAGTAGGTGGCACTTGGCAAAGGGGTCCTCCTGTCCTAATTGTCTAGTCTTGATTTTAAAGTGTATTGTGTATGTTTTTCTGGGAGACATTATGGTTAGTCTTTTGAAGATTCTACTGAGAGTTCTGTTCTTCAGCTGGAATTTCTCAGGGGTAGATATTACCATTAGATGAGAGCTCTAGAGGCGGGGCTGCAGAGGGAGACTTGACTTCTCTGGGGCCAAGAAGTCTTCAAGATGGGGCCACCTGCTGGCTTTTTAGACTCAAATCACCTCGTCCTTAGCCACAATCCAGCCAGTGCTCTTTCTCTGCCTTTTGGTATGAGTTAGTGTGAGATGAGAAATAGAAAGCATAAAGCACACGGAAGTTTTCCCCCACCATGCAGGGGAAAAATTGTTAGATCAGAGAAATCCACTCCTATTCCCTTTACTAGGAAGCTAGGGTAAAAATTTTTTAAAAAAGAGAAAAAGGAGGATTTCTAGGACATAAATTCCTAGTATTCCAATTGAGAGAAGGAGACTGAGGATGAGGAAGCTACTCAGTAGACTCTAAGCTGGGTGAGGGCAGCTAGCAGGCAAACCTTGTGTGCATTTGAATCCAAACTCAAATAGTTTTTGAATTAATAATTGATCTCAGTATTGAATTTCCCCTTTGTTCACAGTTGTCAAACTCCTAAATGTCTTAAGAAGTTTCAGAGCCCTGCATGAATAGCAGTTGCCCTAAAGCAAACAAACAAAAATGGCATTGCTTTGAAAGATCTGTTTAGCACCTTAGTTACAAGTACTCATTAGGGTGTTCTGTCTCGAAGGTGTGCATTTGGCTGAGAGCGTGTAAGTGGGTTCTAAGACTAGCCAAATGCCTTTTCTCTTCTATACTTGAAACTCTATTCTCCCAAGCCAAAGAGTGGATGACTACAGGGAAAATGTGACTCATAGCAAGTGCTGTTATTAAATCACCTTGAAGTGTCTCTTGTAAAAGATAACTCCCTGCATTGTAGAAACGTCTTTGACAAGAGAGGATTAGGGTGAAATTGCAATTAACTTGACATAAAGGAATGAATTAACTTTCCAACTTGCATTTTTGCTAGGCACAGATTCAAGCTGCTTGGAATATAAACATAGAATGCATTCACAATAGCTTGGGGCACTTGAAAATTCAAAAGATGGGCATGAAGCCCCGAGATGCGAGGCAGCTTCGGAGGTATTGCTCGCCAGGAAGGGATGCTTGCCTAGACAGAAACCACCCAGGCCGTCTTGCAGCGTCTGCTCTGTGGCAACCGGCTTTAGAGGACAGTGAGCACGGAGGCTTCGTGCAGCTAATGCCCGCTCTTCCAAGATTTGCCTTCCAAGATTGCTCACTCGCTCAATTCAGCAAATATTGACAGGCACTTAGTCTGCACTGGGCCGTAAGCTAAGGCTGACTGTCTTGGCTGTCAGGGACTTAGGGAAGTCTGACATGAAACAAATCGAGTGGCTGAGAACCTCAGTCCACAATTCATGTGTGAAAATGCACATTTATTTATTTTCTTAAAATCAAAGCTGACTCTAAGCTCTCCTCCTGCCAGAGCAGCAGGAAATTCCAACTCTTGGGTCTGCACTGGAAGCCCAGGGCTTTCGTGAGGATTCTGAACACATGGTGAGAGCCTCCAGCCCCTGTTCCAGGGACATCCTATTTTGCCTAAGTTGTTAGATGGGAGAGGAGGCCCAAGATGGCAGCCTCAGAGGTATTCCTCTGCCTCTAGGCCAGTTGTGGGCACATGAATCTTTGGAGGAGCTGGGAAGGCCATGGGCAGGCTCTGGCTCTCCCCACGATCGATCCTCTGTTACTATCGAGAGGTTGAGATTTACTGTTTTCACTGCCTGTATTGGTTTGGATGTTTTCATTGAAAAAAACAAAACAGAAAATAGAAATCAAGTTCACCTAGCCTAAGGGAGTAAAAAGGCACAAAATTTAAGAACCCAGATGAAAAACAAAGTCACTAACATAATTGTGCTTCTGGAAGGGATTGGAACCAGAAACTGGAAACCCTCTGTTGTGAAAAGTAAAAGACCTCCTTTTTCCTCAGGGAAGACAGAAATTTTCTGCTGCTCTAATCTACAACTCCCACCTGTACAGATTATACTCTCAGCCTCACAGGGAAGATAAATTGACTCTCCTTTGGTTCAAGTTCTGTATTCCCAAAGAAGGAAATCTGATGGGCTTGGCTTTGGTCAGGTGTCCATACCTTATTGTGCTCAGAAGGTGGGCACTTGCCCCATTTGGTTGGGAGAGTTTCAAGTGCTAAGGGATGGACAGGTGTTTACTGCAAGGTCTATTTGCCTAAGAATAAAGGTGTGTTCTGGGCTGATGTCCTCTGGGCTGATACTTGGGTACCAGATGTGGCTCCAGGCCAAGCGCCAGCTCTCACCTCACAGTCAGGCCCACGGGACTCACAGCTGGCTCTCACCAGACTCCACCATCTGCAACACAGGGTAACAGGAGAATTCACTCTACTCTAGTTAAACCTGCAAAATCAAGCCTCCCACCTCACTAAATGATGTGTGATTCTGTTATGTAATCTGTGGGTAATAATTGCTAACATTTATTGGACACCTAAAATGGGCCAAGCACTTTGCTAAGTGTTAAGAATGTTCTAATGTTCAAAATTCCACAAGATCCATTTTGTTATTCAGTTTCATCTCTGTTCCTCCCACTGTACAATGTAATCTCAAATCGCAAGGTAAAACGACTATGGTCTTCATCTTTCTGCTGCTTAATTGGTTTTTAAGAGGTTATGCATGCACATGATTCCAGAGATCCGAATGTGAAAGTTAAGTCCTTCCCATCTCTATATCTCAACCATCCTGTTGCCTCCCTAAAGGCAATCACTGGTACTGGTCTCTTACACACACACATGCATAAATGCATGCATTTTTTGTTTGTTTGATTTTGCAGAAATGGGAGATTAGAGATTTAGAATAATAAATTGTAAAATTTTCACATTATTCTAAAACTTTGAAACACTATCTTGATAGTAATTCCATATTTATACGGATAGAGCATATCACCTCTGAATGGCTTCTGTTGAAACATTGTAAGGAAATGCTGTAATCTATTAGGCCAGTCCTTTATTGATTATCACCTAGGTTATTTCCTTTGCTAATATAAACAATGCTGCAAGAACAGCTTTGAGACTATATCTTTTTGCACATGTGCCAGTAGGATAAATTCTCAGAAGTGGAAAAGCAGGGTTGAAGGATATACGTGTTATGGTTTCTATGGAAGTATTCAACTTACCCTGCCTTGAGGTTGCGTCAATTTACAGTCCCAGCAATAACAGAGTGAGGACTGTTTCCTCATACTGTCTCCAAGAGGGCTGCATTCAGGGGCTTAATATTTGCCAATTTGAAATGTGAGAAATCTGGTTTATTTGCTTTCTCTTAAACATTTTTATGTGTTCTAAATCTATTTGTAGTAGACGTGTGTTAGCATTTGTGTGTGCTGTTTGAGTGTTTGATCAGCTCCTTTGTCCATTTTTCTATTGTGTTTTAGCCTTTTTCTGTAAAATTGATTTACAGTGTTTGTATGTGTTTAGAGAATTGGTCCTTTGATACATGTGTTATAAAAACTTTCCTAGATCTCTTGCCATTGTCTTTCAACTTCTGTTTGTGATGCAGTTTTAAATTTCTATGCATTTGAGTTTATCAATTTTATTCTTTTCTTGTTTCTCAGATTTCTCCCCATACTTAGGCTTTTCCTTCTCTAAGATTATAAAATAATTCTAGTATTTTTTTTTTTAGTGATTTCCCCCTAACCAGAATTTACTTTGACCTGATAATAAATTTAATAATCCAACTTTTTTTTTCTAAAGGGCTTCCTAGTTGTCTCAGTATCATTTGCTGAATTGTGTTTTTAAAACACTGATATGAAATGCCACCTTTGTCATATTATACATTCTCATATGTTTTAGAGTTTATTTCTGGATTTTATTTTCTTAATCAGTCCCATGATGTTTTAATTACTCTAACTTTATGTAACACCAGCTGGTAGGACCAGTCTGCCTTTTCTTTTCTTTTTCAGGATTTTCTAGATATTCTTGTTACTATGCATTTTTCATATACATTTTAAAATTAGTTTGTTTAGTGAGATAAAGTTCTGTCAGTATTTTCTTTGAAATCAAAGTTTACGTCTATTTCTAGTTAGTCTATTCTTTGGGGTGCCGTAAATAGGACCTTTTCTTCTACTATATTTTCCAGTTGATTATTGTTCCCATATTTAGAGCTACTGATTTCTTAGTACTAACTTTGTTTATAACGACCTTTTTGAATTTTCGCATTCATTTTAATTTTTTCCTATTTTTATTTTTTCCCTTAGGTTTATGATCCTATCTTCTACACATACTGAGAATTTAACCTCCTGGCAAGTCTTAAACTTGTAAGGTCCTTAGCTTCTCTGATTGTACTGATAGACCGGTGTTAAAAGGTAGTAGTGAAAATGGAAATCTTGGCCTTGTTGCTGATTTTAATGGGAATATTTTTCTTGTCTCTGCATTAAGCATTGCTCCAGCTTTTAACATGGGAAATACATATATATATATTTTGTTTGTTTCATGGAACTTTACCAATATGGCCTGCCTCATGCTTTGCACATATTGTTTTCCTCTCCTTTACTTGATAAACCTATACTTAGATTTGTTGCTGTTGTTCAGTCACAGAGTTGGGTCTGACTCTTTGCAACCCCTTGGATTATAGCCCACCAGGCTCCTCTGTTGGAGAAGGCAATGGCACCCCACTCCAGTACTCTTGCCTGGAAAATCCCATGGACGGAGGAGCCTGGTAGGCTGCAGTCCATGAGGTCACTAAGAGTCGGACACAACTGAGCGACTTCACTTTCACTTTTCACTTTCATGCATTGGAGAAGGAAATGGCAACCTACTCCAGTGTTCTTGCCTGGAGAATCCCAGGGACAGGGGAGCCTGGTGGGCTGCCGTCTATGGGGTCGCACAGAGTTGGACACGACTGAAGCGACTTAGCAGTAGCAGCAGCAGCAGCAAGCTCCTCTGTCCATGGAATTTTCCTGGAGAGGGTTGCCATTTCCTTCTCCAGAGGATCTTCCTGGATCAGGGATCGAACCCATGTCTCCTGCATTGGCAGGCGGATTCTTTACTGCTGAGCCACCAGGGAAGCCCATACTTAGATTCAGTTCAGTTCAGTTCAGTCGCTCAGTCATGTCCAACTTTTTGCGACCCCATGAATCGCAGCACGCCAGGCCTCCCTGTCCATCACCAACTCCCAGAGTTCACTCAGACTCACGTCCATTGAGTCAGTGATGCCATCCAGCCATCTCATCCTCTGTCGTCCCCTTCTCCTCCTGACCCCAATCCCTCCCAGCATCAGAGTCTTTTCCAATGAGTCAACTCTTTGCATGAAGTGGCCAAAGTACTGGCATTTCAGCTTTAGCATCATTCCTTCGAAAGAAATCCCAGGGCTGATCTCCTTCAGAATGGACTGGTTGGATCTCCTTGCAGTCCAAGGGACTCTCAGGAGTCTTCTCCAACACCACAGTTCAAAAGCATCAATTCTTTGGCGCTCAGCTTTCTTCACAGTCCAACTCTCGCATCCATACATGACCACTGGAAAAACCATAGCCTTGACTAAATGGACCTTTGTTGGCAAAGTAATGTCTCTGCTTTTCAATATGCTATCTAGGTTGGTCATAATTTTTCTTCTAAGGAGTAAGCGTCTTTAATTTGATGGCTGCAGTCACCATCTGCAGTGATTTTGGAGCCCCAAAAGATAAAGTCTGACACTGTTTCCACTGTTTCCCCATCTATTTCCCATGAAGTGATGGGACCAGGTGTCATGATCTTAGTTTTCTGAATGTTGAGCTTTAAGCCAACTTTTTCACTCTCCTCTTTCACTTTATCAAGAGGCTTTTTAGTTCCTCTTCACTATACTTAGATTAGCTCTTTTCAAATACCTTCTTTAGCATGTCATCTTCTGTATGACCTAGGCTATTCGTCATCTTCTTCTTCTCTGCCTTCCCACAATACTTAGCTCACTTTTTAACATCATGTAACACATAATACTCTGATTTGTAACTACCTGCTGTCTTTCCTTATGTACTGAGCTCCCTTAGAGAGCAAGCACCTTGTTTGGAGTTTGGTAAGTAGTGAACACACCAAACAGCTTCCAGGAACATGTATGTGATGAAGGACACTAATGCATCACTGGACTTAACCCCTGTCTACGCTTTTATCTTGGTCCCATGGCTTTAAATACTGTCAACAGGAAATGATCCCAAAATGATCTCTCTTTCCCTGACCTGTCCACTGAGCAACTGCAACCAACTGCCAACTTGATGTGTACAAATCCAGGCCATACCACTGTATGTATCACGTCTGAAGCAGAATTTTTGATTCTTTATGCAACAGCAGCCCCCCACCCCCACCCTCGCCACCACATTGCCCCATCTCAGTCAGTGATACTGGAGTTGCCCTTGATTCCTTTCCCACATCTTAAACACTGCAGTATCAGTAAATCCACAAAGCTCCACCTCCAAAACATCTCCTGATTTCAGCTACTTCTCATCACATCCCCTGGACAATCATAATCATAGTCCAAGTTGCCCTTATTTTTGGCTTAGACTCTTGCAATGTGCCTAAGCATGCATCCCATTTCTACTCCTTTCCCCACCATAATCCTCCTTTCCCCACCATAATCCATTCTCCATACAGTAACTGAATAATCTCTTAAAAGAGTGAATTGGATCATGTCACTCCCTTTATTAAACCCCTTAATGGTTTCCCTTTAGTATTTAGGATGAAATCTAATCTCCTTATCATAGCCTGTAAGGTCTGGGTCCCTTCTCCCCTTCTCTTTCCCTAGCTCTTACCCCTGGTTCATTCTGCTGCTGCAGCACTAGCCTTCTGTCTGTTCCTCCTGCCCACAAGCTCAGCTCAGCCTTTCCCTTTGCTGTTGTCTCTGCCTGGACTGCTTTCCCTCAGGGTTTTGCTTGGGCAGATCCTCCTCACTAGTCACATCTCAGCTCAATTACAAATAAAAACTTAAATCTGCTCTCCATTCCACAGTCACAGAGTATCTGTTGAGCTCTTAAATACCCTGCACTTTTGCTCTTTATCGTATCTCCCTATTTTACATACATCAAAGAACTTACCACTACCTGAAATTTGTAGATTTCAGTGTTTATTATTCCACCCCACACCCTTCCTAAAATTCAAAGTCTATATGAACAGGGTCATTATCTGAGCTGTTCTTTGGAGCAGGCTCAGTATTTGGGATCTTCTGGCACATAATAACAGAGAAGGCAATGGCACCCCACTCCAGTACTCTTGCCTGGAAAATCCCATGGAGGGAGGAGCCTTGTAGGCTGCAGTTCATGGGGTCGCTAAAAGTAGGACACAACTGAGCAACTTCACTTTCACTTTTCACTTTCATGCATTGGAGAAGGAAATGACCCACTCCAATGTTCTTGCCTGGAGAATCCCAGGGACAAGGGAGCCTGGTGGGCTGCCGTCTCTGGGATCACACAGAGTCAGACGTGACTGAAGCGACTTAGCAGTAGCAGCAGGCACATAATAAATATCTGTTGAATAAATGAGAAAAAATGTGTGCATAGTGCTGATGAACTCAGGTATATGACAAAATGTGAGTTAATTTCTCTCCTGCTATAGTAGATAGCATCCTGGAATGGAAAGACAATATCTCTTTCCACATCCACCTAAGTTTGCTGAGAGTTTTTGTGACACACACATGTAATTTTCACAGTGAACCAATGGCCACACTACCCAGGGGAGAGTGGCCTGCGGTGGCAGCCATAATTCTGAAACCACATAATGCTGGTAGGGGGCTATTTATTGGCAATGGATGAATTATTTTCTTGCTTGAATTCAAAACTCTTCAATGCATCCCTCTGCCTAAGAGGTAGTCTGGTTTGTAAAACTGGGGGAAAAAACCGCAAACTCTAGAAAATGGTCAATTTTTAAAGAATATTTTATTTTAGTCAGTGAAGGTCAAGTAAGTGAATTTACTGCTACATACAATGATTGTTAAATCATTTTCTCCCCATCCCCACTAAGTAAATATCTAACAAATACCTAAAGAATATTCATTAAAAGTGGCATCAAATAATAAGACTGCTCAGGATCCTCCACACACTGGCCTACCTTGAGTTACCTAACCATCTTTGTCTTCCCCATATCACCACCCAGAGCTCTTAATAAAGGCTGATGCTCAGTAAAGGTTTGGAAATGAAAGAGGCAGGTGTGAGTCTTGAATTTTCCCAAAGAGCTGGGATACTTGTGCTCTTAATACCGAGTTTCTAAGGGTAGCCGTCCAGTGAGGAAGGCACACACTGTTCCTATGGCCCCGTCAAGGGTTTATACCCCAGACCAACAGAACAATGTGGCCAGACTCCATTACAGCCTTTTTTTTTCCCCAAAGCTTGAGGTTTTCCCTTCAAAACCTCTCTCTGGGTGTTTAGGAAATCTCCATGTAGATGCATTTATCGTAATTAGATTCAGCCAGCCACGGTAACTCCGGAATGTGTGATGTAATTAGCACAGGAACTAGTTGAATGCATTTGTGTAGCCTCTGAGGCATTCTGCAAAGCAAATGGCCCCATTTGGGAGGAGGTGGGATGCTGCACACCGCACAGAGACGGTACAGCTATAAACACTGTCTAGGCTGACTGTCAGAGGCAAGCATGTTCTCATTAAGACTGTGAAATGGCTGCCCCTTCTCCAGCCGAAATGCTCTGAGTGCATTTTTCCCCTGAAACTGAATCTTGCAGGTTTGGTTTGCACTCAAAGTGGAATTTAACTTTTCTCTAAGTCTCAACATTTTGGAGAGGTGAGGGAGGGACTGGTCTTCCTTCTGATGTAGGAAGGGTTTCTTAAAAAAGGAATCGTGCCAATCAAGTTTACAGAATTAAAGATTCTTAACGATGAAATCACCCCAAACTAGAAACACCTGGCTGAGTGTTTGGGGCCGCGAAGGTGATGATGACAGTGGTGAATTCTCAAGAGTGGCAGTAAATCGTCCACAGTGTAAAGCTATTGCCAAGTAATGGCAGCTCAGGGGGATACTGCCTGCGGTCAGCCCCCTCCAAAAACAGTCCTTATTCCCAGAGACAGGGGGTATGTTAGGGTACACGGCAAAGGGAAATGAAAATGCTGATTTAATATTTACTTTATTTACCTGGCTGCACCAGGTCCTGGTGGTGGCACACAGGATCTTCTGTCTCTATTGCAGCATGCAGGGTCTATTAGTTGCAGCATGTGGGATCTAGTTTCCTGACCAGGGATTGGACCTGGGTTCCCTGCATTAGGAGCTCGGCATCTTAGCCACTGCTCCATGAGGGAAGTCCCTAAGATGCTGATTTTAAACTAGGGAGATTATCCTGGATTATGCTTTGGACAAAAATGGAGATAGCAAGGAGAGGATAAACCAAAGTTAGCAGTGACAATAGTGGGAAGGGCCAGCAGGAGGTTGGAACAGTGGAGGGGGTTGGGAGGGAGACGTTCTTGTTTGTGAAGTTTGTGAAGGACATGGGTATGCCACCTACGGTGATGCCTCATCCACTTCACAAGCCACTGGTCAGGGCCCAGATGATCTGCTTTTGAGTCCTAGTGACGCCTCCAGGCTGTTCTGAGCATCAGAACTGTCCTTTGTGATGGGGAGGCTTCCTTTGCCTCCAGGGTTTTAGGATCAAGTGAGGAGCAGCAACTATTATTGGTGAACGTGATTCTGGATCTATAACATGGTGTCATGTGAGATGTAAGACTCTGAGGCAAGCTACTTGATTGCCCTTTTGCCCCACATTTCCCTGAATTCTGGCTCACACAATTGAGGCAACCTTGAACTATCAGGTCTGGCTCAGAGCTAACACCCTGAATATGGTGAAAACTCCAAATCTGATCTTTTGGTGGCTTTGGGAATGCTTTTCACACTATTTGACATCTGTGTTGGCTTATCTGTGAAATTAGCAGAAAATCATCCCACCCCAGAGATGTCCATCCACTCCGTCTAGCCAAAGCCCACGAGGCTATATTCCTGGGAGGGTCTCACTCTCCCTTCTAAAGCGCTTGGGGGTGGTCTGCAGTTTTTTTCCCCATTAAGAACACAGGCAGGTACATCCCTGTGAAGCCAGACACTGGAACAAGGAGCTCTCTTGGTCTCCAAGCCTCTCTGCCTTCTGTCTTGCCAGTGAACATGAGTGACTTTCAGAGTAGAGCTGATGGGCAGGTGTGGATAATCACAAAGCTGAAGGATGAGCCCATGGAGAGATCGTCATGGTGATAGAAATGAAGCCAGCTATCTCTGCAGCCTCATCTCCTAATACCTCCACACCAGCCAGCCCGACCTTTCTCTTCCTCTTCTGCACCAAGCTTGTCCCAGCTCTGCCCGTGGTACCCTCTGTCCAGAAGGCTCTGCCTTCACATCTCCGCCTGGCTGCCCCTTTCCTTCATTTGGATCTTGGCTGGAATGTCATTTCCTCAGACCTGCCATGCCTGACCACCCTGTTCATGGTGCCAAGTCCCGTTCCTGTTTCTCTCTCATGGGATTTGTTTTGTTCTGGGTCCTTATCACTACTGAAAATCTTGTCTTTTTTTTCTAGCCCCTTGAATGGAAGCACCCCAAGAGCAGGATCCTCTCTGTCCTGTTCAGGGCTGTAGCCCCAGGGCCTGGAGAAGAGGCTGGACCTCACACTCCATGCCTGTGTGCGGCATGAGTGCCCTGGGTCACTGGGGGAAGAGCTGGGCAGGGCTTCTCACAGACTCCTCCCACTCCTCTCATGGACCGTTACTCTGGGATGTAGATCTTGTTTTTCCAACCCACTCTAGTGTTCTTGCCTGGAGAATCCCAAGGACGGGGGAGCCTGGTGGGCTGCCGTCTATGGGGTCGCACAGAGTCGGACACGACTGAAGCGACTGAGCAGCAGCAGCAGCAGGCTTCCCAGGTGGCTCTAGTGGTAAAGAACTCGCCTGCCAATGCAGGAGATTTAAGAGATGTGAGTTCGATCCCTGGGTTGGGAAGATTCCCCTGGAAGAGGACATGGCAACCCACTCCAGTATTCTTGCCTGGAGAATTCCATGGACAGAGGAGCCCTGGCGGACCACAGTCCATAGGGTCATACAGAGTCAGATATGACTGAAGTGACTTAGCATGTACGTATGTACAAAGGCCCAGAAAGGCTGAGTAACTTGTTCAAGAGCCCCTAGATGGTAAGAAGGAGACCCTAGGTGAGAACCATACTTGTCCTTGTTGCAACCTTCAGAGCAGTGGCTCCTAGCTCTGGGCCTGGGGGTCACACAGCTGAATGATCCATGGCCTGAGTCCAGGATGACCTCTTGACTGCCATCTTTTAAAGCAATGCTTCTCAAATCACTTAAGCTGGAGATTCTGAATCCATTGACCTGTGTGGTAGGGAGGGCGGTGGGGAGGATGGAACGCTGAGCATTTCTGACAAGCTCCCAGGTGACACTTTAAGAGCCAGGATTTAGGGGTCCTCTGACTTGAGAACTGGGATAGCTATTTGTAAAACAAAGGCAGGGAAGGAAAAAGCTGGTAAATCTTGTGGTCAAATTAATTGCTGCAGCTGAGCAAAGAGAAGAGAGAGCGGTCCCTCCTTCCCTGGGCTAAGCGGACAGTGTCCCCACACCCTCCACAGCCTGGTCAGACAAGGTCCCGGAAGCTTGGGTCTAGCATGTGTGTGTATGAACCTAGGTTTGGTTTCCAGTTGTGTAGCACTTGGCTCGAGACCAGCAGAGGGGCTGAGCCAACTATAGAAAGTCATCTCTTCAGCAGTAAGTGTTTCCTGCCGTCCCCTCCTCCCCAGGTCTGGATTGCATTCCTGGCCCCCCGAGAACAGTCGCCCAACTCTCAACTCTAATTAAGAGGCTTGCCTGGGGTTTAGGAGGCTCTAAGAGTGCCTACAATTTGCTGGAATTTTCTCCACTTAGAAAACAAGGGTAAAATATATCTGCTCTGCTTATGTGAGAGGGTTGTCATGAGAGTGCTTTGAAAAATAGAAAGCAGCATTTCCCAGATGTGAGTGGAATTGATTTTAGGTAGGACAGAGACCCAGAAAACATCGATCATAGCGTAAGAGCTATTCCTGTTTTAAGTTTATTTCCAACTTTCCAACTAGTTTCAAACAAAATCTCACTTTAATACTAAAATGTCTCAAACACTTCTTTTAAACATTTCCTCATATCCTTTCTCCCCCAGACCCATCCCTCTTATAAACAGATAGAGTTGCTCATAGAGTTGCTCACTGCCTCTATCTAGCTAGAAATTAATAGCATATGTTGTTTTCTTGTACTTTTATGTGGCTACCTTTTATCTGTAGCAGAACATATAGGTTTTTCATTTAAGACAATTCTATAAATCTTTCTTTTGAAGAGAAATTTAGATAAAACATGTAAGATGATTTCAAAAAAAAAAGTAAATATAGGTTGAAAGAGGGAGGCGGTATATGTGTACATATAGCTGATTCATGTTGTACAGCAGAAACTAATCCCACATTGTAGAGGAATTGTACACAAAAAAATATCATAGGTTGAATATAGGCTTGGTAAAAATTATAAAGGTAATAGTCAAGTGAGTCCATCTGGGATGAGAACATAAGGGAATGTAAAGGGGCATGACTGTATTATTCATGAAGGGAAGCAAAGGCACCTGACCCAGCCATCTGGCCATGCCCTGCTCTACCTGTAGGCACTCCACATGGCTAGATCTGGGCTGGTAACTCTGCCTGAGCGTCCCTGGACAGGATGTGGATATGTCTTGATCCCAGCCAAGAATGTGCACCTAAATCCCATCCATGGCTAAGCAGATGTCTTCAGGTTTTTCTCTATCTGTGGAGCCTTTGGGGGAAAATGAACAATCTGGCTACATAAAGGCTCATCATTTGCATTTGTGTACTGTAGAGACCAATCAATTGCTGTGCTTTGGGCCTCGAGTTTCTTTGCTCAGTATGGTTAAAAGAGCTATAGTGATGATAAATATCAACAGATATTGTCAATTTTGTCCTTCCCTAAATCAGTTTGAAACTGGCCAAAGGTGTTAAAGAATCTTTCTGAATTCCAAAGCAACATAAGGCAACAGAAACAATACCAGATTCCAATATCATAGATTTGGATCAGAATCTTGGCTCAGCTACCTATTATGCACTAAATTGCCACCCCCTACCCTCCCCAGTTCATATGTTGAAGTCCTAACACCATACCTGAGAATCTGACTATATTTGGATACAGAGTCTTTAAAAAGGGGTAGGTAATTTAAAATGAGGTCATTAGAGTGGGCCTTAATTCAATAGGGCTTCCCTGGTGGCTCAGATAGTAAGAGTTTTCTTGCATTGCAAGAGATTCAGGTTCAATCCCCAGGTCAGGAAGATCCCCAGGAGGGAGTGGCTACCCACTCCAGTATTCTTGCTTGGGAAATCCCATGGATAACGAAGCCTGGTAGGCTACAGTCCATGGTGTTGCAAAGAGTCAGACATGACTGAACAAAACTAACCCTAATTCAGTATGATTAGTGAGTTTGTAAGAAGAGAGATGACATAGAAACACACAGAGGGACAACCATATGAAGAGCCAGGGAGAAAGCAGCCTTTTACAAGTCAAGGAGAGAGGTCTCAGAAAAAACCAGCCCTGCCAGCACCTGGATCTCAGACTTCCAGCCTCCAGGACTATGAGAAAATAACTTTGTTACGGGAGCCTTAGCAAACTAGCCCTAACACCGTTTTACCACTGGGTGGCCTTGGATAGATGGTACCACCTCTCTGAGTCTCAATGTCCTCATATGTATATTGGGATGATAGTTTTTACCTCAGAGGTATGTGCTTAAATATGCTGATACATGGAAAACACTTAGCAAAGTGCTCACTACACTGTAGATACTGCAAACAATTGTTAACTATTTCACTTTTATTTGCTTAATCTCCCTTTCCCCCCTGTTTCAAAAGGGGTGTAAGGCAAGAAAAAAACACAAAAAATAAAAACAAACACCCCCCCCCCATATACACACAACCAACTATTACTGCCAACTCTTGACCTAAATCTTAATAAGATGTTAATAGACATTATCTTACAGCCCTTAACAGGAAGAGGTAGTCACCTACACCAACTCTTTTGTAACTACTAAAATGGTTATCACCCTGCTTGGTAGAGTCCATTCTCTTTAAAAAGCATGTCTCAAAATGGTATTTCCCATACCCAATCAGTTCCCCAGTGAGGGCATATGAAGTGGAGAGACATTAAGAGACTTGAGTAGGGGCATGGGTTGGTGGATGCTAGATCTGGCAGCAGAAATGCTGGTCTGTTATCAGATGACCCAGGTGAACTGTAAGGAGCTGGGATGTATGGTCCCGTGACTCTGGACAGACAGACATCCTTGCTCTGTTGCGTAGTATCTCTGAGACTTTAGCAAGTTTTTTTTTTTTTCTCTCTTCACCTTAGTTGCCTCCTCTATAAAACAGAATGATGAAAATAGTGCAAGGCTGTTTCATTTTATGTAAGGATTGCCTCTTAGTATGATTCAAACTGTGCATAATTAAATAGGAAAAATATATTATGAGTTTTATATTTATTCTGATGGGTAAAGTAGACTTTGCCTTTTCACAGTTTTAACTTTGTACCTTTCTAAAACACCTAAACTTACAGATGTGTTTTATGTAAAATAACCATAGGGATTATTTGGCTGATGAGTTGTTTTATTTTGTTTTTTTTTTTTTGTTTAATTCTTCTCTGTAATTTTTAAAACTTTAAAACAAATTTTAAATGTGTTCAGTACAATGAACTTGTTCTCAATATCTTCTCTTCCTTTAAAAAAGGAGAACTCAGGTCAGATGGTCAGCTTTCCCCTGAGCCTGGTAAGTGTTTGCAGAATGGACGCCTAGGGCTGTGGGCTGGGAGTGAGGGGGATGTGGGATGGAGCTGGTATGCAGCAGTGAAATAGTTAACCTGCCTGCCTGTCCCTTAAGTGGGTAGACCCAGGTCGTGACTGTGTAGGGGCAGCAACAAATCCCAGCCAGGCCTTCAGAGGGCAAACAGAAGCTAGCCTCACAGTCACTCGGCATAAAACCTGAAACTAACTGATCCATACCTGGGATGGCTTTACAGCCACATCATGAGATGTAACCTAACTGAGACCCTCAGTGGGCTTGGGGATATCTTGTGTAGTCACTGTTGGTTAGGGATGATAAGGCTCAAAGTACTTCCCAAGTCTCCCCTATCCAAACCCCCAGAGCCTAGAATACTCAGCACACACTGAGCTGGGCGCCCACCTCCATGTCTCCGTGTTAACTTCAAATAGGATGCAAAGACCTGGAACACTGTGAGGTTACACCAAGAGGCTCTGCCTACCCAAGAAAAGCATCACTTGCAACTCTAAGAAGACAACAATGGAATCTTCTGATAGCAAAGCTCAGTTAAATGTCAAGCTCTGGCTACAATCAGGTGGAGGAAACTCTGGTAGGAAGGAATAATGGGTAGCTAAGTGCGAGAAGATCTCCAAGGCTTTGGTGCAGACGTCCTTTTGCTTGATTGTGTTAGCAAACATCCAGTTATTTGAACCACCCCTGGCTCTATGGAGGCTGGGGGCTGTCATCTTTTGTGGCCCCCAGACAGGACTGTCAGAACGTGGGAACTAGATTACTCATTCTGCTCCTGGGAAAGGGAACAGACTTGTGGGATTTTAAACGAATGCATTAAATTTGTTGATTTTCAAAGGGAGAAGTAGAGAAAAATAAACAAACTCTTCGAAGATCTTGGCTGCAGTACAGGGGCCGAAGTTTAAATCCCTGCTCTCAACCATGTTGGATGTTGCAAAAACCCTCAGTGTTCCCTGGCAATTCATTCAGGTGGAAGGAGGGGTGCACCCTTCTTTTAGGGGCCCCAGAACTCCGTTTTGTGTAAATGGAAGGGCCAGCAGAGAGGGGGTAACTGTGCTCTTATGATACATGAAAAAGGACAACAGCCTCCTGGTGGTTTTCTGCTTTAAAAAATGTAGCTATCTATATATCTTAGTAATTAAAAAATAATTTTAAAGTGTAGTGAGATATACGTTCTCACATGTAAGCAGTACAGTGTTGCAGTATTTTGAGAGATACATTTAGCAAAAGACATCAATACTTTCAAAATATTCCTAGTCTTTGATTTAGCCATACCCTTTTGGGGGGAGTCTGTCTGAAGGAGATAATCCAAAAAATGGACCAGGACTGATGTAGCAAGATGCTATCATTGCACTGATTACAGTAGGGAAAAATTCAAAGAACCTCCAAGTTTATCACAAGGAAATGATGGGTTATAGTCTTGGTGGGCCAGCCTATAGTGGTTTCCTCCTTGGTGATGAAAAAGAAATGACAGAGGGAAGTGCTCAGTGAGGAACAGTAAGACAAGAGGCAGGAAATGGAGTGGAAATCTATGGGATCGTCATGTGAAACGGTGCACAGAGAAGAAGTGAAATGTATCCTGAGGCTTCCCAGGTGGCGCAGTGGTAAAGAAGCTGTCTGCCAATGCAGGAGATGCCCGTTCGATCCCTGGGTGGAGAAGATCCCCTGGAGAAGATGACAACCCACTTCAGTGTTTTTGCCTGGAATATCCTACGGACAGAGGAGCCTGGTGGGCTATAGTCCAAGGGGTCGGACTCAACTGACTGAGCATACATGCACACCTCTAGGTGGTAGGATTAAGATTAATTTTTATTTTCTATTTTCCTGTTTGTTCCAAAATTTTCAAAATTGAGCTTACACTGTTTTATAACAACAAGGCCAACAACTCCTCTAACACCAAAAAGTATAAAGAAGCATTTGCAGTTTCTGGCTGGGGAGACAAATGTGGGCAGAGGGTGGGCCTGCCTCTGACAAGGGCAGACTGTTAGCCCAGGCTCCTCTTACCTGCCCAAGGCCGAGAAGCCCAGAAGATGCTGGGAGGGGACTACAGAGCACAGCAAGTGCCTCTAGGTTGGCTCTTGTTTGCTTGGGGAGCAGAATGAGTTTGTGGCCTCTTCAGTGGGGAGCCGAGGTAAAGGCAGCGCTCATCCAAGTTTTTAATCCCCTCGGCTAATCACCAGCCCTTTCTTGTGGTTTTACCGGGACTCCTTTTACTAAGTGGGTGGATTTCCACTGTTTTTGTTTGTGTGTTGTACTTGGATTATGCTTTAATGTGTCACTCTGATGACAAAAGGGGTTTGCAGCAGTGGGCAGAACAGCCTCCCTGCTCTTAATAGAAAGCACGCTCCAGTACTTTATCTGTAACACATAGAGCTGCTTAGAACAAAGAACTGCCCCTAAGACATGGTCCCCAAGATTCTTTAATATGGACCAGACCACTGTGAGGGTATTAATTAAATATTTTAGGCAGGATGGCTTTAGCTGGTTGGGGCATTTTTATGAGGAGAGGGAGTATATTGAAAACCCTGGCTGTTTCTGTAACAGGAACCTGTTTTGAAGGAAAGGTTCTTGGGTGGGACATTATGGGTACTAGGCTGTTAAACCTTCAAGCCAACTTGATGTCAAAAACAGGTGCTCCGCATGTTTTCAACAATGTTTGAGTTGGGTCCTTGCTGTGAAATTTGGACACAATTCTAGGGCAGTTTTAAGACAGAGAAGAATAGTGAGAGTCTACAAGTACCCCAGGCATTGTTAGAGACTGTGTTCTTACAAGAATCCTGTGAGAGAGGGTTTGACCGGGTCATTTTACAGAAAAACAAAACCTTTTTTCAAGATCACCAAGCTTGATGGAGGAGCTAAGACCAAAGCTTAATTTAAAGTCCATCTATCCTTCCATCATCTATCCATTATCATCTATCTCTATTTCAAAATACTGTATTATACACACACACACACACACTCCTCTCTCTCTCTCTCAGAAAGTACTAGATATAAAGGTAAGATTATATTGTGGATCTTGATCTAACTGATAGGCATTTTCTGAATTCAAAGTAATCAGAATTATTGAACATGATGTTTGCCACAGAAGCACAGAGTTGGCTGATGTTTCCAGAAGGCAACCTGGCGTGTTGAGAACGTGGACCATGAAGTCCAAGGTTTGGATCCTGGCTCTGCCACTTACGATTTCTGTGACTGGGCATGCCCCTTCCTGAGCAAGTTTCCTTGTCTTCAAAATTAGACCCACATTTAGCATTGGGCCTAGCAGATGCTTAGTGAAGATGAATAAAAGCTGAATTTGGTGCTGGTCTTGGGGTGAGGAGTAGAGAAGCTTGTTCTCCAATCCCCTGTGGACCATTCTAGGTCTTCAGGAATACAGCAGTTCAGTGAGTTTGTTGGGAGCCATCCCTTCCTGTCCTATGATAGCCGAAATTACCAATGAAGTAGACAAACACCCAACTGAGATACTGCACACCTCTCAAGGAAGGATCGTGTTCCAGGGAGCATGAGGAGTGTGGCTGGACATGACTGACGCTGAGTAGCTTCTGCCATCACTCACGTGATTCATTCCAGAGCCCATCAATCTTCTTTCTGGCATGGCCGGCTCCTCTTGGGACCACCCTCCATATACTCCCACCTGCTCAATATCCTTTCCCAAGTTTCCATGCTCCTTTTCCCTATGTCATCTTGCCTTATACACAGAATATTTGCGTCTCTGCTAAATAAAATATGCATTTGAGTCTGTGGAGATCCTTTGTGATCCAGGATGAAGGGCTGGCCACAGGGAAGCGCTAGTCTTTATTGTTCCTTTGACCATCCTGCTCTGCCTCATCCTGCCCACGCCCATGGTCTTTAGAAACTTCCAAGTTTTCCAATGTACATTTTTGCGTCTTTAGCTCCAGATGTCCACAACCCACCTTTTCTTTCTCTGCTTTCCTCAGGGAGCAATTTTATGAGGCTGATATGTATATATAGACATACATATCTATATATACATGCATATTATTTGTTGTTGTTTTAGTTGTTCAGCTGTGTTCAACTCTCTTTTGCGACCCCATGGACTATAGCCCACCAGACTCCTCTGTCCATAGGATTTCCCAGGCAAGAATACTGGAGTGGGTTGTCATTTCTTTCTCCAGGGGATCTTCCCAACCTAGGGATCAAACTGCATTGATAGGTGGATTCTTTACGGCTGAGCCCACCAGGGAAGCCCAGCACATACAAATATCTCAACCACCAAAACATCTCTCAGACACTCCATGGCTGCCCATCCCCTCGGATCCTTCCACCCCTAGCAAGGGTCTGTGGAGGACCTAAGGACTTGAAGTCACATGAGTCTCAGTCTACCCAGATTCACTGAGTAGCCTCTGGCAGGAGAGGAGTCAAGGAAATGAGGACTGCAGGGGGTGGGTGGCTCACTGCATTCTTCCTCATCCTCTCCTGCCTGCTGAGCTCTCTGTGCCCAAGAGTCTTATCTCTAAACAGATCACAATCCTTATCTTATTCAGCGCTTTTGGGAAGGATTAAATAACTTAATACATATGAAGCACTTAACACAGAGTGTAGCCCCCAAGCTGCTGCTATTATGACTGCTAATAAAAATAATTGATTTGAGATGTTGTCTATGAGAAAGAACATATTCAGTTTTGAATCTCAGCTCTTTTATTCACATCAGCATTTGTGCAGATCAGCCTCCCTGAGCCTGTTTCCTCATCCTTGTGATAGACGTGATCCACGCTTGCTCACAAGGCTGTGGGGATCTCAAGCTTCTAGGGCAAAACTGGCACTGGCTCTGCATCCGGGGTCTTGGTCAGCCAGTTTGGTGGCTGCCTTGCCTGCTGTGGCTGACTGTGGCTGAGTAGGGAACTCCTGCTTTGTGGAGTCGGCTTCCATCCGCACTTAGAGTGGGAGGTATGTGGGGCAAGCAGATGGGGGTTAAAGTCAGGGAATACTGTGTACTTGAACTGACAGTGATTCACGACACATCTGCACAGCTTGCTAAGAGTCCAGCCATTTGCCAGAGGAAGGGAGGTGGTGGGTGGGGGTGGGGCACGGGCTATGAGCAAAGGATGTTCCGTCCCTGGGAGTATAAACACAGCATCGTCTGTGACCTAAAAAGGCTTGGTCAGGAGGACCACTGAAGCCTGTGGTCCATTATTTGGACTGTGCTTGGCCTCTCCGAGGGAGCGCCCCAGGCAGCTACCTGTGTTGTATCTGAGAGCTGTCACAGACCCAGCTCTGCCTGACTCTGCATGGGACTCCTGGCAGCTGCCTGCGTGGGGCCTGCTTTGGCTCTTTCTTGGGTAAGTGCTTCTATTTGCTGCAGAGGATATGTGCCAGGGAGGTGCCAGCTGCTTGGAAGACCCAGTGAGAATTTGTTGAGTCTTCTGGGTCTTTTCCAGACCTTCACTGTCCTTTAGGCAGGCAGGCCCACCAATGACTGATTAGAAGCCCAAATACCCCTGTTTCACTCACAGATCATGTGTCCAACCCTTCCCCAGGCTCAGCTTCGATTCCCCTCCTCCCCCAAGGTTTCAGAACCCTTGGCCTCCAAGCTGCAGCCTGATTTCCTATTGACAGCCTCACCCTCGCCCCTGGATACAGCTACTTTGGTCTCCTTGTATGGTTTCTCTCCTCCATCAGAATTAATGTAAAACTGCTGATTTGGTTACTTGGAGCCCAGCCTGGACCTTGGGGCTCATTCTAGAACCTTACCCTAGATTATATTTGGAATGCAAGAGACCTAGGTTTGAATCCTTGTTCTGCCATTTATTGAGTCAATTGCTTGTCAACCCCTGGCTTGCTCACTGGTAAAAAAGAGGAAATTATGGACCTTCTTCTCAGAGTCAAGGTAAGGATTATATGAGATAATCCAAATACATGGATTAAATAAAAGAATGATGTGAAACATAAATGAAATGCTTGGCACATGATAAGCACTCAAACATGACTATTTTTTTTTTTTTCTTATCCTCACTAAGGATAAAATGCCTTTGCTTTCTCGATGTGACTTTTCTGTGCTATTTGACATTCTCAGCTGATCTCAACTTAGATTGGGGCATGGGATGACTGTGATAAAGGTTTTTTTCCTCTCTCTGTTTTTAAAATTAATTAATTTATTTATTTTACTTTACAATATTGTATTGGTTTTGCCATACATTGACTTGAATCTGTCATGGGTGTACAAATGTTCCCCATCCTGAACCCCCCTCCCACCTCCCTCCCCATCCCATCCCTCTGGGTCATCCCAGTGCACCAGCCCCAAGCACCCTGTATCATGAATCAAACCTGGACTGGCGATCTGTTTCACATGTGATAATTTACATGTTTCAATGCCATTCTCCCATATCATCCCACCCTCGCCCTCTCCCACAGAGTCCAAAAGACTGTTCAATACATCTGTGTCTCTTTTGCTGTCTTGCATACAGGGTTATCGTTACCATCTTTATAAATTCCATATATATGCATTAGTATACTGTATTGGTGTTTTTCTTTATGGCTTACTTCACTCTGTATAATAGGTTCCAGTTTCATCCACCTCATTAGGACTGATTCAAATGTATTTTTTTAATGGCTGAGTAATACTCCATTGTGTATAGGTACCATAGCTTTCTTATCCATTCATCTGCTGATGGACATCTAGGTTGCTTCCATGTCCTGGCTATTATAAACAGTGCTGCAATGAACTTTGGGGTACATGTGTCTCTTTCAATTTTGGTTTCCTCAGTGTGTATGCCCAGCAGTGAGATTGCTAGGTCATAAGGCAGTTCTATTTCTAGTTTTTTAAGGAATCTCCACACTGTTCTCCATAGTGGCTGTACTAGTTTGCATTCCCACCAACAGTGTAAGAGGGTTCCCTTTTCTCCACACCCTCTCCAGCATTTATTGCTTGTAGACTTTTGGATAGCAGCCATTCTGACTGGTGGGTAATGGTACCTCATTGCGGTTTTGATTTGCATTTCTCTGATAATGAGTGATGTTAAGCACCTTTTCATGTGTTTGTTAGCCATCTATATGTCTTCTTTGGAGAAATGTCTATTTAGTTCTTTGGCCCACTTTTTGATTGGGTCTTTTATTTTTCTGGAATTGAGCTGCAGGAGTTTCTTGTATATTTTTGAGATTAATTCTTTGTCAGTTGCTTCATTTGCTATTATTTTCTCCCATTCTGAAGGCTGTCTTTTCACCTTGCTTATAGTTTCCTTTGTTGTGCAGAAGCTTTTAAGTTTAATTAGGTCCCATTTGTTTATTTTTGCTTTTATTTCCAATATTCTGAGAGGTGGATCATAGAGGATCCTGCTGTGATTTATGTCAGAGAGTGTTTTGTCTATGTTTTCCTCTAGGAGTTTAATAGTTTCTGGTCTTATGTTTAGATCTTTAATCCATTTTGAGTTTATTTTTGTGTATGGTGTTAAAAAGTGTTCTAGTTTCATTCTTTTACAAGTGGTTGACCAGTTTTCCCAGCACCACTTGTTAAAGAGATTATCTTTTCCCCATTGTATATTCTTGCCTCCTCTGTCAAAGATAAGGTATCCATAGGTGTGTGGGTTTATCTCTGGGCTTTCTATTTTGTTCCATTGATCTATATTTCTATCTTTGTGCCAGTACCATACTGTCTTGATAACTGTGGCTTTGTAGTAGAGCCTGAGATCAGGCAGGTTGATTCCTCCAGTTCCATTCTTCTTTCTCAAGATTGCTTTGGTTATTCGAGGGTTTTTTTTGTATTTCCATACAAATTGTGAAATTATTTGTTCTGGTTCTCTGAAAAATACCATTGGTAGCTTGAAAGGGATTGCATTGAATCTATAGATTGCTTTGGGTAGTATAGTCATTTTCACTATGTTGGTTCTTCTGATCCATTAACACAGTATATTTCTCCATCTATTTGTGTCCTCTGATTTCTTCCACTAGTGTTTTATAGTTTTCTATATATAGGTCTTTTGTTTCTTTAGGTAGATATATTCCTAAGTATTTTATTCTTTTCATTGCAATGGTGAATAGAATTGTTTCCTTAATTTCTCTTTCTGTTTTCTCATTGTTAGTGTATAGCAATGCAAGGGATTTCTGTGTATTAATTTTATATCATGCAACTTTACTATACTCATTGATTAGCTCTAGTAATTTTCTGGTGGAATCTTTAGGGTTTTCTATGTAGAGGATCATGTCATCTGTAAACAGTGAGAGTTTTACTTCTTTTCCAATCTGGATTCCTTTTATTTCTTTTTCTGCTCTGATTGCTGTGGCCAAATTTCCAAAACTATGTTGAATAGTAGTGGTGAGAGTGGGCACCCTTGTCTTGTTCCTGACTTTAGAGGAAATGCTTTCAATTTTTCACCATTGAGGATAATGTTTGCTGAGGGTTTGTCATGTATAGCTTTTATTATGTTGAGGTATGTTCCTTCTATTCCTGCTTTCTGGAGGGTTTTTATCATAAATGAATGTTGAATTTTGTCAAAGGCTTTCTCTGCATCTATTGAGATAATCATATGGTTTTTATTTTTCAATTTGTTAATGTGGTGTATTACATTGATTGATTTGCAGATATTGAAGAATCCTTGCGCCCCTGGGATAAAGCCCACTTGGTCATGATGTATGATCTTTTTAATATGTTGTTGGATTCTGTTTGCTAGAATTTTGTTAAGGATTTTTGCATCTATGTTCCTCAGTGATATTGGCCTGTAGTTTTTTTGTGTGTGTGGCATCTTTGTCAGGTTTTGGTATTAGGGTGATGGTGGCCTCATAGAATGAGTTTAGAAGTTTACTTTCCTCTGCAATTTTCTGGAAGAGTTTGAGTAGTATAGGTGTAGTTCTTCTTGACATTTTTGGTAGAATTCAGCTGTGAAGCAGTCTGGTCCTGGGCTTTTGTTTATTGGAAGATTTCTGATTACAGTTTCAATTTCTGTGCCTGTGATGGGTCTGTTAAGATTTTCTATTTTCTCCTGGTTCAATTTTGGAAAGGTGTATTTTCCTAAGAATTTGTCCATTTCTTCCAAGTTGTCCATTTTATTTGCATATAGTTGCTGATAATAGTCTCTTATGATTCTTTGTATTTCTATGTTGTCTGTTGTGATCTCTCCATTCTCATTTCTAATTCTGTTGATTTAATTTTTCTCCCTTTGTTTCTTGATGAATCTGGCTAATGGTTTGTCAATTTAATTTATCCTCTCAAAGAACCAGCTTTTGGTTTTGTTGATTTTTGCTATGGTGTCTTTTGTTTCTTTTGTATTTATTTCTGCCCTAGTTTTTAAGATTTCTTTCCTTCTACTAACCTTGGGGTTCATAATTTATTCCTTTTCAAGTTGCTTTAGGTGTAGAGTTAGGTTATTTGACTTTTTTCTTGTTTCTTGAGGTAAGCCTGTATTGCTATGGACCTTTCCCTTAGCACTGCTTTTACAGTGTCCCATAGGTTTTGGGTTGTTGTGTTTTCATTTTCATTCATTTCTATGCATATTTTGATTTCTTTTTTGATTTCTTCTGTGATTTGTTGGTTATTCAGCAGCATGTTGTTCAACCTCCATATGTTGGAATTTTTAATAGTTTTTCTCCTGTAATTGACATCTAATCTTACTGCATTGTGGTCAGAAAAGATGCTTGGAATGATTTCAATTTTTTTGAATTTACCAAGGCTAGATTTATGGCCTAGGCTGTGATCTATCCTGGAGAAGGTTCTGTGTGTGCTTGAGAAAAAGGTGAAATTCATTGTTTTGGGGTGAAATGTCCTATAGATATCAGTTAGGTCTAACTGGTCTATTGTATCATAAAGTTGGTTTTATTTTTGATGCCCACTTGGTTTTTTTTTTTAATGCATACACAAACTGTATTTGTATAGATGACACCACCCTTATGGCAGAAAGTAAAGAGGAACTCAAAAGCCTCTTGATGAAAGTGAAAGTGGAGAGTGAAAAAGTTGGCTTAAAGCTCAACATTCAGAAAACGAAGATCATGGCATCCGGTCCCATCACTTCATGGGAAATAGATGGGGAAACAGTGGAAACAGTGGCAGACTTTATTTTTCTGGGCTCCAAAATCACTGCAGATGGTGACTGCAGCCATGAAATTAAAAGACACTTACTCCTTGGAAGGAAAGTTATGACCAACCTAGATAGCATATTCAAAAGCAGAGACATTACTTTGCCAACAAAGGTCCGTCTAGTCAAGGCTATGGTTTTTCCTGTGGTCATGTATGGATGTGAGAGTTGGACTGTGAAGAAGGCTGAGCACGGAAGAATCGATGCTTTTGAACTGTGGTGTTGGAGAAGACTCTTGAGAGTCCCTTGGACTGCAAGGAGATCCAACCAGTCCATTCTGAAGGAGATCAGCCCTGGGATTTCTTTGGAAGGAATGATGCTAAAGCTGAAACGCCAGTACTTTGGCCACCTCATGCAAAGAGTTGACTCATTGGAAAAGACCCTGATGCTGGGAGGGATTGGGGGCAGGAGGAGAAGGGGATGACAGAGGATGAGATGGCTGGATGGCATCACTGACGCAATGGACGTGAGTCTGAGTGAACTCTGGGAGTTGGTGATGGACAGGGAGGCCTGGCGTGCTGCGCTTCATGGGGTTGCAAAGAGTAAGACACGACTGAGTGACTGATCTGATCTGATGTGTATTATACATATATACTCACACAGATGTATCTGTGTGTTTATCTGATTATTTTACACCTGATCTAAAATTGGTGTTGTTACTAGCTGACAACTGAAATTTTGTAGTTATCTTAGAGTGATACAGATGTGATCTGAAGTTTAGGGGAAAGGAAGAGCTTGGGTTTGAAGGAATGTGACTTCCTGACATTGTCCCCTGGTGTCCTGTGGCCTTGCCTGTGGTACTACTTCTGTCACCACCAGGCGCTCCTTGACATCAGAATGTTTTATTTTTCTTGCATCCTTCCTGCCTGAAATATAGTATTTGTCCAGCAAATGCTTACTGAATTCAACTGTAGCTATCATATAATGGGCCAGCTTTTCTTTTTCAATTCATATTTTTTCTTTAAGAAAATCAATACATAACTTCTGATATTTTTGATAGAACTCAGGGGGTTATGCTCGGTTAGGTTTTTCTCTTAATCCAGATCTGTTGTTTTCTGCATTTAGCTTGTGATAGTACTGGTTCTTCAGACCTAAAAAACAGGGGCTTTAAGGGAAAAAATGAATTGTTTTAGAGACAAGTAAAAGCCCCAGCCCAGGTTTTTCCCAGAATAGAAAACAATAGCCCTGCCCAGGCTGGTCAACTGGGTGGAGCAAGTTATGATGCTTCATCTCATATGGGATGTAAAGCAACAACCAGTCCTTTAGAAAGAATTCCCTTGGATATGACTGGTGTCCTTATAAGCCATAGGATGATGGAGGCACATGGGGAAATGCCTTGTGACATCTGAAGCAGAGATTGGTATGCATCTACAAGTCAAGGAATGCCAGAGCTGGCTGGCAAACCACCAGAAGCTAAGAAGACACTTCAACTTCTTTGAATCCACTTGCTACTCTGTTTTCCTATTTTTCTCCTGGCTCTTCTTTTTGGCTTCCTTGTATTTTCCACATTCATATGCTAACTTTATTCCTATTGTTTGCTTGAGGGCAGGTATTTTTTCCCTCATCTTGTCTCCCTGCTTCGGATGGTGATCTCCCCAAGTAACTTTTGACCTCTTCTTTTGTCCAGAGCTGGTGGGTATGGTTGCACAGGTGGTTCACTGCACAAGGACTCCTGGTCAAAGGGACAAATAGGGCAACAATCCCATGCTTGCCTGGTGTGTATCCTGGCTCAAGGCCACACTCCTATAGGGGGCAACATTTAAAATCTTTTCATGAAGATGCTGGCCAGCCTGGTTCTTATCCCAGAATGAACTGTCCTCTGCCTTTTCTGTGCCCTTGGGTCTCAAGGTCTCCAGTGGCTTCTGTGGACCCCCCTTCCCTCACCCAGTAGAACCCCATCTGTCTCTGCTTCTCTGCCTCTCCCCAGGATCCTCAGCCTTCAGGATCTCACTGGATTTCAAGAGCTTTCAGAATCTGTTCCTGTGGTAGCTCTTTCTGTGGTAGCTGGTGGGCTGCTCAGGGGCAGCTCCCTTTAGCATCCAAAATGCTTCGTCCCTGTTCTTTCCTCTCACCCCACAGCCTAAGCCAGCAGGAGCCGCAGGTGGTGGCGTCACCACAGCTTAGGATCCAAGAGATTCATTCCAGCCGCCAAAGCGCTAAGCTTTCCCTGTGATCACACATTTTTGCACCAGCCAGGGCTCACACATTCCTCCACAGACCCACGGCCAGAGGCATGTGGATATCAGCGACTGCTTAGAGAAGCTGGCCAGGGCCAGCCGATGAGGGAGGGAGGGCCTGGAGACTGCGCAAGATGAGATGCTTTTGCCACAACTGACAAGAAACTGTATGTCGTCGGAAATTAGAACAGCTGTGGGCTCCTCAATGCAGCAGATGGGTATGCGGGGAATGCTATGCAGCTTTAATCACATTTAACACGCCTGTCAGAGAATTGGGTCCATCTCAGTATTAATTTGGGTTTTCTGCATTGTTTGTTTGACAGAGTTCAGCCTTACCCTGCATGCTGTGCTCAGCATGGCTAGAAAGAAAATGATTTCCCTCCCTGGGTTTCAGCAGAGAGCAGCAAGCACAGTTCTGCTGGGCTGGGAAAGTGGCAGAGTTCAAGGAGGGGTTGGGAGCAGGGTGAAGGGAGCCCTGTCTGCTCTCTTCCTGGCAGAGCTCAGCTGAGGTTGGGGCAGTAGAGCTCAAGAAGTGGGCATCCCAGCCCTGATTATGCGTGTGTGTGTGTGTGTGAGAGAGAGAGAGAGATCTGTGGTTAAATTATGAAATTTTGAGCATGTCTATGAATCTATGGACATTCCAATATGTCCAATAGACATTCCAATATGTCCATTCTGGGTCAAGCCAGCACATAGTTTCTGGACAGAAAAGGCAACTCTGCTGACGCCCAGCCCTCTGTCAGCATGATGCAACAGGAAGAGGGGGTTTGGCATCAGTAGGCCACAGGTCAGTGTCTGCTGTTGCTTCCTTTGTTCATTCATTCATCTCTGATCATCCATGGAGCACCAACTCTGTCAAAGGCACTCTCTACACATGTTGCACATAAGTAAAAACAACCCTTCATTTGGTCAAGTCGTCATGGCATGGGTACCAACCACATGAAGACATGAAGAGCCACCTTGGGTCAGTGTCATGAGGATAAAGAGGGAGTGTATGAATAGCATGTAGCACCTGCAGGACTAAGGGGCTCCATACATAAAATTGTTTTCTCTTCCTTCCCAGGAAGAGGACATTTTTAGCTTGTTTCCTTAAGAGGTTCCCACACGGTCTGCATCTTAGAACGTGGTGTGTCATCATCTGCTCATCCTACCAGTCCTGGCCTATGACCTGGCTCTTTTGGCCTCTTGGTAATAAAAACCCATAGGTACTCCTTGGGCTATAAAGTTCTAAAACTGCTAATGAAATTACGTTTTGCTTGTTTGAATTGCCCAGACATAATAAAAAATAGCTGGCCCCCAAATAATACCACTGCAGATGTTATGTCCCTAGAACTCCCTGTAAGGCATGAGAAACGGAAACCAAATGCCTGTAAACATATGCATGCCATCCTCAGGAAAAACAATCCTTTTGTCACTATTTGATGAGACCGGAGTCAGTGGAGGTGGGCGAGCTCAGAGAGGCTGAGCAGCCTACCCAGGTGTACTTCCCCTCTGTCCCTCAGAGGCCAGTGCTGGATGGCATGTTATTTTGCTAGGCTTTCTAGGTGTAGCTTTAATAGCTTTTACAGTATTTTTTTTTTGAACACTTCAAAATAAAAATTGTACCTTCTGCTTTTAAGATCTCTTGGCACAGAGGCTAAATTCACAGTGGCTGCCTACCCTGGACCACTGAAACTGTGTTGTAGTTTATTCACATGGCCAGGATTGAATAATTACATTCAACAAGTCTCTCTGCAACTATTAATGTACCTGAAAGCACATTTGACATGATATAGATGAGCAAGAGCATCATGTGAGGATTATTGCTTCTCACGGAATGAAGACTTGGCTATTGGCCTGTGGCTCCTAGGGACAGACTTGGCAGAGGCAGGATGGAGGAAGATGGTGGTTATCAAAGTCTAGAAGCATATGAATTGATAGCAAAGCACTAACTGAATCAGATTCCCCTCTTAGGCCACCAACTAAGGTCTGATCAAGTCTGGTTTGAAACTTGGGAATCTGCCTATTCCCTGTGCACCTCAGCATTCTAACACAGGTAATCCAGAATTACCAGACCATATTCTGAGAAACAGTGGTGTCCAAAAGGGAAAATACATGTGGCCTAGAAGTAAATGTCTAACATCACTATTAAAGAAATATAAATTTATATGATTTAAACCTATCCAATTTGTTAAGTATTTTTCTAAGTGATAAAACCCAACACAGGCAAAGACGAAGTGGTGGCCACTCTTTCAGACAGTGGGGAGGGGGAACAGTGACCCATCTCAAGGGCGTGGGGCATCAGGTGTAGGGGGGAGGACTTGGCCAGGTATATTAAAGAGCCTTCACATATGTCTATTCCTTTAACCCAGGAGAATATTTTGAGGAATTTATCATAAAGGAGAAATTGTAAGTGTATGCAAAGTTGTAATGATACAAATGCCTGTGTAGTTCATTGCAGAGTTATCAATTCTATGAAAAACAAATTTAAGGGTCCATCATATGTAAAATAGATCGCCAGTCCAGGTTCGATGCATGAGGCAGGGTGCTCAGGGCTGGTACACTGGGATGACCCTGAGAGATGGGATGGGGAGGGAGGTGGGAGGGGGGTTCAGGATGGGGAACTCATGTACACCCATGGCTGATTCATGTCAATGTATGGCAAAAACCACTACAGTATTGTAAAGTAAGTAGCCTCCAATTAAAATAAATTAATTAATAAAAAAAGAATAACCCACACACACAAAATTTAAGGGTCCAGCATGAAAGACAGTTGGTTAAAAAAAAATATGCTGGATTTAACTGATAAAAAATTATATATACATTAGAATGATGTCAGAAGAATATGTAAGATTATAAGGTAGTTACCATGAAGCAATATTAACTGAAAAATATGTATTTATAAAAACCAGTTGTCCATACTTTATATTTTTCAGAGTTTCTATAATGAACATTCCTTTAATAGTTGAAAAGATACTAATTAATGTACTTTTAAAGGAGGGGAAAATTACCTTTGGCATCTGTCAGGCCTGGATTTGCATTTCTATCACTGATGGAGTGTGATTTGGGGCATTAATCTCTCTGTGTTTCAGATTCCTCAACTGTAAAATCGAGTAAATGCTAACAGCATATGGGTTTATCATGAGAATTAAGAGATAATTATGTAAATGTACTTGACACATAATAGAGTATATAAATGTTGGATTTTGTCTCCCTTTTCAAGTTTTGAAATCAGAGAAAGTACTAAACTCTGGCCAAAGATCAAGAGAATTAATCTATTTTACATAAACCACAGAATTTCAACTTGTTTCTTTTGGGTACTTTTCTGGAAAAGGGCTTAGGGCTTATTAGATACCGTTGATGATGAAAGCTGGAATTTGTCACTGATGACTGAAATGGACTAATTGCAACTTCTGATCACATTTGTTTTCCCCTTTGCCAGCTTTAACAGTTTGGAATAATTTTCCTCCTTCTACAATTTTAATTGAAGGAAATCTTATATTCCTTGTCTGGAGAGGCAATAAAGGTCAAGCTATTGAAAATTTCCATCGCCTTAAAATCCCAGTCAGTCAGTCAGTCACTTCAGTCATGTCCGATTCTTTGCAACCCCTTGGACTGTAGCCTGTCAGGCTCATCTGGCCATGGGATTCTCCAGGCAAGAATACTGGAGTGGGTTGCCATTTCCTCCTCCAGGGATCTCCCCAACCTAGGGCTCGAACCTTCATCTCTTATGTTTCCTGCATTGGTAGGTCGGTTCTTTACCACGAAAGCCACCTGGGAAGCCCCCTTAAAGTCCCACAGAGTCCCAATACCATTTACAATAGCATCAAAAATGTATTAATAAAACACTAGGAGTGAATCTAAGGGAAGATGTTGACAGACTTCAAAGAAAAGCATAAAACAGATCTTGAGAGATCATTTTAAAACACCTAAATAAAAGGAAGGATGTACCATGTTCATGTTCTAGAAGATTTAATACTATAGGGAGGTCAGTTTTCCCAGATTAATCCATTAGGTATGCTTTGATGTTGCTGTTGTTTGGTCACGCAGTCGTGTCGGACTCTGTGACCCCATGGACTCTCGCCTGCCAGGCTTCTCTGTCAATGCAGTTCTCCAGGCAAGAATACTGAAGTGGGTTACCGTTTCCTTCTCCAAGAGATCTTCCTGACCCGGAGATCGAACACATGTCTTCTGCATTGGCAGGTGGTTTCTTTATCATTAAGCCACCAGGGAAGCCCATAAGCATGTTTGCTGAAAGATATAAACTAGAATGTTTATAGAAGCACCATTTGTCATAGCCAACAATGGGCAACAACCCTAATATTCATCATTAGTAAAATAGATAGATTAACTATTGTATAGTCCCCATATAGAAATGTTATTCAGCAATAATAACATGCAATCTACCCTTACAGATAAAACAGGTGAGTCATCATTACATGGCACAAAAGGAGACATGCACAAAAGACACATGTGGTTCCATTTATATGAAGTTCAAAAACAGGCAAAATTCATCAGCATCATGGTTTCCCTTGTGGGGGAATAGTGACTGGAAAGGATCACAGGTGAGATTTCTGGGAGAGGGGAAGCTGGTAATGTTCTGTGTCTCGATCTAGATGCTGGTTACGTGATTGTGCTCAGTTTGTGGAAATTCAAACTCTCTACTAATAATATGTATATATTTGATCCTCCAATAGGCTATCATTGAAGTTATGCTTTATTGAAAATTTTCTGTTTGGCCTTATTTTGATCTTTGGTAGCACAGAGACATCATACATCTGTGAGAGGAGAGGTGCTAAGGTTCTATGGTTATGGTGTTAGGGTTGCCACAGTGGAAAGGCAGAGTGAGAACCTACTTCATACAGCTTCGTTTAGGGCCAGTATAGGCAGAAGAGAGATGGGAAAGTAAGGCTCATTGAACATCTGTTATGTGTCAATTCTTGAGTGCCCATGTGCTTTTTTCCCTCTCAAAATTATGAGATTCTTTATCCTTTTTTACATATTAGGAAGCTGAGGCTCTGAGTAATTAACTTGGAAAACACCAGGCAGATAAGAGATTTGTATTAATTTCATGAAGCTGTCGTAATAAACCACCATAAACTGGGTAGCTTAAGGCAGCTGAAGTTTATTCCTTGGTGGTTCTGGAGGCCAAAGTCCAAAATCAAGGTTTTTGTAGGGCTGCACACCACTCCAGTACTCTTGCCTGGAAAATCCCATGGACGGAGGAGCCTGGTAGGCTGCAGTCCATGGAGTCACTAAGAGTCAGACGTGACTGAGCGACTTCCTTTTCACTTTTCACTTTCATGCATTGGAGAAGGAAATGGCAACCCACTCCAGTGTTCTTGCCTGGAGAATCCCAGGGACAGGGGAGCCTGGTGGGCTTCTGTCTCTGGGGTCTCACAGAATCGGACATGACTGATGCGACTTAGCAGCAGCAGCAGCAGCAGCACCCTCTCCAAAGGCTCTAGGGAACACATTCCACTCCCTGTCCCTTCCGGCTTCTGGGGGCACTATCTAGGCATTCCTTGGCTGTAGATTGCATGGCTCTAATCTCCATCTTCATCCTCACATGTCTATCTGTGTTTGTGTTTTCTCTTCTGTCTCTTGTAAAGATACTTGTTTTTGGATTTAGAACCCAGTTCAACTTGAGATCCTTAATTATATTAGTGAAGACTACCCCCAACCGCCCACACCCCCCAGCCACACACACACACACTTTCTTCAAGTAAGGTTACATTTACAGCTTCTAGGATTTAGGACATGGGGATGTCTTTTGAGGAAGACCACCATTCAGCCAACTATAGGGGCCCAGGTTTAAAATGAAAACAAAGACAAAATCAAAACCATCAATCTAAAATCTGACATTGCTCCAGTACTAGAGAATTCTTCTTTGGTAACAGTGGTCACAGTTGATGTTTATACAGTCATTCAGAACAACTTCTCAGGTGCCCCAAAGCGTCTTCTGTCCTGTGCAGAGACAGAATGTGTCGAAAACTTGCACCCCATTTTTCCTGCTGCTTCTAGAGGATGAGTGGGTGACTGACCCAGACCTTCCTCACCAGGTGGATCCACCCTGTCCTCCAGTGCTCTATTGGCTCCTAGCAACTCACAGTTGCTATCTTCGCAGAGTTGCCCTTGGTCACATGGAAGCTGTCTCCATCTGGAGTTCTGCATATCCCACCTCCCACCAGAGGCTGATGACTGACAAGGGGTAGAAGGTAATCCTTCTTGGACATAAGATCAACTTTGTGGTACAATTTATGTTCCAGAGCTCCCGATGGGACCACACTGAAGCCATCTAAGCCATATCCTTCATTTATTTTCTCCTCAGCCCTATTCTCATTTTCTTGCTCTTTTTCTCCTGAGCACACTCCCCTAATACATTCTTAAGAATCCCCATCTCAGACTTTGCTTTTGGAGATCCAAACTAAGACAAACTAAGGAACTTCAAATCAGAACCACAATGAGATATCACCCCACACCTGTATGAAAGGTTATTACCAAAAAGACAAGGAGTAAGTGTTGACAAAGATGAGGAGACAAGGGAGCCCTTGTGCACTGTAGGTGGGAATGTAAATTGGTGTAGCCACTATGGAAAACAGTATGGAGTTCTACTAAAAACAGAACTATGATATAATCTAGCAGTTCTGTCTCTGGGTATTTTTCCCATGAAAATACTAATTTAAAAAGACATCTGCACCCACCCCTATGTTCACTGCAGCATTAATTACAATAGCCAAGATGTGCAAGCAACCTCTGTGTGTGCGAATAGATAAAAAAGATGTTACATGTACACATATGATGGAATATTGCTCAGCCATAAAAAATAACAAAACCCTGCCATTTGGGTCAACATGGATGAATGTAGAGAGTATTATACTGGATGAAATAAGTCAATCAGAGAAAGAATACTATATGATCTCACTTATATGAAGGGGTGGTTCTAAGGAGAATGTGTGACATTATCTTGGGTGTGTTCCTATGTGGAGACTGGCTAAGCAGAGGTGGGTACTTTAAGGCTTGGACATTCAGAAGGAGATGCTACTGTACATATACCCATTTTCAGAAAAAGCCACACTGCTGGTCTCAGGGAATTTGGACAAAGATGGTTCGTGGTTCTCCTTGTGAATGCTTTGGCGTGAGTATGACCCAGCCCCTCCTGTGACTCTTATGGGTACCACAGTACTCAGGCCTTTGTGCTTTTCTCTGTAGGTCTGCTCCTTCACCACTTGTTCGCCATAAGCCTTAACCCAGCTCTGCATCTATATTCACTTTTAGCTTCAGATGCCACTGCTGAGAACCTCTTTTTATTGGTATTTCTTAATTCAAATTCCAGAGAGTGATTCTGATTGGCCATTCTTGTCTTTTTTGGGCCAGGCTGCCTCATCTCAACTGCTTGGCCAGCCTTCAGATTCCACGGCTCAGATCAAGAGTCCAGCCTGAACCTATCGTCTGGAGTCAGGCTGGGGTGAAGGTTGAGGAAGAAAGCCACGTGTTACAACATGTAGTGCATAAAGACTGCCTCTTTCACATGGATGGTGATTGAAGCAGGAAAAGGTACCGTCTTGTCTAGTGCTGCCATTCAAGCTTCTATTCCTTTCCCAGTGTGGGGGAGAGGCCCGAGAAGGGCAGTCTCTTCATCCCCAGAATGTACGCCACGCTCCATCATCCTTGGGCAAAAGAGTAAGACACACCAAGCTTCCTCTACTGTCATTGCAGCTTGGTGAAAATATCCCAGGACCAAGTTAGGAGGCCTGGTTCTCCCCTCAGCCCTGAGAGTGAAACACAGTGGACCCTTCACATTCCTGAGTTTCAATACAGTTTTGTCTGGAACCTCGCCAGGGTCCCCTTTGCCTGTAAACTCTCCACTCCACAGTCATAGGGCAGTGGTCAGGAGAGGGACCTAGGGGTGAACTGGCCTCCCCCTTGCACCTGAAAAGTTGATCCTTAACCCAGAAGATTGATGGATCCTGTTCAAACATTAGTTGAATCAAGCCACTCTTCTGATCAAATTCTCTAAGATCTTCTTAGCTCACTTAAGGTTAAAGCCCACGTCCCCAACATGGCTGAGAGCACCCTGCATCATCTCCCTGTTTGTCTAGTCTCACCATCCACTTTACTCCAGCCGCAGGCCCCTTGCTGGTCTGTAAACACAGCAAGTGTGCTCCTGATTCAGGCTTACACTTGCTGTCCCTTTGGCTGGAAATTTTCCTCCCTCATATACCTGCATGACCCTCCATCCATATGACATGACACCCCCATCCAGTCTATGTAGAATTGCAGCCCCCAGCTCTTCTAACCCCACTTTTTGTTATACCCAGAGTCCTTGAGGCCATAACACACAGTGTCTTAATTAGTTTGTTCGTTACCTACTCCACCACCCAAGCACACATTAGAATATAAACTTCATGAGAACAGAAACTTTGGTCTCCTCACTCACATCCTTGGTGCTCAGAATAGTGTCAAGCACACACTTGTTGATTGAGCAGAGATGTAAATCAGGTGTTGGGGACAAGCGTCACATTTCAGCTGTGTGCATCCTCTATTGGGTGTGGTAGTAGTTGGACACACAGCCTTCGTCCCTCTGTAGAATTTGCCGAGGGTGGATGCGGATGCTTTTCATCTGCACCCTGGCCGCCAAGTGTAACCTAGGCTTGGCCAACCAGATCCCAGCCTGGGATTTTGGGTCAGGACTGAGTGACAAGCACTGATGGCTCTTCATCTTCATCTGCAGTAGCTGCGCCACACCAAGGGCATTGCTGCTGGGCTCCGTGGCGAGCCTCCTACTGATGTTTCACTTGGCTCTGGCTTCCCACACATACCGTGGGTCACTGATAATCTTCCAACAAATTTCTTTTCTGCCGAAGGGAGCCAGAATAAATGTCTAGAGCTTGCACCAAGCACCCTGACCAGAACAAAACAGATTTCTCAGAGGTTGCTGCCATAGTTTTTCTTCATTGTTTTGAGTTGCCTGATCAGTCTATTGGTTTATTTCAAAGACTGGTTTATATGTTTATCAGAGAGATAAGTGAGACAGTTTGGGGTTTTATTTGGTCAATTTCCTAACTTGCTTTTGAAGGGATTGTGGCCTTGTTAGAAGATCAGTTCCTTGAGATAGAGGTGGGGTCTATAACCCTCAGGGGTACCAGGGCAGGGTCTAGAACAGAACCCGGCACTCATTTCACACATTTGTGGGACAGATTTATCAGGCTGAACTTCTCCATTAACGGCTACGTCAAATCATGAAACCCCTCAATAGCAATTCTCTCTGGATGATGTTAGGAATGGTGATAGAAATCTCCTTACATCTCTTAGAGGGTCTTGATGTTGTGTGTTACACCACTGAGTCTCTATTAGGTCTCAGAAGGATATTGTCTTCTGGTCTCAGTGCTTCTCCTGAATTACTAGTCTGAATTTTTGGCTTTTAGTCTGAATTTTACTAGTCTGAATTTGGCTTATGAATCATAAAAGTCAGTCATTCTTGAAGGTATGTGATTGGCATTTTGGATGGGACAACCCTGCTATGGAGGGTTATGTACTGCAGGATATTTAGGCTTACTGACCCCACCCACTAGATGTATAAAATATTCTCAAGTCATTGTGAAAAAATAAACGTGCCCTAATAGGACCTCCTTCCCCTCTCCAGATGGGCTTCACAGGAAGCTGTGTTGTCCTCTTTGCTTTGGCCATTAGGAGGCTCAGAGCCAAAGCTAGTCAGTGCCTTCAAAGATCTACAGAGACTCTCATAACAGGCAAGTTATATACAATTCTTTCAAAAGGATATTTTCATTTTTCTTTCCTTTTTAACTGAGTTTCCTTACTGTTTTTTAAAAATCTTTGGTATTGGAGTATAGCCAATTAACAATTCTGTGATAGTTTCAGATGAACAGTGAAGGGACTCACCCATATATACACATGTATCCATTCTCCCCCAAACTCCTCTCCCATCCAGGCTGCCACATAGCATTGAGTTATCTGTGCTATACAGTAGGTCCTTATTGGTTTTCTGTCCATTTTAAATATGGCAGTGTGTACCTATCCATCCCAAACCCCCTTTCCTCTATCTACCCCCCTTTCCTCCACTGGTATCTGTAAGTTCATTCTCTAAGTCTGTGAGTCTCTACTTTGTAAGTAAGTTCATTTGTATCATATCCTTTTAGATTTCGCATATAAGGGATGTCATACGATATTTCTGCTTCTGATTTAACTTCACTCAGAATGACAATCTCGAGGTCCATCCATGTTGATGCATCCTGTTTTTTGTTTGGGATTTATATATTATAATATTATATATGCACTTTTGTAAACCTCCTCAAATTTTTCAAACTTTATTTTTAATTGAAGTATAATTACAATATTGTGTTGGTTTCTGCCATACATCAACATGGATCAGCATAGGTAAACATATGTCTCCTCCCTCTAGAGCCTCCCTCCCAGTTTTTTTTTTTAAACAAGATGGAGTCCAGGTAAATAATAAAAGTACAGAATCATTTGGGTAGTGCATGTTGTTAGACGCTGTCCTTTCATCTGTGATGTCTACACCAGTCTCCTGCTGGAGCTTTTCTTTCTTGAGATGCCACAGGAATAGAGGCACGTGTAGAAAGCCATCTAAGGTCTCTTGTCTGTTGCACCTAGCAGTGCTGTGACAGAGGACTTCCATGTCCTGATAATCTCAGCCAGTTGTAAAGTGACTTTCCAAAGATGATCTGTTGGGTATGGGCTGGAGAAATTAAAAAGGAAATCCTATAAAAGAAACAGCAGCACATGTCTGGTGAAACCCACTAGCCGAGGAGGAGAGGAAGAATAAAGATGCACAGTCTAACTCTTAAAACTGCAGGAGAGCGTATTCCGGGTAGAATGTAACTCCCCAGACATCTGTTGGTGATATCTACAGTCAGACATGCATCATTGGAGGGATCGGTAAATTATATGAGGACGGTTTAATGACCTACAAAGCAGCACATCCCGCCAGCACAGATAACATCTTCAAAATAGGCCAAGAGAATTAATTTAGGTGGGAGAAGAAAGCGTGGTGAGGTAGATGAGTGGGCAACAGGGCTCAGTGGGAAGGAGCCCTTGGATATAATAACCTTGAAGGCAGGGGTGAGATGGAGTGGGGGTAGGGTGGGAAGTGCAGTTTTGCGTGTCTCAGAGAGGGTTAAGCAGGAAATAGGAGGTGGTTAGCACAGCCTAAGAGAATAGAGGAGGAAATAGTCCTTTCAAAGAGGAGGAAAGTAAAAAAGGAAACTGGATCCCAAAACACAGGAGCCAGTTCCTCCCTCCAGCTCCCCTTCCTTTTAAAAGGAATAAATAGGAAAATTAGCAACCTGCTATGGTTGACTCTAAATGTTTTCTTAAAGATTCTAAGACATCACCTTTCAAGCTTTTAATGTGTTGAAACCTTTTTATTTCCCAAATGAGGGTTTGCAGAGTTCCTTAGAATGTAATCTCTATGAGGACAAGGATTATTACCTTGCTGTTTACTCTTGTATCCCCAGACTCTCACCTAGTAGACACTCAATAAATATTTATTAATTAGGCTAATTAATAAATGAGTAGGATGAAAGTTTAGGCTGAGAAAGGAAAAGTATCTACTTGGGGGGAGGGAGGATGTGCTGTGAGGTTGGGTAGCAGAGAGAGATGGAGAGGATGAGTGACCGGGCTTGTTATGAATAGTCATGATAATGCTCTTCAATTACAGGCTGTACAGTACTGTGTAGAAACACCTTACCATGATCCCCAACCTCCTGTAAAAATATAGTCTTCCATGTGAGTGAGACTGGGAAGTACATTAAGACATCAAGAGGGGGCTGAGTTCTTTGTTTGGGTCAATACCAAGAAGAGGATTTTTTAAAAAGCAACAATAGAAGCCTAGATGACCCTGATTGACAAATTCAAGAAAAACCAAGTATGAGATAGAGATAACTAGGAAAAGGCACAGAGAAGGCAATGGCACCCCACTCCAGTACGCTTGCCTGGAAAATCCTATGGACGGAGGACCCTGGTGGGCCACAGTCTATGGGGTCGCTAAGAGTCGAACACGACTGAGCAACTTCACTTTCACTTTTCACTTTCATGCATTGGAGAAGGAAATGGCAACCCACTCCAGTATTCTTCCCTGGAGAATCCCAGGGACAGAGGAGCCAGGTGGGCTGCCGTCTATGGAGTCTCACAGAGTTGGACATGACTGAAGCGACTTAGCAGCAGCAGCAGCAGGGAAAGGCACACTTCTGAGAAGCTGAAGAAATCTTGAGGGGAGCTTATATTTCTCTCTGGTTGTAGAAGGGGATTTCGGGCTGATTTTGTCTGGATGTTAAAGGATAGCTGATGTCAGGGAAACAAAGAAAGCAGAGGAAACAGATGTTGGGGATGAAAAGAAACATCCAGAACTCTGCTCTCTCCCCATATTCCCCTTCTCACTGTACCCCACCTCCTTCAGAACTTAAGAGCTGAGAACAGATGAATGAGAAGGGAGTTTGGGGAATTAAGGAGTCGGAGGGAAAGATGAGCTGAGAAATGGGGCACTGGGGTTTGGATCCAGAATCACCAAATAGGTGGGTGCTCCTGAGTGGCTTGTTGCTGTTGTTCAGTCACTAAGTTGTGTCTGACTCTTTGAGACCTCATGAACTGCAGCACGCCAGGCTTCCGCGTCCTTCACTCTTTCCTGCAGTTTGCTCAAGCTCACGTCCATTGAATCGGTGATGCCATACAACCATCTCATCCTCTGTCATTTCCTCCTCTTCTTGCCTTCAGTCTTTGCCAGCATCAGGGTCTTTTCCAACGAGCCGGCTCTTCCCAACAGGTGGCTGAAGTATTGAAGCTTCAGCTTTAGCATCAGTCCTTCCAATTAATTTGGAGAAGGGCATGGCAACCCACTCCAGTATTCTGGCCTGGAGAATCCCATGGACAGAAGAGCCTGGTGGGCTACAGTCCATGGGGTCGTAAAGAGTCAGACACAACTGAAGCGACTTAGCATGTATGCATGCACTTCCAATTAATTGGACTTCCCTGGTGGCTCAGCTGGTAAAGAATCTGTCTGCAATGTGGGAGACCTGGGTTCAATCCCTGGTTTGGGAACATCCCCTGGAGAAGGGAACAGCTAACCACTCCAGTATTCTGGCCTGGAGAAGTCCATGTGGTCGCAGAGTGGGACATGACTGAGCAACTTTCACTTCACTTTTTCCTTCTGAGAGGATGATATCCATAATTCCCCAAATCAAATGGCATTGCATCACATGTGTATCTCATTTCTTTATCTATACAACTGGTATAATAACAGCTACCCTACCAGGGAAAGTGAAAGGTTCATACACATTTGTATTAAGTGAGCCACAAAACTGGTGAGGTTTAGGTGACATCTAGGACCCAGCTAGGGTTCCCTCCCCCATACCAGCCTGGATTCCTGGATGTTGAAACTCATGACTCAGGCACAGTGACATAGGACTCTGCTCCCCAGTGCTCCACTGGAGTCACTTGCAAAATGTCAAAGCAGAGAATTTTAAATCTTTAGCTGCAAAATTGTGCCTTAAAAAAAAAAATCCCTAGCTGCAAAGTGTCCACAGTGAGTGCTGCTCCTGTGGCTCTTTGTTGGAGATGATGTCCCAGAATGGCAGGTCCTTAGTGTCCTGGAAGGGCTCCCCTCTGAAAGCCCACTTTCCTGTTCCTCCCCCGACACAGCACTTATTTCTGCTCAGAGACTACCTACTGTGAGCAGTGGGCAGATGGGAAAGGTCTTAACTGAAGTCTTCAGATGGGCCCTGGAAGAGTGCCTGCATCCTGTGAGAGCAGAGAGCTGAGCCTGAAGAGGTGGGATTAGAGGCCTGATGCAAAGGAAGAGCTTGGGGCTCGTGGCCAGTGACTGGGGTGGGGGTGGGGGTGAGGGAGCTCCCTCCTTGGTGCTTCCCAATCCTCCTCTCCTATCTTCCTACCCCTGTCCTCCTTCAACCCCAACATCCTCTCTCCCTCCCCACTTCCCGGCTCCTCTGCATGTCCAGTTTTCCAGACTGACCTCCAGCAAAGTGCTGTGAACCAACTCTGAGAGTGAGGGAGCTGATCCCTAAGTCTTGGTTCCCAGTCAGTGCGAACCTCATCGTGCATGCGTGGCTAGAGGGGTTGCTTCTCCTCAGGCCAGTCCTGTCTCTCTCTCCCTCTCTCCAGCACAGGAGCCAAGTAGCAGAGAACCCAGGTGAGGAGGAGGAAGTGGAAAGGGGGAGAAGAGAAAATAGAGAGAGGGCTGGGTGCTCTACCTCCAATTCTTGGCACCCAGAAGGCAGGCCCAAGAAGCTCAAGGTCATTCACGCAGTCACCCCCTTGTTGGTTAAGTCTCCAAGCTGGGCCCAGTGTGGACACCAGGCACACAAAACTAAGAGGACGTGAATTTTCCCTTACAGGTTTCACAGTCCAGGGGCAAAGATTCTCCCGTATATGGAAGAGCATGATGTCCTGCAATGTGAAAAAGTGATTCATTCATTCACTGATAGCTGATCACCCACCATGTGGCAGACTCTGCTCTAGGCTCTGGGAACGTGCCTTCAGAGGGTGTCTGGGAGCTCCCAGAAGGGTGGGACATCTTGGGGTCTCCCCTGACTGCCTACCCAACACCCCTTCAAAGGTCAGAATCCCTGTAGTCAGAATGCTGTCTTTCCCTACCACTAATGAGGATCACTGCTACCCAGGCTCCCCTGCCCCCCAATGCCAAGGAAAATGCAGCTGTTGGGGAGGGGGGCCTGGCCCTGCAGTGGGCTTAAGAGGCCACACTAACCTTGAAACTGAGTTCTAAGTGGGATATGAGCAAGTAGTTGCCATATTCTTATTCCCAAAGTTAACAGGATATGTGAGATGGGTATGGATGGGAGTGTGGGTGGGTGATAGTGATGGTGAAAACTATTTGCAACATAGTGAAAATACCATTATTTGTGGTGAAAAGAGGACATCTAATCTCCATTTAAAAGTATAGGATGGACTTCCTTGGTGGCTCAGTGGATAGGAACCTGCCTGCCAATTTAGGAGACACTGGTTCGATCCCTGGTTCAGGAAAGTTCCGCATGCCACAAAGCAACTAAGCTTGTGCACCACAACTGCTGAGCCTGTGCTCTAGAGCCCTTGAGCTGCAGCTACTGAAGCCTTTGCGCCTAGAGCCTGTTCTCCGCAACAAGAGAAGCCACTGCAATGAAAAGCCCACGCAGAGCAACTACAAAGTACCCCTGCTCGCTGCAGCTACTGAAGGCCCTTGCAGCAATGAAGACCCAGTACAGCCAAAAATATTTTAAAAATAAAAACTTTTTTTAAAATTATAGCATGGCAGTTTCCAAATTCGGTCTGAAGAACATTTGCTTCTCATTTTTTTTTTAAAGTCTTGGGTTTTACATTAATTTTTTACCTGTCAATTAAATAAGATCAAATTAGCTTTCATTTCATTGCTCAGTGCCTTGGCTGTGATGAAGTGCACTGTAAATCTCCAAGGATGCAGAAATTTTCAAACTCACATGTGTGGGACCTATTGGATTTGGAGAGCCTCTTGGTGTTAAGAATATAGGTTGTGAAATGTAGCTCTCATATTTCAGGAAGTTTCGGAACACCGTGACTTATGGTGATGTGTGTCTCCTGAATTGCCCTAGAAAAGAAATATGTATTAGGTGCTTATTGTTTAATCACTCAGTCGTGTCTGACTCTTGGCGACCCCATGGACTGCAGCCTGCCAGACTCCTCTGTCCATGGGATTCTCCAGGCAAGAATATGGGATGGGTTGCCATTTCCTTCTTCAGGGGATCTTCCCAACCCAGAATTCAAACTTGTGTCTCCTGCACTGGCAGGCAGATCTTTACTGCCGAGCCACCAGGGAAGCCAATTAGGTGCTTAGTGGATGTGCATGACAAGGAAACCTGGGCCTTTGTGAAACCTTGAAAAGCAGTTATCTGAAGGCAGGGATGGGATGACTTTTCTTCAGCTCCCTTCTTTTTCTTTTACATTTATTTATTTACATTTATTTATTAATTGAAGGATAATTGCTTTACAGAATTTTGTTGTTTTCTATCAAACCTCAACATGAATCAGCCATAGGCATACACATATCCCCTCCCTCTTGAACCTCCCTCCCATCTCCCTCCCCACCCCACCCCTCTAGGTTGATACAGAGCCCATTTGAGTTTCCTGAGCCATACAGCAAATTCCCGTTGGCTATCTATTTTACATACAGTAATGTAAGTTTTCATATTACTCTCTCCATACATCTCACCATCTCCTCCCCTCTCCCCATGCCCATAAGTATGTTCTCCATCCATTTCTCCATTGCTGCCCTGCCAATAAATTCTTCAGTACCATCTCTCTAGATTCCGTATGTATGTGTTAGTATTTGATGTTTATTTTTCTCTTTCTGACTTAACTTCATTCTGTATAATAGGCTCTAGGTTCATCCACCTCATCAAAACTGACTCAAATGTGCTCCTTTTTAATGGCTGAGTAATATTCCATTGTGTGTATGTACCACAACTTCTTTATCCATTCATCTGTTGATGGACATCTAGGTTGCTTCCACGTTCTGCTGCTGCTGCTGCTGCTGCTAAGTCGTTTCAGTGGTGTTTGACTCTATGGGACCCCATAGATAGCAGCCCACCAGGCTCCCCCATCCCTGGGATTCTCCAGGCAAGAACACTGGAGTGGGCTGCCATTTCCTTCTCCAATGCATGAAAGTGAAAAGTGAAAGTGAAGTCACTCAGTCATGTCCAACTCTTAGTGACCTCATGGACCACAGCCTACCAGGCTCCTCCATCCATGGGATTTTCCAGGCAAAAGTACTGGAATGGGTTGCCATTCCATGTTCTAGCTATTTTAAATAGTTTCAGCTCCCTTTTATCATCATCATCATCACCACTTAGGGACCCTTAAATCTCTGCCTTTGCCCAGAATCCACACAGGGGATAGCAGTGCCTGTCCAGTGGTCTGCCAGCAGCCACATCTGTCCTCTTTGCTGTGATGCTCATGTGACTGGAGAGATCTCAGCAGTGTGGATAATCATTTACATGGATCCCCTGCTGTGGGTGCTGTAAGAGCAGGGGCACGCTCCAGGACATTTGCAGGGTGCTGCTTCTCGGATTGGCCTAGAAATATCCTTCAAAAGGTAACAGTGCCATGCTGATGGACCCAAGGTCTGAATCTTGGTCTGAGTCCTGGACTCAGTGGTCTACTTCAGTGCTCACTCATCAGGAAGATGTTGTAACAGTGGTGACTCCATGCATCAACTGTAGCTCAGAGACTTCCATGTTTTAGCATGGAGAGTCCCTCAGAGGCCTTTTATATCAGTCCATCTTATAGGCATGCCCGTTCATAGAGGGGCTTCCCAGGCGGTGCTAGTGGTAAAGAACCCGCCTGCTAATGCAAGAGATGTAAGAGATGCAGGTTTGATCCCTGGGTTGGGAAGATCCCCTGGCAACCCACTCCAGAAGGGCATGGCAACCCGCTCCAGGATTCTTGCCTGGAAAATCCCATGGACAGAGGAGCCTGTGGCTACAGTCCATGGGATTGCACAAAGCCTGACATGACTGAAGTGACTTAACATGCAAACATGACATTCACAGAGATTAGGTGACTTGCCTAACCCTTTAAACACCAGTTTTTGAAAAAAACAAAATTACTGTTTGTTTATTTGGCTGCCCCGGGCCTTAGTTGTGGCACACAGGCCCCCTTCATTGGGAGTGTGGAGTCTTAGCCACCGGACCACAAGGGAAGACCCTAAATCTCAGTTTTCTATAAAATGGAAACTTTAGGAATGGGAGGAACTAGTATTAACCTTTTGTCCCAGGGATCTTCCATATTATCTCACTTAATCTTCACAATGACCAACTGATGTAGATATCATTCATTGCTCCCATCTTCAGAGGAGGAACCCGAACCTGAGGCTGCCCTTTGCCCCGAATTCTGGTGAATGAGTGATGGAACCGATTGTTTTAAATGCTTTGCTAAGTCACTTCAGTCGTGTCCGACTCTGTGCGACCCCATAGAAGGCAGCCCACCAGGCTCCCCCGTCCCTGGGATTCTCCAGGCAAGAACACCGGAGTGGGTTGCCATTTCCTTTGCCAATGCATGAAAGTGAAAAGTGGAAGTGAAGTCGCTCAGTCGTGTCTGACTCTTTGCGACCCCATGGACTGCAGCCTACCAGGCTCCTCCGCCCATGGGATTTTCCAGGCAAGAGTACTGGAGTGGGGTGCCATTGCCTTCTCCTTTAAATGCTTTAGCTCAGCTCTTTTTGTCATTCCATGGAGTAAAGATTTTTGTTTTAGAAATTCTTTGACTTGGTGTTTTCATAAGAAAAAAAAAATCTTTGAGGAAGGACAAGGTTCAGCTGTAGTATGTGAACCAAGGTCCACTGATCTGACTTTCAGCTTTTTGCTGGTCCTGCCCAGAGTGGAGGAGATAAACTGAGTTATCTGATAAAGAACAGCCCACAATTACTGATCAAGGGCTGAATAGGCGCCAGCTTTGTTCAGACACTTGAATAGGAACTCTTAATTCCCTCAACGATCCTGTAGAGTAGGTATCATTATCCTAACCTCATACATGTAGAAACTGAGGCTCAGAGTGGTTTGTGGAATTTACCCCAGTCAGGGGCTCAGCTTGGTCAGAGCTGTCTGAGTGGGGGCATAGTAACCTCAGCGCCCCTGTTCTCCACAGCCTTTGTTATACATCAGCTTCTCCTGATCTCTTGCATTATTTAGTGAGTGCTGACAGTTTGCCTGGTATTGCTGGAGATGGGGGCCCTCAGGGCTGACAGTGATAGAAGTCAGATTGGCAGGAGGAAGTGGCTTCTGGGTCTCTTGTCAAAATTTAGTCATTCCAGACACCTGGCCAGCCCAGAGGTGCAGAGCAAGAATGAGACCAGTAAGAGCCCGGGGCGAGAGAGGAGGAGATGTGTATCTCTGTCAGGTTTGAGATTGACTCAGAGCCTTAATTGTGTGGGGCTTGAAGGAGGACACCAGGAGGGCCCAAGGGAAGTGGATAAGCTGGTTTCCTCCCTACAATCATGGAAGTGTTTAGGGTTGGCTTTATTCCAGCAGCACCGAGAAATATTGCAAAATTCTTCCCAAAGGGACACATATTATAGGGTGAAACTAGCACTGGACTATAACTGTTCCCGAGGGCATCATTCATATAAGAAGAGGCACTGGGATGCAGGGGCCATCATTCACTTGGAGTCCAGTGGAAAGTGTGCCCTTGGAGTTCTACAAGCTTCCTAGTTTCTCACCAGAAAGCACGTGGTGACCTGAACTGCAACAAATTCTCCCCTGAAGATTCGCCTGCCCAGGTCTTGGTGAACCTTGCTGGTCAATACCTCCCCAGTTAACCTCAGAACAAATCAGTAGCGAAGAGAGGAAAAAGTGCATGTCTATCGCTTGTGATCTGGAAAATGGCTTGGATCTTGGGTTACGGAAAGCATGCAGTGTTATTGTAGGTGCAGGTAAATCTACACATGTTCTGTTCATGCACCCTTTTACTCAACTCTGATTCATTTACTCAGCAAACGTTTATTGACATTTACTAAGTGCTGCTCTGCTAGGTACAGGGGGTAGGGGGGTGAAGATAAAAATTCCTATTCAAGAAAAAACATTACAACCAACTTTGCAGATTAGAAAGAGACGTGATAGTAGAAAAATGTACCAACTCCAGAGTGGATGGCAGGAGAACATGATGAGAAGAATGGGGAGAATGAGGGAGAACATTCCCCAGAGGAAGTCCGTTCAGGGGAGCCAGAGTGAGGCATCTAGATGGTGGGTGCTCTAGAATGATAGCTTCCGTTTTATACAGGCTGATGCCCAAATACGAAGTGAGAGGGTGCCTGTGATAAAGCATACATAGTGGGAAAGAGCCATGGTTTCCAGTTTTAGTGTGCTAGGTCGCTTCTGTCATGTCTGACTTCTGTGTGACCCCATGGACTGTAGCCCACCAGGCTCCTTTGTCCATGGGATTCTCCAGGCAAGAATACTGGAGTGGGTTGCTGTGCCCTCCTCCAGGGGATCTTCCCAATCCAGGGATCTAACCTACATCTCTTCCGTCTCCTGCACTGGCAGGCAAGTTCTTTACCACTGGCAAGACCTAATTATTTCTGGGCTATGCTGAGGTGAAGGCCCGTTTCTGGCAGCCAAGTTGCAGGTGGCTCAGACTCCTGCAGCTGGCAAATCTGTTAGGAGTCCCTCAAGAATCCAGTTCACAAATTCATTAAAAGTTAATGTTGGGCCAACATAGACCACTTTCCTTTGCTAAGCACTGTGCTAGAAGCTTTACATATAGTATCTCCAACCCTCACAAAAGCCCAGGAGGCAGTCCTGATGATTCTCATTTACAGATGAAGAAACTGAGGCAGCTGCAGATAACGGATTTTCCAGGGCTGCACAGGCAGGAAAAGCCCAAAACCAAGATTCAAACTATGTGCGTCTGACCCCAGTGGAACACTACGCCTTTGGGAGGGTCAGTTTTATTGCCTCAAAAGTAAAATTCTGAGTCACCTGGGTAGCCAGGAATAATGTACTACAGGGTTATTTCTCCTTTTTCTATCAGTTGTGGGGAAATAAAATGCAAACAATGCTGTCTTTTGTCAATGGTGTGATTAAAAAAAAAAAATTGGTGTTTTCCATGCTTTCCAAAGACCAGGCTTTACCAATTAAAAAGTAGCAAATTTTACATGAAAAAAATATAGTTATGACATTGTTCTTCAATTTGGTTAACAACTATAAAGAGGCAGATTTTAATCTTAGGAGCTTTACATTTCTAAAGCTTAGGTGAGAGTTTTCTTCTATTTTGGCAGCCTGTCTGGAAATCTCTAATCGTTAAATTCAAAATTTTTTACCAAGTATTTATCACTAATTGTAATTAGGATCAAATCAGTCTGGTAGTGTATATGGTAGACCAAGAGACTTGGGAGAATTCCTAGACATTGTGGGTAAGCTGAAATAATATACCTTGGAAAACCCACAACCAGTTTTAAAACCAGGTTGATAGTGCCTCTCATTTTTAGAGTACCTTAGTACCTTAGAGTGCTGAATCCTCTGATTATATGAAGTGATTAAGCTTTCAGTAACCAAAGGCAAATAGAAATTCTTTGTTCTAAAAATAATAGGATTGTCAGTGCACATTTGTTCACCTTAGGGAAGAGAGAGTGCATGTTAGAGTTTTCTGTTTTGTTTTTTTTTCCTCCCAATTTCCTTTCTTTCTTTGGGAGCCACTTCATTCTCAATGGGTATGGCAGGAGCAAATAAAAATAAAAAAGAGCCACAAACTTGTTTAGAATTTATTAACTCCAAAGATGGCTTCTGCTACCTGGGAGAGGTAGGAGAACCTTCTCCCTTCCCTGGGCTCATCAGAAAACCCTTGCTGAATGCACAGCTCTAGAAACCATGAGCCCATCCCCTCCCCTGCACAGAAGTTGACAGCTAGGTTTGGAAAGCCACAGCCTTTATAATGCTATGACAGAGCCTGGAAGAGTGGGACAAGAGAAGCTTTGGGACAATCACCCCAGGAAGTAGAGGTTGGGCAAAAGACACAATGGGGAAAGTGGAGGCCTCAGTTGGTAAAGAGAGAGAGAGAGGAAAACATTATGAAGTACAGACAGCCCACTTCCTGGAACAACTGGCAAAGGCTTGGCAGTGCTCTGCCTTCACCAAGGACTAAACCTTTGAAGTTCTTGAGGGTACAGGAGAGCAGAGGCTTACCAGGAAGGACATCAGAGAGAGCAGCACAGAATCGGTTGCAAGGATACTTCTCACATTCTAAACCATTTTGCCCAAGTCATCAGTCTTGAGCTCCCCACCCCACCACTTTTAGGATAAACTCAACCAACAATTGAAGCTTAGACTCAACTTGCTTCACAAATTAGAAAAATTTGGTTGAAGAAAGCTGGCCACAACTTTGCTGATGCTTTTTCTACTCTTTTTAACCTGAGCAGACTCTGTGACCACTTCGACAAACAGGATACGGCAGAAGGGATGTTCGATCAGCATCAAAGACCAGGTTGTAAGATACCAGAAGTTTCATTTACTGTCTCTCGGAACCCAGCCACAATGCTGTGAGGAAGCCCAAGCTGCCCCTTAAAGAGGCTCATGTGTAAAGGAACCAAGGCCCCTGGAGGGTAGCCCCATCTGAGCTCCCAGCCAATAGACAGGACCAATGTTCTAGCCATGTGAATGAGCCATCTTTGAAGGAGATCTGCCCTAATCTATGACCAGCTGTCTTCTGTGAGTTTTGCCTACATTGCAGACTGATGAGGAACTGATGCAGACTGATAAGCTTACTATCTTGGGAGTGGTTTGTTGTGGAGCAATAGATAAAAAAGGAGATGGGGCTGAGAAAGGGATGCAAACTATACGGTTTAATGCATTGGCAGACATTACATATCAGTCACCAGACTTTTTGCCTCTGAGCTCAGAAACCTTATCAGCAGTACTCTGAGCAGTCATTACCAATTGATCAGGGATGGCAAGCAATTTGTCCTCTCGGGGCTAAGTGGCAAATGGCTAGCAAGGATGGTATAGATATTAAATGAGCTAAACCCTGGACTTGGGAGTTCTTTTGGCCACATTCCATTCTAGAAAGAGAGGGACATGCAGGAACCTGCTTGGAGCCTGATTGCATCAGGAAATGGAAAGTTGTCACCTGTCTCTTTCATGGCTCACTAAGTGGTGGTCACTCTTGTCACTGTAGGTACCCCTGCAGTCAAGGATAAATGCATCTACCATGTTCCTCCCTTCATCACTGGAGGCAGCCTAATGGATGTCTGATGGGTTACACTCAAGTGACCCTGCTACAAGTAGTTGCCTGCATTCTTGTCAGTTTCTAGGGTTCTCTCAAGCCCTAGCACCTCACAGGGTGCCTGGCAAGCTGTTGATCCTGAACATATTTATTGAATGGATGTGGCCAAGGGACGGGATCAGTCCTTTTTATCTATTCCTACTACCCAGTTCTTAGCACACAGCCTGGCACATGATGGGTGCTCAACAAATGCTCGTTAAGTGGATTTTGACAGCATTATTTCCAAAATAGTTGCCTGATGAACAAGTGGAGTCTCTCCCTCCCTAAAAAATATCAACTCCAAACAGAAGCATAATAGAGCTGGAGCTCAAAGCAAAATTATTCACAAATTCCAAGTGCCTCAATCCATGGGTTTTAATGAAAGTCATTCTGCAGTTGAGAATGTTGTAGTAATTACAGGCAAGCTAATATCTCTGCCATATGGTTTGAAAGCAGGTCTGAATTCTGAAAGCCATTATCAGCAGTTTTATTTTCTGCTGCTGCTTCTCTGCACCCCACCCCCTGCCTGTCTTTGTCTCTCTCTCTCTCTTTTTTTTTGCTTTTATCTCTTTCTTTCAACCTCATATTCCCTTTCTCCAACACGATTCTTCCTCACTGCCCTCCGTCTTCCAAGCCCCTGTCACATTTTTAAAACCTTTGACATGAAACCTCCAGTAGTTCTGAGGTGTAAATGCAACCCCCAGAGTGGGTCATGAGGTAGCATCGCCCATGCTGACCCACTTGCCGAGAAAGAAAACCAAGGGTACTCTGACCCCTTATGAGTTGGCCGTGTCACTCTGTCCCTCAAGTGTGGTTGCATGATTGATGGGAGAAGACTCCAATTAATCTCTATGCTGCTGACTCACCCGGGTGCAGGGGTTCTCAACCCTGTGTGCAGAGAATCACCTGAGGGGCTATTAAAAGAGTACTGATGTCTGGGTCCTACTGCCTCAGAAATTAATTAGTTCAGAACATTATGGTCTATAAACCTCCCCCAGATGATGCTAATATACAGCCTAGGCTGAGAACCCTGCCCTGGAAACTTAGCCTAGGATAAATAGCAGTGGGATCTGTCTTTCTCCTGTTGTTCACCTGGTAACCCTCAGAAGTGAGACAATGCAAACAATGATTATCTAAGTCATGCCAAATTCAAGCATCTATGGCCCTAAATGCAACTCTTTAATAGCTACCCATCTGTTTAGCTCAAGACTCATTCACAAGTGATTTGATAAAGTCTTATAAAAGCCCTGGGAAGAAGGCTGGGCTGGAGTTAGGATCTTTATTTTATAAGTGGGAACTGAGATATTAATAGTAAGATCAAATAGTAGATGGGTTTCCCAGGTGAAACTAGTGGTAAAGAATCTGCCTGCAAATTCAGGAGACATAGGAGATACGGGTTCAATCCCTGGGTCGGGAAGATCCCCTCGAGGAAGGCATGGCAAGCCACTCCAGTATTCTTGCCTGAAGGATCCCATGGATAGAGGAGCCCAGCAGGCTACAGACCATAGGGTTGCAAAGAGTCGAACACAGCTCAAGCGACTTAGCACATATGCATGCATATAATAGACATGTCTTCTCTAAGATCAGGCCTCTTTCTGGGCTGTATCACACTGTTCCCTTTTCCCTCCTTTAGGATAATTATGGGAGTGATGCCTACCCACCTAAGGTCTAAGGGTCAAGCCTTCCCTCTAGCCTGCCCGCAAATACCCACTATAGAGATAATTGCCCTGAGACAGACTACAAAGATGGGTGCCCTGTTTCTAGAATTCCATTGTTATTCTCCCCTAGAAGGCCAAGAGCCTGGTGTCTTTCCTCAGCAAATTAGTTGATAAGATTAACTAATGATCCCATTGGAAGGTCAGAGAGCCTTGAGGCAACAATGAAAGGGGAGATGGCAGGAGCTCAGAGCAGCAAAGCACCAGCTGCTTAGGCAGAACAGAAGACTCAGGGGAGCCTGGAGCCAGAAGGGGCTCTAGAGTGTGACAATTTGGAGTGGGTGTCTTACATTTTTTGGAGACATTCTTGCTAATTTGGGACTAGGTGTTGAGACAGCTGGGGGTATAGAAGAAGGAAAAAAATTACCAGGAGATTGAGGGCATATCTGGGAAACCTCATTGGGAGAAAGTACCACAGAGCGCAAGACATTTGGGAAGAGACAGAATTGGAAATTCTCAGACAATATGTAACCTTTGAGATTTTCCCAAACATTGGTCAGACCCCCTCTTTCCGGTTTCTCTTGCCAATGTTAAGGCAAACGGGCCTTTCTTTTTCCACTGTCTTGTTCGCTGGGAGCCGCTCTGGGCAGAGACTAGCCCTGACCCTTCTGTCTGGAGGAGGCAAACGCTGGAGCCAGCTGGTGCCTTGCATATATGAGCAACTTGTCCAGATGCATCTTAGGGATCTCATTAATCGAGGTGAGAGCAGTGCTTCCAGGAAATCAAGTCATGAAACTTACCCAGATGCTCAGAATTCAGAGAAAGGCAAGGATTACAGACTTGGCTAATAGCAGAGGTTACAAAGTGATGGCCTCTGCGCTGTGTGTGACCCAAACGTGCATTTTGTTTAGGCTGCCTGGTGTCGACACTCCAGTGTTCTTGCCTGGAGAATCCCAGGGACGGCGGAGCCTGGTGAGCTGCCGTCTATGGGGTCACACAGAGTCGGACATGAATGAAGTGACTTAGCAGCAGCAGCAGCCTAGTGTTGAAAAACTGAGATTTTGAGATACATGCTCACAGGCTCAGGTTTTTACTAAAAAATATGAAGATGAAGCAATGTTGAACATGCACTTCCACATGGGAAGACAATAGCTGGAGCGACGTGGCTGCCCCTTCATCCAGGACAGATGCTTCACTCAGCACTCTCACACGAAGTGTCCAAGGGGGACTGGCATCCCACCCATTTTATTTCCATGAGCAGCCTAGTCCCTGTTGGAGGGATTTGAGTTTTCATTCTTTAAGGCCTAGTGCCTGGGTGACACAGAAGTTTCACTTCACTTGCCAGATTGAATTGTGTTATTGGCTCCTGAATGGCTGTGTTGGAAAAAGATTCTTGGGTTTACTAGAAAAGAGCCACTATTGATTGGTGATGTCTGCCACAGGCAAGAGATGTGGGGCTTGTTATTACCTGTGGTCTAAATATCAACCAGCCTTGCCACACTCCTTTCCCAATGTTGAAGCTGGTCTGTGGCCCCACTGAACACCTTCTAGAAGGAGAGGGAAAGAGAGAGCAGGGGCAGGAAGAACCATAAGCAAATCTCTGGGGGAAACGACTGTCTAATGGATACTTTATTGTCTATGAAGACCCTACAGGAGCTCTGCCATGTAGGTGCCTCAGAAAAATAAATGCCAGAGATATAGTTGTACATAGGCTTGCAGTTGGGTAGTTATTTTATTCCTGATAAGAGAGGGAAATGAAGTCTCAGAATTCTGCTTGTGAGGCAGAGCCAGAGGAAAGTTCTTTCTTTGAGGGTATTTCTCTTCAACCACTATTAAGTCCCTGAGGCAAGAAATCTTCTTGAGCTGTCGGATACCCATTGTGGGCCAGCAGGAGCTCCTAGCAGGGCCCATTGTCTTCACCACTGGCCCCTAGCTGCAGTTACTTCCCCCAAAGCCCCTGTGAGAATAATCCATTCCACCTCAGGAAGCAGAAGTTGAGTCTCAGAGAACTTGACTTTATCAAGAAAGCTCACCTAGTTGGTAGGAGACCTGCATTTAGAATCCAGGTCCTCTGACATCCACTTCCTAGCTCTTCGCTTTATGCACATGGATAGGTGGATCTAATCAACCACTACATATGGAGGACTCACCACCTACCAGCTTTGTCCAAACACTTTGTATGTTATAACAACTCTCTTGAGCATATTGAGAAGGACTGTGATTATTCCCATTTTACAGATGAAGACACTGAATTTTACAGGTGTTAGAAAACTTGCCCAAGTTCACACAGTAAATGAGCTTGATTTCAAGCCTATGCTATTAACCGTTATGCTCTGTACTGCTGCCCAAGTGAGAGCTGGACCACCATGGGATTTGCCTAAGAAAATGATCTGCTGATTCTCCAGGGGAAGAATGAATCAATACCTGCTCTCAGCCAGGACATGCATTCATGGAAATGCCTTTGCGCTCCAAGCCACGGCATAAAAAATATTTCCAGTACAGAAACCTGTGAAGATTTCATAGGATGGTATCTGAGAGTCAGTTGAGGTGCTTAGCAGAGGGGGGCTAAATGAATTCAAGACATAAACGGTCTCAAATGTTTTTCTGTGAAAGGAATCTCATGTTATAATGCAGTACACTGCGTAATGGTCATTTGGCGCCAAGAAACAATAGAGGATAGCAGTGTTCCCTGGAACTAGATAAGGGTCCTGGTGCCCCAGCCCCTTAAAGCTGAAGCCAGAGAGCAAATTTCACACAACAGCTGTGTTTGGGGTGTGGGTGGGGGGCTCTAGTCAGGGGTGGTATGAATGCAATCCTGCCAGGCCACAAAAATCTAAGTAGTATTCAATGTTTGTGAACGGTGTGGTCGGTGATTGTATGGACTGTGAAGCTGAGGCCAGGGGACTGGGGTTGCTCCCTTCCTCTCTGTGATCTTCAATTTCATGATTGACTTTCTTCTTTCTTTTCCGGAGAGAGGTCTGCATTCCGTTTACCTATGAGGAACTCTTCACTACTGTGGGCTACCTATGAAGTTCTATCAAGTTCTATAAGCGATGGAGACATTTTATTTCCCCAGCCCAACACATGTGCTAAGTGGTTTATAAAATTAAAATGAACCCTTTCTTCCTCACTGAATTTTTACACATTTATGAGGTATTTTGTTTTAATTGAAAACCAGTAGGCGTCATCCCAAAGTTATATAAAAGGGATGAATTATTTTATAGAAGGATCTATCTTTGAGTTGTTTTAGAGTATGTGTTCAGTTCTGTGATGAAAATTATTTGCTTGACTAAAAGTTGATATTTGTTTAGTTGTTAAATCAGGTATGACTCTTTTGTGACCCCCATGGACTGTAGCCTGCCAGGCTCCTCTGTCCGTGTGATTTCCTAGGCAAGAATATTGGAGTGGTTTCCATTCCCTTCTCCAGGGGAATCTTCCTGACCCAGGGATGGAAGCCGTGTCTCCTGTATTAGCAGGCAGATTCTTTTATCACAGAGCTACCAGGGAACAGGGTAAAAAATCTGATATACACTACCAAAAAAAAAAGGTGGGGGGCAGGATGGGAAGGGGAATTCCCTGGCAGTCTAATGGTTAGGACTCTGCACTTGGACTGCTGAGGGCACAGTTCAGTCCCTAGTTGGGGAACTATGATCCTTCAAGCCACATCATGTGGCCAAAAATAATAAAATCTGGTATACAGGTACTTTCCATTGTGGGTACTAACTATTTTGATGATGTCATAACTCCAACTCTGACACAGAGCTGGGTATGTAATAAGCACTCAAGAAATATTTGCTGAATGAATCTTTCTCCACGTGCCAGGACTATTTTTCCAACCATTTATTGGACATCTGTCTTGATTTGCTGTTGTTCAGTTGCTCAGTTGTATCCAACTCTTTGCAACCCCATAGACTGAAGCACACCAGGCTTCCCTGTCCCTCATTATCTCCCAGAGTTTGCCCAAGTTCATGTTCATTGATCTGGCGATGCCATCCAACCATTTCATCCTTTGCTGCCCTCTTCTGTCTTGATATCCTGCAGCAACTTCAAAATCTACATTCATACATGATCTCACTTTTTTCCCTTTAAATGCTGTGTCTTCTTCTCCATGAGCATATGGGTAGTAAGTGTGCAGGGGACTGAATTGCCCTCATTTAAATTCTGACTGCCTCATTGAGTTATCTGTAATCTTAGCTCTTTACTAAACTTCTCTTTGCCTCATTTTACTCATCTGTAAAATGGGTATAATAATAGCTCCTGCCCTAGATGGTTGTTGTGAGAATTAAACTAGCATGGATCTGGCACATAGCAACACGTGGGTAAATGTTAAATGTTACTTAGCACTTCCTATTTTAGCCAACCACTTTTTGTGTTAGGAACTTGACCCTCAAGCTCACCTTATCTTTTCACTAGATCCAGTCTGACTTCACCTTTCCCTGTTTCAGTCCACCCTAACACTGCCATAGTACAAATGCTGCTTGTTTTTGAAAGACCCCTTTCCCTTCCAGCACAGCTTCTGAAGACCAGGGGTTTTTTTCTAAACTGATTTCCTTCCCCTATTTCTTAGCAGCCACCTTCCTTTGCACAGCAATCTAAGCCTTTGATGAACTGCCTTCCGGCTCCAAGTCCACATTCCCAGCCCAGCTCCAACCATTCCAGTCTCGCCCCGTCCCCACACTCCAGCCACACTGGACTCCTTTCTGCTTCCAGAAAACATCAGACTTCCATTCCTCTTGGCCTTTATTATTCGTCTCTGATTCCCTTGCCTTTCTGCTTTCACTAATATCATGGAGGTAGTTTTCTTTGGTAGTCATCCTACAGAAAGCATTGGACCTTCAGGTACGTCATCACCTAACTCAGTTGTAACACTCAGTTTGCTCCTCTTCACCTGCCTTTCTCCCTGTATTGGACACAAGCTCTTTTAGGGCAGAAATAGGCCATGAGATCTTTAATCATTTTTGTGTTAGTAGGGCCTGTTACAGGATTTCTGCTCAATTAATTTTGTTTTTCCTATTATAAAATTAAAATGTTCTCATCAGAAAAGAAAATCTTTATAGGAATAAATGATTTAAGATGTGAAAGTTCCTGTAATCTGCACCCAATGCTATCTCCTGCCAAGGTTTATGGACATCATTTCTGACATCTGCCTTGCAAACAATGTTTTTAAATGGAATAGGAGTAAATAATCATGATAATGTCCTATTAAAAACTGATTTTTTTTTTATTAGGTACGCTGGTACTATGGTAGACTTTAAAGCAAATTGTGTTTCTCTGTTTTAAAGAAAATATGGAAACATCTGCTTTTATAAAAGAGCAGAACTGTTATTCTGTAATACCTTCTATTTTTATAGGATGCCTCTTATCATAATTTCTGCTCTCTGCTTGAGAAAGGGAAATATAAATGCACAGAGAAATGAGAGGGATATTAATTTCTCTTTTGAACCTAAGGGGGAAGCACATGTTTCTACCAAACTTCCATTAGGCTTTGAAGGCAGAACGATTTTTCATTTGGAACCCAAGCAGAATTTCAAAGATGTTCAGCGCTGGTGCCCTCTCTCCTCTTCAGTCCCTGCTGAAGGCGGGTGTAAGGCCAGCAGGATCTGGGGGCACACGTTTCACAAGAGGGCTGTGTGTGGGGTGGGGGGCTCCTCTGGCTGGCCTGGGGGTGAGGTCCGTCTGCTCATCCTCCCCCACTGCTGGCCTGGGGGCCCCCTTTCTGATCCTCCTGCCTCCTTCTGCTGTTTCCAATGCTGAAATCATCTGGTTCTTCAGCTTGTTCCCAGTTTCTTTAATTGTCTCCTTGGAAGCTTATAAAGACTCATTTTGGTGTCTGGCCCATAGCTATTTAAAGGCACGTATTTTAACCTGATAGTTTTATCTTTTCTTTTTAAATTTTCCCTTGAGTTCATCATTCTTCGAAACCACCTTGGCCAGACAGCTCGAGTCAGGGGTGCTCCTCCGGGTTTGGAGCCTCTCAATGGGATCAGTCTGGCTGCCCAGACTCACTGGATTAATTGAAGCCCTCCCGCCCAGGCTGTGAGCCTGGCCGTCCGTGTGAGCACAACTTCGCGCGCTGGCGCGGCAGCGCGACACGCCGCTTTGAGTTGAGAAATTCCCGCTTGACGCCCTCTCCCTCCCACTCCCGGTTGCTCACTGTCCCTCCTCCCGTCCACCAATAAAACAAAGAAACCTGAGAAATAATCTCTGAAAGAAGAGACTGCGCCAGCCTTGATTGTCACACTGGCCTTGAGCCAAGCCTGAGCCTGCCTCAAAAAATGAACCCAGGAGGGGAGCTACTGGAAGGCAGTCAAAACCCTTGAAAGTTAGGTCATGAACACCCGCCCACATCAACAAACTCTCACTTGCTCTGCCTTCCTTTTCTTTTAAAGGTAGAATGAAGTCTTCTAAGACAAACTCCAGAATGCCTTGTTCATATAATATATATATAAAATGAAATTGAGAATATGTTTTTACATGTAATAGTGTGTGTGTGTAAACGTGTTTACAACCTGGCTAGAAAAAAGTATCCTGGGTGAAAGGTCTCCTCAATAGCTGAAAGTGATGTTTATCATTTTCAAGCATGTCCGAATATTTGTACTACTTATATACATGTATTCACCAACGGTATTATATACTGTTTAGTATGCTATGAAGTTTTATAATATTCCATATTTATGAAATATTTGATACACACAATCACAAAAAATGACGGAGCCAGGAGGTCAGTATTCTGTTTATATGCCTTTATGATAATGAAGGCATGAATAAAATCATCATGAACAGGTGATTTTAATGCATTCTCACTTGAAATGCAGATGTCAACTATGAGGGAATGAAGGTGCTAATTTATAGTTTTTAAAAAACTTGTGCACAGAAAGTTAAGAATGTAAGTGCAAGCTTAGCAATAAAAGGAGAAGTGAAAACACGCAAAATGGGGGCTTGGGGGCCCTTTCATCTGTAACTGAGGTGGTCTGCAAGAAACCACGGAAGCTTCTGCTAATTTGAAATTCCACCAGCAGTGAAAGAAAACTCTGCTGGATTATTGAAGAAAGATCTTGGCACCTTATGCCTGGGAAATGAAACTTTTCATTTTGCAATTGGCTTGTAGGTTGGATACAACGCCCTCCCTCCCATCTTTCAAAGACTGAGGAGCCGACTGGAGTTAGAGATGTGGTTTGCATACGCTGCCTAGTTGACAGCAGCAGATCGACAGTGAAAGGCTAATTAACTAAATGAAGGCAGCAAAGAAGTGAGGTTTTGGCAATGACAAAGCCATTCATTGAGCGATGTTTACTTCTACTTGAGCTTAAGTTCTGTTTTTAATTAGCCTCAGGATGTTTTTCTTGCAGCCAGTTAGAAGGAGGTTCTTTCCCTTGTCAGGTGTTGCATCCTAGAATCGGATGTGGTGAGGGGAGGAAAACCCCAACACATTCAACGTGAGCCAGAATCACCAGCAGTCTCTTCCAAAGTCCCTTCCCCTTCCTGTGCTAGAGCCTTAGAGGTTCGGACCCTCCTGTGGGAGACCTGACATCTCCTGTTGGATGAACTGTGGTTAGTCGTTAACTTGGGGGATAATTCTTAACACATACAGGTCCATCTTGCTGGAGCCTGAGCTTCCAGTTGGATTTCCTTGCCTCCAGTTGATCTGTAAGCAGCATTCTTGGATATGACCAAGCTAGCCCACCAACCCAGTGAATTGAGTCAGATGGCATTCTTTTGCTATTTATTTGTCTTTTTAAAAAATTTGGCCTTATTTTATAGTTTTATTTATTTATTTTGGCTGTTCTGGATCTTCGTTGCTGCTCCAGCTTTTCTCTAGTTGCAGAGTCGGGGCTACTACCGTAGACATCGTGTGCAAGCTTCTCTTGTGGCTTCTGGGCTCTAGAGCACAAGCTCAATAGTTGTGCACAGGCTTAGTTGCTGCATGACATGTGGGATCCTTAAGGACCAGAGATGGAACCCCGCGTCTCCTGCAATGGCAAGTGGATTCTTTACCACTGAGCCACCAGGGAAGCCCATTTCTAAGTGGGTTTTTTTTCCACTCCATTTCTTGAGACTTTGTAGGCTTTTGAAGCTTACCAGACTCCTTTTATCTAGGTAGCTAGAATGCATGTGTCTATTTATGAACAGGAACACTGAGGCAAAGTAGTATTTTAGCCAAGCTCATGTGGAAATTGTGGAGAAAACAGACAAAGTGTCAAATCTCTTGGAGCTTGACTGAGAACTGGGCCAGAACTACTGAGTTGGGACGCTAATTTAGTACATAGAATGGGGAATGGTGGATAGAATGCTCAGGGCAGAAGATGTGTTTGGTGAACAAGGTTGCTGGTGGTGTTTACTAAGTCATGTCTGACTCTTGTGACCTCCTGGACTGAAGCCTGCCTGGCTCCTTTGTCCATGGGATTCCCCAGGCAAGAAATAGAGTGGGTTGCCCTTTCCTTCTCCAGTGGATTTTCCGTACTCAGGGATCAAAGCTGCAGTCTCCTGCATTGCAGGCAAATTCTTTACCACTGAGGCCCTAGGGAACAAGGCTGGGTCGTCATTAAAATTTAGAGAAAAATGTCAAGGAGAATGAAGGGGTAAGCTTTAGGAGTAGGGGCAACTAATTTGATTTAGAAGGGACCAGGCATTTGCTGAAATAGACAATAAATACGTTGACTGTTTTTTAGAAGTCATTATGGTATGACTTACCTCTGCTCTTTCTGTCCCTTCAACCTGTTCAGTGCAGGCTAGTGAACCCTCAAGGCCTGGCTTGGCCCCCCAAACTCCTCTCCCTCCTCTCCACCCATGCCTGTGTGGAGTTTAGTGGCTCATGGACCCCTGTGATAATTTTATGTGTCAGTTCAACTGGGCTAAGGGATGCCCAGATAGTTGGTAAAACATAATTGCTGGGTATATGTGTGATAGTGTTGTGTGTGTGTGTGTGTGTGTGTGTGTGTGATAGTGTTTTATTTGAATAGATACTCTGGGTAAAGAGGATCACCTTCACCAATGTGGGTGGGTGGTATCCTATCTGCCTGATAGAATGAAAAGAGAGCGAAAGGGGGAATTTGCTCTCTGCTTGAGCTGGGGCATTGCAATCGCCTTTGGGCAGTGGTGCTCCTGTTCTTGGACTTTCAGACTTGGTCTGGATCTTGCACTATTGGCTTCCACATTTCTTGGGCCCTTGGACTCTGACCAGAACTTACACACCACCAGTCGCCCAGGTTCTCAGGCCTTCAGATTTGGACTTGAACCACACCACCGGCTTTCCCAGGCCTTCAGCTTGCAGATAGAAGATGGGACTTCTTAGCCTCTCTGATGGCATTAACTAGTCCTCATAAAAAAAAAAAAATCTTCCCTCTGTCTGTATATCCTGTTGGCTATATTTCTTTGAAAAATCCTGATTAATATACCCACTGAGCACAGTAGTACATCCTTTTCCAGGAGAGGTGGCAATTTTCTGCCTTTATTCTCACTCAGGGTAGTAAGCTCCTTAAAGGACAGAAACCACATGATTATCCTTATTCCTTGACCAGTCAATAGTGCCAGGCACTGTGATGGCTGCTTAACACACATGATTTCAATGATTCCTCACAACAACCCAATGAAGCAGTGTTTTCGTAATTCATACTGTAAGGGAGCTGGGCTTGAAGGGATTAAAGTAACTTGCTCAAGATCACACAACTGGTAGGTGGTGGAGTCAGGATTCGCTCTTGATCATCATGCTACCCACTGCCCTAGCGGTCAAAATATTTGCTAAAATTGCATTGGCAATTTGCCAAAATAATTGGCAACTTATTTTATTACTTGTAGTAGGTGCTTAATTATTTGATTTCAAAACTCAGTCAAGCTGAAAAGCCACTTCTTCTTGTTATTCAGTCCCTAAATTGTGTCCAGCGCTTGGCAACCTCATGGACAGCAGCACGCCAGGCTTCTGTCCTTCACCATCTCCTGGAGTTTGCTCAAATTCATGTCCATTGAGTTGGTGATGCTATCCAATCATCTCATCCTTCGTTGACCCCTCCTCTTCCTGCCTGAAAAGCCAAGTATTTGCCTAAAGAGTCACTCTCATAGACACTAACATGAATGGGGGGAAAAAAACAACCCTCAGCATTATTATCAGGCGAGCAAAACGGTTATGTGTCCTCACAGGTGGTGGTAGGGGTCTAAAGTCATATGGTTTTTATTAGCTAAGATATCTGCACTTTGTATTTTCTTTATTACTGTAACAAAGTTGAAGGAAGAGTCCTTTTTCTGGGAGAAGGGTGGATCTGAAGGGAGGAGATGAAGGAGGGAAAAGCAGCTTCACTTTTTATGAAGACTCATGAATTTACCTGGATGTGGCAGAGACGCCATTCGTGCAATGGTCTTGCAGGGACAAAGGCTCTACATCTGGTTACATGAGACCCTCAGAGATGCAGAAGGGGCTGGAGAAGTGTTATCACCTCAACTGACAGATCTCCATCTGAACTTTGGGTAATGCCTCTTCCTGGGAACCCGAACCCCCACCCCCCCTTTACCATCTCATCTGCTTGCACCAAAATGCAGAACCACAATGGTCCTAGGGACAGTCCAAGCCCCTAAACAAGGTCATTTCAGCCCCTAGTCAACTTAAACTCTTGTAATCTGCAAAAGAAAGAAACCTGGATGCCTTAAAGTTCAAAAAAATTCTACTCCCATTAAATCACCCAAGTTAAAAAGGAAGCTGATCATTTTGACTCTGAGCCACCTTGCCGTTACCACCCTCACCCCTCTACTTCTTACTCTGGACTTTTAAACAGAAAGATACCCTGAGTCAGATTCCATGGGGTGGTGGTTAGGAATGAGACTGAAATTAAGAAAAGAGTCTTAGCTTTCATGATGGTCCAAGTTCATTTACCTCTCTTCTCAAACACTAAGCACTTTGCCTGGGGGTGAGTTTGCTTGGGCTCCCTTTGTGTGCAGCCCTGCAGCCCTGAGTTACAACAAAAGGGCTTAAACTCTCATAGAAGGCTGGCTGGCTCCACCCAAGACAGGAGGCAAGTCTGTGAGGTGAGTGAGTAACTACTTCACGCACCTCAGGCCAGGCAAGGTGTCTGCTCTGTTCCTTGCCTTCCTTGGAAAGGATAGTGCCTCACCTACCTAGCAGCCCAGATATAGGTGTTGAGGAACAGTGAAGGCAGGTGGGGAACGGAATAAGCCCTCAGCTCTCCTGGAAAACTCAGCCCCAGTCTCTCTCTCTTTGAGCTTCATTGGCTGCTACATTGAGCAGAGAGTGATTATTCCTAATCCAGGTATAAGCAGTGGAAACATTGATATGATACCTTTTCCCAGCTCAGCTGAGGTCAATCAACTCAACAGAAAGCAAGAAGCAGAAAAACTCACAGCATTCTCCTAGCATTGATCTCCCTTTACAAATGTGTCATCGCTTAGCTGTGTCCGACTCTTTGTGACCCCATGGAGTGGGGCCGCTTCTCCGTCCATGGGATTTTCCAGGTAAGAGTACTGGAGTGGGTTGCCATTTCCTTCTCGGATCTTCCCAACTCAGGGATTGAACCCAGGTCTCCCACATTGCAGGCAGACGCTTTACCTTCTAAGCCACCAGGGATCTCCCTTGAAGGTGTATTGAGACCTACTAAGTGTTAAGCACGGGCTAGGTTTCTGACAAATAGGAATCCAGGAAAGCCTCCATTCTATACACTGTTCAGATAACTGAGGCTCAGAGAGAGAACGTGATTTTGCCCAGGGCTCATGGTGGAGCCCAGTCTCTTTGTTTCATAGCTGAAGGCCTTTCCCCGCCATGTGCTGGCTTTCCAAGACTACCAGACTGCTCTTAGATCTGGGCACCAGGAGTCCCCACCCCAGGCTCCAGGCTTGAGAGGGCCCCTCCTGGGAGGGAAAAAGTCTGGGAAACTGGATAGTTCTGCTACCCAGGGACGCCTTGCTGCCCCCCTGCCCCCCTTTCATTTTAGACTATACACTGGATGCCTAGTCTCCTGGAACTCCCTCACCAAGGGGTCCTAGCTGGAGTTGCTAGAGGTAGCAAATAATACAGGCTGACCAGTTAAATTTGAATTTTAGATACAGCAAATTTTTTTAGTATAATTATGTCCCATGAAATATTTAGAACATGCGTAATGCTAAAAAGTTATTTATCTAAATTCCGGTTCGACTGCATCTTGCATGTTTTCTGGCAACCCTAGTCCCAGCCCACTTCCAGGATTTGGCTGTTTGAGTGGCACTTACACAGAGCTTGGACGTGCACAATTGAGTGTCCAAAGGCAGGCAGGCAAGGGCCCCCTCAGAGCCAGAAGGAGCCTGAGGAGAGAGAAAAGGGGGCCAACTGGGGCCCTCCATTTGTATCCTTGTTAGGAATGTGCTTGTACCCCAGACCACACCTAAAGCATAGACTGCTTTATCATCTAACTAGCTTAGTTTTCATTTGTAATTTCCATAGTCATGAGTTTCCAGAACATGACCCCTTTCGTCAACCTCACCTCCAGCTGGATCTTGGGTGAGGGACTGGAACAAGGTACTCAGAAGTCCAGTCTAAGTGATGTTTCCATGTGGATACAGATGACTTAAAGGGGCTCTCACTCTGTAAAAAGGACAAGCTGCTGGATGTGCGGGCCTGCATTTTCAACTTTTCTGTGTAAAGGGTACCTGGCCATGAATGAGATGCTACACTTCTTGAGTTCATTTTTTCCCCCATTCATAACATATGAGAAATATCCCAGCCTCCTGGAGTGAGTGTGAGGGTGAAGTGAATTAACACATGAAAGTATCCAAGCACTTGACAGGTGTCGAACCTCATAAATGCACTTGGGTCTGCGTAGTCAGGAGCAGGCCTCTTTTTGTTGTTGTTGTTGTGTTTAAGGCTCAGCTGGACCACCCACACTTCCGTTTCCAGCCTGGGGCCCTTGGATCTTTCATGAGGCTGAGATGGCTCCTGAGTCATGGAGCAGCGAGGTCACCTTCATCCAAGCCTTCTGGAGTATTTTGATCAATGAACCCTAGGAGCATGGCCTTCCAGAACCATCTAACTCTTACATCTGCAACTCAAAATTACACTACACCATGGGACCTATGAGATGACTTCTGTCTGGGGGACAAGGAGGACCCTCCTCACCAAGATAGGGCTAAGTCACTCATCAGAACAAAGGTCTGGATTATTCCCCAGAACTATGTGAAGGCTACTAAGATCAAGTCTTATTAAGAATTATTGAATAAAAGCCCGACTTCTTTTCAGTGCCAGGTGAATAAACAGAAAAGCAAATCATTCCCAACACAGGGTTTCTCTGGTCTTCACTAGTTGATGTTTTCACATCTTCCTAATTCATCCCTCCTTCTTCTTCCCCTCCTCCCAACAAATTAGCTTCTAGTCATCAGCTAGAAATCCTCAGAAAAACCTTCAAGAGGAAGGTGGGGCATTGTGAAGCAGGAAACAAGGACTCTGATGTCAGAAAGACTTGGGTCCGAGCTCTGCCACCTCCGCATCACCATAGGGAAGCTACTGAACCTTTTTGCATCTCAGTCTCTCTTGTAACAGTGATAATACTACTTACTTTCACTTAGCACAATGCCTGGCACCTAGAAGGTGCTTGTTAAATGGGGGCCATCATTATTGTAGAAGGTAATGCCCAATACATATAAGATTATACTTTATGCTCAAGAAAGCATAAATACATGAATGAATGAATGAACCACTTCCTGAAAGGTTGCCTTTTCAAATTTTTCAGGATCACAAAAGCAGAAGTCAGCCAAAGGCATAACTTTGGGGTTCCCTCCAACCCTGAGTCCCCAGATTGGAGGGCTCCTCTGAGCCTCTGGCTTTTGTGATTCGGTCTCCAGCTTTGCCTGACAACGTGAGGCACACCTCGCTGCTGGCTCACTGTGGTTGTCTGTCCCCACCTCCTCTATCCCTCATTGATCTGGCTCACGTTTCCCCGTAACCATCCTTGATTACCTGCAGGACTAAACAAGCAGGCAGCCATCATTAAGAAATCGCAGGCGCATACCTTTCAGATAGCATAATCGCCCCACCGGCTGGTACCAGTGCCCCAACAAGCTTCCTGCTGTGACCCACTATGCAAACAGTTCCACCCACCGGAGGTGAAAACAATTCTACTTTTCAGGGCTGGAGAAGACTGATTTTATGCAGCAGAATCCTTTCAATTATTCAGGATGCTGCTGTCTTTTTTTAGTTCAATTATTCAGGGGTTTCTGAGTACACGATTGTAAATTCAGCATTTGCTGGCCGGAAAGCCCAGACATGATTGGTTGAGATTCAACTTGGCTCTGTGTTTCTCAAACGTGACAGTGAATCTGGACAAGAGAAGTGGCCATCCTTTTGGCAGAGAAATAAGTGCAGAGAAAAATTTATCTTTGAAAATTTTTGATTCACAACCTGTGGTTTATGCAGAGTGCTTACTTTCATGATCCTTTCCCTTTCAACTCACTGGCAGAAAGATTTTTGGAAATCAATAAACAGCCATCCATGTATAATGAGAACACTTATTTCAGATACATTCTCCTCTGTCTCCTACTAAAATAGTATCTATGTATCCTCTCTTGAATATTCAAATTGAGGGTAAGCTACCTCCTTGGCTACCAAGATGCCACATTTCCTGGTTTCGGATGAGGAAGTAACCTGAAGATGAGGTGGCAGGGTTTCCATGTTATCTTTCAGAGAAATGACTTATGTAGCACAGAGAAGCATGTGGTTTACTCTCAGGAAGCACATCATCACTGCTGGTGGTAAGATATTTAACACTTACCACCTGTCTCTGTCGCTGTGCTGAGTTTTAGTGAGAACTTCTGGAAAATGATAATTCCTCCTCTTGCCTCATTTATTCACTCAAACCTTCACTGAGCATCTCATATGTGATTTTGGGTTAGACAGTGGGGATACAGCAATAGACAGATCGCAGATCCTGCCCTTGGGAAGCCTATAATGTATGCAAGTGACCAATATTAAAGAAAAATCATGAAAAACCCAAGTTTATTCACTGTGATTAATATTGTATTGCAAAAATAATTTTTAAAAAGGGAAGAAAAAGAGCATAAGATTAGGAAATTAAGATGGTAAACTGTTGCAGGAAGATGTTGACAAAGTCATGAATTGCATAGCACAATTATTTTTTTATCTCTAGACGCTTGCCCAGGGCCTGACATTTTCAGTCTATTGTGTGAATGAAGTTTCTTTTATGAGGCCCTTTTTACTCAAGGGCCTCCAATTTAAACAAGTAAAAACTTGTACATAGTGTTTATGGAGTGCCTAACATGGGCCAGACACTATTTTAGTTCTTTATGTCTATTAGTCTGTTCATCCTTCCCCTAAAGTTCTGAGGTGGGTATTAGCACTGTGCCTTCAATTACTTAAATAAGAATTAAAAGAAAAAAAAAAATCAATGCACAAAGAAGCTAAGGTAATTCATCAAGGTCACATAATACACGAGTTATTGAGTGGCAGAGTCTGGATTTGAACCCTGGTCATCAACCTCTAACCACTGTACTACACTACCTCTAGTCAGGTTAAGAAGCTTTGCATAGACTCAAGGCATGTGAAGAGCTATGGTGATGTAAAAGAAAGAAATGTCAATAGCATGTCTTCCTCCAGGGAAGACGTGGTGGGGGTTACAGAAGAGCAAGGAGAGAAATAACATAGCTTATGACAACTTGCCCTTCATCACCTGCCTCCAGGTTCTTCAGATTTGCTAAATTCCTTTCTTTGGCCCAAAGCAGGCATCTTCTTCCATGACTCCATGGAAATCTGCATTCTCAGGGATGACTGGCTCTGGCTGGTGGCCTTGGGGCCTTCTGGAAGAATCCAAATGCCACAGCCACTACAGTGCCTCATCCTGCATGGAGTGCTAGCAGCTGCCCCTTCCCCAGAGTGAGCAGCCTCAGCCTCACCATCATCTCTCCTTCCTCTGAAGGAGGTCTCTCTTCTGCGTGCTTCCAGCTACACATGGGCTTGGTGGGTAAACAAGAGTTTGGGGCCTGGGTGCCACACTTGATTGAATCCATTTTAGAGCCATCACAATCTGCTTGTAGTCTAGGCTTCAATCCCTTCCTAGATCAGGGAGGATGAAGTTCTCTCTCCTTCCCTCTCAGGGCTATAGTAGGGAGCATCTGAGGAAATCATCACTTCTGGTGCCCATCCTCCTGCAAACCAGCCTACCCCTTCCACTTGAGCTCCCTGGTGCTTGCCAGGTCACTTTAATCGTGTCTGACTCTATGCAACCCTGTGGACCGTAGCCTTCCAGGCTCCTCTGTTCATGGAATTCTCTAAGCAAGAATACCAGAGTGGGTTGCCATACCCTCCTCCAGGGGATCTTCCTGACCCAGGGATTGAACCCGTGTCTCTTATGTCTCCTGCATTGGCAGGTGGTTTCTTTACCACTTGCACACCTGGGAAGATTGAGTTATCTTCCCCTCTTTTTTTAAAATTTGATTGTGTACTCCCGTAATTGGGAATTCATACTCCACCATCAATTTTCCTGCTCTGGGTGCTTACGTACATGAAACTAAGTAAACTGTAGGCACAGCTGATGCATTTGTGAGCCTCCTACCAGAGTCCGTGCTCTGTACCTGAGAGCAAGAGCTGGAGAAAAGCTAGTGTCTTGCAGAAGAGAAGAAAAGGAAATCTGAGGCCTTTGACTTCAAGCCATAAGGTCTGATCTTTGGAAAACACAGTTCAGCATATCTTCCAGTTGTGGAGACACGAGGTCAAAGCAGTTGCAAATTCCATTTGTTCAAGACCTGTGACTAAAGGAATTTGTGCATAAGGTTTGAAAATTTGTGAACTTAGAATATAGAAGTGAAGGATTTTGTCACGTCAAAGCTTCTTGCATTTCTTTGTGCTACAAGAGATGAAGATGTGGGGGGAGGGGAATGATAACCTGTTTTTATGGAAGACTGACTTCCTCGGGCCCTTTGATTTTGTAAAGGGAATGTGCATGCATGCTTAGTCATGTCCTACTCTTTGTGACTGTAGTCTACCAGGCTCCTCTGTCCATGGGATTTTTCAGGCAAGAACACTGGTGTGGGTTGCCATGCCCTCCCCTCCAGGAGAATTTTCTAACCCAGGGATTGAACTCATGTCTCCTGCATTGACAGGCAGATTCTTTACTGCTTGAGCCATTGTGGAAGCCCATTTGTAGAGGGAAGTGAAGGTCCCATTTGGAAAAAATTCTAGACTTGAATTCCAAATAGCTAAAACGGCACAGGTTGTTTTCATGGTGGATGGGGTGCAATTTTTGAGACTAGTTTTAGGAAAAAACACACACTGCATACCACACAATCCCCCGAGCGTTAGTCGCTGGGCCATGAGCGTGAGACATGGTTGAAGCAGTTATCCCAATAGAGACGTGGGAAAACTTCAGGCACTCACATTAAGAGATCAAGTCTTTGGGTCTGAGCTCAGGTGATTATTGAACATAATTGGCTGCCTAGATTGTTCTGGAATGCCCTAAGGCTATGCTGATGGCTATGCTTGGAAGGGTGTAGCAGACACTATTTTTGTTACAGTGCATTACAGAAACATAGCTGACTTCTGCAGCAGTCATCTTTAATTCATTCTGCTCAGGCTATTTCTTCAAAATGTGTAAGCTTGCAAAAGATTATGTATTAGTTCACGAGACCTTCAACTCAAGGGGTTGAGCTGTCATTAAATATTTTCATGGCTAAATGGTTATTAAAACACCAGAAAGATGATGCAAATAGATATGGACCACTTTGCCAGGTTACTAGAGCATCACTGAAGAAGAGTGAGGTTACACACCATCACATACCAAAGAAACCATAAACAAACCAAAGATTTTCATTGGCAAAGTGCAGCTAAAATATTTAATTGACTCCAGCAGCAGAGTCAACATACCATATTTATATTTTAAAGCAATTGACTGTGTCATAGCATATATGAAAATCTGACCATTTGCAAAGAGGCAACATTTCAAGCCATTCAGAACCAACTAGAGTCAAATAGTCTAAAAGGGACTCACTTTATTACAATGCTAAGATGAAGTTACTGTGGATGTTGGATTTATAGAATGAACAATAAAATTCACTGATTAGAAAAGATTTGGGAAATTTGCTTCTGATTCAAGAATAAGAAAGACCACTATTCAAGTAGGGCCTCCCCCACACCCCCTACTCCTGTTAATTCAAAATTAGAACAAATACTCTAGTCTTAAATTATTTCCCTGATGTTAGTCAGATCCCACCTCCCTGGCTAGATATACCTATTTGCAGACGGTCAGGTTTCCCCATAGGGGCTGTAAGACACACACATGGTTGATAGAGATTACAAAAGTTGCACAGGTCCATGAAATATATAAACATGTATCTGTAATGTATTTAAAATAAAGACAGATGGAAGAATGTGCCCACAAAATGACGAGACAGGAATATGTGTATGTATTGGTCCAAGTCTTCATCAGCATTGCTCCAGCTCCACTCCAGGTATATATTATGGCCTAGAGAGTATGTGCGTGTGTACACACACCCAAGGGAACCTCAAAGAAAGGAAATTGCAGTAGGCACACAATTCATCTCTAGCTGCCCACCTGCCAAAAGTTGGCAGACTCCTCTGGGTCACAACCCACATGTTGTGAACCACGCTTCTACCTCCCTGGGTAGCATGTGGTTTTGAAGGCAAAGGCTGTGAGTTTATATTCCCGGATGCCATATGTATGCAGTTAGCGGACAACTATGGTCTCTTTATATGTACATGCCCACAAATCATTCCAGATTGATGCCTGGCTGATGGACTCAATCTCCTGCAAATTTCCCATATGTTTCACCAGACTCCAAAATGAGCTAGAAGAAAATATGCATTTACTGGGAGCTTCTACATAGAAAAATGGGAAGCCTCTACTCCTCATGGAACTGCAGGATGAGAAGCTACAATTGGTAAGGGAGGGAATGTCAGCTTTTCCTTGATTTCCTTAGGCATTCAAAAAGCAAAAATCAAAAAAGGAAATCACCTGCAGTCAAAAATATAGTTGATCACAGGGGCTTTCTCCCAAGTGGTTCCGATTCACCCTTAGGAACTGCAAGGAAACAAACCATCCCAATGTTAAACCACAGCGTTTACACTGAAACTATGAGATTCACAGTTTCTTTTGCCTTCTCACTTGACTTTCTCCTTCCAATTCTCCTTCCCTCCTTCCTACATATTTTTCTTACTTCATGAAAGACTTGAGTAAACAAGAACCACAATTAAACAATAACCCCAGCCCCATGGCAATTGGGAGTACCAGCTGATTGTGAAGACCAGGAGTTTATTGAGCCTCCGTATAACCTAGTTCTCCTGTGTATCCTTAGAATAAAGAACAAGAGAAACTTAACTTACATAATTTATCAAAGAGTGGGAAACACATTGCTTCCTCATTTATCCATGGGGGTGTATAAGAGAAGGTGAGTGGGCAAGTAAGTGAGGATCAGGGCTTTTATCTTGCTCATTAAATATTTCAAATAAAGAGAGAAGTGTAGAAAAGAGAAGCATAAAAAATATCAGAATCACCCAGTGCCCCCACCCACCTCGTAAAGGCTGAAATTTCCCAAGTTTCCTCAACCTTTAGTCCTTTGTGGACTAAGGTGAACATGAGCAAGGGGTTTGCTATTTTCACACATGTTTTATCTGTCCTCTTACTGGTAGCAGATTACACTCGAGTTTTCACAACAGACACTCTTGTCCCTATCTCCTTGTGCATGAACATTTACAAGATTCTGGAGCAGAAGCGCTCAAACCTTTAAAACCCTATTTTACATCATAACCTTTCTCACCTACATGTGTGTGTGTGCTCAGTGGCCTTTGCAGCCTTATGGACTACAGCCCGCCAGGCTCCTCTGTCCATGGAATTTTCCTGCCAAGAAAACTAGAGTGAATTGCCATGCCCCCCTCCAGGGGATCTTCTCAATCCAGGAATCCAACCCATGTCTCCTGTGTTTTCTGCATTGCAGGGGTATTCTTTACCCACTGGGCCACTCAGACCTCACCTACACACACCCTTAAAAGCACTTACCACCCCCCGTTTTAGGCCTAAGGTCAGGTTCCCGAACAGCAGAGCTTGAGTTTGAGACAGTATCGCTGGTGTGAGAAAGACAAGAGAGGGGATGAAGAAGCTTAGGAAAGATGCAGTTTCTGCTAAAAAACCAGCCTCCGTTTAGGGAGAAGGCAATTGCACCCCACTCCAGAACTCTTGCCTGGAGAATCCCATGGACGGAGGAGCCTGGTGGGCTGCAGTCCATGGGGTCGCGAAGAGTCAGACACGACTGAGCGACTTCCCTTTCACTTTTCACTTTCATGCATTGGAGAAGGAAATGGCAACCCACTCCTGCGTTCTTGCCTGGAGAATCCCAGGGACAGGGGAGCCTGGTGGGTTGCCATCTATGGGGTCACACAGAGTCGGACACGACTGAAGTGACTTAGCAGCAGCAGCCTCCGTTTAACCCAACATAAAAACCTCAGCTACAAACGGCACCACAAGTTTGCTTAACCGTGCCAGGGGCGAGTCGGCTTTTATACCCCTCATGCGTCAGCCATTGGCTGCTGGCCACCTGGGGGGCGTGGGGATGGGGCGGGGCAACTGTCTAGACTTCTCCAGGTAAAGAGGATCCTCTCCGCTTACTGGCAAGTCGAGGTAAGAGTGCAGGTGTGAGCAGTTAGCAGCTAATAGAGCAGGTGGGGTGAGTGTGCTCGCCCAGTAAAGGGGATCTGGGCAGGGCACCGCCAGTACTGACTGCACCTACCAACCTGTGATATATTCTGATGTTTCCCCTCTCCGCTCCCTTCCCCCCATCTTGCGTCTTCCCTTTCCCCTTCTTCCCCCTCCCCCCTTCCCCTTCCTTCTGTTTATTCCCACTAAATTGATTTCATTAATTTACTGAATTAGTGGGGACAAGATAGATTATTCAACAAATGGTGCTGGAATTATTGGCTGCTTATGTAGAGAATAAAGCAAAATTATATCCCTCATCTACACACACACACACACACACACACACACACACTCATGGATGAGTCAAAGTCTAAATGTGTTTATTCTAGCCTCTCCTCTCTTCCTCCTCCCCTTCCATTCTGTTCATTGCCTACTAAAATTGATCTCATTATCTGTTAATGGGTCAAAACCTCAAGTTTTAGAAACACCGTTCTGAGATTTGCCTAGAAGAGGAATTGCCAAGGATATGCACAGCATCTACATTGGAAGATACTACCTGGCTTTGCAAAACAGTTTTTACTGATTTATTTTTCTGCCAGGTATGATTTTATCACCCACCATGAATGGGGATACTTATTATTGTTTTCAGACTTTAATTTTTATTAAATTTATGGTTGCGAAATGGTTATATCATTAGTGTTGTAAACTGAATTGCTCTGATTATGACTCAAATGGAGCAACTCCTCATGTTTGTGAATCTGTAATGTTTCCCTTTTGTAACTTGACCATTCATAATGCATTGCCTTTTGTTCTTCTTGGTGACTTCTAGGAATATAATTAAACAGGACCCCATGGGGCCTTCTGGTCCACAGACCACCCCCTCCCCACTCCTATGTCCTCCCCGTGCCTCTTGTTTGTAGAAAGACTTTTAGCTTCCTAGGTCTTTCCTGAGTTCTGAAGCACAGATTTAATCAGAAAAGTGAGAAAATGCAGAAGCAGAAGAAAACAGTCAAGCAAGACAAATATTAGTAGTTTAGCCATTAAACAAAATCAAGGACCTTTAGTTCCTCCCTAAGGGGTTGAGATAATATTCTGAGCCACATCCTTGAGTTATTTTACAGCTGGTGAAATCCCCACAAGGTGTAAGAAGTTAACTGTATGCTGCCCACAAGCCCCAGGCCAGGTGGGTCCAGGTTGATGATGCCAACTTCACATTGTCCCACTCCTTGGTCGGCCTTTGCAATAAACTTGCACTTTCCTTCACCACAGTGTGGTGTCAGTAGCTCGGCTTTACTGAGCAGGTGAACAGACTGGTTTGGTAACAGGAGTTCTTTATGTATTTGGGGAATATATATATATATACCTTCTCCCTGTATCTGACTTGACTTTTTTCTTTGTGGTGTCTCTTCATGTGCAAAAGTTTGAAGTTTTTATAAAGTCAAATTTATCTATCTATATTTCCCTTTAGGCTTTGTACTTTTTAGGGGTACAGTTATTATGAAATTCTTCTCTAGCTTGGAAATATAAAAACAGTCTATTTTCTTCTAAAAAAATTTTAAGCTTTTATTTTTCACACTGAGATCTTTATCCACCAATAGTTTTTTTTTTTTTTTTTTTTTAGAATGTAGCTTAGGGATATAATTTTATTTTGTACATAAATAGCCAATTATCACAGCACCATTTATTAAATAATCCATCTTATCCCACTAATTGTAATGTGTCCATTTCCCGCCTATACACAGATCTGTTTTTAGTTCTTGCTATCCTATCCCATCGATCTATTTGTCTATTCACTTGCGCAAATATCATGATCACTTACGTGCTATAGCTTTATGATAAATCATGGTATTTGATAGGGTCCAACTACTCATTTTGTTTTTCAAAATTTTCCAGGTGATTTTTGTCCTTTTTTCTTCCATATAAATTTTAGGATTAACTTTTTAAAATTTCTTGGACGTTTCTGTTAGATTTTGTGTGGAATTGAATTGACACATCAATTTGAGAAGACTTGATATCTCTGTGCTATTAAAATTTTCCATCAGGGAACATGGAATATCACTGAATCTATTCGGTCTGTTTCTGTGTCCTTCAATGCTGTTTTAAAGCCTTCCCCATAAAATTATAGCATATCTTTTCTTAGATGTATCATTAAGATTAAAAAAACACATTCAATTGATATTTTGAGTGGTAACTTTTATTCTATTACATTTCTCTTTGGTTATTACTAGTTCATAGGAACATGACAGATGTTTGTATAAACTCTTCCTGAGCTCTCTTACTGATTCTAACTTTGTAGACTCTTATTTTCTTTAGGCAATCACATCACCTATAAATAACAAGAGGTTTGAGGTTTCCTTCTCAAGTTTGATGCTTCTCATTTTAATTCTTTATTAGGTAAGTTAAAATACTTAACATTGCTTGTGTTCTGACCGATTTGGGTTTACTTCTACCTTTTTTATTTTAGGTTTTCTGATTGCCTTCTTCATTCTTGCTTATTTTCTTTTACTTCCTTTCTTCTAGTAGACTAATAAGATACCTACATTCTCCCATCCAAGTACTAACCAGGCCCAACCCTCCTTAGCTTCCAAGATCAGAGGAGACTGGGTGTGTTCAGGGTGGTATGGCCATAGACAGATAACCACATTCTTTTCTTCTTTCTGCTGTTTTATAAACTAGATTGTCTTCCTGCCATTTTATTTATTACTCTTAAACGTTTACCAGAATATTTACTGATACATTTTTCTACCAACCTTTCAGTGCAGTTCAGTCGCTCAGTCATATCCGACTCTTTGCGACCCCATGAATTGCAGCACGCCAAGCCTCCCTGTCCATCACCAACTCCCGGAGTTCACCCAAACCCATGTCCAGCAACCTTTAGCTATGTAATAATTCTGTCTCCCTGTCAAACATTACAAGATCTATTAGCCTGCTTCCTACTACCAAGGAACGATGCCTCCACCCCATCTTTTTATTGAGTTCACAGCTTCTATTGTACTTTTAAAAATTCAAAATAAATAGTGATTTTTATGTGTTCATGTTTGTGTGTGTGCTGTTTTGTTTCTTCCTTCTGGGTTCATTTTTCTTCTTGAGGTAAATCATTTAATAGTCCCCGTTGTGAGGATCAGTAAGTGGTAAATACTCCAAGTTTCTGAATGGTAAAAATGACTTCTTTTTTGTCTTACAACCGAAAGGTTGTTAGGGCATAAAATCACAGATTGACAGTTATTTCCGGTGAGCCCTGAAGATAGTATTGTTATTTTTTGGCATTGATTGCAGCTAAGGAAAAGCCTGCTATCTGAGAGCTTTAAAAGTCTTCTTATTTTCTTTGATGTTCTGCAGGTTCATTATAGTGGCGACATGTGGATTTATTTTTATATATTCAGTTTAAGACTTTGTACTTCCAGTCTGAGGACTTATGTCTTCTTTCGATTTTAGAAAACTATTATTTCTTATGATTTCAGATCTTTTTTCTCCTACATTGTTTCTTCCTAAATTACTATTTCATAACTTCTCCTCTTTCTTTAAATATCTATCACCTCTGCTACCCTCATCATCCGAAACAAATCCTTCACCTTCTTCCCCAAGTTAGTTTCTCTCATGTTAACTTTCTTTTCTTTCTCTCAAATTCAGTCTGTTAACAATCCTGTTGGTTCTAATTTAAAAATAAACCCAGAAAGTGACCACTTCTCACCACTCTCACTGTCACCACCCTATCCTAAGCCACCACTATCTTTCTGCTTCTCTTTGTTCCCCATAGACTAGTCTTAGCACTTAAAATTTTAAATTGCATCTCCACTCCTGGCTTCCTCCTTTTCCTCTCCATTTTTCTCCATGGAGCTTACACAATTAAAAAAAATACACACACACTCATATGGTCCCTTCTCTATTCTTTTTTCTCCTCCTCTTTCTCCTTCTTCCCCTCCTCTTCCTTTTCCTCCCCTCCTCCTTCTCATTCTTATTCTTTTCACTGTTTCTCTTTCTCACTAATATATAAGTTCTGGTAAGATAAGAATGAATATGTTTACAAGGATAAGGATGTTCGTCTATTTTTTTTAACTCTGTATGCTAAGCACCTAGAACAGTGTGACACAAAGTAAGATTTCATTACATATTTGTTAAATAAATACATATATTTAAAGGAAGATTTATCTTGACCATTTCCTTTGGGGATGAAATTTATTCGAATTAGATATTTTCCAGTTAGGTAAATGAGAACCAAGAAATTTAAAAATAAATTATGAGAAATAATCTCCAATAATAAAGAACATGGCATTATTTCAGAGAATCAGCAGTTCATCCCGGATCTTAGCATTCATGTATTTTTTAAAAGGAAGGGCATCATGACTGCATTCTAAGTTAAAGGACGATGGGGCAGGCAGAAAAAACAAATAGGAAACTCTGCAACCAACTGCCCAAGTGAAAGCTAAATAAACAAACAAACTAACCAACTGTCTTTCTGGGCTTATGACAGAGGTGCTGGAAATCACAGGAGACTTGCTTGGGACATGTGTTGTGTAACAAATCCTGACAAATACATGGATCATCAAAGAGATTTCTATTTTATATACTGAGAAGCTTTATGATCCAGGAAGTGGTCAGGCCATCTGGGATCTCCTGCTTACCCATCTGGAGCTCTGATTGAATATGTGAGAATAGGAGGAAAGCTCAATTTTAGTGAACATGAGCTGTTTGGAGTCAGCATGGGGGTGCATCAAAGGTAGTGGTGAAACAAAGGGATTACTTTTCCACCAGGCCCTTGTAAGGGAGGACAGAGAGGGGAGTCAGTTGGAAATAGAAGGAATGACAAAGGAGGAAAGGATGACCTCCATTTTGCCTAGTGATGATGTTATAGGATGCTGTCACTGACCTTAAGAGCCAGGCATTTGCTTGGATGGGGAATCACTGAGAAATACATGGAAGCATCATGTTGTCAGGAAAACAAATTATTTTCATCTACAGGAACCAGCAGTTTTTGTTTACTAAATGCAATAATAAATTGTGTTTATATAGTATGTTACAGTTTTTCAAAGCATATAAACCACCCTATTTAGTATTTTCAATCCTGTTAAGTAGAGAAAACAGATCGTTTAAAAGCAGGAAGTGAGCCATATTTCTTTAGCCCTCCTGGCCCCGCAAAGATCTAGTATAGTGCTGAATGCATTCATTGCTTTTAATCACTCTTCTATTAGTTCCCATTTTACAGTTTGAATTGAGGAAATTATGAAGTTGTCAGTTTCCAAACATCACATAGCTAGTCGTGGCACAGCTGGACCCAGGAGCAAGTTTAGTAACTGTTAAGTCTTATGCACTCAGTACTCCATCATGTACCCTACTAAACATGCCAATGTCCGAAGACCACACCGACGCAAGAACAAGAAATACAAGTGTTCTTGGCACTTCTCCTGTGCTAAGGGTCATTGATCTTCTTGATGAAGAGCTACTGTTGATTTACCTAAAGTTTAATAATCTACCAATGAAGGCACTATTAAAAATTGCTTAACATAAGCACTACTTGCCAGTTAGGAGAAGCTTGGCACAGACAATGTATTGGCTAGAATGCCCGAATCCATCCAATTCAGGAAATATTGTCAAAATCTCCAAGACTGGCCTAGTGTCAAGGCAGCATGCCAAAGAGGCTCAAAAAGAACAAAACAATGTTTCTTCCAGCTCTAGGTGACTTACTCAAAAATCCCTACTCTTTTTTTTTTCCTCACTTTTTTTTTCTGGCTCTTTTTTCTCTCAACATCAGTGTCCTGCTCCAACACTGGCAGAGGTAATAGACCTGCTTGCTGCAGGCTCCCAGTGCTCTTCCCATGGCTGCCTGGAAACCCACTCTGCACTGTGGGCATCCACATGCTAAGAGGAGGCTGACCCTTGGTTCACTTCACCAGCAAGTATACATAGTCTTCTCTTGCCATCCATGTTTACAATGTGTCTGCAAATGGCCCACTAATGGGAACGTCCTGGGGTTTACAAACCCCCTTCAGTCAGTTCAGTCTGTTCAGTGGCTCAGTCGTGTCTGATTCTTTGCAACCCCATGGACTGCAGGATGCCAGGCTTCCCTGTCCATCAGCAACTCCAGAGCCTACTCAAACTCATGTCCATCATGTTGGTGGTGCCATCCAACCATCTCATCTTCTGTCGTCCCCTTCTCCTCTTGCCTTCAATTTTTCCAGGCATCAGGGTCTTTTGCACTGAGTCAGTTCTTCACAGCATGTGGCCAAAGTATTGGAGTTTGAGCTTCAGCATCAGTCCTTCCAATGAATATTCAGGATTGATTTCCTTTAGGATGGACTGGTTGGATCTCCTCACCATCCAAAGGATTCTCAAGAGTCTTCTCCAACACCACAGTTCAAAAGTATCAGTTCTTCAGCTTTCTTTACAGTCCAAATCTCACATCCATCCATGACTACTGGAAAAACCATAGCTTTGACTAGACGGGCTTTTGTTGGCAAAGTAATGTCTCTGCTCTCTTATATGCTGTCTAGCTTGGTCATACCTTTTCCTCCAAGGAGCAACCTTCTTTTAATTCCATGGCTGTAGTCACCATCTGCAGTGATTTTGGAGCCCCCCAAAATAGTCTCTGACTGTTTCCATTGTTTCTCCATCTATTAGCCATGAAGTGATGGGACCAGATGCCATGATCTTAGTTTTCTGAATGTTGAGCTTTAAGCCAACTTTTTCACTTTCCTCTATTACTTTCATCAAGAGGCTCTTTAGTTCTTATTCATTTTCTTGCCATAAGGGTGGTGTCATCTGCATATCTGAGGTTATTGATATTTCTCCTGGCAATCTTGATTCCAGCTTGTGCTTCATCTAGCCCGGCATTTCACATGATGTACTCTGCATATAAGTTAAATAAGCAGGGTGACTATACAGCCCTGACGTATTCCTTTCCCTATTTGGAACCAGTCTGTTTTTCCATGTCCAGTTCTAACTGTTGCTTCTTGACCTGCATACAGATGTCTCAGGAGGCAGGTCAGGTGGTCTGGTATTCCCATCTCTTGAAGAATTTTCCACAGTTTGTTGTGATCCACACAGTCAAACGCTTTGGTGTAGTCAATAAAGCAAAAGTAGATGTTTTCTGGAACTCTCCTGCTTCTTCAACGATCCAGCAGATGTTGGCAATTTGATCTCTGGTTCCTCTGCCTTTTCTAAATTCAGCTTGAACATCTGGAAGTTCATGGTTCACGTACTGTTGAAGCCTGGCTTGGAGAATTTTGAGCATTACTTTACTAGCATGTGAGATGAGTGCAATTGTGTGGTAGTTTGAACATTCTTTGTCATTGCCTTTCTTTGGGATTAGAATGAAAACTGACCTTTCCCAATCCTGTGGCCACTGCTGAGTTTTCCAGATTTGCTTGCATATTGAGTGTAGCACTTTCACAGCATCATCTTTTAGGATTTGAAATAGCTGAACTGGAATGCCATCACCTCCACTAGCTTTGTTCATAGTGATGCTTCCAAAGGCTCACTTGACTTTGCATTCCAGGATGTCTGGCTGTAGGTGAGTGAGAACACCGTCAGGATTATCTGAGTCATGAAGATCTTTTTTGTACAGTTCTTGTGTGTATTCTTGCCACTTCTTCATAATATCTTCTGCTTCTGTTAGATCCATACCATTTCTGTCCTTTATTGTGCTCATCTTTGCATGAAATATTCCCTTGGTAACTCTAATTTTCTTGAAGAGATCTCTAATCTTTCCCATTCTATTGTTTTCCTCTGTTTCTTTGCACTGATCACTGAGGAAGGCTTTCTTATCTCTTGTTGCTATTCTTTGGAACTCTGCATTCGAATGGGTTTATCTTTCCTTTTCTCCTTTGCCTTTAGCTTCTGTTCTTTTCATAGCTATTTGTAAGGCCATGTCAGACAACCATTTTGCCTTTTTGCACTTCTTTTTCTTGGGGATGGTCTTAATCACCGCCTCCTGTATAATGTCATGAACCTCCATCCGTAGTTCTTCAGGCACTACATCTATCATATCTAATCCCTTGAATCTATTTGTCACTTCCACTGTATAATCATAAGGGATTTGATTTAGGCCATACCTGAATGGTCTAGTAGTTTTCCCTACTTTCTTTGATTTAAGTCTGAATTGGCAATAAGGAGTTCATGATCTGAGCCACAGTCAGTTCCCAGTCTTGTTTTTGCTGACTGTATAGAACTTTTCCATCTTTGGCTGCAAAGAATATAATCAACCTGATTTTGGTATTGACCATCTAGTGATGTCCATGTGTAAAGTCTTCTCTTGTTGTTGGAAGAGGGTGTTTGCTATGACCAGCACATTCTCCTGGAAAAACTCTGTTAACCTTTGACCTACTTCATTTTGTACTCCAAGGCCAAATTTGCCTGTTACTCCAGGTAGCTCTTGACTTCCTACTTTTGTATTCTAGTCCCCTATAATGAAGAGGATATCCTTTTTGGGTGTTGGTTCTAGCTTCATAGAACCACTCAGCTTCTTCAGCATTGCTGGTTGGGGCATAGACTTGGATTGCCATGATATTGAATGGTTTGCCTTGGAAATGAACAGAGATCATTCTGTCGTTTTTGTGATTGCATCCAAGTACTGCATTTTGGACTCTTTTGTTGACTATGATGGCTACTCCATTTCTTCTAAGGGATGCTTGCCCACAGTAGTTGATATAATGGTCATCTGAGTTAAATTCACCCTTTCCAGTCCATTTTGGTTCACTGATTCCTAAAATGTCGATGTTTACTCTTGCCATCTCCTGTTTGACCACTTCCAATTTGCCTTGATTCAGGGACCTAACATTCTAGGTTCCTGTGCAATATTGCTCTTTACGGAATCGGACTTTACTTCCATCACTTGTCACATCCAAGACTGGTTGTTCCTTTTGCTTTGGCTCCCTGTCTTCATTCTTTCTGGAGTTATTTCTCCATTCTTCTCCAATAGCATATTGGGCACTAACCTGGGGAGTTCATCTTTCAGTGTCATACCTTTTTGCCTTTTCATATTGTTCATGGGGCTCTCAAGGCAAGAATACTGAAGTGGACAAAACCACATTGAGTAACTCAAAATTGGAGGTCTCTATCTCTGTGCTGTTGTGCTTAGTCGCTCAGTCACATCTGATTCTTTGCAACCCCATGGACTGTAGCCTGCCAGGCTCCTCTGTCCATGGGGATTCTCCAGGTCAGAATACTGGAGTGGGTTGCCATGTCCTCCCCTCCAGGAGATCTTCCCAACCCAGGGATTGAACCCAGGTCTCCTGCATTGCTGGTGGATTCTATACCATCTAAGCCTCCAGGGAAGCCCAAGAATACTGGAGTGGATAGCCTCTCCCTTCTCCAGGGGAACTTCCTGACCCAGGAATCTAAGTGGGATCATCTGCATTGCAGGTGGATTCTTTACCAGCTGAGCTACCTGGGAAGCCCTGGTCTCTACCTCCCTCACCCTCAATAACAGAGGTACTCTTTCATTAACACTTCTCATTTCTCAATTTCCTAACTTTCTCATTTTTTAAAATGTGAATTAAGCCACCAATACTTCATCATTGGGGTCCCCTCATACACAAAATCATTTTCCTTGAGTACCAAATGATTTTTGGTCGCCTTGGCTCCATTAAAACTATAAATGGCTAAGGGCTGTTGTTACTCATTTACCCCACATATGCCTAATAAGATCTAGCGTCCGTTGTATCTCCCCATCTTTTCCTTTCTCTATCCTGTTCTGGAGGGATCCATACCTCACCTTGTGCCATTTAGGGATTCTGAGCAGCTGGAGGGCTTGGTGATGACTCTATCTCCCTAAGAGGAGTAAAGAAGGGACTGACTTGGGACTAATTTGTCTCAAAAAAGTGAGAATTCTAGGTTAACAGTTTTACCCCATTGCTTCATTTCAATGTCTAATTAATATCAAAGTGTTAATTTCTTAGTCATGTCCAACTCTTTGTGACCCAATGAATGGTAGCCTGCCAGGCTCATCTGTTTATGAAATTCTCCAGGCAAGAATACTGGAGTGAGTTACCATTTCCTCCTCCAGGGCATCTTCCCAACCCAGGGTTTGAACCCAGGTCTTTTGCATTGCAGGTGGATTCTTTACCATATGAGCCGTAAAAATATATTTTAAATGAGAGGGCAATGATTGACAAGAGAGATATATTTAGAAAATTACAAAATATTTTTCTAGGTTTTTACCTTTGCATCATACTGAAGTTCTGGAATGAAAATATTGAGTTTTCTTTTTTGAAATTTTTTATATTTTACAAAAGGAAGGTGAAGTTGCCTTCAACAAAAGATGCATCAGCTGCTTAATGAAATAAATATAAAATGTAGATCCCAGCACTGCTTTTCAAACCAGAGTAAACCTGTCAGAAGGGATAGCATATCCATAGTGGTAAGAACTCAAAGTAATAGAAACATGACTGAGGTTTCTAAGGCATCAACGAGGGACTGTTAAGTGAACATTAACCAATAATTCAAAGATGAAATGTTGAAAAAAACAGAAGCAGACCATTGCCTGGAAGATGCCAGAGGTCTATTATTTGATAATGCCAGTTTCTTTTAAAGAGGTGCCCTGAAATGTGAAAGGAGATGTGCAGGTCAAACCAGCACAGCTTCTGTGATCCAGCTACCAATTTGGCCCAGTTTCCTAGCTTTCAGGGAAAAGGGGCCATATGGTCAGTAATATTGCTTTTCAAAGCAGAATGGATGAAGCCTCATAGGTCCTTAGGATAACATGTTTTTTATTTTGGCAAAGATAGTATCTCTCTTTCCAGCTTTAAGATTAACAAGGTGAGTACAGAGAAGAATATCAAAGTCTAATTACAGATCAGTGACATAGAAAGTGTTCCGTTACCAAGAGTCAAATGGGAAATGCCAATGACTGAGTGGACAAATAAGAAAGGCAGAATCCATGGAGACTATGATGTGACAACCAACAGGAGCATCTGAATGGATGGATTTGGAGATATAGGTTCTAATGATGGTGGCAGCAGAGTTCATTGTTTAAAATTAATTTTCCCTTGAATATCTTTTGAAAGCTCCAGGTTCATCATTATGGGAACCTCCTTCCCACAGAATATTCTCTGATGGAGAGCCAAGAAAATGGTCACCTCAATCTACAGATCATATCCAGAGAAGACAAATTGCTAACCTAAAGCCACATAGTATCATCTCAGGAAATAAATCTGGGACTTCTGATTCCCAGATCACTGTTTTCTTTGAGATCACTGAAAGACAGCTATAATTGATTGAACAAAATGCATGAACTATGCAAAATGGATGGTGTTGAAAGTTCCAGTGAATATAGCAAAGCAATACAAAAGCAGACTGAGATCAGGAATATAGGCAGGAAATAGCCAGATGTGGTTCAGATTGGAGAAGGAGAACCCAAAACATCTGGGGGACAATAATTTGAAACAGATACTCTTCTGGAGAAAGAAATCTGGAAAGCAGTAGTAGGGTGAGACCCTTAGTGAGTAGTGGGCTAACACAGTTAAGATAAATGGGGTCTCTAATGCTTATGCAGTGGTCAAACCTGGCTAATTGAATTTGGAAGCCACAGAAGGTCAATGGATACAAAGAGAGGATGCGATTCTTAGAGTCTATGTGTCTAATGCCATGTTCCTCCAGTCCTTCCTGGCTGTGCACTCAGATCTCTCTGACTAGAAGGGAAAGTCATAGATTCCCTGCTAATGAAGACAAAACAGGGTTCTGAAAAAAATTGATCCTCTCAGTCCCCAGGGAAGCCGGAGCCCCTGGGCCAGTTCTTCATGCTATACCCAATCTCTCTTTTCACTCTAAAGAGCATTCAAATATTATCATTGTCTCTGAGTGCCATACATTTAAAAAGGTTAGGACCCACAGGCCTAGAAGACACACCCTCTGCTTGTTCTTCTTTCTAAATATTATCGGTAAACATTTTAACATCAAATATTGTACACATATGAGAAGAGCCCAAATAATAGATTTCCAGCTTTATGAATTATATAAACTGAACATACCTGTTTAACCAGCCCCCAGATTAAGATGTTGAACATCACCAGAACTCTAGAAGCACTTCCCCTCACCCACTATGGTAATATCTTCCTCTGATCGCTACTCACCCGCTAACAGTATGGATCAGTTTTGCCTGATCTTGAACTTTATATATAGTTTCTACACCTGGCTTCTTTCATTCAACATTGTGTTTGTGAGTTTCATGGATGTTGTTGAGTTTCATGTATGTGTTGCATTGTTATACATCTCCTATTTTCATTGTAGTGTAGTATTCCATTGGTATTTTTATTAGTATATTTATATTATATATAAATATATAAATATATAAATATTAGTATTTATTATTATTAGTAGTAGTAGTAGTGTATAGTATTCCATAGTATAGTATTCCCTGGTATGAATATATTCAGTTTGGGTCTGTCATGAAAATTTATGTTCTTCTGGTGAGCATATGTACACATTTCTTTTAACCAGCTTTTAAGAGTCTTTCAAGATAACCTGCTTGTATTTCCTTTATGTGTCTGAGGTTTCACGGGCTCAAAACACATTTAATTATTTTTCCTCTCTCTCTTTCTTGAAAAAAAGATGAAAACAGCCAATCATGACTATGAATTATTATCCTCAACTGAGGCCAAGATATTTATGTACTTGATCAGAAGCATTATTATACAGGCTTATTTATAAGCATACTGTGAGAAGCCTTTGTTCCAAAATTGAACCCATTTTCTGTTCAGTGGTGCTACTGAAAAGCACAGGATACCTGTCCACTGAACCTATTACAGATGAGGCATGGTGATCATTACTGTCCCACGAGAGACAGTGATGGGGGGTCAGAACCAAGGGTTGTTAGCTGGAGTGTCTTTTGGGAATCCCACAACAAACTTCAAAAACCAATCTGTTTTTTTTCACCCCAATGTGCAATTCAAATATTATCATGGACTGTGTATACCATAATATTAAAAAGAAATGTTTCTTTTTTGACACTTTAATAGGAACACTTGATAATTCTCTCTTCTCTGATAAAGATAGATTTGCTGTTCAATCGCTCAGTCGTATCTGACCCCTTGGACTGCAGCACGCCAGGCTTCCCTGTCCTGCACTATCTTCTGGAGTTTCCTCAAACTCATGTCTATTGAATTGATTATGCCATCCAATCATCTTATCCTCAGTCTCTCCCTTCAGCTCCTGCCCTCACTCTTTCCCAGAATCAGGGTCTTTTCCAATGAGTTGGCACTTCGCATCAGGTGGCCAAAGTATTGGAATTTCAGCTTCAGCATCAGTCCTTCTAATATTCATTGGAATGGGTTGATTTCCTTTAGGATTGATTGGTTTGATCTTGTTGTTCAAGGGACTCTCAAGATTTTTCTCTAGAACCACAGTTCAAAAGTATCATTTCTTCAGCGCTCAGCTTTCTTTATGTTCCAACTCACATCTGTAGAGGTTTATTACCTCAGGAGGCCAAGATTTGTATACGTCTCTTAAATATGCTTATTCCCAGACTCCATCCCCTCACCTCCTCTTAGAAGAAATTCATTTTCCAAGGAAGACTAAGGCTGTTCTATTTCCTCTTTGAGAGAGGAGACAGAGAAAGAAAACAAAATCAAGCTTAATTTATTGACAGGTCATCCTGTTCTTCTAGGGACTGTGTTTCTCTCACAGCACACATTTTCCTGAGGCAAACTGGATACAATATGATGCATTATTTAGGAAACACGTTTGCATTGGACTAACTGCCCAAGGCACTAACTGATATCAGGTATTAACACTGCAATGGAAATGGAAGGAAAAATCCTCTTGTTTTGTTTGAATGGCTTTAGGATTTATCATTAAAAAATAGGCCTATCAATTAAGGTGTTTTTCCCTCCCTTGTAAGTAACAGAAATGGACTCAGGCTAAATTGAACTACAGCCAACACTACAAAAGGATTTATTGGGAGGATACTGAGAAAATTGAAGACTTGAAGTAAAGGCTAAACAGCAAGACCTCAAGGCCAGGAACAAGTGTGAGGAACAGGCATGCTTTCTCTCTAGGGTTAAAAGGTCCACTGACTTTGGATTAGTGCTCATTTCCTGGGTCATACACTGTGGCTGAGGCAGTCTCAGGGGACCAGCCTAGGTCAGAGGCCCTCTACCTCAGGGGCAGAAAGTGGTTGGAAATACCAGGCTTGGACTTCCCAGGTGGCGCTAGTGGTAAAGAACCCTCCTGCCAATACAGGAGATAGAAGAGACCCTGGTTTGATCCCTGGGTCAGGAAAATCCCCTAGAGGAGGAAATGGCAACCCATTCCAGTATTCTTGCCTAGAGAATCCCAGGGACAGAGGAGCCTGGCGGACTACAGTCTATGGAGTCGCCAAGAGTCGGGCATGACTGAAGCGACTTAGCACATAGCACAGCACAGCACTACAAGGATGATAGCTGAAGTCATCAGCCTACCAATAGAAACAGTACAAGAAAAAAGGAAAAGTGGTCTGATAAAGGTGAAAACATTAGTAAGCGGTATAAGGGCCTGGGCTAATGACAGCACAGGGAGATACAGGAAAAGGCCTGACTTAAGCATACATCATAATCAAAGCATGGGTTTGCTCGGTGTAGGTTTGCTGTAGTTACACATATTTTTTTCTATTAAAAATTATTCAACTTTCTGTAGAAAAGCATCTTTGTTATTGTGTGTCTTCCCCTTCATCCCACTGAAAGAATTTTTTAATAAAACATTTCTCAATAATATGAGGTTTCTTAGGAATGCAACTTTTACATTACAGTTAAAGACACGCACACATATGTTGGGTAGGGTTTTCACATTCATATACGTAAGTGAGTGCACGCCTGCATCCTAAGTTGCTTCTGTCATGTCGGACTCGGCAGGGCTATGGATTGTAGCCTGCCAGGCTCCCCTGTCCATGGGATTCTCCAAGCAAGAATACTGGAGCAGGTTGCCATACCTTCTTTCAGGGGATCTTCCCAGCCCAGGGATTGAATCCACATCTCAATATGCCTCCTGCACTGGCAGGTGGCTTCTTTACCACTAGCACCACCAGGGAGCCCACATTAGTGAGACTGGACTGTAGCTTTTCCATACTGTAGTATACTATGCTACACTACAAACATACTATACGAGTTCCCAGTGTTCTCATTCTTTTAATAGTTTGTTGAATTACCCTTATGTCTCAGGCTTTATGTGAATGTGGGTGCTGGGAACATAGAGGCTGCTCATGGTGGACTGAGCCTGGTGGAGTTTAGTAGAGAAGACAGATGACAACAGCAGAATATAATGAGTTTTTTATAAGAGAAATACAGAGTGATATGGAATCAGAGCAATGTGTATAATAATACCTACGTTTCTGGGTTGATATATCAGGGGTAGTGAATAAAGTACCTGATCTAAGGCAAAGCACATAGTAAGCACTCAAAAAATATTATTGTTATTATTTGACAGCTTTTTCAAATTTTTTGAGTTGGATTATTAGTTTATACACTTTTTTAAGTTCCAGAGCCAAGTTTGATAATGTCTATTTCTTGAGAGTATTGTCCACTTTATCATTAGCATAAAAGTATACAGAATATGATCTTATAATTTAAAAATCTTCATGTCTATGGTTATTCACACCTTTTTCTTCCTATTTTTCTCTTTTTTAGATTTAAGGAAAGGCAGTTGGGAAATTATGTTAACTTTTTAAAGTATTTTTATGCTTGAATATATTTATTTTTTACTTTTAAGTTAATTATTTATGTTCTCTTCCTCCATACCTTCTTCCAATTTTTCTTACAAACGTGTTGCTTTCTGGCTTCTTAAATTTAATGCTTAGCTTATTATATTTAGTCCTTCTTAACAATCAAAACATTTAAGACTGAAGTTTTATCTGATATAAACTTGCCTTCATCCTAGAAGTTATGATATGTATTTAATTACTTTATGAATCATATATAATTCCAGTTTTTACTTTTTATTTTAATAAAGAGTTGCTTAAAGGAACATCTTAAAACTTTCAAATGGCTGATGCTTATTTCGACTTTTAAAATGAAGGAATTTTTAAAGTATGGTCAATTTTATAAGAGATTGATAAAATTTCTGTTTTTCTTAAAAGCATATCATCACTATAAATGTTTACCTTTTATATACATTTTCTTGTGAATATTTATAAATACATATATTTCAGTTCAGTTCAGTCACTCAGTCGTGTCCGACTCTTTGAGACCCCATGAATCGCAGCACGCCAGGCCTCCCTGTCCATCACCAACTCCCGGAGTTCACCCAGACTATTGTCCATCGAGTCAGTGATGCCATCCAGCCATCTCATCCTCTGTCGTCCCCTTCTCCTCCTGCCCCCAATCCCTCCCAGCATCAGAGTCTTTTCCTATGAGTCAGCTCTTTGCATGAGGTGGCCAAAGTACTGGAGTTTCAGCTTTAGCATCATTCCCTCCAAAGAAATCCCAGGGTGATCTCCTTCAGAATGGACTGGTTGGATCTCCTTGCAGTCCAAGGGACTCTCAAGAGTCTTCTCCAACACCACAGTTCAAAAGCATCAATTCTTCAGTGCTCAGCTTTCTTCACAGTCTGACTCTCACATCCATACATGACCACAGGAAAAACCATAGCCTTGACTAGACGGACCTTTGTTGGCCAAGTAATGTCTCTGCTTTTGAATATGCTATCTAGGTTGGTCACAACTTTCCTTCTAAGGAGTAAGCGTCTTTTAATTTCATGGCTGCAATCACAATCTGCAGTGATTTTGGAGCCCAAATAAATAAAGTCTGACACTGTTTCCACTGTTTCCCCATCTATTTCCCATGAAGTGATGGGACTGGATGCCATGATCTTCGTTTTCTGAATGTTGAGCTTTAAGTCAACTTTTTCACTCTCCACTTTCACCTTCATCAAGAGGCTTTTTAGTTCCTCTTCACTTTCTGCCATAAGGATGGTGTCATCTGCATATCTGAGGTTATTGATATTTGTCCTGGCAATCTTGATTCCAGCTTGTGTTTCTTCCAGTCCAGCGTTTCTCATGATGTACTCTGCATAGAAGTTAAATAAGCAAGGTGACAATATACAACATTGATGTACTCTTTTTCCTATTTGGAACCAGTCTGTTGTTCCATGTCCAATTCTAACTGTTGCTTCCTGACCTGCATACAGATTTCTCAAGAGGCAGATGAGGTGGTATATATTTACCTACATTTTATACATGTACAACACTCTCTGGTTTTTTTAATGTTTCACAGGAGCCAAAAAAGTGTCATCTGTAGGCTGCAATGTTTGAGATGGATACCTGTAGATATCTGTGGAATGATTTAATAAATCATTCCTATCAATAGCTATTTTTCAGCTCCTCCATGTCCCAGGTACTTTTGCATTAGAGAGCCATCTAAAACTGAGAGGGTTCTTTTCATTGAACAGTTCTATTTTTTTTTTCTGTCACTTTCCGCTATTTTAAACATTTTCCCTTTATACATTTGTATGTAATGAGTTTGGCACACAAAATTTGCTGACTTATATCTTCATTATGAATTGAACCACCTATCCACATGAAATTATAATTGTGTCTCATGTTTATTGCCATGAACTTTCATTTTTATTGTACTAGTATTATGACACCTATATTTTTTCCAGGGGACAGGAAAGGGAATACATTTAATATTTTAAAATCTTTTTTACTTTATGGTTTAATAAACCTTAATAAAATTTTTCACTTTTAATAAACTATCATTGAGTTTAAAAATTTATTTTGAAGTTCTCTGTATTTTAATGACTTCAATTCATTTATTGATGTAGCTATTTTGATTTTACCTCTAATGTCATATTTTAATTATTCTCTGTAGGTGTCTTTGTTTTCCCCCATGTAGCCTGTAACTTACTTACTTTTATTTTTTGCAGTGCTTAGAAGGCTCATTTTCCACCTCAGTTCTATTTCATTCTAAGTTAAAAAATTGTTCTTTAATGGCTTGGATGGGAGGGGAGCTTGGGGGAGAATGGACACATGTATATATATACGGCTGAGTCCTTTCACTGTTCACCTGAAACTGTCCCAACATTGTTAATCAGCTATATCCCATACAAAAAAAAAGTTAAAAATATTGTCCTTTGACTAATATCTTCTTAGTTATTAATAAAAAAATAACCATGAATCTTTGGAAATCCTGTATTTTAGACAAATAATTTAATATTCTTATATTTTGTCATGTTTTATTCCAGCTTCATATTTCTCAACTTTTGAAAGCATAATTTGGGTAGTTAAACTAAATTATTTTATTCAATTATTGCTATAATTATTTTTTATATTTTATACCTAATCTTTTAGGAATAATTTATAGACAACACTTGTTTTGCAGCCATACTTAGTGCAATTGTTTAGACTGACATCCATGTGTAACTGACTTCAATATTCATTCTGAGTTTCTTAGCTGTACGATTATTTGTCTTGTTTTATAACCAATGTAAATACCAGTATATATTATTTTATAACCATAAAAGTAAGAGGGCTTTTTTTAAAGGTAGAAAAGACAAGTGCCCATACCAATCAGAATAGCAAATGCTTGTTAAAACTTTGCACAATGTTTTCTTACCTTGAGCACCAACAGCTTTTTTGAGGGGGGTCCTGGAATCAGATATACATACGTCTTAATGGCCGTAATGATTTTTTTTTTCTTCTTCCTAATGCCAAAGTCAAGTTTCTCTTCATAAAACCTAAAAAACCATAAACCTTACAAAACCTCTGCCTGTTCCAGGACCCCTTCTAGAGCTGAAGGATTTATATTGACTGTCCAGACTGAAGTAGAAAAGAAGAATTCAGCAGTGTGACTGCAATGATCACCTCATTTCAGATTTCTCTTCCCCTCTTGTTACTCACAAACCCTATCACTCAGCACCCTTCATATGTACGAGAACCTTCAGCATGATGATTCTGTCCATTTTTTTTCTTCATTAAATGCTGTTTAGCCAAATGCTTGTCTTTTATCACTGCTTTCTGTCACCCTACAGACTTTTGTTTTTTAAAGAGCCATTTGTTTATTGTCAAAAACTACTTTTCTGGTTCCCAGCACTTGTTTTAAATTGTGTGAGTGATGTTAGTGTGGCACTAACCATGGGAGGCCACCTGCCTCTCTGCCGCCTTGCCAGAATCTGGGCCTGAATGTGTGTGTACCGGTGTTAACCCTGTCCCTCAAAGAAAACCACATCAGGTATTTTGTCCTTTTTAATGCTGTGGTGGGCTTGTTCATCCTGTGTGAATGTAAACATCAGAGCACTTGGTTCTTGGAATTCAGGAAGAAATAACACTTGCTAGAAACTCCTGACAACGAACTGTTCACAAGACCCCTCACATTAAGCTGTCTGCAGGTTTTAAAAAGTGTTTCAAGGTTCTAAGTACTTTCTTTCATTTGAGGTCCTGAGATATTCCAGTGAAAGGCCCTATGCAAAGGTCAGAGAGGCATGTTATTCTAGTTATTTCATATTTCAGGAATGCTTAAGCCAAATGTATACTTTTGAAAGTCTTTCTAACTTCTCACCAAGCACAATCTTGATGTGGTTTCTACTGATCCTTGTTCCACTGTGGGTTAGGTAAGAGAGAGTCACTTTACTCACACAGACACATTGGACCTTGAGGGTGCTTGAGGGTGGAAAAATATCAAAATCTGTGATTACTTCATGCTTTGCCCAGTCTTGGGTGAATGTGGCAGGCGTCTGGTTTCAGGATGTTGGTGGGTGTCAAGTGAGGGCTCGTGAAAGTGCTCCGGTCTGAATGGGGACTTGGGCGCCCCCATGTTGGGAGGGTAGGTGAGGGACAGGGGAGGGGGCTGCTCTTCTCAAGGCAACAGTGTCTGTTCAGAACCATAAAGGAAGCAGTTGGCAAATTCTGCGAAGAAAGGGCTCTTTTAGAACCATGTTTTAGATTTTAATAGAGAACTTTCTTAGAATATTTTTTACAGGGTATAGAAGTTACAGCAATAAGGAAGGGGGTAAAATCTCACAAGGCTTCTTGGCTAGGATTTCATGAAATGAGTGCTATCTGCACGAAGACTAAAAACGGGGTGATTTCTTACAATAACTATGTCCTTCAAATGCCAAATGAATGGTTACAGATGAGGGGTGAAGCAGACAGCTAGGCTGGTCTTGAAGCCTGGCACATTGAGCCTTGGAAACCCTCCTTGCTGACTTATTGAGGCTGGGGAGTCATGGTAAGAACAGATGACCTGTAGTGAATGCTGTGCTAAGCATGGATTTCCATTATCTCAGTTAACACCTGTAACTGGTATTATTTCATTTTACAGAGGAACATATGAGTGACAGGTAGGTTAAACAACCGAGGTCACAGGGCAAGTTCGTGGATATGCTGGGGTTTACCCTTAAGATGTGTGCAAACTCAGTTGCTCAGTCATGTCCAATTCTTTGCCACCCCATGGACTGTATTATAGTCCACCAGGTTTCTCTGTCCATGGGATTTCCCAGGCAAGAGTACTGGAGTGGGTTGCCATTTCTTTCTCCAGGGGATCTTCCCAAACGAGGGATCAAACCCACATATCCTGCTTTGGCAGGCACTGAGCCACTTAGGCAGTGGACCTTAATTACTCGACAAGACGTAGGCTGCTCATTGGTCAGCCCTGGTTTCTCCCTATTTTTTTAGCAAACCAGCTGAAAAAACTATGGAGCCTTGCTAGTAAATTCCTCCCATTGGAGGGGCCAACCCTTAAGTAAGAGCTGGTCCCAGCCCCAGGATGGATGTTCCCATAATATCACCACGACTCTCTTGAGCTATTTGTCAGCTTCTAGGCAGTAGCCCGAGTAGGGGTCTATCTAGTTGTTCTGGAAACAACCACAGCTGCGCTATTTTTTCCCTTTATTTATGGTTTGTGGTCACTGCCAGCAAATTTGTTTGAGGAGTGCATTTAAATATGCTACATTCGTATTACTGTACACGTATTCTGGGTGAAACATTTATGATAAATCAAGTTTTTAGGTGCCCTATGGGGAAGTGCCAATGGAAAAATACATAAGAAAACTTTTCTCTTAGCAGTAGTTACTTGAGGAAACAGGCTCTATTTATCTTGTGAGGGCTTATGTGAGATGAATGCAGACCACCCAGAATTGCGGTTCAGCCTATCACAAGAGGAACACGGAAGTATCCAAACTTGGCCCTAGGCTTCTTCAGGCCTGGGTGCTGCACCATATTCGTCCCTCCCTTCCTCCTCCAGCTCTCCAGCCCAGCAAACCTGGCAAGTGCTGACGTTCACGGCAAGCCTTCTGCCCCAGCCAATGACCCACCCTTCTCAACGCTTTCCTCAGTACTCCCTCTGCTTCTCCGATGATGGTTAACTCCATCGCGCTCCCACCCACCTGCACATTCAGGGCACTTTCTCAGAAACACCTAATCTGATCTGTTTTCCCTCCCCAGTCAAAACTGATCCCTGATGGTAGTATATTTTTATGATCTTTCTTTCCCAGTCCTGCTCACTGTTTGTAATTACGCATCTCATTTGTGTGATGTTTGTTTAACGTCTGTCTCCTTCACAAGACTTTACATTCACTAAGGGCACATGCTTCCATGAGGGTCTTGCACAAGTGTCTTGCCCCATGGAAGGTGTTCTAGGTATCCGTTGAAGGACTATGCTTCTCCTGAGCTCTGTAGAAACACGTGTATATAGCTTGCTTATTGTAGTCTGTCATTTCAAGTCTCTCTCTCCTCCATTGGACTGTAAGGTCACTGATTTAAATATTTATAATCCCGAATGCTCACCACAGTCGTTGTTACATGTAACTGTTCAATAAAAGGAAGTGAAATTGAATGGGGCTTGGATGACTTATACCTAAGCTTTATCATGAGAAGGAACCATTTCAGTGTAATTCATTCTTATTAAGTACCTATTAGGTGTCAGAGTCTATGTATGGTACTGAGAATATAAGAATGTGTGAACTGATAGTTGGGAAAGGAAGACATACACACAAAGAGGCAATTATAGGCAAAGTATTGCATGTGCAATGAGAAAACGAAGCATAGAGTATTATGGTAGCACAAAAAATAGAGACATGCCTCTTGTCCAAGCCTGATCTGAACCTTCAAAGTTCAGGGTTAGAACTGTGACGTGTGTGTGTGTGTGTGTGTGTGTGTGTGTGTGTGTGTGTGTGTGTGTAGATTTTGGGTTCTGGGGGCAATAATCAAGCATGTGACTAGTAGTTTGATGCTGCTGAAATATAAAGTCTTAGGCAGGGAGTGGTGGAGGCGAGGTTAGAGGGGATGTCATGGAGGATCTTGGAAGAAATGTGAAAGAATGTGTGATCTTTCCTTTATGATTTTCTTCACAACCTGGACATTGTGATGGCAGGAGTTTTTCTTGGTCAGTGAGGCCAAAAACAGCATTACAGAATTCAGGAAAATTTCAGACACTAAAGTGAATCACTGATGCATTCATTCCTATAGTGATTGTTTATTTCAGTTCAGTTCAGTTCAGTTGCTAAGTCGTGTCCGACTCTTTGTAACCCCATGAATCGCAGCATGCCAGGCCTCCCTGTCCATCACCAACTCCTGGAGTTCACTCAAACTCACCTCCATCAAGTCAGTGATGCCATCCAGCCATCTCATCCTCTGTCATTCCCTTCTCCTCCTGCCCCCAATCCCTCCCAGCATCACAGTCTTTTCCAATGAGTCAACTCTTTGCATGAGGTGGCCAAAGTATTGGAGTTTCAGCTTTAGCATCATTCCTTCCAAAGAACACCAGGACTGATCTCCTTTGGAATGGACTGATTGGATCTCCTTACAGTCCAAGGGACTCTCAAGAGTCTTCTCCAACACCACAGTTCAAAAGCATCAATTCTTCGGCACTCAGCTTTCTTCACAGTCCAACTCTCACATCCATACATGACCACAGGAAAAACCATAGCCTTGACTAGACGGACCTTTGTTGGCAAAGTAATGTCTCTGCTTTTCAATATGCTATCTAGGTTGGTCACAACTTTCCTTCCAAGGAGTAAGTGTCTTTTAATTTCATGGCTGCAGTCACCATCTGCAGTGATTTTGGAGCCCCCCAAAATAAAGTCTGACACTGTTTCCACTGTTTCCCCATCTATTTCCCATGAAGTGATGGGACTGGATGCCATGATCTTCATTTTCTGAATGTTGAGCTTTAAGCCAACTTTTTCACTCTCCACTTTCACTTTCATCAAGAGGCTTTTTAGTTCCTCTTCACTTTCTGCCATAAGAGTGGTGTCATCTGCATATCTGAGGTTATTGATATTTCTCCCAGCAATCTTGATTTCAGCTTGTGCTTCTTCCAGCCCAGCGTTTCTCATGATGTACTCTGCATATAAGTTAAATAAGCAGGGTGACAATATACAGCCTTGACATACTCCTTTTCCTATTTGGAACCAGTCTGTTGTTCCATGTCCAGTTCTAACTGTTGTATCTACCAGGCATGGAGGATAGTTACAGATTCAAATAGGATACAGTGCATATTCTTGACCAGCCCAATGTAGTGAGGGAGACAGAGTAAGATACAATGAAATAATTTCACAGTTCTCATTTATTTTGGCTTTCAGTTCAGTTCAGTTCAGTCACTCCGTTGTGTCTGACTCTTTGCAACCCCGTGAACCGCAGCACGCCAGGCCTCCCTGTCCATCACCAACTCCCGGAGTTTACCCAAATTCATGTCCAATGAGTCTGTGATGCCATCTAACCACATCATCCTCTAACGACCTCTTCTCCTCCTGCCTTCAATCTTTCTCAACATCAGGGTCTTTTCAAATGAGTCAGCTCTTTGCATCAGGTGGCCAAAATACTGGAGTTTCAGCTTCAACATCAGTCCTTCCAATGAATACCCAGGACTGATTTCCCTTAGGATGGACTGATTGGATCTCTTTGCAGTCCAAGGGACGCTCAAGAATCTTCTCCAACACCACAGTACAAGAGCATCAATTCTTCTGCACTTTACGGCTTCTTTATTCTCCTGAATAACATTGAATATCTCCCCAAACTTTTATGAGGGCTATATATATATTATTAGAAATTAAAACAAATTTGTAAAAGATGAATTAAATGACTCTCTTAAAGAAATTACATGCTAGAATAAATATTTTCAAAGTAACTATATCTTACCACTCTTTTTCTTTCACAAAAATTCACTGAAAAGAGTACTATATGTTATTTTGGTTGAAGAACATGAAGGAAACCCAGCCTCACGCAGTTGTGCAGGTGGAAAAGGGGGAAGTGTTTCAGTAGCTTTTTCAGATGATTGTGGAAATTCTTTGATGCTCCACCAAAACTTGATAAGTGGCAGTTTCCTAAAAGTTAATTGAAATGTAGAATCTGAAACAAATCCATAACATTTTTTTATTCTGTCACACAAAAATTTATTGGCCCACTTTGTATTTTGAATGGATCTTTTAACCAGGCAGGATTTTGTAACATCAGGTATTAGTTATTTGGAAAATATTGGTTCACTGAGTGAACCACAGATGTGTTTCCTTGTAAAACATCAAATCATAATATAAACAAAATATGTAATAACATAATAAAATATCACAAACATAAGACATTACAAAATTCATAAGCATCACTGTTGATGTCATCAGAAGAGAACACAAGTATCAGGAAACCATAAAGCTCATGGTGACAAGTTTACCAAAATTTGCAGTTTTGTTTGAAAGTTCCGCTTTCATCACTGGCAGCGAATAGTATCAGCTGTTTTCTTTAAAGCTATAGGTTTACTTAGGTCATTTTCTAGAAAACATCAGCCAAATATCCAGCTCGAAATAGTCTCAGTTTTTATATGTCATTCTTTCAAGTAAAAATGGCTTTCCATGGAAAAAGTAACTCAGCTTGCAACTGAAGCACCTAAGTGCTTTTCTTCAATATGTTCATAGAAGTAAATCATATCCCAATGTGCAGAAGTGCTTTGAGTCTACATCCCATTTTGTCAGAATTTTTAAATGTGGGCTGAAGGGTCAAGTTTAATAAAAAGTAATCTTCTTATTGCTTCATCAAGCATCACCTTAAGTGCAACAAGCATTTGTTTTTACTTCTGGTGTGTAAAGAATACAGTAACTCCTGGCACAGTTTGGTGCCATCACTGTGATTTGTGCCAAGATGCAAGCAGCTTTTTTCAATTGTTTATAATGGGGGGGGGTTATTGGCTTTCATATCTTATGATCATATTGTTCTAAGTATTTCAAAGGTCTTTTCTGCATATTGAGATGTAACTTATATTTTGTCATTGTTGTCTTGTCACAAAGTCACGTTCGACTCTTTCGCCACCCCATGGACTGTAGCTTGCCAGGCTCCCCTGTCCATGAGATTTTTAGGCAAGAATACAGGAGCGGGTTGCCACGCCATTTCTTTCTCCAGGGGATCATCCCATCCCAGGGATCTAACTTACATCTCCTGCATTGGCTGGAGGATTCTTTACTGCAGAGCCACCAGGGAAGCCCTATGTGAACAGTTTTATCCACCATTATTTTGTAACATCAACACAAGGTCAATGTGGTTTTTCCAAAATTAATCAAAAGATTTTTTTAGAAAATGTATGGAACATTATTTCAGCACTACTCATGCTTGTTATCAGGCATTCAAATAATGGATAATCTTCTTTAATGATTCCTTGGTGCTGATATTGGACAAATACCAATACAAGCAAAGTCGTTGTTTGTGGATTCTTCCATTTGTGAGGCAAAAGTACGATTCTGCAGAAAAGAGGGCAACTCAGCCTTCATGCTTCCAACTAAACCTTTAACTCAAGGAGTTACTGCAGTATTGGAATGTCACAGTGCTTGAATTCTTTTTACTGACTTTTCATATAGCAGGTATTTCGCAATTCAACTATAGAAGGCTTTATTGTCTCAGATACTGTATATGCTTTTCCAGCCAATGCAATTTGATGGTTTACCCTGTAAGATGCCTCTGGGGCGTCTTCACTTCTAGTTCAAAGGATATAAGCAATAATTTTTGGCTTTTAAGTCTTCACTACATCTGTACTTAACATATTTTTAAGTCCTTTAACTTCAAACTCTGAATCCACTTCTTAATAAACTTTTGTTGAGTTTTCTTTTGTATGTTGAGTTTATTTCAGCCAAAGAATTAGTCATGTGAATCTGTTCCTGAACACACTTTTTTTGTTGTTGTTCTAGAAGGAGAGTTTCTGTCCATAAATAAATGTTGAATAAATAGTCAAATAATGTTGATTTGAAAGGGTTCCTTTTCACACATTAGGTATCTGCTAATGTGTACGCACTGTGGGGCTTTCCAAGCGGCTCAGTGGTAAAAAAAAAAAAAAAATCTGCTTGCCAATTCAGGAGACTCAGGAGAGGTAGGTTTGATCCCTGGGTTGGGAACATCCCCTGGAGGAGGAAAATGGCAACCCACTCCAGTATTCTTGCCTGGAAATCCCTTGGACAGAGAAGCCTGTTGGCCTATGGTCCACGGGGTCACAACGAGCTGGACACAACTGAGTGACTGAGCATGCAATGTGTATGTACTACAAGTCATCTCAAAAATCAGGAATGATGCAGTGCCCCGGCACTAGAGTCTGGGTTGAGATGTATTTTTTCTAGTTAGTGATAATGTGCTTTCCCATTTTACCCTGGACCCCAAGTCCAGGATTGTAGGTGTTCATTCAGAGTGTGAGGGACAGCTTCTGGCTCCAGGACAGAGCAAATTTCGCCATTTCACATGCTGACCACCTCTCCCTACCTGAATGACCCTGTCATGGGACTACAATGCAGCACAATTAATGCTCAGTGTGATGCTGTCAGCCTAAAGATGAGGTTTTAATTGTATTAATAGCAGCATGAACAGTTCTCACTGAAGGGAATCCTGAAGCCATCTAGACCATGGATACATAGACTTGAAGAGACCTTAAGTGACTTGCCTGAGTTCACCTGCTAATCCACAGTAGCACTGACTGAGCCAACAGTGAATGCTTTGATATACAGTGGAGCTGAATTAGGAGCAAATTTACATGCAACTTTAGGGACAACTCCCTGCGATAAAAAGGAATTACATCATCTAGCTTGTCACAACAACCAAAGAATTATGTCCTGTATTAGGTAATGGGGGCTCCACACTGAAAGGAGTAGGAGTAAATCCTCTTGCCAAGCCCCAGAGAGGTCTCTCTACTCTCACCCGCATCACAGCTGGACTGGATGGTGCTGGGAAAGGATAACAGACAAGCTAACCCACTCTTTTTGTTTGTTTGTTTATCCCTTTAGGTCAATGCTTCCTCAGCTTTAGTGTGAATAAGCATTACTATTCAGGGATATGTGTAATTAATGTGAGATTTAAGGATATTCAAGCCACTTAGGCTAAAAAGCAATATTTGCCAATCTTGAAACCTAACTCTGGGTAAATGGAAATCCACTTCACGTTGGTGCATAAGAGATTCAAAATGCAATTGAGTTGTTTTCCAAATTAAAATTTTTGAGTATAAATTTCAAAAAGTGAAATTGGAAGAAGCATTTTGGGGAAACCCTGAAAACTACTGCTTTCCATGCTGGTACCTTCTAAACCCATTCCTGGTCTCAATGCCAGTTACTAAGGGATTCTATATATATTACATACATTTCTACCCTTCCCTCCCACTTCTTTTTCTATAATCCAGCAGTACATCCCACTTGCCTTTCTCCCCTCTTCTTCTCTGTCCCCAGTCATTTTTGGGGCATTCAAATCCCAGAGGAGGACTGTGAACTCTGACTCCCCCCAAATCCAAGCCAACTTTTACAGTGTCTTATTCTGCATTTTTATACACAGGCAATGCCTCCCCATCCTTCCTCTGCCCCCAACCCACCCTGTCCCGTCTGGTCCGACTATCACAATGTTTTCCCACCTGGCAAATAGCCTCACTGAATGGGTGGCAGGCATTGACCAGACTTCAATACAAATGCTCCTGTCGAAAATGGCACCAACTTAGGTGAAGAACAAAGACTCTCCGGCTTCAAAGCGGAAACTCATTCCTGCACAGAAGGGGTTTCACACAACCCCGGTTAACAACAACAACCACCTCAGGGGAAGAAAAGGGCCGGACTACAAAGAAATGCCAAGCAAGCAGCCATCGGCGCTCCTTTTCTCTTTCTGGTGTGTTTAGCACAAAACCTGATCAGGAGAGCAGTTCTTTGATAATTGCGTGGACCGTGACTGCCACTAGTAGCATTTCTTATGCCTCATATATCCCAGCAATTCATGGGGAGTTGAATGTTCTGTGCTCACTCAGGCTTAGAGATGTGCAGTGCACACACACACACCCACCCATGCACACGCACCGTGGAATGGAATTGGTTTGTTAGCCAAGGATTCTGGCAACTTCCCAAAGATTACAGGTCAGTTCATGTTTTTCCTTTCCTTCCCTTTAATGTTTTTGTATGATTCTCTCTTTTTCTCCTCATTCTAATTAACTGCTGAAGTATGGCTGTACAGCACTGGCAAATGCATACTTGCTGTAATTGCCCTGTTTTTGAGGAAAAGAAGTTGAGAATAGTGGGAAAGTAGAGGCTGATGACAGGGAGAGAGGAAGAATGAAGTTTTAAAATGACAAGTCATTTTTAACTGTTACCTTTTCCCTCCCTATAAACAAACCCAAAGAAGAGAACAAAAGGGGCAGTTTTCAGCTTCATCTGGCTCTAACTCAGAAGAAAAGGGGCGGGGGGGGGAATCAGTCTTTTATGGAATGTGGCAGGCCATTAGTAAATAAATAAATCAGACAGAATATTAGGTTTTCATTCTTTTCCTGTTGCAATGTTTCTTTCTGGCTTCTAACACGATGCCTCCCTTTCACCCCACAATCCCTCACTTCCATTTTTCCCTTTCTGTCCCCCACCCCCCACCCACGTGGTGTCTGTTATCAGCAAGGTGGACAAGAGCCAGGCTTAGCCGTGGTTCTTTGCCCTGTCACTAGCTACACCAGTTGTTGATGAAAATCTGGCACTGAGAGATGAGGCCATCTGTGGTGAAGTTTAAACCTATTTACCTCTCTGGCAAGCTGGTTGAAGCCTCTCTTTCTCTGTATTCAGTGAGGCTGAAGATGACAAATGCAGTGGGATTAAAGCCATGGGATGAAGTTTGGGCACAACAAAACCCTTCCCCAAAGACAGCTCCTGAGAGCTGTTAGCTGTAGGGATAACCAAATCCCCCATGTCTGGCATGTGCGGCCAAGGGGCACCCCAGCCCTGGGTTCTGCTTTCTGTGCACTTGAAGGAACAGGACAACTGGCCAAGTTACAGGCTGACTCTGGGTCTTGAGAGACGCGAGTACTCTGTTGAATGATCTTGGAATGATCCTGGGCTGTATTTTTTGGTTTGCAGGGCCAATCCCTGTTTCAGAGAACTATTCTCAGATATAGTTAATGAGCAACAGAAGAAAACCCTTTGCCTTTAAAAGGGGACTCCATAGCCTGACCAATTACCTGAACCCCATGACATTTGAGTCCAAAAGACTTTGGTTGTTTCCCAAAGTCCAATCAACCCATAAAGCTACCAGCAAAACTATTCAGACAAGCATGAAGTAAGCTCTGAAGTCAATGCCAAAAGCTGTGGACAATGGCAGGATCCAGGATCCCTGGGCAGAGGCCAATTTACCATGAAGCTAATAAAGCTTAAGCTTCTGGGCCCCTTCTGAGGCCCTGAGAGGGATCCTAGCAATGTGTTCACATGTTTGTAGCAAAAATAAGGTATATTTAAGTCCAAAGAGTTGACTGCTGTTTCGGTTTCGACTTCTGTATTTCCCCCATTTTGTGGAGTTGGAGTGATACAAAGCAGTTGAGTTGGAAATTCACTCAGTTTGGGCTTTAGTGAGTTAGATTTATGAGGATCAAAGCCACTTCTTTGTATGGTTACTTTATTGCTGTCCATCTTGGTATAAGAATGGCTTCCAGGTACATGCCTTCAGACTGGCAATGTGACACAAAGAGGAAGGGCACAAGAAGAAGATAACCCTCCACATCAACATGTCCCCTGGCGCTTGGCACTGAAAATATGTACTTAATGAAGGAGGAGAAACTGGGTTTGGAATGTATGGAATCAGAAGTTAGTCTGTTAAATGGGGATAAAATATATTGTCAGGTTATTATGAAGATTAAACAAAATGAGGTGTGTGGCAGTGTTAACCAGCATCTGATATAAATGGCAGGGAAATAAAGGTACTTTTCTTCTTTTCTTTCCTTTTAAACACAGGCTTTTAAAAAGTTACTTATTTATTATTTTGGCTGTGCTGGCCTTAGCTGCTGGGCAGGCTTTTCTTTAGTTATAGCAAGTAGGGCCTACTGCTCCTTGTGATGTGCGGGCTTCCCACTGTGGGGACTTTCGTTGCAGAGCACAGACTCCAGGCACTCTAGTTCAGTAGTTGCAGCGTGTGAGCTCAGTTGTTACGGCCTTTGAGCTTAGTTGCCCCGAGGCATGTGGGATCTTATAGGGTCAGGGATCGAACCCACGTCTCCTACCTTGGCAGGCAGATTCTTTACCACTGAGCCACCAGGGAAGCCCTAGCTCTTTTCTTTCTTACTTGAAGCATTTCAGTATCTTTGCTATAAAAACTGGATATCAGAAAGCTTGGGAGATTGTGATTGTCTTTGAAACACATTATTTTTTTTATTTGTCTGATGTTACTTCCCCCTCCCTACTTTTTTTTTTTTGCCTGTTTACTGTCAAAGTGGATTGTTGGAGAAAATATTGAGGAGAATGGTTATTTAGATTCTAGATAATTAGAAGTACTCTCACACTAAATAATTAAAAATTCAAAACCTCTTCAAGATGCTTCATAGTGACATTAATGGTAAGAATCAAGACTTCCCAAATGCCACTGGGAAGAAGCAAAGTCCATCTGAAGCTACCAAGCAGCCCTCTGCTTTATTGATTGCTAGATTCTCTGAGGATAGGAGGAACATTTGGGGGCTTAATAACACGGCGGCTGTTCCGTGACATCCGTGTTCAACAGTGACTATTACATCTCTCTGTTCTTTTGATTGGTTCAAGGCACATGGCCTCTATCCAGTCTGAATTTTAAAAAGATCAAACTGAAATGGACCACTTATTCTCCATTTGGTACCATTTCTAAAATAATGGCTGAAATCATCTCTAACTGGAGAGAGAGAAAATAAAATGACACCTAAAACATTCTTGTCACTTAATAAGCAATTGGCTCACTAGAAATGAGCTTTTTTTTTCTGCAGAGAAAAAAAAAGGCCTTGTGTCCCTGTCTCCTGCCTAGGCTACCTTCTGTCTCACTCCTCTCTGATTTCTTTTCCCTGCACCCTCCAAAAGAAAAGAGGTGCCTCATTGTACTGCAAGCAAGTTTCTCCACATCAGAGAACCAGCTCTCCATCCCTTTTAGCCCCGGCATCACCTTGGTGAAACTTCAAGAATGTGCCCAGACACAAAAGAGAATTTGCTTCTCCTTCTGGGAAACTGCTCTCTCAGGGCCCCATTAGGTTTGTCAGGGCCAGCTGAAAGTTCAGCAGTCTTAACTGTGCTTCAGGAGGTCAGACCCAGCTGAGGTCCCAGCTACTAAGTGTCAGCACCTCGGGGTGAAGGGTGAGAGAGAGGGAGAGATGCAAGGGGACCCCGGTGTGTCCCCCAAAGTACCTCTCTCCAGCACCCAGCCACCAGGAGTGTAGGAAATAATTCCTCCTTTGTCTGCCAGCTGGCTTTCAAAGTGATTGGGATGAGTCCGCAGGACCTGTCTGGGAAGCTTGTTAAACTGCATGGAGTAAGTCAGGGAGAGGGAGGGGTGGGGAAAAGATTAAAGGGCGAATACAATCTGTGTGAGGCAGTGGCCCTGACTCTAAAGAAGCAGACGGTCTAAGGGGAAGGAAGAGCTCCCCTTCAAAACCAGAGAGGACATGCAATGCAAATGACCCTGCGTGCAGCTGCCTCTGGCAGGCAGCCACCCGCCTCCCAGAGAATAAAGTCAGAGCAACAATTCCCTCCTGAACCCTGAAGCTTAGTGACTTCAAACAAGAAAAAAGAAAAGTGACATTTTTTTTTCCTTTCCCGAGTGAACTCATCCATTCCCCAAACTGTGCTGATGACCTCATCACCTGCAGCTGTGCACGCCAAGCTCTTCCCCTCACCTCAGCTCCCAGGGATCACATCTGGTACGGAGCCTCGGTACCTGGGGCTGACACATCTGGAGGGAACTGCCTTTGAAAGTGGATCGCTTTGTACCTCCTCTCACTCATGATGCAGCCAAGTGGCAGGAAAGTCCTCAGCAAACTTGTGGCTTTGAGATGGCCCTCTGGAAAGCATTTATGGGGAAAGTCAGGGAGGTCATGGTGACTGTTTCTCGTACATTTTCATTTTCCACCTTTTACGCACGTGGGCAAGTAGGCAGACCTGACCTTAGAAATGATATTCGTCTCTTTGGTTCAGTTCTGCTTGGGTTCATTCTGGAGTCTGGCAAGACTTTGATTGACGAAAGTTATTTAGGTGTTAACTGATATAGATAATGACCCCATTCAACAGAATTAAACTGACTTTAGAAGCAATCACAGTAGATATGGCCCCCACACTATCTGTATCCTGGAGAAAACATACAAACTTAAAAACGGGCCTGTTCTCTACTATGAGAATACAAATTGATCCAGCTAACCTTTAGGAAAGCAATTTGGCAATCCTCTCTATATCAAGGAACTTAAAAATGCTCATATGCTTTGATCCAGAAGATCCATTTCTGGAAATCCCTCTTATAGATATTACAAAAAGAAAGTCATTAAACTGTACTAAAAGATCTTCACTATAGCATTGTATATTACAAAAAAACCCCCAAAAAACCAAAAGACCCCTCCCCCCACAAAACACAAAGAATCTAATTAAATGCCCAACTTTAGAAGAATAATTATGGTACATCTGTACCATGGAATATTACACAGTTATCAAAATGATGCGATATTGCTTTCATTGCAATGCCTTGGACATGCAAGTCTGGAAAATAGCAGAATACAAAGCATAATTTCAAGTTATATATACACAAATTCCACCAGAGTTATCTTTAGGAAGGATCAGATTACTGACATTTATTTTTTATGCATTTCTATGCCTCTAACTTTTCTATAGCGGCTATGCCTTACTTTTATAATTAGGAGAAAGAAGTTATTTAAAAGGTGGGTGTATCAAACCTTTGATAGCTCAATGCCCCTGGCAAGATGTAATGAATTATTAGCCTAATTACTATTATATCTAACACTTAAAACACAGGTATTAGGCGGGTAACATACACAAGTGGACCAGGAATGGTATAAGAAAATGTCAAACTATAGAGGAGATTATCTCCAGTTTCAGCTGATTGTTATCATGTGGAGAAACAGATAGCTCAGAGTTGCTGATTTTTCTAGAGAAGTCCTAAGGCAATGCTTGAAGTGAAGTCTACTAATTTTTAAATCAAGACAATAAATTTACATTTAAAAAGTTGACTACAAGTGTTGGACAAACGAAAAACCCAGCTATTGGTCATCCTTTTGAAATCTACTCATAGACAATGCAGGCTGAAGCCTGCAGGACATGTTGCCATCCTGTGAAACCATCCACTAGATTGGGGGTCTTCTGGGCATGTCATTTCTCTTCATTACTATTAATAATGCTGCATTGAAGAGGCTCCCATGTTTGTCTTTTCATATCTAGGCAATTATATCCTTAAGGTGAACTTAACGAAGCTAGGTTTTAGATTCAAATGGTATGGACATGGTTTTATCTTTAATCAGTTTAGTTCTGTTCAGTTCAGTTCAGTCGCTCCGTTGTGTCCGACTCTGCAACCCCATGAATCACAGCATGCCTGGCCTCCCTGTCCATCAACAACTCCCGAGTTCACTCAAACTCATGTCCATTGAGTTGGTGATGCCATCCAACCATCTCATCTTCTGTCATCCCTTTCTCCTCCTGCCCCCAATCCCTCCCAGCATCAGAGTCTTTTCTAATGAGTCAACTCTTCGCATGAGGTAGCCAAAGTATTGGAGTTTCAGCTTCAGCATCAGTCCTTCCAATGAACACCCAGGACTGATCTCCTTTAGAATGGACTGGTTGGATCTCCTTGCAGTCCAAGGGACTCTCAAGAGTCTTCTCCAACACCACAGTTCAAAAGCATCAATTCTTTGGTGCTCAGCTTTCTTCATAGTCCAACTCTCACATCCATACATGACCACTGGAAAAACCATAGCCTTGACTAGACGGACCTTTGTTGGCAAAGTAATGTCTTTGCTTTTGAATATGTTGTCTAGGTTGGTCATAACTTTCCTTCTAAGGAGTAAGCGTCTTTTAATTTCATGGCTGCAGTCACCATCTGCAGTGATTTTGGAGCCCCAAAAAATCAGTCTGCCACTGTTTCCACTGTTTCCCCATCTATTTCCCATGAAGTGATGGGACCAGATGCCATGATCTTAGTTTTCTGAATGTTGAGTTTTAAGCCAACTTTTTCACTCTCCTCTTTCACTTTCATCAAGAGGCTTTTTAGTTCCTCTTCACTTTCTGCCATAAGAGTGGTGTCATCTGCATATCTGAGGTTATTGATATTTCTCCCGGCAATCTTCTGGGCAATCTTGATTCCAGCTTGTGCTTTTTCCAGCCCAGTGTTTCTCATTATGTACTCTGCATTTAAGTTAAATAAGCAGGGTGACAATATACAGCCTTGACATACTCCTTTTCCTATTTGGAACCAGTCTGTTGTTCCATGTCCAGTTCTAACTGTTGCTTCCTGACCTGCGTATAGGTTTCTCAAGAGGCAGGTCAGGTGGTCTGGTATTCCTATCTCTTTCAGAATTTTGCACAGTTTATTGTGATCCACACAGTCAAAGGCTTTGGCATAGTCAATAATTTATCTTAATGCATAATGTCAAATAGTTCTCCACCAAATTCAAATGAATTTATATTTATATTTACTGTTCACAAGAGTCTTCATTTCTCACACTCTCACCAGCACAGAGGTTAGTGAAACTTTTTCATATCATTGATTTACAGATGAATATTTATATCAAATTATATTTACTTACATCTCTTTAATTAATGGCATTAAGCAGAAATGTGTTTATTGACCTTTGGTAAATACTTTTTATTTTTTATATTGCCTGTTCATATTTTTACCTATTTAAAAATTGTCTGTTGACTTTTTCTTATGGCTTAGGACTTCTTTGTATACTCAGAATATTAACTGAACTAACATAGCATTGTAAAGCAATTATGCCTCAATAAAAAAAATTAAAAAACACTACTCATTTGTCTCTTAACCTTGTATAGTGAGATAAAATTTTTTATCATTTTAACACCTGCCATGACAGTATTTGAAGTGGAAATTTAATTTTTCTAAAGAGAATACATTAATTAGTAATTTAGGTCATAAATATGAAGGTTCAGTTTATATGAAAACAATGAAGCACAGAGACAGCTAAACACAGTGGAGTGCTGGAAGATGTTAAACGAAAGACACAATAAAATAGAGAAAAGTGGGAGATTTTTCCAGCACATATAATTGACACGTATTAGTATTCAGTATACATAAAGAACTCCTACAGTTCAGTTCAGTCACTCAGTCATGTCCAACTCTTTGTGACGCCATGGACTGCAGCACACCAGGCTTCCCTGTCCATGACCAACATATGGAGCTTGCTCAAACTCATGTCCATTGAGTTGGTAATGCCATCCAACCATCTTATCCTCTGTCATCCCCTTTTCCTCCAGCCTTCAATCTTTTCCAGCATCAGGTTTTTTTCCCAATGAGTCAGTTCTTCACATCAGGTGGCCAGAGTACTGGAACTTCAGCCTCAGCATCAGTCCTTCAAATGAATATTCAGGACTGAATTCCTTTCAGATTGACTGGTTTGATACCTTTGCAGTCCAAGGGATTCTCAAGAGTCTGCTCCAACACCACAGTTCAAAAGCATCAATTCTTTGGCACTCAGCTTTCTTTATAAACCAACTCTCATAACCATACATGACTATTGGAAAAATCCATCCATAGATGGATCTTTGTTGACAAACTAATGTCTCTGCTTTTTGATGTGTTGTCTAAGTTGGTCATAGCTTTTATTCCAAGGAGCAAGTATGTTTTAATTTCATGGTTGCATTCACCATCTGCAGTAATTTTGGAACCCAAAATAATAAAGTCTGTCACTGTTTCCATTGTTTCCCCATCTATTTGCCATGAAGTGATAGGACCAGATGCCATGATCTTAGTTTTTTGAATGCTGAGTTTTAAGCCAACTCCTTTTTTTTAAAGCCAACAAAGCCAATTTTTAAAGAGCTCCTGCAAATTGAGAGAAAAAAGCAGACAACCAATTTAAAACATGAACAAAATATTTGAATGTAGTGGAGTTTGTCTTCACAAAAGAAGACATCCAAAAACCAATAAATACATGGAAAATTTCTAAAACATAATTAATAATCAGATAAATGTAAATTAAAACATAAAGAAAAGCACACCTATCAGATGTTTACTGCCATTAAATGTTTTTGAGAATATGGAATATCAGGGATTCTTCAAAATTGCTGGTGGGACTGTAAAACCTTTAGGAAAAGTTCCTAATGTAGACACATATATCCCATGACCAAGGGAGATGGAGATATATATACATATATAAATTTCTACAAATATGCATGCTTTTTATATCAAGATATGTTTATCTATATGTGTGTATATATATCTATCTGTATAGATAGATATATACACATACACACACAATAATGTTCACTGAAGCCTTGTTTATAATTTCCTCAAACTGAAAAGAACTTAAATAGCCATTAGGACAGAATAGATAAACTGTGGTATGGAAAACTATACAGCTCTGAACACAAATACATTAAAGCTACATGCTCCAGCATGGATAAATCTTACTAACATGGATTGGGAAAAAGAAAAGAGAGGCATAAAGAACACAGCAGATGTCATTATTTGTATACAAAGGTAAAAAAGAGACTAAATTATATAGTTTAGGGATGTATGCTCAGGTAGTAAACCTACAAAGAAAAACAAGGACATGATTACTAATTATTTAAAAAATTAAGGGCACAAATAATAATCAGACCCTGGAGAAGGAAATGGTAACTCACTCCAATGTTCTTGTCTGGAGAATCCCATGGATAGAGGAGTCTGGTGGGCTACAGTCCCTAGAATCGCCAAGAATTGGACAGGACTGAAGCAGCTTAGAATGCACAATAATTAAAATATTGGCTGTTTCTAGGAGTGGTGGTTGTGATGAGGAAGAGTATTTTTGTATGTGTGTGTGGTTTTCTTTTGAGAAGTGTCTTAGAGTTTCAATGATCTCTTTCTTGATGTAGGTGTTTGCTATTTAACTTTTAAACTTTTCTAATGTATTTTACATTTAGCAATAAAATAGAGATTTCAGAAGTTCAAAAAATGCAGAGAAGTGAGGATATAGGAGGTAAAAAGAAATACTGGGAGAAAAGGAGCTAGATGACATAGCAGGGGGCTGAAGCCTGCAGGAAAATACTGTTAATGATTTCTTCCAATCAGTGCAGTGTATGAAGTAGTTTTTAGGACAAAATTATTCAATATTCAATTTGCTATTGCTGTACATGTTTCCTCATCCTAGACATTCAATAAATTTCGTTAAATATGTAAATATTTTATCTGAGATTTCGAGGAAATCAAAGGAAAGTAAGCAAATTGGTTCATTTCTCCCTTCAAAGAGAGGGAGATGTATGTAGAGTTGGATCAAAGGTTCTTTAAGAAAGCTGAGTAGTGACCACGAGCATATGAGCGCAGCGTGTGTACAGAAATCTTGGGGAGGAAGCAGAGAGGCTCGCAGAATCTGGAGTCGGGGCTTAAGCCGCCAAAGAGTACTGTCTATCTGAAGCCCATAACTACTGTTTGATGACAGGATTTTCTCTTCTTCTTCCTTCTACTTCTTTATTCCGCACACAAATTTAAGATTTACAGATAATCAAGTTTATTAGTCTTTACTTTTTGACTTTTGGATTTCATAATATGCTTGAAAGACTCTTCTTCATTTTTAAACATTTAAAGTCCTTGATTTGCTTAGAATCCTACCCAGGGTAAAAACAGGGAGAGCTCAATTTTGTTTTCCCAGAGAGCCAGCTCAGTCCTTTTGTCTGATAATTTAAAATGCCTCATTTGATAACATATTAAATTTCATATTTACATACTCTCCATTCTACTGGTTCTAGCCCTCTGTTATTCCTATGTTTTTATTACTATTGTTCTAAGATACATTTTAAAATCTGATAAGAAAAAATCTTTCTTGCCACTTTCTCTTGGATGATTGCATCAAATACATCTTAGAATCATTTTGCCACGTTTTAAAGCAAAATAAGATAAAATCAAAACAAAACCCCATTGGGGCTTTGACAGAGAAGTCACTGAATTCACAGATTACTTTCAGTAGCAATATAGCATTTTCTTATTCAAGAACCTTCTGTTTCCAATTATTCAATTATTTTTGTATGTTTCTCTATTGTGTTTTCTATTTTTCTTTATTATCATCCTAAATATTTCTCATCTCTAAACAAACTATCCTATTTATGGGTTTCAGCATCCAGTATTATTTTTAGGATCTCATTTAATAGATATTTATTTTTGCATTAAAGGATTAGCTACATTTCATTAGAGGATATCAGTGGGGTTTAAAAAATACATTCTATTTCCTTCTGTTTAATATTTGGCAAGTCTTCCCAGATTCTGGCCCTGAGTTGACAGTCCTTGTTTTGGGCGATTTGAGTTTTCAAGTTTCCTTGTTTTTCTGTGTCTCCATAGATGATATTTTAGTGGGAAACTGGGAGGATACAGGAGGAAACTCCAGTCAGGCACCATTTTAAATCAGAAGTCTGTTCACTGACTGAAAAACAATAGAATCCCAAGGCATAATTTATGTATCTTAGTCCTGCTCAAGGTTGCAGGTCTAGTCTGTTGCTTTCTTTATTTCAAACCCATTCCTGTCACTTTAATTGATGTATCTCATATCGGTGTATGTTTGAGTTTTAAATGTATATGGTTTCAAGGTGTACTTACTATACAAAGTATGTGGCTGTATTCTACCACCTGGTGTTGTTTCTTTTCATCAGACCAAACCAGAGCAAGGATCTTGCTACTTTTATTTAATTCCAACTTTAGTCCTTTTATGATAATCAAATGTCAATTGTCCAGAACCAGGGATGGAAAAGCACTATACTGGGTGCCTGGGGGTTCTTGAAATAAAAGGTTGGGTAATTTATATTTTTAATATAAGTGATTTAGAGCCTGCGGCTTTGATCCAATTAAGTAGAGAATCAAATTAGCTGGAGATTAAATGAAGATGGAATAAAGAGAAGTCTTGCTGGCTCCTGAGTTTTCTAAAGAAGGCTTGTTGGAGTGCAGGATGTGCTCAGTCTGGGCTGCACATTAGAATTGCTTATGGAGATTTAAAATATACTGATGCCCAGACCCCACCCCAGAGATTTCAATTTAATTGGTCTGATGAGTTGCCTGGGTATCAAGAATTTAAAAAATTTCCCAACTGATTCTTGTATGCTGCCATGGTTAAAAATGACATAGTTCTTAATCCTCAATGAGCTAAGAGTCACCTGGGAGCTAGTTTAAAAATATATAGATTACAGGGCTCTACTTAGACACCTTCGGGTACAGTGAACTGAAATATGGTCTAGGAATCTGCATTTATCACAAATGTCCACATGATGGTGATCTAAATTATTTCCACTCTACCCACTGTAGTCTATACTCTTCTCATCTACTTTTAACTTGACTCGCAGAATATCTTTTCTTAAATATGTACATCTTCCCAAATTTAAAACTTTCCCTGGTTGCCCAATGTATTCAAAATGTAGTCTTTATGGTAGCTTTGCAGGCCTTCCCCTCCAGTTTTTATCCATCTCCTTGACCTTCTCAGCATCTCTATTCCAACCCCTCTCTGATGTGCACACTGGATCCTTTTCTGGAATTAACTTCTTCTTTCAGAGCCTTAGTTTATGCCTCTGCCTTCAAAGGGCTTCCCTGGTGGCTCAGAGGTTAAAGCATCTGCCTGCAATGCGGGAGACCTGGGTTCGATCCCTGGGTTGGGAAGATCCCCTGGAGAAGGAAATGGCAACCCACTCCAGTATTCTTGCCTAGAGAATCCCATGGACGGAGGAGCTTGGTGGGTTACAATCCACGGCGTCGCAGAGTCGGACACGACTGAGCAACTTCACTTGCACTGCCTTCAAAAGCCTGTCCCCCTCGACCCATGGAAATCCTGCTCTTGAGCTACTAGAATGCAACTAGCTTCCTTGGAGCTTTGTTTCCTCTTTTCAAATTTGGGTAATTAATGCTTTTCTGTTCATGCCTAGTGCAATTGACCTGCATCTCTCTCATATTTTGTTTTCTTTGGTTGGATTTGAGCTGTGGAAAGCTAAGTTCATCCTGGCCCCAACCCCCAGCACAGCATATTATCTTCATTGGTCAATGTAAGCCCCTTTAATATGTTTGGACAGTATCCATAACATGTGCATACCCCAAAAATAAGTCTTGTTGTCTTGTGTGTAGATGCTTCTAATTGATCTATATGTTTTGTTTTGCTAGAAACCTCACTCTCTTTTTCCACCCTAGATTTTTTAATAATCTATCCATGTTGCTGAAATTAAGTCAAATTTATTACTTTTATCTGCTGCATAGTAATCCTTAGGGGATATTCACCACAATATTCTACCTGTCAACACAACTATATTTTCTCAAGAGGGCCACTCCTTGTAGGTAGGCCCGGATGGATCTACGTGAGAATTTCTCTGAAATAGCGGCTAAAGAATGGGATTACCTAGTCATAGGTGATTTCTCGGCTTCACCAGATACTCCCAGAATGCTCCCCATCTGTTTGTATAGTTGCCTTTCTTCTAGTCTGAGGCAATCACCCCCTCATATGCGCACTTTTTCTTGGTGAGTATTTAGTCCCTGTTAACCATCCTGGCAAGGGAAGGCACCACTTACGAACTTAAGACCTTATAGGAAAAAAGTGAGTCAAGATCTTAAAGTTGTGATTCTACAAAAATTCTTTGAGATATTTTTATGTCTACTAAAACAATGACTATAAAAAAACTTGACATTCACTAAGGAGATCATCAAGGATACTTTACAAACTAAAAGCAATAATGGATATTTTCATGAGTGGAAGTGAGAGATCTAAAAGTCTGTCCCAAGAAAAAGCGGTCTAAAAAACATGGTGGCTACAGCTTGATTAGGCCAATTTAATGACTTTGAGTGACTCGAGATCACTCAATCTGAGATTTTTGCTATTGGAGAAACAATCTTCGAAAGTCTATTCATAGATATTAATTTTAGAAGAGTGAAAGTATATTGGTAAAGGAATACCATTAGAAGATAAGTCTCTTGAGAATAGCATGAAAAAAAAATCATGTATAGTTAATACTTTTTGAGAACTTTTTGTGTGCCTAGTACTGTTCTAAACAGCACATAAACATTATCTAATTGAACCCTCATTAATCCTTTGAAATAGATTTTATTTTTATCATCCCCCTTTTGAAGAGGAAAACACTAAGATTTAAAGAATTTAAGTTATTGGGTCAAAGTCATATAATTACTAAATAGTAAAACCAAAATTTGAACTTAGGTTTTTTGTTTTGTTTTTCATTCTGGATTTCAAGTTCATAATTAGTAGAGAAAAAGCCCAGGCTTGGAGCGAGAGAGAGTCAGCTTAAATTCTTGCTTTGTGCATAACTTACTAGTTGTATGATGTTGGGTAAATTATTTGACTTTTCTGAGCCTTGCTCTTCTCATCTGAAAAAAGAAGGCCATGAAGTTGTAAGTATAAAAGAGCACATGATGTAGTCTGTAGCAGATGCTCATTAAATGTCATTTTCCTTATTAACCTGTTCTTTCTAGTTTCTGGCACAGAGTAGATATTTATATGCTTATTAAATGTATATAACAGGCAATTACATTTTTCATGTATTACCTGTCTCAACTGGATTCATTTGCCAGGGCATAGATCTGAGAGGAGTAGGAAGATGTCTATAAGAGGAAGGGGCCCTAAAAGGATTCCTTTAAGAAGCCAGATACAAACCTGGTCTATCTTCCCTGAAGACTGTGCTGCCCGTTGCACTTTCCACTTAGAGGCAGTGAGTTACCTGACTCTCTTCGAGAGATGGAGAAACAAAGACCCAGTGAGCAACAAGCTAGTTTTGCCTACTTCCCCAGGTCTCCTGCAGGGAGTATTGTGGGTTCATATATCTAGGAACCAATGGAAACTCTCCCAGGGAACTGGTGGAGAGGAAGTTAATTAACCTCTGCCTCAGCTTCCCGGTGAGGGACTGGGAATGAAGCTGTCATTCCTCTTGGATTTGTGGCTCGGGCCCCTGTCGGTGGCTGTCAGAGACCCTGAAAGACAGCCCATCTCCCCTCCCCTCCCTGCTGCCCTTGGACGGAGAACAACACTGATCTAAGCAGGCAAGATGGGCATTCCCCTTTGGAAGCAATATCATGCAGTGGTCACTGCCACTTGTTTGTAGGCTTGGAAACTCAGGAGAAACCTCCTCTATGGGGGCTCAGAATCAGTTGCCTGTAGCTAAAGTAATGCGATTTGCAGAGATCTTGAGAGAGTCACTTTAGCTGTTGGACACCAAGGAAACTGTTCAGTGTTTGGGATTCTTCGGCACCTAGACCATTGTTAGCTCTCCCAAGGGAGGCTCAAGCCATGTGAAATTCAAAGCTGCGGAGAGAGCTGCACTCTTAATGAGATCTTTCAAAGAGAAGAGCTCAAATGGCCCATAAGAATCATAATGTCATGTGGATTTCATGGTCTAGACAGATGTGAAATTGCCCGCTCCTTTTTTTTTCTTCTTTAAGGTTTCTCCATAAACCAACAGTCATAAAAATTTTTAACGTTCTTCTGGGAAAGGATTGATTTATTAATAGAAGCTACTGGTTTTCTGCCTTGATGGTCCCCAGGCTTTTCACTCCATGGTTGTGATGACTAACTTTCCCCATCAAGATTCCAGAGCTCTCAGTGGTCGATTTATCAATGCAGGATGAAAATCCATCGTTGTTATCTGGAAGCTTGGCTCTTGAGAACTGCTCAGGGTTTAGGCTAGGAAGATGCCTTTGGGAGAACATTTTTGCATGGAGTAGTAAATCTGCCCACAAAATGCTTTTGAAACTGAGATAGAACCAGGCCCTTATTCCCCTCCCACTTCCAACCCACCCAAGGGAGTAGGTTTCTTTCTAGAGCTTTCCAAGAGCCAATCAGCTGGAAATATAACCAGTTTCTGGCAGACCAGGACTGTTGGAGCTTAGCTTGAGTATCCCAGATGTTACTTCATGCCCCAGCTTGTCTAAACAGAAAAATTCACATTAATAAAAATAACTCAGCTTTCCTACTTATACCAGCTTTCCAGTGCTACTGTAACAAATTACCACAAATCTGGAGACTTAACACAGCACACATTTATTCTGCTTACAGTTCTATAGGATCGATGTCTAAAACATGAATCTCACTGGGCTAAAATCAAGGTTTGAGCAGGGCTGGTTTCTACAGTAAGTTCTAGGGGAGAAATTGTTTCCTTGCTTTCTGTTTCCAGAGGCTGTCCTCATCCCTTAGATCCCCGGCCTCATCCCTTGTCTCCTCATCCCTTTCTTCCATCATTCCGACCTCTGCTTCTGCTGTCATTTCTGTTACTCCTCCAACCCTGATTCCTCTTGCATCCCTCTTGTAAGGACCATTGTGATCCTGGTCAGGCCCCAGATTTGGGGCTCTATGTTGCCATGTGGGCCCCATAAAACATTGCTTGTGTTAGGAGTCCTACAAAAGCCTCTCTTAAAAACAGATTTTGCTCAAATCCTCTCCAATAGGGATACAAAGCCAAATCAGGAGGCCAGCTGGGGTTCAGGTACAGGCATTGTGCCAAAAAGCCCCTATGATGTGCTATGTACCATCGTAGGTACTGGGAATTCAGAGATGAAAGACAAGTTCTCCTCCTGAGGCTCCTCCCAAGTCTGTCTTAAATTAGGGAAGCCTTCTCATACTTCATTGAGCCTAGGAATCACCTGCAGATCTTGCTAAAACAAAAATTCTGATTCAGCAACTCTGAGATGGACCTAGAGATTCTGCATTTCCAATACTTTGAGTGGCAAAGGTGTAGGCGAGACTGACCATCAACCCATGCTTCATTATGATAAAGTCTGATAAGTGCTTTGCCACCAAATCCACAAATGTTTTGAGCATGAAGATGCACCTAGCCAAGGCTGGGCAGGGAGGGGTTGGGATGGTTTCTAGAGGAAATGACAAGTCTGAATGGAAGTTTTCCAGGCAAAGAACTGGGGGAAAGGATGCAAAAAGAGCAGCACGTACAAATAGAGGGAGACAAGAGAGTTCTAGAACTGCAAAAATTTCAGAATGACAGCAGCAAAAGGCTTAAGAATGGAAAGGTGGCAGGAGATGAGGCTGTTGAGGCGAGCAACATGCATCTGATCATATAGGCCCTTGTGCCCTAGGCTAAGAAGTACAGATTTCATCAAGTAAGTGATGGAGAGAAGATATTTAACCTAAGAGAAAGAAGAACATGTAGGCAGAGAATTATCCCTGTTATTATCCATTCTTGGAAATGTTAGCCTTGTTTTGATTGGCAAATTATAGGGCAATTAAATGAAGGACAGGAAATTTACCTTCCAAAAAACTGGACTTATTTAGAATCCATGAGCTTATCAGGCTAATGCCATATTTGTGGTCAGCTAAGCTCTGTTTTGTGGCAGAGTGATGGCAGGGGTTGAAATGGCACTGACACCATTGGCAACAAGCCTGGGTGCATGGATGGGATGGGGAGTGGGGGAGAACAGGACCTGCTCTGCTGGTTGGTTGAGGGACACTAACTTGATGTTTTGTTTTCACACTGCTTCCTCTCATGGCTTTTCATCTTAGCCTTGATGGTGGACTAGTCACATATCATCTTTTGAAAGTTGTGTAGGTGCCACTTTTGCAAAGTGTACATGGAGCCAGGACTCAGAAAACAGCCCCCATCCCTGGAAGTTGTGGAAACAGGTATGGAGGTAGATGCTAAAAGAAAATTACAGCCTGGAAGGCAAAGATGCTCAAGATGAATAAAATGCCTCTCATTGATTGAACACCTGCTATGTGCCAGGCTTCGCACTAGGAGCTTAAAAGACACCATCATGTTTCATTCTTGATGATCTGGAATGGCATTATTATTACCCATCCCCCTTTTTCACTTGAGAAAACTAAGGTTCAGAGAAATGATTCTATTTCCTCAGGCCACATGGCTGAAAAATGTAGGAACTAAGATTTAGACTTAGGACTGACCCCAAAGCTGATTCTACAAAACGACCTGGATCAACAGCAAAAGTCAACTGTAGTTTGGGTAGGTGGTCGGCAAAGAAAGGGTTCAGCATGAAGGAGTAGTGAGGTAGTCCAGGCACAGCGACTGGGAGTCTGCTCGTGGACACACGTGAAGCTCCAGGCAGGAAGATGGAGAGGAGGCAGCCTGCATCAGAGAGGTCAGTCTGTTAGCTAGCAGGAGCTCGGCTATAATGCTCCAGTGAGAAAGGCAAGGATGCAGGGGCAGTGCAGAGAAGATGCAGGGGGGCAGAAGTAGGTGGGTAAACAGAAGAGAGGCACAAAGCAGTGGACTGGGGCTGAAATTCGCTTACCAAAGCTGGCTTAAAGCTCAACACTCAGAAAACGAAGGTCATGGCATCCAGTCCCATCACTTCATGGCAAATAGATGGGGAAACAGTGGAAACAGTGGCAGACTTTATTTTTTGGGGCTCCAAAATCACCACAGATGGTGTCTGCAGCCAGGAAATTAAAAGACACTTACTCCTTGGAAGGAAAGTTATGACCAACCTAGATAGCATACTCAAAAGCAGAGACATTACTTTGCCAACAAAGGTCCGTCTAGTCAAGGCTATGGTTTTTCCTGTGGTCATGTATGGATGTGAGAGTTGGACTGTGAAGAAGGCTGAGCGCCGAAGAATTGATGCTTTTGAACTGTGGTGTTGGAGAAGACTCTTGAGAGTCCCTTGGACTGCAAGGAGATCCAACCAGTCCATTCTGAAGGAGATCAGCCCTGGGTGTTCTTTGGAAGGAATGATGCTAAAGCTGAAACTCCAATACTTTGGCCACCTCATGCGAAGAGTTGACTCATAGGAAAAGACTCTGATGCTGGGAGGGATTGGGGGCAGGAGGAGAAGGGGACGACAGAGGATGAGATGGCTGGATGGCATCACTGACTTGATGGACGTGAGTCTGAGTGAACTCCGGGAGTTGGTGATGGACAGGGAGGCCTGGTGTGCTGCGATTCACGGGATCGCAAAGAGTCGGACACGACTGAATGACTGAACTGAACTGAATGGGGCAGATATATGGGGATGGGTTTCGAGATGAGGCAGAAGCCAAAATTTCAGAACTCGTCAAGGGGCCAGAGGCAGATACAGTAAATGTGTCATAATTGATCATTGGATGTAATTTACTCCATGACTGGGGTTTTCCAGTCACAACCCACCAGGTAGACCCAGCACCTCGGGTAGGTCTTGGCATACAGCAAGTGCTCAGTACACATTAGATGAATGAAAGCACGAGTGTGGGGATTCACCTTTTTCCACTGAACTTCATTTTCCTGTCAAATCTCTTTTTCCTTCTCTAGCCTGGCTTTCACTCCCTATAAACTTTAGAGCACTTAAGAATCACTTGGGCTGCTATTATAAAATGCAAATTTCCAAGACCCACCTTTGGTAGAACTGAGGTTGAGGCTGAAGAGTTTACAACAAGCACCCCAGAAAATTCAGGTGCAGATGGTCGTAGATGCATGTTTTGCAAACCACTGTTCAGCACCCCTCTGATCCTTCCATCAGGACCACTTGACTTCCTTCACTCCCTCCAGGCCTGCTTCCAGCTCTCGGGATCAATCTGGACCCTAGTTATGTCTTGAGTCTGTGTGTTCACGTCCATAGGATTCTTTCCATCCTCCATCCTCTGCCCATCAAAAAAGCGATCCATTCTTCAAAGCTCAGAATGAGTGCACTGCAGTTTAGTTCAGTCACTCAGTCATGTCTGACTCTTTGCAGCCCCATGGACTGCAGCACGCCAGGCCTCCCTGTTCATCACCAACTCCCAGAGCCCACTCAAACTCATGTCCATTCAGTCAGCGATGCCATCCAACCATCTCATTCTCGGTCATCACCTTTTCCTCCAGTCTTCGATTTTTCCCAGCATCAGGGTCTTTTCCAGTGAACTGGCTCTTCACATCAGGTGGCCAAAGTATTGGAGTTTCAGCTTAAACATCAGTCCTTCCAATGAATATTCAGGACTGATTTCCTTTATGGTGGACTGTTGGATCTCCTTGCAGTCCAAGGGACTCTCAAGAGTCTTCTCCAACACAACACTTCAAAAACATCAATTCTTCAGTGCTCAGCTTTCTTTATATTCCAACTCTCACATCCATACGTGACTACTGGAAAAACCATAGCTTTGACTAGACAGGCCTTTGTTGGCAAAGTAATGTCTTTGCTTTTTAATATGCTGTCTAGATTGGTCATAACTTTCTTCCAAGGAGCAATTTTCTCTTAATTTCATGGCTGCAGTCACCATCTGCAGTGATTCTTGAGTCCCCCAAAATAAAGTCTGTCACTGTTTCCACTGTTTCCCCATCTACTTGCCATGAAGTGATGGGGCTGGATGCCATGATCTTAGTTTTCTGAACGTTGAGTTTTAAACCAACTTTTTCACTCTCCTCTTTCACTTTCATCAAGAGTCTCTTTAGTTCTTCTTTGCTTTCTGTCATAAGTGTGGTGTCATCTGAATATCTGAGATTATTGATATTTCTCCCGGCAATCTTGATTCCAGCTTGTGCTTCTTCCAGCTCAGTGTTTCTCATTATGTACTCTGCATATAAGTTAAATAAGCAGGGTGACAATATACAGCCTTGACATACTCCTTTCCTGATTTGGAACCAGTCTGTTGTTCCATGTCCAGTTCTAACTGTTGCTTCTTGATCTGCATACAGATTTCTCAAGAGGCAGGTCAGGTGGCCTGGTATTCCCATCTCTTGAAGAATTTTCCACAGCATATCCTACATAAATCTGTTTTTGGCAACATTAGCTCTAAGGTTGGGCAACTCTGCAAGATACTAAAGGTATTCCATGAGAAAAGAGCTCCTATTGTCAAATACATTTGGGAAATGATAGTATTAATATTTATGCAAAGTTAAATGACTTCCTTTACTGTAGACATCTCAGAACCTTAAATATACTAACAAATATATGACTGTCCTTGAGGGGGATCCCTTGTGTGTCTGTAGAGAACACATGGAGACATTTTGCTTCCATTCATGCTCATCTTCCTATTCTCTGAACTTCTTTCTTATATTTATATTTCATAACATGAAGTAGGACACATTTTTATTGCAGTTAATTTTTAAAAAATGCTTCTTGAAATCAGGAATCAGGTATTATACTCAGTCTTCCTCCCAGCTATCTGAGGACTGAGCACATAATAACTCAGTAAATGCTCAGTGAAAATAAAATTTATTTTCCCACGTCCCGTTATGAGTCACTAAATTGGATCTCGATTTTAGGGTCAGTCGAACATTGTCTTCTCTCCAGGAAGTGTTTCTTCTAAGTAACTTTTAAAAATAAGACAGTTTAAAAAAGAAAAAAAAACAAACTTCTGTCTTATCATCATTCTAGGAAGCACTGAACTATTAAATAGTTTGTATAAAACAATTTTAAAAGTAATTCTTGCCTCTTAAAGAGATATTAGAACATTCAGACAAGTAGAAGATCAGATTATTGCTCAAATATATTAATTGTTAAGATTTTGGTTGACCTTGATACTTATGTACTGACATGAACTTGTTCCTTTTCTCCTGAGTTTCTTTATGTGCCCCCCAGGACAAGGTGACTTAGTGATGCTGGAAGCTTGTCGGGCTGGACTGGCCTTGCCAATGGTCACCAATGGGACTTCCAGTCAGTATCACTCATGATCCCAGGCCTCGGATGGGTACCTGAAACTGTTTCAAATACCAAGAACCTTCCTGCATAGGCTCTCTCTGAAGACAGTTTCTATTGACATGAGCATGTGCCGAAGGTAGCAGGAAGGGCTCATAACCAAAGAGAATAATTCCCGCGAAGACTGTCAGTGTGAGGAAGTCTATGCCCGGGGTGAGCTGAGGTTAGTTCAGGGCAAGGAAGAGAAATAGGAAGAAAAGGTCTCTTGTCCTCAACACATTATGCAATGTTACAAGTGAATGAAGAGAAAGCAGAGCGCTGAACTTCTCGCTTGTCCCCTCTCCTCTATTAAGGAAGAGTATCTTCAAACTGGAGAGAAGCAAACCAATATGGCTAAGAGGTTTATGCATTTCACTTGATGTAGGGAAAGAAAAACAGGTTAATTGAGAAACAAAAAGGGATGGTGAAAATTATGCCCAAGTCTCTAAGGTTCTGATTGTTAATATTTCCGGAAACATAGGAACTGTGATGTGATCATTGAACCATGCCAATAATCTCCATGGAATCAAGGGGAGCTGGAAAGATGCCAAAAGAGTCCTTGTTTCTGAGAAGTAGACATACCCAGTCTCCTGAGTATGAAAGGACAAAGGATTTCTGAAATGATCCTTGGCAAAATGTTTGGATTTTTGGAATTTTAAAATGGATGGCTTATAAGCAGTTAGAAAGTTAAATAGAGATCACTGGGAGCCAACATGGGTTTAATACAAAGACATACCTAAATCAACCATTTCTTTCTAAAATAATGAGTTTTAAGTAAAACTTACCCATATAACAAAAGGTAACAATTGACATCTATGTGGTGATTAATACTACATATGTGACTCAGCTGATGCTCATATCTTCATAACAAATCTTTGAGTCAGGTACTATTGCTGAATTTGACCCTCATTTAACAGATAATAAAACTTTAAAAATGGAATCTTAGAAAAGTTAAGCAATTTATAGAATCTTACTCAGCTAGTAAATTACAGGATTCAAGAGATTTTCTAACTCCAATGCCAACACTTATTTATTATGTTATACTTTATGTAAATATTGTGTATCTTGATTTCATCCAGGCAATGACCAACTCTTTATTGATATCTTCATGGAAAGTATGGGACATAAAGACTGTAAATATATTGCATTGTGATTAGTTGAACCAATGTAATCAATGGATATTGACATATAGATTGATGTCATTTTAGAAGCAATTCTTTAGTCATGTCCCAAGCACTCTCCTTTGTCCAATTTTGTTCAGTAATTTTAAGCAATAAAGGCATAAAGAACACGTCTATCAGGTAATATTAGCATACTCTGTAATTCAAAGGTACCAAAATGTAATTTTTTCTTTTGTATATTTGAATTCAACTTTTAAGTCCTAGAGCACACAATCTATCGTATTCCATTTTGTGATGCTGTTTTTTCCTAGTCAATTTACATGTTATTATCTCAGTCTTAATCCATTCACTTTGGCATAAAGCACAGTCTTTCAGGACTTTTTTCCCCTCCCTCTCCTTTTTTCTTTCTTCCAGAAGACATCTGTGCAGAGGGAAGCTTTCAGGAATAACAACATGGCCACAGGAGGAGGGCTCTCTGGCCTCTGTGTCCTTTTCCAGTTTCTGTTGGTGGTCAAAGGGGCCCCAACCTGGCCTCTGGACTTGGACCAGCATCTGCTGGTGTTTGACAATCCCACCTGGCTCTCAGCTGTGATGATGTCATAGTCTGGGTCTCCTGTAGGTACCCCTGACCACGTCTTTCATCCACGTCTTGGTCCCTCTGACCAAGCTGGAGGGAACGGGAAACCACCTCAGAACCATTGTCCTGATGACATTCCACTGCTCTGCGCCACAGGGCAATCTATGAGTGATCACTCTCCAGGAGAGCAAGGCATAAACCTTGTGTGTGCCAAGAGTCTTGCCCCACCTACTCAGGATTTCTAGGACCTCCTCTTTCTTCCAGCTGCCCCCAAACTTTGAGCGTCTAAATTGTGATATTAGGAAACCTGGTAGCAGATTAGGGAAGAGGTGGTCACAATAATTCAGTTCACCTAGATGAAGGTCAGCCATATGGAAAGAAACTTTTCCAACTGAAGGAATCTCCTCAAGTGATAGAAATATGACTTTAGATACAAGTCTGTCCAACCTGAAAGCTGGTCTTTGAGTGTCATAGGAGTGTGTTGATAGTTCAACCCTGAGGATAATTAAGAAAATATACACAATATACCTATGGCTGATTCTTATTGATGTTTGGCAGAAAAACAACACAATTCTGTAAGGCAGTTATCCTTCCAGGTCTCCCACATTTCAGGCAGATTCTTTACTGTCTGAGCCACCAGGGAAGCCCTCAATTAAAAAATAAATACATTTAAAATTTAAAAAAGCTTAAATCACAGATTAAAAAAAATACACAAAATAACTGACATGTAACTAATCCTCAATAAATGGTCATTATTCTGAGCATCCTCCTAGGTATTTGGGCTGACTCAACCAAGTTTCCTTAAGAAACCACTAATCTATCAACTTGCTTAAGAACCTGAGCCAAACACAATTCCCAACACATATCCTAGCATTTCTATTCCATCAGAGTCCTAGAAGCATCAGGTGTTGCTCTCTCACAAGTCACTGGATGTTGACATCCCTGAGTGTCAGGAGCAGGTCTGGTTGCCAGTACTGAAGAGGTAAAGGCAGGGGTCAGTGTCGATGCAGTGGGAAAGCTCTGCTAAGTTTACCCTCCGGGCACAAGTCTACTTCTCCTTATCAGTAGTTTGTCATGTTGAATTTGCCGTTTTGCCAAAGACAGCAGCAGAAAGTGAGTTTCTGAGGGGTAAGGTGGTAGAAGAATACAGAGACAGGAAACCCACAGCTAGCATTTGTCTCATTAAAATCTGTCAAAGCCAGAGGAACAGAAGGCAGCAAAGAGCCAAAATCAGATGTCACTAGCTCTCAGAATATGTTGACATGTGGGAGAGCAAACTGTAGCGACAATGTGCCCTTCAGCTGCCGTGGCTCTCGGCTGGTAATAATAAAGCCCTTTGCAGGCTGCAGTGGGGAGGCAGACAGCAGTCTCACGCTCGAGGACAGTTACAGCTGATGGGCTGCAGGACCCTTGCAATGACTTATTGCCTTTAAAGAAACACTTTGTCTTGGCAAGATCGGCTTAGGAAAACCAGTGTGATTTTATTTGTGGATATAGGCTCATCATGATGTGTTCAAATCATCACCTTTTTACCTGTACCTTTAAGACTGAAAATATTTAAGCTTATATTAAAGGAATAAATAGAATCTTATCAATCCAAATTCTTGCATATTGGATGCTGTCAAATGTAGAGTAACTCTTAGAATGGATGAAGTAGAATAATGGCTCGCTTAAAGGTAGTGTGATAAAGTGGGAAAAGCAGGGACTCTGGAGGCCTACAGATAGGGGTTCAAATTCTGGCTCTCCACTTACTGAGGATGTCTGCTTGGGCAATATATGTAATTTCTTTGTAACTCAGCTTCCCTCATCTTCAAAGGAGGGGTGCTTATTTCTTGCTTTTAGAGTTATTCTGAGTATTTGTTGAAATCACACATCGTATACCATATATGGCATAATGCATGCACGCTTGGTGGTATACAACTCTTTGCGACCCCGTGGACTGTAGCCTGCCAGGTTCCTCTGTCCACATGATTTTCAGGCAAGAATAGTGGAGTGGGTTGCCATGTACTCCTCCAGGGGATTCTCCCAGCCCAGGGATCGAATTTGTGTCTCCTGCATGGGCAGGCAGATTCTTTACCATTGAGGTACCTGGGAAGCCCATATGGCATAATAGGCACTCAATAAATACTAGTTTTCTTGTCTTGCATATTTTACCTTTATTTTAGAATATATTTAATTAATTTATTATTCACTTGAGCTACTACAGGTTAGAATTTGGTTCCCCAGCCTCATGTTGTAGGTTCCAAACACGTCACACACTTCCTCTCAAGACTTGGTCAGATTGCATAACCAGCGACGACACCTCTTCCTGAAGTCCTGCTCCTCAGGAAAGAGGGTCATTTGTACCTTTTTAGCTGCTCTGATCTGAGTCTTTAGAGTAGGTATTGTTCTGTTGCTTCAGAGAAGACAAAGTAGCTCCTTGGGGAGAAATAATTTATAGAAAGGAAATGAATATTTCCTTCTAAAGACGGTGAGCAGAGAAATAGGTGAAGTAAATACAATACCAGCAGAACTTTTGGTGACTATTTTAGAAGCCAGAAAATAAAGTTTGATAAGGTATTTTTTTAAGTTTATATAAAAAGTCTTATGAAAATAAAGAACAAATACACACATATATTTGACGAAAGGCCCATATTATGAAGAATAAGTGAAAAAACTAAAGCACTTCAAAGAAATGAGTAAAAATAAATAGCAGTTCGTCTAATATTTTCTATGGAGACATACAGTAGAAATAACTAGGCTCAAAACTATAAATTTTTGTGAATCAATGAATTTTTTAAGTAGTAAATTTATTTCTTTCAAGTGACTATACATTTTTCTTTGTTCTCTGGAGCTACTGCATGAAATTCTTTTAGCACCAAAAGTTGAAATTCTGGGCCCTTAGAGCAAAAATATCAAAATGATTCCTTTTCCCCTTGATAAATATGATTTATTGTTGCCACATGCAATAACCAGATCAAACTAGTAGAGGCAAAAACATTTAAAACCCAGATCAAATTGCGTAAACAAGAAAGGGAATGTAAGGTTGATGGGAGGTCCCTCGGGAGTGACAGAGGAGTGGAACAGGCAGGCTATGGCAGGGCAGACCTGCCCCCTGGCCTTGGGGGCCACCGTAGCTCAAGATGTAGACGATCCCTGGCTGAAGTTCTCCGTCTCCGATGTTTCTCTGTTTACTCGCTGCCCAGTTTCTCACTTACTGTGTGTCCGCCAAAGGATGGGAAATATGGCTGCTCCAGCCCTTTGGAGCCTCATAGCCCATAGCTCCCACCACTGAATGGGGATCTCTACGCCCCTCCAGGTCTAGCTGAAGAAATTCAGAAGGGCAATTCTGATTGGACAGCTTGAGTCACCAGCCCTACCCATTCTGACCCTGCTGCTGCTGAGTCGCTTCAGTCGTGTCCGACTCTGTGCGCCCCCATAGACGGCAACCCACCAGGCTCCCCCGTCCCTGGGATTCTCAAGGCAAGAACGCTGGAGTGGGTTGCCATTTCCTTCTCCAATTAGGCTCAGGCAATTGTGACGAGACCAAGAAATTCAACAGCAACTCCTACATGGATGATAATGGTTCTGGGCAGGAGGACTCACAAATTTATGGTCTAGATAGCAATAGTTCCTTCTAAGTGTCATACTCCTTACATGAATTATAATTTTGCTTCTTTTCTGAGTATCCGATGGTTGGGTGCTTGAAGGTACAGTATAGTAGAGCAAATCTACCTGTGTTTGAACCTTAGCTCTTTGACATACCAGAGGTGTGACCTTGAGCAAGTTGCTAATCTTGGTCCTCAGTTTTCCTATTTACAAAATGGGGATAATGATAGTCCCTACTTCATGAGGTTTAGGCGAGTATTATATGAGTTAATGCATCTAATGTACTCTTAGAAGAGTGCCTAGCACACAGTGTTAGTTGCTCGGTCATGTCCAACACTTTGCAACCGCATGGACTGTAGCCCGACAGGCTCCTCTGTCCTTGGGATTCTCCAGGCAAGAATACTGGAGTGGGTTGCCATTTCCTTCTCCAGGAGATATTCCCAACCCAGTTGGGAAGTCCGTGTTGTAGGCGGATTCTTTACTGTCTGAGCCACCAGGGAAACCCACCTAGTACATAGATAAATAATTGCTACTGTTAAAGCACACAAGGGGAGAAAAACACATGAGGAACAATAAATAGTAGGGAAATTCTACTTTCCCCTGCTTCACCATCCTCCCCACACACCTCCCACTGTAAGTAACTATTAAAAGTTGACTGTATATTTTCCAGAACTTTAAGTGTTACATTATTAAGTGTGTATTTACAGATTTTGCAAGTTGGTTTTTCATCTTTCAATTTCAGTATGTTATAGATCAAGACTAGCCATTTTTTCAAACTAGTGAGAGAAGAATAGGCATGGAGATGGATGTTTATATTCAAAATAGACCTAAGAGTCATAGTCATCAATATCAACTAACTCTCTCCTTTGTATCGCTGGCTGAATTCCTGGAAATAAAATTTATGCATGTCCAACAGTGTCTATGGCTGGCATTTTTCATCTGCAAGATAGTACACTGTGTTCCCAAGACACTGCTGTTTCCAGATCCTTCCAGAGTTTATTTCTAGTGGGGGAGATTACACAAAGTTATTTTAATGACTGTTCTTGCAAGAGCTTTCTTACTACTCTCCCAAACCTTTGCTGACCTCTCTTTTTATACTTAAAATTTCAGTTAGAATGGTCTCTGATTGATCCTCAGGCTCTTGGGTTCTTTCTCTGTGGTTTGATTTACCATCTGACTCACCTAACTAAAATTGCAGCTAGAAGTTTGTAAATCATAAATCACTTAACTTTAACTTAAAATTAATTAAATCAGAAGACATCACTTTACTCAGAAAAATGGCTTATTTGGAGAAGAATAGAAGTCTTGTTGGAGGCTTCCCTGGTGGCCCAGATGATAAAGAATTTGCCTGCAATAAGGAGACCCAGGTTCGATCCTGTGTAGGAATGATCCCGTGGAGAAGGGAATGGCCACTCACTCCAGTATTCTTGTCTGGAGAATTGATGAACAGAAGAGCCTGGTGGGCTACAGTCCATGGGACTGCAAAGAATCAGACACAACTGAGTGAGTAACACAGAAGGCTCCTTACTCCATTTTTAAGCTGCTTATTTGATCACCTGACCCACCTGAGCTTCACTGAGGCTTTACTCTAGAAGGAAAAGATTTTACTGAAGTGCCTTTAAGGTAAGAACAAAAATGTCCCTAGTGCCATGTTGCTTCATGGAAGCATGCAACTTGTCAAGTCCTCTCGGCTTTTCATGCTCAATGGGCTCTCACTTTCTGCCCTTCCAAATCCTCCATGTCAAATCCCCTTTAGGATTGCTTTATAATGTTGTGTAGCCATCACTCTGCATATAAGTTAAATAAGCAGGTTGACAATATGCAGCCTTAACATACTCCTTTCCCAATTTGGAACCAGTTTGTCATTCCACGTCCAATTCTAACTGTTGCTTCTTGACCTGCATATAGATTTCACAGGAGGGAGGTCAGGTAGTCTGGTATTCCCATCTCTTTAAGAATTTTCCACAGTTTGTTGTGATCCACACAATCAAAGGCTTTGGCGTAGTCAATAAAGCAGTTCAGTTCAGTCGCTCAGTTGTGTCCAACTCTTTGTGACCCCATGGACTGCAGCATGCCAGGCTTCCCTGTCCATCACCAACTCCCGGAGTTCACTCAAACTTATGTCCATTGAGTTAGTGATGCCATCCAACCATTTCATTCTCTGTCATCCCCTTCTCCTCCAGCCTTCAAACTTTCCCAGCCTCAGGGTCTTTTCCAATGAACTGGTTCTTCGCATCGGGTGGCCAAAGTACTGGAATTTCAGCTTCAGCATCAGTCCTTCCAAAGAACACCCAGGACTGATCTCCTTTAGAATGGACTGGTTGGATCTCCTTGGAGTCCAAGGGACTCTCAAGAGTCTTCTCCAACACCACAGTTCAAAAGCATCAATTCTTCGGTGCTCAGCTTTATTTATGGTCCAACTCTCACATCCATACATGACTACTGGAAAAACCATAGCTTTGACTAGATGGGCCTTTGTTGACAAAGTAATGTCTCTGCTTTTTAATATACTGTCTGGGTTATTCATAGCTTTCCTTCCAAGGAACAAGTGTCTTTTAATTTCATGGCTGCAGTCACCATCTGCAGTGATTCTGGAGCCCCCAAAAATAAAGTCTGCCACTGTTTCCACTGTTTCCCCATCTATTTGCCATGAAGTGATGGGGCTGGATACCATGATTTTAATTTTCTGAACGTTGAGTTTTAAGCCAACTTTTTTACTCTCCTCTTTCACTTTCATCAAGAGTCTCTTTGGTTCTTCTTCACTTTCTGCCATAAGGGTGGGGTCATCTGCATATCTGAGATTATTGATATTTCTCCTGGCAATCTTGATTCCAGCTTGTGCTTCTTCCAGCCCAGTAGATGTTTTTCTGGAACTCTTTTGTTTTTTCGATGATCCAATAGATGTTGGAAATTTGATCTCTGCGAAATACCAGGGTAGATGAAGCACAAGCTGGAATCATGATTGCCAGGAAAAATATCAGTAACCTCAGATATAACCGAAATCTGGACAGGGAGGCCTGGCATGCTGCAGTTCATGGGGTCACAAAGAGTTGGACACCACTGAGCGACTGAACTGAACTGATAACCAAAATACAGTTCTCAAATTCAGGAAGATTGACACTCATACAGTGCTTTATTCTACTGAACATATGCCAATTTTGTTCCAGTACTGTCCTCCATAGTGTTTTTTTCTCCTCCAGTCTGGAATCTCATATGTGGTTTATAAATATATATTGCTTATTCTTTTATTCTCTGGCTTGCCTATATTAAATAGATATCTGTTGACATCAACCTCTTACCTATACAGTAATAAATTGATATTATTTGACTTTACCATTTCTCTTTCCTTTTTCATTTTCCTTTTTTTTTTGGTGGGAGGTGGTTAATATTCTTTATACTTTGTCAGAATACAAGATGTTTAAATACTATTTTTCAACCCATGTCCCTACCATTTACTTTAGTTCTAACTCTACAATGAAATACATGCTTCATCAGTACTTTTCCAAAGTTTTTCATTTATCTCCTGATTAAAGAATAGTTTGTTCTTCAGTACATCCAAGAGAGTAAAAGTTGGTTCTTGGGGCTCGGGTGAAAATTTCTTAGATATATAATCTTGAAAAAAACAAAACAAAACAATGATACATAAACAGATATACAGTGTATGTGAGATGTTAACATTTCATAATTGTGGGTGTGTGTGTGCAGGCATAATTTAAAAGACTCCTTTGGGGGCAATAATGGGAAATAAAAAGTTAAGAAACATTGCTCTAGTAGATTCTTTAGAAATGACTCATGTGTATATTTCCTGAGTTACTGATGTTCAAAAATTTTTTTCTATAATTTTTAGTTGAAGCAAAACTTGGATAGGCATAAAATTCTTGACTTGCACTTTCTCCTCAGAATTTCTTGAAAATTCAACTTCACTATGGATGTATTTTTAAAATAGATCTTGTAAACTCTGGTATCAGATTAAGGACTTTGTGGTCCTTATAGGTAATTTGTTCATTTGCCTGAAGTTCCTGGTGATTTTTTTCTTTGTTTTTTAAAGGTTAGGTCTAGTGGTTGGTCAGAATAGTTCTATCTCAGTTTTTCCCAACATAAGGTAGGCCTTTGCAACATATAGAGTCAAATGCTCTTTTATTTCTGGAACATTTTACTTGGTTATAGTTTAAATATTCACTTCCATGATACAGCATTTTTTCCAGTATTTTTCCTTAACATATACTTGATGTATATTATATGTTACAGTTGTACAATATATTGATTTACAGTTTTAAAGGTTATACTCCATTTATAATTATTACCAAATATTGGCTATTTTCCCTGTATTTTAGAGTATGTATTAATCCTCTGCCCCTATATTGCCCCTCCCCTCTTCAATCTGACCTCTCCCCACTGGTAATCACTAGTTTGTTCTCCATATCTGTGAATCTGCTTGTTTTGTTATATTCACTAGGTTTTTTTTATTTTTCCTTTTTTGTATTTTTTAGATTTCACAAACAAGCAATATCATACAGGATTTGTCTTTCTCTGTCTGATTCATTTCACTTGGAAGGCATAATGCCTTCCCAGACCACCCAGCTGCAAATGACAGAATTTCATTCTTTTTTATGTCTGAGTAGTATCCCATCGTGTGTGTGTTGTGTGTGTGTATTCACATTTTCTTTATCCATTAATCTGTTGATAGACACAAGTTGCTTTTATAACGTGGCAATTGTAAATAACACTGCTAAGAACATCAGGGTGCAGGTGTCTTTTTGAGTTAATGTTTTTGGTTTTATCAGATGTGAATCCAGGAGTAGAATTGCTGGCTCATACGGTAGTTCTGTTTTAAGTTTTGGAGAAACCTCCATGGTGTTTTCCACAGCGGCTGCACCAGTTTACATCCCCACTAACCGTGTGCAAACGTGCCATCATTTTGTTTTCCAGTTACATATATGTTGGACATTTTTTGCCTTCTTTACTCTTGTCATCGTTCTCTCTTTTCTCATTTTCATTCTCTTACTTGTTTCCCAAACTTTTCTCAATATCTTTTATTAAATTTTCATTTAAATCTAGTCTCCCTTGTGCAACTAGTAATTTATTCAGTGTTTCATAATTTTTTTCCTTAAATTTCTTTCCTGAGTTCCAGCAATTCATTATTTTTAGTTTTAAAATTTCTGATTCTAGACATTAAAACATCTCCCTAAATGATCGCTCAAGGATTTTTCATTTACTTTGAGGGTTATTGTTTTTTCTTCCTATGTTTCATGGGACAGAATTTTCAACTGAGAGTCAGTTTTTGTTTTCTTATGTTATCCTTGGAGGATCTTTGCATTAATCTGGATTGCTTTTTAGATTTCATTTCTAGGTATTTTGTGGTCATGTTTTCTAGTTTCAAAAGTGCCCTCCTTAGTATCATGTAGTGAAATTTCTGTAAGGTATGATGCTGATGGTGGTAAGGGTAGGAAGAATGATTACAGTATCTTATTTACCTAATTTCTGTAGAATCTTAATTTTTATTTCTCCTTTCTATTTCTTTCTCTTCACTGTTACATCTCCAAAGGTCACCTTATTTTCTATGTTTATCTGATTTTCCCTTCAAAGGAATGCTTCTCTGAAGTTGCCCTCCCCAACACCTTTTACTTTCAAGTCCCTTTCACGTAGTTGTGAAATACCAAGACACATCTTTTAGCAATTAATGATCATTTTATCTTTTTGAGAGTGATTGTTTTTCTGTCTTTCATCCCAGGTACTCTACTCTCTTCACCCCTTCTCATGGAGTCTCTCAAGCCACCTCATTCTATTCTCTGCATTCAGAAATATGTAGTAAAAGTGGAGCTCCGAGGAAATTTGAAAATTGGTATTATTTATTATGGGTAATTTGAAGTGTGTAGCATTTTCAGATAATGATAAATGTAGATTATGTGAAGTTTTATTTATTCCCTCTTGTTGATCTTATAGTTTTGTATGGAGATTTGATCCCACTGGTAATAATTCTCCTGAATAGAAAATATTTTCAGTTTAACAGTTATTGTGTTTTCTATTTTTCCTAGGTCTTGACCCTAGTTATTTATCAAAATAATGAGGACTTAGTTGATGACCAACAAATGAATTGATCTAAGAAAATTATAATCATGTTTTAAAATCATTTTTATTGTCTTACTGCTTTGGATACAAGTAATAGTGGCTTTAACAGACACCCTAGTCTCAGAACCAATCACTTCTCATGACATCTGCTCTTAACTGGAAAAGCAATTGCAATTTTGATTTTGATGAATCAAAACATTTCCCTCCTTTACCTTGGTCTTGGATCTTTGTGCTATTGACTTTTGGAACTGTTGGTTGATATGCTGCAATGCTGAACAATAGTTCCCTTTAAAAAGAAATACTTTTCTTGTTATGAGTACTAAGAGAATAGTACAAGGGTGCAAGATTTTAACACACAGGTAAACTCTGGACATTGGGGGAGCAGTTAGTAGATAGAAGAGCAAAGGCAGGATTCAATATGAACAGGAAAGGGAAAGAAAACTATATGATGTCACTGTCTAGCAAAAGGAAGTTTCCTTTCTTCTGAATTACTGGATAGAATTCAGCAACATATGTGCCTTGAGTGGAGTACTGATGAGTGAAAGATCTCTTATGGTCTATGGCTTCCAAGAAGACAGTAATAGAGACATCACAAAGAGGAGCCAGTAGAGAAGTGGGATTGGCTCTAGTGGACTAGAGAGATAAGGACTTCACTGAAAAGGAGCTGAAGGGAATTCTCCTGGGTCATTTCATAGATTCATTGTGTGATATGGAGTCTTGGGAAGCTGTGTGGTTAAGAGAGGCTTAACAGAATCAATGCTTTCCAAGGCCTTTTGTGTCTTCTCTGGTGAAGGTTTATGGTGTCAAGGTTTGTGAGATAAATTTGGTTTGCTTAATTAGATCTCTAGGAATACTTAGGGTCTCTGCATTTTGCCCAAGTAATGTTTGACATGGATATCATACAATATTTTCTGTTAATTACATTTCACAACATAACACTGTGGTAAGAGTTCTTGTATTTTATAAAATCTCAGGAGTAATGAAGAGGGAGGATGTACCATGCAGCAATTTTTCATAAGCTAATTACCTTAGGGAATTCGGGAATGTTTGTGCAGATGAGTGCACTATACAGGTAATAAGCTCTTATAAAAGATGAAGTGCTCCAATTACAAAGCAATTATTATAATGCATGACAATTTTAAATTGCTCTTCTTATTTTGTGTTGCATTTAGTTTTTATTTGAAAGTAAAACAAAACAGATAAAAATTTGTTGCCCATTTTTAGTTTCACTGTTTAATTATTCTTAACCCCTTCCAGACAGACAGCTTTTGATTTCAAATAATATTCAGAAATCATTTTTATTTGTTTAAAAATTAAACTGTTGTGAATGTATATTCACCTTTGGAGTTTGAAATTATGTTCATGGCATCTGAGTAAGTTAATAGAAGCTACTTTAATATGCACTATATTTTTGTCTAACTTCTATTTTTGCTTAGTTTTATTTCAGTGCTTGATGAATAAATGTTCATCATTTATTGTGGGATTTCAAAAGTGTTTGTGAAATATTGCTTTCAAACTTTGCAGAAAAAAAGGTAAACGGTCATAGAAACCACGTATTCTTGGCTTTTGGGGGTTTTGTTGTTGTTATCACAATTCCTGTAATAGCATCTGAAACCAAAAAGGAAAGTTCACAAAAATCCAAAGGACAAGAAATAAACACTATCTTTTGTAATTGTGAGATTATCTTATTCTGTAATTTCAGCCAAGGAACAAATATTTTGGAAAGAGCAAGGAGAAAAATAAAATAAAATAGAGGCGAGTATTAGGAGTGTTTGCTCTGTGTGTGTGTGTGTGTGTGTGTGTGTGTGTTCCTTCTGTGTTGTAATGCCTACTGTTGATTCTCTATACAACAGCTAACTGCTACCCTGTTTTTTTCCTGCAGGTAGAGACCACAGCCCACATCAGAAACGGAAAATGCAGATACTTGCTTTCCTACCTTTCTTGATGGAGGTGGTCATTTACCAAGTGGTGACCATTGAATATACAGAGGAGTTTGTTGGGGAATTTCTGTGAAATACGTTTCTCTCTGATAAAGATGGAGAGACATATGGGGAGAAATCCTTTGCTACTCTGGCTTTCTTTGCCCACCTCCATTATGACTCTTTCCTACTTTCTAGGAGGTTGTACAGGGCTTCCCTGGTGGCTCAGATGGGAAAGAATCTGCCTGTAATGCAGGAGACCTGGGTTCAATCCCTGGGTCAGGAAGATCCCCTGGAGAAGGGAGTGGCTACCCACTCCAGAATTCTTGCCTGGAGAATTCCATGAACAGAGGAGCCTGGTGGGCTACAGTCCATGGGGTCTGCAAAGAGTATAGGGATATGATATTTGGAATGGTCACGGTCATATTGCAGTTATGCAGGGAGTCATGGCACTCAGGAGGTGGCAGAGAGAAACCTACCGGTAAGAGTCTGAATCTTTGTTGTTATTGAGTCATCAACCTTGAGACCACTTTACCTCTAGCCTTCTGTTATTCAAATCACTTTGAGTGACACATCCTGTTACATACAGTCAAACACATTTTGATTAAGTAGGGTATCCAATTTTTCACATTAAACAACACTAACTTGGCAAAAAAGTTAACATGATTTTAGCTGCATCATAGGTAACTTTGTTATCTAACAGAACTATAGGATCACAACTCTTTTGTTCTGGGCTGAAGACGTGTGAATTTCTCAACAGTCATCCTAATTCCAGGATCCTGTTCCCAACACCCCTTCTCTGCTGCATTCCTTTCATCCTCAGTGTAAAGTCTTTAATCATTTCTAATTTGTTTTTTACCTACCCTGGATTCTCTACTCCTTTGCCATCTCTTCCACCAACATGAAGTACTCCATGGGAACTGGAGTTCTCTGCCTAAAACCACACAGTGCTGTCTGTATTTAGTATAACTTCCTCACTTACCACTTTCCAATGTGCTCACTTTCTGCGTAGGCATCACATAGTTTGATTTCATCGTTTTAATATGCACACAGAACTGGTTTAGGATCTAAATTTTCAGATAGGTGGGATCGTGTGTGTTTTCCCTCATGTGTTACAGCATTTGGTATATAGAGTAACCATATACACTGGAGCTAATCAAGCACGTGGAATGGAATAGCCACACTTAAAACTCTCCCCTAAAACCTGGAGCGTAGGTTTGCATGGTTTCTGTCTAACAACCTGCAAACGGCTGCTTAATAAACTAGTCTACTGATCACTCTGTGTTTGTTGATTCTTCACTCTTTCCTTTCTGGTCAAAAATATTTATTAAAATGTTTAATATATGCTTACACAAGAAATTTGGAAACTGCAAAGAGGAAAAACCAGAAACCAGCCAACTCCCTACAATCTGAAATGATGTTCAACTTTTTGCGTTTTGCTTTCCAATAATTTTTTTTCTTCATATAGATTCAAGTGGGATTTTGCTTGTTGGTTTGTTTGCAACCATTGGCCAGGCAAAATGAAGGTGGTAGGAGAATCTGAAGGGATGTCTGTTATTAGGAAAGAGTCCCTGAAAATTTCTCCTGAGTCCCTATTCATCACAGACGAGTAAGTATTATAGTATGATTGCTGATTATATCCAAGATATCCTTTAGTTCTCAAAATTTAACAAAATTACGAAGCAATGTTATAATTCATAATTTAAGGATGAGGTGCCTAGGTCAGGGAAATTAAGGCATCTGCCTGAGGTAAAGCAGCTTGCTAAGTCCTAAAGCTGGGAATGAAGCCCGTGTCTGACTTGACTTCCAGGCAGGTGTTCTTTTTTTACCCCGCTACCAAACATCAGAAACAGCAGGCAGTTGTTTGTTGTTTGGTTCCAATTCTTTTATTTTGTAAAGGAGGAGGCGACCAAGCAGAATGCTCTAGAAACGAGTACTCTTGTTCGCTCTTTCTGGGTTCTTGTTAAGCTGTTTCGGCTAGTCTTTGTTCTCTTTTGGCCCCTTTCTACCATATCATCCATGTGTGTTTGTTGAGCCGTGATTCAAACGAGCAGGGCCAAGGATAATACTTGGCACCATACCAATCACTCCAAATGGTGGACACCAACCATTGCTGAGATTCTAAATTCTAAGAGACACATTCCTTGATGAAAGATAGTCTCTGATTTAAGTTTCCCCAACTCAGGTGCCATCTCAAACAGCAAGACCATGCTTGGCATTCCATCTACCTTTTAAAGAGGGTGAATTTTTCAGGGCAGAGCAAAGAGGGGAGATTCTAGAGCCTAAAGCTGACAGAGGACAGCCAAGATCAGTTTCGTTTGGTGTGTGTTTGTTTTCTTAAGCCCGAGCCGTAGTCAAAACTGGACACAGCTGTCCTTTCTCAAGGAGATTTCACTCCCAGACTGAGTGTTTGGATTTCAGCTCATTGTTTAATAGTTCTAGAATTCAAATGGTCACCTTGAGGCAGGAAGGTTAGCACTCCATTAAGATGGATGGGGAAGGTTCACACCTCTCACTTTTATTTTATTTCTTTGCTTTTCTTTCCGTTTGCCTGCAAACTCAGCAAAGCTGAAGCCCATTCACTACACAGGCTGTTTTTATACCCACTGGGCTGAAAAGTTGATTTACAGAAGAACTTGGATTTTCCAGGAAAAGGAAAAATCCACAGAGGGTTTTAAAATCTGCAAAATATGACAGGATTATCAGAGGAATAAGAAATCTTATGCTAGATCCTTTGGTTCTTAAATCAATCCCCAGTGAGGGTTTAAAGCCCATGCACTTCTTAGATGGTTCTTCTGGACCTTCCTATAAATGTTCTTCATATAATATCTGCTAAGAGGGAGAGCTAAAACCCGCAGCATTAATGTGAAGTGCTGGTCAGTGCATTTTTGTTCCGTTAGCTTTTGCAGATGTTGATTGAAAGGCAAAGGAAGGGAGTTAATGTTTGCTGAGAGCCCATTGTGTGAAAGCACCAGAGCACCATTTCTCTGATGGAGAAACATAACATGATTTCCTCTCATACAAGTCAGTCTCTGAGAAGGGTTGTAGTAGAGATTCATGCAATAGAACCATGGAGAAAGGGACAAGTTCATTCTGATTGGAGCAATTTAGAAAAGCTCCTCAAAGGTCAAATTCAAAACCAATTTGGAATCTGGCAGGAAAAGCTTGACTGCGTGGAGGAGTCCATTTAGTAAAGAACTCGAGCTGAAGCAGAGTATGTATTATCGAGAACTGACAGCAGACAGCTCCTCGCAGTTGCCTGCAGTGAACATGGCAGAAACAGCCTAGATGTTTCCCAACTTCTTTCCCTCTTCCTGAATGCACAAGGAGACTACATTCCCGGCCTCCCCTGTGGTCACATGGGTTACGCGATTGTCATCTGACAATGGAATGAAGGTAGGGTGTATGCCATTTCCTCCTAACCAGCTCTCTTTGTTTTATGGCTAGCTGAATGCAGTGGATCCACCATGGAAGCCCTGGAAGACGGTGGTCCCATGAAATGGCAGAAACTGGGTGCTGGCATTATCAGACAGAGGCTGCCCCCAAATACTTGATCAGACTGTCAAGTGAGCAGGAAGTACATTAAGCCCCTGAGCTTTGCTGTTACAGTGTGCATGCATGCTCAGTCGCTCAGTCATGTCCAACTCTTTACAGCCCTATGGACTGTAGCCTGCCAGGCTCCTCTGTCTTGCCTGGAGACCAAAAAGTTTGAAAAATTGTAAAAGATCTTGATGTATAGGAAAGTGGCTTTCCAGAAAGGTTCTAGAAGTTTATTTTCCAAGCAGCAGATAATGAAATGACTTTTAACACTTTCATCTACATTGAACAGTATCACTTAAAATTATCTATACTTTTCATGGTTTTCTCTGCAGTCAAAAAGACTCAAGGATAATAAATTCATGATGTATTTGGTAGCTGATTTTTAGTTGGCAAAGTGACTGGCTCCTTCTGAAATGGGCTTAAATGTTTCATTTTAAGAAGTCATAGGTGTTCTCTAATCATAATGTACAACAAGCTGACTTCATTTAGTACAGGCTGGGCTAAACCATGATAACAAATCACCATCAAATCTCAGTGGCTTAATACAACAGAACTTTACTTCTTGTTCTAAAGGCCAGTAGTTGGTACTTTGCCATTTATAACTGCTTTAAACTTGATAAGGGAATCTGGTAAGTCATGTATTTGCTCTTTCATTTTTCACCTGGGGGGCACCTGTCACTTCCTCCCATAGCTCCTTGGCCAGATTAAGCCATGTGATCACACTGACTACAGAGGTGTGGGAAAGGATGATGTTATTATCTTTGTGCCCAGGTACAAATCAGGGAATAGTTCATGGACAACAATACTGACTATCATACCTAGTTGACCTTAACCTTTGAGGAAGGGGCTGCATCTTTTAATAACTCCTGGAAGTGTCCTTTGGCACTCTCTTCCCTTCTGAGGTTCTCAGACAGGGGTCAACAAGGTTTGGGCCTTGGACCAAATGTGTCATGTTTTTGCACAGTCTGCAAGTTAAAAATTGCTGTTATATTTTTACAGGGTTGGAAAAGAAGCCAAAGAAAAATAATATTGTTTAATACATGAAGATTATGTGAAATTCAAATACATGTCTAAATAAAGTTTTATTGAAACACAACCCTACTTGTTGATGTACTATTTATGACTGTTTTTGTGTTACGGTGGCAAAGTTGAGGAGTTGTAACAGAAACTGTTTACTATCTGGACTTTTACAGAAAAAGTTGGGTAATCTCTGATCTTAGACATGGCACTAAAGAAAACAATGGTCATTTCAAGATGAAAAATATCACCTCTTGGAAAATGATTATTTACTAACTGTTTCAAATTCAGCTCATTGAATTCAAAACCAACAAACAAAAATATTAAATCTCTTCATGGTTGATGTGCATATTTACTGTGTGTGTGGCTGAGCCCTGAATAGAAGCTTGATGAAAATTGAGACCCAACAGCCAAGTTGAACTGGAATTAGAGAGGAAAGCTCTTGGAATTACCAGGAGGTCATCTGAATTAGATACTGTGGTTACAAGTTAGAGAAGATGAGTTTCTCATCAGGATCTTTTACCTCCTGAGGATTTGTTATATAAATCCACTCAATGTTTTAGAATCAACCTGGATACAAATACAAGCCCTCATTGCCTCCCATTAAAATAAATAACTTAAAGATAAAGGAAGAAAAGATTGGCTTCCCAAGTGGAGGAAGAAACCCGAGTTTTGCCATTCACTTTCCCAGTTTGTTGCTGCTGGAAGACTGTGTTTCACTTTTGATGTGATTAAAAAAAAAAAAAAGTTTTGGATTTCCCCTTAGAGGTTCCATAAGCATTTACATAGAATTGGCTTTCTGGGTGATTTACCAGCTGCGCTGTGTGAGGTTTTCAGCGAGTGCACGCTCCATCCATTGTCAACATATTCTTTGTGTTAAAACTGGGATTTCTAAAATAACATGTTGATCCAGTGACAGAATGCCATTTCTCTTCATTTACTTTCCAAGTTGTAATGCACCAGTTAGTGATGTTAGGAATGAGATGGGAGACATATCACATATATATTCCAACTGAGGTCAAGATCTATTCTTTTTAAATGTCAAAAATGACATTCCTAATACCCATGTATATAGATTCCATTTATTTGTGCACTTAAATTAACTCCTTTCTAAATCCAGCTTCCACAGCTGCCAAAGACTTCCTGTGAAAGGCATTTTCTTCTAAACTAGTCATAATTCACATTCGACTCTCACTGGAAAAATGTCTCTCATGGCTTTGCGCCATCATCAAAGGTACAGGCGGATAGTTTTTTTTTAATTTCAAGGGTAAGTTGTACCTGGTTTGGAAACAGATTCCTCTAATAGCTCTTTGTACCTTTCCTCTCCTGAGATAGTTCTATTTTGCCTTCTCTTTCTTTTTGTGCTTGGCCGGTTTCCTTTAAAAACCTTTCCAACAAAGTTGTGTTGGTTTCTGCCATACAACAGTGCAAACAGTTGAAAGTATATATCCCCTCCATCTGGAGCCTCCCTCCCGCCCCTGCCATGCTACCCCTCTAGGTAGTCACAGAGTGCTGGGCTAAGCTCCCTACCTTATACAGCAGCGTCCTGCTAGCTATTTATTTTATACAATGGTAGTGAATATATGGAAATGCTGCTTTCAGAAGTTCATCCCACCCTCTCCTTTGCCCCTGGTTAACTGCACTCTTTTGTGATGCTATCCGCTCAAGACTGATAAAATAGGTCCTGAACACAGGCTGTCCTCCAAAACTGGTAGGTGAAGTTTTCCATTAGAAAGAAATCATAAGCTCTGATTAAGGGCTTGAATCTTGGAGTTGTATTCTGTTTGATCACCTATTTACTGCACATCTATATTGGACACTTGCCAAACTCAGAATTAGCTCCTTTCTCCAGCTTTGGCCCAGTTTTTATTTCTTCTAAAACAAGATATAAAGCAGAAATCTCCAGGCATCAAGAGATCTAGAAACCAGTCAAGTTGATGTGATGTGGCCCATTTATTTTTGTGTCAAAGCTTTATTGCACAAAATAGACTGCCATGTAGTTTTCAATGCTCTGGGAAAATTTTTACCTTTTTCATAAGTATAGTAGATCTGAGTATCTCAGCTTTGGAGGTGGGAGTATTCAGAGAACTGGACAGCCAATTCAAAGGAGAGAGGTGTCCTGGATCTTTTTATAACGTTTTTGGGGGCAGAACTGATTGGCAGCAAAGGTATTTAACCTTAAGTCTGAACTTCATTTGAGATGGGTTCATGGTTGGGTCTCCCTCTGTTCTTTACAGCAAGGTAAACAGCAAGTCAGGGCAACTTTTAGGAAAGATTTATCCTTGAAACTTGGAAAACATTACATATTCCACATGATATAATAAAATAAAATAAGAATCCTTCTGAATAAAGTACTCTAGATCTTGAATTGCCTTATAGAATAATATCTAACAACTTGTTTAAAAATCTCTATGTTTTTCTCAAGAAAAAAAATGTTAAACTTAAAATGAGTATTAACATGAATCTGACCAACTTGGCCAAATTGTTTCTAAAACAACTTTAAAAATGATTGCTTGGTGGTGGTGTCAATGAACCAAGTTCAAAAAGAAAATAAGCATCATGTTGGTTGAGTTTAGAAAGTTTTCTTCCCCCTCATTGAATAATTCACTTTTTATCTAGTTCCAAGGGACAGTATCATGTTAATCTAACAAATAAAGATTTAATGTCTGTTTCACACCTTTTCTACCTTGGCCACCCAAGAAAGGTTGAGATAAAATGCCAATTTTACCTTTATAAAAATAATATACAACAATATCTATTTATGAAAATATTTTTTTAATTATTAAAAGACCTTATTCTGTGGTTAGCCACCATAGCTCAAAAAGAAAAGCCAGAGATGGGAGGGAGGGAGCTAGGTCTCTGACTGGTTTGTCCCAAACTCTTCCTCCCCACACAAGTCTCCAGCCTTGTCAAACCTTCACATTTCCACAGAAGTTCCCACCCTTCAGTGAGACTTTTCTACCTTCTATCTTACAAATACAGTTTGTGTTTCTCAATGACAAAGTGATGGGAATGGAAGCGTCTTTCAAGTGGAAAGAATAGTAGAAGTGGAGACCTGGAAATGGGAATAAAAAAGTGTGTAGTGTAGTGAGAAATTGGACCACTAAATTATGATGGACTCAGGTTTTAAATGCCAGCTCTTAGGGGATTGCACTTTATTTTATAAACAATAGGATGCTCTTTAAGAGTGCTTTTGAGGAGAGTGAGACTGAAGACAGTAGAGTCAACTGCAGGCAGTACTGATGTCATGGATGACAGCCTGAACCAGTAAGATCTCAATGCAAAGATGCTGAGAAACTGACTTAGCAGTCAGTGGCCCCTCTGCCACTGTCCTCTAGCTATAGGACTGACAAACTCAAACCACTGTGGCTCTTGCCTTCTAGAAGCTTGTGATCATCTATCCAAGCATGTAACTGAAGATATAGCATGGGGGCAAGTTGTTGGCACCATTAATGACAAGATGGCTTTCAAATGGCCCACAGGACAGTAATTCTGTACATTCAAGGAGTTCATGGGCATGCTGGGAGGATCCGTGTCTCAAGGGAGGAGTTACACAAACCCAAAAGACAGACTTGGCAGAGAATGTCATTTAGTGAGAATAGAATCTGAATAAGTTATAGGAATTAGGTGCTATTAAATTTACCTAATAATCATTAGAATTAAAATGACCACCTAAGAGAGCTGGAAGCACTGCTCTCTCAGAGATCCTTTCCCAATGAGATCAGACACCAGAAGTTAGAGACTCAGGCTTCCTTTTTTCCCAACAGCATGTGGATGGGCCCTGCTGACATTTGTCTTCCAGACCCTCTGTGCTTATGTTGCTGATGATCTCTTCCCCTTCCATCTCAAATTCCTTCTTATGAGACATGAATAACTAAAGACAAGTCCCAGTTGTCAGCATCACTATTTCTAGGAAGATATTAATATCTTTCATCAGTAACTAAAATCAGTGAAAAAATACATTTTTTGTTGTTCAGTTGCTAAGTCATGTCCAACTCTTTGTGACTCCATGGACTGTAGCACACCAGGCTCTTCTGCCCTCCACTGTCTCCCTGAGTTTGCTCAGATTCAGGTCCATTGAGTTGGTGATGCTATCTAACCATCTCATCCTCCCTGGTGGCTCAGTGGTAAGGAATCTGCCTGCCAATGCACGAGACATGAGTTCAATCTTTGGGTCAAGAAGATCCCTTGGGGAAGAAAATGGCAACCCACTCCAATAATCTTGCCTGAAGAATCCTATGGACAGAGGAGCCTGGTGGGCTACAGTCCATGGGGTTTCAAAAAAGTCAGACACGACTTAGCAACTAAACAAAAAACATGAAAAAATACACATAATGATGTTAATTGCAGCCTTGTTTGTCAAACCAAAAGTTGGCAATGAGTTTTGTGTTCATCCAGCTGGGGAATTAGTTAAATAAAAGATGGTATATTTATTTAAAGGTATATACTATGCAACTATTAGAAAGAATGTATAGAACAATATGTACTTCATCAGATATACATATAATATAATAGAATTATAAAAACAAGTTGCATATCAATAGGTATAGTAGATTCCATCTTTGTGGAAAAGAAGTACATATGTGGCGGTTTGTGTAATATATGTATATAAAGGTTCATTTAGTCAAGGCTATGGTTTTTCCTGTGGTCATGTATGGATGTGAGAGTTGGACTGTGAAGAAGGCTGAGCACCAAAGAATTGATGCTTTTGAACTGTGGTGTTGGAGAAGACTCTTGAGAGTCCCTTGGACTGCAGGGAGATCCAACCAGTCCATTCTGAAGGAGATCAGCCCTGGGATTTCTTTGGAAGGAATGATGCTAAAGCTGAAACTCCAGTACTTTGGCCACCTCACACGAAGACTTGACTCACTGGAAAAGACTCTGATGCTGGGAGGGACTGGGGGCAGGAGGAGAAGGGGACGACAGAGGATGAGATGGCTGGATGGCATCACTGACTCAATGGACATGAGTCTGAGTGAACTCCGGGAGTTGGTGATGGACAGGGAGGCCTGGCGTGCTGCGACTGATGGGGTCGCAAAGAGTCGGATATGACTGAGTGACTGATCTGATCTGATAGATCAGATTTAAGCACCAGAACAAAATCTAGGAAAGTAATGCCTTTAAATACTAATGCGATTAATCCTGGGGGAGGGGTGGGATTGTTTGTTAGAGATAGTCTGAGACTGTCACTTCTTCCTTTATATGCACATATATGCATGTGGGCACACAGACATACATAAGCACACACACATATAATTGAATTATGGGTGAAATTCACTTTTTTTTTTTTTTTTTTAAAGAATCTCTTTCTTTCCTTCTCTTACCCAACAGTCCCTGACAACCTCACAATTTTAAGGAAATCACTATGTTCCAGGATAAATTACTATTCACTGTAGAAACTGATGAAAACTATAAAAGAAGTATAAATTGAGTCTTTGGGCTTGTAGGAAACTGAGAGATTGCTTCCAACTATACAAAGCTGGGAGCCAAGAGACAGTGCAGAGATGAAGAAATTTTATATTCCCCATAACTACAGAGACCCTAAGCCATGCTTTTGCAGAACAAGCAGCCCACTTTTAAACAGTCTTTAACATGGCTCTCCTAAGACATCAAAATGCCTATAAATTCCAGTACTTTAGGCACCCACACTTCATTGTCTGGACTGCCTCTTGAGTTGGAACCTCCCAGAGTTATTTCATGCAAGACTCTGAATTCCAATTTTTGGTTCCCAAAATATGTTCACTTTTCCCATAGATCAGGTCCAGCACTTTGAATGTAACAGTTCCTTGATAAATAGTTGCTGCTTCATGGATTATCAGTCACATTGAAGAAAAATACTACTACTTGATGATGATCTTTGAATTCAACAGTCTATTATCTTTCCTCTTTAGTGGGACATGATGATTGCTTGCAGCCTCTTCGAGCCCTCTGATCAAAGCCACCAGAATGAAATATAAAGTGCCACTGAAGGTTCTTTTTCTTACACATTAGCAAGGAGCATGAAGAAAATGTTTCATGAGTGAATGCAGACTACAAGACTACATGAAGCAAAACCCTTCCTGAGGATGAACAGAGAGTTAAACCCAAGTGCGTGTGATGGAATGACCCCAGTTGCAAACCTTGCACACCGTTACAAACAAATGGGACCAGGAATGTGGTCTTCTTGCACTTGCCGGGAGTTGCCTGCACCCACTGCCTCCCACTATCCATCTCCTCCTTCCCTGGTTTGTGTGTGTTTTTGTTAAACAGTGGATCTTGCTATGCTTTTCAGAAAACTAACAAGAAGCAAGCTGAAAATTAAAAATGGGTGCCAAGAGGCTTTACAGGAGTCTAAATAAACAGCCCGACAGGAAAGACGTGTGGCAGGCTGAGGTTTCAGGCTAGTGGTCCAAGCGAGTTAACAGACGTCTGTATAACAGAAGGGCTGTGTTTGTTTTCCCTGTCCCTGCTCTAGCAAATTTATTGGGTTATCTGTCTTCTTTTGACACTTGGGTGTTTAAGGTTTCTGTTCTAGGTGTCTGAAGACAGAAAAAAATTATTGTACAGTTTACATTCCTGGCGGAGGCTTTGACACGTGCTAGCTGAAAAGGTCCTATCTGCCAATAATTTTGCAGAAAAAGCCTTGTAGAACTGGATTTTCAGAGAAGGTCCAAGAATCTTCAGTGAAAAGCATCAAGAACAAAAGTTTTCTTATTTTATTTTCTGATCATGTCATTCTAACATCTAGTGAAATGCTGCCACCAAGCCACTTTTTTTTTCATTGTACTCTTTCAACTTAGCAGGTAACATATAAAGAATATCAGTGTCTTGTAGGCAGAGAGGTTTTTCCATCAGTAGGGCTTGCACTCGATGTAGATCCACAAGATACAGTTTGATTTGCTTCTGAGGTCAGGAATGCATGGAAGTGTTGAGTGAACACTAGGTGTTGTGATAATGCACTATCAAAATATTACAGTCATATGTGTAGAAATATTGACTTGTTGATGACTGATGTACTCAGCCACCCACAAGCAATGTTGATACATTTCTTCTTTTCAGAATACACATTTTGAAAGCATTTTACTTGTAAATGTCTTGTTCCGGACTGTAGCCTGCCAGTCTCCTCTGTCCATGGATTTCCCAGGCAAGAATACTGGAGTGGGTTGCAATTCCCTTCTCCAGGGGATCTTCCTGACCAAGGAATCAAACCTGGGTCTCCCACATTGCAGGCAGATTCTTTACCATCTAAGCCACTAGGGAAGCCCCCATACATATTGAGGCTGCCAAAACTAATGAAGGGGTTGGTAGGGAATTTAAATAGTTCTCTTATATAAACCTATTTTCATTCATTCACTCATTCATTCAAGTAGCATTCAATGAATATTCAAGAATGTACTTGTTAGGAAGTGGGAAACACATATGGGAGAAAAGAGTAAAACACAGTTAATGGCTCTAATGGAAGCTTATAGTTTCTTGTTTCATCATCTTCTGCAGCAGATAACCTACTTGGCATAGTCGAGTCAAATTTTTGTTATACCAGATAATCAGCATGAAGACAAGGAGAAAAAAATGGCTTGCAGTTGATTTTTCCCTAGAGTAAATAGCTTTGCAGGAGTTGAGGCAATTTGAGCACATTATTGGATTTTTTCCCTTTGTTTTGTCTTCCTTCATTTTGGTTCTTCATGGTAGGACTGGATTTGGCACCTGGTACCTACAGTTCCTGCTCCTCCCACTACTCTTGGCAAAGATAATCACCCAGGCCAAATGGTTTTCTTTTCTTGGGTGGCCTTCCTTTTCATCACCTGCATTGGCACGTTACTGTTGTTTGCCTCACTATTGGTAAAGGCTTCCGTTTTGTGCAAAGAGTAAAGATTTTTAGAACCAGCATTTCTGAATTTGAATAAAGTGTCACTTAATTGGTGGGTGACACTGAGCCTTGGTTTATTGTTGGTAAAATTGTGTATAATCATGTCTGTTTCATAAACTTGTAAATTATACATACCATTGTGTACTTGAACAGAATCAGCTTGACTTCTGGCTCTAGGAGGTAATTTTAAAAAGTCTGTTCATCCTCCCTTTGAGTCATATAGGATATTGAGAAATGAGCCATTTGGGAGAGTTAAAGAAAATATTTGTGTCATAGAGACTCTATAGTTCATTGCCTTCCTATTCATTTCAGACAAATGTGGTATAAAACTTTTTTTAAATAAGAAAAAGTCATGCTTATACTAGGAAGCAACCTAGAAATCCAGTTGATATTGGTCACACACTATATCTAAGTCCTAGAACAGTCTTGGAAAGGGTTGCAAATATAGAGCCCCAGATACTTATTTTAGTAGCTTAAAAACAACTTGAAATAAGACTTGTTCACTAAAAAGTCAAATAGTAATAAAAATATTTTATAGATTTTACTGTGCAATAGGTAAGGACTTATTGAATAAGTTTTCTTTCCTGAAGAGCTCCTCATATTGTTGTTAAATTGCTAAGTGGTGTCCAACTCTTTTGAGACCCCATGGACTGCCAGGCTCCTCTCTCCATGGGATTTCCCAGGCAAGAATACTAGAGTGGGTTGCCATTTCTTCTCCAGGGGATCTTCCCAACCCAGGGATCTAACCTGAGTCTGCTGCATTGCAGGCAGATTCTTTAGCACTGAGCCACCTGGGGAGCCCCAGAGCTCCTCATAGAGCCATTAGTGTCACAATACACATGAAGAATCTCTAAAGAGGGAATAGTAAGCGAAGTTTTCTGAACTTTGTTTCATCAGGAAACTCTATTTTAATTTTGTCTTTATGGAAATATCAGGTGTAGGAAGATACAGTGGGGTCATGGAGAGTGAATGCTAAAGTGAAGACTCAGAATTTTACTCTTTAAAGACACTGAAATTTCTAGAAAGGAAAGTGTCATGATTCAAGGATGCAAGTAATGTTTTTGGAAAGGTGGGTCACTGGTGATAAACTAGGTTATTGAAAAGAATCAAGAGAAACGGCATTTTCAAGTAGGATAGAATCTAGTAGAATCTATAACCTAGATTATAGTTAATTGAGATTGTAGGCTGTGACATGGAGTTAGCATGTAGCTGAACACTCTTAACAATCATTTTGGAAGTGAAAGTATGATACTAAGCCAAGATAGTTGAACTTGAGTAGATTTTGTTCAAGATAGGGAATATCCGAGTATGTTAGATGATTAAGGGGTAAACCACAAAAAAGAGAGGACCATGAACAGTCTTGGGGGAGGAAGGATAATTGTGACGACAAGTCCATAAAATGATGCAAGGGAATAAAGTAGAGAGCAGAGGTATGGGAAGCAGCAAAGGCCCGTAGCAGATGGAGAAAACTGAAGTGTAATTGATTTCATAATGTGGTGAAATTGGGTGTACCAACCAGGTTCATCACATGTTGTGTTAATTCTTAATTATCACAATAGTTAAGTGTCATAGAAACAATGATCATCAATTTGCAGACATAGAAACTTGCTTAAGGTCACATAGCTACTAAATAGCCCACCAGGCATTTGAAAAGCATAAAATCACTAATAATAATCTTGTTCAGACACTGACTTCCTGAATGTGGGAAATCCAGGAGATAATAAAGCTTTTGATGGGACCAGAGACGGGGCAGAAGGCAGCCACCAGCTGACTACAGGGATAAGAAAATTAAGTCCAAAGATCAGTCCCAACCTAGGATAGGGCCAGCATGGATTCATTACTTCAGCCTACAGCTTTATGCTATTATGCTAGAGCTTGCTGGGTCCCTCAAGTAGGAATAAAGGAAATTGATTTTTTTCCCCACAACTGTGCTTATACAGTTGATGCTTGAACACTACAGGTTTGAATTGCATCAGTCCACTCATACTGGCTTTTTTCCAATAAATATGCACTATGGAACTTTGCTGTACACATTTGGTTAAATCCACGTATGTAGAACCACACGTACATACTGGGGGGCTGCTGTGAAGTTATCAGTGGATTTTCAAAGGCTTGAGGGTTGGTACCCCTAACCTATGTTGTTCAAGAGTCAACTGTACATACTAATGAATATACTCATTCAGGCTCTCTTGCTACCCAATTTTCTGAGACCACCACTTCAGCACTCCCAGGTAACTATATTGGATTCATCTCTTCTTATGAAGATTATACTATCTAGTATAACCACAGTAAATTAGAATTTCTGCTTGTCTACCTTCCTCTCTAATTCATCCAAGGTTTCAAATTTCACACTCACTAAACCCCATCCAAGTGAGTTGAATCCTGGGTGAGTCAGTGTCTTCCCATTTCTGATCTCCTGCCTTTTCTTCTCTTTGAATTCCCCCTTTTTGCCGAAAGATTGCTATTTCTCTTTCTTGTTGGGTGGGGTTTTTCATCAATTTTAGCTTCTCTGTCACTTATCCAAACTCCATGACTCAGCCACAACAGCAAAGAAACATGTAGAAATACTTGTTGCAAATATCACTTATAAAAAGCATTGATTTATGAACATGAGCGACTGAACTGAACTGAACTGAACCTTCCATGTGCAAGGCTGAAGATTACCAGCACTGCCAAGTGACGATTTGGTTGCTCAGTCCAAATTAATCAAACAAATGTACAATGACATGTACAAAAGTACAAACACATGTACAATGACAAAAACTAGAAGACTAGGCTTGAGATTAATCAAAACATAGTTCCTACATTCAGAGGGTCATAATCTTGCAGAGAAGATAATTTAGACAGAGGAAACACTAAAGGGTTTAAGGAGGTAAAAGGCTTATGAGAAAAGAGCTGTGGGAATTCACAGGTGGGAGAATTCAAATCTGGCTGAGACCATCAAGAAGAGCATCTAGAAGGAAAAGACTTGGAGAGGAGCCTAGAAGGATGACTTCTATGGGCACACACTGCTGCTGCTGCTAAGTCGCATCAGTCGTGCCCAACTCTGTGTGACCCCATAGACGGCAGCCCACCAGGCTACCCCCGTCCCTGGGATTCTCCAGGCAAGAACACTGGAATGGATTGCCATTTCCTTCTCCAATACATGAAAGTGAAAAGTGAAAGTGAAGTCGCTCACTATAACTGCAATAATTAATTCAAGACTTCTCTCAAGTCCTGTGGGACAAGCTCTGAAATGGAGCATTTCCTACAGATGGTTAGAGTGATTGGGTATGGAAGCATCTGAAAGGGATGAATGAGTAAAGGCCACCTAAATATGGCTAACCTCAGAGCCCAGGTTAAGCCAGGAGGTCAAGTGCAGCCAGAAGCCAGCCAATGGACAGCTGAGGCAGGGAGTGAGTGAAGGAACAGGAGAGGAATCACCTGAGCCAGACAGGGACATGGGAGAGAGGGAAGGTGTGGACAGAGAGGAGGAACACCATGTCCTTGGAGATGGAGTATGACCATGGGTGGCTCAGGCTAAGCTTGGTAAAGAGAGCAGCTAGTGTGCAAGGAGATGCACGAAGGTGCAGAGCAGGAAGGTGAAAATTTCTATGGTCAGGATTTCAGGTGGCTAGTTAACTGAGGGCTGGAAATAAGGGGCTCATATTTTCTTTTTTTGCCTGCCGTTAGAACTGTATCCAACAGCTACAAATACACTGGGCTGTATTTTCCAGCGGGCCTTGATCTTTATAAGGGTATAGAGAGGTCACCCCTGGAAGATGCCAAACCTAACCCTCATCCAGCTGTGCCCAGCTGTGAGTCCAGCAGTTGCTGCAGGCACCACAGTCTACTGTGTCACTCGATCAGCATGTTTTCCCCCGACATGGGTGCTTTTCAACATGGGCAGAAGCAAGTTTTGAAAGAAATGTATTCTATTCTCTTTGCTGCAAACCTGGGGGTTAGGGGTGGGAGGCAGGGCGGGGAGGAAGACAAAACCTCAAGAACACCTGAGTCAGCTCCAGTAGCTTAGAAGTGTAGCAGTTTAACACCAAATAAAAGCCGGTCCAACGGCTGGTGCATCAAATTAAATTCTGAACAAACAACTCTCCAGCCACATCTCAGTCAGTTTTAGAATCAGTGCAGGTGATTTATGGCTCCTGAGGGTTGTATTGTCTTCTCAATGTGCAGGGATTTCCACACACAGCTACCATTTACCACTAATGAGCAGCACACATAGGTCCCTGGGCACCGGAAGAGAACGCATCACTTAGTCTCCTTCAGCGGTGTGGGCTCTTCCCATGCGAAAGGGGCTTCTTAGCTGGGTCAGGAGCCTGGGTCTACCAAGTGAATGATGTTAATACAAAGTGCTGATGTTATCTAGCCTTTTTCTCTCAGAAGCATCCATGCTTCTTTTCATTTAATGAGTCTCTGGTGTAGGCAAACCTTTGGGAGAAATTGGGTCCTCCAGCCTCAGCATGTTGAATCAGACAGAAGCTGGGGACAGGCTGAATGGAGTAGTGGGTTTTCTCTGTTACCATTTGATGAAAGTGAATCTTGAGTCTGTATTTTTAGGGGAACAAAATAATACACCAACACTTAACAGAGTCTGCCACCTAGCTAGATATCTGTGGAATAAATGGCAAGTAGAAACACATGGAGTGTACGTCTTCTGAAGCAAATCTTTGGGGATTCTCAGAAGGGTGTTGCTGGCTGACAGGGCAGAACTAGTCAGAAGGGAGAAAGATCCTGGTAACACCGGTGTGTTTTGAATGCCTGGCTCTATACCTGTTTAATTTCATTCATTACTCAGAGCAATCTCTTTATTCGGTACTGTTGTCATCTCCATTTGACATATGGGAAACTGAGGCACAGAGGGACTAGAGTGACTGAGGTCTCACAGCTAGTATGTGACAGAGTTGGGATTTTAACATGGGCAGTCAGCTTTGGAGACCCTATAGTTTAATCATGATGTAATAGGGAATTCTCTCAGGCCTCTTCCATTTGGGTAGTAGAGGTTTTTTTTTCCCCAAAGCAGTTAAAAGACCAGCTCTACTTTAAAATGGCAAGGAAAAACAAAGCCGCATTTGCAGTCTCTGTGTTCTCAGCTTCCCCAGCAATTAGCAATGTAGAAAGGAATGCATTTACAGCTGTTTTCAGACTAAAGAAAGTGGAGGGTGACCGTGACGCAGGGGGACATTGGGGTGAGCACAGATTTCTGTTCTGTTCTTGAGGCAGATTTTATCTTTCTGAAGATTAAAGTTGGAAAGGGGAGGAAATAAGGCAGAGCTTCTGAACTGGCATCATGAAGAAGGCCTTTGCCTGCAAGTGAAACAACTTCTCTGAGGTTAAAACTTGAGCCACATCCATTGGGGGAGGATTCTTCTCGCAACAGACGTGTCACTTCATGTCTGCATGATGTGAGTCAACCTTGCAGGGAAGTAGCATAATTAGAACCCTAAAAAAGTAATTTTCTAAATGAAACCTTAGTTCCCTGGGAAAATATAGTCGGCACACACGCAAGGAAATTTAGGATCTTTCCATTAGCTCCTGGGATGCCTGCTCCTAAAACAAGTCGTGCAATGGGATCTGACTAATATTGCTTGCATTCTTTGGTCACCCTTCTTCCCTTTAAAGAGATTTTAAGCTCCAAAGCTGAGATGACTTACCCACTGAAATGGGTCTCAGAGCAAGTGGTCTACAAACAAAATACAAGACCCAACATTTGGAATCACTTTTCAAACCCAACCTAAAATTTCGGGATCCAGATTTCATAAGAAAAAGAGAGGCTCCTGTTTTGAAATCTGATTTAAAAATAGTTTCTAGAAAAGTATTAAGTAAGCCCCAGTATCTCCTGGGAAAACAAGTGGCTCTTAAAATACCTTAAACTGCATTGTAGAGATTTTTATGAATGAGCAACATATGGATTAAATTACCCATATTTGAAAAACAAAATCAAGTGACAAAGCACAGTTGGCAGTTTTATTGAGCCTGAATTATTTGGAAAACAGACCCATGATACTGTAGAAATCCCCAAAGGAACCCAGTTTACCAACCACCTTTTAAAAATGAAATATAGCCATTCATATAAAAAGGGCCATCTCTGCTAGAGTGTGTAGAGGTTAAGATTCAAGTTAGCTGGTTTTCCTAAGTTCTGAGGGATCCACAGATGAGGGGACCTGAGACAGTGATGATAATACCCGTAACTTTCTGGAATTCTTAGGGCACAGCCAGTAAGCCAAGGTTGATCTCCTTTCCTCCCTCTGTCTCCATCTCCATCTTTTTTTCCCTCCCTCCTAGTACCAATTTGGCAGATAGGTTAGCGCTTCGTTGTTTGCTCTGTTCCCTAATTTTTGAACACAGTCATTGTCGATCCTGAATGAGACTTGCTTTCTGAAAAATAACTTGTGGTCAACTTATCACACACATGATTCCTGTGGCTGTTTTTCATTCCATATATAAACTGGGGAAACCTCTTTAATTCTCTTTAAAGATTGTGTTATACTTTTTAAAACAGTCCATTCTAAAAATAGTCTAAACATTTATTAAGCAGTAAATAAGAGAATGAGTGAAGGTATTTAAGGGAGATAAAAAGATTCTTGATTAGTTCTGATTACTAAGCACAGAAAGGGGTAGAAGTCATGGGTTCCTGGCTGAGCTGCCCAGTGCTCTTTCATATCCACGTCTGGTGCATGGGGCCAACACGTCAAATGTCAAACAGAAACGTGAACGTTTACTGTCTTGGAAAAACACTACAAAAGGCTTTGACACCAAAGGATTTAGAAACCCCTAGGACCTTTGTGTCAATAAGTGACTGAGGCAGAACTTGATCCCAGGTCTTCGGATTCCAAGTCCAGTGCTCTTTCTGCTGGAATTAGTCCTTAGGCCTACAAAGATCTTAAATTCCTGGACTGACATTACATATTGAACAGGGATTTATAAAGTAGAGACCCATCATATGTTTGTTTTTAAATTCAACTCTCCAAGTGCTCTTCTAAATAATTTACATAAAAATGGCTTAAATGTTATTTTGCATATGTGCCACTTACCATAGACTTTTATTACTGTAGGCATCATACATTTATACACGCACAATACTGAAGAACAGGGTTGTCAACATGAAATGTACATGTTATTCTTTGTGGGTGGCTTATGAGATATTCACAGAGAAGGCAATGGCACCCCACTCCAGTACTCTTGCCTGGAAAATCCCGTGGACGGAGGAGCTTCCTAGGCTGCAGTCCATGGGGTCGATAAGAGTCAGACACGACTGAGCGACTTCACTTTCTCTTTTCACTTTCATGCATTGGAGAAGGAAATGGCAACCCACTCCAGTGTTCTTGCCTGGAGAATCCCAGGGATGGGGGAGCCTGGTGAGCTGCCGTCTATGGGGTCGCACAGAGTCGGACACGACTGAAGTGACTTAGCATAGCATAGCATATGAGATATTCAAGAGTACTTTGGACCACACTCATTGTGTCTTATTTCTAACTGTTAAAACTAAACCCTGTGTGAGATGTGACTCCATTTATTATATTTTCAAGAAACATGCCCTTTTGGCCAGTTGTTCTCAATTTATCCATTCCTACTTCTTATCTTTAATGCAATTGAAAAGTTCATGATTGGAGGTGAAAGGCACTAAAGGAAAAGTGTGCAGATGCATTTTGGGTAAATGTTCAGTGCTTTTGGTTCCTCCAATGGAGTCAATCTTCTGCCAGATTAACATGGCCAAAAAAAACCAATGTATTAGTTGATGCTCTGCCTCCTTGCTCTTCTGAATCATTGCTTTGTTCTGTATTTCACAGAGAGAGGCCAACATCAAGGAGCAAAGTGGTGAATATTTGGGGGGGTAATTTCAGAGTTAAGTCTTCCTTTCTTGTCTTGTGAGAATATCTGGTAATTGAGAAAATTGGTTTGAATTCATCTGAAGAACAAAATTTCAGAGAATATAATGTAAATGTGAAGTGTGGAATGATTATTTTTGGCTCTCCATTATCAATCATGCTGTTTCCTTCCCTTTGCATATACCTTTCTTTCTTCTGGGCATGACTCTTCTGCTTTTTTTAATCTTACTACTTCTCATCATCCTAAAGACTCAGCTTAACCACAACCTCAGGAAGCCCTCTCTAACCAACCAGTCTGGTTTAGGTGCCTCTCCTCCAGGCTCCCATAGTAGAACTGGATGTAATTCTATGATAGGATTTCCTTGTCCTGTAATAATAGATTTATTTGTCTGTAAATACCAGAAATAGACCCCTTGAGGACAAGAATCACATGGTTTCATTCTGAAACCATGGGCCAGTATCTAGCCCATTGTAGATCTTCAATAAATGTTTATTGAGTGGCTAATAATTGCATGGCTAATGTAGTGAGGCTGAGCACCCAACCATGAGGGTACATGGATACCAAGAAGGATTGCTCTTTCCTTATTATATGTCAAAACGTGTCTTGCCTTTGGAAAAAGAAAAAGCATTATGTTCCCCAACACAATGAAATATATTAACATAATTCAGAATCTGGGGCTCAAAGTTTCATCTACAGAACAACACTGTAGGAAATTAAAATTAAAAAGAATAAAAACTATCCAAAAAGTACATGTTTTTTCAGCCTCATTTGCATGTTTAGAAACTTATATATAGATGTAGGGCTTCCCAGGTGGCTCAGTGGTAAAGAATCCACCAGCCAAGCAAACATGCCGGCTCTATCCCTGTGTCAGGAAGATCCCCTGGAGAAGGAAATGACAACCCACACCAGTATTCTTGCCTGGGGAATCCCACGGACAGAGGAGCCTAGTCGGCTAGAGCCCATGGCATCACAAAGAGTTGGACACAACATAGAGACAAAACAACGACATGTAATGTAACCTTTCTGTGGTTCAGAGGAGACATTATTGTTTATTAAGCATTTTCATGTCCCAGACACAATGATAAACTCTACATGTCTCAGTTAATTACGATGACTTACAAGGACTCCAGGTGCTAGAATCCTAATTTTTATATTACCGATAGCACAATTCCAGGAAGCTAAGTCGTAGTCTTATAAATGGCAGAAACAGGATTTGAACTGACATCTGGCTGACTAAAGTTATTCAACACAAAAATTTTCAAATAAGTTAAATTGATTAAAAATTAAATTAAGAGTCAAAGATTTTAAATTATTTCATTTGGTCAAATTTCTGGGCATGGATTTACTGAGTTGGGTGAAATTTGTATTCCTTTTAATAGCTGTGGCTAACTTAATTTCCAAAATGACTAAAGGTATCAATTCACAATGTTCCTCACCAGCCTGCAAAGTTCTCAGTTTGTGTCTTATCTCTCTAATCTTAGAACCTAAGCCCAGTGCTGAGCACGTGGTAACTTCTTCACAGATGTTTGCTGAATAACTTACTAAATAAATGGACACTATCACCAGTGTTATAGATTCTCTTTGAAACCTACATAATGTGTTGCCTTGAGAAGTATATCTACAATAGGTTTCTAGTCCCCAAATAAAAGAATAGAGATGACCCCATGTAAAGCAGATTGGCTCTGTTGGAAAAAGCAACTGATAAATCTGTACTTTTTCCAGCAACAGAAAGTATTCTTCTCTATTTCTGCATCGAAGAATTAAGTGAATCACTTTTCAAAATACGTGATCTGAATAAATCCCAGGCTGCCTAGTGGCCTGGATTTAGGCTGCTGTTGTAGTTAGACGCACAGTCCAGCCAAAAAAAAGTCTTTAAAATGTAGTTCAGGACTTTATTTGAATTTTCAAAGGAAATTAAAGGGAATCTAATAACATTCTGGAAAATTCTTCTCTCTCGTTCCAATTTTCTTACATCTTTAGCTACTCTCACTCCTCAGTTCAGTTCAGTTCAGTCTCTCAGTCGTCTCCGACTCTGCGACCCCATGGACTGCAGCACGCCAGGCCTCCCTGTCAATCACCAACTCCCGAGGTTTACTCAAACTCATGTTCATTGAGTCGGTGATGCCATCCAACAATCTCGTCCTCTGTTGTCCCCTTCTCCTCCTGCCTTCAATTTTTCTCAGCATCAGGGTCTTTTCAAATGAGTCAATTCTTCACATCAGGTGGCCAAAGTATTGGAGTTTCAGCTTCAGCATCAGTCCTTCCAATGAATATTCAGGGCTGATCTCCTTTAGGACGGACTGGTTGGATCTCCTTGGAGTCCAAGGGACTCTCAAGAGTCTTCTCTACACCACAGTTCAACAGCATCAATTCTTCAGTGCTCAGCTTCCTTTATAGTCCAACTCTCACATCCATACATGACTACCGGAAAAACCGTAGCCTTGACTAGATGGACCTGTGTTGGCAAACTAAAGACTCTTACTCCTACCAGTCTCTAAATCCACATTCTCAAAACTTTATGCAAAATTCTCTTTAGATCCTTTAACCCAAGGCTTTCGTTGTTGTTGTTGCTTCTTTTCTTGGGGTCCCAGTGGCTTCACCTCTCCTGGAAGTGGCTGGGGGACCTGTGGTTCTCCTGGCCTCTGAGACTCCAGACCTCTCTTCCTCAGCCTTGGGAGTTAATTTCTTTTTGTGCTGTTTTTTCTTTTCCTTTCTTCCTCCCTTCCCTCCATTCCCTTTAACTTCATCTGACATAGTTCTTCAAAAGTTGAGGTATAGGTAGTATTTACTTATTTATTTGGCTGGGCTGGGTCTTGGTTACAGGATGCAGGATCTTTAGTTGCGGCATGTGGTTTCTTAGTTTCTTGACCAGGGATCAAACCTGCCCACCCCCACACCCCCTGCATTGAAAGCATAGAGTCCCAACCACTGGACTAGCAGGGAAGTCCTGATACAGGTAGGGTTTAGAATCAATTCACTGACCTGAAGTATCATTTCTCAAATTATACTGGAATTTTCCTGTGACCTCACCAAGCTTTGCCAATTTTTCTACAGGAAGCTTTCTTAAATATTTCCCTTGCCCTCCATTTGTACAGCATCGGCTCAGTGTTATAGTTGTCATGAAGGTTTTAACAAATATTTGCCCTTCGTTGGATCAGTTCCCTAACTTGGGCCTCTCTTTTCTGCTCCTGTTTCCTTTCATTGACATCCCCTTCTCTTCATTTCAGACACCTCCAGCTTTTTGGAAGTTTTTTCTCTGTCAAAACAGGGAAGATTCAAATAGAATTTACCTTATTAGGTCAAACTGAAATTCATGTTCAGCTACTTCTCATAAGTATTTGTCTATAAAACTCTCTGACACATTTGTGAGATGAGGTTTCTTGAGCATATTTTAGGCTGGCTGAGATTACTGTTCAGTTGTTCGTACCATTTACCTGAGTTATAAATTCTCTTACCCTGATTCCAGTCCAATTTTACTTTTATGATTTTTTTAAAAATTGGGTAAACAACATTGCAATTTTGGCAACTTATATAAATAAATATAGATATAGGGAATAAATTAAACCTATAGTTATTATAATTTGTGTTTTTAAGAAAAAAGTTTTGATTATCATGATGATTGTATCAGTTATTTTAGTTAGGCATTTGAAACTTTAAGAAAATTTGACACTTCAAGAAGCTGGCATCTTTGCTTTGTGATTTTAATTTACAATGCTTATTATTAGATTTGTGATTTTCTAAATTTGAAAAAGTAAGAACATGATTAGCTTTGTAAATAGTTTTGCAAGCTTAAGAAAACCTGTTTTTTTGTGTGTGTTTTTAATTTAACATTTCTTCTATTAGAGTAATCAAAGTTTTGCTCATAGGGTTTATAATCAGCCCTGTCAGCTATTCGAAGTTTGTGAGAGAATCAGCTTTACCAAGTTTGAAATGTGTATCAGTTAGAGTTCAATCTGAGAAGCAGATCCAGGAGAATGTATGATATGTGTGTGTGTGGTTTATCATAGGGAAATTGGCTTGTGTGATTGTGGGCACTGGCTAAGAGGTCTGAGGTTAGGCAAGTCCTTAGGGGAGAAGACCATAGGTAGACTGGAACTCCATAAACATGGGCCAAAGCTTTGTCCACAGGAGGAGTTCCTTTTTTTCTTTCTTCTGCTAAAGCCTCAGCTCTGCCTTTAAGGCTTTTGAACTAAGTCAGGCTCACACAAAATAATCTCCTTTGCTTAAAGTGAATTGAGTAAGGGTGCTAATTACATCTGCAAAATCCCTTCACAGCAGCACCTAGATTAATGTTTGGTTAATTAACCAGGAAACGGTAGCCTAGCCAAGTTGACACATCAAAACCCCATCATAAAGTGTTCAACATGTTTTAATTAATTTGTAAATGGGTTGGACCCTTTGGGCTTACCAATTGCTCAGATGGTAAAGAATCTGACTGCAGTGCAGGAGACACAGGTTCGATCCCTGGATCAGAAAGATCCCCTGGAGAAGGAAATGGCTAGCCACTCCAGTATTGTTGCCTGGAGAATTCCATATACAGAGGGGCCTAGTGGGCTATAGTCCATGCGGTTGCAAAGAGTCGGACACGACTGAGCAACTAACACTTTTACTGGACCCTTCGTGGCATCTGATCTGTTAAACATAATTACACATAATACAAATAAAAAATACGAGTTATAGTTTTCTTTTGAGATAGAATTTCTAGTTTTCTAAATAAAATGACACCATTTATAAACTGAACCTAAAGAAATGAGATTCAACATTCAGAATTTAACATTTAGAAAACTCAACATTCAGAAAACTAAGATCATGGCATCCAGTCCCATAACTTCATGGCAAATAGATGGGGAAACAGTGGAAACAGTGACAGACTTTATTTTTCTGGGCTCCAAAATCACCTCAGATGGTGACAGCAGCCATGAAATTAAAAGACGCTTGCTCCTTGGAAGAAAAGCTCTGACGAACCTAGACAGCATATTAAAAAGCAGAGACACTACTTTGCCAACAAAGGTCCATGTAGTCAAAGCTATGATTTTTCCAGTAGTCATGTATGGATGTGAGAGGACTATAAAGAAAGCTAAGCTCCAAAGAATTGATGCTGTTGAACTGTGGTGTTGGAGAAGACTCTTGAGAGTTCTTTGGACTGCAAGGAGATTAAACCAGCAAATTCTAAAGGAATTCAGTCCTGAATATTCATGGAAGGACTGATGCTGAAGCTCCAATACATTGGCCACCTAATGTGAAGAACTGACTTATTGGAAAAGGCCCTAATGCTGGGAAAGATTGAAGGCAGGAGGAGAAGTGGACAACAGAGGATGAGATGGTTGGATGGCATCACTGACTCAATGGACATGAGTTTGAGCAAGCTCTGGGAGTTGGTGATGGACAGGGAAGCCTAGCATGCTGCAGTCCATGGGGTCACAAAGAGTCAGACATGACTGAGCTACTGAACCTAACTGAACTGAAAGACATGAGGAAACCTAGGTTTTAGTATTTATGGCTTCAGCAGTTATAATCAGCCGAATAGCTGTAAATAGTCTTTTCTGTACACAAGGCTTTCCACATATGAAAAAGAAAATCCTGGGTGAGAGAGACTGACAGAGGAGAATTGGATAGAACACAAGAGTCCTCAGCCTTGACACATAGTTTGGGAATGACAGAAAGTAGAATTTAGATGATTATAGAGTAAGATCTGAGACCTTTAAAAGATACTCGTGTCAGTGTTTGATAATGGCAATTGGTAAAACACTTAAAACGTCATCAACACCATCAAGATCCATGTGGTCCAGTTTCAAAGCTGTATCATGGTAAAAAAATAATAAATATCTAGCCATCAAAAGAACTTTCAAAATAACTTGAAGATTTTATTTCTATTTCTTAATGCAATAACACATCACTCAAAGAATCCTCTTTTTGTCTATCATCTAACTCCCTTCCATTGCACCTCTGCAATTTCCTCTACAAATTTTTTGCTAATATTTTAGTATCAGTTTTTCTTTTCTTCTTTCTCCTGAACAGGAAAGCCCCAATAACTGTTAACCAAGAAGGAACCTCTCTGGAGGACAAAGGCTGTCTAAAGTGTTTGAAGTAGGCAGAAGAGAGAGACTGAACATTCACAGCAATACATTAATTGGTTTGGGTCTTCCTTCCTTACAATATTAACACTGATAACTCAGTGTTAATATCAGGGAAAATCAGCCCTTCTAATAGCAGAATGGATGCAGAAAACTTAAAGTGAGAAAAGAAAAGCTAAAATGTGTTCAGTTATATAAAGGTAAAACCAATTACGCTTAATTATGTAAACTGTTTACCATTTATGCCTAATTACCCCAAAGCACAGTCATGATTATGCACTCCATTAGCTATATATGTTAGATTAACCTGCCGGTAAGTGCTATTCTATTACAATGCTAAACCTGTACATTCAACCCACTTAGATCACTGCTTCTTTCACTCAATAGCCTGCACATGCAGTCTGGCTATCTGCTTATAAATTTAAGAAAATTTAGGGTGACCTTTGTCCCTCTGACTGCCACACTTACAAACTTCTGCAAATATCTATTGGAGCCCTCCAGCTTTCAGCCTGTCTTCCTTTCCACTTTCTTATATGCACTGAATTAAGTATAATTGGAAGCCTCCTGTAGCCCCCAGCTCTCTCTCATCTTACTTTTTAGGCCGTTAACTTCTTGTTTCACCAAAATTATATTTTTCTTTAAATACATGAGGCATCTTCCTTTAAAAACTTGGGCCTTCCCTAAGGAAGCTGAAGTGTGAAGAAGTTTTGTTTTCCAAGACATATTCTTGATGAATGTCATTTTCCCTTCCTTCAAATTCTCTAATTTGGGTTCCTTGTCTAGTTTACCTGCCTCCGGTTCAGTTTGAGAATGAGCAGAAAGAAAACTTGAGGTGACCAGAAGTTGGGCACCCAGTCTGCCCTCCCCATTGATAATGGGATAAATAAACTGCTTTCCAAGTTGTGGTCTGTGGGATCATCTGCATGAAATCACGTCAGAGGCCAAGCCTCCTTTTAAAGCCTGCTCTGCTTTGAACTGCAGGATCTCCTTCTATAAACAGGAAGTGTCTGGACCAGTTTATTTGCAAAAGAGCCCACATTCTAGAAAACAGAAGAAATCTTGGCTACTGTGCTTTCTTGTGTTTCTTGTTATTGTTGCTGTTCATGGATGTGCTCAGACCTCTGCCTCTCTCTGCCCTCACACAGAGACTAGGACAGGGTAGGTCCTGCCGAGAAAGTGGGAGCAAAGTCTGATGAGGCAAGGTCCCGAGGCTGGGTATGGCATACAGTATTGTATGATGTCCAAAAGGCAGGAGTGGCAAAAAAAAAAAAAAAAAGGAGAAGCGGGAGACAGGGCAAGGAGTCCTGGGTGATTTTTCTGTCTCCGCAACTCCCACCCAGCTGTGGCCACCATTGTCTCTCGTGTGAAATCTAACGCAACTCTGTCCTACCTGGTCTCCACACTTCTGCTTTGCATCCTACAGAGCCTCTGCACAGCAGCCAGAGTGGTGGTCTTTTTAAATCATCAATCGGACCATGGTTTCTCTCTCCTAAAACCTTCCAGTGGCTTCGCAATAAACTTACAGGCTTTATAGGATCTGATGCATGCCTACACTTCTCATTTACTCTGCTTCAGCCACTGTAGCCTTTTCTGAACAAGTTGGAGCCTTTCCTGCCTTGGATTCTTGCACATGAGTTCCCTTTGCTTGGAAGGTTTCTCCTAATCAGCTCTTTTCTGCATTTAGAATCTCAGCTCAACTAGATTCCCCCCTCCCTATCCTTCTCCATCATGTCACTCTGTTTTATCATCCTCATAATAGAGTGCTCATAAAATTATCTGTTTCATTTATCTACTTCCTGCCTGTCTTTTTCCTGTGATTTAAGTTCTTTGGGAGTAGATTTCTCATTTGTCTTGTTCAATGTGCTATCTCCAGTTTCTTATATAGAGGGTGTAACGTAATAGTTTTTTAAGTAATTAAGAAATAAATAAAATATTCCTGGCACACAATTATCAGCTATTTTTAGAATTATACATGGGAGAATTGAGGTAAGGTGACAAACGTGTTTGGCTGAGGACTGTTTTAGAGTCGAAGAAAATCTCTTCACAGCAGCTTCAGGTTGAAGAGACTGGGAATGGTAGGCCAGAGAAACATTTTAGGAAATCTTGACTTTTTATATTGTGGTGAATGACACATAAAATTTGCCATTAGTAATGTTTAGGAGATTCACAAAACAATTTCAGCACCTCCAAGGAAACCACACAACCATGAAGAAGTCACTCCATTCCCCTCTCTACCTCATACCTCCAGAAATCACTCATCTACTTTGTATCTTTTGTGTTTTCCTATTCTGAATATTTCAGGTAAATGGAATCATACGACATGTGGTGTTCTGTTCTTGGTTTCTTTCAATTAGTACAATGCTTTCAAGGTTCATGTGGTTCTATGTGTCAATCCTCCATCCACTTTTATGACTGAATAATATCCAATTTTATGGATATACCACATTATGTTTATCTGCTTATCAGCTGGTAGACATTTGAGTTGTTTCTGCCTTCTGGTTCTTATGAATAGTGCTGTATGAATATTCTCGTACAAGTTTTCATTTGAACATCTGTTTTCAATTCTTCTGAATTGTTGAGTCATACAGTAATTCTACGTTAAACTTATTGTGATGGTTAACTTTGTGTGTCAACCTGACCAGATCACACAGTGCCCAGATATTTATCTAAATATTATTTCTGAGTGGGTTTGGGAGGGTGTTTCTGGATTAAATTAGTGCTTGAATTGGTGGACTCAGTAAACTGGTTGCACTCCCCAATATGGGTGATCATCATCCAATCCATTGAGGACTTGAATAGAGCAAAATGGCGGAAAAAGGAAGAACTCTGCTCCTCCTGCCTGATTGCTGACCTGGCACATTGATCTACTCTAGCGTTCTGTGCTCCAGGTTCTTCGGACTGGAATCTATACGAGCACCTCCCTTGGTTATCAGGCCTTTGGATTCAGACTAAATCACACCACAAGCTTTCTGTGGTCTTCAGCTTACAGGTGGCAGATCGTGGACTTCTCAGCCTCCATAATTGAGTAAGCCAAGTCCTTATAACAAATTTATTCATATGTCCTATCGGTTCTGTTTTCATTCAGGAACCACCAATGGGTTTCCACAGCAGCTGCACCATTTCACATTTCTACCATACTTCTACCAGTGTGAAGATTCCAGTCGCTTCACATCATCTTTACCAACTCACGTGTTTAAAAAACATTTTTTTGCCTGTTTTAAATTATAGCTCATCTTTGTGGTTATGAAATAGTATTTCATTATTATTTTGCTTTGCATTTCCTTAATGACTAAGGATTTATAAAATCTTTTCATGTGCTTCTTGGCCACTTGTATGTCCATTTCTTTCAGGAAAAATATCTACTCAAGTCCTTTGCCCATTTAAAAATTGAGCTTTGCTTTTTTTTGACTCTTTTGTTGCTGAATTCTAAGAGCTGTTTATATTCTAGAAACTAGATCCTTATTAGATAAGTGATTTGCAAGTATTTTCTCCATTTTGTGGATTGTCTTTACTTTCTTAATAGTATCCTTTGATGCACAAAAGGTTTTAATTTTGATGAAATCCATTTTATCTATTTTCAATTTTGTTGTTCCTACGCTTGGTATTTTAAGTAAGAATCTTTTGCCAAATCCAGGGTCATGAAGATTTATCCCCATATCCCTATTTTTTTTCAGAGTTTTATGTCTTTGATATACCATACTTTTTATATATGGTGTGAGATAAGGGTCAGGCTTCATTTTTTCTTGCACGTGTATATCCAGTATGTCAGTATGATTTGTAGCAGATATTATTCTTTTCCCATTGAGTAGTTTTACCATCCTTGTTGAAAACTAATTGACTATAAATGTATATATTAATTTCTGGACTCTCAATTCTATAGGAAATCTTGCTTATTTTAAAATGGAGATACTACTAATACATTTTGAGATCCTGGGGGAAGGGGCCTTTGAAAACTCCATGTTCTCTTTTGAATGATGTTCTGAATAATCTGGTTTTAACACATTATAGGAATGTAGGCTAATAGTCAAGTAAATTTTAATTACTGTAGTTTGGGATCATAATCTCCTGCTGAGATGATATTAACACTATTATTAGTAGTAAAATACTAGGAATTCTAGGCAGTTCCTATTTACATGAATCTTCTAAGATATATGATCTAAGATATATGATCCAGTAACAAATATTAAGTTAATGTTACTTTTAGAGCATGAGTCTCTTATCTGGGCACATTTGAAGATGACATTTTTTCCCCCACACCAGTCCCTCCACAATCATAAAAACTGAAAAATGGACAGAGGGGAGAAGAAAAATTGTGTGGAATATAATATGTACTCATTTCTAAGTTATGTGAGTCACCTGTCTTTCCTACTCTTTCTTTTATCATGAGCTGATAATATGGGTCCTGATTAAATCAATCTCTGATCACACTATTCCATTTTACATGGCTTATACTCTTGTTCCTAAAGCGGACATTATTTATGGGCTCTCAGGCGCTGGGGTGGATTGTGGGATTGCAAGAATCTGAAAGATATTCATGTTTTGAAGCATTTACTATCTGGTGAGAGACATAGATATATAAGCAAAGAGCTATGGTATAAGGTGATAAAGGCATCAATCAAAGTTATGTACAAAGTATTTGGATAGCATGGGGAAGACAGTGATTAATCCTGCCTAGGGCTTCACAACTCCTCCATTAGACAGAGATCCTTGAGGGTAAGAACTCTCTTCATCTTCATACCTCATAGCTGAGAAGAATTTTTGAGCATTTATGTGCTCTACAAATGTTTGTTAAATAAATGGACAAGATAAGACCTGAATTACGGATAGGAATTTTCCATACAGAAAAGGAGAACAGGAGAATTCTAGGCTGGGGGGACAGCACTATACAAGCGCAGAGTAATGAGTGTGATCCATTCGCTGGATGGCAAATGACGGGAAGAGTCTGAGGGTGTGTGGAGGGCAGGAGGCGAGAATGAAAAGTTCAGTTCAGTTCAGTTCAGTTCAGTCGCTCACTCGTGTCCAACTCTTTGTGACCCCATGAATCGCAGCACACCAGGCCTCCCTATCCATCACCAACTCCCGAGTTCACTCAGACTCACGTCCATCGAGTCAGTGATGCCATCCAGCCATCTCATCCTGTGTCATCCCCTTCTCCTCCTGCCCCCAATCTCTCCCAGCATCAGAGTCTTTTCCAATGAGTCAACTTTTCGCATGAGGTGGCCAAAGTACTGGAGTTTCAGCTTTAGCATCATTCCTTCCAAAGAAATCCCAGGGCTGATCTCCTTCAGAATGGACTGGTTGGATCTCCTTGCAGACCAAGGGACTCTCAAGAGTCTTCTCCAACACCACAGTTCAAAAGCATCAATTCTTCGGTGCTCAGCCTTCTTCACAGTCCAACTCTCACATCCATACATGACCACTGGAAAAACCATAGCCTTGACTAGATGGACCTTTGTTGGCAAAGTAATGTCTCTGCTTTTGAATATGCTATCTAGGTTGGTCATAACTTTCCTTCCAAGGAGTAAGCGTCTTTTTATTTCATGGCTGCAGTCACCATCTGCAGTGATTTTGGAGCCCCAAAAAATAAAGTCTGACACTGTTTCCACTGTTTCCCCATCTATTTCCCCTGAAGTGGTGGGACCGGATGCCATGATCTTCATTTTCTGAATGTTGAGCTTTAAGCCAACTTTTTCACTCTCCACTTTCACTTTCATCAAGAGGCTTTTTAGTTCCTCTTCACTTTCTGCCATAAGGGTGGTGTAATCTGCATATCTGAGGTTATTGATATTTCTCCCGGCTATCTTGATTCCAGCTTGTGTTTCTGAATAAAAAGTAGCCAAGGGTTAATTTGTAGGGAGCCTCAAATGTAATATTAAAGAAATTTGGGAGATTATCTTTCAGGCTTTAGGGAACCATGGATCATATATAAGCCCAGGTTGGTGACAGAAGTGGGAGATACAGACAGTTACATGAAAATTGATCTATGCCTTAGAAAGAATACTCAGGGAGCACAGCAGAAAGCAGAAAGTGGGTTTGGGGATGGGGAGATTATCAGGAAGACCATTTAATAGACAATTACAGTCCAAGGAAAATTGAGCAAAGTCTGAATTAGGGCAATGTCTGTGTGAATACAAATATTTTGAAGGTAGAATTGGTTGTTAAGAGATAGAGACTGGGTGTTGAGGAGTGAGGCCAAGTTTCTAGTTTGAGCTACCATGTGGACTGTGGTACAGAGAGTGGAGACAGAGAACAAGAAGTGAAATGGGACTGGGCCACATACATGGGGAGAATGGGAATGAAGATGATGGATCCATGAAGACATTTATAACCTGATTGAAAACTCCAAACTCCAGGTCACTCTCCATCCTTATTCATGGCAGGATCAAGAAAGAGAACTATTCAGATAATCTGACTAAAAAGAAAGGCTCTATATAGTCTATACACATGACTTTCCCTTCCTGGGTTTTCCAGTAGTAGTGAAGTCACCTGAGGCTTGTAGACAGATCCTGTCTATTTGAAGAATGATGTAAAATTACTATATTTGAGTTTACATTTTTCTTCCCACTTCACAGTCTTCTAATCTTTGATTTCAATTCTGTTACTTATTAAGTACTTAATACTAATAATAGCTAACACTACTATGTTTCTGGCACTATGTTATTAAATGCTTTTTGTGTATCATTTCACAGTCATTTTAGGTAGAAGAAAGGGTTTGTTATGATTTCTGTTTGATACAGTCTGAATCTCAGAGAGGTAAAGTGACTTGTTTAAGCCCACACATCTGAATGACAGGGCCAAGTCTTGAATCTGGTTCTTTTATGTCTATAGTCCACATTCCATTACTACTCTGATATTTTTCAAGCTATCTGAAACTCACTGGATTGTGAAACTCATCAGTGGATTGTGAAATCACTTTAGTATGACTATTTAGTGCTGACTAAATAATTAGAACTTTAAAATATCAACATGCATCATACATATTAAGGCTAAGTATTTTGTAAGGTTTTTGTTTCACACACACACACACACACACACACACACGTGCAAATAGCTAGGACTGCAACATGTGTATGTTCAGTATTGGTGTCAGTTTGGGTTGGTGGTGCCCCAAGAGAGGAAAATCCTTCAATTTGGCATGGCAGAGGCAAGTTTCATGGAGGAGGTGATGAGTTGGTGATGGACAGGGAGGCCTGGCGTGGTGCGATTCATGGGGTCACAAAGAGTCGGACACGACTGAGCGACGGAACTGAACTGAAATGAACTGAAAGGATGTTAAGATTTGAGCAGACAGAAGAACTGGGTCATTATGGGTGGTTGACTGTTATATTTCACATGAAGTAGGTATATCTCTTGAATCTCCTCCTTGGAATTATATTTTAGGGAATGTAAGTAAAATCAAGATTCAGGGAATGAAATTAGGTCTAATAACCTGTGTAGACAGCTCTCATTGATTTTTGACTATCAGGCATCCTCATTCCCTTCCAAAAAGAATCCCCATTTTCCTTGGGACATTAGCTGTCTGACTGGGGGAAAGGTTTGGCTGTTGATAAGGGGACCATTTGTCCTTCAGATAAGGAGCTGCCATGGAACTAGTAATGGTTTTAGCTGATTCATTCCCAAGCCTGCTGCCTGGAGGTACTGTAGCTGCTGATGTTCAGAGCTTCCCAGTTAATGCTCCTGGTGATATATGTTTCTTCATTTTCCATCCACCTCTTAGTCACATCATCCTTCTAATTTCCTTCACTTTAAGTTATAACTCTAATTGCTTCTTGGCCTTTTGGCTAAGATCAAGTGTAAGTTATAACTCTAACTAGAACAATGAGAAAACATTTGCTTTTTATTCTGCTGCTGCTGCTGCTAAGTCGCTTCAGTCGTGTCCGACTCTGTGCGACCCCATAGATGGCAGCCCACCAGGCTTCCCGTCCCTGGGATTCTCCAGGCAAGAACACTGGAGTGGGTTGCCATTTCCTTTTCCAATGCATGAAAGTGAAAAGGAAATCGCTCAGTCGTGTCCGACTCTTAGCGACCCCATGGACTACAGCCTACCAGGCTCCTCCATCCATGGGATTTTCCAGGCAAGAGTACTGGAGTGGGGTGCCATTGCCTTCTCCGGCTTTTTATTCAGCTTATTGTAAATCTCCACAACATGCAAAAGTGAAAGTTAGTCACTCAGTCAAGTCCAACTCTTTGCAACTCCGTAGACTGTAGCCCACAAAGCTCCTCTGTCCATGGGATTCTCCTGGCAAGAATACTGGAGTGGGTTGCCATGCCCTCCTCTAGGGCATCTTCCCAACCAAGGGATCGAACCCGCATCTCTTACGTCTCCTGCATTGGCAGATGGGTTCTTTACCACTAGTGCCACCTGGGAAGCTCTCCACAACATGGCTACGCATTAAATATTTTATGGAGAAGGAAACTGAGGCTCACAGGAAAGCCCTACCCTGGGAATACAGAAAACTGGGTGAACACAGGTTTTAATAAGGATAATGTTCTTTATTTTTTCCATCATTGCAGGCTGTCTATCCAGAGCTGGATAAGCTTTTGTGCTTTAGAATTTTATATGATTTTAAGGAATTCTCATTTGTTGTTAAAATGACCCCAAATGTAAATGACTGCCTTAATATGAAAAGGATGTTTTCTTTAAAGAAGATGTTAGACTTAAACTGAAGTTTCCTGGTCTCAAAAAAAAAAAAAAAAAACACAACAACCAAAAACATCAAAACCACTCAATCAACAAGCCTGAGCCCTCTCCTTTCCAAATGTTTATTAGAGATTTGAGGCAGAGACTCATAGATAATTGAAAGGATTACAATGAAGGAATGAAGGAGAGAAGAAAACATTCCCTCAGGCAGAATGGAATGGGGAAATGTTTTCTTGAGAAAGCAGAAAATGTATGCAAAGCAAGGTTATTTTTAAAGACATTAAGAGAAGAAGGGTTTGGGGTGGGGTAGAGAGAATGTGGGGAGAAGACAAGGGAAATCATTGGAAGAAAAAAACAAGATTTGGAATGAAGTTTGGTCTGGTTTTAATTTATGTCAATTGGCAAATAAATCCATGAAAGCTGTTCTAGGCATGGATATCCCCTTTGTAATGTAAGTAACTGAAACCAGTTCAGAATGTGTTTTTCCCTCCTCTTCCTAAAAATATGATACACCCTATAGACAGAGGCAACATCAATAAAGTTTCCTGCCTCTGGCTCCACATTCTCCCTGCCCTCCCCTGATACCTTCTGTTGCTGCTACAGTTCAGAGTTGGTATAATTAGGGGAATTAAGGCTACTCATGAATATAAAATATACGTATGTTTAATTGTGCTCTCAAACCAAAAATATAAAGAGGAACAGTGAATTAGCAAAATTCCTCAACTAAGATTCTGTTGAAAACTTTTGATCCTTAGACTCATTCATTTCCGGCACTTTCCCTAACTATGGGGTAAGAATGAAAGAAAAAGTATGTTTAGTTGTATTAATCATGTTCAAGTGTCTTTTTAAAGTTTTACCTGTCAGATTCTGAAAAGAATTCTTAGACAATTAGGTGAGCATGTATGGTGAAGTTCCTATAGAAACTTAACCTTATTGATTGACTTCCAGGAATAAGCTAGTGGAAATGGGGATATTAAAGGCAATTAACTGACAGAGTTTCATATCTAGACAAGAACTTCTACAAGTCTATAAGACAAACAACCTAGTTTTTGAAAGGTGAAAGTTATAAATCAGGGTTTCACAGAAGAAATACTCATGCTTTCAAAAACATACAAGGAGATGGTAAACCTAACCAATATATTGCAATTTGAAACCATAGAAAGATATGTTTTCATACCTACAAGACTGTCAAAAACTTGAACAGTAGTAATGGTTGGTAAGAATGTAGAACCACAGGAACCTCATACAGTGTCCAGAGAAGTATAAAAGGATTGAATCACTTTGGGAAGGAGTTTGATAACTGCCTTGCTAGTAGCTGTCTTCTTTATCCATTCAAGTCCTTAACATAGTAATCGTTGTTCTTTGAAATTCCTGGTTTGATAATCCAGCATCTCTGTCCTATCTGAGTCTAGCTCTGATGTTTGCTCTATCTTTTCAAACTTTGCTTTCTCCCTTTTAGTATGCAATTTTTCTTCATAGTTGTACATGATGAACGAGATAAAAAGAATTGCTGTAACTAGGCTGTTAGTAATGTGGTGATGCCATGTGGGTGGAGGGCAAGCTTTGTATTAAGTCCTATGATTAGGTCTCAGTCTCTGAGTAAGTCTGTGCCTCTGGACTGTGAAATTACGTCTCAGTCCCCTCTTAGGTGGGACAGGATGGCTAGAATGGGCTAGAGTTGGATATTCCCTTTCATTCCGTATGAAGTCTAGAGCCCCATGGTGTTGGGTCTTTCCCTTCCTCCAGGTCATTTAGGCTCTGATAAAAACCCTTGCAGAAAAGGCTCTGGGTAAAGTTTCTTCTGAAAGCAACCTTTTAAAGAAGAACACAGTGCTTGGTATATTTCAAAGTGGTTACTTTCCAGTCCTCCTGTAGGAAGCAAGAGGGGTGAGCTTGTAGAAGTAAAAACTCATAAAAGTGTGGCTGCCCCCATCCCAGATGGCTGGGTACCCCTGGACTCTGACTTGTCCACACTGAGCCTACAGCAATTCAGCAATTACAGTTCACATATTTCTACCCTGGCACTTGTTCCCAAAGAGTTTCCTGCTCTGGTGAGTTGTGATTCTCTGTGTCTGTCTGTCTGTCTACCTCTCACATTTCGGTGGCACTGGTTTGTTCCATGATCCAACTTCTCTTAGAATTGCTGATTTTTAAGTTTCTTCAGTTTTTTCTTGTTATTAGGATAGACTTGCAGTGTTCTTGCCTGGAGAATCCCAGGGACGGCGGAGCCAGGTGGGCTGCCGTCTATGGGGTCTCATAGAGTCGGACACGACTGAAGTGACTTAGCAGCAACAGCAGTTTCCAAGCTCCTTTCTTGCCAGACCAGAAACTGGAAGTCCCACAACCTTTCTTAAAAAAGAAAGTTTTATGACAATTCAACATGGACATCCTCACAATCAAAATGAGTCTGGTCAGAGTTTTCATGCTGTTATCAGAAAGTGTGGTTGAGAATAATGATGCTGCTACCTGGCATGTGTGACAACCTTACCTGGGTAAGACCCAGAGGATCTGTATAGAGACTCAGAGGCCCTGATGACTCATCCTGCTGCCTGGCCACCTGGTAATGGCAGTAACTGTTCTAGAGGAAATTCCCTAGTCTTTGAAGTCTTTGCTCCTCTTTCTTAGGGTACAGTGTTACCGAGGAAGTACATGGGCTATATGGAAGGATTAAGGCCCAGCATATATGATGGTGTGATTCTTTCCTGTTGGAGCCTTGATGAAAATCAGAACATTAATGGAGAGAAGTACAGCCTTTTCCATTTTTTGAAGCTCTCAGGATAAAAATAACAAAATGACAGAATAAAAATGTGGTACATTTTAAATATTTAAATTGAACCACTCTAAGCCACCTTGCAGAACCAGTAGCAGGACTAGTTTTAAGTCATGTGATTGAAGTTGTCACCGTGAATCTCTGTGAGTATATGTATAGTCTCATCTGAAAAGGGGGGTCAAAAACCTAAATTCAAGGCCCTAAAATCTACTGCCTCAACTCCCAACACTTTTCTGTGATGGGTCACAGCCTAAATAGTAGAAAAAATTTCAAAATGGGACCTACAGTTTTGCTTGAGCAAGATGGTATTTTCTGGGATCCAAGGTTGAAAGTGAAGATGAAAAATCCGCCAAGCTTCTCTGTCCACAGAATTCTCCAGGCAAGAATACTGGAGTGGGTTGCCATTTCCTTTTTCAGGGGATCTTCCCAACCCAGAGATCAAACCCAGAGATCTCCCACATTGCAGATGGACTCTTTACAGTCTAGCCACCAGGGGAGCCACATTTTGCTTGAGCAAGATGGTGTTCTCTGGTATCCAGGGTTAGTCTTATAAATAGCGGTAAAAGCAAGCACCTTTGATGTATTAGTATACATTTGGGCAGACAGAGGTTCAAATTCTGGCCTTGCAATTTCCTACTTATGTAAACTTGGTCAAGTCATTTCCCTTTCTCTGAGCCTCTGTTTCCTCATCTACAAAATAAGTCTATGGACCGGGGTCTTAATGAGTTTTTAAAAATCAATATTCATGTTATTTTTATGTATGTCTTATTTATTCTCTTAGACAGTAAGCTCCCTGAGGACATGAATCATGTCTGATTCATTTTATAAAATTTCACAGCACTTTTCACTAATTTAATCCTTTAAAGGAACTCTTACAGACCAGGCATTTTATACTCACATTTTTAAAAGCTGCATGGCAAGCTTATGAAGTTGGCCTTACCACTTCTGAGAGGTTCAGAGAAGTGAAGTTAGTTGCCTGTTAGTGAGCAGTTGGATTTAAATGTACGTCTGTTTGTCCATGTTCTTTTTACTCTGCCATGATGCTGCCTCCAGTTGTATTGAGCACACATTTGTTTAATGCATTCAATGGTCTCATCTCCACTGAATGGATCTTTCATTGGGCTATCTGAAATTCTTACCCTCTGGTTTATCTTCTGAATATAGTAAGGCCTCCATGGAATATAGTTGCCAATCAAAAGCAGGTTCATTACCAGGCTAGCTTGGGCAGAGGGCTGAAGCCCTGAAGGAAGCCCAGTGCTTGCAAAACCTTTTAGAGAGTGAGAGGATTAGAGAAGTCTGGTGGATGGGGACCCTCTGGGAGGTCAGGTTTCAGTGCTTGACCATAGCACACGAGGAGTGTGTGGGTAGTGGCAATAATGAAAGACAGCATGAAGACCTAGGTAAGTGACAAAGGACGGAGGAAGGCAGGGGCAGAAGGGTGCAGCCAAAGACTTGGTAATAAAGCCCCTGAAGAAAAGGCATCAGAACAAGATTGGCTTTGAGGGCAGAAACTTGGCCAACTGTTTCTTTTAAATTTTTCTAACTTCCTGTATTATCTGATATGTATGTATATATATATATATATATATATATTTATAATAAGCAGGGTGTTTTTTGGTAATCAAAAAAAAACACCTGGTAAGCTTAAATTTTTAAAATGACATATTTGCTGTTTCTCTCTATAGGTCTGCAGTACAAAATCACAGATTATTTTTGAGCTGGAGGAACCTGGAAAATCCTCTGGTCCCACTCTCTTTCCCTCGCCCTTTCTCATCAAAAACTGTATCATAATAGGAGGTAACAAGGGCCAAGCATTCAAGGAATAGATAGAAATTACTGGAAAAGCTGTCAACTCATTAAGTGCATTTATAAGACAACACTTTATATTCTTCTACGAGTTGAAGATACTTTTGGTGTTTTAAGCCTAATCATCAAGAATAGGGAAGAGAAGTCAAGGCCTTGAACACTTAGGTGTGTTATTTTCAAAATGCTAGTCAGCACTGTATTTTGACTTTCCCCAATATTTACCTCTAAAAGTTTCTTGTCCTAGCCTTAAGCTCAACTTTAAGGTAATTGATGCTTATTGCTTTTTCTTTAATCCAGGGGTTATCTAAAACAAGAGAGTGGAAATTTACCAATGCTATCTTCAGACAGAGAGTAAAAATTTGGCACTTCTACTTACTAGGTGTGACTTTAATAATAAGCACTACTGTTGATGGTGTGCTTACCTTGTACTAAGCACTTTACTTATCTCAATCCACATGATAATCTTATGAGGTAGATATTACTCTTTCCATGGTATAATTACAGAAAATCTGGTTCATAGTTTAGTAGTTTTTCCAAGTCTCATGCGTACAACTGCAAACATGAGATTTGAACCTAGACCTGCCTGATTTCAAGTTTATGATGTTAATTACTTCTCTGTACCCTCTTGGACAAATCATTTAACCTTTCTGAGCCTTGGGTTTGTCATTTGAAAAGTAGAGAAAATATTTCCTCCTTTATAATAAAACTTTATTGTGAGGGGGAAAATTAATATAAAGCATTTAGAGGGTGCTCAGTAGATACTGCTTTTTTAAAAACTAAAAGCTGAAAGCTACAGGAATGGCATTTAGTGACTGGCTCTGGGTAAAAAAAGTGGAACTGAACTGAGTCTTTAACTCAGATTTTTAAGCTTTATGGAAATTGGTCAATAAAGAAAACTTGCAACTCTAAAAATATGTATGTTTATTCAAAACAAGAACAGGAAGAGAGGGTGGTTCTGTCTCCAGTGAATTCTTTAGGAGTCAAGGTAGGGATAAATCAAAAATTTTAAACTAGGGTTTTTTTGTTTTCTTGTTTTTGTTTTTGACAAGGCCATTGGGATGGAAATACAATCAACTTCTTTACTATGCCTTCTTGATTACCAGCAAGTATGCATAACTGTTGAGTGTAAACAGAGCACTCTGGTCCTGGGAACCAAGGCTGGCTTCATGGGCAAGTAAGCTGTGCAGTCAGAAAGGAACCAGTGCTTAGAAGGGCTCCATGCTTGGATAAAAATGCTCTCCTATCACCGTCTCGAAAGGCTTAATAATTTTTGAACACGGCACTTCCATTTTCATTTTGCATCTGGCTGGGCAAATTATGCAGCCAGGCTTGTTTGGAACATTTGGTGTCTCCTAGCTCACCTCACTGAAATGTCCTCAGTCCAATGAACACATTCTCAGGAGATGCCTCGGAATGCTGCTTTAGCAGATTTCCCCTTTTCTTTTTGTTTTTGTTAGCAAACGATCACCCACCCACTCTTTGAGGCTATGTATAATGTGTGCTATGTATAAAGATCTAGGTGAGTATGAAGGAAAGTAATACAGTTAAAAGGGGCCTGAGTGGTTTTTTTAAAGAAGGAAGAATAACAGCACTATGGCCAAAATGAATGTGCTGAGGACAATAATACTTCAGAATGAGTTCTCGAGAGAGAAGTTTTGAATTTCTGCTTATGGGTAGCTTTGGGTGGGATATGGGTATTGGTGTTTTCTTAAAGCACCCCAGGTCTCTCTAATGTGTAACCATGATTGGGAACCACTGAGTTAAAAACTCACTGGAAGAAGTGGACAGTTTTGATAAGCACTGATATGTCTCCAAAATATCTACTGAAGGATTTGTATGTGATCAACTTTATGTTCTTGGGGTAACCAGAGTTTTGCAACTAGTAGGCACTCAACCAACTTTTATTGACAGGTGTAACATCAAATATGATGTTAATTCTTTTGTTAAAGGACATTGTAAATGCAATCTGCACCTAAGCCTTTTAACTTTAGTTTTTCTTTCTTTCTTTCTTTTTTTTTTTTCCTGGCCCTTAGACAAGCAGTGGTGAAACTACATTTAAAATTTCCATTTATAATAGCATCATATAAATCTAAAATGTCTATACTGAAAACTATGTATTTCCTAAAAGATTAAGGCCTTAAAAAATTAGAGCTATACAATGTTTACAGATTAGAAGACTACATATTGCTAACGTGTCAATTACTCCAAATTGATCTAAATAAATTCAATGTAGTTCCAACTGAAATACCAACAGGCTCTTTTCTTCTTTGTAGAAATAATCAGAGTGAGGCTAAAATGTACAAAGATATGCAAAGCATCGGGAACATCCAAAAGAATTTTGACAAAAGATTGAGAGAGAAAAACATAGTTGGAAGAGCCACACTACCTAATTTTAAGACTTACAATAAAACTTCAGTAATTGAGAACAAAGCTAGTGGAGGTGATGAAATTCCAGGTGAGCTATTTCAAATACTAAAGATGATGCTGTGAAAGTGCTGCACTCAATATGCCAGCAAATCTGGAAAACTCAGCAGTGGCCACAGGACTGGCAAAGTTCAGTTTTCATTCTAATCCCAAAGAAAGGCAATGCCAAAGAATGCTTAAACCACCACACAATTGCACTCATCTCACACACTAGCAAAGCAATGTTCAAAATCCTCCAAGTAAGGCTTCAACAGTATGTGAACCATGAACTTCCAGGTGTTCAAGTTAGATTTAGAAAAGGCAGAGGAACCAGAGATCAAATTGCCAACATCCACTGGACCATCATAGAAGCAAGAGAGTTCCAGAAAAGCATCTACTTCTGCTTTATTTAATATCCCAAAGCCTTTGACTGTGTGGATCTCAACAAACTGTGGAAAATTCTGAAAGAGATGGGAATACCAGACCACCTGACCTGCCTCGAGAAATCTGTATGCAGGGCAGGAAGCAACAGTTAGAACTGGACATGGAACAGCAGACTGGTTCCAAATTGGGGAAGGAGTACGTCAAGGCTGTATATTGTCACCCTGCTTATTTAACTTATATGCAGAATACATCATGAAAAACGCTGGGCTGGAAGAAGCACAAGCTGGAATCAAGATTGCCGGGAGAAATATCCATAACCTCGGATATGCAGATGACACCACCCTTATGGCAGAAAGTGAAGAAGAACTAAAGAACCTCTTGATGAAAGTGAAAGAGGAGAGTGAAAAAGTTGGCTTAAAACTCAACATTCAGAAAACTAAGATCATGGCATCTGGTCCCATCACTTCATGGCAAATAGATTGGGAAACAACGGAAACAGTGACAGACTTTAGTGTCTTGAGCTCCAAAATCACTGCAGATGGTGACTGCAGCCACGATATTAAAAGATGCTTACTCCTTGGAAGAAAAGTTATGACCAACCTAGACAGCATATTAAAAAGCAGAGACATCACTTTGCCAACAAAGGTCCATCTATTCAAAGCTATGGTTTTTCCAGTAGTCATGTATGGATGTGAGAGCTGGACTATAAAGAAAGCTGAGCACCAAAGAATTGATGCTTTTAAACTGTAGTGTTGAAGAATCTTGAGAGTCTCTTGGACTGCAAGGAGATCCAACCAGTCCATTCTAAAGGAGATCAGTCCTGAATATTTATTGGAAGGACTGATGCTGAAGCTGAAACTCCAGTACTTTGGCCACCTGAGGTGAAGAGCTGACTCATTTGAAAAGACCCTGATGCTGGGAAAGATTGAAGACAGTTGGAGAAGGGGACAATACAGGATGAGATGGTTAGATGGCATCACCAACTGGATGGACATGAATTTGAGTTAACTCCAGACATTGGTGATGGACAGGGAGGTCTCCGTGCTGCAGTCCATGGGGTTGCAAAGAGTTGGACACAACTGCTCGACTGAACTGAACTGAATTAAGACAGTGTGATGTTGGATAACAGATAGACAAATATATGAGGAATAGAATAGTCTGCAAACAGGCCTACACATACATAATCAATTGACTTACAAGAAAGACACCAAGGTAATTCAATGGAAAAAGGCTAATCTTTTCTACAAATGATCTAAATCAGTTGGATAGCCAACTTGACCCCTTTCACACACCATACAAAAATTTTCATTTGAAATGGATCAGAAAATGATCATAGACCTGAATACAAAAGATAAAACTATAAACCTTGTAGAACCTATAGAACGTAGAGTTAGCCAGAGACTCCTAAAAGGGCACAGGAAAGAGCTAACCATAAAAGAAAAATGTGTTATATGGGCCTAATCAAAATTTAACATTTCTAGTTAAGTCTTCGTGGTGTCTTTTGAAGACACCACAAAGAAAACTTAAAGGCAAAATACTCCTGGAGAAAAAAATATTTGTATGCAAATAATGGTCAGAGACATGCAATTATGCTAGCTTTGAATATGGAGGAAGGGGGTGACAAGCCAAGAAATGTAGGTGGTCTCTGGAAGGCAGAGAGTTGAGGAAGCCGGTTCTCCCTGAGAGCCTCCAGAAAGAAACACAGCCTTGCCAACACTTGTGATTTCAGTCCTGTGGAAACTCACATACATCTAGGTATACATTCTATACCTATAGAACTATGAGGAAAATGAGTTTGTGTGGTTTAAGTCCACTAAGTTTGTGGTAATTGTTACAGCAGCAATAGGAAACTAATCCCTTAGGATTTTCTAGGTAAGCAATCATGTTGTGTTTGCATTAAGACAACTTTACCTCTTACTTTCTAATCTTTACGACTTTTACTTCTTTGTTTTTCTTTATTGCACTGGACAGGAACTCCATTACAATGTTGAACTGAAAAGGTCAGGGTAGATATCCTTGTCTTGTTCTAAATCTTTGGGGAAAGCATTCTGTTTTACACCATTTAATATGATGTTAGCTGTCGGTTTGCCCTTTATCAAATTGAAGAAGTATTTGTTTTTTATTCCCTAGTTCACTTAGGAATATTTATTATGGAGGTATCAAATTTTTTCAAGTGCTTTTTCTGCACCTTTTAAGATATGATGCTACCTCAGTTGCCATTTGTGACAAATGTTTTAATTGATTCTTGAATGTTGAACCAATTTCACAATTTTGAAATGTATTGATGAGTTTAATCTGTTAATATTTTCTTGACAATTTTCACACATGTGTTATTGCTGCATAACAAGTTATCTAAAGTTTAAAACACAGTTTTAAACTTATCTCACAGCTTTCTATGGGTTAAATAGTTGCAGTTTAACTGGGTCCAAGCTTAATGTCTTACAAGGCTGCAAAGTGTTGGCCATGCTGTATTCTCCTCTGAAGGCTCAGCTAGGGAGGAATATCCTACCAAGCCTTTTCAGGTTGTTGCCAGAATTCATTTCCCTGTGGTTGTACAGTTGAAGGCCCCAGTTGCTTGTTGGCTATTGTCTGACGGCTGCTTTCAGTTCTTTGAGTGAACCCTCACTTTCTTGCCATTCGGGTCTCCCAACTAGCAAGACATGGTACATAAATGTCATGCAGTGACATCTCATTGCTTTTGCCATATTCTGTTATTCAGAAACAAGCTGCAGTTCCCATAGCACTCAAATTAGAGGGACCAACCTAGATAGCATATTCAAAAGCAGAGACATTACTTTGCCAACAAAGGTCCATCTAGTCAAGGCTATGGTTTTTCCAGTAGTCATGTATGGATGTGAGAGTTGGACTCTGAAGAAAGCTGAGCACTGAAGAATTGATGCTTTTGAACTGTGGTGTTGGAGAAGACTCTTGAGAGTCCCTTGGACTGCAAGGAGATCCAACCAGTCCATTCTAAAGGAGATCAGCCCTGGGATTTCTTTGGAAGGAATGATGCTAAAACTGAACTCCAGTACTTTGGCCACCTCATGAGAAGAGTTGACTCATAGGAAACGACCCTGATGCTGGGAGGGATTGGGGGCAGGAAGAGAAGGGGACTACAGAGGATGAGATGGCTGGATGGCATCACTGACTCGATGGACGTGAGTCTGAGTGAACTCGGTAGTTGGTGATGGACAGGGAGGCCTGGCTGCTGCGATTCATGGGGTTGCAAAGAGTTGGACACGACTGAGCAACTGAACTGAACTGAACTGATACAAGGGCACAAACACTAGGAGCTCCCACAGATCTGCTTATCACAGCATGTATGTTCATGAGAGATATTGGTTTACCATCTTCTTGTCTTATAATGCCTTTGTCAGGTTTTGTTATGTGAGTTATGCAGATCAATTTTGAAAATGCTTTTTATTCTCATGTTTTTCTTTCTCCCTCATTTTCAACTGATTTTCAGAAGCAAATACCAGGTTGAATTGTTGATAGGAACATATGACTTAAAAGAATCATAGAATAGTAGAATATATTATTTAAAATGAAAGCAAAAACAAAACTATATTTGAGAACAACACTAATAGTTTCATTTTTTATAAAAGAGGAAGTCCACAGTGGCCACTAAAAAAGTACTGATCATCATTCAAGCCTCAGTCAAAGGCCTATGAAAGCTTAATCATGTCTACAGTTCATCAGTCATCCTTCATAAGATCCCTAGCTTCTTGATAGGATGTTAGCAGGATTAAACTCAAACAGCTAAATGTATATAGTGAATTTCTTTCAACTTCTATTCAGTAACTCATTGATCTGGATGTGCAAATTACCACTGTGTGAAGAAGGTATACACTGGCAGTGGCAGGTAGGCAAATGAGTCTTACTATATAGTTCTCGTGCATTAGATAACTTAAGAAAATGTGGGGTTTTTTTTCCTTTTACTTTTCACAGGCTCTACACTGGGGTTGAACTGGCCACATGTGTGTCACCAAATGGTGATTAGACCCTTGAATTCAGAAGGATGACTTACTCTACAGGCTAAGGCAAAAACTGCAAACTAGATATTCCTTTTCTAACTGAGTAAGAATTTAATCTAAGGATGTGCTCATAGTCAAGCAGAGGGTGGGACCTGCAGCTCAAGTCAGTCAGACAACAGTTTAAACTGTGACACTTTAAACTGCCTCTTACTAGCTTTGTGACTTTAGGAAAGTTATTTAATTAAACTGTAAACTCACTTGCCTTAACTATAAAATCAATGACACTATAGTAGCTGGTATTTCAAAGAGCTGTTTTGAGAATTAAATGAGATAATTCACACATAATGCTCAGCACAGATTTTGACATGTGATAAGCATTTAGTAGATGTCAGCTATTAGTATTACTGTCACTATTCCTATTATTATAAAGTGGAGAGTATGGGCTTTGGACTCAATAAGACCCAGGTTGTTGCTGTTGTTCAGTCGCTCAGTTCAGTTTAGTTCAGTCATTCAGTCATGTACCACTCTTTGCAATCCCATGGACTGCAGCACACTAGGCTTCCCTGTCCATCACCAACTCCCGGAGCTTACTCAAACTCATGTTCATTGAATCGGTGATGCCATCCAACAATCTCGTCGTCTGTCATACCTTTCTCCTCCTGCCTTCAATCTTTCCCAGCATCAGGGTCTTTTCAAATGAGTCAGTTCTTCACATCAGGTGGCCAAAGTATTGGAGTTCAGCTTCAGCATCAGTCCTTCCAATGATTATTCAGGACTGATTTCCTTTAGGATTTACTGGTTGGATCTCCTTGCAGTCCAAGGGACTCTCGAGAGTCTCCTCCAACACCATAGTTCAAAAGCATCAATTCTGTGGCACTCAGCTTACTTTTTTTTTTTTCAGCTTTCTTTATAGTCCAATTCTCACATCCATACGTGACTACTGGAAAAACCATAGCTTTGACTAGATGGACCTTTGTCGGCAAAGTAATGTCTCTGCTTTTTTATATGCTGTCTAGGTTTTTCTTCCAAGGAGCAAGTGTCTTTTAATTTCAATGCAGTCATCAGCTGCAGCGATTTTGGAGCCCAAGAAAATAGTCTGTCACTGTTTCCATTGCTTCCCCATCTATTTGCCATGAAGTTATGGGACTGAGTGCTGTGATCCTAGTTTTCTGAGTGCTGAGTTTTAAGTCAGCTTTTTTCCTCTTTCACCCTTATCAAGAGGCTCTTTAGTTGCCATGCAACCTTGTACCAGTAGGTGATTTCTCTGAACTTCAGTGTCTTCATTTTCTAAAAGGAGGACTATTATAAGTGCTTTCTAGGATTGTCATAAAATATCTTCTCTCTAGTCCCCTCTTAGATGTATTATCCCATACAGATGCAGGAGCTAGATTCTTGTTGCCTAAAGAACAAGTAGTAGTTAAGATATAGGTTAGGCCACTGTTACAGAAACCCTGAAATCATAAAATAACAAAATTATCTCCTTTCATGGAAGGGGCTGCTATGTAGCCTAATATCAGGGATGCAGTCTCCTTCCATGCTATTGCTCTGTCCTCCTCCACATTATAGCCTCTGGTATATGGATAAAAAGGAGGGGAGAACATGCTTCCATCTTTCGTGAAAAATTTTCAGAAGTCATATGCTTCCCCTCTGCTCATACCTCACTGGCCAGAACCTAGTTACTTGACCACACCCAGATGGTAGGAAAGGAGCTGTTACTTTTGGCTAGAAATGATAATGGGTGTACCTGGGGCTATCAGTCTCTGCCAAAATACATTTCTAGCTTAATCCTACCAAATGAAGTGACAGGGACAGGCTTGATTTCCCTCTAAAGTGGTGGAGGTGGGTTTCTTGGGGGATAAGAGTAGAAAAAGAGAGACAGTGTTCAGTTGTACAAAAGATGGAGACAGGTCTTACATAACTGATCTTATATATTTTGGGTATTAACAGGGCCTAACATGAACATGACTATGGTTGCTTTTATTTCTCATTCCTTTCCCTTAGTATAATGCATGCTTGCTAAGGATGATCTGAGTTACCTACCATCTTCAACTTTCATTAAGCACAGAGGAAAACCATCCTTCTTCTGCTCCCTTGTACCAGAATCAATGAATTGATCAGCAAGGAGTAATTGGGCTTCTAGAATTCAGTCATTTATGCATTCATTTATTCCCTCACTTGGCACTCATTCCTTGAGTATCCATTGCAGTGCTATTCTGTACTATATTCTGGGAGTGTTAATACATCCCAGCCATGATCTCAGGCCTCAAGGAACTCATGGTTAGTAGTTGAGAGAGACCAGCATTGAAAAGATCATAACCCAGTGCAGTAGGTACTGAGAAGGAAGTAAGCCTGGGACACTGTGAGGGCCCATTGGAGAATGCCCCTTGAGGAGGAGGTAGACTCTGAGTTGGATTCGTGCTATGATGGATGATTTGGCCTTCTCCTTCACAACAGTCCATAAACAATGTATATGCTCTCTTTTGAAATCCACACCTCACTAAATGCTTATGGATCCTAAGATCTGCAGGCATTTAGAAAGGAGATACGTGAGGGCTGGATCAGACAGAAAAAGCTTTTGGATAAGGTAAGTTTCAACCTGTTTTAGATGGATTTAGAGTTGTGAGAATCGCAATCCAGTGCGGGAGCAGTTTGAACAATAGCATGGTCTGTGCTGAGTTCCTGAGGTGGGAGAATAGACTAGACATTACCACTAAGTTTCCTTTCAATGGAACAAATATTTATTCTGCAGTCTTGAGAAAACTGCAGAATAGATCCTAGTAACTTCTGCTTTGTCCCATGTGGCTCTTCACCAAACATAGGGCACAGAAATGGACAAAGGCAGAGTTGTATTTAAGGCTGCTAAGCTTTCCATTCCGAGTTGGCAGCTTCAGTATATAATTTTCTCAGATAGAAAATCTCCTGGCTTGGGATTTTGCCAGAAATTACTTTCCCCCAATTAGACTCTAGTTTGATGCAATCATTGCTTGAAAATTGTCTCAAATTGAAACCATCTAATAGACAATTTTGGAATGAAGAAGATGGGAGAGATTCAACACACCACAAACAGTCCATTCATTGAACCTATGATCCAATAACAGGAGAAAAACAGAACTTTCAATGTGTCCTGCCCCAGAAATTTGCATCAGCAAATTTCATAACAGGGTGGTCTCAACCAGCAGATCCTTTTGTGACTTTAGTACAAATTAAATCAAACTTTCAGGGGAAGCAGTTTGGTCTTAGGAAACCAGGTTTGATGTGGCCATCAGATACATCTCACTCCCTTCATTTTACAGGTATATTCCAGAAAGGCTGGCCAGAGTGCAATGCAATTGGCCACGTCCTGGTTCCTAAAATAGTGACTGAGCACCAGCTCTGGTGACTCAGATGGTAAAGAATCTGCCTGCAATGCAAGAGACCCTGGTTTAATCCCTGGGTTGGAAAGATCCTCTGGAGAAGGGAAAGGCTACCCCCTCCAGTATTCTTGCTTAGAGAATTCCATGGGCAGAGGAACCTGGTGAGCTACGGTCTATGGGGACACAAAGAGTCAGACAGGACTGAGCGACTAACACTCACTTTCACCAGCTCTGTAAATGGACTGACTCCACTATTTTGTGCTAAAATGTATGGAGGCTCATGGAACATGATAGGTGCTCCTTATATACTTGAATGAGTGAATGAACAAATGAATGGACATGGCTGGACCAGAACATTGCCCATTCCTACAGCAGTGTAGGCTTGCCTTCCTCCAGTCATTTCTCCTAGGTGTAGTGTGGCACTCTTGTGACTATGTACTTCGTTCCTCTGCTTTCATCTATGAGAAAACATTAGCAAGTGATGTAGTTAAGTTCCTTGGAAAACTTGTTCTTTCTGGTCTTTGCTTTTAGGCTTTATTAGGTGGGACCAGAGCAGCCTTTTTAGTCTACAGCTAATTTTACCCCACAACTGAGGTGATTCCCTTCTGAGTACTCTTCCTGATACTCCAGGTATTATGAGGTTTTTGCATAGGGTTGGTGGGGACATGTGTAAGTTGCATGTGTTATTCCAACTGCTCCTTTGATGTGGTTCTTTCCCTAGCCTCAGAAAGTGTTTTCTCACACATGTACTGGGTGGGGGTGGGATTCCTGTGCAGAGCTCCCACAACATTATTTGTAATAGCCAGTCTAATGTCCAGCTAGTAGATGCAGCTCTCTCCTCTTTAACACTCTGCCACCTGGACTTCTTGAACTCCCAACCCCATCTCTACAGCATAGTATAACCACTGTCTTCCACCTGGATTCTCCCCGTCAGGCATATGATCTGGAACCTCTTTTAAGGTAATAGTCTAAATTGTAAGATGTATCTCATTCATTTCTCCACTCCCAGGGATCACTGTCCTAAGTTGCCTGTTGTTCAATGTCTGAAACCATTGTTTCATTTTGTTGTCATTGTTTTAGTCTCAATATGGGAATACTAAATCTGAGCTCTGTTATTCCATTTTGACTGAAAGCAGAAGTCAGTGCATAAAAATTTATGCAGAAGAACATCAAAGCATTATTGTTTATGAAGAGTAATTAGAAATAGACAAAAAAGCAGGATAAAAGTGGATAAAAACAGCAAACAGGATGGTGTAATTGTGATATCCATATAATGTGTTTTATGGTATCAGTATAATGTGATATTGTACAGCCATTTCAAAATACATTTTCAAAGAATACTTACTGGCATGGGAATATATTTGTAATATCATGTTTGTTTTAAAAGCCTATGTGTAAATTTATTTTTTTGATTTCAATTTTAATCAAATACATGTTCAGAGAAGAAGATTTGAAAGCAAATCCACTAAAATGTTAACAGTGCTGCATTTTTCAAATTTTTATAATCAATAATTATCTAGTAAAATATTAATAAAACTTTTCAAAAATGAGGGTTTCAGTAAAGAAATGACCAGCAAAGCTAAATTTTACCATAAGTCATGATGTTTATTGGAGAATCTATTTTAATGAACCTAATAATCATAACAACACACATAACAATTCAAACAACACAAGAGAAGACTCTACACATGGATATCACCAGATGGTCAACACCGAAATCAGATTGATTATATTCTTTGCAGCCAAAGATGGAGAAGCTCTATACAGTCAGCAAAAACAAGACCAGGAGCTGACTGTGGCTCAGATCATGAACTCCTTATTGCCAAATTCAGACTTAAATTGGAGAAAGTAGGGAAAACCACTAGACCATTCAGGTATGACCTAAATCAAATCCCTTATGATTATACAGTAGAAGTGAGAAATAGATTTAAGGGACTAGATCTGATAGAGTGCCTGATGAACTATGGACGGAGATTTGTGACACTGTACAGGAGACAGGGATCAAGACCATCACCATGGAAAAGAAATGCAAAAAAGCAAAATGGCTGTCTGGGGAGGCCTTACAAATAGCTGTGAAAGAAGAGAAGCGAAAAGCAAAGGAGAAAAGGAAAGATATAAGCATCTGAAGGCAGAGTTCCAAAAAATAGCAAGGAGAGATAAAAAAGCCTTCCTCCGCGATCAATGCAAAGAAATAGAGGAAAACAGTAGAATGGGAAAGACTAGAAATATCTTCAAGAAAATTATAGATATCAAGGGAACATTTCATGCAAAGATGGGCTCAATAAAGGACAGAAATGGTATGGACCTAACAGAAGCAGAAGATATTAAGAAGAGGTGGCAAGAATACACAGAAGAACTGTACAAAAAAGATCTTCACGACCCAGATAATCACGATAGTGTGATCACTCACCTACAGCCAGACGTCCTAGAATGTGAAGTCAAGTGGGCCTTAGAAAGCATCACTACGAACAAAGCTAGTGGAGGTGATGGAATTCCAGTTGAGCTATGTCAAATCCTAAAAGATGATGCTGTGAAAGTGCTGTACTCAATATGCCAGCAAATTTGGAAAATTCAGCAGTGGCTACAGGACTGGAAAAGGTCAGTTTTCATTCCAATCCCAAAGAAAGGCAATGCCAAAGAATGCTCAACCTACCACACAACTGCACTCATCTCACATGCTAGTAAAGTAATGCTCAAAATTCTCCAAGCCAGGCTTACAGCAATACGTGAACCATGAACTTCCAGATGTTCATGCTGGATTTAGAAAAGGCAGAGGAACCAGAGATCAAATTGCCAACATCCACTGGGTCATGGAAAAAGCAAGAGAGTTCCAGAAAAACATCTATTTCTGCTTTATTGACTATGCCAAAGCCTTTGACTGTGTGGATCACAACAAACTGTGGAAAATTCAGAAAGAGATGGGAATACCAGACCACCTGATCTGCCTCTTGAGAAACCTGTATGCAGGTCAGGAAGCAACAGTTAGAACTGGACATGGAACAACAGACTGGTTCCAAATAGGAAAAGGAGTACGTCAAGGCTGTATATTGTCACCCTATTTATTTCACTTATATGCAGAGTACATCATGAGAAACGCTGGACTGGAAGAAGCACAAGCTGGAATCAAGATTGCCGGGAGAAATATCAATAACCTCAGATATGCAGATGACACCACCCTTATGGCAGAAAGTGAAGAGGAACTAAAAGCCTCTTGATGAAAATGAAAGAGGAGAGTGAAAAAGTTGGCTTAAAGCTCAACATTCAGAAAACGAAGATCATGGCATCTGGTCTCATCACTTCATGGGAAATAGATTGGAAAACAGTGTCAGACTTTATTTTTGGGGGGTCCAAAATCACTGCAGATGGTGATTGCAGCCATGAAATTAAAAGACGCTTACTCCTTGGAAGGAAAGTTATGACCAACCTAGATAGCATATTCAAAAGCAGAGACATTACTTTGCCAACAAAGGTCCATCTAATCAAGGCTATGGTTTTTCCAGTGGTCATGTATGGATGTGAAAATTGGACTGTGAAGAAAGCTAAGTGCTAAAGAACTGATGTCTTTGAACTGTGGTGTTGGAGAAGACTCTTGAGAGTCCCTTGGACTGCAAGGAGATCCAACTAGTCCATTCTAAAGGAGACCAGTCCTGGGTGTTCTTTGGAAGGACTGATGCTGAAGCTGAAACTCCAATACTCTGGCCACTTCTTGCAAAGAGTTGACTCATTGGAAAAAACTCTGATCCTGGGAGGGATTGGGGGCAGGAGGAAAAGGGGACAACAGAGGATGAGATGGCTGGATGGCATCACCGACTCAATGGACATGAGTTTGAGTGAACTCTGGGAGTTGGTGATGGACAGGAAGGCCTGGCTTGCTGCGATTCATGGGGTCACAAAGAGTCGGACATGACTGAGTGACTGAACTGAACTGAATAATCATAAACATTGTAAAAGCCCACTTTTATTCAACAAGCACTGTTCTAAGTGCTTTGTATATGCTAATCATTGAATCCTTACAACAAGCCTTTAAAAGAGTAATAATTATGTCTTCATAGGGGAAACTGAGGCACAGAGCATGGAACTCACTTTCCCCAGTTACGAAATGATGTAGTCAGGATCTGACCCTAGGCAGGCTAGACCAGAGTCTGTTCTTTGTCACCACACTATGCTACTTTGCTACCTAGAACTATGAGGTGGAAAGGACTAAGGAAGCTTTCTTGACCAAGCCTGGGAAAGAGCCCTTCCAGGTGATTCCTGGAAGACCAAGGCATCAGCACTGAAATTGGAAGGTACTCAATTGCAAAAGAAGGCTTTGTGTTAGAAAAATTATGGGCATCAAACAGATGACCAGCTGTTTGTCCCCCATTAGCTGGGGCCAAACAGCTAATGTAATGGAGCCATGATGCGAACCTAGAGCTACCTGCTTCACTTCTACTTTTCCCGCTCTAACCAGGTGCCTCCCACCACATAACTGTGGGCCTGTCATCTAGAGATTGAAGGCCACTACCACCTAGATAGAAGAAAGATGTTAAGGATGATGGTGGGCATTGCACGAGGGTGGGGGAAGGGCTGTTCAAGATTGACCCATGAAAAATGAGGTGATTCACCTTCAGCCAAGCCCCTTTTCAGAGCCCCAGAGGCCACACTTTCTGAGCAGAGAGAAAAAAGGGTGACCCAAACTCTGCAGAACATCCATCCAGGCAGGGCTCCTCGTTCACTGAAACCTTGGGTCTATCATTGCTTTGGGTACCTGATATCACTCAGAATGGAATGCCTCATTATAGGTTTAAACCCAAGTTATAAATCAGACATTTCTCCTTAATGTAAGGAAGTTTTCGATTATTTTCAAGAACACCTAGTACAAAGTGAGGTAATCTTACATGGTAAGGAAAATGAGTAAGTGCAACTGCACTCTCATAAATTTCTTGAACCTGGAAGGATGCCTTAAAAGCTCCCTGCATACATGGTATGTCTGATTTTTCCTTGAGTAATGTGTGGAGCATTTTAAACAGACCAGCAAATTCGCAGGTTCTAAAACCTCCTGGGGATTCTGCCTTGTTTTCTACATCCAGACAAGTGTCAAAAATTACTGAGGATTGCTTTCTTAATTTGACTAAATGTTCTCTTTTTTTCTATCCAGAGAGATCTTGTTAACAATTATTTCTTCATTCTGTATCCCGACTTCCAGTTTGCAGAAGTAGAAAAATCAATGTGAATGGCTTAGCGCGCTGACAAATGAGGCTCCAATTACCAATACTTGCATGCAATGTGGCAAGCATTTTTGTCCAGTTAACTCTACTATTTTCTTATTTTATTGGTGTTTGGCATAGACAGGCCAAGTTGTTGTTCATTACTATATCTGTAAGTACTGTTTCCCTCTCCTTTTTCTTCCAAATGCTCCACTGAAATTAAAATTAAACTATTTTGAGATGAGAATCAACAACTTTTTACATAAGATTCTTTAGGTTTGCCAAATAAGGATATTTTCACTTTAGATTTTGTATTTTCTTTTTGGTTCAAAGAATGGAGGAAGTGTTGGGGAAGCATACATCAAGTGAGGACCAGAAAATAGTCTCTGAATAAGCTGTTAACATTCTATGCTATATTTGATTATATCCACTGATATGTTAAATGAGTGATTTTCAAGCTTTAATATACACACAAATCATCTGTGGATCCTGTTAAAATGAAGATACCATTTCAGTAGGTCTGGAAGGAGCTGTCTGTGGCTCAGATCATGAACTCCTTATTGCCAAATTCAGACTTAAATTGAAGAAAGTAGGGAAAACCATTAGACCATTCAGGTATGACCTAAATCAAATCCCTTACCATTATACAGTGGAAGTGACAAATAGATTCAAGGGATTAGATCTGATAGACAGAGTGCCTGAAGAACTATGGATGGAAGTTCATGGCATTGTACAGGAGGCAGAGATCAAGACCATCCCAAGAAAAAGAAAGGCAAAATGGTTGTCTGAGGAGGCCTTACAAATAGCTGAGAAAAGAGAAGTGAAAGGTGAAGGAGAAAAGAAAGATATACCCATTTGAATGCAGAGCTCAAAAGAATAGCAAGGAGAGATAAAAAGCCTTCCTCCGCGATCAATGCAAAGAAATAGAGGAAAACAGTAGAATGGGAAAGACTAGAAATATCTTCAAGAAAATTAGAGATACCAAGGAACATTTCATGCAAAGATGGGCACAATAAAGGACAGAAATGGTATGGACCTAACAGAAGCAGAAGATATTAAGAAGAGGTGGCAAGAATACACAGAAGAACTATACCAAAAAATCTTCATGACCCAGATAACCACAATGGTGTGATCACTCACCTAGAGCCAGACATCCTGGAATGCAAAGTCAAGTAGGCCTTAGGAAACATCACTACGAACAAAGCTAGTGGAGGTGATGGAATTCCAGTGGAGCTATTTCAAATCCTAAAGATGATGCTGTGAAAGTGCTGCACTCAATATGCCAGTAAATCTGGAAAACTCAGCAGTGGCCACAGGACTGGAAAAGGTCAGTTTTCATTCCAATCTCAAAGAAAGGCAATGCCAAAGAATGCTCAAGCTACCATACAGTTGCACTCATCTCATACGCTAGTAAAGTAATGTTCAAAATCCTCCATGCCAGGTTTCAAAGTACATGAACCATGAACTTCCAGATGTTCAAGCTGGTTTTAGAAAAGGCAGAGGAACCAGAGATTGAATTGCCAATATCTGCTGGATCATCAAAAAAGCAAGAGAGTTCCAGAAAAACATCTACTTTTGCTTTATTGACTACACCAAAGCCTTTGACTCTTTGGATCTCAACAAACTGTGGGAAATCCTTCAAGAGATGGGAATACCAGGCCACCTGACTTGCCTCCTGAGACATCTTTAAGCATGTCAGGAAGCAACAGTTAGAACCAGACATGGAAAAACAGACTGGTTCCAAATCAGGAAAGGATTATGTCAAGGCTGTATATTGTCACCCTGCTTATTTAACTTATATGCAGAGTACATCATGAGAAACGCTGGGCTGAATGAAGCACAAGCTGGAATCAAGACTGCCAGGAGAAATATCCATAAACTGAGATATGCAGATGACATCACACTTATGGCAGAAAGCGAAGAGTAAAGGACCTCTTGAAGAACGTGAAAGAGGAGAGTGAAAAAGTTGGCTTAAAGCTCAACATTCAGAAAATGAAGATCATGGCATCTGGTCCTATCATGTCATGGCAAATAGATGGGGAAACAATGGAAACAGTGACAGACTTTATTGTCTTGAGCTCCAAAATCACTGCAGATGGTGACTGCAGTCACGAAATTAAAAGATGCTTGCTCCTTGGAAGAAAAGCTACAGCCAACCTAGAGAACATATTAAAAGCAGAGACATTACTTTGCCAACAAAGGTCCATCTAGTCAAAGCTGTGGTTTTCCCAGTGGTCATGTATGGATGTGAGAGTTGGACTATAAAGAAAACTGAGCACAGAAGAATTGATGCTTTTGAACTGTGGTGTTGGAGAAGACACTTGAGAGTCCCTTGGACTGCAAGGAGATCCAACTAGTCCATCCTAAAGGAAATCAGTCCTGAATATTCACTGGAAGGACTGATGCTTAGGCTGAAATTCCAATACTTTGGTCACCTGATGTGAAGAACTGACTCACTAGAAAAGACCCTGATGCTGGGAAAGATTGAAGGCAGGAGGAGAAAGGGACAACAGAGGATGAGATTGTTGGATCGCATGACCAACTCAATAGTAAAAGAGTAATAATTATGTCTTCATAGGGAAACTGAGGCACAGAGCATGGAACTCACTTTCCCCAGTTACAAAATGATGTAGTCAGGATCTGACCTAGGCAGGCTAGACCAGAGTCTGTTCTTTGTCACCACACTATGCTACTTTGCTACCTAGAACTATGAGGTGGAAAGGACTAAGGAAGCTTTCTTGACCAAGCCTGGGAAAGAGCCCTTCCAGGTGATTCCTGGAAGACCAAGGCATCAGCACTGAAATTGGAAGGTACTCAATTGCAAAAGAAGGCTTGTGTTAGAAAAAATTATGGGCATCAAACAGATGACCAGCTGTTTGTCCCCATTAGCTGGGGCCAAACAGCTAATGTAATGGAGCCATGATGCGAACCTAGAGCTACCTGCTTCACTTCTACTTTTCCCGCTCTAACCAGGTGCCTCCCACCACATAACTGTGGGCCTGTCATCTAGAGATTGAAGGCCACTACCACCTAGATAGAAGAAAGATGTTAAGGATGATGGTGGGCATTGCACGAGGGTGGGGAAGGGCTGTTCAAGATTGACCCATGAAAAATGAGGTGATTCACCTTCAGCCAAGCCCCTTTTCAGAGCCCCAGAGGCCACACTTTTTCTGAGCAGAGAGAAAAAAAGGGTGACCCAAACTCTGCAGAACATCCATCCAGGCAGGGCTCTCGTTCACTGAAACCTTGGGTCTATCATTGCTTTGGGTACCTGATATCACTCAGAATGGAATGCCTCATTATAGGTTTAAACCCAAGTTATAAATCAGACATTTCTCCTTAATGTAAGGGAAGTTTTCGATTATTTTCAAGAACACCTAGTACAAAGTGAGGTAATCTTACATGGTAAGGAAAATGAGTAAGTGCAACTGCACTCTCATAAATTTCTTGAACCTGGAAGGATGCCTTAAAAGCTCCCTGCATACATGGTATGTCTGATTTTTCCTTGAGTAATGTGTGGAGCATTTTAAACAGACCAGCAAATTCGCAGGTTCTAAAACCTCCTGGGGATTCTGCCTTGTTTTCTACATCCAGACAAGTGTCAAAAATTACTGAGGATTGCTTTCTTAATTTGACTAAATGTTCTCTTTTTTTCTATCCAGAGAGATCTTGTTAACAGTTATTTCTTCATTCTGTATCCCGACTTCCAGTTTGCAGAAGTAGAAAAATCAATGTGAATGGCTTAGCGCTGACAAATGAGGCTCCAATTACCAATACTTGCATGCAATGTGGCAAGCATTTTTGTCCAGTTAACTCTACTATTTTCTTATTTTATTGGTGTTTGGCATAGACAGGCCAAGTTGTTGTTCATTACTATATCTGTAAGTACTGTTTCCCTCTCCTTTTTCTTCCAAATGCTCCACTGAAATTAAAATTAAACTATTTTGAGATGAGAATCAACAACTTTTTACATAAGATTCTTTAGGTTTGCCAAATAAGGATATTTTCACTTTAGATTTTGTATTTTCTTTTTGGTTCAAAGAATGGAGGAAGTGTTGGGGAAGCATACATCAAGTGAGGACCAGAAAATAGTCTCTGAATAAGCTGTTAACATTCTATGCTATATTTGATTATATCCACTGATATGTTAAATGAGTGATTTTCAAGCTTTAATATACACACAAATCATCTGTGGATCCTGTTAAAATGAAGATACCATTTCAGTAGGTCTGGAAGGAGCTGTCTGTGGCTCAGATCATGAACTCCTTATTGCCAAATTCAGACTTAAATTGAAGAAAGTAGGGAAAACCATTAGACCATTCAGGTATGACCTAAATCAAATCCCTTACCATTATACAGTGGAAGTGACAAATAGATTCAAGGGATTAGATCTGATAGACAGAGTGCCTGAAGAACTATGGATGGAAGTTCATGGCATTGTACAGGAGGCAGAGATCAAGACCATCCCCAAGAAAAAGAAAGGCAAAATGGTTGTCTGAGGAGGCCTTACAAATAGCTGAGAAAAGAGAAGTGAAAGGTGAAGGAGAAAAGGAAAGATATACCCATTTGAATGCAGAGCTCCAAAGAATAGCAAGGAGAGATAAAAAAGCCTTCCTCCGCGATCAATGCAAAGAAATAGAGGAAAACAGTAGAATGGGAAAGACTAGAAATATCTTCAAGAAAATTAGAGATACCAAGGGAACATTTCATGCAAAGATGGGCACAATAAAGGACAGAAATGGTATGGACCTAACAGAAGCAGAAGATATTAAGAAGAGGTGGCAAGAATACACAGAAGAACTATACCAAAAAAATCTTCATGACCCAGATAACCACAATGGTGTGATCACTCACCTAGAGCCAGACATCCTGGAATGCAAAGTCAAGTAGGCCTTAGGAAACATCACTACGAACAAAGCTAGTGGAGGTGATGGAATTCCAGTGGAGCTATTTCAAATCCTAAAAGATGATGCTGTGAAAGTGCTGCACTCAATATGCCAGTAAATCTGGAAAACTCAGCAGTGGCCACAGGACTGGAAAAGGTCAGTTTTCATTCCAATCTCAAAGAAAGGCAATGCCAAAGAATGCTCAAGCTACCATACAGTTGCACTCATCTCATACGCTAGTAAAGTAATGTTCAAAATCCTCCATGCCAGGTTTCAAAGTACATGAACCATGAACTTCCAGATGTTCAAGCTGGTTTTAGAAAAGGCAGAGGAACCAGAGATTGAATTGCCAATATCTGCTGGATCATCAAAAAAGCAAGAGAGTTCCAGAAAAACATCTACTTTTGCTTTATTGACTACACCAAAGCCTTTGACTCTTTGGATCTCAACAAACTGTGGGAAATCCTTCAAGAGATGGGAATACCAGGCCACCTGACTTGCCTCCTGAGACATCTTTAAGCATGTCAGGAAGCAACAGTTAGAACCAGACATGGAAAAACAGACTGGTTCCAAATCAGGAAAGGATTATGTCAAGGCTGTATATTGTCACCCTGCTTATTTAACTTATATGCAGAGTACATCATGAGAAACGCTGGGCTGAATGAAGCACAAGCTGGAATCAAGACTGCCAGGAGAAATATCCATAAACTGAGATATGCAGATGACATCACACTTATGGCAGAAAGCGAGTAAAGGACCTCTTGAAGAACGTGAAAGAGGAGAGTGAAAAAGTTGGCTTAAAGCTCAACATTCAGAAAATGAAGATCATGGCATCTGGTCCTATCATGTCATGGCAAATAGATGGGGAAACAATGGAAACAGTGACAGACTTTATTGTCTTGAGCTCCAAAATCACTGCAGATGGTGACTGCAGTCACGAAATTAAAAGATGCTTGCTCCTTGGAAGAAAAGCTACAGCCAACCTAGAGAACATATTAAAAAGCAGAGACATTACTTTGCCAACAAAGGTCCATCTAGTCAAAGCTGTGGTTTTCCCAGTGGTCATGTATGGATGTGAGAGTTGGACTATAAAGAAAACTGAGCACAGAAGAATTGATGCTTTTGAACTGTGGTGTTGGAGAAGACACTTGAGAGTCCCTTGGACTGCAAGGAGATCCAACTAGTCCATCCTAAAGGAAATCAGTCCTGAATATTCACTGGAAGGACTGATGCTTAGGCTGAAATTCCAATACTTTGGTCACCTGATGTGAAGAACTGACTCACTAGAAAAGACCCTGATGCTGGGAAAGATTGAAGGCAGGAGGAGAAAGGGACAACAGAGGATGAGATTGTTGGATCGCATGACCAACTCAATAGACATGAGTTTGAGTGAACTCCGGGAGTTGGTGATGGACAGGGAAGCCTGGCGTGCTGCAGTTCATGGGGTCGCAAAGAGTCGGACATGACTGAGTGACTGAACTGAACTGGGAGGAGCCCAAGTGTCTGCAGTTCTCAAAAGCTCCCAACTGATGAAGATGCTTCTAATCCAAGGGCTAAAGAAAGTATGTATCAGTTAGGGCCCTGGCAAAAATAGATGGTATATGCAGACTGAAATTTGAGGAGAGACTAATAAAGGACTTATTTATAGATGTGTAGGCATCATGGAACAACAGACTGATTCCAAATAGGAAAAGCAGTACGTCAATACGAAAAGTATATCGTCACCCTGCTTATGTAACTTATATGCAGAGTACATCATGAGAAACGCTGGGCTGGAAGAAGCACAAGCTAAGGTCAAGATTGCTGGGAGAAATATCAATAACCTCAGATATGCAGATGACACCACCCTTATGGCAAAAAGGGAAGAGGAACTAAAGAACTTCTTGATGAAAGTGAAAGAGGAGAGTGAAAAAGTTGGCTTAAAGCTCAACATTCAGAAAACGAAGATCATGGCATCTGGTCCCATCACTTCATGAGAAATAGATGGGGAAATAGTGGAAACAGTGTCAGACTTTATTTTGGGGGGCTCCAAAATCACTGCAGATGGTGATTGCAGCCATGAAATTAAAAGATGCTTACTCCTTGGAAGGAAAGTTATGACCAACCTAGATAGCATATTCAAAAGCAGAGACATCACTTTGCCAACAAAGGTCCGTCTAGTTAAGGCTATGGTTTTTCCTGTGATCATGTATGGATGTGAGAGTTGGACTGTGAAGAAAGCTGAGCACCGAAGAATTGATGCTTTTGAAGTGTGGTGTTGGAGAAGACTTTTGAGAGTCCCTTGGTCTGCAAGGAGATCCAACCAGTCCATTCTGAAGGAGATCAGCCCTGGGATTTCTTTGGAAGGAATGATGCTAAAGCTGAAACGCCAGTACTTTGGCCACCTCATGAGAAGAGTTGACTCATTGGAAAAGACTCTGATGCTGGGAGGGATTGGGGGCAAGAGGAGAAGGGGACAACAGAGGATCAGATGGCTGGATGGCATCACTGACTCAATGGACGTGAATCTGAGTGAACTCCGGGAGTTGGTGATGGACAGGGAGGCCTGGCGTGCTGCGATTCATTGGGTCGCAGGGAGTCAGACACGACTGAGCGACTGAACTGAACTGAACTGACTGAGGCATCATATATAGAAGTAACAAGAGGTGGTGCAATATCCAGGACTATTAACACCTGGATGGTGACACTAACCCTAGATCTCAAGGATCAAAGACAAAGAACAACTTGGAGGGTGATGGATGGACTGATGGCAGCCTTTGCCTTCAGTGGGGGGACCCATCCAATTCATGGTGATCCTTAAGGGGGTAGAATGGGAATATATATCCCACTTCACTCTCCCCTTGCCCCCCAGCTTGCCTGCTAGTGCCTCCCTCTAACCACATCTAACCAAAAGCAAGTATGGCAAGGGAGCCTGGTTGATGCCATGTACACAATTCAGCTTCCTGAGCCCCAAGCAAGGTGGAGAAAGGGAAAGTAGAACTGGAAGGAGAGCAGGCACATATTCAACAGCATATTTTACTTGAATTAATAGATACTTTAAACATGCCTGCTGTATTTCATCTTATAACCAATAGCATTCTTGCTTCCCTGGTGGCTCAGATGATAAAGAATCTGCCTACAATGCAGGAGACTCAGGTTTAAACCCTGGGTCAGGAAGATCCCCTGGAGAGGGGAATGGCTACCCACTCCAGTATTCTTGCCTGGAGAATTCAATAGACAGAGGAGCCTGCCAGGACTACAGTCCATTGGGTCGCAAAGAGTTGCACATAACTGAACGACTAACACTACTTCAAGGAAAAGTGCTGTCAATCAAACCTGATATGCCATTGATTGTAAAATGAATCCTGATTCAAGGGATTAAAATTTGAAAAAAAAAATGTATATGTTAGAATTGGTGAAACACAGAAATGTATTTTTCTTAAACCCTGCCCCAAACCAAGGAAAGATCAATGTGAAACTTTATAATCATTTGAGTAATTGGATGCCAGGGCTTCCCTGGTAGCTCAGCTGGAAAAGAATACACCTGCAATGCAGGAGACCCCGGTTAGATTCCTGGGTTGGGAAGATCTGCTGGAGAAGGGATGAGCTGCCCACTCCAGTATTCTTGGGCTAATGAATTTTCAAAGGGCCAACATTTTCTGTTCCCTCAAAGTAATTTAAAATTTAATTCATGCACCAATGAGTCATAATATTCCACCAAAGGGAAAATGTAAGAACAGTAGCCTCACGTATTACTGTTTGGGTTGCAGACAGTTCTCATGTAGTTTGTGCTCTTATAGTTTGGATACCAAGAAGAGGAAAAGAATGGTAGGACTGTAATATGGTAAAAGTAGCCAAGCCAGCCTTCGAACAGTTATTTCGGTTAAGGTATGAGTGAAAAAAGCAGTGTGTGTAGTGGAAGAAGTTGGACTACTTTGGGTGAGATTTTATTTTGGAGTTGATTTGATTAAGTATTTATAAAACTTTTTACCATCTGATGGTACCACATATCATCAGATTTTCTTGAACTCCTAATATAACTGGGTCAGTAAGTATCCAGTTATAAATAAATAAATAAGTACTTATTTTAAAGTAAGAGTAAAATTTCCTTCTATAACTACATTATATGTCAATTATTTTTCTTGCTTTAATGTCACAAATTCAAATATTGTAAACAGTGACTTCCTTTGTAGGGTTTAAGTGGTTTCCAAAAGCCACATGTCCGGAGTCCTCATTTCTAAAGCTAGGAAGCCCATCTTTTATTTCTGATACTGTGGCTTCAGTTTCTTCTTGAAATGAGTAAGTAGGACTGTATTTCTTCTAAAATCTCTTTCAGTTCAGATGGCTTGACATTGAAATAGGAACCATTAAAAAAATTAACATAACTCTGTTAATGTGTAAGGAAAATGAGTCAAAAGCTTGTACACAAACTATACTATAATAAAACATAAAATGAGAAAATGTTTTAAAATGTTGATGGAACTATCTGGCAAAATCTGCTACTTGCATTGAAAAAGGGACATCCCATGTGATGGATATTACTTGTGTGCTTTTCTTGTGTTTTTCTTGGGCTCCCAGGATAACGCCCCAGGTTTAATAATTCCCTAGGAGGACTCAGTGTACAGTCAGACTCATGGTGGTGATTTATTACAGCAAAGGGATACAAAGCCCAACCAGCAAAAGGGAAATGTGCATGGGGCAAAGTTGGAGGAAACCAGGCACAAGCTTCCACTCTCACAGTGGAGTCACACACTTAATTCCTCCAGAAACAAGTTGTGACAATGCATGTGACATCTGCCAGGGAAGCTCATTAGAGACTCAGGGTCCAAGGTTTTCAAGAGGACTGGTCATAGAGACACCCTCTACTTAGCATGTACTGAAATTTGCAAGACTCCTAGAAGGAAAGCAGATGTTCAGTATAAACCATATTGGTTGTACAAACAGTTTAGGAACAGTGAGACCCTCTTATCAGTTAGGGTCATGGGAACATTCCTGAAATCCAGGTCACCAGATGCCAGTCAAAGGCTAATCTTGCAAACAAGCCTTTCTAAGGGTAACAGGCCTTAAGTCTAAGTTGCAGGCCTACTATGTTAATTCTCTTCTGTCTGACTTGCTTATCCAGTCTGGGGAAGACTGGAGGTTATGCATATTCCTTGAATTATTTTTATTCATATTAATTTTTCAATCCTCTTTCTGCCCAGAGAAGTAGAAAATCTAATATATTTCATGGAACCTTTTTTGCCCCAGCTATGGGCTATGGGAGTCCTCATTCCAGTACACTCTGGACTTACTCATTGAAGAAGGCATAGGCTAAATTTCAACTCCTTACAGAGAAAGAAAGCTGAGTGCCGAAGTATTGATGCTTTTGAACTGTGGTGTTGGAGAAGACTCTTGAGAGTCCCTTGGACTACAACGAGATCCAACCAGTCCATCCTAAAGGAGACCAGTCCTGGGTGTTCATTGAAAGGACTGATGCTGAGGCTGAAACTCCAATACTTTGGCCACCTCATGGGAAGAGTTGACTCATTGGAAAAGACCCTGATGCTGGGAGGGATTGGGGGCAGGAGGAGAAGGGGATGACAGAGGATGAGATGGCTGGATGGCATCACCAACTCAATGGACAAGAGTTTGGGTGAACTCCAGGAGTTGGTGATGGACAGGGAGGCCTGGTGTGCTGCGTTTCGTTGGGTCACAGGGAGTCGGACACAACTGAGCGACTGAACTGAACATAGAAAGAAAGAACTAAGGAGTCTAGTCTGGAGAGAACCCAGGCTTTGACCTGTAGCTTCTGGGGTTACCGTTTGGGGTCATATTGCAAAATGGAAGAGCTGTACCATAAGATGTTGTCCCTGCTCACTAGAATAAAGGGGGCTTCAAGGGTTATTGAAGGAGAAAAAGGAGGCCTTTCTCTTTAGAGTTAATCTCAGATGTATTAATCCTGTGTCACCAGAAGCCTAGACTTCAGGGTTCTCAGATCTTCATCCAGGCTTTCAATAGTGAGGCCGTGTTTCCACCATGATGTCTTTTCCATGCTTATACTCTGTCTTCCCTCGTGGTCAGTTTATTTTGGCAGTTCTTAGTGTCTATCATTTTCTTTAAAAATTTTTTTTCAAGCTGAGCTGATGCCATTTAAAGTTATTAGAGGTTATAGCATCATTCATTTTCAAAAGGGAAAAGGTCAAATCTCCATTCCTTTCCTTCCAGGAAATTCCTTGGCCTGCTTATAAATTTGCCTGACCAGAGAGCTCTGAGTTCAATCTCCAAGTGGGTATTGGGTGGGATGGTCTTTATGAGGCCAAAAGTGATCATCACACCATTCCTCAAAAGCAATAAATATCTTCTTGTCTATTTTCCTACCTCAGGGGCTGTTACAAAAGTCCTCTGAGAACAAAGACCTGTTCCAAGGTAAGCAGTCTCCATGAACTAGGAAAAGTGTATTGTTAAGAATGTTGCTTATTTCTTGAGAATTCCCTGTCTGTCCAGTGGTTAGGACTCTGAACTTCCATTGCAGGGGGCCTAGGTTCAATCACTGGTCAGGGAACTAAGATCCCACAAGCTGCGCAGAATGGCCCCCCCAAGAAAAGAAAAAAAAATTTTTTAAGAATTTTACTTGTTTCCAAACTAAAAGAGCCAGGAAGATGACATGGTGGTGGGAGGAAACGACAAAGAAAAACAAAATGCAAAACCAAGACCCAGAAACCATCCCTAATAAGTGAAGTAATCAGGGTGGAAGGAATTTTAAATAAATACTAATTGTGAAAGAGAATATTAAAACTGAAAACTTGAGTGTGTTAATCACTCAGTCATGTCTGACTCTTTGCGACCCTGTGAACTGTAGACCGCCAGTCTCCTCTATCTATGGGATTTCCCAGACAAGGATACTGGCGTGGATAGTCATTCCCTTTTCCAGGGGATCTTCCTGACCCAGATATCAAACCTGTGTCTCCTGCATTTCAGGCAGATTCTTTACCATCTGAGCCACCAGGGAAGCCTGAAAACTTGAGAACATGGTCGTAAGAAGTATTATTGACCTTCTTGAGTGTTAATGGTGGCATGGGTTTATTCAAAATTTACAACTGAATGAATTATTTAAAACTTTGGCTGAATAACCACTAAGTGTCTGGCACTGTGTTAGATGTTGGGAATAGAGCAGTGAACTTGGACAAGCTTCTGACCCTCATGAACTTTGAATCTAGTGAGATGTAGATTTTGTACAAATATCTCTCACTTACAATGAGAGCTGTGCTAGGGAAATGTAGCTGAACATGGAGTATGCAGCGAGGATACTTAACCTAATCTTAACATCAGGGAAATCTTCTGTGAGAAAGGGGCATTTATGCTGCGAACTGAAAGATAAGAGATGGAAATGAACTTCTCGACAAGGGATTAAAATGCAACTTGTCAGCACAACACAGAAATTTTGCACAACATGCTCAGGAATGAGTGGTTGGGAGGAGACATGAAATTGTCAGGAAAGATAGAATTTGGGCATATCTGGGTAGGAGAGGACCAGAGGAGGAAAAATCCTATTAATATTCCATCATTATCAAAGCATTACATATCAAAGCTATTTTTCTATGGAACCAAACAGTACACATCACAAAACTAGAGGTATCTAGAAAGTACAGTTTAATCTTGTCAGGCTACTTTGCAGGCATTAAAAAAAAAAAAAAAAACACCATAACTATAGGTCCAATCTTTCATTGCTTTCTGTAGGTCTGGTGTTCAGTCTGGCCCTAGAAGAAGCATGGAAGATACCTCGGGAAAGCTTTTGGGGTCTGACCTCAGGCATAAACATGGAACAGTTTGTCTTCATTTTATCCTGCGACAACCTACTATTTTCCTTGTTCTGTTTATTCATTTGAGGGGAAGAGTTCTAGAAGTTCATTACAGTTTAAAGACTTTATGGGATATGTACACTTTCATCAGCCTGGTAAATGAACGGCAAAATCAGTACCCAAAACCAGCCTGTGAGCAGATTTCCACTCAGAAAGGTAATTAAGGAAGAAGGCCATAAAGGCAAGTGTCCTTTTCCAGGTGAATGAATTATTACAGTTATATGATTTACAATTACTGTTGGTAAGGGCTGGCCAGAGTGATTAGGTATTTCCCCCTATGCCCTGATAGAACTCTATTCTCTATAAGAAATAGAATTGTCAACCATTTCTTTCAAAAACCTACAAAGGAAGTCATGCAGTCTCCCTTGGGGAACCTATGTCTTCTTCTTGTCATCTTTTGACTGGTAATATTCATTTCCTCTGGTGTCTAAGCTAAATTCGTCAGCTGCTACATACACCTTTATCTTTTTTTCTGTTGACAGCAGAAGCAGCTAAGGCATTACTATCTGCATAATGACGTGTCTTAAAGCTTTTATTTCTCTTTGGCTTTCTTTTCATTAAGTTACACGTATTCTAAAATCAATGTTTGGAAAGGAGCGCTGCATCCAAAATTTAGTGGCAGAGGAGGAAAGAAGAGAAACTGGCAGCACCTCTGAAAATACCACCCCAAGGCTACTCCTTGTGTAAGTAAAGAAAGTATGAGAGGTTTTACAAGAGAGCTTGACTTGGATTTACGGGTATCTTTATTCTGCCTTCTACTAAGAGACAGCCACAAGTGGGATATGGATTCTGCAGAAGTCACTTGCAGGCAGACTTATAACCTAGCATGTTTATTCAAGAGACAAGATGGATCGAATGTTTCTTCCCACTTTAGGGATAAAGAGAAAATAGCCAGGCAGTATCTTTGGGGGGCTGACTAGAAGCCTTTTGCTAGACCCTAATGCTAAGTTCCTTGGAGAAGGAAATGGCAACCCACTCCAGTATTTTGCCTGGAGAATTCCATGGACAGAGGAGCCCTGCAGACTACCGTCCATGGGGTCACAAAGAGTGAGACATGACTGAACGGTCATGCACAATGCTAAGTTACTTACATTTGGAACACAGGGTCAATTTTTTTCTTTGAAAAACTGGGTTTGATCTGAATTCAGTTGGTACTGATAGGAGATCAAATAAAGATACATAGGGTGTGTATGATGCCATGGAAATATTTCAGTATGTATCTAGTTCTTAAATCTTTAAAATCAGGATACCTAGCAACTGAGAAGAAAACACTTTGGGCATCATAGCCTTATTTCCAACAAAAGTTCTAGACCTCCCCCACTTATTTTATTCCTGCTTCCTGTTTGATTTCTACATTTCCTAGGCTTAAGCACTGATAATATAATTTACAGTTAGCAAATATGTATAATAATATTGTTGAATAAATGACCTTGAGTTTCATTAGCTATATCTGGCCCTTTGCTCTTTTCTAAGAACTAATGACTAAGTGCTCTCTGCTTTGACCCAAGAGCCTTTCCCCCAACTTTTATATTTATATCCTGGTGCCATTTGCTTCAGACTGTTCAAAGTTCTGAAACCCTGGATCCAGTCTTGATATCAGTCTACTTGGGTGTCATCCATATTGTGATTGCCCCAGCCACCTTAAGGGGAAGTTCAGGTACCCTGTTTATCCTACAAGAAGTTTGATCTGTATTTTCAGTAGAAGAAACTGTAGGACTATTTCATAGGGTTCCCAGGTGGCACAGCAGTAAAGAATCAGCCCGCCAATGCAGGAAACATAAGAGATGCATGTTCAATCCTTGGGTCAGGAAGATCCCCTGGAGTAGGAAATGGCAACCCATTCCAGTATTCTTGCCTGGAAAATTCCATGGACAGAGGAGCCTGGTGGGCTTCAGTCCAGGGGGGTCACAACGAGTCAGACATGACTGACTGCATGCACACGCGCACACGCACACACACACACACGCATACACATACAGAGTTGTAGTAACTTGGAGACTGGTTTAATATTGCCAACAATTTCAAAGTGGAATCTATTAGTCTCTACTATGTTGTTTCCCAATATCCACTAGAGTATTTATAAAGAAACAGAAAAAAGAGAAAAAACTCATATCAACACTGAACACTAAATCTGTTAGATAACCCATTGCCAATATCTGGAGGCGAATCTTTGCTGACTCTAAATGTAGACAGGTTGAATTATATTGAAAACAAATTTCTCAGAATGCATCTCAAGGTGTGATGAATTCTTAGGCAACCTGAGTACTCTGTTCAGCAACCTTGCTCTCAACCATTAGATTATTCCCATTAGAGGTATAGGTTAACATTAAGGATCCCTAGACGAGGCAGATGAGGGTAATGGTAACAGCACAGTTAATTCTCGCAGTTGTAGCTCCTAAGTAAAAGGCAGTAGGTAGGGTAGAAGTGGGATATATTTATTATAAAGTATAAGCCAAGAATTATAGTTTCTCATGACTTAATATTGATTGACAGGACCAAGAATCAGATTGTGGAGGAAAAAAAAAAGGACTATTGGTAAAGTAGTTTTCAACTAGGGGAAAGTTCACAGGACGTTGGAAATTGAATTAAGACTTAATACAATGTCAGTGTGTTAAGTGTCAGAAGATCCCCTGGAGGAGGGCATGGCTACCCACTTCAGTATTCTTGCCTGGAGAATTCTATGGGATTCTGGCGGGCTCTTGTCCATGGGGTCGCAAAGAGTCTGACACGACTGAGTGACTAATGCTTTCATTTTCACTTTTCCTCACGTGTTACTGTACCTTTCAGCTGTGGATTTGGGGACAGGAGGGACTGACACAGAAAAGGCGGTGAGCAGGCCCAATGTCACCTCAGCCAAATACTGTGTTTTTGGAAACAAAACAAATTTTAAAAGAACTTAATTAAAAATTAACAAAGACAAACATGAAAAAGGAAGACAAAAGGAAAATCCAGCCTGAACCTAACAAATATTACATAATAATATTTTAGAAGACAGAGAAAAGTTAAATTTCCAAAATAATGTTCTCTTTTTATATAAGATTTTATTCCAGAAAAAAACTATCAGGAAACTATTTGCAAAAAAGAAACAGAAATAGAAAGCCAAGAAGAGATAAAATGCCAGGATAAAAACACAACATAAGTTTCAACAAGAGGTGTAGAAAATACGATAACAGACTTGAAATCCATAGAATAAAGTAAAAAAGAAAGCAAATCTGATCAGAGAGGATGAGGAGGATGGAAAATGGGGATTCAACATGGATAGCTGGTGTCCCTCAAGGATAGTAAATAAATAACAAGTAATAATAAATGATACACACAAGGAGATATGCTTGAGAGAAACAATGATTTATAGATTAAGGTGGCTAACCCATGCAAAAATCTATAGAAAGACTCACTTTTGGTCACACTCTGGCAGTATTTTTAACATATAATGTTTCATAACAACATTTTCAAACTTCTTGGTCTCACAATGGCTTTACACTCTTAAAAATCAATCAGGACCCCAAAGGACTTTGTTTATATATAGATTGTATTTATCAACATTTACGATACTAGAAATTAGAGTTTAACAAAAACATTTCTACGTTTAGTTTTTTAATACCATTTCATGTTAACATAAGAAGTATATTTTTGTGAGAAAAGAACCCTCTATTTTCCAAAACAAAGAAAATTCTGGAAAGAGTGACCCTATTTTATATTGTTGCAAATCTCTTCAATGTCTAACTTAGTAGAAGACAGAAGCAGTCACATTTACTTCTGCATTCAATTAGTTTTAATATGCTATTTTTGTTGAAGTGTGTGATAAATAGCTATCATCCCTCAGATATGTAGTGGTAAAAAGAGTATAAGCCATTTCAGACAATTGTGGATATTTTAAAAATACTGCACCCAAATTTAAAATGTGGTAGTTTTTAAAGGTTAATTGTAATATGGAAACTGAAATCATATTAAATAACTTTTCATACCCAGTTATAGCCAAATCCACTAGTCTATCCTACACTTTAGACGGATCTCCACCTATATATTATTGTTACAACTTCACTCATTAATCATTTAAAAATATATTGTTTCCCTGAGCTATACAGATCTCCAAATGTGACACATTTCATTATACAAATTTTAAAGATCACATTCATTAATATCAACACTGATATCATCCAAAAAATCCAGGTATTGGATTTTTCTACAAATTGCTAATGAGGTCACAGTGGTCATTTAAAAGTTTTCCAGAGCTCTAACTTTTCACTTGGGAGTTTGAATGTTATTAATGACAACAAATAGAGTCAGTTGTTTTCCTGAAAATGAATTTCATTCAGTCCATTTGAAAGACAATGCCTGACAAATATTGAAGTTTGATTTACCATAGCTTGTCTCTTAGTTTTCCTTTCAAGAGAAAAGGAGTGTTTCATGAAGTGGGTAGTTCAGTTTGCTACTCAAACAATTGCCCCCGTTGTTTTCCTCAAGTCAGTCATCATACTCAGGTGTGCTGCAGAATGCCTGTGTTCCTTCCCTTATCATTAAATAGAATATACAATAACTAACAGCACAGTGATGCCACTGCCTTGATTCTTGTTAAGGCATCATTGCTTTTGCACTTTAGTACAAATGTCAACACCACAAAAGAATATCTTAGTAATATTACGAAAATGGTTATGACCTCATGAACTTCCTGAATAGTCTCAGGGACCACCATGGGTCCTCAGACCACACTTCTAGAATCACTACTTTGTGAGACCTAGACAGTATATTAAAAAGCAGAGACATTACTTTGCCAACAAAGGTCCATCTAGTCAAGGCTATGGTTTTTCCAGTAGTCATGTATGGATGTGAGAGTTGAACCATAAAGAAAGCTGAGAACTGAAGAATTGATGCTTTGAACTGTGGTGTTGGAGAAGACTCTTGAGAGTCCCTTGGACTGCAAGGAGATCAAACCAGTCAATCCTAAAGGAAATCAGTCCTGAATATTCGTTGGAAGGGCTGATGCTGAAGCTGAACTCCAATACTTTGGCCACCTGATGCAAAGAACTGACTCATTGGAAAAGACCCTGATGCTGGGAAAGATTGAAGGCAGGAGAAGAAGAGGGGGACAGAGGATGAGATGGTTGGATGGCTGACTTGATGGACATGAATTGGAGCAGGCTACAGGAGTTGGTGATGGACAGGGAAACCTGGAGCGCTACAGTCCATAGGGTCACAGAGTCGGACAGGACTGAGTGACTGAACTGAAGCATCATGACAGACACAAACAGGTTTACTATAAAGGCATTTAAAAACCTTCATATTTTCACATGTAAAATTTTTAAATGTGAGAATATAATGGAGCAACAGAAATTATGAGAGACAAAGTTTGTAACCCAAGATGTCTTACATTTTTTTGGTGTTTGTATTACCTACCCTCTTAAAAGAAAAATATTTCATGGAAAACAAAATTCATTTATATGCTATTTCAAAAAGACATCAAAAATGTGACTCAAAAATGAAAAGGATGCATAAGTATATTTTAAAAACTGAGAACATAAAGGAAGCAAGAATCAAAATATTATCAAAGTATAATTCACATCAGAAATCATTAAACAGAACCAAGACAGCTATTTTTCTTGGCCGTGGTTTCATTCTACAAAGAAGGAGCTGCTGCCCTAAACCTTTATGAACCAAATATATTATATATTAAAGCAAACAATAAAAATAGGCATACAAATACAAGTAGAAGTTGAAAGAAAGATAACTAGAAATGGAAGACCAACAAATTTTTTAAAAATCTTTCTTAGATCAAGTAGGAAGAAAAGAAAGACAGGCTATAGAGAATCCAAATAATACATGATGATTTTATATCAACTTTGCCTCCTGCAGAGTAAGAGTAAGGCAGAGTAAGACAGGATTTCAGCTGTAAGGAAAGGAAATGTTATCTTTCTTTGAGACTTGAGCAAAGGGGTTTAGGCTTTGAAGGCAGTAGATTTATGTAAATGGTTTCCCGAATGCTGGATCTAAAATCTAGGCTGAGATTTCACATGTGGCCTGATACATGATCTACACAGAGATCAAGTGTATCTTGTCAACCAAATAATTTCAATTTCTTGGGTTCTCTGTATCTATGTCTCTGTTAGTAACATCTATTCTTATGTAAACATTCCATTCTTGTTTCAGTTGTACTATGGGGAAGCTAAGGAGGATTAAGAATCTTCCTTGATATCTCTAGCATTTAGAACAATATCTGACTTACAGTAAGCGCTCAATAAATATTTATTGAATGAATGAATGTCCTTGTTTGAAGCCAGAATGAATCAAGGTCTCTCTCTCTAACTTCTAATCCTTAGACTAGTGTGTTGGGGAGTGGGAGAGGCAGTGAAAATCAGCACAAACTCCAGACAAGAACCAGGTATATTGTGGTTCAGCTACAGTTTTCACTATGGCAAATTTAATCTTCACAGCCGCCCTTGAAGGCTCTGTGCTCAGTCATGCGCTCAGTTGTATCTGACACTTTGTGATCCCTTGGACTGTAGCCCACCAGGCTTCTCTGTCCATGGGATGCTCCAGACAAGAATACTGGAGTGGGTTGCCATTTTCTTCTCCAGGGTATCTTACAGACCCAGGGATCGAAGCCAGGTCTCCTGCACTGCAGGCAGATTCTTTACCAACTGAGCCACCAGGAAAGCCTTCATGTGCTTAAGGATATGAATGAATTCAATAAGATGCAAAAAGATGAATGTAATATCAAATAGGTTAGGGCTATTTGGGCTTCCCAGGTGGCACAGTGGTAAAGAATCCACCTGCCAATGCAGGAGACACAAGAGATACTGCTTCAATCCCTGGGTCAGAAAGATCCCCTGGAGGAGGAAATGGCAACCCATTCCAGTATTCTTGCGTGAAAAATCCCATAGACAGAGGAGCCTGGTGGGGTACAGTCCAAGGAGTTGCAAAGAGTCGGACATGACTGAGCGACAGTACATTCAGGCTTTAGGACCTGCGTGTCACAAGGAAGCTGAGAGTTACCCAGAAAAGGATGGAGCAATGAAGTAGCAAAAGCTAGAGGCCCAGAAATAGATGCTTTGTTGCTGAGAGAGATGAGATTGTAACAATGGAAACAATACCTGTGAGGGGAGGTCCCCCAGCCACAGAGGAGCCCTTAGCTAGGAACTTGGTCCCTCCCACTTCTCCTGACAGGAAAACTGTCCAGAGGCTACGTTTAAACAAGTGAAGGCAGCAAGGGCCACTTTGACAAGATCAGAACCCCACCCTTTCCTCTTCACCTGGAAGAATCTCAAGCTTCAGGGCCCTGGGAGATGGAAGTGGGAGGCCCTGAAGCAGATGCCCTGGCAACATAGCCCTTGTTGTCCAATAAATGAAACAGTAGGAGAGAGGAGGAATGAGCATTTGAGGACAGGCCATTAGTATTACTGGAGAGGAGATATCCAGTGGCTGCCATTATGAACATTTTGTGAGGTTCTTGGTAGTTATGACTCTACTGAAGAGTCCTTTGCTCTGAGAGGAGGAGAGGTGGTGGTGTTTGGTCTTATGAGTCCAGTGGTGTAGGAGGACCTGGGAGGCAGGCAGCGTACACTCTTCTGGTATCCTGTATCTTTCAGGGCAAAAAATCCTGCCAAGAGAAGCTAAGTCAGCTCTGGACTCTCACTTCCCATGCATTTCCTCTACTGTATTCAGGTTACTTTGAAAGAAAAAAAAAAATTCCAAAGGGAAAGCAGCAAAACCACAGGCTTTTGTAATTAATGCAGCAAACTAGCCAGGTTTTTAATATTAATGAACATTGTTTGACGTCTGTATGTCTGAGTAAAAGCATACTTGGAAAAACATTCTTTGAAACTATTGTGGGCTTGTAATGAATATTTAATCAACAAATGCAACAGTCTATTTAGCATTCAAATATTCCATTTTTGATTGGAAAGGTACACAACAAAATTTTGCCATTAATTATGAACAGTAGGATGGGGAGTAAACTTTACTTTTCATTTGTACTCTTCATGCTACTTAAGTACAACAGTGTAATTAAAATATTAGTCAGACAATACTAATATAGTCTAGGGTAGTTCTAGGAATTATGATGAGAAAATAAAGTGGGAAATGTTTTATTTGGGAGCTCCATGCTCACAAACCCTTTTTCCTCCATATCTTTCATCCTCCATCAAAATCTTTCTCTTGTACATTAGAGTAAAGATAAGAGTTTAAATAATAAAATTTTGATTCACTAGTAATTAAAGGCTTACGTTAAAGGAATTTAAAACAGATGTTGGGACTTGTCCTGCTTACCGTGTTTTAGGAAAACAATGGATGTAATAATAGAAGCAATCCTTTCCCGTTGTCTTGCTCTCAAAACCTTCAACTGTGCTCCAAACTTCTCAACATCTTTCATAATTAAATCACTGAGAAGAAGTTTTTTTTTATTTTCCTTTTCAAAACCAAGTACAATCAGGCTCATGGTACTTTCATTGCAGAAATTTCTTGGTTATAATTCAGATGAATATGTGAGAAGCTAAAGGTATAGGTACTGGGCTGAATAAGTTGGCCAGAAATAATAAGCCAGGAGAGAGCTGGTGCTGCTACCCAGGGAAGAGAACCGGCAGCCCACTTTCACAGTGAGCCTCCAGCAGTGAACAAGTCTTGGTTTCTGCCCAGCTGTGTCTGGGGAATTGTTTCACTCTGGAGAGTCTGTTGAGGTGGCTGGGTGTGGCAAATGTTTAATCATCAGCTCTGGGAAAAGCAGGAAAACAGAAAGGAAAGGATGGAGGAAGGAAATTCTGATTTGTAGTGTTTCCCAATTTTCCCAGCCAATTACAGGCTACCCTGAGTCACCAACTGGAGAAGGGAATGGTAACTCACTCCAGTATTCTTGCCTGGAGAATTCCATCGACAGAGGAGCCTGGTGGGCTACAGTCTGTGGTGTCACAAAGAGTTGGATACAACTGGGTGACTAACACACACAAGTCACCAAATCTGGCCTTGGGGAGAGATGATCAGTGTGGACTCTCCCAAGGCACACCAAGTCACCTAGCGCACGGCTAACCTGCTTCATCTTTCAGGTATCCACAGAGAAGCTGAGGATTCACTTGACAGCATTATCTCCCTCCAGTGAGTTATGGGCTTCTGTGAGCCATGAAAAGTGATGCTTTTTACAAAATCCCCCCATTCTATAGTGAAAGGCTGAGATCTATTTCCTAATGAGGTATTATCTGGGGAGGCAAGCAAGAGAGCTCTGACCACGGGCTTATTACTTGCAATATTGCCCTGGAAACCCATTGTCAAAGGAGCGATAGGTATGTGGAATAGAAAAGAAATGACTTTGGCTCAGAGTAAACAACATAACAGTGACAACAAGCTAAAGGGAATGGGGTAGAGGATTCTGAGCATCGGTTGGTAGGTAATGACAGCCTGAACTCCTAAAGGAGAAACCCACAGCAGAACGCTGCATTAGCACATGCCAATTTATCTCAGGGTCTAATGTAGGCAGAAGGGCTTTTAAATGAATAATTGCTGAAGGGGCAATTGTGGGAATTATCATTCAAAGAGATAAGGTTTATTATTTTTTTTTCCCAGGCCACTGCACATACGAGTTTAATAATCTTTTCAGTGGGTACCATGTTATCATAAAATAACCTAAATGCTACTAAATGGTATTTAAAATGATTTCCAGACACCAGTAGGCCAAGGACATGGTGATTCAGCTGCTAATGCATCTCTAATACAGTACAGAAGAAGGTACTGCAATCAGGCCACATTGCCAGGATCAAAATCCTTTTTCGTGATTCTTTTCACTTCCATCTTTGACCTCTATCCAATTTTTGGCACACTTCTTACTTCTTTCACCTGTTTTTCAGGTTCCTTTCATACCTGAGCTGCGGTATGAAAAAGATGTGGTCTGCTGTTTATTCTCAGTTGTGAAGTGCTGCAGAGCTGCTAAGAAGGGGAAATCAGAGGTAGAAGGCAGCCTTCCCTGAAACTCCAGAGAGGAAGTAGTAAGGCTAAGAAGAACGAAAGGTCTGGCAATGCACTGTGTTCACATGCCTCCCACCTGACTTCATGTGATCTGATACTATGTAGTGATATCAAAGGTGAGCTTAGAGGGGATCCAGAGGAGAAAATATCCATGACTCTACTGTAATCAAGAGACAAAAGTTTCAGAAGCTCAAATTCATGATTTCACCACGTGCTGCCCCAGTGAAATCTACTATGCTTAATATCCCCAGTACCAACAGTCTGGTACCTCATTAGCTTAGCTAACCAGCACCCTAGACATCAAGGAAGGCATGTCATGGCGAGGCCTGATTACCCTCATGTTTTTCTATTAAGACACATAATAATGCAAAGGAGCAGACAGATCAAATACCTTATTTTGGTGGCTTTTTTGGAAGCAAAATAATGGGACATTCTGGCCATCAAGTGATTAAGACTGTGCTTCTAAAGCAGGAGACATGGGTTCAATCCCTGGGTCAGGAAGATCCCCTGGAGAAAGGGGTTCTCCAGTATTCTTGCCTGGAGAATTCCATCGACAGAGGAGACTGGTGGGCTACAGTCTATGGTGTCACAAAGAGTTGGACATGACTGCGTGACTAACACACACACACACTCAGCTTTTAATTTGTTTTTCTCTTTGTTTGGGGCTGTTTTACTGGGTAAAATATACATAGTGTGATATTCTTAACTGGTTCTTAGAAAGCTAAGTTAAAGTCCATTTCTAAGAAACAGCCAGCAGCATACCCCCACCCCCACCATGGGGAAGAGAGGTGGGATATCCAGAGCATCCTCTCTCTCCATCTCTAGATGACAGCAAAACGTCAAGAGATGGGAAAGGAGGGCAGAGCACAGGAACATGCACATCTCACAGTGCCGACAGGCAGCCAATCGGCAAGGGTGCTGGGGAACAGCCATGCAGAGAGAAAATCACCACAGAGCATGGCAGCTGGTGGGATCTTGGGCTACAGCACTCCTGGCAAGGAGCAAGGAGAACGGTGGGTTTGCAGAACCTCAGATCTGCTGCCTTGGGTGTCAGTCACAAAGCTCTGCAAACAGGAGTGACTAAACTGCAATAAGACAGAGATTATGTGGGGCACTCCAACATATTCTTTCCATGTGACATGCCTGGGAATCAGGAATTAGCTTAAAAAGGAGGTTTCAGGACCTGGATCTGCTGCTGTGCAACTGAGAAGCCTTAAGTGCACAAACACAAAATCAGGGTTAATAGGAGGCAATTTATCCCAAAGAAATACAGCAGCCTGTGTTTCTCTGGCAGGCAGTCTGGTTGAGGATATCAAGTTTGCATCTTTATTTCCTGGAATGTTGTCAATCAACGTCAAACAAGCCCTAAATAAAATCTGAGCCAACTGGAACAGAGACCTCAGGTACGATGTGCTACAGACAAGTTCCTCTGGCATAAGATTAATGGAGTAGCATGAAATCCATTCAAGTCATCATATCAGGATTTGAAAAGTCAAAATATTTTTCAGATCTCGGTGAGAATCCCCTGAAAGGTGATGAGGAACAGCTGGGGTTAACCCAACAGTACATGTCAGGGTTGAGGGAATAAAGCTACAATATAATCTGTCTGGGGAGGCTATTTTCCCTCAGGTGGAAGAAATAACATTAATTAGAATTTTTATTTGAGTTTTAGGTCATAATTCCCAGGCATGGAATATTTTTCTCCCTATCCCCACCCAATAACATGAAAAATATGAAAAATACAGGCCAGTAGCAGTTAAAATTGCTGATTGTACCTGGTATGGTCAGTGACCTGGGAATTGGGTCCTCTCAAATCCTGTGAAAGTAAAACTGGGTGCAATCCTTCTGGAAGCTAACTGGGTGACATGCCCTTTGACCTACTCTAAAAAATTTCTTCCATTTCTAAAAAATGTTGCCAAAACCACAAAGATATATGTATACTGCTGTGATCGTACCATTATTTAAAAGAGCAGAACTCCAGAAATAAGCTAAACGTTCTTCCATAGAGAATAGTCAAATTGTGATAGAGCCATACAATGAGAATATTACAGCCATCAAAAGGTGAGCAAATCCTTTTATGGCCAATGTGTAATATATCCATGATATACTAAGTGGAAAAGACAAGAGGCAAGACAGGATAATATAATCCCACTTGTGTTAAACAAAAGAATAAGCACACGTAAGCTGATATTTGCTCAGCAACTTGCAGGAAGACTTATGCAAAAACCTGCTAAGCGTGGTTATGTTTAGGAAGGTTCTGGTGGCTCCAGGAGACCCTTCCTTGTGACTGTAAACTCCAGTCTCTGCCCCGTCAGTCTCTGTCTTCACGTGGTCTTGTGCTCCTTTGCGTATGTTTCTTCTCTTCTAAGGACACTTGTCAGTGGATTAGGGAGCACCAGGATAAATCCAGGATAATCTCATTCCAAAACCCTTAATTAATTCATATGCCAAGATCATTTTTCTAAATAAGGTCATATTCACAAGCTCCAGGGGTTAGGGTATGGGTATATATTTGAAGGGGACCATTTAAATCACTGGGGCTTCCCAGGTGGCACTAAGGGTAAAGAACTCTTCTGCAGGAGACATACATAAGAGAGGTGGGTTTGATCCCTGGGTCAGGAAGATCCCCTGGAGAAGGAAATAGCTACCCACTCCTGTATTCTTGCCCATTCAGTAGTCCCATTGGGAGAATCCCATAAACAAAGGAGCCTGATGGGCTACAGTCCATGGGATCACAAAGAGTCAGACATGACTGATGTGACTTAGCATGCAAGTACAAGCATTTAATTCACTACATCAAGATACTAGTATTTTAAGGTATACATACTCAAGGAAGCATAGCCAGTCAAGCTCACTAGAAACTGTCTCCTGTTCTTTATTTCAGCTTATCTCCCAGTTATTTTCTTCCTAAGTACAGACTGAGGGGTGCCATGGGGAGTGTTTACTGATGAAGATTTAAGGACAGGGAGGGACTCTTTTGCAGAAAAAAGAAAAGGTCAGAGCAACCAGGGTAGGCGACTTGAGAGGTCAGAGGCTAACTGGAAAGCAGAGGAGAGAGGGAGCCAGCTTAGCACAGAAAGAGTAGCAGGAAGGGACTGGAGGAGTGTGGAATGGTTCTGGAAGCAGCCAGCTCACATTCACGGCCTGCCTGAGTGGGGTTTTTGGTGCCTATCTCACAGCTAGAGTTTCTGAAGACTACTTTTGTATTGGAGAAGGGAAGAAGGACAAGAAGATGAATGTCACCATCTTGTTCTTCAGGCTTCAGGTCACTTCACCCGTGGGGAGATGGGCTGGAAGCCCCACATTGAGCACAGAGCCAGGATCTCTGCAGAGGGTAGAATAGGAGCTGCTCTGATGCTGCTGGTATTAGAGAAGACTCTTGAGAGTCCCTTGGACTGCAAGGAGATGAAACCAGTCAATCCAAAAGGAAATCAATTCTGAATATTCATTGGAAAGAATATTGGAGCTGAAGCTCCAATACTTTGGCCACCTCATGCAAAGAGCCTACTCATTAGAAAAGACCCCGATCCTGGGAAAGATTGAAGGCAGGAGGAGAAGGGGATGAAAGAGGATGAGATGGTTGGATGGCATCACCAACTCAATGGATGTGAGTTTGAGCAAACTCATGGAGTTGGTGAAGAACAGGGAAGCCTGGCGTGCTGCAGTCCATGGGGTCACAAAGAATTGGACATGACTGAGCTGCCGAACATGGAATAACAACTGATGTTGCCGTTCCGGTTAATTTCCTCCATACCCACCTTGGAAGGGAGAGGCTGAAAGCAATGGGGAGTCCTTTAATGACCCCAGAAATATTCTCTAGGGAGGATAGAAGAATTATAATTCCCACCGAGGGACTCTGCTCAGGCTCTCTCCTACTTCTTACAGTGAACGTGAAGCACACAGGCTTGGCCAAGCCAGTCCAGCATGAGGCCAGTGGGGATTCCCTCCACCAGCACCCATAAAGAACAGGGATGCTAACAGGCTGAAAAAAACCCTTTTCCCCAGAGGCTACTGGAAAAACCTGTGCCATCCAGTGCCAGAGAACAAACCCCACACCTTCTCCCAGAGCTGCGCCCCTCTGCACACCACCTTCACCAGCACTTACATACACCCTACATATTGTCTTTGAGGGAGCCTAAACTCCAGTTCTGAATCAGTTCTTGCATCTGTATTATTTTGTCTCCCTAGTGTTTGGGAAGGGATGTTCAGAGAGAATAGGCAGAGAGTGAGCTAGTTGGGAAGAAACAAACAAACAAAAATATCAGAAAGGATTCACTAGGGCTGACCTGGCAATCATAGAAATCAAGTTTGCAGCCATTGGAGGCTCTTGGGAGCTTTTCCAGGTAATAGAGGTCTCTACCTCCCCAAAGTTCTTCAGCTGCAAAGGATGTCTAACTCTTTGATGTCAGAGCATTACTACATCTGGTCAAGCTATGAATGAGACTTTAAAAAATGCCTCTGAGCTTCTCCCCATCTCATATTTCCCCCAGAAAGTTGGGGGCAACTAGGAGGCAAGAGATACTCAGCTGGAGGCTGGTTTTCCCTTAGGACGGAAAGAAGAGGACAACATATATTGTGAGTCACTCTCTGGCACTCCTTGGCTTGCAGTTACAATGTCTGATTCTTTCAATCTCTACCTTGGTCCTTCCCTGGCATTCTCTTGTATATATTGTGTTCTTTCTTTAATCAGAACTGCCCAGCAGTAGCAAAAGCCCCAAAGCAGGAGAGTTCAGGAACTAGGCACCAGTTCTATTCCTACTAAACTGAGGAACTGAGTGACTTGTACAAACTCACCAACATATTTTTGTTGTTGTTCAGTCGCCAAGTCATGTCCAACTCTTGGAGACCCCATGAACTGCAGCACACCAGGCTTCCTTGTACTTCACTATCTCGTGGAGTATGCCCAAATTCATGTCCATTGCATCAGTGATGCTCTCACCATCTCATCCTCTGCTGTCTGAGAATTCTCCTTTTGCTTTCACTCTTTCCTAGGATCAGGGTGATTTCTCATGTTCATCCAAGTATCACATTCTAGGGGCTCTAACTTTTTACTTTTACCCTTTTAATCAGCCTTAAATTTTATGTCACGTATTAATTCTATAATAATTTCTTTTAAAATGGGAAAGAAAGGTCACTTCCTGCCAGCAATTGTACATTAGTAAGGGCAAGTAGTTTGGACTGCAGTAGTGCAGTCTTCCAGATTTTTCCAGAGGAAGATCTGCCTTTGAACTTCCCTGATTCTTAAAGCCATGGTGATGCTGACAAGAGAAACAGAGACTCTCTGGAGTTTTTGAAAGCAGGAAGGAATGAGCCCACACTTGCAAGCCATTCAGTCTCCCACTGGTGTGCTCCAAAGGGTGTGGGAAGGAGAGTGTGAACAACAGCATATGCTGCCTACTCTGGGTAACCTCACTGTCTAACAATGTTGGGTTTGATTGGCCATAATGCACGTGAATGGAGCAGGTGATATTGGAAGAGCTTAAACCTCAAAAACACAGTCTTTAGACTCTAGTGGTATAGATTCAAATTTGAGCTCTGCTGCTGACTAGCTTAGCAATGCAAGCTTGGGGAGCTCACCTAACCATTCTAAGACGACTTTAGTTCTCCATTTGTAAAGTAGAGGTAATAATCCTATCAGAATATTGTCCTGAGGAGTAAATAAAGTGTTTAAAGCACTTATCATGGCACCAGACACATACTAAGTGCTCATTAGATGGCAGTTTTATCATTATTTCTGCTCCCAATTTCATTTCTACTTTGCTGTTATAGTTCATATGAGTTGCCTCCAAGCTATTAAAAAGCAATAAAAGTAGTAATACCAAAATTGTGATACAAAATAATGTTTCACTAAATAGATACTGAATTTCACTTGGATTCAGTTCAGTTGAGAATCATACAATTTTAGAACTAGATGGAGTTTGAAAATCTTCTGATATTTCTCAGATGCAAAACCAAGGCCAACAATAATTTGCCAAGATCACATAAGCTGTTAGAGGCAGAGTTGAAACCAGAAGCCACAGCCCCCAGCTTCTGTCCTAGAGTTTCGTAGAGTTGCAGTAGAAATTCTGATTTCCAGGAAAAGACAAATGAGGAGAGAAAAATAGAAGCAATATGGGATGTTAGAGAAAATTCTAATCCTCCTAGATCCCTACTATGACTAGAGGGTCTGCATATTGAATAAAAACTTGATCTGTACTGACAGGCTGGCTTCTACCAGAAAATATTATGACTAAAAAGACTGAAAAATAAAGATACAAGTCCTATCTCCCTGCCTGCCTTTTCTCCCTCTCTGCTTCTGTCTGTCTGTCTCTCTCCCTCCCCTTTTCTTATTTCTTCCTGTTTAGTTTCATGAGGCTACTGGCCATGATTTAATCAGGAATGCCAAATTACAGCTTCAAAGTGATTTGTCAACAAAACTATTAATTGTCCTAAATGAATAATAAATTATTGGGCTCCATGATTAAATGGTAAGGACATGAACCTCATAAATAGTGTGTGTGCATTGAATAATGAGGCCATGTCAACTTCTTATACCTACAAAAAGGCAATAAGAACACAGTGTTAGCACTTACTTGATAATGTTGGATGATTAAAGCTTCCCTTGGGGCGTGAAGGGAAAACACCAGCATTTATGAGGACTTGTATTATAGTCTCCTGCTGGAAATTATTGACGTCAACACCATATAAATCTGAATTCTGAGTTTATAATGTGTTTCCTGATAATCAAATACTGATTATATCATGGTATAGTGGGTAGAACTTTAAGCAAGAATTGTTGAGATCTGAACTTTGAGCCTAGGCCTCCAGTGGGTTGCTTGTTTCATAATTTGATTTGTTGGACTAAGATTCTTCAGATCAGATCAGATCAGTTGCTCAGTCGTGTCTGACTCTTTGCAACCCCGTGAATCGCAGCACGCCAGGCCTCCCTGTCCATCACCAACTCCCAGAGTTCACTCAGACTCACATCCATCGAGTCAGTGATGCCATCCAGCCATCTCATCCTCTGTCGTCCCCTTCTCCTCTTGCCCCCAATCCCTCCCAGCATCAGAGTCTTTTCCAATGAGTCAGCTGTTCACATGAGGTGGCCAAAGTATTGGAGTTTCAGCTTTCGCATCATTCCTTCCAAAGAAATCCCAGGGCTGATCTCCTTCAGAATGGACTGGTTGGATCTCCTTGCAGTCCAAGGGACTCTCAAGAGTCTTCTCCAACACCACAGTTCAAAAGCTTCAATTCTTTGGTGCTCAGCCTTCTTCACAGTCCAACTCTCACATCCATACATGACCACAGGAAAAACCATAGCCTTGACAAGATGGACCTTTGTTGGCAAAGTAACGTCTCTGCTTTTGAATATGCTATCTAAGTTGGTCATAACTTTCCTTCCAAGGAGCAAGCGTCTTTTAATTTCATGGCTGCAGTCACCATCTGTAGTGATTTTGGAGCCCAGAAAAATAAAGTCTGACACCGTTTCCACTGTTTCCCCATCTATTTCCCATGAAGTGATGGGACCAGATGCCATGATCTTTGTTTTCTGAACGTTGAGCTTTAAGCCAACTTTTTCACTCTCTACTTTCACTTTCACCAAGAGGCTTTTTAGTTCCTCTTCACTTTCTGCCATAAGGGTGGTGTCATCTGCATATCTAAGTTATTGATATTTCTCCCAGCAATCTTGATTCCAGCTTGTGTTTCTTCCAGTCCAGTGTTTCTCATGATGTACTCTGCATATAAGTTAAATAAACACGGTGACAATATACAGCCTTGACGTACTCCTTTTCCTATTTGGAACCAGTCTGTTGTTCCATGTCCAGTTCTAACTGTTGCTTCCTGACCTGCCAAAGAATATATATAGACAGATGTAAAATTTTATTCGTATTTTGTGTATCTACACATACACTAAACATATTTATCTACAAAAATAACTTCCTCAATTGCTAGGATTAGATTTTCTGTAAATCCTAGAAGTATGAGAATTTTAATTTAGGAATATAAGATTTTATGTCATCTAAAATGTCTTAAAAATGACATTTTATGTGTCTGTGTTAGAAAGAATTCTAAGTGAGCCCCCAATATTCTCACTGCCTTATGTACACTATATGATACCCCCCACTTGAGCTTAAGCAGGATCTGCGAATAAAATGAGATATCAGTCCTATAATTAGGTTATATTACCTGGCAAAGTTGAGAAGATTCTGAAGATTAATTGAAGTTCTGAATTAGTTGACTTTTAATTAATCAAAAGAAAGATTATCCTGAATGGGCCTGACTTAATCAGATGAGTCATTTAAAAGAGAGTCTCTAGGAGTCAAATGGAAGAAACAGACAATTTCCAAGACATCATGAGATCTACAGCTGCAAGAAAATGAATTCTACCAACAACCACAGGAGCTGGAAGAGGATCTCAATCCACAGATGAGACCCCCAGCCAACACATAGGACCCAGCTAAGACATGCCTGAACTCCTGATCTATGAAAACAGATAATACATGTGTGTTAAGACTTCACATGTATAATAATTTGTTATGCAACCCTAGAAGTATGAGAAGTCAAAAATGAATGTAGTATCTGAATTTAGTTAGTGGAACTGTGTATAATGTCTCTGTATTAGCTTCCTCTGGCTGCTGTAACTAATTGCCACAAATTTAGTGGTTTAAACCACTCCAGATTTATCTCTTACAGTTCTGGAAGTCGGAAGTCCAAAATCAGTTTCCCTGGGCTAATATTCAAGTGTCAACATGGCTGCTTTTTTCTGGATGCTCTAAGGTGAGCTACTTTTGTATTCCCTGAATATGACCCCCTTCTTCTATCTTCAAAGGGCATCCTTCCCCTCTCTGCTTCCATCATCATTTCACCTTCTCTTACTCCGAACTTTCTGATAATCTGAACTTTCTGACTCTGAACTCTAATAATCTGTCTGACTTCTCCGATGTCCCTCATAAAGATATTGTAATTCATCAGGCCAACTAGGCAATATAGGATAATCTTCCCATCTCAATACTAACAGTTATATCTTCAAAGCCCTTTTCGCCCTATAAAGTAACATTCACAGGCTCTGAGAATTAGGATGACAAATTTGGTGGGTCATTATTCATCCAACTACAGTCCACCTCCTATTCCCCAATGATTCATATCCATCTCACGTGTCAAATACAGTCCCTCCATCCTAATCCTCCATCCTTAGCCACTGCACTGTTTTATCCTGATATGACTTTAGGATGACGATGAGGCATTGTTGATGATAGTGATGGCAATGGTTAGAAATTCTGGAGTCTATACCTTTTCTAATGAATGTAATTTCAATTTCTCAAGGTCAGTGTGCTTGAGGCATTAGAAAGTTCACTGGCCATGAAATAAATTTGTCCAGACATGCTGAGAGTACTCTTTCCACCTTTTTGAAGAAAGCATAAAATGTGGGCTAAACAGTCTCGTTTTAAAGAACTATTTGTAGCTCCTTAGCTACTATGAATCGTTAATATTAATATCTTGTTCTGTGGATCTGTCCAGACTTTCCTAATGTTCTTGCATTAAATAGAAACTTTAAGTATCAGGCCTTTATAATTTGATCTCCATGGAAAGCTTTACCTCTCTGTTATTCTTTGCAAAGTGTTAGGTGCTTTAGCAGTTCACAGGAATGCTGTGCCATGCCAAAACACACTCTCTAACCTGAATATGCTGCCTGAGGTCTCTTTGGTTCATTTACAAACTCAATCAAACATACTATGATGGCTCCTTGAAAATATCATCAAAACAACCTCTTAATAAGACAAACCTGAGTTTATTTTTCCCATGCTAAAGGTAATATTTATAGTACAAATACTTGTGTGATTGCCACTCTGGACCCTATACCTCTGCTAATGAATGCAACTCCAATTTCTCAAGCTCAGTATTGCTTGAGGCATTAGTAAGCTTGTTGGCCATGAAACATATTTGTCCAAGCATCCTGAAAGTATTCTCACCTTTTTGTAGAAAGCATAAACTGTGGGCTAAGCAGTCTTGCTTGACAGAATTCTAGTGCTTTTCAGAGGGCAGAGGGAAAAATTAGAATATTTATGGAGTTTTAGAGTCTGATTTAAGGCAACACTTTCAATGTGGGAGCTTGATTAGGATTGGGAAAGAATTGTGATTCAAATTTTACCTTCGGTGGCTACAAGAAGACAAAGATAGAGATGCAAGTCCTCAAAGAGAGTGCCAGCGATGGCTTTGCTCTTGGTGTCAAATTAAAAAATTATTGCAAAGGTTGATGTCAGGAAATTTACCCGTATTTTCTCCCAGGAGTTTTATGGTTTCAAGTCTGATGTTCAAGTCCTTTATTTAGAGTTTATCTTTGTGAATGGTATGAGATAGTGGTCCACTTTCATTCTTTTGCATGTAGCTGTCCAAAATTGAAGAAACTATCCTTCCCCTATTGTGTATTCTTGGCCTCTTAGTCGTCAATTGATACCCATGTGTGGTTTTTTTTTCTGAGCTCTCTATTCTCTTCCATTGAAATTTGTGTCTATTTTATGCCAATACCAACGTGCTTTAATTCCTATAGCTTTGTAATATAACTTGAAATCAGGAAATGAGTGCCTCCAGCTATATTCTTCTTCCTCAAAATTGCTTTGGCTATTTGGGGTCTTATACGGTTCCACACAAGTTTTAGGAATGTGTTTCCTGTTTCTTGAAATATGTCCTTGGGATTCTGATAGGATTGCACTGAATGTAGCGTGCTTTCTTGTAGATCACTTTGGGCATATTGAACATTTAACCACAATATCTTCCAATTCGTGAGCACAGAATATCTTTCCATTCATTTGTGCCTTCTTCAATTTCTTTCCACAAATTTTGATAAATTGTATTTTCATTTAGTTCAAAATGTTTTAATTTCTCTTGAGATTTCTTCTTTGATCTATGTGTTACTTAGAAGTGTGTTGTTTGTTATCCACATATTTTGGGCTTTTCCAGTTAACTTTCTGTGCTGATTTCTGGTTTAATTCCACTGGATCTGAGAGCAGATGTTGTATGATTTCTATTCTTTATTTTGTTAGGTGTGTTTTATGGCCCAGAATGTAATCTGTTTTGGTGAATGTTCCATGTGAGCTCAAGAAGAAAGTGTATTTCACCTTTGTTGAGTGAGATAGTCTACAGATTTTAATTATGCCCAGTTGACTGATGGGCTTATTGAGCTCAACCATGTCATTACTGATTTTCTGCCTGTCCATTTCTGATAGATGGGTATTGATGTCTCTATGATAGTAGATCAATCTATTTCTCCTTGCAATTCTATTAGGTGTTGCCTCATGTAGTTTGATGCTCTGTTGTTAGACACATGCATATTAAAGACTGTTATGTCTTCTTGGAGAATTGATTCTTTGTTATCATGATGTGTTTCCCTTCTTTATTTTTAATAATGCTCCAGGCTCTGAAGTCTGCCCTACCTAAAATTAAGATGGCTATTCCTATTTTCTTTTGATTAGTGTTACCATGGTGTGTTTTTCTCCATCCATTTGTTTTTGATCTGCTTGTGTCTTTCTATTTAAAGTGATTTTTCTTGTAGGCAATGTATAGTTGAGTCTTTCTTGTTGATTCACTCACAATCCTTATCTTTTAATTGATATATTTAGACCATTGACATTCAAAGTGATGGTTATATAGTTGGATTATTATCCACCATGTGTGTGCTCAGTTGCTTCAGTCATGTCTGACTCTTTGCAAGCCTATGGTCTGGAGCCCACCAGGCTCCTCTGTCCATAGGATTTTCCCGGCAAGAACACTGGAGTGGGTTGTCATGTCCTCCTCCAGGGGATCTTCCCAACCCAGGGACTGAACCCAAATCTGCATCTCCTGCATTGCAGGCAGATTCTTTACCACTGAGCCACTGGGGAAACCCATTATTCACCATGTCTGTTACTATTTTCTATTTGTCACTTTTGTATTTTCTTATTTTTGTTTTCCATTCTTTTTCTGCCTCTTATGGCTTTAGTTAAGACTTTTATTTGATTCATTCTCTTTTTTAGCATATTATATTTCTATTTTTAACTCCTTTTTTTTCTTTAGTGGTTGCCCTAGAATTTGCAATATACTTGGAGAAGGAAATGGCAACCCACTCCAGTGTTCTTGCCTGGAGAATCCCAGGGATGGGGGAGCCTCATGGGCTGCCAGCTATGGGGTCACACAGAGTCAGACACGACTGAGGTGCCTTAGCAGCAGCAGCAGCAGCAGTGCTAAGTCACTTCAGTTGTGTCTGACTCTTTGCGACCCTATCGACGGTAGCCCATCAGGCCCCTCTGTCCAGGGGATTCTCCAGGCAAGAATACTGGAGTGGGTTGCTGTTTCCTCCTTCAGGGGATCTTCCCAACCCAGGGATCCAACCCACGACTTTCATCTCTTGCATTGGCAGGCATTCTTTATCACTAGTGCCACCTGGGAACTACAACTAACTGAAGTCCATCAAATAACTCTATCTGTTCACAGGTAGTGTTAGTACATTATAAAAATAAGTCCTTCTCTTATCTCTTATATTCATTTCACACACAAATTTTACATATATATATATATATATATACACACATATGTAAACATACATTGTTGCTATTGTTATTTTCAAACTATTATTTGCTAGATCAATTAAGTAGAAAAATAAACGTTTTTATACTGGAGTGATTTGCCATTTCCTTCTCCAGGGGATCTTCCCGACCCAGGGATCATTTTGTCGCCTGCATACAGGTGTTCTAGTGCACTGAAGCCAGATTCTTTACCACCTCACCACTTTTTCTTATTCTTTACCACCGGGGAAGCCCACATTATTTGTTAGATCAATTAAGTAGAAAAATAAAAGTTTTTACTTTATTTACATTATTTTCTCTTTAAGATTTGAGTTTATGACATATTAATTTCTTTCCCTATAAAAAAGTATTTTAAAGCATTTCTTGTAAGGTAGGTCTATTGGTAACAAATTCCTTCCAATTTGTTTGTCTGAACAAGTCTTTATTTTACCTTCACTTTTCAAGGGTAACTGTTCAGGGTACAGAATTCTGTAGTTGTGGTTTTTACTCTCCACACTAGATATTTCATTCTACTCTCTTCTTGCTTGCATGATTTGTGAGATGAAGGAAGGTATAATTCTTATCTTTGTTTCTTTATAGGTTTGTTTACCCCTCATACTTCTGTCAGGAGTTTTTTCTCTGACTTCCTGTGGTTGAAAATGAGATGCCTGGGTGTGGGTATTTTGGCATCTATCCTGCTTACTGTTCTGAGCTTTCTGGATTTATGGATTATTTTGTTACATCAATATGTAGAAATTCTTGGTCAATATTGTTTCACATGTTTCTTCTGTTACTTTCTCTCTTTTCCTTCTGGTATTCCCATTATATATATGGTACGTCTTTTGTAGTTATCCCACAGTCCTTGGATATTCTGTTCTATTTTCTTCAGTCTTTGTGTTCAATAGTTTTAAAAGCTTCTATAGATATATCCTCTAGCCCAGGGATTCTTCCTTCACCCATTTCCAGTCTAGAATAAGCCAATCAAAGGAATTTTTATTTTGGTTGCAATATTTTTAATGTCTAGAAATTATTTTTGTTTTTTCTTAGAATTTCCATCTCTCAGCTTACATTGTCCCTCTGTTCTTGCATGGTATCTACTTTATCCATTGCAGCCCTTAACATGTTAATCAAAACAGTTTTAAGTTTCTGGACTGATAGGTTCAATCCCCCTGCCATGCCTGCTTCTGATTTTTGATCTGTCTCTTCATATTGTGTGTTTTTTTTTTTTTTTAGTATGCCTTGTAATTTTTTTCTTAATAGTTGGACACAACATACTGTGTGAAAGGAACTGCTATAAATAGGCGTTTAGTAAAGTCATGGCATGGTGTGGGGAAAGAAGAATTTTATAATCCTATGATTAGGTCTTAGTCTTGTAGTGAACCTGTGTCTCTGGACTGTGAACTTCACAACTGTTTCTCAGGCTTTTCTCCCCTCTTACGTAACACAGAATGGCTAGAATGTGCCAGTGTTGAATACTTTCTTTCTCATGTAGGAGGCTAATGTTGACTGCAGTTGGACATTTCCCTTATAACATCTCAGCATGTTAGGCTCTAGCCAACTAGTTTCTCCTAAGAGCAGGCCTTAAGAAATATGCTCTGATATATTTCAAACAGGTTACTTTTTCCCACCCCTGTCAGAAGTAAGAGATTTTCCTCAATATTCATTATGAGAACATGGTTGAGATTCTGGAGGTAAATTTTACCAAAGCCTGCATGCTTACTAAGTTGCTTCAGTCATGTCCATCTCTTTGAGACCCTATGGACTACAGCCCGCCAGGCTCCTTTGATCAGGGGATTCTCCAGGCAAGAATATTGGAGTGGGTTGCCATGCCCTCCTCCAGGGGTTCTTCCCCACCCAGGGATCAAACCCAAGTCTCATGTCTCCTGCATTAGCAAGTGGGTTCTTTACTACTAGAGTCACCTAGGAAGCTCTACAAAAGCATGTGCTTAGTCGCTCAGTCGTGTCTGACTCTGCAACCCTGCATGGACTGAAGTCTGCCAAGCTCCTCTGTCCATGGGGATTCTCCAGGCAAGAATACTGGAGTGGGTAGCCTTTCCCTTCTCCAGGGACAACAGCATGAGGGGCTACCAATTACTAAGTCACCTACAGTTTTTTTAACGCTCAGCATTGTGCACACTAAGCTTGCAGTAATTGTCAATTAAACTTTAGGTTTTCCTGCCCTGGCACTTGTTCTGAGCAGTTTTAACTTAAGCAGTTTCCAACCAGATGGTTTCCACTCATGAATCTCTACTCCAATAAGCTGTGACTCCCTATATTCACCTGTCTGTCTCTCCAATCTTGGGCACAGAGATCTGTTTTTTGTCTCTTATGTATCCAAGAAGAGTTGTTGATTTTTCAGCCTGTTTATCTTTTTACTTGTTGTGAGAACAGAGTGATGATTTTCAAATTCCTTATAAGAAGAATTGGAAAGTGAAAGGCCCATGATCTCAGCTCATTCTAAAAGATACGCAGATATAAGAATTTTTCAAGAAAACTTTTGGATCTTGATAATTGGATTGGCGACTTATCATTATGAAGGTGTGTGAGGAAGAGATTCAATGTAGTTTTGCGATATACTGTTTTCCTACAACATTTATGAGCTGAATCTATTGCCTTTAGAATCTGAATAGAGCAAATTCTAAGATACAGTTTTATCAAAAGGAATTGGTAATCACTCATTTTTCTCTTTCCATATTTCTCCTACTTAGTTGCCCTAAATCTGTTCGTATTTCAATTTTAAGGTTTTTTGGGGGTTTTTTGATTAAAAAACATGTCTCTTAACTCTTCAGGCTGGAAATGTTCTTAAGATTGTCTTTCTTGATCTTGACACTTTTGAAGAGTGTAAGCCTTCTATAGAAATGGCCCTCATTTGGCATTTATTTATTTCATTATGATTAGATTTGGCTTCTATATTTTGGCAGTAATACCACAGAAGCGATAGCCTCATCTGTGTTTTGAGTGTTGAAGTAGAGAATTATTCTGACTTATCTAGTCTTCTCTAGTGCTGAAACATCTTACTTATCCAGATCTCAATTATTGTCAACTATTTTATCTGGAATATATTTAATAACCAAAAAGAAAGCTATGGTTATTGGGCATACGTGTCATCAAAATCAACATTACATCATCCACAGTTTTCAGATTTTTTGTGTGACTCTGATTGGATTCTCTTCTCCTCTGAAGGGAGGAGAGGAGAGATATTGGTGGCATTGCACAGGAAGTACTGTGACAGCCAAGTTTGCTCCGTTGAAGAATCTCCTTGCCAAAAGGCTTAGACCTTAACTTCTGTATCTTGGCAGTGTCTTGGGTGAAGCAAGCTGCCCCAGGTGAAAAAATGTGAGTTCTAATGCTCATTTTGCAAAGTAGATTCCAGGAGGTTAAATAACCCCCCCAAAATCAACATTTGAAGGTGTGTTTATTGAAGTCACTTTTAAACAACTACATTAACAGAAGCAAAGAATACTCTTCAAAGGGTTTCAAGTTCTAAGAATGCCCAAGCACAGAAAACATAGGCACAAGAACATCAGCAAAATCTAGAAAGGAAAAATTCCAGCCTAGCTCAAAGGCTCTTCCTTCACCCATGCAGGTAAGTGTTGCATCTCTCCAAAAGCTGAGTGACTAAACAAAAACATGTCCCAAATATTGCACCTTGAATGTCATCTGTCAATGCTACTTTTAGAAAAAACCTATTCCAACCTGCTTTTTTCTGGTTGCTGGGCTACATGTTAGAAGAGCAGGTGCTCTCGTGGTCCTTACTTAGCACCTTTTTGTTCTAGTGGATCATTTGGTTTCTGAGCTTGTAGAATATTAGAAGTGATAGTTTTTAAGAGAGGGAGGGTACTGTTAGAGGAAGCCTTGTAACAGGAACAAAAAGAGATGGCTTGGCAGTACAGGAAGAGACAGAGCAACTTCAAGAAGCAGACACAAGAATTAAAACACTAAAGGAGGATATGGCCACCACAGAGTAAAGGACCAAGTATGTTTATCTTCCTAAGGGCGTTGCCTTATTATAGTCTTGTGCTATTGCTGATGTTTAATATGAAGATCCTGCAACACCGAAGAGAGTTCTAATTATGTTTAGACTATAGCTTAGTAGTTCTCTGAGATCCTTTTTAAAAGTGTTAATAGAATGAATTATAACTAAATAAGCACTGTTTAAGAAGGCAAAGCAATGCATGATACATTTGACAAAAATCTTAAAACTATTTAAAACTGAAAATAATATTTGTGTGTCTAATAAAAGGAAAACCTCCACTATATGGAAAATACAACTTTCTAGAACAAATTATTTCCTGAGACTTCAAACTGTAGACATTTTCCTGTTATTACTTTTATTTCTGGTGTACTTCAGGTGAGTATGTCAATTTGATCAGAATTGTATGAATAATTCCCTTAATGTCTTATTTCCCTTGGTATGTGGGGACACAGTTCTCTCCAAACGATTAGCCCCTGAGGTTGTAATTTCAAGTGAATCAAGTCATACCTGTTGCCTCAAGTACAAGTTTTTAACACATTTTTAGAAACTCTGAAACTTAAAAATACTAAGCCTTTTTTTTTTTTTTTTTGTGGTGGTGAATGAGAAGGATGAGTGACTGTGGGTTATTTTAATTTCCAAAAGAGTCTTTCTTTTACAAAAAGATTCACCCTTGGGAGTCATTTTAAAGCTGAGCAACTTTCCTCAACTAAAACACCATTTAATTAATACCCATGTTCTATAAATCTTTTATGCCTCCATTTTGCAAAGAAAGATAAATATGTCACAAAACTGGGCTGTGCAGATGGACAGAATTCTCTTTAAGTAGGTCCTTAAAAAGTGGAACATGGATATTGACACTGTGAGACAGTCAAGTGTCAACAGAAATCTGTCGGCTTTTTAGCAGTTGAATAATTCAGAAGATGTGCATTAAGCCAACTTCTTAATTTCCCGTTTCCCCCTTTCTAATTCTTTCCTTTTCATCCTGTGATCTTTCTTCTCTCTCCCTCAAAGCTATTTGTTGCAGAGATGCCCTGGAAAGCAGGTGTTCTTCCTTATACGACAGCATCGCATCTGCTGCTCAGAATGAGAGGCTAAAGATCTAAAAGCAAAGGAAATGAAACCCACAGTCCTGTAAATGCCTTTTAAAATATGACCTTGTTTTTGGTTATTTTTTGTTGAATCAACTGGAACACTTTCATTGCTCTCGATAAAACAAGTTGTCTGAAGGCAATGATCCCCCTCCTTTTATTTTTCTGATACTGGGGTTTGTTTCTTTCCAACCATTTTCTGGATCAGGTTTCCTCCCTAAGATTTTACAAATGGTGTGGGTGGCTGCAAACGCTCTGAAGGTTTTTCTTAAGCCATTTGTTAATAATATCCTCTCAGCACTGACTCTAGCCTTTATAGTCGTGATTGTTAGTGAGGCTTCAAGGGCATGGTGGTGGTTTTCTATTCTTCTAGCCCTAGAGGCGAAAAGAATTCCCAGGAGGACTGTTGGCTGGCTTATTATCATCCAGAAACAAGAAATAGAGCCAAAGCTGAAAAGCTGAATATTTTTTTAAACTATCCAAACCTGAATGGGCAGTGAGCTATAAAAGAAAAATAGGAGCTCCAGGCTCACGTGGACCTAAATTTAAAGCCCAGCTCTGCCACTTACTAAGTATGTAACACTGGCTCCGGGAGATGGTGAAGGACAGAAAAGCCTGGCATGCTCCCGTACGTGGGGTTGCAAAGAGTCAGACACAACTGAGCGACTGAACAATAATAATACTGGCCATTCAAAATTTGGAGCCTGAAGTTCTTACTTGTAAATAATGTGTATCATGGATAATGTTACCTATTTTACAGGTAGGAAAGATTTTTGAGCTTCAGTTCCTCATCTGTCAGGTAGGTGTAATAACACACATCTTACAAAGTTGCCAGAGGAACTAAATAAAGGAAAAGTGCCCAACAGTGCTCAGCATGCAGGCCCTCAAGAAACAAGTGCATCCTCTGAGCACCACCTCCTCCCATGCGTCTCTTCTTCCTCTGCCTGGCCCATGAAAACATCCACACACACATACATGACACTTGGAAGAAGTAAAGAAGACTTTGTTAACAACAACAAAAAAACATCCACGCACACATACATGGGACTAGCATTCTTATTGCATCCTCTGCCTTTCACAGCGAAAAATACAAATGAGATGTGAACCCGGTCCCATCCTGCCCCAGCCTGCCTTGCTGTTGAAGTAAATTTTGATTCACGAATAAGACCCTTTGTCTCACCCATTCTCCTTGGGTCCATGCTTAGACAGGAGGCTCAGGTGACCTGGTTTGGCAGAAGGCATTTCCTCTTTGAACCTCTGCCCAGTCTTTCCTTTTCTGATTTTCCCCACAGCTATGAAATGTGATCATAAGGTTCTAGGATTCACAGTTTTAGGGCCCTGAACCAAGTGTTTTCAGTTTGTCTGATAATACAAATGGCCTTCCCATGTCTCTGGAGGCTCGTCAGTCGGATACTGTTTTTGGAGTAGCAGAAATTGCCTGCAACAGGGTGATTTGCCAACACTTTGTTCTCTCTCCTCACTTCCTCCTGTCCTCTCTCCTCCTTTTCTCTTCTGTGCTGGGATCCCTTCCCTGCCTCAGGCTGACTGGCAGGCACATTGATAGCCAGTTCTCACACTGGGCTCTTGGACTGCACTGAGCAGTCCCACAAACCACATCTTCTTGGCAACTGCAGATCGTGTGCCCTTGTTCTCTGTAGTCTCCAGCTCTTCCTGATTTCTGTTTCTGGTCTCAGTGCCAGGTGCTTGAGATGTCAGTTGGCCAAGACTGGTACACTCCACCTAAAGATCTAATGTGGAATAATTTCCTGAGCAGGAAAGAATAGTTACCAGATTCATCAACTTGCTCTGTTGACCTTTCTAATGGGGAATGTAAATCAGAGAATAAGGCAGCTGATTTGAAAAGAGTGTTATTAACTGCTGGAATAGAAGTAACCACAGCAGGCTATGTGATCAAAGAAGAGCTTAATCTTCATTGTTTTTCCCCTGGCTAACTTATCTTCCCTCTAACAACTAAAACCACTTTATTGGAAAATAGTTTATATGCTATAAGTACATAATTCAGTGTTTTGTTGTAAATTTACAAAGTTGTGCAACCATCATCGCAATCTGATCTTAGGACCTTTTCATCACCTTCACAATGTTCCACAAGCCTATCTGCAGTTAATCCTCACTCACAAAAAACCCCCTCCCTCAGCAGCCACTAATCTACTTGTTTCTATAAATGTGCAATTCCATGCATTTCATACAAATGAAACCACACAGTGTATCTTCTGGTGGATCTTGCCTCTTTCATTTACTATGGCGTATTTGAGGCTCATCTGTGTTTTAGTTGTGTATTGTTGTTTAATTCCTTTTGACTGCCGTATAATAGTCCGTGTGTGCTGGTACCATGTTTTATTTATCCGCTGTCAGGTTGCTAGACTGTTAGATCATTTCCTGTTTGGGTTGTAGCACTGCGTCTATCGAACATTTATGTTCAAGTTTTCGTGCATGTTTTCATTCCTCAAGTAGACTCTTAAGACTGGAATCACTAAGTCCTTTGATAAGCTTATATAATCTGTTAAGAAACTGCCAAACTCTTTTGCACAGTGGCCGTACATTTTTCTTCACATATTTACCAACACCTGATGTTGTATGTTCTGGGGGGAGGAGGGCACTGTGTGACTTGTGGGATCTTAATTCCCCAACCAGGAACTGAACCCAGGCCCATAGCAGTGAAAGGGCCAAGTCTTAACGACTGGACTGCCAGGGAATTCCCTTCTCTGTCTTTTGAAATCTGAGCCATTCTAGTGGGTATACAATGGTAACTTATTGTGATTTTAATTTTTCCAATAACTAATGATGTTGAACACTTTTTAATGTACTTGTTAACCAATCATATGCAATTTTGCTCTTTTTGTAACTGGACTGTCTTCTCACGGAACATTGATTTCTTTATATATTCTAGATACAAGGCATTTATCAGACATATGATTTGAAAATATTTTCACCCACTCAGTGGCTTGTCCTTTCATCTTCCTAATGGTGTCTTCTGAAGTACAAAAGCTCTAATTTGATAAAATCCAATTTATCAGTTTTTCTCTTATGGCTTGGGCTTTCGGTATCATATCTAACATATCATTACCTAACCAAAGGTCATGAAGATTTCCTATGTTTTCTTCAAGATGTTTTACATTTTTAGCTGTTACATTGATACTTATGATCTACTTTGAGTTTTTTTTTGTGTGTGTACTGCTGATACAAACATTTGTTGAAAACTATGTTTTCTTCACTGAGTTGTCTTGGAGCTTTTGTTAAAAATCAATTGACCATAAATGTCAGGTTCTATTTCTGAACTCAATTCTATTGCATTGATCCTCAGGGCTATTTTTATGCAAATACTATACTATCTTGATACTGTAACCTTATAGTAAGTAAACTTTGTTCTCTTAAAAATCATTTTGGCTATTCTAGATTCTTTCATTTCCATATAAATCTTAGTCTTATCTTGTCACTTCTACAAAAAATTCTTAAATCTTCTAATCAATGAAAATGGAATATCTTTCCATTTATTGATATCTTCTTTAATTACTTTCAGCAGTGCTTTGTACTTTTCATACAAATCATGAACTTCTTTTGTTGCACTAAGTATCTTATTCTGATTCATTCTTTGTGAATGGAATTATTTTCTTAAATTTACTTTTGGATTTCTTGTTGCTAATTTGCAGAAAAACAATTGAGTGCTTCGTATTGCCCTTGCATCCTAAACCTTGCATGAAGTTGTTTTAGTAGTTTTGCATCGTGTGTCCAGATGTGTGTGTATTCCTTAAGAATTTCTATGTATAGGATGACGTCATCAGCAAATAGTCTACTTCCCTCCTTTAATTTCTTTAGTTTACAAGTTGTAGTCTTTATCCATTACGTTTGATACTTGTTGAAGATTTTTCATAGGTGCCCTTTATTATATTCAGGAAATTCCCTTCTATTCCTGATGTGCTGAGAGATTTTAATCATGAATGGGTGTTGGATTTTGTCAAGTGATTTTTCTGTATCTGTAAGATGGCCACATAGGTTTTTGTCCTTTATTATGCTACAATAATGTATTATATTAGTTGATTTTTCATATATTAAGTCAACCTTGTATTCCTGGGATAAATCTCACTTGGCTTTTGACTGTAATGATTTTTGTACATTGCTAAATTTGGTTTCCTAATATCTTAAGAATTTTTTGAATCTATGGTTATGGACAGGGAGGCCTGGTGTGCTTCAGTCCATGGGGTTGCAAAGAGTCAGACGTGACTGAGTAACTGAACTGATGGTCATGAGAAATACTGGTTTATAGTTTTCTTATGATGTCTCTGTCTGGCTTCAGTAACAGGAGGATGATGACTTCATAGAATGAGTTAGAAAGTGTTCTCTCTTCTTATGTTTTTGGGGAAGATTTTGAGAAGGATTGTTGTAAAATTTTTTAATGTTTGGTAGAATTCACTAGTAAAGCCACCTGGTCCTGGACTCTTCTTTGTTGAGTGTTTTTGATTACTGGTTTAATCTCTTTACTTATAAACCTGTTCAGATTTTCTAGGTCTTCACAAGTCAATTTTGATAATTTATATGATTTTGGAAATTAGTCCATTTCATCTATGTTATCCTGTTTGTTGGCTTTTAACTACTGATAGTGTTCTTTAACACTTTTTATTTCTGTGAGATTTGATAATAATGTCTCACTTTTACTTCTGATTTTAGTTCCTTGCATCCTCTGTCTTGTTTCTCAAGTTATTATAGCTAAAGATTGGTCAAATTTTTCCAACAACCAAATTTTGATTTTGTTGGTTCTACTTTATTCTATTCTCTATTCCATTTATCTCTGCTCTATTCTTTATTATTTTCTTCCTTCTGCTAGTTTTAGGTTTAGTTTGTACTTCTTTTTCTCTTTCTTTGAGTAACGTTAGGTACAGTTAGGCCATTGACTTGAGAGTTTTCTTTTTCACTGTAGGCTTTTGCAACTATAAATTTCCCTTGAGCACTGCTTTTGCTGCATTCCATAAGTTTGACTATGTTGTGTTTACATTTTTATTTATCTCAAAGTATTTTCTAATTTCCCTTTTGATTTTTTTGATCCCTTAGTTGTTTAGTGTGCTTAGTTTTCACATATTTGTAAAATTTTGTTTTTCTTTTATTATTGATTTCTAGTTTCATTCCACAGTGGTTTTAAAAGATACTTGGTATGATTTTAATCTTTTTAAATGTATGGAGATCTGTTTTGTGGCTTTATGGTATATCCTGGAGAATAAATATTCTCTGAGCACATGAGAAGAATGTGCACTTTACTGTCATTGGATGATGTGTTTTATATATGTCTGTTAGGTCTACTAGTTGGTTTATGGTATTGTTCACATTCTCTTTATCCTTGTTGATCTCCTCTCTAGATGTTTTTCTACTTCTATTTACAAGGACACTTGTGACTACATTGGGACTACTCAAGTAATCCAGGATATCTTGCCATCTCACTATTAACTTAATCAGAGCTGCAACCTTCCTTTTTCTTTTTAAGGGGACATATTTACCAGTTCCAGGGAAAGGAAGTGAACATAGTTGGGAGACCATTACCATAGTAACTATCCAGCCTTAGCTTTAATACTTAATATTTAAATACTTAATCTGTAGTTGGCACACTCTCTACCTTTGATATAGGACAGCATTGATTTAGAAACTGGGAAAAGAGCATGCAACTACAATAATATGATGCAAAATATAACATCAAAGTAGCATTTTGAAGAGTTCTAAAATATCAGAATGTGGATATTATTCTGTCATAATAAAAAGGGGCTTAACTTCTAGGACAGTAGAAATTAGACTAGGAAAGTATAATGTATTTGTTGAATTGAATGTATTTAAATGTGACTTGGTAAAAGGTTTTACATGGGGAAATCATTTTTCTTCTGCATTTTCACCCACAAATATTTCTGGGTTTTTCTGAAGGACATAGATTTGAATCAGAATTATACTTTTGGCCTCTAGATATGAGTTTTATAGTATACTTTTAATTTTTAATAATAATAGTTATGGACCTAATCATGCGTATGTCACACAATATAAGCTTCATGGTGGGCAGATTTTATAAGTGAGGAGTTATATTTTCCACTGAAGTCTTTGTAACTGAAATTTAAAAAAAAATATTGATTCATCTATTTGTGTTACTCACATTATGTCCAGCTTGAAAAGACCTTGATCTGACTTATATTCAATTAAGTTTTACGGCTTTGTACTCCAAAGCCAAACCATAACCATAAACTTAGAAGAAAAGTTATGGCTGAAAGAGAGAGCATCGCAACATGTTAACTGCCCTCTTTCCATCACTTAGAAGTCTCTAGTTGTGAGCCAGGAAGTTTCTGAACAGTAAATTTAATGTTGAGTGTTGAGCTCCTTTGTTAGACTTTATTCTAAAGTCTTTGTTTACCAAAATGAGAAATTTTGAAGGGTAACCACAAAGTGCAATGGAAAGTAACATGGGAATAATTTTGATAAGCTACTAGAGTACAGTCTGATGATGTGGTTTTGTATCCTGGTTCTGATGCTTGCAATTTACAGAACCTTGGGGGAGTCAAATAATCTCTTTAAGTCTCAGTTTTCTCATATGTAAGATGAGGATAATAATATCCGCCTCAGACAGTTTGAAGAGTTATGAGAACATGTTCTGAACACTGTCAAATACCAAATAAATGAAATGGATCATCATTCCTCTCAAATGAAAGCAAACAAACAAACAACTTCAACTTTAATGGTATTAATGGAATTACACATATGTGAATTGTCATCATTGAGGATGAATATATTCTGTGGGAATAGGAACTCCATCTGAGAATACAATGAGTTTCAGATGTCTGGATTAGGAGGCTAATGGGACAAATGCAAACATTATATCCATTTATCTCCATGTGAGCCTGTGAGATTTCTCTCTACTTTTTAACCACAGTCCCAACTATGATCAGCTATCTCACAAGTCACTGGTATCTGGTTAGGAAAGACTGGATAGGCAAATCTACACCTACTACTGAAGACAGGAGCTAAAAACACAAGTTCCTTTATGGATGGGTTATACGTGCAAAGTTCATGCTAATAAAGTACTTTGTCAGGTACACGGAAACAGTCGGATTGGACCACTAATATTTATAACTAATTATTAAATACTTTATAAATGGTAAAGACTGTAATATTCTCAAATTTAGTCTTTTAGAAACGACAGCATTAAAAATAGCATGAGTGATTTAGAGGGACATTATTGAGAATCTGAACCTTCTGGCTTGACATATACATGCCTGATAGAATTAACTTGTCTTTTAGTAGAATGCTTCAGATGTGGTAAAAAGAGAAATGACACAATCCCTGTCGTAGTTAACAAAAAACTACATAGAGGAATATTTCTTTTTTTATGATTGAGGGCATTGTGACTAAATTAACACACGTATCGGTGGGGAAAAGGGCAACATTAATCAGACTTGCTGACTATCCTATGTACTGTATCTGCTATGAGTATATATACTCATGTAACTCAACACTTCATTCTGTCTCCTCACTGTGACAGGATTTCATCAGTCTTGGCCACTCACGGCACATATTCTGTATTGTGCAACTGGAGATCTCAATGCAGTCGCTCAGCTTGTGCCCCACAGGAGCTGGCTCTGTTCTCCAGAGACCTACACCAGACTGAGGCAGCCTAAGAGCAGCAAAAGGTTCCAACTGTGAGGATTCCATTCAGGACAATGGAGAAGAGGTTAGGAGAGGACAGTACCAAACCCCTTATGCGTATGCAGCACTGCTGCTGCTGCTAAGTGGCTTCAGTCGTGTCCGACTCTGTGCGACCCCATAGACGGCAGCCCACCAGGCTCCCCCATCCCTGGGATTCTCCAGGCAAGAACGCTGGAGTGGGTTGCCATTTCCTTCTCCAATGCATGAAAGTGAAGTCGCTCAGTCATGTCCGACTCTTCGCAACCCCATGGACTGCAGCCCACCAGGCTCCTCCGTCCATGGGATTGTCCAGGCAAGGGTACTGGAGTGGGGTGCCGTTGCCTTCCTTATGCAGCACTAGAAGGAAAGAAAGAGTTTTTACAAGGAATTGGAAAGAGCCAATGTGACTGGAGAAAACTCAGGTGGGAGGAAAAAGACTGGAAATGGAAACCAGAGCAAGGAAATAAAGTAAAATAGAGTAAAAAGTAAAGCAAGCAAAAGGTAGGAAAAAACAAAATGCCCCCAAAGTTGTCTCCTCAGAATTCTTTTTATGCTCCTCTATTGTGACGCCTTCACAATGTGTTAGAATTCCTTGGTTATAATATATCTTTCTGTCATCTCTCTAGGATGTGAGTGCCAGGAGGGCAAGGAAGTGACCAACAGGTAACTATTTCTAGGACAGAAGGACAAAAGGCAGGGGGTTGGTTTATAGGGAACTATAGTAAGGAAGGAAAATCTCAAGGCAAGAGGACAATGAAATTTAGCAGAAATTAACAACCCCTAATCATGGACTAGGATGATATATGAGAGACAAGATGGCTATCAAGAATGGGAAAGCCTCTCTCGCTCTGATTTGCCATTACTTGTTCTGTTTCAGACCTTTCATATCCAGTGAAACACAAATGCTGAGTTCCTGGTTTTTTTTCTTTTTGGTTTTTTTTTAAAGAGTAGAGGTAGTTAGGGAGGATGGAATCCATATGTTTCTGATTCATTTACACAAATCTCATTGAAATTCAGCTCAGAGTTGGGCGACTGAATGTCATATATGCGGATGCACAGCATAGTAATCATTTTAAGTCATTTTTGACGCTCCAGGAAGTCTCCAAGAATAAGCAATATGAAGCTCCAAAGGCCTACCAGCACAGTCTGAAAGAGAAAGCCAGAAATAACTGAAAGGAGTCTACATTTCCAAATTCAACAGTCTGCCATCAAGAATCTAAAGACTTTTTTTTTTTTTTTTTATGATGCCCAGGGGCCCTGGAAATGGCAGTCAGAACATAATTCGGAACTAAGTAAAGCTCTCACCAGCAAATGTTACAAAGGAGAGAGAACTAAAGATTAAACAAAATCTAAATGGAGGAGAGAATGAGGCTCTATCTTAAAGTAATTGGAAGTGAATGAAACAAGTAAAAACAAAAACAGGATGGGGAACACATGTATACCTGCGGTGGATTTATTTTGATATTTGGCAAAACTAATACAATTATGTAAAGTTTAAAAATAAAATTAAATTAAAAATAAAAAAATAAAATAAAACAAAAACAGAAAAAACTTGGAAAAAAGGAAGATCAAGGAGTTGGAAACAAACCCAGCCTTTAAAGAATGAAGTTTCACAACTCAGTGTTGTAAAGTACGATGGCTCCTTATTTCAGTGCCTTTATTCTATTTTACATGCTGATTCAGACACAGCCAATGCAGAGACTCACTTTCCATTACCCCCCAAAAAGGAGACAGAGAATGTCTTTGCTGTCTAATGGCTTCCATTTTGATTAGGGGAGAAAAGGCCATAAACTAATTAAAGGGAAGATTTAAGGATGAGTTGGGATTCTCATTTGAGCAGTCGCAAAAGTGGTTGTTATAAACTTAAAGTTTATTTGCCCCATAATTCTTATGTAGAAGCCCTAACCCTGATGCGATGGTATTTGAAAGTGGAGCCTTTGGGAGGCCATGATGAGATTACGGTCCTTATAAGTAGAGGAAGAGACTAAACTGACTCTCTCTACAGTACATGAGGGCACAGTGAGAAGGCGACCATCTGAAAGCCAGGAAAGTGATCCTGACCAGAACCTGACCATGCTGGCACTCTGATCTTAGGCTTTCAGCCTCCAGAAATGAGGGAAATAAATTTTTGTTGTTTATGCAAACGCAGTCTAAGGTATTTTGTTATGGCAGCTTGAGCTTACTAAGACAGTGATGATTTACTGAGTGATTATTTACTGAGTGAAGAAAGAGTGGATGTTATATGTTTGAAATGGCTGATGTTACAGAAAGAAATCATTTCTGTAACATGGAGATGTTACAGAAATGATTGCTTATACACATCTGGGTACCATCAACATTTTGATTCAATGATACCAAAACCATGAGAGTAGTTGAAAACTTCAAATAATAATAGCTAATATATAGTAAATACTTCAGTATGCCAGGAACACATCAAGTGCTTTGTCTCATTAATCCTTACAATATAGCCCTGTGAACTAGGGACAATTGCTATCCTGAGTTTACATATGAGAAAACAGGGGATTAAAGGTACCTTCTCAGTGAAACTGAATCATTGAAATGACCACATACAGTGACAGTAAGGGTCCCCTAATGAATGATGGAAAGCCCTGCCTCCCATACTCAGAGCTTAAAACCAGCTGTCTAGTGTTTCACTCCAAAGTATTAGCAGATACTTCAAGATCACCATAAATTTCAGAAATACTTCAAAATAAAATATGAAGGCCAAGGCAAGTAAAGAGGGGTGGAAAATTAAAAAAAGAAAAAGAAACCCACCATGTCAGAGAATGCCTTTGTCTTAATTTATGGCTCAGGTTATGGTAACTTGTAGGAGAATTTCAACATATGCTTCACTATAATGATTCTATTGCAGTTGTTGGCAAAACTGTTCTATATGCGTCTATTATGTCAAGTTTTTAAATCATTGTTCAGTTTGTTAACTATGTTCTTCACATTTTCTCTATCTATACTGATTTGTTGTCTGTTTTACCACTTACTCAGATATGTAAATGTCCTGATGTTGTGATAACTGTCTGTTTCTTCTTATACTTCTGTCCGTTTTCCTCTATATGCTCTAAAGGTTTTACATAATATATAAAAATTTAGACTGGTTTTTAAGTCTGATAAAACTTTATCATTATAGAATATCCCTCCTTATTTTTAATAAAACTTTTTTGCTTGGTATTATTATCATTGTTATTTTAGTTAGTATTTGCCATCCAAATAACTTTTCTTTCTATCCTCTTATATTTAACCTTTTTCTATCCTTTTACATTTAAATTATCTCTGTCCTGTTTTCTATGTGTCACTTGAAACAGCATATTGTTAGTTTTAGGTTGTTAGCCAGTCTGATAATTTTTTAGTTGGTACATTTAGTCCATTTACATTTAATAGAATTAGGGACACTCAGAGAAGGCAATGGCACCCCACTCCAGTACTCTTGCATGGAAAATCCCATGGATGGTGGAGGCTAGTAGGCTGCAGTCCATGGGGTCGCTAAGAGTTGGACACCGCTGAGCGACTTTACTTTCACTTTTCCTTTCATGCATTGGAAAAGGAAATGGCACACCACTCCAGTGTTCTTGCCTGGAGAGTCCCAGGGACAGGGGAGCCTGGTGGGCTGCCGTCCATGGGGTCGCACAGAGTCGGACATGACTGAAGCGACTTAGCAGCAGCAGGGGCTTAAATCTACTATATTGCTATGTGCTTTCCAATAATTCTTGTTTTTTAAAGTCAATCTTTCCTTTTCTTCCCTTGTTCTGATTATATAATTTTTCCCATTTTTCTTGTTAATTTGAAAGTCATATAATATTTTTATTATCCTTTAGTTCAAGTTGTTATTCGCCTCTTTTCAATATCTGTATCACTACAATAAACAGCAAAATACAAAGCAAATGAACAGCTTACACCTTTTATCAGTTGCATCACAGCCTGTATATTGTCAGTAAAAAATTTAAGTCAGACTATCTTATGTGGGTTCCAAAACTTATCCTGGACAATGTATTTACTTTCTTCAGTTTTTTCACTTGTGCAATGAGGTGAATATACCATTATAAGCTTAAACTGTAATAAATTTATGGGGTTGAAGATAAAGTGATATAATGTTGAAAAGCACTAAATACAGATCCTAATACATGGTAACCATTGGGTTTCTATTATGCCTTTCTTTTTCTAGGCTATACCTTGACCAGATTAAAGACAATACTCTGGAATCTTAGAGTCAAGTAGACTTGGAAAGTCAAATTATTTTGTGAATGGCTAGCCTTATTTTATATTGATTCAATTATCTTCAGATTCAAAGAGGGACAGTTCTGGTGCTGGAACCAAGTTGCGTGTGTGCGTGCACATGCATATATGGGTATACGCTTATGTTAGTTTCTGGCCTGTGGATACCAGGTGTGTCCCCTGTCCCTTCCCTGCTCTGCTCAGTTCAGCAGGGTGACTGAGACCTGAAGGTTGTATTTCCCAGTGTCCCCTGTAAGCTGGGTTCTTGCTAAGTTTGGCCAATGGGTCACTCTAGTGAGACTGTAGGCAGAAGAAGCCATGGTGTTTTCCCCTTGTCTCTGTATCTGTGGCCATCTTTCCAACTGGCTATTTCCATTTTATTGCTCCAATTTCCTCTGAACAGATGCAGTACATTTCTAGCTTCCACTTAGTGACTTCTGATTCTGGTTGAGTTTTTAAAATCCTTCCAGTTTAGGATGGTAATTCTTTCTGATGTTGCTAATCTCTCATGTATCCCATCATCTTTGTAACCAGTCACCTGGATTAAATGCCTTCTTGTATAAATACTTAGTGTGGCTTCTGTTTCCCTTGTTGGACCACGATTGAAACCATGTGAGTGATTGTGTGTGTGTGTGGTGGTGGCGGGGGGTGGGGGTTGGGGACAAAGGAAGGGAAAGAAGGAAGGAGGGAGAGACAAAGAAAGTGAGAGAGATTGATTATGTTTAGGAATGAATTAGAGTCACCCACTTTAGTGACTGTGGTTTCCTATACACTGCCAAAAATATTATAGCTGCTAAACTACGAGCTAGCAAGATCTCCAAGGGAAAAAAATCGTTGGAGTCACTGAACGACTTAATATACCTACTCAGTGACTGTGACATTCTGAATTATATGGGCATTTTCATAGGTGTTCAAACGTATAGTTGTTGACTGATTGATATGATACTTTTGGAACAATAGCTATTATAAAAGTACAAAACAGAAAATAATCCATTTCATGCTTAGACTATATCCTTTTTTTTCCTGAAAGACAATAGAGTGCGCTGTCCATCTCAATAAGTTTTATATTGCTAGATAAATCCCAGGAAAATCCTTGCCACATACAGTTATTCTTAACCATGATACCTGTCCTCTAAATGGGATAGAAGGTTCCAATATTCACCCAATACCCAGGATTGTTGATAAACTACCCTCAAAGAGTTAAAAATAGGACCGGAAGGAAGCATCCTAGGCCTAAATTATTCTGGGAGAATTTGTAAACCTTGGTTTCACTACTTATAAAATTCTTTCACATGAGAAATAGAGATCCTTATTTAAAGAAAAAATACTAAAAGGAATTATATTAGAAAATTCTTTTTTTCTTCCCCTTTTAGTATCTGGACAGTTCTATCAATTGGCATTTCCAGCTGAAGCCATACTCTTATTTGTCTTGGTGCCTGTTTCAGATTTTCACTTCCTTGTTTTGAATGTTGACTCCCTTAATTACTTTGTTATTCATTTGCCAATTTAGTCTGTAAAACTTGAAGCAATCTCTCTTCATAATATCCCCTTTGGCACATCACTGGCTTGTGCTGCTTTCTTTCAATCTAGGCCAATGTAGAAAAGTCTTGTCACCAATGAACAAAGATCTTAGCAATAGACTTGATTAACATCAGCATGGGCTCTGTGCTTCAGATGCTTAAAAGGCAAACATCTATAATATTGCTTCCACATTTGAATTGCCAAGCAAATTATGTGCATTCAAAAGGGATAAACTAAGAATGTTGCAAAGTGTTTCAAAATTAACAAATATTGACTGAGCATCTACTATGTGCCAAGCACTGTGCTAAGCATTCCAAGGTTATAATATTAAACTCACAATTTGATGGGGATTATATTTGAACAACTTATTTAAAGCCTTTTGTGTTATTCGTGGCATATAGTGGTGCTCAATACATGGCAGTTATTGCTAATAATCTGGGAATGTACATCCCGATCCTGGGTTTTCCCTGCTGTAAAGAATCAAGCTTCCTTAGTGGCTCGGATGTTAAAGAATTGGCCTGCAATGCAGGAGACATGTGTTCAGTCCCTGTGTCAGAAGGATTTCCTGGAGAAGGGAATGGCTACCCACTCCAGTATGCTTGCCTGGAAAATTCCATGGACAGAGAAGCCTGGCAGGCTATAGTTTATGGAGTTGCAAAAAGTTGGACTCTACTGAGCGACCAACACACAAGGAATCAAGCAGGGATAAATATACAATCCACTTGATCCTTCCCCTGTCTATGTTCTTTTCCCATATTATGCACTCTAGCCTAACTCCTAACTACCAGCCTATCTACTTATATATTCATATTATTATCATCTTCCAATGGCTCAGTGGTAAAGAATCCACCTGCAATGCAGGAAATGGAGGAGATGCAGCTTCGATCCCTGGGTCAGGAAGATCCCCTGGAGAAGGGAATGGCAGCCCACTTCAGTATTCTTTCCTGGAAAACTCTGTGGATGGAAAAGCCTAGTGGACTACAGTCCAAAGAGTCACAAAGAGTCGGACAGGACTGAGTGACTGATCACCTATAATTTGTTCATTGATCACACACAACTTACCTATTTACTGTAATCTTGGTTCCAGTTACTGCTTTTGGCCCCCTTATCTTAATAATGATAATAGCTAACATCTAACCTGATTTTTTTATGCTTTGCTAAGCACTTCCTAAGCACTTCCTAAAGATCATCTCTCAGGATCCTATGCAATAGGATAATCCCATAATCCTAGATAAGGAAGATGTTGTTCTGAACTTCAGTCTTCCTTGATAGACTCCTGCTGAATATGACCCCCTCCCAAGCTCTAGTGTCACAAACTAGAATTACATAATAAAGGACAGGAACAGCAATCCCCTAAGAAACAAAGGCTCCCTAAGTGATCTTCCTGGTTGTTCCACATGGAGACTGGAATTAGAAATTAAAAAACAAAGAGTCCTAGGTTTTAAGAGAAAGTAGATAGATGGGATAATAGCCTGGAAATTTACTGTGAAGAAACACTTTTAAGGAGAGAGAACTTTGCTTGAAAAAACTGCAAGGTAGTAAGTGAGATCAAATAGCAAATGAGATTCTCTGAGGATGGGAGATGAGTAGCTTGTGAATTCTCTTTTTCTTTCTAAAGGTTGTCTAAGCTTGGTTATAATTCTTTGGGTGTTCTATTTTCCCTTTACCATTCCCCCTTGATTACCATGCAGTACTTGCTCAAGCTGTAACCAAGTAAACCCTGAACAGCATTCTCAGCAGGGAAAATGTTGTTTCTGTCCCAGTGGACATATGGCTTCAAGACAAAGATGGGTTCAATTTGCATTTCTGTTGACAACCAATTTCAAGTGCCCATGAAAAAGCCTTTGATGCTACCATTCTGGCCAAAGGTTTGGCTTTGTCCACCTAAGTATTTCCTTGCTCTGTGACTTACAGTCTCCAGATGCAATGGGGAAATCTGCTGGGTCAGCCTGTTCCTTTCCTTTCCTTTCCTTTCTTCTCTTTTTCCAAAGAATTAGCAGATGCAACAAGCCTCTCAACAAGTGATGAGACACTTCCTGGCCACTCCACGCAGTGGGCACTTGCCTTTCCTCCTTCCTTTAGGTCACTCATCCTCAGTGACTTGGCTCTAAAAATGGCTGTGAGTTAACACCATGAAAGATGCCTTACAGATAAAACAAAAGGGAAAATATTTCCCTTGCCAAAATTCTCAGGAAAGGAGAGTTGTCAGTGTTGGGAAGGATTTGATAAGATGACACCTGGGAGCCTGTCTAGCCTGGGGTTAAGAAGATCTGTTGCTTGCTAAGCCCCAGGCCCTTTGTACAAGCTCTTCTATATATGGAGAGCATGACTCCAAGGCCAGGCTACCAGGTTCGCCTATTACTCAATGTCTGTGACCTCAGTCAAGTTTTTAACCTCTTATGCCTTGATATCCTCACCTATACAATTAGACATAATGATGATAGCTCCATCCTAGGGCTGTAGGGAGAATAAAATAAACACGTATGTAAAGTAAGCAGAACAGTGTTGGCACATAAGAGTAGCATGTAAGTGTTCCCTTTTTATGACTTACTTATTGAAAAAGCAAGAGAGTTCCAGAAAAACATCTATTTCTGCTTTATTGACTATGCCAAAGCCTTTGACTGTGTGGATCACAATAAACTGTGGAAAATTTTGAAAGAGATGGGAATACCAGACCACCTCACCTGCCTCTTGAGAAATCTGTATGCAGGTCAGGAAGCAACAGTTAGAACTGGACATGGAACAACAGACTGGTTCCAAATAGGAAAAGGAGTACATCAAGGCTGTATATTGTCACCCTGCTTATTTAACTTATATGCAGAGTACATCATGAGAAATGCTGGACTGGAGGAAGCACAAGCTGGAATCAAGATTGCCGGGAGAAATATCAATAACCTCAAATATGCAGATGACACCACCCTTATGGCAGAAAGTGAAGAGGAACTAAAGAGCCTCTTGCTGAAAGTGAAAGAGGGGAGTGAAAAAGTTGGCTCAAAGCTCAACATTCAGAAAACTAAGATTATGGCATCTGGTCCCATCACTTCATGGGAAATAGATGGGAAAGCAGTAGAAACAGTGTCAGATTTTGTTTTTTCTGGGCTCCAAAATCACTGCAGATGGTGACTGCAGCCATGAAATTAAAAGACGCTTACTCTTTGGAAGGAAAGCTATGACCAACCTAGACAGCATATTCAAAAGCAGAGACATTACTTTGCCAACAAAGGTCTGTCTAGTCAAGGCTATGGTTTTTCCAGTGGTCAAGTATGGATGTGAGAGTTGGACTGTGAAGAAAGCTGAGTGCCAAAGAATTGATGCTTTTGAACTGTGGTGTTGGAGAAGACTCTTAAGAGTCCTTTGAACTCCAAGGAGATCCAACCAGTCCATTCTGAAGGAGATCAGCCCTGGGATTTCTTTGGAAGGAATGATGCTAAAGCTGAAACTCCAATACTTTGGCCACCTGATGCGAAGAGTTGACTCATTGGAAAAGACTCTGATGCTGGGAGGGATTGGGGGCAGGAGGAAAAGGGGACGACAGAGGATGAGATGGCTGGATGGCATCACCGACTCAATGAACGTAAGTTTGAGTGAACTCCGGGAGTTGGTGGTGGACAGGGAGGCCTGGAGTGGTGCAATTCATGGGGTCACAAAGAGTCAGACACAACTGAGCGACTGAACTGAACTGAGCCTTGTTAATCTTCATCCTTCCTCCCTTTGAATTTCAGCTTATGTGTCACTTTTTAAGGGAAATTTCTCCACCTCACTTTGCTACATGTTCTCAGAGAAATCTGTTCTTCTTTCCCAATCACAGGTTTATAAATGTAATCACTTGGTGTGTGTGTCTGTCTTCTCCACTGGGCTGTGACCTTCCTTTGATCATTGTATACCCAGTGACTGGCACAGACTCTAGCACATAGTAGATGCTCAATAAATTTTTGCCAAATGCATGAGTGAGTGACCCCCACACAGACACATTTAGAGCAACTAAATCAGTAAGTTTGTATCTAATTCAACAAAAATATACTGAGCACTCACTCTGTACCAGACCTTGTGCTATTAATCAATTGTTAGGCAGAGGTAGAAAAGATGGTTCTTGATCTCAAGAAGCCCTAGTCAGAGGTCAACAGCCAAGCATCAGACAAATCACAGCACAGCAAGATGAAGCTTACATCAGCCACGTGCAAGTCTAACAATGACCAGTTTATGAGTTGCTGTGGTGATTTTGGCTTCCCTAGAGATTATAGAAGCCCAATGAGTTAGTAGTAGCTGTATGCATGGTGGCATCAAGACAGACAAGTAAATAAAATAGGATAATCAGAAGAATTCTGATTGTGCAGTAGAAAAGAATCATTTGCATTTCTTTGGCACTTTGTCCAGTCCTACATGGAAGAAGCAGTACGTCCTCCAGGCCTCAGTCCTCAAGGCTTAGGCCACTTTGGTTTCCACTGTCCCTTCAGGGACCTTAGTTCTAGGGATTGTAGTATTTAACTATAGACTCTGAAAGTTCTCTCTAGCATTTCTCCCAGAAGGCTCAAACGTCCTTATACAAGTGGAACCCCTGATTCCTTCTCAATATCCCAGAGCTCCACAGGAAGCAAACTTAATTCAGATTTTTCTTGGGACACTCTTTCCCCCCCACTCCCCCCCCCCATTTTTATAGGAGTATAGTTGATTTACAAGGTGTTAGTTTCGGGTGTATAGTAAAGTGATTCAGTTATACATATACATACATCCACTCTTTTTCAGATTACTTTCCCATATAGGCCCTGACAGAGCACTGAGTAGAGTTCCCTGTATTATACACAGCAGGTTCTTGTTAGTTACCTATTTTATATAAAGTAGTATGTAAATGTCAGTTGGGCTTCCCAGGTGGTGTCAGTGGTAAAGAATCTGCCTCCTAATGCAGGAGACATAAGAGATGCTGGTTCAAACCCTGGGTCAGGAAGATCCCTGGAGGAGGGCATGGAAATTCATTCCAGTATTCTTGCCTGGAGAATCCCATGGACAGAGGAGTCCGGCAGGCTACAGTCCCTAGGGTCAGAAAGAGTCAGACACGACTGAAGCGACAGCATGCATGCATGCACGCATGCAGGTATGTCCGTCTCTTGGGACACTCTTTAAATGAAACTGTTCTTGTCCTTTCCCCAATACCAGGAGTTTCTACCTTCTTGTTGCTGTTCACTATATAAATATACTTAGAGGCTGCCTTCTAGAAAGTGCTGGACTAATGGTAGGTTGGAGATGTCTAGAGCTGTGCCCTCTTGACCCTAACCAAGCCTGCCACAGTCCTTCCACCAGGGACAATGCACCTCTCAGCACCACACTCACCAGGCCAGGAAGCATCAAACAAATGCCTGCGACCACAGGCTCTCCACTCTAAGTGCCAGACTCCCCTTCTTTGTCTCATCATTGTTCTCAGAGCTGCTGTGTCCGAAGTGCAGTCTGGCACCTGAGGGGAATTGGTGGAGGGCGCGGTTGGTCTCGGCAGACAGCCTACCTGTCAAGGGCTTCTGGGATTAGAAGTGCCCATTGCCAACACACCCTCTGCAAGAACTTGACGAGTGGGCATCCAGCCAAGAGGCAGAGCTCAAAGCCCTTCTGTGCATGTGCTTCTCAGACCCCCAACTGGCTACTTAGCCCTTTGGCCAGATCCCAACTCTTCCAGCAGTGCTTTTGAGCCCCACCCCATCTTTGGCTTGGCTGGATTGAGCACACCCACCATCAGATACTATCAATTTTCCTTCATATGTATGAGGTTGACTCAAAGCCGTGTGTTGGGTTGGGTCCATGTCTTTCCTCTACCCTCACTGCCCCCTCTGATTTTGATGATACAAGGCTGGTTTTGTTCTTTTGAAACAAAGACTCTGTTCTGGGTGGATGTTCCAAGTCAGAAAGCCTGGTTGTGTTTATCCCAGGCCATTGGCTGGGCATTCACATGCTTTTTGTATTTGGTAAGTGACAGTATTTGCAAAAGCTGATTGCCACAGCAGGCGGAACAGAGACAAGACTAGCGAAAACATGTGTCGGTAACATATGCTTAGCCTTTTCTTCTTTGCTCGGAGGACTGACACTTCCTACAGGAAGAAGTAATTATTTTGCATGTGCATAGATTACACTGGAATGAAAATGAGTGGGGAGGCGTTGTTGCTGTATACATGAAAGAAGAGATAACTTTCTTTCCCTTTTTCTCTCTCTCTTTCACACACACCACTCAGCTCATGTGCATGTATACAGGTTAACTTGCCTGACTTTTAGACTTTACTTCTTTTAAAAATGGAGAAGGCAATGGCACCCCACTCCAGTACTCTTGCCTGGAAAATCCCATGGATGGAGGGCCTGGTGGGCTGCAGTCCATGGGGTCGCTAAGAGTCGGACACGACTGAGCGACTTCACTTTCACTTTTCTTTTAAAAAACTAAATGTTCTAAAAATTCAACGCCTATTATTAGCAGAGAGGCCTCTTGTAAAATGAAGAACGAAAGCACTACCTTGAGGGTGTTAAGCAAGCTTGTGCTCAAGTCCTCCAGTTGTATAGCCCATGCGACCCACAGAAAACGACTTAACTCTTAGACTTCATCTGACACCTGTGGACAAAAGGCCTAACTCTCAGGTTTGTTGTGAGGATTCAGTCACATGGGGTATGTGGAAAGCACCTCAAGTAGGCTGTAAGTAGTATTCCCTCCCTGGGTCAGCTTGCCAGGTGGGACACCAGCTGTCAACAGCCCCGATGGATGACTTGACTCACCTCTCCATGATCAAGTGGAAGCTGTGGGGAACTCTGGACAATCCCAGAGAGTTCTGGAACTACCCAACTTACTTGATATATTTTCCTGCAGGCACAAAGGACAAGTCTGACAGTGGAACTCACGGAAGCAGTCCCAAATGGAACAAAGATTCTTGTACTTGAAGCCATGCTCGCCTCGGTCATTTGGTGGAAGTTCAAAAGAACCGGGTGACGCACATTGGGATGGAGCTGGCAAGGCTCTCTTTCGTCTTGCTGTAAGCTCAGAAGTCCTGGCAACAAAACGGCCAGCGTTCGATTCATTGTATTCCATCTTAACCAACCCTCTTTCCCACCCTAAACCTGGAATCATTCTACACTGTATGTATTAGCATGAGTTTCTCCGCTGCTTTTCACATTCCTCAGAGCAAAAATTGCTCTCAAACTTCTCACACATACCTGCTTTTGTTCTATTTAGCACCGTGATTTCTCTAAAATAACAACAACAACAACAAAATGTTCCATCATTCTTGACTTAGATTCATAAGATGGTGAGTGTTGAGTAAATCTTGACTACATGCATGAGGATCGCTTACAGTTACGAAGGGCATGCTTTGTGTTAGGGACTGTGCCAAGCACATGGCAAACCACTCCAGTATTCTTGCCTAAAGAATCCTGTGGACAGCAGAGCCTGGTGGGCTGCCGTCTATGGAGTTGCACAGGGTCTGACATGACTGAAGAGACTTAACATGCATGCATGCATTGGAGATGGAAATGGCAAGCCACTCCAGTATTCTTCCCTGGAGAATCCCAGGGACAGAGGAGCCTGGTCGGCTGCCATCTATGGCGTCACACAGAGTCGGACATGACTGAAGCGACTTAGCAGTGCCAAGCACATATTTAAAGATTTTACAACAACTGTATGAGGTAGATATTCTCAACCTTATTTCACAATAGACTGTTAGAAATGTCCAGTCACTTGCCCAGTGTCACAAAGCTGTGAAGTAGCAGCCATGAGATGTGATTACAAGTCAGCACAACTTTAAGAGCCCCACATATGATGTTGACCCAAGGCTGAGGGAATGAATGGATGAATAATAGAGCTCTAGAGAACTTTCTCAATGTCACCCTTGATCCTTGCTCTTCCTGACCTATAGTTCCAGCCCTGCCCCCTCCCAATACGGGAGAGATTTTTATCCTCCCTTCTGTGAGTTGGTGGCCACTGTGTCCTTTAGTTCTTACAGCTGCTTGCCATCATCATCTCCTGTGCCCAGTTCCTCCAGGTCTCCAGCACTGAGCTCCAAGTTGTCTCACCAATGAGTCACTAAGGAGTATCATCATGCCCACAACCAGAGCCCAGGAACTGGGGTCTTACTGCCAGTTTCCACAATGTCAGTCTCCTGCCTGCCTGCTGCACCTGCTGTAGCCAGTCACCCATAGGAACACCTTTGCTATGTGCAGCTCCTTCTGTTCCCTAGTGCTCATCACTATTTTTTATACTCTCCAGATGCTGGATTCTGCCCTGGACTGGACTTCCTTCCATCCTTTCACCCAATCCCTCCTCTAACTGCCCCACTCCAGCAGGCATGCCCATTTCCAGACTCTAGCTCTGTCCTGCTGCTGCTGCTGCTAAGTCGCTTCAGTCGTGTCTGACTCTGTGTGACCCCATAGACGGAAGCCCACCAGGCTCCCCCGTCCCTGGGATTCTCCAGGCAAGAACACTGGAGTGGGTTGCCATTTCCTTCTCCAATGCATGAAAGTGAAAAGTGAAAGTGATTTCGCTCAGTCCTGTCTGACTCTTAGCGACCCCATGGACTGTAGCCCACCAGGCTCCTCCATCCATGGGATTTTCCAGGCAAGAGTACTGGAGTGGGGTGCCATTGCCTTCTCCGAGCTCTGTCCTAGACTCTTGCAATTAACCAAGGCAAGCCCAGAGTGCTCTGGACACAGCAGACTCCATCTAGCCCACCCCTCATGTGGGTCATGGACCACGGAAGTTCAGGAATTTTTGCCAAGGTCACAGAGTGAGACACACCAAACCTAGGACTCGCGGGTCCAGACTGGTTTAGCATCTTTCCACCACACTCTCTCACCTCCTTCTCCCCACTCTGTCTATATTTTCTTCTTGCTTTCTATTTCTCCCTCACCCACACCTTTTTAATTTAAGTCTTAACATCTGTTCCCTCTTAGTCTATTATTCCTGTGACATTTTATATTACATTGAATTTCCACTTCCATTTAAAACTCATCCATTTTTCTTACTTAAAAAACACATTTTGAGTCTGCTTTTTAAAAAATTTATATAACTTTAAGAAAAAAATCCATTTGATTCTTTCATTCTAGCACATTTCTTGGCTTATCTTTCCTGCCTCTTTAGCAGCAGAAATTATCCTGCCTCGATGTAGCTTTACTCTTCCTATTATCCGTGCCACTGTAACATCAAGCCTGTAATCTAACAACCCATTCTTGCTTCTCTTTTGTGAAACCAGTATGTTTTAAATGTAAATGAGGAGGCTGGTGGTTTTAGCTTAATTCCTGATTTTATATTTCGGGGGAAAGCCTTCTTTTCTGGTACTTTACTGATTCAGCTGAAGAAAGATCATAGAAGGGAAGAAGCCAGGAGAAGTAACAGCACCACGTGTCAGATTGCCTCACGCTCAGTGTTTCTGAAGTGTGTACTGAATTTTTTACTCCAAGGGTCATGTGCAAAGAGCTCAGCCTTGAGAGTCAGGCTTCCTGTCTTGAACTTTTCGCCTGTAGACTTCAACACTTAGAAGTAACAAAAGAACATCCCTACTGGGCATGGCAGCCTGAGGATGAACAATTAGAACAGTGAGTAGGATAATAACAAATATTTAAGGAGCACTTCGCTGCTAGGTTTGGGGCCAAGTATGTTACATCGTTCAGCTTGTTCATCTCCCACAACCTCCTGAAGGTGGTCTTCTCATGATCTCCATTTAAAAGATGAAGAAATTGAAGCTCAGAGGTTAAGTAACTTGTCCAGGCTTCAACGCTAGTATGGCTGAGCTGGAATTCAATCCAGGAAGCCTAGATCCATAGCCAGTGTCCCTAGTTTTCAGAACTATTCTGAGAAGACTCAATTTTAAAATAGTTTATCATGTTCTGGAATGAAGATGAGCCCAAAGGGCCAAAACCTTTACTTTATCAAACAAGGGAGAATTACCACTTTTTTCTCTAAACTCTGCCAATTCTGATATTATCGGACCTAGCCTTTTAAAGTGATAATATTGTCATCATAATCCTAAAAATAATGTTTTGAGCTAGCATTTGGTCAGGATTTCTAACCTTGACACTGTTGACATTTGGGCTGGACCATTTTGTTGTGAGCGTTGCGCTGTCCATCATGGACTGTCAAATGGGATCCTTGGTTTCTACCCACTAGAGCCTGAGAATACATCTCAGCTCTTGCTCTTCCTTTCTTTCTCTAAAGAGTCATGACAATCAAAGATGTCTCCAGGCATTGCCTAATATTTCCTGAGAGGTGAGATCAACCCTAGGTGAGAACCACTGTGTTAGACATTGCTCAAATCCTAAGCACCTGACTTGTCTGCATGGGACCGGTGCTTTATTCATTCTTGCCCAAGAGCTTAAGCAAAATGTCCTTGCCACTTGGGAGATGGCATGCAGAGCTATTCGAATCCACTTCTCTTGAGTTCCACAACTTCTCCTTAGTGAGAATCACTGAGTTCTTAGCAACCTCATACCCTCCCTACATCCTCTCTTTTTACTAATCTTTTCTAATTACCTTAGTAAGTCATTTTATATCTCCATTTCCTTTTTCTTTGCCCTCTTTACTCCTATGAGCTAAAATATAATCTTAGCCACTTAATATAAGGAGGAACTGCTCTTTTATTGGTAATTCCCTTTCCAGGAAAAGTTAAGGCACATGTGTTGCTGAGAAATTTGGGGGAGATGAAAACCCACCTAGCATCATCAACTTTTAATCCTTTCAAAAGTAGACAGATGCCCCTTTTAAAATCTGGATAGAAATTTTCTTCTTCAGCTTTATTTTTCATTGCAGGTCTCTGTTTTCCAGGAACTAGCATATTCTTAGCAAACCTATATAATTACATTTTCAACAATTCAAAAGGAAGAATATTTGTAATAGTAGCTAGTATTTACTGAGTATTTACTTTATGATGGGCACTCTAAGTGCTTTACAAGTACTGTCTTATTTAGTCAGCATAGTTTAACTTAAAGTTATTTAGAATTTACGTTATTCTAGACATCAAATTCGTAGAAGGCAATGGCAACCCACTTCAGTACTCTTGCCTGGAAAATCCCATGGACGGAGGAGCCTGCTGCTGCTGCTGCTGCTAAGTCGCTTCAGTCGTGTCCGACTCTGTGCGACCCCATAGACGGCAGCCCACCAGGCTCCACCATCCCTGGGATTCTCTAGGCAAGAACACAGGAGCGGGTTGCCATTTCCTTCTCCAATGCGTGAAAGTGAAAAGTGAAAGTGAAGTAGCTCAGTCGTGTCCGACTCTTAGCGACCCCATGGACTGCAGCCTACCAGGCTCCTCCATCCATCCATGGGGTTCTCCTGGCAAGAGTACTGGAGTGGGGTGCCATTGCCTTCTCTGCGGAGGAGCCTGGTAGGCTGCAATCCATGGGGTCGCTAAGAGACAGGCATGACTGAGTGACTTCACTTTCACTTTTCACTTTCACGCATTGGATAAGGAAATGGCAACCCATTCCAGTGTTCTTGCCTGGAGAATCCCAGGAAGGGAGAGCCTGGTGGGCTGCCCTCTATGGGGTCGCACAGAGTCAGACACGACTGAAGCGACTTAGCAGCAGTAGCAGCAGACATCAAATTAAGGGTATGCATATCAAAGCATGTGGACATTCTGAGAACTTAAATTTTTTTTCCTAAAGTCAGGAAAAGACAGAACCAGGACTCAAACCTTGGTCAAAAGTATTCCACTAAATTTATTGCTTCTCTTTTTCCCTACTATACTATACTTCTAAAACTAGCATAGCATTTTTCTCTACTATCTTTTCTATTTAATTACACAGTATATTTTAACTACATTCTAGAACAATGCGTTATTTGAGAAAACCCGGGAAATGTTACGATTTATGATATTTGCATAGAGGAAATACAGTATGAATTTCCAACACCCATGTTCACTAATATAATTTTATAATATAAACTCCTGTAAAATTGAGATTTTTTCCTATTGAGTATTCACACCAAATGTGGGATCAATACTAGTTCTATTTTATAGTATCTACTGGTTTTTTGAATCTTAAAGTGACCAGAGTGCTTACAAATAAGCACATTTTCCCCTGTAGCTCAGTCGATTTGTAAAATATCTTGAAGAATGGGGTGAAGGCAAATGTAATGCAGTGACTTAAAGAAAGCTGCTGAAAAATCAATACAACCATCTTTCATTTCATCTGAGATGTAGTTCACAAGTGGAATTTGTGTATGGCAAATCTTATGCTTTTATATCGACTTTTGTTACAAAACCTGAAGAATATTCCTGTGATAAAGAAAAATTTTAGGCAGATTGAAACCATTTTTTAAGGAAGGGGTGTGTCGATAACCAAGCACGGAGGACTTTTGGTCTGGAGCTGTGTTTCTGAGGTGTATTCAGCTCTTTGATAACCACCCCTCCCCCATGTCTGTAACCTTCTCTCTCTGGCCAATTTCATCCTCACTACTCCAATGAAGTTTTAAAAAATATTTATAGTGCTAAGGTGGTCCCTATATTTTCCATTCTAATGCTCTTCCCCCTTGGCCTTGATATTTATAATTGACCAATCAAAGCTAGAATGATGTACTTTGACAGCAGATACCACAAACATAAACTAAAAATTACGCACTTCTTCAGCAAAACTATTCAGTTTTTCCTAGGCACTGAAATGCAAATTCTTTCCATTGTTACAAATTGTTTCTGTCAAGATTCTACCTTATCTACTAAAGATTAAAAGGGAGATCCTGAACATTTCTCATGGCCAGCATTTTCCAATTGGTTTTCTCATTCATTTCTCTCTTAGCTGCCATGCAAGTTAGGTATCATAGCCATTTCACAGATGAAGGAACGGAGCCCTGAAACCATTAAATGACATGCCTAGCAGTTAAGTGGAGAAATTTGACTTTGGATCTAGGTCTGTCTGAGTTGGATGCTCAAAGTCTATTTGAAAACACTAAGCGGGATTTTTAACCTGAAGAACCATGGGTCACATTTCTCAGACACATCAAAATTCCATTAAGTGGTTGTTTAAGATGCAGATTTCTAAACCCAGGAAATCCAAATATGTGGGTATGGAGCTCAAAATCTGCATTTAACATGACTCCCCAAATAATCCTCATTCACATCCAAATTTGAGAATCCTTAGATGAGTTCAGGAGGGGAGTTCAGGAGCCTATGAACTCTGAAACTGCACTCAAACTTTGGTGCTGGTGTTGTGGGTACATTATTCAGAGAGTATCTTTGAGATTCTCAAAGGGGTCTTTTGCCCCAAAAAGGCAAAAACACTAGCCGAAAAAGAAAGAAATTGGAACTGTGTCTTGTCACTTCCTAGTTTTAATCAGCTGCTGGGAATGAGGAATAGTTAGGTCATCATAAGGGCTTCCCACGTGGTACAGTGGTCAAGAATTGCCTGCCAATGCAAGAGACCCGGGTTCGATTCCTGGGTCCGGATGATCCCCTGGAGGAGGAAGTGGCAGCCCACTCCGGTATTCTTGCCTGGAGAATCCCATGGACAGAGGAGGCTAGTGGGCTACAGTCCTTGGAGTCACAAAGAGTTGGACACAACTGAGTATACACACTGCTCTAAGCCAGCTTGAAATAGAAGCAGTCTTCACATTGTGTGTGTTTCCCCACCCCCACAACCATCACCACCTCACCCCACCATTCCTCCCTGGCCTGGGTCCTTCCCACTAGAACCAGCTCCCACAACCATCTCATTCACAACAGGAAACTCTCTTTTAACAGAATTCTTTTTACTGTAAATAATGCAGAGTTGTCTGTCTCTTTGTCTACATAACTACAGAGAGTTAGTTGACTCAGTGACCCAAGTTGTCTAACATTTTACTGTAAACAGGATACCATTTATGTGAAAGAACCCAGTTACCGCATTTCTCTGTCATCTGCAGTCTGCAGAAGACAAAAAACAATGGTAACCTAACCCTTGGGCAAAATGCTAATGGCTACATAATTGACTTAGCAGATAATTATAAAATAGTTCCATATTAAAACACAAAAGATGTAATTATTGCACTTTACAAACTAATTAATGAATGCTAACTCAATTCAATAATTAATAATTAATTATTTAACCTCTAATTAAATGATCATCTTTCCTTCCCCTGCAAACTTTGCTGGTGGCTTAATTGCTCTGGGTCAAAAATATGGGAGAAACAAATCTTCTCTGTTAATTAAACAGTGAAGAGATTTAAAATCATTATAACAGAGAAAATCAGGGAATTTAAATTAGAGTATCTCCCATTTGGGTGTCCCTGGTGACTCAGTTGGTAAAGAATCTGCCTGCAGTGCAGGTGACCTGAGTTCGATCCCTGGATCAGGAAGTTCCCCTGGAGAAGGGAATAGCTACCCACTCCAGTATTCTTGCCTGGAAAATTCCATGGACAAAGGAGCCCGGTGGGCTACAGTCCATGGAGTCTCAAACAGTCCAACATGACTGAGCAACTAACACACACATCTCCCATTTGAAAGAGACAAAGAGCTCCAACCTCAATTACTACCCAAAGCATGAACCAATTACAGTGGGGCAGGGTAATTCCTACCAAAGCACCAGACTAGATGGTTGGTTAATAGCCAGTTCTCCAAGGTATAGGTCAGGGCTTAGGAGCAAGGCAGGAGCCAGTCAGCCTGGACACCTAGAGTCCCCTGAAGCAGTTGTGTGCAGGAAACAAGACAGTGGCTCCCAAGGGACAGCTATGTGAATCTTCCCAACTCTGCTTCCTTGACATCACATTAGCAGTCTGAAATCAGTCATTGCAGGAGTATTTACACCTCAGAAATTGGGACACTCTCAAATGAGGGCTTTTCCTACCCCCCGCCCCACAGTGCTGGTTATTAAGCATTTACCAACATACTACTACCCCTAGAGAAAAAGAGACAACTTGTGACTGAGTCCTGGATTGTCTGTCTACCCGGGCAAGAGTCCTGGTCAGCTTTGAGGCTCACCTGCAGGCTAGAGTTCTGTCCTCGGAACCTGTTCCCTGGACCTGATGTGTTGCAAGTCTGTGCTCTACATCCAGTCGTGTGCACAGCCCATCTCATTGAATCCTTAAACAACTCTGTCACAGACAGTTACTGTTCCCAGCAATCTTTTGATTAAAAAAAAAAAATAGTATACACTTCCCTCACAATTATTCTTTATTACTTTAAAACTTATTTATAATCTGTTAGTGGCTTACTCTTTTTTTTTTAATTAAACAAATTCTTAGCATTTCAATAAATAAGATTTTTTTCTGCTTATGAAGTATGTGTACATATGCATTCAGAATGAAATTTATGTCTTTGGTCCTTTTATGTTATATCAATGGCAGGGTGGCATTGTTACAGCATACATGACATTTCTATTGGGAGCAAAGACCAAGCTGGGTAACAACCATGTTCCTCACAGAGAGGGATTTCTATGGCAGAAAGTACTGGTGAGGGTGTGAGGTAGGAGTGAATGGGAGCCATGGCTGGGGAAAGTCATCACTTAGCTATGCTGCATCACCTTCTAAGAGACAATATATCTGCTTCTCCCTAAGCAAAGACAGGGAGCTGGAAAGAGGGGTTTGTGTGGGTATCTGTGTGGAGGCCCTCGAGCCCACAGGAACAGAAGGAACATGACAAGTGACCAGTGACTGGCTCAGCCCGTGGGTCCAGTTCTTTGGTCCCCTGATTTGGAGTCTTCCTAAGAGAAGCAATTGTACTAGCCAGGACATGACATTCCTACGTGATTGTAATCATGTGAGAGGAGTTCAGGTTCTTCTCCCTAAGTAACTGCTGAGCTCTGTAACTAAGGCAGCCTCTTCCTTGCCTCCCCCTCCGCAGACCTCAGGTATGTCTTCCTCTCTTTGGTTCTCCCTTAGATAGTAATTTATCAAAAACACACATGTGACCCCCCTACTCCTTTTCTCAAAACCCTTCAAACCTCCTCATACCTTTCATGTGATAGAATAGCTCAAAAGGCCTTTCACGTCTGGCCTCTGCTTTATTCTTAAAGCCACTTCACGCCACACCCCTTCCCTCCAGCCACACTGCACCTGGCCCCAGCCTGCCCCTGCCTGGCTTTAGGCCTTTGCATATGTTGCTCCCTGTGTCTGCCAAGTGGGCTCCAGAGAGACCCCATTGAACATGCTAATGTGGTGGTGACACCTCGAAGGTCACCTCTAACATCACCTTCTCTGTGATGCCAATCCAAAACCTCCAGTTTAATGTGAGTGCCGTAAATGTTTGTGTCTTTCCAAAATTTGTGTTCTAAAACCTAACCCCCAATGTGATGGTGTTTAGAGGAGGAGCATTTGAGAGCTGATTAGATAAAGAAGATGGATTCCCCATGACTTGGATAGGTGTCTGACAAATAAGAGCCCACTCAAAACTTCTTCCATGTAAGGACACAGCAGAGAATGGCCATTTATGAAGCAGGAAGTGGGCTTTCACAAGACACCAAATCTGTGCACCTTTATCATAAACTTCCCAGCCTCCAGACCTGTGAGAACTAGATTTCTGTTGTTTGTAAGCCACCCAGTCTGTGGTATTCTGCTATGATAGTGTGAATAGACTAACACAATAGGCCCATTTTCAATGCATGCAGAGCACCCTTTGCGTAATTCTAACATGAGCCAAGTCACACTGTACTATTTGTCACATTGTACTATTTGTCACATTGTACTATTTGTCACATTGTTTGCTTGTTTCATTTCACTACCGTACCATACATGCAGACACAGACACACACACAGGTCCCAGTAACTAGCCAGTATCAGAATTAAAGGCTTCAAATTCTGCTTCTGCAATGGAACTGGAACTTGTAAGACAGATCTCATAAGAGCTAGCACTCCTAGGATTATTGTGAGGGTTAAATGTGATAATCCATAGTTTCTCAAAACTGCCTGGCATTTCATAAGTGCTCAGTAAATTTTACTATATTATTTTTCTTCACAATCAGGAACCCTTCAGCACTAGAGGATCAGCACTGCAGGTCAAGTATAGGACAGCTCAACAAAGATTTGGGTTAAAAGCATGAACTCTGCAGTAAGACACTCAGGTTGCCATACTGAGCTGTGGAGTCTGAAAAATTGTATAATAAGAGTTCTTATCTCACATGCCTGCTGTGGATAGTCAATGAAATAAAGTGATTCACCTTGCCCACGTAAATCTTTTAAAAAGGTTAGATATCATTATAAAAGTTGGAAATGAATGATGAGCATGTCAAGGTGAACGCACAGCTCCCATTGACAGTTTCTGCCAGGAGTGTGTGCAGGCAGCTGCCCTGACCAGCTGTGATCCATTGGCTGCACTGTGCCCACAATGCTCCACATTGCAGATCAAGCTGGGTTTAGCCCCTTTGCCTTCTGAAAAGCTTCAGTGACCAAGATCTGGTTCCTGCTACCGTCGCACCTCAAGCCTCCTCACTAAATCACAGCGAGTGATAAATGGCTGGGGAGTGGGAGGAAGAGTGATGGAGGGGGTGTGTAGTCTGCTTGAGAAGCTCACCCAAACTTTCAAGTAGCCTCCACAATAAATCCAGGTCTGTCGCTTGGTGATTAGTTAGAGGAAACAGAAACTGCAGGACAAAGCCAGGAAATGACCTTAGAGACTAAACATGGTGTATTTTATTTTAGGGCTTTTTCTCACTTAGAAGTGCTGCCAGGTTGTTTAAAGAGACCAAGTGTTATCAGGGAAGGAGTTGGGGATCTGCCAGGCTTTTGACAACATCTGGTAAAAGATTTACAAAGCCCGGAATCAAAGGAGGAGGATGGATAGGAGGCTGTGTACTCTAGAGATGCTGCAGGTGGGAGTGAGATTGACATAAACTTTTTATTGCCCTTTGGGGAGCTTTCTAGTAAACCTGATGGGCTCCGTGAGCAGGGCGGAAGCCCCAGCAGAATGGCATGTTTCTGTGAAGGATGGCAGAGTGAGGAAAGGGTGGGAAGCCATTTGGATCATTTGGGACCCATGGGAGTTAATCTGGGAAGGGAGTGGAGGGGTAAGGAACCTGCAGGACAAATGAGACTCTGGGCACTGTCCTGCCCCCATTATTACCCACACGGAAATCAAGATGATGTTTGAGCAAAAAATAAGCCTCAACAACTTAAAGCAACCCACAGGAAATGGAGAGGAAGGAAGGCTAAAAGAATTGAGCCCCTCTTATGCTGCTGGATCACTAATGCTAACCCATTACCATCCTTGACATGACAGAGGAGACTCCTGAGGGGCTGACTGGTTGAATCCACCTTGTATATTGCAAGTGGGGGGGACTGAGGTTTGTACCCATGTCTGTCTGGTTCTAAAACCATCTAGTATCACTTTGCTTTGGAAAGGAGGGCTGGAATTTAATATCAGCTGGCAGGAATGCATTCGTCTCAGCTCCCTTAAAGGACTGTATTGCTGCTCATTGTTGCGACAATGAGTGTGTACGTGCTAAGTCACTTCAATTGGGTCCAACTCTGTGCAACCCTATGGACTGTAGCCCATCAGGCTCCTCTGTCCTCTGCTCATTGTTGCGACAATGAGTGTGTACGTGCCAAGTCATTTCAGTTGGGTCCAACTCTGTGCGACCCTATGGACTGTAGCCCATCAGGCTCCTCTGTCCAAGGGATTCTCCAGGCAAGGATACTGGAGTGGGTTGTCATGCCCTCCTGCAAGGGATCTTCCCAATCCAGGGATCAAATCTGGATTTTGGTCTCTTCTGTTTCATCTCCTGCATTGGCAGGTGGGTTCTACATCACTAGCACCACCTGGGAAGCCCTATGACAGTATACAGGTCCCCACAACATGGGTCCAAGGGTCTCCCTCATGAGTTCCTTGCCCTTCAGGGATGGTTCTGGCTTTCTAACCATGAGCTTATATATATTCTCTCATCTGTAGACAGTAGACTGCAGGCTCCTCTACTTATTTCATCTCTGGGTGGCCTAAGACCTGTTTATTTTTAATGATGCCATTAACTGAGGCATACAAAGGAATAATTCAGAGGCCATTTATTTTCTCTCTTAAAGAGAATCTGCAAATAGTTCCAGAGGCTTTTTTTTTTTAAGTGACGAAATAATAGCTAGTAATAGCTCCAATTTATAGAGTGCTTACTATGTGCTAGGCTCTATGTGAAGTGTTTTATGGTAATTGTCTTAAATAATTGCAAACTGGTGGCATGCAGGCCAAACTGGCCTAGGTGGAAACTCTGTTTTCTGCACATAAATCTGAATGTCTTTAAATGGGACCTGCGTTCTTCAGTTTTCTATAGTTCACAGTTCAGTTTAGTTCAGTCGCTCAGTCGTGTGTGACTCTTTGCGATCCCATGAATTGCAGCATGCCAGGCCTCCCTGTCCACCACCAACTACCGGAATTTACCCAAACTCTTGTCCATCGAGTTGGTGATGCCATCCAGCCATCTCATCCTCTGTCGTCCCCTTCTCCTCCTGCCCCCAATCCCTCCCAGCATCAGAGTCTTTTCCAATGAGTCAACTCTTTGCATGAGGTGGCCAAAGTATTGGAGCACTCCCTAATTTTGACCCCTTTCAATTCAGACCCCTGGAAGCAGTTGCATTTGTGATTTCTGCTTTTAAGCAGCCTAAAACAGATGAAATAGATCATACATAGTCCCCATTTTATTACTACATAGTCCCCATTTTATTACTGAGGCCAAGAAAGAATATGCAACTTAACTAACACCACACAGTTGGTAAGCAGGTTAGGATTTGAAAACAAATTCTTCTGACCAGGGAACAATATTAACTAATATTAACATACACTGTATTCCCTACTGTCATGGCGAGGTTTCCACAGGATGGTTTAGTATTTTTCTTTAAGGACAATGGTCACGATGCATCATCCCTTTTTTCCTGTCCCCTCACTTCTTTGCTCACTGAGCAGCCGTCTGTAAAAGCTACTGGCATGGAGGTGTTGACCCTCCCACCTCTGCCTCTCTCACAGACCTCACTGCCATTTTTCTATATGGCCAACAGCTGTAAACTCACCTGTGATTACGATTTCAGTTCCTTTGGTTTCTGGATTGGAAGATGCATGAGAAAAATGCCAAAGTAGAAGCTTTTAAAGACAAGACAGTGGGACTTGCCACTGGCCCAGTGGCTAAGACTCTGTACTCCCAATGCAGGACAGCTGGGTTCGATCTCTGGACAGGGAACTAGATCCCCCATGCTGCCAATAAGGGTTCACATACCAAAACTAAAGATCCCACATGCCATAACAAAGACCTGGTGCAGCCAAATAAATAAATATTCAAAACAAAAGAGTGGCTCTAGTGGCATCCATCTTTATGGCTTTATCTGGCGACACAGAAACTGGTCCACGGCCACTGAGCAACAAGAGTAGGCTAGTATGATTGCCGCTATCTTAGTTAATATTGTTACCAAAGAGTAGCAATGGTTTGGATATGGCTGACAACTGGACTGAATACCAGTACTACTACTACAGTGAAGACAATGACAACTATGGCAGAGCTGGCCAACAGGTAGTAATGCTCTCCCAAATATCCAAAATCACCCACCACCTAAGGGTGACACTTATCTTTTATTTTATGCTTGTATCTTTTCTGATTAGTTTGTAAATGATAGTTTTCCAGGTTGGCCAACATCCCTGCCTTATATATCTTGAATATAGAATATTAGCCTCAACTTATTCATTTATTTATTCACCACTCATTTATTTAACAAATGCTTACCAAGTGACCAAGTATTAGGAGCTGGGATACAGAGCGATTATAATTTCTAGTATTAATTCTACTACAGGGTTTTCAAACAGCAGGACACAATTCATTAGTGAGACATAAAATGAATTTAGTGAGTCCTGACAAGCACTAAAGAAAATAAAACAGAATAGAATAGAAAATATCAAAATGCACTTTGGGTATTATTTTATGAACATTTCTTTCCACAGGATCTATGAATGCATCGTGAACATCCTGCATAGCATTGTAAAAAGCATTTCTTACAAAAGACTGAGATCAAAAAGCATTGAAAGCTACTGGTCTGGTGGTCTAGGGACGGGGCTATAGAGGGACAGCTGCTTGAACAAGAAGATGACCAGATGGCTGAATTACGAGGCTTTACTTTGCCCCTCAGGTGTTTTCCAGTAAGTCAACAGATGTCCACAGACTGAAAAGCACTTGAAAATACTAGTCCGAAGCTCTTTAGGTTCAGATGCTTCATGCTTCAGGACTAGATCTCTTTTTTGGCCTGAAAACTGTCTCCTCTTTTCACAGTGACTGAAATTAGCTAGATATACAAACACACACATGTACCACATACATGCATATATTGTTATACTTTCTTTACATTTGTAAACTCCAAGGCTTTTCTTATCAGGCAATCCACTAACTCTAACCACGTAAGATCATATAATCACATTCCAATGCCACAGACAGCTTAAATATTTACAGGGTTGAATGGGAACCAATAAATGTGAAAAGGCAGTCAAGTTTGGCAGCAGTGTCGGTAATTCAGGAGTAACCTGCTTGCTGAAGGCCAAAGCCGGAAAAACCAACTGTGGGTTCCAACAAAGTTCACATATCTATTCTAGTCCCAACGCTTGCGTGTGTGTATATGTGTTGTGGGTGGGAGTTCAACAATTGTTTATTTTTTTTTAAGCCGTTTGTGAGGTCTCCTCCCAATTGCTTTCCAGGTCTGTGCTTGGAATTTTCTGCCACACATTCTCAAGATTTTTAACCAAATCCAGACAGCACAGTCCCATTTTGTTTGGATTTGTGTTCCTTTAAGTAGTCCCCCAACCAGGCTTTGAAGCAAGCCCCCAGGATGATAAATGGGAGAAACTCACACCTCCTGGAAGGGCTGTGATTCCACTCTGTCTGCCTGGAGTCTAAGCAAAGCAGCTCTAAATTGATTTACAGAGACAACTGAGAAAATGGGAAAGCATTTCCGTGGAGATGCGGCAAATTAAAGGCTAGAGTAGTCAGCTTGGTCTTCTTTGACTCTTTATTCTGCCCGAGTAGCATAGTCTTTTACAGTACAGAAGTTCCTAGCTCTAGGATGTACATGGGCCTTAGCTCATTGGAACATATGTTTCAATTCGAATGGTGGGCACTCCTTAAAGACATCCCTTTTTGGACACATTGCCCAGCCATTTGCCTTCTCTGATTAAGGGGCAGGAGGTCCTATTGTTTTCCTTCCTGGTTTGTTTTTGAGGAACAGCTGCTTCTCTGGGCATTTGGCTAACTCTTCTCTAATCCTGAACAAAATCACCAAGCCAAGAGCTTGGTAAATGAAAAAGTAGGTAACTTAAGGCCAAGCAGGTTGTGCCTTTTCTCCCACAGATGAATGTTTTCTAAGCAAGATCAGAGAAAAAGTACTTGACCATAACTTGAATTGGTGATGGTAGGTGGGGGAGTTTCTGAATGCCTGTGAAATGAACCAAACTCCTTGGTTTCCAGTCCATGTGAAATCTGAGGTCATAAGTGAGTGACAGCTACAAAGATTGTGTAATTTCCAAAAGCAATCATTGCTACCCAGGTAATTATTAACAGCAACCAAGGCTGGTAATTCTGTCCCTTTTCTCTATCACCTCCTGTTTACCTCACTTTGGAGTTCCCTTTGTGTTTCCATGCAAATGCAGAGGGGTTAACATTAAATATGCTTTAAAAGCAGGTATGGGAAACCCATCCTTTGTGAATTGAATTTATTAACTATATTCCGTTGCACTACTTTGATATTATGTCAAATGGATCATTTCAAACCTTTGACCAAGCATTTTATTTCCATGTTCTTGCTCAAATCTATTATGAAAACCTACAGTGAGTGTGCTTTAACAGTCCCGTCTGTTGTAGTTTTTATAATTGAGTAAGCTGATTTTTCAGACTGCTCAGTATGTGAATGACAGTAGATCCACAGTGTCATTTCATGTTCTCTTATGTTAGTAAGTGAAACATATAGCCCTAATTAAATTTAATATTTTATTCTGATTTTTCTGGTGTTGACCCCAGACCTCCTCCCACTTCATAGTCATACCCGTCCCATATCATCTTCTTAAATCAAACAAGTTAATTCAGGTGAACATGCCTAGACAGATGTCTGGTATATAATAGGTACTTCAGTATATGATTTTACCCCTTTCAGATCTGTAATATTCATCCTTATTAGCAAGTAAACACCTGTTCAAGGGAATATCCAAGGCTGGATAATAGCATCGCACCAGGTTTGTTAGTTTGGCTGGTTTTTAGTAACAACCAACTCACTTTCCTCACATCAAGTTCTTGGATTAAGGTCCGTTAGAGGGAGGGACCTGAGGGAGTTGAGTTTGGAGCACAGTTGAGTCCAACCGTGGAGGCGAGTCTGCTGAGAACTAATGCTGACGCAGACTGTCCTCTCCCAGCTCCTGACAGGCAGGGTGGGAAGCGACGCTAGTGCAGAGGGGACCGATGGCTCCTCAACTAATAATAATATTATGAGAGACACCAGATGGAAAAGAAGTAAATGGCTATAGGGAGTAGCCCAACACGTGAGGGCTACAATCTGAGCTGGAGTTTGGGAGGAAGTTGGAGAGAAAAGAGCACAAGAACAACGGACAGAGTTTTCCAAACAGGAGGCTGCACTGAACCCATCCGTGTGCTTGCAAACTTCTCTGGTACTGCAGTCTGATTCTGAGTGAACCTGTGTTGTCTCATTGCTTCGTCTCTTCCTAACAACTTTCTCACCATGGAAACACTCCAGGGCAAAGAGAAACAGAGCTCCTTCTCCCGGTACTGCAGCTTCTGTCAACCCGCCTGGATTTCTACAGCTGTGACAGCTGCCTTGGATTTTATCTTGTGTGCATGCATGAATCTGTGTAAAATTATACACACACACATATATCTGTATATATATATATATATATATATATAGCCTTCCCACAATTCCTCATAAAGAAGGAAATAAATATTACTAAATGCTTTTGTTAAAAAAAAATGGATTGTACACACACACACATCTACCTGCATTTCCCTCCCAATTTATGTAACTCCTTTAAAAAGGGAAGATATTTAATTATTTGTATAATAATAGTTACTTATTTTAACATGAAAATATTCATCTTTCAGTCTACTACTCCTGTATTTCAATATGTATATACAGAAAATATATAAATACACTTATTCATATTATGTCTATGCACACAGTATGTGGTGTCAAAAGTACTCATGTACTCATGAGTGTAGACAATGACTCAACTTCTGATCTTCAAGGGGACAAATGAAAAATAAAGACTAGAAGGAAAGTGCCAGGTAGGAAGGGTTCTTCCCATATATTCTCATTTAAACATTGTTGAATGTAATGGAGTCTATGATTTAACAGTTTTTACCTAAATTTTAAATAAAGGTACAGATAGCATAAGAGGAGGAAGACTGCAGTCTCCACCTAGAGATGAGCTCTTTAATGCCTTAGTGCATACATTAGCCTTGTACCAATTCCTCCACACACACCTGTGAAACGCAAGTAGACACATACTTGATAGATAGGCACACAGATAGATTAGATAATAGGTAGGTAGGTAGATAGATAATAGTTTTATAAAATTGAAATCACACAAGGCATGCTTTCAATATTTTTAAATTAATTATACTTTAACATAGAAAAGATTATAATTATTAACATGCACATGTTATTATGAATATTTAGATTGATTTTATTTTGATTCAGATCTATGCCTTTTTGAAGTTTAAATCTGTTGCCTTTTCATTAGAACAGTACTTGTTTCCTTAAGTGTACAAGTAGTAAATAAAACACACATTTATACTGTGAAAATTACAAGAGGGAGCCCTCTTTTATCTCCCCTAATACCAAATTACCCGCTTCTCCCTCCCTGGACATTCTCACTGTCCTCCCCAAAGATCTGCCACTCACAGGTGGGAGTGGATCCTCCCATACCTTCTCCTAAACATTTATGTGTGTGTATGTTGTTGGAGGTTTTTTGTTATATTCACTTTCAACAAATCAGTCACTGAATTTAAATACATCCTCTATGATTTAAAAACACTTAGTACTTTGAGAAAATATTTATACAGCTTTAGTTGAGGAGTAAAATAAATCATACATAGTTCATAGTTTATTTATCTTGAATTATGCATAGGATTAGGTTAAATCTAAAAAATCAGTCACCTCAGATCCTTTTTGGTAGTGGATGGATATGGGTGAATGTAGCAAAAATTATAAGCAAAACATATTCAGGAAATCACTTGGGAATCAATGTAGAACTCCACTCACTTAACCTCATGAACTGTTTCATAAGTTTCTCTATTATACATCTCACTTATATCTTGAGAAAATAGCTTTCTAATCCAAGTCCTAGAATTAGATATTGTATGTATCAATCAATAGAGTATCTATTACATTTTCATGTTTTTCCTAAAAACAATATCCTAGTGAAAGGATTCTGAGTTCTTTAATAATACAATAGAATCAAGCTAAAAATAACATTTTGATCCTGTAGAAATCTGATATTGCTAAGAAAGGGGATGGATTATATAGTTAGGATAAACAAGGATCTACTTGATATCATTTTTTACATTCCTTTCATAGTTTAAAAAGCACTGGTTTAGATTTTGCATTCTGTGGTGCAGACCTACATTAGTGAAATTGTCATGTATACTTTTTAAAATTTGCTTATTATACTTGTGAACATTTTCAGGTGATCATAGAAATGTCTAAATAGCTAAAGCTATACTAGCACAGTCCAGTATTGATCCCATCCCACTCAGAAAAATTCATTTAAAATAGAAAAAAAAAATCTCATGTAATGGGATTGTAAGCTAGAAGCTTAAGTGCTATAATAAAATACAATCTTATGCAAATACAGTCTTAGATAGTGGGACTTTTCCTGCTGCCTTGGAAATGGTGACTGGGGCCTGAAACTGTAAGTAACAAGATTCAGGGACCCTACATTCCAACACCTGGGGCTGGTTCTCATCCAGGTCTACTAAGAGATTAGCTCTGCTATCACCATCCACTCCCCACTTCTTATATCCATTCACATCTATATGAGAAGACGGGAAGACAGGGTCATGGAGGGATGAAAGAAACACTGGAGTTAAAAGTCTTAAGCCTGGGGATATTTTACACTGGATCAACGTAACTAAGCTGGAACTAAGTTTCCCAGAATCCCCTTCTTGGTAAGGTCTGGGCTAGGGTTGGCCACAAGAGAAATTCTCTTGGGAACAAAAGGCAGAGGTGAGGGAGCAGCCATCTTTGCTTTCAGAAGATGAGATGCTATTGCAGCTCAAGCATTCTGCTGGAACCTGCTCACTGATTTCCAGGCATAAGGCAGAAGAGCCCAGCCCATGACTCTTTTGTTCTTGTGAGATTTCCTGCTTCAGCTGAACTCTTGGGTCAGACGTACCTTCTGTGTCATGACAAAAGGCACCAGCTTCCCCTGTCTTTGAAGCTGGAGACAGTGAGAGACTGACCCAGATTCCACTTCATCCCTGTGGGTTGTGGCTCATCCTTGCTCTCCCCTACTTTACTTCCTTCTTTCCCTTCTGACTGCCTGACCTGCTGATGTTAGTCTCAGTATCAGGTTCAAAAGGTACAGCTATAAATGAATCATATGAACATAAAGGAGCATTCAAGAGAATGATTTAGAGATTGAAGGTTCCCCAATGAAGGGAAGACTAGCATCTCTTCACTTAAATACATGCTCTTTTGATGGGCACCGTGAAGACTCCCTTTGGTCCTGCCAGCATGGTGAAGCAGAGGGTGGAGAGAGAGTAAATGGGAGAGCTCAACGCATCCTCTAGAGTTTGGGGCTTGAGTGACTATAGAGTCTGGGATCTGTCTCATTCTTGGAAGTTTCTGATGACAGCAAGATAGCCCACAGCAGTTTATTGTGCTTGAGAAGAAATCAGGCATGAATTCCCACCCACCTTATCATTGAGAGTATGTAAAAGGATTCCCCAGGGCTTCATAGCAGGAGGCAGAAACCCTGGGGCTACCAAGGTGTCTCCCAACTGATATTTACCCCATCTGGAGAAGGGATTGAACGTATGGAACTCTGTCTACAAAAGTAACATGACTGCCCTTCAGGAATAGAGGGATGGAATGAAGATGGCCATCACCTCCTGAAACCATGAAGAGACTATCCCATGAGCACAGGCTACCAGTGGCAGACAAAACCAGACCAAGCCAGAGATCAAAGATGCCTCTGACTATAGACAGGCAGTCAGGACCCCTACCTTCTCCCCTCTTTCCTTTTCCAGAGGATCTACAGACCCAGAATTGGATGGGGCTGAGGGAGAGAAGGTGTCCCAGAGTCTGACCCAGGAGAGAAAGGAGGAAAATGAATTAAAGGAGAAACCCACTTGATTTCACTTCTGCAAGTCTCTTGAAATATAGACTAAGCCTGTGCTGCAGAGAAAAGGAGAGGAGATCTGTAATAGTTTTGGGGTTAGACTTTCAAAGTGGGCTGAACTAATTCCTTTTTAAATAGCTACATTTTTAACAGAAACTAATGGGATATGCCCAAAGGGGCCTCTGACATAACAGTTTAGAACAGTGATTAGTGAAAAATAAAACCATGTCATGTTAGAATCCCCAATGCATTCAGACTTCAATAAAATTGATACTTTATAGATATATAAGTGGATTTATATACACATACGGATATGTTTGTGGATTTGTATACACATATAGTCATACATGTTCTTCCCTGGTGGCTCAGAGGTTAAAGCGTCTGCCTGCAATGCGGGAGACCTGGGTTCAATCCCTGGGTCGGGAAGTTCCCCTGGAGAAGGAAATGGCAACCCACTCCAGTATTCTTGCCTGGAGAATCCCATGGACAGAGGAGCCTGGTGGGCTACAGTCCACGGGGTCGCAAAGAGTCGGGCACGACTGAGAGACCTTACTTACTTATAGTCATACATGTACATACCCCCTCGTTTATATGAAGATAACTGAGTTGGATAGGAAAGCTTGAGAACCTAGATTAGTTTCAGCAAATATGTGGCACATGTATATCACCCGTCTCACCCCACCTCCATCCCTTGCCCAAGGCAGACATTACTAATTGATCACTGCTGTCTTTCACACTGAGCCAGGACTGGAGTGCAGAGTTCTTTTCAAGCCAACATTCCAGGAAGCCACTTCCAAGAGATCAGAGTTGGCATACAAGATGAAACTTGTTTATCATCCTGTTCAAGATTCTAGAACACAAATCTGGAACAGGGAGTCTGATTTTAAGCAGCCATGAAAACTATGCCTATTATTTACTCAGAGCCTATTTATTCTTTGTTGTCATCTACTTGCTAAGTTGTGTTCAACTCTTTGCAACCCCATGGACTGTAGACCACGAGGCTTCTCTGTCCATGGGATTTCCCAGGCAAGAATATTGAAGGAGGTCGCTGTTTTCTTCTCAAAGGGATCTTCCCAACCCAGGGATCAAACCTGTGTCTCCTTCATTGGCAGGTGGATTCTTTACCACTGAGCCACCACCAGCTGTCACCTAGTATGTCAGTCCACAGCATGAAAGAGTAAGCTAATTAATAGTGAGGATTTTATAGAGTAAATAGCGCTAATAGTAGAAAGCCAGGATACTGACAAAAAGGGTGACATAGTAAGAATAATTTCCATTTACTTTACATTTTTAACTTTGTTCCAAGTCATATGTACAAGTATTACAATTTATTCCCATTTTGTAGATGAGAAAAATTTAGGCTCATGGAACTTAAATGACTTACCCAAAAACACACAGCTGGAAATCAATCCAGGTCTTTAAATCTCCAAAGTACGTATTATTTTCTTGGCACCACAAAGAATTTTCCAAATTGCAGCTTATATATTTCCAAGAGAATAGCAGCCTGGTGTCATGTAATGTAGGAGCAGATAGTCCCTAGACCTCAATGAGACTTAAAGGCATACATTTTAGAAAACAATAATACGTAGTTTCTGATGACTACCCTGTCATTAAGAAAACCTTGGTTAACATGCTCTTTAAGTGAGGAAGGTGGTAAATTAGAATTTTTAATTTTTGAAATTAAAATACTATAAAATATTAAAGAAGAGTCAATGTATATATATATGTATATATATTGTATTACACTACATATAGTATATCATGTAGTCCACTATTAAGCCAGATAAATTGAGTGACTACGCTTGTGTATAAGTGCATGTATGTGATATGACATACATGAATTTCCTAAGAGAAGCTATTAAAATGCTAGTTACCAGCTGATCCTATGCCTCCCACCCCCCAGAATTCAGGTCATTTTCATATATATGATCAATAGCCTTAAGTTTTTTATTTTTTGAGAAGCGAGCAATGAGATCCTCGAATTTCTGATCATTTTTAACAATTTATCTTTTTCCATCTCTACTCCATCTTTAGCACCTGGTTCAATCATTAGCCCTTAGTTTCATAGAATAATTTCACATTTGGCCAACAAGGTAGAATTATTTTGTTCCACTCCACCCAAAAGAACTTCTTTCTGGGAAAAGCCTCCTTTGATACACTCAAGAAATGCACCCCCTTCCCAAGGTTTTGGAACCTTTCCCTTTGGGTAGGCAACATGCTGGATGAGTTGAGGTTTTCGACATCTCAGAGACCTGAGTTTAAGTCTTGCTCAATATCTTCATAACATTGTCATACTGCATGAAGTAAGACAGAGAAAGAGAAATATCTCATATGTGGAATCTAAAAAGAAATTATACAAATGAGCTTATTTACAAAACTGCAGACTCAGACTTAGAGAAGGAACTAAAAGTTACCAGGGGGAAGAGTAGGGGAGGGTTAGTTAGAGAGTTTGAAACTGACATGTATACATTGCTGTATTTAAAATGGAAAAGCAATAAGGACCTACTGTTTAGCCCACGGAAATCTGCTCAATGTTATGTAACAACCTAAATTGGAAAAGAATTTGAAAAAGAATAGATATATGTATATATATATAACTGAATCACTTTGCTATATACCCAAAACTAACAACATTGTTAATCAACTATATATTCCAATGTAAAATAAAGGGTTTTTTTTTTTTTTTTTTCTTCAAAAAAAGCAAGTTCTTAACTCTGTGACCTTAGGCAAGATATTTGAACTTATTTCCTCATCTGTAAAATGGTAAAGCATTAGTGTCTACACCTTGGGCTGCTGAGAAGATTAAATGAGCTAACATATAGTATAAGGCATATGCACTTCCCAGAGAGTTCAGCCGGTAAAGAATCTGCCTGCAATGTGGGAGACCTGGGTTTGATCCCTAGATTGGGAAAATGCCCTGGAGGAGGGCATGGTAAGCCACTCCAGTATTCTTGTCTGGAGAATCCCCATGGACAGAGGACCCTGGAGAGCTGAGCAACTGAACACATGTACACATATATAGTATAAGTGACAGAGCAAGCCCTCAAATCAAGTTTAATTATTACCACTGCTCCCTAAGCCCTTCTACTTTTAGGATTGCCAGGTGATTGATTGTCTTTGTCCCCATACTTGCCATGGATAATTTCCAGGATGCAACAGTTTATACAAAGGGAAAAGAGCCTCCCAGTTAGACTTTATGGTCAATTGTGGATGAAGGGAATGGTAATGTTTTATCTTTGAGGTGCTTATCAGATACTCAGATTAAAATTAAAGAGACTGTTCCAGGCACTCTTCTCTCCATGAATTTTATTGTGACATTTCAATGCTCGACTTTGGATATAGCCCATCTATTTCCACAATAATTGGTAACAAGAGCTATGGTTTGGGAAATTATTTCATTGTGCTAACTAACAGACTGGAGCACTAGGAAGAAAAATCTCTTATTTAGTATTAGATCCTTGAAGGAAAGAGAAAAAAAAAAGTTTTTTTTAAGAAATGATATTGTTTTCAAGTTTGCCTCTTTCAGAAATCTTCTCTTTATATCAACTCAAGTTCAATTATGTAATCCCAAAGAAAGAAAAGAAAGCTCACCGTCTTCACAGCACATTGTTGGGACTGCTTAATAAAAGCAGTGCCTGCTTTGTTCTGTTATAATCCCCCATTCTTTGGGATTTAATGAGACAAGATACTGTATTTTGAAATGAACACTTATACAAAGGCAAGTCGATTTCCTTTGGGGATAAATCCCTTATTAAACTCCAGCTCAACAAATTTAAATATAATAATGGCTTTGACTAAATCTGTATACAGTGAAATCCACTAATGGGGACCACCCCATAGTTCAATAAAGCAAAACAAAACAAGAGAGTCTTTTAGGCAGGTGGTCTCGTAACACAGATTCGTGATAGCTTGTGTTCAGTTATTAACTGGAATGATTCGTGGTAAGACAGAGTCAACACTGTTCTCCTTCCTTTGTAAAGAATGTCACCTCTCTTTCCTCCCTTTTCCCATCGCAAATTCTTGGGTGCCCAGTGGTGCACCCAGCTTCCCTGGAAAAGGGCAACCACCACAGTGACCACAGGCCCAGCTGAGCCCAGGTCAGTGAAAGTGATTTTACGCCAGCCAGAGGGAAACATCTAAAGATAGCAGTTTAAAGATTACGGGAGAAAAGCCTGTTATGTGTGAGCACAGTCCATGCTTTCTCATCATCCTTTGACTGCTTGGTAGAAAGACTTGTTTTGAAGGGACCTGAATCTACTTTGTACATATTCAGAGATAAATATATGAAAGAATATCAAGACTAGGAAAATCTTCCTCAAAGCAAAGAGAAGAAAATCATCTCATAATCCTAGCTCTCCAGCCCAACTACTACTTGCTTAAAAAATATAGACAAATACCTTATACACAGTTGTTATTATTGAGATTATGCTGTTTTTTATCCTGCTTTTTTCATTGACTATCTCCTGTTAATACAGTCTTAGTAACTGTCATTTCAGTGATGGTGCCATGAGTTGGCAAACTACTTCTCACCAGCTCAATCTGCTTTTGTAAATAAAGTTTCACTGGAACTCAGTCATGTCTATGTACTGCCTATGGCTGTTACAAATGGCAAAACTCAGTGGTTGTGACAGAAACTCTATGGTCTACAGATCCTGAAATATTTACCCTCTGGCCCTTTAGATAAAAAGTTCATCAACCTCCACATACTTTTCATTGAGTTGAGATCTATAATTTATGTAACCAATCCCGTGTTTCTGAATATTTAGTTTCATTTCTCCTTTATTCTTGCTGCTACCCCACTGAATATCAGATTTTTACATTTTTTTCTTTTTTAAAAAAGGATTTCCTTAACCTAAATCCTCTAAAGTAGGATTACTACATCAGGTATGAAAACTTTGATAGCTCATAATCTCATTAAAACCTCATTAAACAAAGCTATATGTCTCATAATGGTGCATTTCTCTGACAGCAGGGTATCTACCACATGGACACGGCTGTGGACTTGGGCTGACCTGTGGATACACAGCTAATTGCTGGAGGACAGTCTCAGGGGCATAGTCTTAATCTTGCACCTATTGTCACAGCCCTAGTTTTCCAATGTGAGCATGTGTTATGTGTTCTACGGTTTGGCTAGTTGCCACGTTATCACCTGCAGTGACCATTCTCCATGCATTTTGTAGGGAATCCTCTCTTATGGGATTTGCCACACAAAATCACCTAAGCACAATCTTATGACTTTGACAAACATAAAATGAACACCAAAGAAGCAGGTAGAATGAGCTTCATAATTTTGAGGCCTGGAGAAACATGGCAAAAGTTATTAAGAATTTCAAGATGGGAACAGCATGGCATTGAACCAAGCACAGCACCCTCCCCAGTGCATGGCACTGTGTGAATGCACACCCACGAAGCCAGTTCTACACGTGGGCAGAGTGTGTGTATGGAGGCCACCGCTAGTAAGAACCCTGCTATGTACAGGACAGTCAGCCCCTGCAGGCAAGCCCTGCTGGCATCATCAGATGCAGGGAGCGGGCAGGGATGGCAGAAACATCTGGAAGAAGGATTTGGCCACTCTACATCAAGAAGAGGGAAGGTCAGGCACTTCTGTGGCCTCCTCAATGACAGCCACTCTGAATAAACCAATCTGGAGTCCCCGTCACCTACCTGTCCTTTCTGTGGTTAAGAGCATGAGCTCTCAGAGTCCGACTGCCTGAGCTGAAGTCCCTGCTGACTGCCTATGAGATCCTGGAGAAGTTACCTTGTTTCCTCATCTGCAAAATGGGTTTAATAAGAGTACCTGTCTTGTATGGTTTGCTTTAACAGTAAGTGTAGGAAAGATACTTCTGTTTTCATGTCTGATCATCCCCTTGGGTTATCAGTGGATTTTCTTGGCGTTACACTATGATCTTTTCAAGTGGATATTAAACTGATTATTTTTACTGAGGGGAAAAAAGCAGTAGACAGTGTAGAAGAAAATGCTTTTTTTTTCCTCTCTTTCTTTCCTAACACAGAAGCAACACGTGTTGTACAAAGACATAATCTAATTGCTGGTGAGGCAGTGCAGGCTTGTCAGTCTGTGTACACACAGTGCTGAGGAGGCACAGGGTGACAGTGTGATTGGTCTAAATATTACTCCTCTGATGTCTAAGTCTTGTGGTGCAAAGCAGAACACCTGCCTACCTGCCTGTGCCCAAATGCAAAAAGTGATGGAGCTGGAAGCCATAGAAGGAATAGGTATCTCCTGTGGTCACCAACTCCCTCTGAGCTTCTGTGGCAGGTCTGTGGGTTTCTATGTCATGGTGACTTCTGAGATTTCTATCTCGCTCTTCAGCAAGACTGAGTAGAATCCTTGAGGATTATTTACAGGCAGCACAGAAGGTGCTCCCTAAACTCTAATCCAAGGTAAGTTTCCTCCCTGTGACAACTGCAAGGCAGTCTGGATCCAATCTGCCTGGTCAAGCCTGTCTCTGCCATTTGCTAGCTCCATGCTAGCTATGCACAGGCAAGTCAGTGAAGCCCTCTGTTCTTTCACTTTCCTTGTCTATAAAATAGGGAGTTGTTGTGAGCAAAATCCATGTCCTGTGCTTAGTGTAGCTCTTGGCCTATAGAAGCACTGTGTGGATATTAACTATCATTAATATAAGGTAGAATGACATCCGCTGAGTACCAGCCACATTCATACACATTCATTCACAATGATCTTTGTAAGTAGGAATTATCACCCCCATTTTTTAGCTAGGAAAATAGTCAGAGAAATGTAGTTTTCTTGTCCCAGGTCACACAGTCAGTGATTAGCAGAGTTGGGATTCCAGTCCCCAAGACTACAGTCTCTGCTCCTCTCCATGCTGCCCTCCCCCGTCCCGCACCCCCCACAGCTAGTCCTTAGCCCATGAAGATCCTGAATTGGGGGAGTACCAGTATGGCTCTTCTGTCCCCTGCCAAAATCGCCACCAGTAATCACAAGAAGGAGTGGGGAAAACAGGTTCCTCCTAGATGTCACATTGCCAGCTGTGGGCACGGACTGCACTTTATACCCTGGGTCTTGCTGATGAACTTCCTCTGTGACTCTGACTCAGAGAACTTTGGGGCAATAAACAGGAGGTCAACCCTGTAATTCCTAACTGCTTGCTCACTGACTGCTTAGGGAGAAGCCGTGATGACAGCTGGGATCCTTTCCATGATGAGTAATTGCCCTGTCATACAAATCTATTTAGACCACATCCTTCTGGTGCACAACCACCAGTTGATTTAAGATGCAAACCTTTGTATAGCTCATTGCCAGAGGGATGAAATATAGAGCTTACCCAGACTTTTCTTTACAGTATTTATTGTAAATCATTAGTTTCTCTGAGTTGCTACCCATATATCAAGCAATTCCTACCCAGTTTTGGGTGCTGAAAGAATTCTGTGTTTTTCTAGAAAATGTATCATTTGTCCAAGAATGTAATTACTATATACTTAAAAAAAAATTCCACACTCATATATTCATATGGGGAAGCTCAGGCCCAAGGACACCCAACTAGCTGGGAACAGTGAATGTGGTTTTCGATGCAGGAACCACAGGTCTTTGGGGATGTTTAGGAACATGGATAACAAATACCTCATCTTCCATTAAGGCTTCCAGCCAGAGAGCGGAGCGGGGTAAAGCTAACACTCAGCATTCTTCTGCTCCAAGCTTTATGCTAAACACTTTATATAAGACCTTTAATTATTTCAGCAGCCAGCCCCAATCAGTAGGTGTTATCATCTTCATTTTATAGACAAGTAAACTGGGGATCACTATTCTCATACCATGAAGCAGTGGAACCACAATCCATATCCCAAATAATCAACTTGCACAAGTCTCTCGCCACACACAAAGAGACTCCGTGCCCCAGCTAGCTGATTCCTGGCTTGTACTGGTCTGAGTCTTCCGTGGGTGGCTCACTAACAAATAGGATGGCTGAGGTCCCCCATCAGCAGGGCTGCCATTGAATGTCAGGGAGGAAAGCCGCCGTGTATAGCAAGCATTTTCATCTCGCCACCAACGAAGATCAAGCACATGAAATCTGAATCCCCCCAGGGGTGGGAGAAGGAGTGAGGTTCCATTTCCCCCCGGGCCATTCTATCCGAGGCATACAGCAATATGGGCAGACAATTAGTATGAACGGATTTGCGCAAAATACCAAATCTGATTGATGCTGAAAGCACACCCAAGCAGGAGCACACAAAGGGGTAGTGAAGAAGAGGGGTGGTCATATGTAGCAGGGCCTTCTTAAAAATTCTAATCCTCATAAGCTTCTGAGGAAGCTGCTCTTTTCACTGGGCAGGTTTTTAATATTTATTGCTGAGGGCAGTTTTAATCCTAATGAAAATAGCATGTCCCCAGGAAAAGAAGTGCTGTAGCTCAAAAGAACAAATGTGGCTCTGATGTTTAAATGTCTCACAAGGCTCACAGAGGGTAGAGGTGACCCGGAAGTGAATCACTGAAAGGCTTCAGGAAGTACTACCAACAGAAAAATGTTGAGCTCAAAATGGGATGTGTGTAGACCAATTCTGGCTGAGTTATCCCCTGAATGGAAGGGCCCAAACTTCTTGGCAGAAGAACAATCAATATAGCTCATAGGTGAAGAGAGACAGATTCGAAATTCGTCTGCCAAGGTTTGAATCTCAGCTTTGCCATCTCTAAGCCTCAATCTATGATAATTATGATTACAGATCTTATTGATTTCTTGTGGAGATCAACTGAGACCATGAATGTAAATCACTTAGCACAGGCTCTGGCATAGAATAAGTGCTAAATAAGAGATATGTTATCATTATAATTTTTATTATTTTACAGCTTATCCCCAATATTACTAGGGTTTTTATTTTTTATTTTTGCCCAGAAAATGAGGATGTCAGATATGAAGAGCTAGCAACTAGGAAGACCTGTTGGAGAGAGTCAGAGAAAATTAACGATTTATCTTCTCTTGATAAAACCAGGATTCAAATTAGGATTAAGTTGGGAAGGAAAATAAGAGTTTCATGCCTGCAGTGAGAAGCAGTGGCAAATTAACTGTTTATACAAATACTATTTCCATTGGCAGAGAAAATGTATTGGTAGAATCCAACCGTGTCATCATATGGGATCTAAGAAGTGAGCCTGTGTAGCATTGCGAAGACTAGACATTTGTTTGCCAGGCCTCCAGGTGCTGTTGTATGCCAGTTTTTCCAGCAGTGGAACCATTTGTAAACACTCAGTAAATTCTGTGACTTTCCTCACCAATGAAAGTGCATCAGCAATTGAGAAAACCTTCTGTCTTTGGGTGAGTGTGCATGACTCCTAACCTGTCCTCTGGTCTGCTCAGTCTCCCAAAATATGGGAACTCAGTGTCCTTCCCCTGGGCTAAAGTTTAAGGAGCATCACCCTGAAAGATTACAGTGCCTACACTCCCATAAGCAAGTAAAAAGGAAAACAGTATCGAATCATTAGATAACCTCATCTCTCAAAATGGCATAGATCTCAGATGTAGGATGGCACTATGGTATATTCTAATTTCTCTTTCCCTTTCTCTCTGTGCCCCTACTTTGCTGGTGCTGTAAACTCATGCAGAGTCTGAATATTGAGAATCCAGCACCAACATTAGATTATAAAAATATTTTAAAAGAACTAGCAAAGGTCCTCTTCTAGACTGAATTCTAGACATTTCTTTCAGTCTTGAGAAAAATACCTCTTTTTGGTTCTTATTCTCCAGAGACACACCTAGCCAAAGGGCTCTATACTGTTTTCTTTCTGGCTTTTTACACCATCTTTGACCTGTGATATTGGCACTGTTTCCTAACCGGTTGTCTCCCTCTCCTTTGCCTTCCCTCCTCTCTACTCCCTCCCCTATGCTGTTGCCACAGAGTGCTTTCTAAAATTCAAATTGAATGATGTCCCTTCCTAGTTTAATACCTTTCAATGGCTCCTCTTGTCTAGACCTGTGATTCTCAAACCAGGGGAGGGGTCCTTCTCTAGGTGAGGAGCCTCACATGATAAATACAATGGATCTTTTGTAATGCCATTGGTGATAAATTTAAAACATAATTTTTACATTAACAAATGAAAATATGTTATGGAGTAGAACACATAATTTTCCTGGCTGTTAAAGATGAAACATGGAATTCCAAAGGAATTTCACACTTGGGGTTGTTGGCTCCTGACCAGGAACGTATAGAGATAGGCAATCATTCCCTTAAGATTTTAAAGTGGAAACATTGGTGAAGCACTGACCTGCAGGATAAAATCAAACGCCTTGGTGCAGAGCTCTCTGAAGTCCTGGAGCCTGCTTTTCCTTCCCAGCTTCATATTTAATTTCCCTCCTCATTAGTTACAACACTCCTCACTTTGTGCAGTTCATGAACAACCCCACTTACAAGTGTCTTTGTTAACTCCACCCCCTTAACTCCATGTCTCTGAAAGACCTGTCTTTAGGCACTCATCTTAAAAAGTTGGACCATGCTCTTCTTGTGCAAACTTCTCTTTCCCTCACCCAGAGAGCCCAGTCCAGCTGCCTGTTGAGAGTGGGATCCAAGAGATTAGCTCAGCAGTGGGCACATGCCTGTTCATCTCCAAAGCAGGCAGAGGCAGAGGCCAGCCTGCCTTGACTGCACATATCCTGCCCCATCTCTTGAATGTTAGGAAAGAGTGAGTGACTGAGGGCTGGATGCTGTAGATATTCCAACTAGGTTGCATGTGACTCCCCCACTTCTCAACTGGATGGTCTTGGACCAAACACTCTGTGCTTCCAATTCCTCATCTGTGGAATGGAGATTATAACAAGATAACAATTTCATTAAGAAGGGCCAAGAGTTCAACCATATTAAATGCTTCAAAGACTGACACCTGACCAAACATTAGCTATTATTATCGTTAAACACCTGCTTCCACTGGGAGAAAGTCTGTTCAAAATACATAATATCCTCATGGAAATTATCTTGGTCCCCAGGCACACCCACAAGGTGCTCTCACAGCCTGTATGCTGTGGTTCAGGACAAGCATATTCTGGGGGGCAAATTCAGCTCTTTTGTTTTTCCCTTCCAGAGGACCAGGGACTTTCTGATGTACGTACCCACAACCTCCACCCTCTCTTTTCTTTGGGGCATGTGTGTTGAAAAAGTGACTAAAATAGGAATGTATTTCTAAGGAAAAGGTTGTAAGGGAAGAGTTTAATGTTGAGTAAGATTATGATTTTTTACTTGACACCATTTACATACCCAGTTTATTATTTCTAAGTCCAGAAGATATTCATGGAAGAAGAAAGAAAAAGAAGGGAGCTGAACATTTGCTGCAAGTTCAAGTGCAGGTCTTCAACCCTTGCTCTTCCAATAATCCTGCATGAAGGGCATCATTATCCTTATGTGGAGAAAAAACCCTAAATCCCTAAAATATGAGCTCACACCAGAATTAAATCTCCTCACCATCCCACAGATTAAAAAAGACTGGCATTTCCTCCTACTGAAACTCAATATCCTTGATGTTTTAAGACAAAAGGTGTTACTTCAGTTACTTTTCATTAACACAATCTGCATCCTCTGGAAACAGACCCTTCAAAATCTCACCCCTCTCCCTGCATATTTGAAGAGACTTCTAGAGTAAAGTGTGTCTCTCTCTGCAGAGTGGCCAGCACAGGCTGGCTTCGGGTCAGGCTAAACGAAGAAGATAGGAAGCTGGTGGACCTTGGCACACAGAGCCATATCATCTGCAGGTCAGTGAGTGGCAGCCAGGACCTGTCCTCACACCTGCTGAAGTGTTTAGAGGCCACCAAGAAACTGCTCTGCTCCTCACTTGGGCATTCCCTTCCAGCTTGCCAGCTCCTGACTGGCTCTCCATCCAAGAGTTTGAACAGAGTCAAGAGCCTAGTCATCCCTTCCTCCCAGGCATGACTGGTTAAGCCCCAGTGAAGGAGCCAAGGTTAAAAACAACAACAACAACCTTGCAGCTGCTGGACCCACAGGTGCCCAACCCATTCAGGCACAAACCAATTGGCCATGCTCTAGCCCGGAATTTGGATGACTCAGAGTGGAGAATGGGAGCCTGGTCAAGACTCTGGTCCTCAGAACTGTGTTGGTGGTTAATTACCCTGGTCATCTACACTAAAGTTCTCTTTCCATAGCCTTTTGCCAATGGTCACAGTTTGTTATTGCCAATTAATTTAGTTCTTGGCAGAGAGGACTCTTGTTTTGAGGTAATGAGGAATTGCAGCGTCTCTCCCTGATGGAGAAGTCTGTCTTCACTCCTCCTCTCAAAGTGTCTTTTTCAACTGGAAGCAGAGTGCAGAAGGCTGCTGCAGTAGAAAAGCCACTCACCTGCAGTCAGCCAGTTCTCAGCTCTGCTCCCTGCCAGCTGCATGAACTTCTGCAATCTGCTTGGCCACTCTTCACCTGAGTTTCCTACCACACAGAGCTGCTGTGGTTATTAATTCCAAATGAATAAGCCAATGGTGGAAACGTGCCTGGTGAAGACTGGGGGCTTTGTCTTTCATCTCTTCCTGTGTCTCAATCTGATCACTTTCACCATGGGCATTGACAGTGTTCCGTAATCAATCTCTAAGCACAAATTCAAGGCTCTTTTGTTTGTGGTTTTGGGGGATCAAGTGGTAATATTCCGGAGGGGCTTAGCATCTTACTGGGGACAGAAGACTTAGAAAAAGTAGGACTGTCTACAGTAAAACTCTCAATTACCCATGCACACTCTGGACCCAGGGCAGGCAGAAATCTATGTGGGCTCTGGCTATCTGGCTCAGTTGCACGGAGGAGGTGATGTGGAATGAGGTCTGCATTGGCACATTGCCCTGAGCAAAGCAGGTACCCTGTGACATTTAACTGTGCTGAATGATGTTTAGTGTGCAGAACAAATAACTTCTAGTTTACAGCCCAAGCAGAATAACACTGAATATTCCTGGATGGTAGAGGGCAAATTTTAGGAAGGACAAGGACAACATTTTTAAGAGTTATAAATTGACTTTCATGTGGATTAGAAAAAAATTAACACATGAATTGTGTGAGTTTGTATATTCTATATCCTGACAGAAAACTAAAGCTTTAAAAAATGTATTGATTTTTAAAAAACTATTAAATAAGCAATATTAAAGGTAGTCTGTGATATGTCAACAATCAGTCCTGTGCGGTATGTGAATGACTGAAGTTTGAAAAACTCTGCTGGAAGGAACAGAATTCATCTGTGGATACCCTGTGAATGAAAAGATAGGAATCAGAATCTTTACCTCTCTACTACATAAAGCTGTGGTCTCAGGCAGTTGCTTTCACCTCTCTGTGCCTCATTTTCCTCTTTTATTAAATAGGAATAATGATGCTACCTAACTGGCATGCTGCAGTCCATGGGGTTGCAAAGAGTCAGACACGACTGAGCAACTGAACTGAACTGAATGAAGATTAATATCTATAAAGCATTTGTAACACTGCCTGGCATATGTTAAGAGCTCATTTAGAGTAAGAAAAAAAGCCCAAAACCCATGAGGGTCATATTGGTCTGGGGACTGCCACTGACTAAGTGAACCATCCAGTAGGTCTTTGAGAGCAAGTGTTAACCTGCCCCCCATGATGCAAAATGATAGATCAACAGATTCCACTGTGGTTGCCAGGAAGGGATTCCCAGCTCTGTCATTCAAGCCCTTGTGGGTTATTTAAGGTCACAAGTCCTTTACTGTATGATTAGAGAAACCACAGACTTGGGCAGCTGGGAGCATATTTCTGCCAATGTAAAATGCTGATGTGATTCTACAAACAGAGGCATAGGTGGTTTTTTTTCCTGTGGGGCAAATAAGACCCCGATCAACTGAGCTGAATTTACTCTGAACGCTTGTCAGCTCCAGTGAAATACTGGGCTCCCCTGATTCTTCCAGAGGTACATGAAATAATTAATCAAACCTTATCTCTGTTTTTTTAATTCAGTTGATAAACATTTTATTCTGACAATTCCAAGAGCCTGATAATTTAATTGGGGTGGTACACAGTTTGTATAAAAAGGTATTTGGTTCCATCCAGAGGTAGATATAGTTTAGTATTCACCTACACTGCATTTTCAACTTATGGTATATACCTGCTGGTTTCAGAATTTTTTAGATATCTTTATTTAGCAGCGCATATCAAATGAGCAAGCCCTGTGACAGACACAGAAATGCTGCCAAAGATCTGCTGAGGAAAATAATGCTCAAAATTCTACCCCCAAGCCAGCACCACACCCACACTGCCAGGACATCCCCCAAGGCCTAAGGCACTGTTCCCTTGATGATTCCTGATATACCTTAGTGTTTTCATACCTTGAGGAGTCCTGTGTCAAACAATCCTACTTAACACAAGCATGTTTGATAATGGCTTCCTTCTGAGGAATAATTTTAATGTTTCCCTTCAGTTCAATTCGGTCACTCAGTCATATTTGACTCTTTGTGACCCCATGTACTGCAGCATGCCAGGCTTCCCTGTCTATCAACAACTCCCAGAGCTTACTCAAACTCATGTCCGTTGAGTCAGTGATGCCATTCAACCATCTCATCCTCTGTCATCCCCTTCTCCTCCCACCTTCAATCTTTCTCAGCATGAGGGTCTTTTCATATGAGTCAGTTCTTTGCATTAGGTGGCCAAAGTATTGGAGTTTCAGCTTCAGCATCAGTCCTTCCAATGAATATTCAGGGCTGATTTCCTTTAGGATGGACTGGTTGGATCTCCTTGCAGTCCAAGGGACTCTCAAGAGTCTTCTCTAACACCACACCTCAAAAGCATCAATTCTTTGGTGCTCAGCTTTCTTTATAGTCCGTCTCTCACATCCATACATGACTACTGGAAAAACCATAGCTTTGACTAGATGGACCTTTGTTGGCAAAGTAATGTCTCTGATTTTGAATATACTGTCTAAGTTGGTCATAGCTTTTCTTCCAAGGAGCAAGCATCTTTTAATTTCATGGCTGCAGTCACCATCTGCAGTGATTTTGGAGCCCCCAAAATAAAGTCTGTCACTGTTTCCATTGTCTCCCCATCTATTTGCCATGAAATGATGGGACTGGATGCCATGATCTTAGTTTTCTGAATGTTGAGCTTTAAGCCAACTTTTTCACTCTCCTTTTTCCCTCTCATCAAGAGGCTCTTTAGTTCTTCTTTGCTTTATGCCATAAAGTGGTGTCATCTACATATCTGAGGTTATTGATATTTCTCCTGGCAATCTTGATTCCAGCTTGTGCTTCATCCAGCCCAGCATTTCTCATGATGTATTCTGCAAAGAAGTTAAATAAGCAGGGTGACAATATACACACCATCGTAGCCACCTCTTCCCTAGAAGACAAAAAAGGTGCACCAACATAGATGTAGCCCTACCATCCACTCATTCATTGAGCTAAACTCCTGAATGAACTATTCTGCTTCTCCTTTTTCTTCATCCAGCCATTCCCAAGTCCTACTGCTTCTACCTTGCAGGTGTTTTTAGAGTCCCTGCCCCACATTCATCTCTGCTGCAAAAGCCTTAGCTCCAGTCTTATTTAGGTTTATTTTGAATGCCCAGACAAATTGTGAAAGTCTTCAGTTCTCCCAGCCATCTCTCAGCTGAAAGGATGGTATCACCTCTTTCCTCTATAATCCATCATTCAGAGTTGTTTTCCTAAAAATTTTATTTCCTAAAAATAAATCTCATCATACTTTTTCACTTAAAACACCCCCCATCTCCCCCATTGCTCACATAAGGAACCCAGCGTGATCATCATGGACACTAATTCTAGGGAAGAATATAGCATGGGGGTTAAAAGAATAGAATTTGAAATCAAATAGTCCTGGATAAAGCTAGGGCAATTTACTTAGTCCTCCCAAGCCTCAATTTTGTCACTATAGGATGAGTATAATTATAGTTTAGATTTAACAGGATTGTGGCAAGGATTAAATCAGATAAGAGATGTAGAATACTCAACCCAGCACCTAAAATATTGAAAATACTTACAATTATACCATTCTTATTAACATTATACAATATTCTGAATAACTGAGCCCTAGCTCTTTAAACTCATCAATGTACAGCCTTTCCTCACAGTTACCTATGTTCCAGTCACCCCAAACACCTCACTCTTCTCCAACATGCCCCTTGCCTGTCTCCATGATTTTGCATTCTGTTCCCTCTCTGCACAGCACTGTTCTCCCCTCCTCCGGTGGATATGCCCTCACACCAGGACATTTTAGAAATAAATTTCATAAAGCCCATGTTCTTCTCTTTACAGGAAGGTCTTGAGACCGTAGTCTGCTTATTTAGAATTGGATGGAAATTTAAAGCCAGTGATTTAATAAAACACTGGTGAAAGAAATCAAAGAGGACACTAATAGATGGAGAAATATACCATGTTCATGGATCAAAAGAATCAATATAGTGAAAATGAGTATACTACCCAAAGGAATCTATAGATTTAATGCAATCCCTATCAAGCTACCAACAGTATTTTTCACAGAGCTAGAACAAATAATTTCACAATTTGTATGGAAATACAAAAAACCTTGAATAGCCAAAGCAGTCTTGAGAAAGAAGAATGGAACTGGAGGAATCAACCTGCCTGACTTCAGGCTCTACTACAAAGCCACAGTCATCAAGACAGTATGGTACTGGCACAAAGACAGAAATATAGATCAATGAAACAAAATAGAAAGCCCAGAGATAAATCCACACACCTATGGACACCTTATCTTTGACAAAGGAGGCAATAATATACAATGGAGAGAAGACAATCTCTTTAACAAGTGGTGCTGGGAAATCTGGTCAACCACTTGTAAAAGAATGAAACTAGACCACTTTCTAACACCATACACAAAAATAAACTCAAAATGGATTAAAGATCTCAACGTAAGACCAGAAACTATAAAACTCCTAGAGGAGAACATAGGCAAAACACTCTCGAACATACATCACAGCAGGATCCTCTATGACCCACCTCCCAGAATACTGGAAATAAAAGCAAAAATAAACAAATGGGACCTAATTAAACTTAAAAGCTTCTGCACAACAAAGGAAACTATAAGCAAGGTGAAAAGACAACCTTCAGAATGGGAGAAAATAATAGCAAATGAAGCAACTGACAAACAACTAATCTCAAAAATATACAAGCAACTCCTGCAGCTCAATTCCAGAAACATAAATGACCCAATCAAAAAATGGGCCAAAGAACTAAATAGACATTTCTCCAAAGAAGACATACAGATGGCTAACAAACACATGAAAAGATGCTCAACATCACTCATTATCAGAGAAATGCAAATCAAAACCACTATGAGGTATCATTTCACGCCAGTCAGAATGGCTGCGATCCAAAAGTCTGTAAGCAATAAATGCTGGAGAGGGTGTGGAGAAAAGGGAACCCTCTTACACTGTTGGTGGGAATGCAAACTAGTACAGCCAGTCTGGAGAACAGTGTGGAGATTCCTTAAAAAACTGGAAATAAAACTGCCTTATGACCCAGCAATCCCACTGCTGGGCATACACACTGAGGAAACCAGAATTGAAAGAGACATGTGTACCCCAATGTTCATCACAGCACTGTTTATAATAGCCAGGACATGGAAGCAACCTAGATGTCCATCAGCAGATGAATGGATAAGAAAGCTGTGGTACATATACACAATGGAGTATTACTCAGCCATTAAAAAGAATACATTTGAATCAGTTCTAATGAGGTGGATGAAACTGGAGCCTATTATACAGAGTGAAGTAAGCCAGAAAGAAAAACACCAATACAGTATACTAATGCATATATATGGAATTTAGAAAGACGGTAATGATAACCCTGTATGCGAGAAAGCAAAAGAGACACAGATGTATGGAATAGTCTTTTGGACTCTATGGGAGAGGGAGAGGGTGGGATGATTTGGGAGAATGGCATTGAAACATGTATAATATTATATAAGAAATGAATCGCCAGTCCAGGTTTGATGCAGGATACAGGATGCTTGTGGCTGGAGCACTGGGATGACCCAGAGGGATGGTACGGGGAGGGAGGTGGGAGGGGGGTTCAGGATGGGGAACACGTGTACACCCGTGGTGGATTCATGTTGATGTATGGCAAAACCAATACAATATTGTAAAGTAATTAGCCTCCAATTAAAATAAATTAAAAAAGAAAGAAAAAAAATAAAGCCAGTGATTTAAATGTACCAGGTTATCTAGTTTCCTTTAAGGGAAAGGGTATTCTTAGTTTACAGGGCGTGTGTGTGTGTGTGTGTGGTGTGCACATGTGCTCAGTTGCTTAGTTGTGTTTGACTCTGCAACCCTCAGACTACAGACCCTCAGACTGTAGTCCACCAGGCTCCTCTGTCCATGGAATTTTCCAGGCAAGAGTACTGGAGTGGGTTACCATTCCTACTCCAGGGGATCTTCCCAACCCAGGGATCGAACCCATGTCTCTTGCATCTCCTGCACTGGCAGGATCAGATTAAAAGCAGCAAAGGGAAAGACTGTAAAAAATAATAGGCAAAGATGCAAAAGCTAAGATATAAGAAGGATCAGGAACAGTGACAGATCACTTAGCATAAGCATAGCCTAGAAGAACTTTACAGTATTAACACCCACTTTAACAAATACTTATGTAAAAAGACTGACACATTTTATGATGATTCCCAAATCAGTAGAAATGAGTAACAAAAATAACATTTACGTCTTTTATTAAGTGTTTATGCAAGCATTGTGCTAACTGTATTTTATGTTTTTGACTCTCATTGTAGGTGGTATCATCTGCCTCCATTTACAAAGGAAGAATGAGGCTTAGAGAAATTAAGAGACTCTTCCGAGGTACTTAGTTGTGGCAGAGTTCTATTGATTCTAGAGTTAGTTATCCCAACCTTATATAAAACTGTCTTTGTACAAGGTTTTTATGATTGGAAAACTGTTTAAACAGACATAGAATAATATCAATACATCCTGTTTATTATTCTGAGTGTGTATAACAAATATATTTTATTAAAATTTTTTATCTAGCATTGTTTATATTTTTAAAATGCTGGTGTGTTAGCTGTGAAATTCATAAATAGGACAACTTCATTTTTTTTTTTTTTTGGCTGCTGAATAAATGATGCTTCAAAAAGAATACCAAGAAAGCCAGCTTTCAAAAGAAAATGTGACGGCGGTGAGCATCATTGTGTTGCAAATACCTATTGTGAAAGTTAAAGTTTTAAGTAAAATCTTGGTTTATTTCCTTATAGATTTTTCCTAAGAGCTGGAGTCAAAGGAGCATGCATGAACTGGAGTGAGTGGATTCCATTCTTCTAATCTTGGTCTTGTTTCAGAGCCAGATAATTATGTGTAAACTTGTACCTCTCCTGCCTTCTTGGTTCTTCTGCAAAAGCAGAACCACCCCGTGAGGGACATCGCCTATTCCCTGTCCCTTCAAGCTTATCTTTAGGATGTCTAAAGCCAGCTTGTCTCTCCTCCTATTCAAACCAGATCCTCCCTCCCTTGTCTAATTCTTAGCCAAGCATAGCAAGGCCAGCTGGTGAGAGCCTTGTAAAAAACAATGGCACCAGACCTTGCTTAATGGAACACTGATTGTGCCGGTCAAAGCTTCCTGGATTGGAACATTTGATTTTGAGTTGTGGCCCATTCTCTGATCCATACTGGGGTGCTGTGTTCAGTGAGGATTAAAGACCTTGTGAACTGGAGTAAGAAGAGGTAGAAGAAAGAGGTCATTGTGGGTCTAGAGGGAATCAGTATTGTCTTTTTGAAAAAGCCTGTATCTGTTCCCAGCCTGACCATCTGGGGCTGTGTGGCTCAAAATCAGCTACAAAGGAGGGAAAGAGAATTAAATTAGGGCAGGGAGAACTTTGTGAGGGCAGGTTTCCAATGTGACTTATCTGAGAAGACTAAGGAAGAGCCATAGAGGTTGTGAAGAGAAATGGTTCAAGAAAAGGAGAAAGCCCCTAAATTCCTATATAGACCTAGAGTTCATCTGTCCTTCTTTGTGGCTCTACCAAATGTTTCCAGATGTGAATAAAGGACTATTTCTACAGGGCTCACAATTTCTTCCTTAATTCTTGAAAGCTGCTTTGCAATAATTTTACAAAAGCTTTTCTGTTTTCAGTAAAATTAACATTTGCAATGGATTCGTCAAACTTGAGGCTCATGGGCATAAAAACAGGGTGAGAAGTGGTTAGAACTTAGATGGTGTTCCTGTGTTAGTGCCCATACAGCAAAGAAACTTGTTTCCTTGATCTGGGGATTCACTTTTCTTTGGGAGAGAGTGCTAAGTGGGTGAAGAAGACAGAGCTGCAAATGTGGCCCAAACAAGCTGAGAATACAGATGTATGATGCTGAAGGATTCTTGAGTTAAAATGGTGTTTGCTCAGAGCAAAGACCTTGCTCTGGTTTTAAGATACCAATAAAAACTGCACCAGCTAACTTTCTGGATTTGGAGAGACTTTTACAAAAATAGATACATTTTCCCAGGAGGTAAACCAGCCTGGGAAGTGATGCAACTCTTGGTTCTTGAATCTGGGATTCAATAGTAAAATCGTGCCTGATAAGTGCATTGTTTAAGCAAGAGTGCTAAGAGTTGAGTGTTGGAAAATTCTGTTTCTGGGATGGATAGGCTGAGTATCCCTGGATAAACTCTTAATATTATACAATCCTCAGTTTTCGTTAATCAATTAAATGGCAAAACTTAACCTACTGAAAGGATCTTGTATTGTAGTAGTAAGGTAGGAAGTTAGTGATTTCTTGTACATGATTAATATTTTGACTGAGAAGTGAGTTTCACCCATAAGGCTTGTCCACCAGGGTGTCCTAGAACTCTTCTCCCCCATTATATTCCAGAAGTCAGTGGTCCAACTGACGTGAGAGACAGCTCCACCTGCACTTCCACAGGCACCCCCATCCTCATGGCCCAACTAAACCCACTGTCTTCACACTTCAAACTCAATCTTCCTCCCCATTCCCATTTACAGCAATGTAGCATTAGCTCTTCCAGGTGAAAAGGCTCAGTATCAGCCTTCCCTCCCCGCTCCCCTAGTCTCCTCTGTCCACTACCACTCTCATGGTCTGCTTCATTTCCTCCATTCTCACTTTCTGCTTGAATTCAAGCTCATCATCTTTCATCAGGGCCAACAGCAAGCTTTTTAAAAAACTTAAGTTGAAAATCACAGGACAGAATATGAACCATTTTAATTTTGTATTGAGTTGTCTGCTTTGTAACTTTTTTCCAGCTTTACTGAGGTATAACTGACAAGATTATATCAACTTAAAATGTATGACAATGGGCTTCCCTGGTGGCTCAGAAGGTAAAGAATCTGCCTGCAATGCAGGAGACCTGGGTTCGATCCCTGGGTAGGGAAGATTCCCTGGAGGAGGAAATGGTAACCCACTCCAGTATTCTTGCCTGAAGAATGGACAGAGGAGCCTGGCAGGCTACTGTCCATGAAGTTGCAAAGAGTCATACACATCTGAATGACTAACATTTTCACTTCAATTTTTCAAGCTGTACAACATGATTAATCCTTTTAAAGTAAACTTGGTACAATCACAATACTACACAACCACCACCATTTACCCAGTTTCAAAGTATTTTCATAATCCCAGAAGGAAAACTGTACCCATTAAGCAGTTACTTTCTATTCCTTCCCACTCCCAGCCCCTGGTAACAACCAGTTTGCTATCTGGTTCTATAGATTTACCTATTCTGGGTATTTCATATACATGGAATCACACAATATATAATCCTTTATATCTGGCTTCTTTCACTTGGTATAATGTTTTCTAGGTTTCTCCACATTGTAGCACATATCAGTACCTCATTCCTTTCTGTGGCTGAATAACATGATATTACTATATGCATATGACACAATTTGTCTATCCATTCATCTACTGATGGATATTTGTGTTCTTTTCACTGTTGTGAATAGTGCTGTTATGAACATGCATGTATATGTATTTGCTTTGCAATTTGGAGGGGGTGGGTCTCTATCTAGGAGTGGAATTGCTTGGTCAAATGCTAGTTCTATGTTTAAGTTTCTAACAAACTCCCAAACTGCCTTCTACAGCAGCTGAACCATTTTGTATTCCCACCAGCAATTACAGAGCTTCCAATGTCTGCATATTTCCACCAGTACTTATTACTTTCTGTTTTTGTTTTTTTTTTTTTACCCTAGTGGATATGAAGTGGTATTGATTTGCAATTTTCTAATGGCTCATATTCAGCACCTTTTACTGTGTTTTTTAACCATTTGTATGTCTTTTATGAGGGAATGTCTGTGCAAGTTCTTTGCCCAATTTTTAATTGGATTGTCAGTCTTTTTGTTACTGAGTTGTAATGTTCTTTATATATTCTGGATATTAGACTCAGATATGTGATTTGCTAATGTATTTCATTCTGCATGTTGTCTTTTCATTTCCTTAATTATGTCCTTTGATGCACTAATTTTTAAAATTTTACTGAGTCCAATTTACCTATTCTTTTCTCCTGTTGCTAATGTTTTTGATGTCATATCTAAGAATCCATTGCCGAACACAAGATGATGAAGATTTACCCTTCTGTTTCCTTCTGAGTTTTATAGTTTTAGCTCTTATATTTAAGTCATTGATCTATTTTGGGTTCATTTTCAATGCTTTTAAAAATCATCCTGTGTTGTTGTTGAATTGCTAAGTTGTGTCGGACTCTTTGTGACCCCATGGACTGTAGCATGCTAGGCTCCTCCTCTGTCCTTCACTATTTCCTGGCGTTTGCTCAAATTCATGTCCATTGAGTCACTGGTACCATCCAACCATCTCATCCTCTGTCATCCGCTTTTCAATCTTTCCTAGCATCAGGGTCTTTTCCAATGAGTTGGCTCTTCACATCAGGTGGTCAAACTATTGGAACTTCAGCTTCAGCATCAGTCTTTCCAGTGAATATTCAGTGTTGATTTCCTTTAGGGTTGACTGGTTTGATGTCCTTGCAAACAAAGGGATTTTCAAGAGTCTTCTCTAGAACCACAGTTCAAAAGCATCAATTCTTCAGTATTCAGCCTTTTTTATGGGCCAACTCACACATCCGCACATGACTACTGGAAAAACTCTAGCTTTGACTATAAAGACCTTTGTCAGAAAAGTGATGTCTCTGCTTTGTCATGCACTGAGTTTGTCATAGCTCACCTTTCAAGGAGTAAGTGTCTTTTTAATTTCATGGCTGTTGTCACCATCCATAGTGATTTTTGGAGCCCAAGAAAATAAAATCTGCACTGCTTTCACTTTTTCCCCTTCTATTTGCCATGAAGTGGTTGGGACCATTTGCCATGATCTTAGATTTTTTGAATGTTGAGTTTCAAGCCAGCCTTTTCACTTTCTTCCACCCTCATCAAGAGGCTCTTTAGTTCCTCTTTGCTTTCTTCCATTAGAGTGGTATCATCTGCATATCTGGGGTTGTTGGTATTTCTCCCAGCAATCTTGATTCCAGCTTGTGATTCATCTAGCCTGGCATTCTGCATGATGTACTCTGTATATAAGTTAAATAAGCAGTATGACAATATACAGCCTTGTCACCCTGATAATAATCATCTTATCAAAATATAATGTACAAATGAAAACATTCACCAATTTTTAGTACAGATTTTGGTGAGTTTTGACAAATGTATGTAAACATTTGACAAATATGTAAACACCACCAAAACCAAAACATTTCCATTACCCCTCAAAAGTTCCTTTATTTCCTTCCAGTCAGTCCTTCCTCTGACCCTGACCCCCTGACAAGAATTAAATTGCTTTATGTCAATACAGCTATCCCTTTTCTAGAATTTTATATAAATGAAATCATAGTAAGTGGTATGTAGTGTCTGTGTCTGAATGTTACTTATAATAATACTTTTGAGTTTCACCCAAGTTGCTGTATGTAATTCATTTCTCTTTATTTCTGAGAACTATTTCCATTATATATTTATATATAATTTGCATATCCAATCACCAGTTGATAGACTTTTATTTCCGGTGTTTGGCTATTATGAATAACTTTGCTATGAACATTTCCTAACAAGTCTTTTTTATGGATATATGTTTTTATTGTTCTTGGATAAATTCCCAGGAGTGGGACTGCTGAGCCATATGGTAAGCAGTGTGTATTTAACTTTATAAAATGACTGCCAAACACTTTTCCAAAGTAGGTATATGATTTTCAATTCACACTAGCAATGTATGAGATTCAGATGCTCCACATCCTCAACAACACTTGTTATTGTCAACCTTTTTTAATTTAGCTATTCTAGTAATGTATATTGTTGTCTCATACAGAGGACTTTTTTCCTAATTAGAATTTTTTTTAGAGCATTTTTAGGTTTACAGGAAAACTGTACAGAAAGTAAAGAGAGCTCCCATATGTTCCTCTCTCAACACTTAAATTTTGCATATGGTGTGAGGTAGTGATCCAACTTTATTTTTTTTGCATGTGGATATACAGTTGTCCCAGAACATTTGTTGAAAAGAATAACCTTTTCCTACTGAATAGCTTTGGCATCCATGTGAAAATCAATTGACCATAGATGTACGGATTTATTCTGAACTTTTAATTCTATTCTACTGGTTCATATGTCTATCCTTATGCCAGTATCATGCTATTTTGATTACTATAGCTTTGTAATAAGTTTTAAAATGAAGAAGTGTGAATCTTTCTACTCTGTTCGTTTTTCATTACTGTCTGGCTATTCAGGGCCCCTTGAAATTCTGTATGAATGTGATGATCAGCTTTTCCATTTCTGCAGAAAGATCCATTGAAATTTTTATAGGGATTGTATTCCAGTATTCTTGCCTGGAAAACCCCAGGAATAGAGGAACCTGGCAGGCTACAGACCACAAGGTTGCAAAGAGTTGGACATGACTTAGCAACTAAACAACAACAAATTGAATTTGAAGATTGCTTGGGGCAATATTAACATCTTAACATTATTAAGTCTTTCAATCCCTGAATATGGAATGTCTCTCCATTTACATAGTTCCTTATTTTCTTTCAGCAGTGTTTTATTGTTTTCAGCCTACAGATCTTTTACCAGCTTGGTTAGATTGATTTCTAGGCATTTTATTCTTTTGCATGCAACTATAAATGGAATTGTTTTCTTAATTTCTTTTTTATAGATTTTTATTGCTGGTATACTGGAGGAGGCAATGGCAACCCACTCCAGTACTCTTGCCTGGAAAATCCCATGGATGGAGGAGCCTGGTAGGCTGCAGTCCATGGGGTTGTGAAGAGTCGGACATGACTGAGCGATTTCACTTTCACTTTTCACATGCACTGGAGAAGGAAATGGCAACCCACTCCAGTGTTCTTGCCTGGAGAATCCCAAGGATGGGGGAGCCTGGTTGGCTGCCGTCTATGGGGTTGCACAGAGTTGGACACAACTGAAGCGACTTAGCAGCAGCAACAGCAGCAGCTGGTATACAGAAATACAACTTATTTTTTTATACTCATCTTATATCCAGCAACTTTGCTGAAGTGCTCATTAAGTACCAGAAAGAATCACTTCTGTCTTTTCATAATTCTCCCTTGATCTAACTCTGTCCTCTTTCCAGCTTCACCTCCCACAGCCTTTTCCCTACAATTGTTGGTCTAATCATTCCAAACTGCTATGGCTCTTTAAACCCAATATATTGCTTTTCAGTGTCATGGAGTCGCTCAGTCATTTCTGACTCTTAGCGACCCCATGGACTTCAGCCTACCAGGCTCCTCCGTCCATGGGATTTTCCAGGCAAGAGTACTGGAGTGGGTTGCCATTGCCTTCTCCAATCTTTATGCCAGTATTCCCTTAGTCTGAAATGTCCTACTCCCTTGCTTCTCCAAATGTGTGACCAACATTCTTAAAACTTGTTAGAAAATGCAGAATCACCAAAAAAAAAAAAGAAGAAGAAAGAAAGAAGATGCAAGATCACATGCTCTGCTTCAGGTGATGTCAGTCTTTTGATTCCAGTGATTTGGACGCAGATTTAATTTGAGAAGCATGGCTCTAGTCTCTCCTTTTCTACCAGGTATCTCTTTCTATCCTTCAAAGCCCAGCTCAGCTATCAATTCCTCTGGGACTGGGAAGACTTTATCCCCCAACCCCCACCCAGTAAAATGACTCATCTCCGCCTGAACTATTTCCTTAACATACTGCTACTGTGTTTTCTCTACTACACTATGAGTTCCTTGAGTCAAGAAATGTATTACCTTCATTTCTATGTCTTTTGTAGGCAATCAACCTACTACAGATATTTGATGAATTAGATGAATCTACATGAGGGAGATCTTCTTGTCACCACATTGGAGCAAATGCAGAAATTGGAGCTCAAGGAGATTAAAGTGAATGTGAAGTCACTCAGTCGTGTCCGACTCTCTGCGACCCCGTGGACTGTAGCCCATCAGGCTCCTCTGTCCATGGGATTCTCCAGGCAAGAATACTGGAGTGGCTCACCATTTCCTCCTCCAGGGGATCTTCCCGACCCAGGGATTGAACCCGGGTCTCCTACATTGCAGGCAGACACTTTACCCTCTGAGCCACCAAGGAGATTAAAGTTGTGTTGTAAGTGACAGAGCTGAGATTTAAGCTCAAGTCTCCTCATTTCAGTACCCTTGCTTTCACTCTATGTGATGCAGCCATTTTAAGAATTCCAGACTGTGAAGAGAAATACCTTCTTAGGTACGGGAATCATATTCTGCATGTAGGCAACACTCCATCTTAAAGTCCGCTAGTAACTAGGAATAAGGAATGCAAGGCCATTCAAAGAGATTGGTGCTGGAGAATGATTTTTAAAGTCCACTTTCACAGATCACTCCTAAAATGTGTTCTCTATGTGTATGTCTCTATGTATAAGGTGCCTGCCCTTAAAAAGTTCACCCAAAATTTATTGTCTAAATGAATGAGCAAATGTCTTTCTCTGCACCTGTATGTGTATCCAAGTTCATATGTTTACATGCATATTGCACATCTTTGAATGTCTCTGTATTTGTGATTGCATATTCTAAGCTTTTGCTCATGAAAGTTTGGTCTGGGGATCAGCAGTGTTGTTATCATCTGGAAAGTGGTTCAGTTCAGCTCAGTGGCTCAGTCGTGTCTGACTCTTTGTAACCCCATGGACTGCAGCACACCAGGCCTCCCTGGCCATCACCAACTCCCAGAGCTTACTCAAACTCATGTCCATCGAGTCAGTAATTCCATTCAACCATCTCCTCTCTGTCGTCCACTTCTCCTCCCACCTTCAATCTTTCCCAGCATCAGGGTCTTTTCCAAGGAGTCAGTTCTTCGAATCAGATGGCCAAAGTGTTGGAGCTTCAGTTTTAGCATCAGTCCTTCCAATGAATACTCAGGATTGATTTCCTTTAGGATGGACTGGTTGGATCTCCTTGCAGTCCAAGGGACTCTCAAGAGTCTTCTCTAACACCACACCTCAAAAGCATCAGTTCTTTGGTGCTCAGCTCAGTCATGCATGGATGTGAGTCCAACTCTCACATCCATACACGACTACTGGGAAAACCATAGCTTTGACTAGATGGACCTTTGTTGGCAAAGTAATGTCTCTGCTTTTTAATATGCTTTCTAGGTTGGTCATAGCTTTTCTTTCAAGGAGCAAGTGTCTTTTAATTTCATGGCTGTAGTCACCATCTGCCAGAGAAGGCAATGGCACCCCACTCCAGTACTCTTTCCTGGAAAATCCCATGGATGGAGGAGCCTGGTAGGCTGCAGTCCATGGGGTCGCTAAGAGTCGGGCACGACTGAGCGACTTCACTTTCACTTTTCACTTTCATGCATTGGAGAAGGAAATGGCAACCCACTCCAGTATTTTTGCCTGGAGAATCCCAGGGATGGGAGCCTGGTGGGCCACCATCTATGGGGTCACACAGAGTCGGACACGACTGAAGCAACTTAGCAGCAGCAGCAGCAGTAGTCACCATCTGCAGTGATTTTGGAGCTCAAAAAAATAAAGTCTGCCACATTGTTTCCCCATCTATTTGCCATGAAGTGATAGGACCAGATGCAAAGATCTTAGTTTTCTGAATGTTGAGCTTTAAGCCCACTATTTCACTCTCCTCTTTCATTTTCATAAAGAAGCTCTTTAGTTCTTCTTTGATTTCTGCCATAAGGGTGGTGTTATCTGCATATCTGAGGTTATGGATATTTCTCCCAGCAATCTTGATTCCAGTTTGTGCTTCAGCCAGTCTGGCATTTCTCATGATGTACTCTGCATATAAGTTAAGTAAGCAGCCTGGGCATACTCCTTTTCCAAATTGGAACCAGTCTGTTGTTCCATGTCCAGTTCTAACTGTTGCTTCTTGACCTGCATACAGATTTCTCAGAGAAACAAAAGGCAAAGGAGACAAGGAACAATATACTCATTTGAATGCAGAGTTCCAAAGAATAGAAGGAGAGATAAGAAAGGACAGTGGTAGAAAATGCAAAAACTCAAACATAATGAACCAGAATCTGCATTTTTCATCAGGTCTCTTGGTGATTCATATGCACATGAAAGTTTTAGAAGCACTCATCTAAATCATCCCAGGTATGCCAGGATAGGTTATCATGTCATGTCAGGACTAAGCCCAAGATACTGAAAAGCTGCCAGGAAGAGAGATTGTTTCAGTTCCTTGCAGTACACTGGGATCATTATCTCATGCCTCCACTGGGCACACACCTGTAGGCAAAGATCTAATTTACCACTCAGAAAGGAAAGCACACACGTGCCACCACAAGCTTGCAGTGTATTTAAACCCAGTGTTGATACTTGATGATCCAGATGGGCCTCAAATTCTTCCTCTGACAGGATGTAGTTTTCTTTCCCCAGCATGCAGAGAAACTCAACCCTTTCGTTCAGTACAGCTACTCTCCTGCCCCTTACTCTTCTCTCTGCCCTTCTTCTCTATACCTATTTTTCTTCTTTCCTTCCTCTTCAGTCCCTCATTTAGCAAGACTGCTTGTCTCTCCACTCACCTCAATTCTAGCAATTCATATATTACTTTCTTACTCATGAGAATTAGAAGTGGTGTTTGTTTTGCTTAAATGGAGTTGAGGAACAATTGATATTTCTAAAATTGTTATGAAAATGAAAGTTAGTCGCCCCATCATGTCTGACTCTTTTTGCAACCCCATGGACTATAGCCCACCAGGCTCCTCTGTCCATGGGATTCTCCAGGCAAGAATACTGGAGTGGGTTCCCATTTCCTTCTCCAGGGGATCTTCCCAACCCAGGGATCAAACCTAGGTCTCCTGCACTGCAGGCAGATTCTTTACCATCTGAGCTACCAGGAATCCCACAATTGTTATAGGGCTTCCACTTTCTGAAGAAAAAAGTATGTTCTTTCGTTTCCTTGAATTGTCTTGGGAATCATAATGTCAGTTGGTTGCATGGACACTATCTCCTTTCTTTATCTATTGCCTCCCACCTGTCTTAAGCCTTTTTAAGATTATAGAAGTTATACTAGGGTCATATTTTCTCCCTGTAGTGGAGTGACACAGCCTTCAACTTAAAATAAATTGGCACTTGGAGCAAGCTAAAGATAACCACCAGTGGTTATTTCTGAAGAACAGTACATTGAAACTCATCATTTCTCTCTAAAGCTCTCTTCTTAAAGAACTGATAAAGGTGAATTCTTTTTTTTTTTTTTTTTCTGAAGATGGCAATCATGTGATGCAAGCAGTAACATAAAATTATACAGGGTATAACAGTTTACAGTTGAAAAGCCAGCATAGTAAATAACTATTTTATAAATAGAAGCATGTATTTGATGCAAGTTGAAAATCTATTTCATAAATCCAAGAGTTCAGAAATGTCCTTTCTCCTATTCTTGGTAGTTAAGTGAAATCTAGATCTAAGCACCAATCTATCTGTACTGGCAGGAAATTTAAGTTATTAATAAGACTCCCGAGGGTTGCAAATTTAAGTTATTAATAAGACCCTCCTGAAGGTGGCACAAAGACCTCAGGGCCTCACACAGCAGACATAATCAAGGAGATCCTTCTGGCCATCACTGATCTATCCATTCTGTATGTCTCTGAGATACCCATTATCCCAGGCACATGATCCTTTCTGGTCCAAAAGACATACAGTAACTTGGTGTAGCTGGGAATGCAGTGTCCAGAGTCCATCTGGCCTAGATTGCCTCTTCCTTCTCTGACCTCCAGCTTTTTAAAAAAAATTTTTATTCTAGGTGAAATCTCTCCCTCTTCTCTGTAAATATCCTCAAATGCACTCCTCAGCTAAATCCTTTCATTGGGTTTACACTTTTGTAAAAACAGGAGATAACTGTCTTCAGGCAGCTGCTATTTCCTACCCTGAAAAAATCCCCAATGCAAGGAAATATTAGAGTTCCAGCTACTTGCCTGAAATGCAGGGGAATGCAAAAGATAAAGATTTAGTAAATCAAATCCAGGTTATTAATTCAGAATAGTATCCAGACTGTTCTCTTTTTGAGGAGCTCATACCTATTTCTCCATTATCTCTTCTGGAACTTACTACAGAAAGAAAAGGCCATCTTTCTCTTTGGTTCAGGGTCTATGATTATCATCAATTAAAGCACAATCCCTCTCTACTTATCTTTCTTCTTTATCCCTGTCTCAACTCACTCCTCTAAGCCACCCACTAGTATGCATTTAAGTGTGCCTTTGTGTGTACTTTGTTGAAATCTCTTTGAATTTTTAAAAAACTTTTAATTTTAATATAACTTCAAACATATGAAAATGTCACAAGAAAAATTCACTTATACTCTTTGCCCAAATTCACCAACTGGTTATATTTTGCCCATTAATCATTCTCTCTCTCCCCCTCTCCCAAACACACAGGGGAAAAAAGTACATAATTTTCTTTACATATTTGAATGTAGTTTAGAGATTTACCCCTAAATACTTAAGCATATATATCCTAAGAACAAAGACATTTTCTTATGTAACCACTGTAGTTAGCAAAATCAGAAGTTTAACATTGTTACAATACTGTTCTATGAACAAAGAAAAGGAAAGCATTGCTCACCACCCATTTCTGCAAGGGTTGCTTACCCCCTGCTGTTGCCTCCTGACAGTGCAACCTGAGAGAATACAGGATGGATGTGTTCTGTGCTTTGGGTAAACAGGCCCTTAGATAGTTAGATGTGTGCATCCCAGGAAGAATTTCAGTGGCCCTAGATTCTTATATTTTTCCCATGCAGAGAAAAGCACTAAAATCATTACTTGATTTATCTGACATTTGTGATTAGCAGTAATCTTTTACCAAGATATATGTTTGACTACATGTCAAAAAATGACAGATAAACTGGCTTCTTTCCTAACTCTTCAGAGCAGTTGCCTCAGAGCCACCTTTGAGAGGCTATGTCCTGGGCTATTGTCCTCAGCAAGTCTCTAAAAAGAACTTACACTCAAAACTTTTATGTTGTGCGTTTTCCTCTAACACAGAGTTTAGAGGAAGTTTATTCCAACTTCATTCAAGTTTCCAATATTTCCCTTTACTGAAACATTTTCCTCTGGTCTATGATTTAATCTAGGATCACTCTTTACCCTTGTCTTGCATTTCCCTTTAGATTCCTTTAATCCGGAAGTTTCTTAGCCTTTCTTTTGCCCTCAGGATACTGACATTTCTGAAGAATATAGGAAATTTTTTTTTTTTTTTTTTTTTAGAATGTCCTTCAGTTTGGTTTTGTCTGAAGTTCCCTCGGGGATTAATTCAGGTTGTGAATAGCACTGAGTTAATAGTGTCTTTTCTTCAATCCATCACGTTGGGAAGAATATGATATGGGTTGGTTCCAATTTTGGTGATATTAACTTTCAGCATTTGGTTAAAGGTGATGCATACAAGTGTTACCAAACCAGGTTTGATTTGCCCATCTTGCAGCAAATCAAAATGCTGAGATGCTGAGATTTGCAGCAAAGACAGGACTTATTCACAAGGCAGCCAAGTGAGGAGATGAGAGAACAAGTCTCAGATCTACCTCCTTAAGGAAAGAGTCTCAGAGTACTTATGAGATAAAGAACAAAGAAGTTAGGTGGTCTTAGGGGAAGGTGGGAGCATAGGGAAAGGTGATTGGAAAGAGGTGCAGTAATCAGGGTTCTGCACAAGCATAATGAAGCTATAAGCACCTGCATGTTCAAAACTACAGGCACTGAGCATGACCTGATGGAGTTTCCAGCCCTCTGACGTCAGAACGTCACCAAGGCAACAGTCACATGTGCCCACTTAGAGGGTCAGTGATATGAAAGCAACAAAGCCATTACGTCTGGAACTATTTAGGCTATCTAAATGACTTTACACTTTAGGCTATATACACGGCTGCTTGCTTTCTCGAAGCATTAATCATACAGCTCCACGTATCTTCCCTTTAGCTTAAAGGATAAATTACTCATTTTCACAGGGGGAAAAAAAAATCTTTTTTTAAAAAACTCCCAACTTTCAAGGAAAAATCCCTGCCAAAATCCACAATTTTCATATCCTCTATGATCTGTTAAATTATGTATTTATACCAAGTACCATATCAAAGATCTAGAAGCATGTGCCATAATGGTTAAGAGCTCAGACTCTGCAGAGTGTACACCTTGGAATCCTGTCAGGCAATATATTTACTGTGTGATCTTGGTGAGGTTACCTTGGCCCTCTGTTTCCCAGTCTTCTCATCTGTAAAGTGGGAATGATCGTGATGATACCTCAGAGGGTTGGAGTGAGGAGTATGCTAGATTACACGGTTAAGCACTCAATGAAAGTTTGCTCTTATTGTTGTTACCATTTAGGTTTGATGGAATTAAAACTACTTCTCTTGGGATTCCACTATTGCTAAGAGGAGGCTGTACCAAAACACAGCTCAATTTTGGAGGCACTGGGTCTGAGAGAGCAGCAAGTTAAGTTTAGAGTCTGAAATTGGGAATGAGATTGGGATTTGGGGGCAGGGATTCACAGAGGATTGAATCTGTTGGGGCAAGGCCAGAAGCCAGTGAGGCGGGCAGGGCTGAGCCGTCTGGTGACTAGTGGAAAGAGGACTGCATACTGGTAATTCAAGTCAGAAGAAACATTGACACTTAAGAGCATAAGATGCAGATCTCCCCAGAAATGGTAAGATGGGAGATAGAAAATCTTGAGTGGTAATCAAAATGAATGTTACTCATCAAGAACATAAATGTCAGGGTGAAGAATAGGGTCAGGACACCAGTCATCAACTGAGCTGAGGTCAAGTATTGAGTACATACTCAACAATTAATGTGGGGCAGTGTATCAAAGCAGATAGTCTAAAACACCAACAAAAAGGACTTGATAACAATGGCCAGTATGTCTTCTGCATCTGATCCTAGGGTAAACACTGAACTCATGGTCTCAACAATATGTAAGAGCAGGTAAATTATTTGTGAGACATTTCACTGCACCCTGGGCTTCCCTAGTGCTCAGATGGTAAAGCATCTGTCTGCAATGCAGCAGACCTGGGTTCAATCCCTGGGTTGGGAAGAGCCCCTGGAGAAGGAAATGGCAGCCCACTCCAGTATTCTTGCCTGAAACATCCCATGGACTGCGGAGCCTGGTAGGCTACCGTCCGTGGGGTGGCAAAGAGTCGGACACGACTGAGCGACTTTACTTTCACTGCATCCTAGCCCTGTGTGACTAAGAGTACAAGTGAACCCAATTATGGATGATCAGTGGTTAGAGCCAGATTGAATTGTACTAGATGTTACTTGGCTTCTGAGGGTCTATAACATGGGTATCCAGAAATGAAATTAAAAATAAATACTTGGTGTAACAACACACACACACCATGAAAAAGATTAAAACATGTTGACTGTGTACCTAAATTAAGCAAATATAGCTAATTATAAGTGTTTCATTACATTTTAAAGGAAATCTACAGAAATATACCCTTTGGGTTTCCAGGTCTTTTCTCAACAGTTTATTTATCTGCATGGTTTGGGTCATGCCCAGGTCCCTCTCTCCTTTGATCCATTGTCTTTTCCTGATCTGTTTCTGTTGCTCTCTTTTACCATACCTGATAATACAGTCCTGTGAAGTTCTCTCTCCTTGTTGCTATTCATGTTGCTGGAGACTACCTTACCCATTGCAATTAGCCACCTGCCCAGCCTTTGTTTATGACTGTAACTGGGCTTTGCTGTTCTTGATTGCACTTTCTCATACATTCATTGCATTTGTCTTCTTTTTTCAAGTTCACAAGAACATATTATTGCTGTCTTGCAGACTGGAACACAGGGGTCTGAGCGTCTTTTATCCAGAGCTGTGTTGGAATCAACAGACAAACAGCAGAATATTAAAAGCATTGGGCATGTCTTGAAGGAGCACATGTTAAAGCCAGAGTAAGCCAACAAAAACCAATATGACAGCTGGGTGATGAAAATAAAGTTACTCAATGCTTCCAGGTGGTTTTCTAACTCACCCTGCGTGGTTTAGTTTCTGAAATAGCTTCCAATGTTGCCTAAAATGAGCTCCCAAAAGAGGCTTTTGACTTCAGACCCCTGGGATGTTGCAAGGAAAATCAATTAACAGTTAAAAGCACAGGTTTGTGTTTTGCTCAGAAATGAATATTGGAATGGTTAAAGGCAAAAAAAAGGTTAGTAAAACCATAAAGAGTACACAAGAACTTGTTGACACAATTTAGGGGCAAATTACTGAGGAAATGCCAAAGGCTCAATGCTGCCTCAGAAATTAGCCCAAGTGCAGACCTTGAGAATCATTTATCATGGAGATCTAATTATCATTCATTTGTAGAAATTTCACCATAGCATTTCAAGGCAAATTTGTAGAAGCTGTAAATCACACGTGCCTATACCTCCACCTTCTAAGTACAAATAATTTCATCCTGTTAAGTCTTAAAGTAGGAGAAAAGTACTATTTGATTATATGTAATCAAGTGCTATCGAGTGGCATTGACCTGAAAATAATAGCACTTATAAATAAAGCAGAATACAGGGGAAAGATATTTATCCAGTGCTTATTATGTACTTTGCATATATGAGATAATCTAATGGACTCTCCCTACATCCTTGTAGACTTCCCTGGTGGCTCAGACGGTAAAGCGTCTACCTACAATGCGGGAGACCTGGGTTCAAACCCTGGGTCATGAAGATCTCCTGGAGAAGGAAATGATAAGCCACTCCAGTATTCTTGCCTGGAAAATCCCATGGATGGAGGAGCCTGGTAGGCTACAGTCCACGGGGTCTCAAAGAGTTGAAAACAACAGAGTGACTTCATTTTCCTTCTTTCTTTCTTACATCCTTGTAAGATAAAATTATTGGTAACCTCCCAAAGTGGTTTGTGGGCATGCCCACCAAGTCACTTCAGTCCTGTCTGACTCTTTGTGACCCTATGGACTATAGCCTGCCAGGCTCCTCTGTCCATGAGTGCATCACAGACTCAAATAATTTTTCAATGTACAATAGACTAGAATACAGATTGGGGGCAGGAGGAAAAGGGGACGACAGAGGATGAGATGGCTGGATGGCATCACTGACTCAATGGACGTGAGTCTGAGTGAACTCCGGGAGTTGGTGATAGACAGGGAGGCCTGGCGTGCTGCGATTCATGGGGTCGCAAAGAGTCAGACACAACTGAGCGACTGAACTGAACTGAACCATCCTAAATGATTAGACACTGTGTATGGAAACAAAACATGCAAATTACTCAGTTATTCAAATTTTACAGTTGAGTCAAGTGACCTTGTTTCATTCCTTGCTGAAAAAAAATCCACTTGCTGAGTAACTAACTTAGAAAAAAAGAAATTTTTTTTTTATTATTGAGAGGTGGCCTAGCCACAGCATTTGAAAGGATCTCAAACAAGCTGGTTAAAAGCTGGTTAAATGTATTTGGTTTGGGGGAATCTGATGTAATTATCCTCCTACTTCAGACTTGATGAGAGCAGTTTACATAAGTTACCTTATTAAATTACCCCAGAATCCTATGAGGTATGAATTATTCATATTTTACAAATGAGAAAAAAAAGTTCAGAAATGTTAGCATGATGCCAAGACTTCACAGCAAGACGACGACAAAGGCAAGGCCCAAGTCTAAATGTGTCTAAAGCTCCAAAGCCCATGTCTGTCTACCACTTTTCGTGGTAATCCCTGCATGATTGTATCTTTAACAGACAATAGGAAGAAATTTCTTTGAATTTTAAACCACAAAGTGAACTGCCTCACTAAATGCAGGGTCCATTAGAAAATTTTTCTTCAGTGCAAATTTTATGTATTTCCTATTTTTCTCCTTCAGGGAGTGGCAGAAGGAATAAAGGAGAAAGCTTTGCTGCGACTCTGCATGAATCATGCCATGGCTGTGTCTCCTACATGAGTAGCATCATTTTGATTAAGTAAAGCTCTCAAGTCCCATGTCTACACTCTGGAATGACTTGACTGACCAGCAATAGAAAGGCCAATAGCTACCAATCTCCTTTCAGCTCTGCAAAATCAAGCTTAGCATTATTGTTGAAAGAGGCAGGAGTCAGCAGGCATGGTATTAAGTTGAATGTTAATTTTAATAAAAATAGAGAGTTGATGGGCTTTGGAGTTGGACTAGAGTTTGAGTCTTCCTCTGAAAGACTAAAGATGTGGCTAGTTATTCTATTTCTCTGAGCCTCAGTTCTATTATCTAGACATTTCTTTAACCATATTTCTTCAATTTCCAATCCATTTGAGGAAAAATATTTCTGTAAAATTCACTGAAGTTAATTACCAGGAAAATAAAAATCAGACATATAAAATATACACTCATTTTTAGATGATTAGACTTAATAGTCAAAAAAATTACCCTAATTGTTAAAAGTCTCTAGACACCTGCTGTCAGTTTCTAGTCTCACTGTGGACTAGAAAGAAAGAGCTCATTGCCTCCCACCCCAGTCCAGGAACTGCATTTTGAACAGCACTGATCTTTGAGGATAAAAATATCTTTAATCATTGGAGGTTGGTTGTTAAAATTCAATGCATAATGTATGTGAAATGCTTAGAAAAGTGCCTGGCACGTACAAAGCATAAGGAAATTCCACTTTCTTCAAATAAAATTGCACCCAGAACCTCTAAGGAAGCAGTAACAGGTAGAGAATCTCCTGGGAAGAGTGAGTGAGGTAAGCCCCTGACTAAGGGCACTTAACCTTGTACCCCAACTTCACCTTTTCCACTGGGGTTTTCTTCTTGTTTTTCCTCTTGCTCCTGCTCTCACTCTCAACTCTAGCTCTGTCTCTTCCCTTCCTGTTGCCACCATGCTATTGCCCTCATGGTGGGATGAAATTTGTTCCCATGCAGAGTCAGAAACCACAGACAAGGAATATCAACAGTGCAGTTTCTTTACAAAGCATAACGTTCTGGTCCCAACTCAACATGTTTGTTCGGTTCCCTGAGCCCTTTGGCATAGAGGTCCTTGAGCCAGATTTGTGATCCACCCCCAGCTCTATTCTTTCATTCTTATTTGCCTCTGGGAAGTCACTTAATAATTCTGGGCTTCAGTTTCCTCATGTATAAAATGGAGGAAAAAACAATACCTGTCTGATAGGATTGTTGTGAAGATGAAATGAGCTAATACAGATCAAGGGCTGAGTAGAGATCTGGGATGTAATAAGCAACCGGCTCAGTAAGTGTCAGCTGTCGAAATCATCATCATGGTCACTTGGAAGTTCCTGGGCCCTTCACTTCTCACCTCCTGATCAATATCCACACAGATAAAATCGTTATGAATGGACCCTAGAGAAACACCCTCCTACACAAAATCTCTCGACATCCTGTTGTAACACCCACCTGACTATGATGCTTAATCTTAATTTCTACCTGGAGAGAGACTTTTTCCCTGAGCAAATGGTGCAGAAATGATCTCATCTTTTAAGTGAGAATCCTCCTGCTACTTACCTGGATGTGGCTCATTCACATAGGGCTACAGTCGATCCTAACACAAGTCCCTACTGTCTCTTTCACATATCATGAGAAACAACTACAATGCGCTGTCATCCCAAAACCATTTTCTCACTGTAGGTTTCGTATCAATTACCTAGTGCCACACAATAATATTACACAGCAAACCACCACAAACCACACAGCAATAAGCATGTATTACTCATGCATCTGGGAGGTGTGCTCAGAAACTTTGCTGATTTTGGCTCAGTTAAGCAATTCTTTCAGTCTTGGTTGGACTTGCTTATATGTGCAGGGATCGGCTGGGTGTTGACTGATCTAGATTGTCTCTGCTGGGGTGACTGGGGTGACTTTATTCTGTTCTGTGTGTCCCTGATCCTCCATCAAGCTAACATAGATATGTTCTCGTGGCTATGGCAGGGTAAAAGAACAAGTGGAAACTCAAGTACTTTTCAGGTCTTGGCTTGTGTCACACTTGTTAACATTGCATTGGCCAAAGCAGGTCACAAGGCTAGGCCCAGAATAGGAGTGGGATAGCAAGCACTATAAAGTTACATGGCAACAGGCATGGGTAGCATGCTCATTAAATGTTAATTCTGCCTTCTATTTCCTTATATTCCTGTCCAATTAGATCAGAAAAACCACTTGCTGATTCATATTACTGAGTCAGGACCTTATGTCAAGCCAAGATTTTATTGAATATACACTCCAGGATTTGTATTGTTTGTTTGTTTTAATGGAATCTGTACTTTTCCTTTTCTTTCTTTTCCCCACTAGATTGAAAAGTAGCAAAAGAAAACAGGTTCATTTTTAATAATGGATATCTGAACATTTCATGTCCTAATCCCTAGGATGACTTATAACTCCTACTGGGACCAGTCTCCATCCCATGGTACTATGTTAGTCTCAACAAATGAATTTAACACACAAGGAATAATACTCAAAGAGCTACTTATTAGAGTTGAATGATTTTTTCATAAAACCTGCAAAATATAAAATGAGCTTTCCTACTGAAGGTAGACTCTAGGGAGATTTCCTGTGTTAGGAATTTGATATCTTCCTCTCAAATTAAAAAAAAAAAAATACTGCATTTTTCCTTTCTGAGAGTGTTTCCTAACAAAGTTATTATTCCATTTCTTGGGGAGGAAAATTATTTTTTCATTTGCATGAAACTTCCACAGTGACCTCTTTGTCCAATGGAAACAAGAAGTCCTACTATTATCAGTTAACTCTCCAGTTAGTGACTTTGTGGGAGGGTTCCTGGAAAGCATCAGTTGTTTCAGAAAAGGTCCCTTCTACTTTAAGATGAAAATCAGAACTTCCTCAGCCATCTTGCACAAGCTACTTGAGCACATACATGATTACATATGGAGGGAGGATAAGGCAATGAGAGAGGACAAGGTTCTTGCCCAAACTCTAGCCTGCAGTTGCTTTTGGCCCCTTTATTTGTTATACCCAAGGTCATTCGGATAATTCGTCCTAAAGATGTGTGGAAGAAGTCGCCAGCCCTGTGTAAGGGTGGGATGGTGGTGGGGCATAGAGACCCTCCCAGTCCTCCCCACATTTATGTAACTGACCTCATACTTTTGCATAAAACCTGGACTCTGGGATGGGATAGCAAGGAGTTAGTATCTTAACTAGGCTGTTTACAAACACTTTGACTTTGAAACTTTGAAATGATTTGTATGAGTTTGAGGCTGCTCATCTATAAAATGTTTCTTACACCTACAATGATACCTGACATACAGAAAGTCACTAATCGCAATTTCCTATATTCCCACTACATCTCCTCTTCTTCTAACTTTCTCCCCCACCCTTTCTTGGTCCTTTATTCTCACCTGAGCCTCAAGTCTCACAGCCATGGCTTACCCCAGAGAGAGAGAGAGAGAAAGAGAGCCAGTCAGAGATGGACTAAAAGAAGCTAAATCTTGTTTGCAGAAACATTCGGCTTCAGATTCATCTCTGCAGAAAAGCAGTAATGTATTGATACTTGAAAAGAAGAGACTTCAGAAGAAAGAAGAGGGAGAGTGGGGTCTCATCCTGAGGACAAGGGGGAACATGGAATGTTTAGGGTTTCACTGGCATGAGACCGAGGCTTTCAGGGAGAGAGGAAGACTGAAATTACTTTGATTTTCATGGAAATTATCATCTGACTTTGATCTTGACAGAATGTCACTGAATCAAATTCTGAAGTTTAGGTTTGAAGTGAGAGATTTGGGGGAGGGAGTGCAAGCTGAAAGAATAGATGTGGGGGGGAGTAGATTTCTTTATGAGAAAGTAATTGTGTGTGTGTGGGTCGGTGGGTGGGGGTGTGTGGAGAGCAATGGGCATGGCAGATGCAGAAAGAGGGATTGTCCTTTCCTCCCAGCCTACAGGAATTCAGGTTTAAAACACAAGTTTTAGATGAGCTGAAATAAGACTGTTCTTAATTTCTCTCAGATTCATGCTAGTTATAAATGCTGGAGAAAAAATTGGATTGAAGAATGTCTGGTAACACAAACACTGTAAACCTTTTATTATCATATTTGTGGCTTCTGGGGTATGCTTTTAATGTCATCTTAAGATGTTGCTCACTTAAAACAATTGTTCTTAATTTTAAATTAAATTAAAAAACCAACCCAAGTGTCTTACTCCCTTCAATTAATTTTCCTTTTAAGTATATGAATTCCTTGCTGAAGAAGCTGGAGCCAGCTGGCTCTGAAAATAATGCATCAGTTCAGTTCAGTCACTCAGTCATGTGTTTGTGACCCCATAAGATTGCAGCATGCCAGGCCTCCCTGTCCATCACCAACTCCAGGAGTTCACTCAAACTCATGTCCATTGAGTTGGTGATGCCGACTCATGACCATCTCATCTTCTGCCGCCCACTTTTACTCACACCTTTAATCTTTTCCAGCATCAGGGTCTTTTCCAATGAGTCAGTTCTTCGCATCAGATGGCCAAAGTGTTGGAGCTTCAGTTTTAGCATCAGTCCTTCCAATGAATACTCAGGACTGATTTCCTTTAGGATGGACTGGTTGGATCTCCTTGCAGTCCAAGGGACTCTCAAGAGTCTTCTCCAACACCACACCTCAAAAGCATCAATTCTTTAGTGCTCAGCTTTTATAGAGCAACTCTCACATCCATACATGACTACTGGAAAAACCATAGCTTTGACTAGACAGATCTTTGTTGGCAAAATAATATCCCTTCTTTTTAATATGCTGTCTAGGCTGATCATAAATTTTCTTCCAAGGAGCAAGTGTCTTTTAATTTCATGGCTGCAGTCACCATCTGCAATGATTTTGGAGCCCAAGAAAATAAAGTCTCTCACTGTTTCCATTATTTCCCCATCTATTTGCCATGAAGTGATGGGATTGTATGCCATGATCTTAGTTTTCTGAATGCTGAGCTTTAAGCCAACTCTTTCACTCTCTTTCACTTTCATCAAGAGGCTGTTTAGTTCTTCGCTTTCTACCATAAGGGTAGTGTCATCTGCATAATTGAGGTTATTGATATTTCTCCTGGCAATCTTGATTCCAGTTTGTGCTTCATCCAGCCCAGCATTTGCATGCTGTACTCTGCATATAAGTTAAATAAGCAGAGTGACAATATACAGCCTTGACGTACCCCTTTCCCTATTTGGAACCAGTCTGTTGTACCGTGTCCAGTTCTAACTGTTGCTTCCTGACCTACATACAGATTTCTCAGGAGGCAGGTCAGGTGGTCTGGGATTCCCATCTTTTTCAGAATTTTCCATAGTTTGTTGTGATCCACACAGTCAAAGGCTTTGGCATAGTCAATAAAGCAGAAGTAGATGTTTTTCTGGAACTCTCTTGCTTTTTTGAAAATAATACATACATAGTTTAAGTATTTTCATGCTTTAAGAGATCTATTAATTATGTGAAATAATAGTAAGATAAAAAGCAGCACATTGTAGAGACAAGTTTTCCTGCAAATAGTCTGGTCCTGGCTCATCACAACTGGCTGTGTGAACTTGGCTGGAGTTGTTAACTTCTTTGAACCTTAACTCCTTCATGTGGATTTTGTTCTGTCATTCAGTCATGTCTAACTCTTTGTGACCCCATGGACTGCAGCATGCCAGGTCCCTCTGTCCTCCACTATCTCCTGGAGTTTGTTCAAATTCATGTTCATTGAGTCAGGGATGCTAACTAACCATCTCATCCTCTACTGCCCCCTTCTCCTTTTGCTTTCAATCTTTCCCAACATCAGGGTCTTTTCCAATAGGTCATCTCTTCGTAAGAGGTGGCCAAAGTATTGGAGTTTCAGGTTCAATATCAGTCCTTCCAATGACAGTCAGGGTTGATTTTCCTTAGGATTGACTGCTTTGATCTCCAACCCAGGGATTGAACCCATGTTTCCTGCTTGGTGGGTGGATTCTTTATCACTGAGCCACCTGGGAATCCCTATTATATAACACCTTGTGCACGTGCTTAGTCCCTCAGTCGTGCCTGACTCTCTGTGACCCCATGGAGTGTAACCCACCAGGCTCCTCTCTCCATGGGGATTCTCCAGAGAATACTAGAGTGGGTTGCTATGCCCGCCTCCAGGGGATCTTCCCAACCCAGGGATTGAACCCAGGTCTCCTGCATTGCAGGCGGACTCTTTACTGTCTGAGCCATGAGAGAAGCCCATACAACACCTTAAACAAAGTTAATTTCAAATAAGTCCATTCTCTTCTTCTTAGATTCTGTGAATCATAATCTATAAACAAACTAACTTCTCCAATTTCCTCATCTATAAAATGGAAATTATAATAGTGTCTATCCTATTAGGCTTGTTGTGAGGTCTGCATGAGAAAATGTTTGCAAAGAACTTAGCATAATGACTGGCACTTAGGAAGTGCTCCAAGAACGTAGGCTTAGAAACGAAAGGACAAGAGAAGCTGCTGTGCTTCAGTCAGATCATTCTCTGCAATTCTATTTTAGGCACTGTGGGCTCCCCAGTGTGTATACATGAACGATGTTAATGCAGAGTTAGCAAATGATGATGGTAATGATGACTGCAGTAACCAGGCTCTATTCAGAATGCTTTATCTGTGTTAACACATTTAATTTTCATACCAACCCTATGAGACAGATAAAATTATCATCCCTGTTCTTATAGATGAGGAATCTGAGACACAGAGAGGTTAAGTGACTTGCCTTATGCCCCAGCTAGTAAAAATCACCCTCTATTTGGAAACCAGAACTGATCCTGAAGTATCTGAAAAAAAAAAAAAAAAACAGAAAATTACTCCTCTATTAGTCTCTTTGGTTTTTCAAGGATGCTCAGAAAGTTGAGTGACTAAATGATGCATAATCCTCAATCACCCCCTCCCCAAATTCCTCACCTATGTCTAGCAGTTTCTTGCCACCTGGTGCTAATGAACACGCAAAAGAAAACCTCAACATTTGTCTAATGACGTTAACTAATGCTGCCCCCTGCGTGGTGATTATGAGTGGAGCTGTGCTGTGGCTTCAGCAAGCAGGTGGTGGAAGTTCTTAATGAAAATTGCATACAGATTATAGCATTTTGGTATATTTTAGGATGAAATTCACTAAGGGTTCAAAACCTTTTCCAATTGGCTCACTTATCCTTACCACTAACAGGAGGGCTTGATGTAAAGAACTAGAAGCATAGGAAGAACTAAATATAAATTGCATTAGAGCTGCCCCCATGGTAGAGAAATGACTCAGAATGATCATGAATAAAGCTTCTGTGGTGCTTTTCATGAACGGAACTGACAGCAGGCAAAATACGGACGCAGAAGGCCAATTCTGACTAAAGAGTACTGGCATAGATTGAGACTTTTTCTATTGGGGAATGGGAAGTTTGCTAAGAATTATGAACCATATACACCAAGTTGTATGTGTAAGTGATGGAGAAGGCAATGGCACCCCACTCCAGTACTCTTGCCTGGAAAATCCCATGGATGGAGGACCCTGGTAGGCTGCAGTCCATGGGGTTGCTAAGAGTCGGACACGACTGAGCAACTTCACTTTCACTTTTCACTTTCATGCATTGGAGAAGAAAATGGCAACCCACTCCAGTGTTCTTGCCTGGAGAATCCCAGGGATGGGGGAGCCTGGTGGGCTGCCGTCTATGGGGTCGCACAGAGTCAGACACGACTGAAGCGACTTAGCAGCAGCAGCATGTGTAAGTGAATAAATGAACTTGAAGAATTGGATGTGATTAAGAAAGATAAAGGAAATGATAAATTCCTTTCTACAACAAGAGGAGAAATTTATTCATGCTGATGCTGGAAGGTAAAGTATTGAAAAATGGCTCAATAACAATAGAACAACTTATGGTTATTCCAGAGAAATAGATTGGAGAGGAAAAATTCTTCTTATTCTCTTTTGCTTGGTATACTTCATAAAGTCATGCTAAAATGTTCATTTTTTTCACCTCTAACTGCAGTAAGTATATTCAGATATAATTAAGTATATATTTGCTAAACAGGAAAACAAGACAAGCAGAAAAGGTCAAAACCCATCTCATCATTTTCAGGACAATTTTCCAGGGTTAAGAAGAAAACTTGCTTTGTAGTAATTTTAAAAGCCTTTAGACTTTTGTTTTTAGTCATTTCTGGTTTGTTTTTTTTTTTTTTTTCTACTAATTCAATTGCTTGAGAGGAAAGAATCTGTATTCAAAATCCCAAATTCTTAGCAATTGCATTCAAACATTACCATTTGTTAGTCAGCATATCCACTTTTCGTTTAGATTTCAAAGTTTGTTTTTAACCATAGTCAATATTTTCCTGTTTAGTTTTCCCTAGAACTGGTTCAACCTATATTTCTCATTTCCCAAAATGACAGTGAGTCAATGGTGACATGTTTATCAGTGAGGGTGGGCTTCAAATGTGGGCAAATTAAGTCCAACTGTCCTAACTCTCCAATGGGAGGACTATTTAAAGTATTTCAGTATCGACATATTATTTTTCTGTTTACAATTGGAACTTCTTTTAATAACAAATATTAATTTCTGATAGTTTGAGCTTATCTAAGAGACATCACTGGCTTTAAGGACACTGAAGTGTTCTTTGTTATTCTTACTTAACTCATCACTGAACAAGGCTGTCTTTTCTCTTGAAGAAAGAAGACTGAATTCCTACACCATTATTATATGCTCACAAATACTATTATGGACATGCACACATGGGGGTCCAACTCTATTCTTAATTATTCATGCTAGTAGAAAGGAGACTGAGACAATACAGAGCTATACACAATCCAAAAACCTTATACATTTCAGTTTAGAAAGTCCTGCTTGACGTTAATTTGCAGATGGAAAATATACCGAATATACCAAAATATACATGAAATAAGTATTTATTAGGCATCTGCTGTATAAAGGCATTCTAAGAACCAGGGGACATACAGGGTATAAAAGGAATACCTGGTAAGTGGTTTGCTGGGAGATTAATCAACAGGAGGGAAAACAGCACAGTGGTGACGCTCTCTTGAGAAGGCAGGGCAATGATGGATCAACTCATGAGAAATAATTGCCAGATCCTGGTTATGAGACAGTGAAAAACAGAGCTTGCTTCTTGGGTGAAATTTATCTTTGCTCCAGAATTGAAGGGCACATTGGCTATAGTTTTCAAGAATGGAAATGTATTCCAGAACTCCAGAAAATCACAGACAGGAAAGACCAAATAAAGTCACCACCTTCTGGCTGCAGGATGGGTTGTGGTAAGTGACTTGTCTAATATAAAATGTGTCAACAGCAGAACAGAGCCTAAAATTTCTGTTTCATGAACCCTCACTGAGTGGAGAAATAGCGTCCTGGTATTCTATCACTGGATTAAATTCCATTTCTCTGCAGAACAGTTTTAATAGTTACTGTGACTCTGGCCACGTAAGACACAACCGGTTAAATCAGTTTCATGAGTTCCATTGACTTAACTGGGGTTGAAAACTACATACCAAGCCAGCCAATGGCCAAGTCACATTGAAAAACTTGTTCCTCATCACACTTGCCCCACATATTTTCTCATAGTGGCCATATAGCTAGAATGCACCAGTATGATAATACCAGTTGTTAGACCAATAAAACATTTGTATTCTAGTTGGTAAGACTGCATCTCTGATAGACCCTTCAAATGCCTTCACAACCACAAGAACCACCCAGACTTCTCAAATAGTCTCCATAATCTAGTAACTGAAGGAGACGCAGTCAGGCCCCTTGAGGACCCTGCTTCATTCTGACTGGTCAGTGCTTGGGCCAGCATTTATTCTGATTGGTCAATACCAATACCGTGCCAGTGGTTATTACGCCTACCTTTCACTTCCATATTGTTCATGCTATTCCCTCTGCCTTGAATGCTTTTTCTCATTTCACCTGTTCACATTTTCTCTCATATCTGTCACAGGGAACTGGATTATACAATATCTGTGGTGGTTGAACTGTATCTATTAGGCTGCTTGTCTTCACAGCCAAGACTGGAGCTTCAAACAGGCAAGAAGGCTGACACCCCCAAAACAAAGAAGGGCTGAAACCCTGTATGCTCTTGCCTTTCACTTTGGTGATGAGAGTATCCCTAGACATACACACCAAAGACAGAAGTCAGAATAAGCTAAAGGAGTACGAAGAGGAAGGTAGAGACACTGCAGGCCCAGCTGCTCGCTTCACACCAACAAAGTGAGTTAGCTGATCAGCATCAACATGTATACACCACAGACTGGCTGCTGTTTCCCTTCTGCCTGCAGCAATAATCTCCTTTGTGGCCCATCCTAAATAAAAGTGCGGAAAGGGAATTCTGGGGGATGTAGTCAGCCTGGCCACAGTGACCCATTAAAAAGCTACCACACCTTGGTATGAAGGCTGAAGTGCCATTCCCTTCCTGTTTCATCCTGTTCTCATCTGGTCAGGCTGGAAGTCCTCATTCCCTCCTTTGAGTTCCCAAAGCCTTCTAAAGAAAACCACATGGTAGCATTTAGCATGCCACTTGCCTTTTAATTTTTAGTCTGCTCATTATATTCCCACCACTGTAAGGACAGTAAGCTCCTTCAAGTTAGGATCTGAAGGTCATTACATTGCCTAACACACAATGAATGGTTCATAAAGGTTCATGGAATGAATGAGAGAATTGTTGAATTAATATTGAACTGACTGATGTAACACAGAGAAGCAATGGGAAGCAAGATTCAAGGGTAGTGTGGGTCACTAACTACACAACAAATTATCTCCAAAGCTTAGCACCTTGAAAAAAGTTATTTAGTTCTCAGGTTCTGAGAGTCCTGAATCTGGGAGCAGCTTTGTGGGTCATGCTGGCTCAGGGTATCTGGTGAAGTCACAGTCAAACTATTGGTTGAGACTGTAGTCTTTGAACAGGCTGCAGGATCAGCTTCCAATCTCACGTACATGAGTTGTTGTTGTTCAGTTGCTCAGTCTTGTCTGACTCTTTGCAACCCCACAGACTGCAGCATGCCAGACCTCTCTGTCCTTCATCTCCTGGAGTTTGTTCAAACTCGTCTCCAATGAGCTGGTGAAGCCATCCAACCATCTCATCCTCTGTTGTCCCCTTCTCCTCCTGCCTTCAGTCATCTCTGTCACATGGAAATTTCTATTGGGCACAATATAGCAGCTGGCTTCTCACAGAGCAAGGGATTCAGAAGACAGAGGGGCAATATCACATTGCTCCTCTGACCTGCTCTCTGAGTCACACACTGTGTTTTTCACCTTGTCATCTTAGTTAGAAGTAAGTCACCCAACAGGAGGAGGGGATTACACAGAGCATGAATCCCCTGAGGCTGCCTCACAGGTGGGAGGGAGTAAGGCTTTGGGCAGGGGGCCTTGACACAGAGTTCTTTAGCTGACCTCTGAATTCAATTCACTTCCCACTATGTAAGTGTCTAGAGTCATGTTCTTTCTTTTCTTTTTTATTCTGGGTGTGTGTGTGTAAGTCTGCTCACTGAAAATAAGCCTTTAATGTCAAGTCAAAAATTGGATTTTGTGGAAATACTTTAAAAGAAGAACAAGGAGAGTGAACCCAATTTGGAGCTAACCTTTCTTTACTAAAATGATTTCCTCTGCTGCAGTCAGGTTTGTTTTGGCCTCTAGAAAATACTGGTTAAAAAAAAAAAAAGTAAACAGCAGTTCTGATTTCATACACACACATATGCATATGTATGTACACAATCCTGAGTCTGTATCATCAAAACAGATATTGTAACCTAGTCTGGGGACTTTAGACTAGGTTTACATGGACAGTAATAATAGATATATTTGTTCAACAGCTACTACAGCCAATAATAGCTTATTGAGCATGTACTAAGCACCAGGCCCTGTGCTGAGTTTTTCATATGCTATCACATTTAATTCTGAAACAACCGTGTGGGGTAGGTACTACTATTTCTCCCAGTTTTTTTTTTAAGATGAATATAATGACACTTAGAGGAATTGCATGAGTTAGAGAGACAGTTAAAGAAATTACTTATGTAAACTCACACTGATAGCTGGTGCTAGGACCAGCACTCTACATTCTTCAGTGCATCGTTTCACAGCTGTCACCATCCTTCTAGGGGACATGCTAGGTGCTACAGTCGGTGTTTATATTCATTGCCCATTCTTCTCTATAACCCTTTGAAGTAAATGTTATTATCCCCCCTTTATGGATGAGAAGGTTCACAGAAGGCACTGCTTGCTTTAGCCCACACAGCTAATAGAAGAGCAGCCTAGGATTCAAGCCCCACAATGTCTGCATCAAAGGTCCATGTTCCTTCTACTATGTTTATTGCTTTCTAGCTCAGGGGTTTCCCAGCTGCATATCATAACCTGTTAGTGTATAGTGAGGTCAAGTAATTGTGTCCTAACGAGCCCTTTAAACACTGGAATAGAACAGAATATAACAGAAGAGAAGATAATTGAACAGAAAATATTAGTGTGCATCACACATAGGAAATGGCACCCCACACCAGTCCTCTTGCCTGGAAAATCCCATGGATGGAGGAGCCTGGTGGGCTACAGTCCATGGGGTCGCAAAGAGTCAGACACGACTGAGTGACTTCACTTTCACTTCATAGTGATGGTGACGCACTGCTTAGTGAAAGTTTTATTTCAATTATGTGTATCAGCATGATGTGTGATCATGCATGTGTGCGTGTGCACGTGTGTGTATATATTAAAATGTAAAATGCATTTCTTATTCTGGTTACCATGAAAAGCATTTGAAAGCCTCTGCCTGAGCCACTCCATCTGCTCTTAAGGTCACTGCCAACAGTGTTCAGGCTTCAGTGATAGCTTACCTACACTGTACACATTTTCTTTTGACCCTAAACCACTCAGACAAAGGTGGTTATAAAGATCAACTTCCTAGTGTCCTTTCTACTAAATAATTAAAGAAAACCATATGCAACTTACTAGCTATGTGTGACTTTTGCCGTTACTGCTGCTGCTGCTGCTGCTAAGTTGCTTCAGTCGTGTCCAACTCTGTGGGACCCCATAGACGGCAGCCCACCAGGCTCCCCCATCCCTGGGATTCTCCAGGCAAGAACACTGGAGTGGGTTGCCATTTTCTTCTCCAATGCAGGAAAGTGAAAAGTGAAAGTGAAGTCGCTCAGTCGTGTCTGACTCTTAGCGACCCCATGGACTGTAGCGTACCAGGCTCCTCCATCCATGGGATTTTCCAGGCAAGAGTACTGGAGTGGGGTGCCATTGCCTTCTCCGTTTGCCAAGTTACTAACCCTGTCTAAAGGCAGCCTCCCTGAATTTTACTTTCTCCATCTTTTAAGTACCATAATTATGTGCTCATTTATGTTGCAAGGATTGACTGAGATCATGTGAATGTCTCAACACACATGTGCCCAAAAAAACCATTAAATAAGTACTAGCAATTATTAAGTTATCTACAGACAGTCGCTAACAACTTATGATGGTAGAAACCATATTTTGAACTTTCAAGTTTGATCTTTTCCCCAGACTGTGTGTGATACTCTTGTGCTCGGCAGCGGCTGAACCACAGCTCCCAACCAGCCACACCATCACAAGGATGAATGACACAAACACAACCATTCTGTTTTTCACCTTCAGTACAGTATCCAAGAAATTACATGAGCTATTCAACACTTTATTACGAAATAGGCTTTGTGAGAGATGATTTTGCCCAACTGTAGGCTAATGTAAGTGTGTTACGCAGGTTTAAGGCTAGGCTAAGCTCTGATGTTCAGTAGGTTAAGTGTACTAAGTGAATTTTGGGGGATTTAATGACATTTTCAACTTACAGTGAATTTCTTGGGACATAATCCCATCGTAACTAGAGAAAGACCTGTACATAGACTGGAGGGGGTCTTAACTGAGAGTCTCATGTTCAAGGAAATAAAAGGATAAGGAGGGAAATGTACTTTTCTCTAGCTTTGAATCTTCCAACCTCATGAAAACATAAATTAGGTAGGTCTGCAATGGTCCAGTTTATTTATCCAACACCTATTGAATGTCTACTATATGCCAAAGATGGGCTAATCAGCAATGACATACCAAGAGTTTTTAGAGTCAGATCCAAATTTGCAGATGCTTCCTAAAGTTGGGGTTTATTAGACAAGCAGAGTGATAAATCACACTGGCACCTCATTTTATGATTTTAGACAAGAGTGATCATCACTTAACTCTTACACATAAGCTCTGTCAAATGAACTTCAGCGATAATAGCCTCATTTTTTTTAAAGCCTTATCCACCTGGCATTCGATTGATTGAATCTGAGGTCCTCACTATCCATCTTCACAGCTTGGCTCCTTCTCCTCACACGCCACAGTTGGGAGGACTGATTTTCTTTGTACACTGTCTTTTCTCCTTCCCAATTCCCAGCTCCCTACTTTTCTTTTCTACTCCTGCTGTCCACCATTGATTCTCTTCCTGTGTTCTGTCCACTATCTCTAGCCCTAAGCTAAGGGACCCAGCTCTTCTTTCCTATACGCATTTCTAATGAGAGGTGGATTAGCAAGAAATAAAAGTGTGGTTCTTAGGCGGGGAAAGCCACCATATTCCAGGACACTGGTTTCTAATTCTTTGCCACACATCTTTGCTTTGAGATGCAGGGAGCTTGCCAAAGGAAAATCGCCTTTCCATACCTAACGTGTGTGTGTACCACTTAACATTCCTTCCCAAGGGGTCAAGTACAAAAGCAGGGCCTCAAAAATGTTGGTTGACTTTAATTGAACATAAAAATGATGACACTTTAGCCTGGATTTACTATTTGAGTCAAAAGCAGTTGTTTTTACATTTATGGGCCCCTTAGAACTTCAAAGTATTTTCGCACACATTTTCTTTTATTTCACACACTTATGCTTCCACTGCTTCATAAAACCAATGAGAACAAGAATTGTCTGATGTTATAAGAATTCTGCGAAGTAGACAGAGCAGGTATTTTATCCTCATTTTCTAAGATAAGGAAACTCAGGCTCAGCGATACTGTTTTACCCCAATGTCACTTAGCTCTTCAAGAGCAAAGTTAATGCTGGAGTCTGACTCTCAATTTAGCCACCGCATGTTGATCAGTGCCTGAGGCCCAAACACATTTGATGGCCAGTACACCATGGCCTGGTTCCAACTGCACCACGTCCGTTGGACATCATTTTCCCGGTCTTTGCAGCTTTCTAGCACTGGAGCTCAGCCCAAAGGAGCCCCACTGTGGCAGAGAAACAGAACCTCTGGATAGACTCTTCTAGAAGAGCTTTGCTAATGTGGACAGTAGGACAATGTCCCTTGTGAGCAGGATCATCACATTTCACTGGGGTTGAAGGGACTCTGGAATTCTATACAGTTAAACCACCTGGATCTTGGTCTTCCAGTGGCTTGGAGAGAACCCCAAGGGTCTGCCCTTGAGCCTAGTGGGCCTCCAGGAAAGATGACCCTCCCCACCAGGATGTACTTACTATCAGGCATTCAGTCATGACAATGCCCTCAGGAGCTCTATACAATGTCTCCTCTTCCTTCAGTTATGGGCAGTACTCCCTGGAAGCCAGTGTTTCCAGGGTGCAAGTATCAGAACCTTGCCAAGATAGACTGGGGAGACACCAGTTATGCCCTCCACTGCCAGGACCCTATAGCATTGACAATGTGGATAGGTGGTAAAGTCTAGAGCTACCCATGTTATCATGAGTTCTCTGATCATAAAGCATATCGGGGAGAGCACTCAGCATTTTGAACAACAGGCAGGGCTGAGAGGTGCTGGCTGTACACTCCAAAAGGATCTTCCCACAGAGGGTGATAAGTACCTTCAAGTGGCAGAAGTGTTAGTGTGAGTCATTCAGTCGTGTCCGACTCTTTGCAACCCCATGGACGGTAGCCCAACAGTCTCCTCTGTTTATAGAGTTCTCCAGGCAAGAATCCTAGAGTGGGTTGCCATGCCCTCCTCCAGGGGATCTTCCCAACCCAGGGATTGAACCTGGGTCTCCCACATTGCAGGCAGATTCTTCACCATCTGAGCCACCAGGGAAGCCCAAGTGGCAAAATCATGTCACAAACTACACAGTGGAGGAAAAACAAAAGAGTAGAAGCAGTCTGCATGCCAAACCACCCCTAGCAGCACCCCTCACCCATCCTCTAAGCAGAAACCCAAAGGCTGTTATACTTCTGTTCTTCCACAGACTTCCCCAGCCCAATCCCAGTGCCATGGATGTTGCAAGCAGGCATAAGGACACAAATTCAGATACATGGAGCTTCTTTGAGCAAGAACACTCCAGGCCTACAAAGAAGCCCTCTCCAATGGAGCTGCTCTGATCTAGGCCACCTGAGTGGCGGAGGATCCAGCAACATTCAAGCCACCCAAGATGGATAACCCAGTGATAGAAGGAACAATTGCTGGAGACCAATAATCTCATAATAGAATATGCTCATGCCTACTGGGTTCTAGAGCTCTTTCTATTCCAGGGACTCTGGATAGAGGGTGTCTTGTTCCCCTTTACGTTACCATAGGAAATGTTTTGTATTTAGGGGTTTGTTTGTTAAACTGAAGGTGGAGCTGGAGATAAACTTGGATCTTGAGAAACACTAGGGCAAAGCTTATCATTCTGTACTGCTTTAATTTATAGTCACTCTAAATCATATTAACCACTGATGTATGAGAGACCTTTTCATACTGTTCATGGGATTCTCAAGGCAAGAATACTGAAGTGGTTTGCCATTCCCTTCTCCAGTGGACCACATTTTGTCAGAACTCTCCACCATGACCCATCCGTCTTAGGTACCCTACATGGCATGGCTCATAGTTTCATTGAGTTAGACAAGACTGTGGTCCATGTGATTAGATTGGTTAGTTCTCTGTGATTGTGGTTTTCAGTCTGTCTGCCCTATGATGGATAAGGATAAAAGGCTTATGGTAGCTTCCTGGTGGGAAAGACTGACTGAGGGGGAAACTGAGTCTTGTTCTGATTGGTGAGGCTTGCTCAGTAAATCATTAATCCAATTTTCTGTTGCTGGGTGGAGCTGTGTTCCCTCCCTGCTATTTACCTGGGCCAAACTATGGTTAGAGGTAATGAAGATAATGGTCAGATCAGAGATCAGATCAGTCGCTCAGTCGTGTCTGACTCTTTGCGACACCATCAATCACAGCACGCCAGGCCTCCCTGTCCATCACCAACTCCCAGAGTTCCTCAGACTCACGTCCATCGAGTCAGTGATGCCATCCAGCCATCTCATCCTCTGTCATCTCCTTCTCCTCTTGCCCCCAATCCCTCCCAGCATCAGAGTCTTTTCCAATGAGTCAACTCTTCACATAAGGTGGCCAAAGTACTGGAGTTTCAGCTTTAGCATCATTCCTTCCAAAGAAATCCCAGGGCTGATCTCCTTCAGAATGGACTGGTTGGATCTCCTTGCAGTCCAAGGGACTCTCAAGAGTCTTCTCCAACACCACAGTTCAAAAGCATCAATTCTTCAGTGCTCAGCCTTCTTCACAGTCCAACTCTCACATCCATACATGACCACAGGAAAAACCATAGCCTTGACTAGACGAACCTTTGTTGGCAAAGTAATGTCTCTGCTTTTCAATATGCTATCTAGGTTGGTCATAACTTTCCTTCCAAGGAGTAAGCGTCTTTTAATTTCATGGCTGCACTCACCATTTGTGTTGATTTTGGAGCCCAGAAAACTAAAGTCTGACACTGTTTCCACTGTTTCCCCATCTATTTCCCATGAAGTGATGGGACCAGATGCCATGATCTTTTTTAAGCCAACTTTTTCACTCCCCTCTTTCACAGTCATCAAGAGGCTTTTTAGTTCCTCTTCACTTTCTGCCATAAGGGTGGTGTCATCTGCATATCTAAGGTTATTGATATTTCTCCCAGCAATCTTGATTCCAGCCTGTGCTTATTCCAGCCCAGTGTTTCTCATGATGTACTCTGCATATAAGTTAAATAAGCAGGGTGACAATATACAGCCTTGATGTACTTCTTTTCCTATTTGGAACCAGTCTGTTGTTCCATGTCCAGTTCTAACTGTTGCTTCCTGACCTGCATATAGGTTTCTCAAGAGGCAGGTCAGGTGGTCTGGTATTCCCATCTCTTTCAGAATTTTCCACAGTTTATTGTGATCCACACAGTCAAAGGCTTTGGCATAGTCAATAAAGCAGAAATAGATGTTTTTCTGGAACCCTCTTGCTTTTTCGATGATCCAGCAGATGTTGGCAATTTGATCTCTGGTTCCTCTGCCTTTTCTAAAACCAGCTTGAACATCTGAAAGTTCACGATTCACATATTGCTAGAGCCTAGACAGATATAATAACCACAACCTCATAATCCTCAGGAGGTTTCAGTATTTTTCACTTCCTCTTTTTACGGTGTGTAAATTTTCCAAACTAGTAATCAAGAAACACCACTTTAGCCACAACCTGATAATGAGATCTAAACTTGATAGATGATTCCCATCTCCATGCCACCCACTTCCATCTGTTCCACTAAAATATAGTCTTCCTGAAGGTGGAATTTTTTTCCAGGTTTCTTCACCAAAGCACCTAGAAAAATGCCTGACACATAGAAGGTGCTCAACAAATACTTGTTGAATGTAAATACATTTTCTTGTAAGATCATCCTGAAAGACCCAAGATATATGGCTGTTCTAATTATAAGAACTGACACAATTTCTACCCTTCTCCAAATCTTCACACAGTTCATTATAACAGTAGATGAATTTAAGATGTTGGTTTGACATCTTTATCAGTGACCAAATTGTTCAAAGCAAGATAGCAATTAACTTTTTGTAATAATAATAAGTCTGTATATAGCTTTATACTAACCTACTTGCATATATTAACTGATATAATACTTATAATATGTGAGGGAGGTATTAATATCCCCAATTTACAGATGAGAAAAGTAAGTCAGACTTTCTGTAGTTTTCCCCAAGTAACACAGCTGATTAAGTCACAGATTTGGATTTGAACTCAGGATCTGGCTCCAGAATCTATGTTTTTAGCCACATAACCATGCTTCTCAACTTTAATACAGACTGTCAAGAGTTTTTGTTTTTTTTTAATGTATAATTCAGCAGGACTGAGATGGAGCCCAAGATTCTGCATTTTTAATAAGCTCCTAGGTGCTGCTGAGGATCTAAGGAGCACACTTGGATAGCAAGGCACTACACTGAACCACCTCTCTTGTGAACACTCAAGCAAGCAGGCAGTCTAGAGGTGCAGGCTCGTTCTGCACCACAAAGTGGTCCAAGGATGATGGTGCTTTCTTTCTGTTCAGCATCCACTAGGGATTACCCTCCTCTACTTGTTCTGAAATGAACCCCCATCAACACAGCCACATTCCAGTCTTTGCAAAGAGAGAAAAAAAGCAGAGAGCAAGCAGCTTCCTTTTGAGAGCATGACCAGAAGTCACCATCACTTCTGCACACTGCTCATTAGTCAGACTTGGTCATGAAGTCACACCAAAGCTGCAAGGAAGGTGTGGAAACGTAGTTTCCAACTGGACCAACACCTAGCTAAAACTCAAGAGGTTCTATCACTGAAATAAAAAAGTCTTTTAATGGATTAAAGGAGATTGGTAGGCTTCCCCAATGGATCAAGCAGTAAAAATTTGCCTGCAATGCAAGAGATTCAGAAGATGAGGATTCAGTCCCCAGGTCTGGAAGTGGCAACCCACTCCAGTATTCTTGCATGGAGAATCCCATGGACAGAGGAGTCTGGTGGGCTACAGTCCGTAGGATCACAAAGTCAGACACGACTAAACACACACACATCTCCAAATTGGTGAGAAAACTTAGTTTCTGCCACAGTAGATTGAAAAGCCTCTGATTTTCATCACATTTTATCATCTTTCTTCTAAGGGTGAGCTAATACAGTATCTCTCCCTTCCCTCCATTTTCTGCTGACCTGCACAGTTCTTCCTTTGGGTCTAGAAAAACCCATTTCACATCTAAGTCATCTCCCTTAACTTGATCCTCCAAAAATCTGATTAAATGGAAAAGAGGGAATCCATTCTTGCACAGCCTAAAAATAGTACCTTAGGATGAATAAAATACAAGAATTTTAAATATCCGAGTTCCCCCTCTGCATCTTTCTTTCGTCACATTTTGTCAGTGGCCCATCTCCTCTCAATCTCTACCTGATCCTTAAGGAAACTCAGAGAAGCTGGAAATATGGTCCTTGAATTATTTAGATTAATTTTTCCTCTTTCTCTAACTGAAAATGTTGATAACTAGTTTTTTGGTGTCTTATCTCTATTATAGACGGAGCAGTCCCTGAAGAAAATACAGTGAAAGTGATACATTCTAAGTTGATGTGATTTGAATCAAGTTTAGGCAGAGACTGGGAGGCTGCCTTCATTTTTATTGGAACATCTCAGCCTAAACCTAGCAACTTGGAGAGATTTGGATTAGGCAGTTCACACAATGCACTCACTCCACTAGCAGCCACGGATGAGCTGGCTGGAAGCAAAGAAAGCTGTGCAGATCTGTGGTAGCTGACGACATCCAGTCACTTGTGCAGGTTATAAGAAAGGGCTTACAAGTCCTGCATCTCACCCTGGAAACTGGATCTTTTATAAGCCATTTTATCTTCCAGTTGTGAAATATATTTGAGGCTATTGCACTTTTTACCAGCTTTTGAATTAAGCACAAAGGCTGAAGATACCCAAAGAAGAAAAAGAGAAGCAAGCTGGGATGAGGCAGAAAGCACTGTTGTGGCCTGGCACCGCCGTCTATACACTTTGGGTTTCTGAAACAGGTCAGGCTGCAAAATCTATCAGACAAAACATTTTGAAGTAAATTGAACTAATCTTTTTTTTTCCCCTTTGTAGTCAAAATGTGGCCTTGCTTTTAGGTGGACCTGAGAGTTATTACTAATAACTGGTTTCCAAAAGATGGTACCTGTCTGTATATTGACAGAGGTTTTAGCGATTGAAGAGGCTTTAGCGGGCAGCGTGGCCAATCCATTTGTTTTCCCTTTCTCAATAATCAGTGAGTATCACTGCAGGCTCAGTTGGTCTGGCTGATTGATTGTAAAGACAGCCAAAATGAACAGCTCGACCATCTCACAATCTGATCTCCCTGCCATGTATTGACCCAATCCAAGTTACATATGTTACAGTATTTGCAAAGCTGTCACTGTTATAAAACACTTACTGGGTACTTGCAATCGACAGGGGCTTTATGAGAACCCATTAAAATTGGAATCCAACTCACCCTGGCCTGTTTGAGCTTTGAGAATTCTTCTGTATGGGAAGAGGGAAGTGGTTGATTAAATATCTCCACATTCACACAAACACAGCAGTAACAACAATGACAAAACAGATAGCTCTTTCTGAGAATTCCCTGGGATGTGATTCACTGGGCAGGAACTGGGAATGAAAGCAGATATGGAATAACCTTTGGGGGTGGGGGCGTGTGTTTGTTTTTGTTGCTTTTAATCTGTCTTTATTTTTAAAAATCTCAGGATGTGTGGAGTGGAGACCAAACCCCTGGGCCCTTTCTTATCCAAGAAGAGGAGGTGCTGGCATCTGCTGGTAGAGGTGGAAACTGTTCCTAGCAGGAATTTTCTCATTAACTCAGGAGATGACCTGGTCTGTCTGGAAACTGTCTGCATTTCAGACCCCGTGGCTGATTTACGGTTAAAAGCAAAATGGGTTGTTTGAAATCGTGGAGCCAGTGGTTTGCTTTCATTCCTCTTTCAAGGCTTTGGTTGAATTTAGGATAGATCAGAGAGATCTCTCATTGTACTAAATAAACTCCTAACGATACTGATTGAGCTGCTCAGATGGGACACTACAGGGATGTGGGAAACTCAAGGCCCATTAAAGCACTGAGCGCACTTAGCTGAAATTATGATACTCTGGTCATCCGTGGCTAAATGAGGAGCAGAGGTTTAATGAGTGTACCAGGTTAAAAATGAGCCTGTGTCAAGCAGGAATCAGATTCATTAATTAGTACTCCACTTAAACTATTGAGCAGTTTTACTTATCATACTGCTCAGGAAGTGGGAGGCAGGAGAAGCTGGGGAATAAGGATGGCCACCTTTGCTCATGGTCAGATATGAGCCACTCAAATGAGGCTTCAGAGAAGGGAGGGGAGAGAGAGCAGAGCATTCCAACCAATTTTCTCCACTGACTACCAGTAAGTTTGAAAATCTAAAATTCTTGCAGTTTTACTTTTGAGACGGACCATCACGCAGAGTGACAATTCTCTCACGCTTCGTGGAGGGGGTGGGAGGTTCTCCAACCACTAACAATCCTCGCATTCTCAGGCCACTTCTAAGGCTGCAGCCAGTGTGAAAGATGGACTTTCTTTCTGTCCTAGCCGCAAGGGACATATGGACAAAACCAGTCTGTTTCTACAGTAATGGGACGACACCTCCATTTCAATTAGCACCAGTTACTTGAACGCTGAGAACTCAAAATGAGGGCTTTGGAGAAATATTGGCTGCCTCTTTCTGTGAGATCTCTGAGCCTCCATCTCAATCTCTTTGAGCCTCCTTTTCTTCATCTCCAAAATCAGGGTAGTAACAATGAACTCAAAAGGATCTGTGGGGATTCCTTACAATCATCTGTATAACTTGCTTCGTTCGTGTCTGGCATTTACTAAGCATTCCACAAACCGACATGATTGCTGTGGTCCACCCTCTACAATAACACCAAAATTGCTCCTTTTCACTTCTGGTTTCAACCACGTGAAGCAATGAACATGAAAAAGAAAAAAAGGAAAAATAGATGTAAAATGCGATTGGTGGAGTTTAGTCTGGTGAACAGCTGCAGGCACTGATTGTTCTTACGTGAGGGGGTCCATTTCTACACACCTGCTGCTCGCTCGCTGTCTGTCTCTCTCTCCACACCTCCCATCCTCCCATACCCCTCCACCCTTTCTGTTAGTACTGGAAGAACCTGGTCGTGCCAGCATTTTCTTATTAAAGCAAAGGCATTTTGTCCCTGATTCAGAGAAATCGCAAATGAAACTGTCATAGCCAAGTCTGCAATTTAAAGTCTTTTATGCTTGTCTGTGACAACTCAATGCTGTGTTCAACATGCTAATCTTCTGATTTTGGTGTCCTGATTTTTTAATTCAAAGAAAGCAGCTGAGTTAGATGTGTATGATTTGACTGATCAGAACCCTCTGCATGCATGAAAGGGATATGTGTGAAGAAAGACCAGTTCTTCCATACAGGGAGTACGGAGGGGATAGGCTAGGGTGAATCAAACAGAAATTGGACAACTTTTTTCTCCAAATGGAAATGTGACTAAAAGACTCTTTAAGTCCAGCAACTAGGAATGGTCTTTTTTTCCCCCTCTATAACTATCATATATACATACATACATACATACACATACACACATATATATAATCACATATATATCAAATATGTATATAGTTATATCACACACATACACCTATGAGCAGATGAGGACGAGTATAAGCGAAAAGAGATTTCTAGCTTCCAACTCACCTCCTCTCTTTGACACCTCCATGTGCATTATATTGCAGGGAACATTATGCCTCATGGTCTCATAGAAACAAAGGAACGCTGAAACAAAGGGACACTTCAGAAAGGCACCGTCCCATATGGATGTGGCGGAAGCCTAACACTGGCAGAAAATTGCGTTTCTACCTTGAAATACACTCCTGTTAATGAGAAGATCATATTGTGAACTAAATATCCTTTCAGATATTAAGCCTTATTTTGAAGTTGTGCCTATTCTGGCAGCTCCAATTCATTCCTTCTCAATTTTTTTTCACCCTTCCTTTAAGTCATCTAATGTTTAAATTCCTAAGAAAAGGTGGTGTTAAAATTAAGTTCCCTGAAGGCACGGATTTTTTTTAAAAAAAAAGATCAGTTTTGTATTCCCAATCTCTAGCTCAGTGTCTTACACCAACTAGAACCTCGTAGCTTTGATGGGTGAATGAAGGTTTCAGTGGTAGCTTTCAAATATCAGTGGATAAAACACATTAACTTTTAATAACTTAAAGGTTTTATAAAAGGGAACAATATCTTTCTTACTTGAGAAACTGGGAAACATTGGGAATAATACCATTCTGTCTCTTGGGTCAGCCAAAGTATATAATATAAATATACAAGTATATATACATCCAAGAGAATCATCTGCAAAATGTTCTCTTACTTATTTTCAGAGCAGAGGCACAGATGCACTTTTGAGGTTTCTTTCAGTAAGATGCTTGCTAGCAACTAATTGTGTTTTGAGCAGTTGCAGGGCTAGAAAATACTGTATAGACTCTAAAACAATAAAGAAATAGCTTGAATTATAGCAAAAAAAAAAAAAGACTAATGAAAAGGGATGTAAGAGATATAATGAAAATAAATAGTTCTTCTTCTTCCAACTTCCCTCCAGGGAGCAGGTTATGAAAGATAGCTGGAACAGTAACTGTGGAATAAAATTCTTCCAGGGTAGAAAGTAATTAGAGGTGAGTGAGTACATGAAAGCCCAGGTTTAATTGTTCTTTTTAATACAGTGAAAGAGGGCATTCATTATACAACTTTAAATGAGTGTCCTTTTAATAGAGCCTACCCCCAATAGAATATTATAAATTAATATTTTTATATGTCCTGTAATTATTTGTGGGTAGCACATTTGTAGTGCACTGTACTGGGAGTATATGTTAAAAGCATTAATCAGGTAAATGTCATCACTGAAAATACACAGTTGTTGATACCCCCATGTAAGCATCTTTTTTTATATTTTAATATTCCAAGACTCCCATGAAAAAGATCAATAATCTCTTAAGCTTCTCAAAGGACCTATTTCTAGGTCTAATTCACTCTCTGATTTCTAGATTTCTCTAGAAAGCTGATTTGGGGCCATTTTTGGATCCTGCCAGCAGACAAGACAGTGAATTTTATTTACAACCTCACATTTCTGTTGGCTCCTCAGTGCCTGGAGGGACGCTGTAAACATCCTGGACACTGCTGCCCTAGATATAGCAGCGAGACAGGCTTCACTTTCTCTTGTGTCTAAATGCTTCTCTGGAGCAAGTAGGAATTCTGTGACACAGACGCGTCTTCCTGGGCACAGCGCCCATATGGACATAAATGGTGGCCTTAGGGCACTTTAGGCAATCTGGTTATAAATATCTTCTTACTCCTAAATACTCCACTGACAAGGTGATTGTGTTAGCTAGGTTAAATTAAAAACGAAATATGCTGCTGAACCATGTTAAGCTGTCCTTTTCTTTCCCCTAAGAAATTCCCATATGCTTTTGCAGTTAATATAAATGTGCCCACAGCCTGGAATGTGACTCCAGATACAGTTCCCTTTCAAATTCATCCTAGTGGCCTGGAAATCAGCTGGCTGTAATCCTGAATCAGCCACTGACTCTCCATATGACCCTGGGCAAGTCATTTAACCTCTATGCACCTCGCTTTGCTCATCTATAAAATGGCAATGGTGATAGTATCTATCTTTGAGACTTGCTGGAAGGATCATGAGTTAACATGTGCAATAGGTTCAAAAGGGACATGGTCACATATAAAGGCAATATCAAGTTTTCTATTATTTTCCCTTCAACTCTGCTACTAAACGTTATCAAACAAGATATTTACTCCTAGTGAATTTTAGTTTCTCAGAGGGTTGACAGAATGATACAAAACATGTGTAAGGCTTAAAAAGCTATTCTGAGCTATGTAGGGCTTGCAAAATGCCAACTGAAGGGAAGAATTAGAGTAGTAAATAAAACCAAGTAAGATTGAAAGCTGCTAAAGTAATTATTCTTTTAAAATCCTACATTCTCATATTTAGCTTTCAAGAGAAATCTTTATTGTATACATGAGCATGCATACGTGTGCCTATACAGACACACAGCCTCCAACAAAGGCTCCCTCAAGGGATCAAACTTCTAGTAATGATTCCTTGTCAGTACTCCTCTGTGTTTATCATGTGTTTTATGCAACAGAAAATTTTACAGCAGGTATATTCAGTATCTTGTTATATATGATAACTACAGTAACTTTTATTAAAATTATCGATCATGTGCTTATAGTTAGTATGGAATTACAAATGCTGCATTTTAGCCCAGATGTGTTTAGAATGGGTGAAACCATCCCTCCTTTTCACAACACAATTCCTTCTTTTACATGCATACAGAGACAGACACCCTCTATCATCTACAAAACCTGGCAAATAAACCCAGTGGCTTTCTAAAGCAGGTGTTGCTGTGTGGTTTGGGGGGCTGGGTAGCTTGAATATATAGTTCTTTTGCAAAAGTAGGCCTTGAGGAGGATGGTGAAACAAGTTAAGACCAGGCAAAATGGGCGCTTTATGGGGCTGTCTCATCAAGCTCGGAGTCAGCTCATCAACACTAAAGATGCTGATGAGTCAGGAAATCAGAGAAGAAGGCTTCAAGTTTCAGTCTCCTGAGACAGGTTGGCCTCAGAGATTTATTTTCAGATCTCTTTTTATTTGTCTTTGCTGCACAGTAAAACTTGGGTGGGCAAAATTCTCCCCATACCAGGGACCCTGTATAGACTGCTGTAGGATTTTATGGGACTGATACTCTGCTCCTTTTTAGAGGGCCATTTATGCCCAGTGTCTTTTCTCCTCTTAGCCAGTCTACATCAGTCTCTAAATCTTCCTCCCCACCTTTGAAAATTTATGGCAGCTTTCAGCCAGGCTTGGCTTAAAGCCATTGACCTCCGTGGCCTGTGTTATTGACCAGAACACAGCATCTTCTGCCCACATAATATATGTCTCTTTATCTCCCTGAAAGGAAAGGAAATGACTCTTGGAATAGCCAGGAACACAATAAAAATGAGAGAGGCTTTCCCTTTTTTTTTTTTTTGTCTGTGGCGTTTGGCTGTTCAAAAAGCCACACTGGGATTCATGTATGTGCCAGCCAGTGCTTTGAACAGACAGAGCATTGACAGAGCACCCTTAGGAGCAGATATTGAAGGAAAGAAGGCCTGTCCCAAGTAAAGTCCCCATTTCTTAAGTTCTCACACCTTGAGTGGGAGTGGAATAAGCAGCCCTGTGGCAGCAATGCCTCAAAACTGAAGCTATAGACTCACTGACACAGTAAACCCAGAGAGACACTGAGAAAAACACAGCAGGACTCACAGACCCCCACAATACCCTGAGGGGCAGGGGGTCACAGGGGCACACAAGGCGGGGTGGACTGGAAGCGCCATGAGCGCTCATCTAGCCCAAGCTCCTAAATCCCCAAGTGAGAAAATCAAGGACCAGCAAGAAGACACAACTTAACCAAGGGCACAGAGCAGAGAGGTGTTAGCAGCGGATGTGTGCTTAGTCGCTCAGTCATGTCTGACTCTTCGCGACCCCACGGACTGTAGCCCGCCAGGCTCCTCTGTGCATGGGGATTCTCCAGGCAAGAATACTGGAGTGGGTTGCCATGCCCTCCTCCAGGGGATCTTCCCAACCCAGGGATCAAACCCAGGTCTCCCACATCGCAGGCAGATTCTTTACCGACTAAGCCATCAAAAAGGCCATTAGCAGTGGAATCCACCACTAAGGTATGAAGTCGGCCACTAAGGTATGACAGTGTCCTTAAAAGTACCCTCCCTCCCCCAGTATTAATTCCCCACAAAATAGAGATGCAGGATGCCATGTAGTAGCAAGTCTCACACATAACAGTCAGCAAGAGCCTCTTGCCTCTCTTTTGAGCTGTTATTTCCTAATGCCAAATGCCCTACTCAAGAATCCTCAGCTGCCCACACAACAGGGTACCAGACGCCTCTCACTATCACCTTTACAGGAGCTGACAGCAGCCAAAGAAAAGCCCCAGAGGGAAACAAAGCACAGAGTGGCACTTAGAACTTTGCAGCCGTGGACAAGTTTCTTACCCTCTAACCTTCCACTTCCGTGGACACAATGGGAATGGGAGCGCCACCACCCTTCCCAGGGGTGTTGTGAGAAGCGCTAGCTGGCAGAAGTGCTCAATTTAAGTGCTATTGTTACAGCCTGGGGTTGAGAAAAACTGTCGCAGGCATGTGCTGCTGCAAAACACCAGATGAGCTGGAGCATTTTATCTGGGTGTGCCAGGACTTTCTGGGGAAGGGTTCTGGCAGAAGTCACGATTTTTAGCATAGCTGTAATTCACTAAGTTGTTGTTTAGTCACTAAGTCGTGTCTGACCCTTTGTAACCCCGAGGACTGCAGCCCACCAGGTTCCTCTGTCCTTCGGACATTTTCCAGGCAAGAATAGAGTTGAGTTGTCATTTCCTTCTCCAGGAAGGATCTTCCTAACCCCTGGATCGAACCCAGGTCTCCTGCATTGACAGGCAGATTCTCTACCACCAAGCTACCAGGGAAACCCTAATAGATTACTAAGGGCTGCCTGCTGATGTTCTATCTACTGCATTAGTCCTCAGGCTTAAAGGGCAGAGAATGTAAGTGGCACCATACACCTTTCAGGAGACCAGAAATATGCTGATACAGTCAGTTCTGTTACATAAACTAGAATCCAGAAGCAAGATTACTAGTAGGACACATTTACCATCTACCTTTTTAGCTCTATGATCTGCCATAAGCAGTCATGTCCATTTAAAAAATCTACCAGGATTAGACACAGCAAGCTCCTTATGAGTTTTTCCATTTCCCATTACCATTTGATGGCTGCTTGTTCCTAAGCTGGGTAAGCAATCTCAAGGAGACAAGCTGAGGCCGATGCCAAAGTTTTAAGATCTGGGGAGGGAAAACTTTGAGATGAGAAAATTCTACCTGGTACCTTTTTTTCCTTGGAAATTCAAAAAAAACATGCATTATTGAATTTTAGGTGTAAAACATCTCAGCCCAGGTCATAAAAACACCAAGGATTCATGGAACCATTGGAAAAGCAGGGTATTAGAGGATCAAACCAGGGGAAGTCATATTTCCTGGTCGTCTAAGTGTCAAAATAAGGAAAAGAAAACTGGAGACTTGTAGGTCCAGGTGAGGTTTTAGTTTCTTGCCTAACCAATAATATTGAAAAATATGAAACTATTTCAGGGTCTGTAGTTAACTCCTTAGGCATTTTAATGAGTCACACTCCTATTCAGGACCATAAAATTTCTCTCAAAAATGAAAGAAAGTGTCAAACTACTGGGATGTTAATAGTACCCTTAAAATTCTGTTCATAAAAGTCAAATGGGACCTTAAAATATTTTTTTTCCTCTTTAAAATCTCTCAGTTTTCTCAGATTTTCTTTGGGGAAATAACATATTAACGGGACTAATAATTCAATCCTAAAAATTGAGCTTCTACATCATGTTTTTAAAAATCAGTGTCGAACAGTAGGAAATTGGATGAGAAACCCAAATATATACCAAAATGATGGATTAAGCAGACTTTGAAGTTTTTCAAGAATGTCTAATGGCATGGAAAGACAGACACTGTATTAAGAGAATTCTATAAGAGTTTATCTACAACGTTTTAAATTTATGTATACACACAGAAAAAAACTCAAATGCTAATAACATTTGAAAAAACTCAAATGTTAATGCTATTAACAGTTGATTTAAGTTCTTTTTCTTATATTAGTATTTGCATTTTAATAATCACATTTCTTTTGTAATACTAAAATTATAATTGTTACTATAAAGATAGTTTCTGTGCAATGTTACTTAATTGCTGAAGAACTAGAAATCTAACCATCTCACTTAGAAGGCTGTTTCACCTGAAGACACCATTGGAACACAGCTTCCATGCCCAGAGAGAAGCACAGGACACATGTATACATATATTAGGTTGTGTTTCTAATAGTGCTTTGTTTGCATAGATAAATGTCATGCATAAAATCTCAACGTACGTGAATAAATTTCAACAGAGAACACTGATTAGTTGTAATCCAGGTGCTCATTAGAAAGTAGTTTCAAGTTCAATGTCACCTAGTAATTCAGTAGCTCAATGGCAAGAAGTTCAATTTTTAAAAATTAAAATTAACACTGATGTTATTTCAAAACAACATCTCCTCCAAATATTCTAAAGTCTATCCCTAGATCAGTCAGGGAGCTGACTTCCCATGGAATTATTTACCCAAATTACCCTTGGGTGTGCACCCCAACTATCTCAGTTGAGAATCACACTAAGGTGGGAAAAGGTGATGTTACAGTAAGGTTGTTGAGAATGTTCCTCACGTCACCATGTTTTCTTCAGAAAGACTTCAGAAATTTCACTGTGACTAAACAGGCTAGATTCTCTCCAAGAATCAGTTTGCTTTCATCTTGGGCGTCATGAATCCACTGACCAGGGGTTCCTTTTCCAACTGCTGCTGCACAGCTCAGAGCCAAATGTGCAGCCCAGCTGCAGCAAATGTGCACATCAATGTGGTGTGCTTCTCAACCTAATTCTTGATTCAATTTTATGTTCCCACCATGTTTTCCTCTCTTTTTGTTCCTTGTTTAGGGGAAAAAAAAAAAATTCCAGTGGAGTCATACATGTGTTGGGAGCAAAACAAGGAGAGAAGAACTTAGGGGGAAAAGCAGCAATGCCTTCCCCGTCTGCTCGCTGCCTCCACCCCCCATCGCACTCCCCAGATTCACCCTCTTTTTAACTATTTGTTTTTAGTACCTTTAGCAGTTACCTCCATAAATCTAGATAAAAGGCTTAACCTCTTTTTCTCCATTTATCAACTTGAGATAATATCTCTAGACACCTTAATATGAAAAGGGAGGATTTAGCTCATTTACTCTAAACCTCCTCCTCTTCCAAATGTTTTATCTTATTCCATTCTTCTACTATTCTTACCTTTGCAATTTTAAATAATATACAAACCTTCCAATCAGAAGCCCCAACTTTCACTTTTTTTATCCATTTATAGTACTGTGAGCTGCCTAATATTTAAAAGTGAAGACAACCTACAATACAGATGCCAGAACAATAAGGCCAAAAATTCTTCATGGTGAACCCCAAGTAGTTAAGGAGCCCTAGAAAACATGAAGGATGGTCACACAGGTCGGGTGCATCTCAGACACCAGAGGAGCCTGTTTTATCATGATGTCAAGCCTCATTTATGGCCAAACTTAACATTAGGACTTAAACTGAAGTTTAAACAGTGAGTTGGAGACATCTACCCTGAGACTCAGGTCAGAGTTTATTGTGGTTACTTAAAAGTTTTAGGTTTCAAAAGTTTGTCTTTCCTAAAAATTGTAAGGTGCTGTTAAATACTCCTTTTCAGTAGAGAAGCTTTCTTCACCTCCTCTAGTCTCCTCCTATTGCCTCCGATCCAAACAATGCTTCAAGGGCTCATGGTGATGGGTTGTGTTGATTTCCACCAGTGGGGAGGGCCTGTACAGGTCTAGCTCCCTGACATCTTCGCCATGATTTACCTTGGTGACTCCCCTCCTATGGGCTCCTCACCCTGAGACACATATCAGATATAAGGGGAGTTAGGGTGGCTCTGGCAAAGATAACAAGGGCAGTGAGCTGGGCATAGCCTCCCACACCATTCAGCACCAGCCTATCCCTGAAAAGACAATAAGGCAGGTCAGGAAGTACAAGGACAGAAGCTGCTAATCAGACAAGAATTAATTCCGCACCCTTGTCTAAGAATGAGGGAGTGTGGTGGGTAGTTGAGAGGAAGCCAGAAGCAGCAAGATGATGTGGGAGGAGAATCAGGAAATAGTGGAGACTGTTAGAACTGCCCAGGTGTTAGAGTTGGGCTCTAAAGTAGAGGGTGGGGGAGGGGTCAGAAGTATAACAGGATGGCAGGAATTTTTACTAGGGATACACAGGGATCTGAAAAGTTATGCTTAACATGATAACATTTTATGCTTGAAAAACACTTTTAAAAGGAGTACATGACTACTTTGTTCAGAAATTCCTTCAGTGAAAAATCAGAAGTTACATAAGTTGAGAAGCACTACTTTAGAGACAACCTGGGTACTTAATTTAAAATACCTAAATAAATCCTTTGATTCAAATCTGCTGAAATTGGTTACATTTGCCTGCTCTTAATTCTCTAGTATAACAGAAAAAAAAATTATAATTATTTTAAATACCACAACGTTGCTTTAAAAGAAAAAAGAAAGTCAACACTCGCCCCACCCCATCCCCAGTCTGAGCTTTGGCGGCAAGTGAATAAATGAAGCGGTGATTAATTTAAGAGGTGCCAGCAGCTTTGATTTGTTTTCTAGTTTCTTTGAACAGAATGTGCCCTAATTTGTACTTCTGCCCAGTCCCTCTCGACCTTGCCGCTCTTAAGTGCTAATTTTTTTTTTTTTTTTTTTTTAGTTCCTCTCCACCCTCTTGAGTGACCTTCAGGCCACTCACCAGTGAAATCTTCCGAAGCAAAGAGTTGGTGCCCACCTGAGGCTCTTAAAACTTGGGTTTGCTCAATAATCATCCAGCAAGGTTGTTAAACATGAAACATGTTTTTCCACCCTACCCTGTCCCTACCCAACAAGAGGGTTAAAGGAGGAACTACCAGCCTCTACCACCAGGAAAACCAAATTCCAGGGCCAACAGGAAGACCCCATCCCACATCTCTGAGACTCCTGGCAGCCCTCCCTCCTCCACCCCGAACTCCACGTTCAGAATCTTCTCTTCCACCTCCTCCTCCTCCTCCTCTTCTCCCCAGAGAAGAAAAGGACGTTGCGGCCACTCGGTTCTCCACAGCCCACACCCCTAGGGGCCACCCCTTGGTTAATGAACGACCACTCTTAAAGGCGCTCATCAAGCAAAAGGAGAAAGTTCTCTGTCTTTAAACCTCTCCGGCAAGGCCAGGCTAACATTTCCTCTCGGAAAGCTCTCCGCCACGATTTTCCCAGGGCTGCACTTGAGTGAAACCCCCAAAGGAAATTACCACTTAAATTAGGCAGGACGTGCCGGCTGCCTGTTTGGCCTCAGCCGCGCATGCCGCCCGGCAGGCTGTACCGGCGGCTCAGGAGCCCGGCTGGGGGCGCCCGGCTGCACGGGGCGGGGCGGGGCCGGCGTGCGGATGCTCAAGGCCAGATGCGCGCACACCTAAGTGACTAGGGGCGAGCACGTGGGGGAAGACAGGCCTCGGGGGCCCCTGGGGAAACTGACCTCTTTCCTGCCAGGTCCTTCACTGTCCCCCGCCTGTCAGATGGGGGAGACAGAAAATGATGGGTCTGCTTTGGGGCCCAGTCATCCCCATCTTGGAACCTGCTAAGTGCAGAGGGCTCCACAGCCAGACTGTAGGCTCCATGAAAGCAAGGACAGGGGCTATTTTGTTTCACTCCCCGCCTTTTTTTTTTTTAACAGATATAATTCAATGATTTTTAGTGTGTTCAGGAGGCTGAATAACCACCACCCACCCCCACCAAAAAACCCTCTAGGCATTAGTAGTCATTCCCCCACCTCTTCTCCCCAAACAACTAATCTACTTTCCCTCTAGAATAGATTTGCCTATTCTAGGGGTTTCATATAAATGAAATCTGCTCTATGCAACTTCTCTCACTCAGCATACTATTTAAGATTCATCCACAGTGTAGCATGTGTTAGTACTTCATTTCGTTTCATTGTGGAATCATACCCCATGGTGTGGATTTACCACATTTTGATTATCCATTCATTAGTTGATGAACATTAGGGTTGTTCCTACATCTTGACTATTATGAAGAATGTACTTGAATCTTCATGTACAAGTGTATTAAGGGACAGATAAATCTAGGCATGGACTTGCTGGATCCTCTAGTAGCTCTGTGCTGAACTTTCCAAAAGGATCTGTTTTTATCCACAACTACAGTTCCCAGGTTGATAGCCTAGCCCCTAGGACTTTCTTTAACAAATGGATGGATAGAATTAAATAAGAAATTAGGACTCAAATAAGTGAGATTGAGGTGCCTTTTTTTTTTAACATGAAAGCATTTTATACCCTATTAAGAGCAACACAAATGGGACTTACTGTAATTCTTAAGAAGAATATGAAAAATAAAGAAGGTCCTAATCTAGGATCTATGGAAGTGCTAACAGGAGGGTGGGGAATCCTCAGAAATTGTCTATGGAATTGTTTGAGTATGTACAGGTGTAGTGTTGTCTTCACACCAGGCAAGAAGAGTGTCTAGTTGTGCCCTGCCCTGGCTGTGCCCCCCTCAACAGGGCATGGTGTCTGGGAGTCTGGCAGACTGTGCCCATTATAAGCCAGCTCTTTCCTTTCATGGTGCAAGGTTCTGCTCTCAAACCCTGGATTTCCCAGCCTAAAAAGCACAAGCGTCTTCCCCAGGGCCACCCTCCTGAGGGTAATCCATGCCACTGTGGTTAAAGGATGGTTGTACACAGAGGTGAGCCTACAGGCCAGGGTTTTATAGCACAGGTGCCCAGGTGGTGCTCCCACAGGGAGGGATGGCAACAGGAGGGATGGAAAGAAAAGAGGGGGCGGGGCAAACTGTGGGCTGCAGGTTAGCAGCTGAGGAATGAGGCCCAGCTCTACTCCCGGCCACCATGTTCCAGTGAGAAATGTCAAGGCCAAGAATTCCAAATATGAACCTGGCCTTCCAGTCTTGGGTTCTTTTGAAGAGCTCTAAAAGGGTGACAGTACTGATGACATAAATGGGCAGAGTAGGACTGAGTGGGACGGGAAAATCTGCAGCATAAGGTACGTGGGCCTGCGTTCCCTCTGTGCTCTGTCCCAGGTCTTGTGAGTGTAAGAGGACCAGTGCACCTGGGGTTTTTTCAAGATAGTACGTGGCTGTCAGATTCCCAAAAGACCCCAAGAAGTCTGCAGTGAAACTCGAAAACAATGAAAAGAATTGAAAATTAAAGAAAACATCAGGGAAGTTAGAAGTTCTGTTTTAGCCCTTTTTTCTCCACATGCAAGCTGAATGAACTTGGGTAACTTCTTACAGTCTTAGTCACTCACAAAATGAAATGGAAATAATCCTAGCATATTAAATTCTGTCATAAATAATAATGCAAGGTGTCACTTTAATATTTCCCAGCCTTTTTTTTTTTTTGTTACAGCTCCATGACTAGGCCCATAACATTATTAATGTGGGCTCATAACATTGCTAAAAGCTGAACTTCACTCCATTACAGAAGATCCATGTAAGATGAAATTGGATGGCATAATTTGTCCAAAGTTATTCCACAGTAAATTAGTGGCAGCCAAAAGATATATAACCAAGAATTTCAACATTCCTGCCCAAGCTCTACACAGCACTCTCTCATCTAAGACAAAGAAACGTTGACCATTTCACAACAGAATGTTTTTCTCATAGCTTTGACTCTCTTACATTCAGTAATGTATTTGACTTTCTCCAAATGAATTTATTCCTACTGTTTGTTCCTATACTCTTGTTTAATGGGGCTGTGAATATTATGGTATGTAAATATGAGAAATTTCAGCTGTTGGCCATTATGGCTGATACATAATGGATGATTTTTTTGTTTTACTAAATTAACATGATATTCTATTTCAACATAAGGGGAAAAAAGCTAAATCTCAACTGAAAAGTAACCAGTTTGGTCTGTAATATAAAATAGCCAGTTTAAGTTTTTACTTCTTTAGTCAATGAATTGTTATCATATAGAAATTGTGTAGATACAGAGGACATAATTATTCTAGTGATGGTGGTAGTGATTTGAAGTAGGATGGCCAGTTGTCGTGGTTGGGCCAGAATTCAGGTCTCCTGGGACGTGGGGTTTTCGTGTTGAATATGGGATGAAGCCTGGCAGGGTGAACCAAAGTGGTTGCTTTGACCTAATTTGAAGGTGATATGCACCGTTTTGTGTATGATTTAAATCTCAAAGTTTTGGTACATTTGTTAATCATTTTAGATATAATTGTCTACATTTACTCCCTTCTGGTTTGAAAAGAATATATGTAGCCAGATAGATTATGTCAGTAGGAAGGATGTCTATAAACTTTAATTAGAACAAGGACATTGAGACGAAACTAAATCCTTAACATTCCAGATAGATTTTTGTATGATAAAATTTTCTCTGTATGTTTCCTGTTATTTGTTATATTTAATATTGAACTATTATATATAGTTATTGCTGAAAAATCCATTTTTAATCACATTGTTGTATGGAAATTATGTGAGTTTTCACCCTTAATTTTCAACAGGTCAGTTTCACTTTGATTCTTTATTGGCCTCAGTTTGAATGACCATCCATCCAATCAAGATTGCAACCTGGAGTGACCTTGCGCATTTTGCTCTTACTCAGCTGCTGTTTTAATAGCCTATACCTATGGCTATTGAGTCAGACACGACCGAGTGTGCACACACACATAGATGTTGTCAGTCTGTCTCAAATCGTTTTTTTTGTTTTTTTAATCTAATGAGCTTTTGCTTTTTGCTCTTTTATTTCACATTCTGTGGTCATAATTTAATGTCTTTTCTTGAAAGCTATTAATCACTCTCACTCAGCTCTGGTGTCACATGAATTTAATGACTTGCCAAACCCACATCAAAGTAAAAGGGATAAGCTTTCCACACTAACATTTGAATGAAGTTCCCCTCATTAGAAACATTACAAATACAGGCACCCTCAAAGAGTCGGAAAACAAGGGTACAAATCCCAGCTTGACCTCTTTCTGGCTATCTGATTGTGAACAATTATGTGGTGTTTCTGGGACTCTGCTTCCTAAGCTATGGGAAGGTTGGCCTTTTCAGAGGGTCTCAACCTATGGTTTCTGAGTGATATTTAGAGGGTCTGTGGGCTCTCCTAAAATTATAATACACTTAGTTATTCTGTCTATACATGTACCCTCCTACCCCTCGCCAAGAGGATCCAGTGCCTCCTGTACATTCTCAAAGGCATGCATGACCAAAAGATTGAGAACTCTTGAGCCAGATGGTCTTTGAGAAGACTCTGGAGGCAAAGTGTATAATATGCAAGTTTTCAAAAATCATTGTCTTTAGCCTTCTAAAAATCAATTTGCAAAACCTATCAAAACTTCCAAAATGAGGACTGTAAACTGCTTGCTCAGAGGCAGTGGGCATCCTGGTCTCCCGGCTGCAGAAACCCAGTAATGGAAAGAATCCTAAATCAGGGTAGCAAGAAGTTCTCTGGTGTCAGGCTAAGGGATTTGGAGTTAACTTTTCAGATGGGAAGACTTACTGACGGTTTTGAGGAGAGAGGTGACTCAAGGAAAGCATTAATTGGAGGAAGAACAAATTAGAATCCATGCAGCAAATGACAGAGAAAGAGCCTGAGGATGCTGGACCAAAGGAACCCTCTTACAGGTCAGCATTTCCTCCACTGTGTTTCTGGTTACTCTAATGACCTGAGACATATTAATAGGTGTTCCCCCAGAAAAGAGGTGCTGTAGCCAATAATCTAAGAAAATGCTGAGTTAGGAAGTAAGGTTTTCATCATGTGATTCTCAGAACCTCTAATAGAGTTCTACCGAACACAGTATTTTTCCATTTTTAATTGCCCATGACCCTCCTCACCAATGCCACAGTTGAGTTCTGACAGTGAAGAGCATGAGCTATGATAGGCAATGGAAAAATGCTACTGCTGCCACTGCTAATGAGCACTTCATAAACCACATTTGTTAAAATACTTCATCGCTTTAAGACTTGGATTGCCACCCACAGGACAGCTGTTATAAAGTTCTTGACCTGCAGCTAAAAATCTATTTTATCTTTTCTATACTTTTAAATTTTAATTTTTCACTCAAAGTCTTGGGGATACAAAGGTAGAAAACATCACTTGCCATCTGCTGCTACTACCTTGTTGGGAGGACAGATAACTGATCAGACACTGCCTACACTTGAGAGGCAGACCCAGAAGCGTCATTGAAATCACCCAGAAAGGACATTTATTCCGACTTTGAGGGCTTGGGGATTAGTCTCAAGATGAGAGGATAAATAAGTCACAAGTTGAAGGGTTAGCCAGAAACTTGCCAGGATGAAAAAGAGAAGAAACAAGAAAGTCTGTGCAAAGCCTTGGAAGTAAGAGAACTGGGGAAAGGTGAGCAGTTCTCTGCTGTCAGAAAATGGACTAAAGTCAGAAAGTTAGAAAGATGACACTGGTCAAGTCCTGAAGAGTTACTAAATCAAGTGCTCTATGTGCTAGGTCAAAGAATTTTGAAGATACATCTATGGTAGAATTTTCAACTAAGAACATACTAGACTTATATTTTAGAAAGGTCATTCTAAGTCTTTAAGACTCTATTTCCTCCCTATAAAGCAAGAATCACTGCTTTTGAGGGCTAGCTGCCCGGCAAGCTTAGATGCCAACACTACGGCACAAGATTTTTGAGGAAAGAAAGAGCCTTATTGAGAAGTCAACCAGCAAAGAGGCAGGGAGCAAGACTCTCAATCTCCCAGATCCAGTGTTTAGGGTGGAATTTAAGGAGTTGGGCAGAGGCTAATTGGCTAGTCTCAAATCAGCAATCACGCTACTCCTGCAGCTAGAAGCCTTGTTTTCCCTATTGAAGGACTTCGTGCTTTGTAAACAGCTCAGGTGGCAACATTTCTATCCTTGAGTTCTGTAGGCTGAAAATTCCTGGTTCCGGGGTCATTCTTGCAGGGGTGGGTGCAGAGGGTGGGGTGGGGACAGGCCTCCTGTCTTGCATATGCTCAGTGCTGTGTCTGTAAACTAACTCCAGATTTAACTAATCAGCGATTTATTTAGGGAGGCAAAACCAGTTTACTTTGGTCAGTGGTTTCTGTGCTGTTTCAAGACCTACCTTACAGAACTGTTCTGAAATTAAAGAAATTAGGATCTGTTGAGCACTAGGCCTGATTAATTTTGATGATTAAAATTTTTGTAAACCCTAGTTCTCATTGGAGTCTTCTGATTGGAGAGGCATTGGGGTAGGCAGGGTCAGAAGAAGAGTGGATTCATTTCGGTGACTTTCAAGGGTATAAGCCAGGACTGTCTGGCTTCAAATCTCATGTTTTTTGCTTCCTACCTGACCAGAAACTTCTCCTTCCAACTTTTAAAACTTAAATGGCAACCCACTCCAGTATTCTTGCCTGGAGAATCCCATAGACAGAGGAGCCTGATAGGCTACAATTCACAGGGTCGCAAAGAGTCGGACACAACTGAGCAACTTCACTTTCTTTTCTTTCTTTCTTTTCTGGGTTACGAACATCATTTTGGAATCCCCTAAAAACCACACTGGCTTTTCAGAAAGACACTAACAATTCCCTTTTAAGAGAAAAGCTTCTCGATCTCCATACCTTAGCCCAAACTCTCAGTGTGCAACGGATCAACTTAGAAGGTACCAATGGCTTG